>NW_026555321.1:74862500-76332500 GCF_021234165.1 Pteronotus mesoamericanus | reverse complement strand
AGAAAGGGAAGATTGAATAGGTGAAGGACATGAGATTTATAGGGCAATAAAAGTCCTAGAGGAGAATATAGGCAGGAAACCCTCAGATATCCCATGCAGCAATATTTTCACTGTTATGTACCCTAAAACAAGGGACATTAAGGAAAGAATAAACAAGCGGGACCTCATCAAAATAAGAAGCTTCTGCATGGCTAAAGAAAACATCAGCAAAATGAAAAGGGAACCAACTATATGGGAAAATATATTTGCCAATGATACATTAGATAGGGGTTTGATCTCCAAAGTATATAAAGAACTCACACGACTCCACTCCAAGAGGACAAACAATACAATTTAAAAAATGGGCAAAGGACCTGGGCAGAGACACTTCTCCAAGGAAGACATACACAGGGCCCAGAGACACATGAAAGGATGCTCAGCATCAGTAGCCATCAGAGAAATGCAAATTAAAACCACAGTGAGATACCACTTCACACTGGTCAGAATGGCCATCATAAACAGATCAATAAACAACAGGTGCTGGCGAGGTTGTGGAGAAAAGGGAACACTAGTACACTGTTGGTGGGAATGCAGACTGGTGTAGCCACTGTGGAAAACAGTGTGGAATTTCCTCAAAAAGCTAAAAATGGAACTGCCTTTTGACCCAGCGATTCCACGGCTGGGTTTATACCCTAAGAATCGTGAAACACCAAAGCAAGAGAACCTATGCACCCCAATGTTCATAGCAACACAATTTACAATAGCCAGAGGCTGGAAGCAACCTAATTGCCTGTCAGCAAATGAGTGGATCAAAAAGCTATGGTACATTTACACAATGAAGTACTATGCAGCAGAAAGAAAGAAAGAGCTACTACCCTTTGTGACAGCATGGATGGAACTGGAGAACATTATGCTAAGCGAAATAACCCAGGGGGTGAAAGATAAATAACATATGATCTCACCTATAAGTGGAACCTAACCAACAAAACACATAAGCAAGGAAAATATAATTAGCAACATTGAAAGAAAAAGAAACCAACAAAATCAAGGGAGAAGGGGGAGACAGGGAAAGGGAGGGGAAGGGTCAAGTGAAGGAACATGTATAAAAGACCTCACACAGTTCTCTCAGTCTCCATCAGCTATCCTGTCACGTTTTCCTGAATCTCATTGATGGTCTGAAATTTCTTTGACTTCAAAGGTGATTTTAGTTTTTGGAAAAGCCAGAAGTTGAAGTGCACCAAATCTGGGCGGTAGTGGGGCTGTTACCTGCGTGATTTGATGTTTCATAAAAAAAAAAAAAAGTGATGCATGAGCAGGTGTGTTGTCATGATGAAGCTGCCAATCACCAGTTGCCCATACCTTCAGCCTTCTGAATCATCCAAATATTTTCCATGGAGGAATGTTCAAGCTTAATGCAAAATTGGATGCAATTCATTGCTCTACTTGTTCACTCATTTTGAATGTGGTGACCACAAAGTACACATGCGCACTCAACAGTGTCTACCACCCCCACTGACTAATACGGTGAAGTCACTTTTCCGTGCACAGATATTCCAGTCCACTTTTCTTGGCTGCCAGGTTACATCCATGTTGCGCAAAATGTTATATTAACAATGGCTGGACTTTTTCAGATGTCATCATGTTCTTCATATATACTAGACATAACTTCATTCTCAGAGTCATTATTTGCAAAAAAAAAAAATTCTCCTATTTTGTGTGTTGCCTTAGCAACATCTTGAGAGTATACTCTGAAGGTCAAAAACTTTAATTTTGGTGATGTACAGTTAATTTATTTTTTGTTAACTTGTGCTTATGGTGTCATATTTAAGAAATCATTTACCAATTCCATGTTACAAATTTTTACATCTCTGTTTTCTCTATGAGTTTTATATTTTTATGTCTTAAATTTAGGTTTTTTGATTCATTTTTAGTTTTTCTTTTTTGTATATGGTGTGAGATATGTCTCTAAGTTTATTTTGCATGTGGTTATCTATTTTTCCCAGCACCATTTGTCAAAAAAACAAAACAAAACAATTCTTTCCCCTTTGGTTTTGTCACCCTTAAAAATCAATTGGCTATAACTGAGGATTTTCTTTATGGACCATCAATTTCATTCCAATTATTTGTATGATTAAGCATATGCCATATATAAGATAACCCACACTGTCTAGATTACTGTCTATTTAAAACTAAGTTTTGAAATGAAGAAGTGTGATTTTCATCTTTCTTATTCTTTTTCAAAATTATTTTGGTTATTCTAAGTCCTTTGCATTTCCATCTAAATCTTAGAATCAGTTTGTCTATTTCTGCCAAGAAGCAAGCTGGAATTCTGATAGATTAATCTATAAGTAAATATGGATATTATTGCTATCTTAATAATACTAGGTCTTTGGATCCATGAAAATGTGATGTATTTCCATGCAGGTCTTTAATTTCTTTCAGTCACTTTTTTAAAAAAAATTTCAAATATATGTTTTGCACTTTTGCAAATTTATTCCTATGTATTTAATTTTTTAAAATCTTATTTTAAATGAATAATGTTGTTTAGAATTTAAAATTTCTTGGTCTAAAATAAGTACTTCCTTTCTTTCTAAGATGGCTTAGGCATTAAACTTCACACAAACACACTCACGCAGCTTAGTAAATGAGGAGAATAAATTATAAAACGTTCCTTTCTTCTTTTTTTATCACACATCATCTGTATATTGCATTGTGTGTTTGCTACTTAAAGTCAAATCCCCTTCTGTCACCACATATGACTCCCTTTAACTTTTGTTACCTTTCTCCACCCCCTTTTCTCTCTGGTAACTGCCATGCTGTTGTCTGTGTCTATGAGTTCTTGCTTGTCTTGTTTGTTCATCTGTTGCTTTCAGTCTTATATCCCACATATTAGTGAAAGTGAAATATGGTTCTTGACTTTTTCTCTCTGATTTATTTGCTTAGCATAATATTCTCAAGGCATGATATCCATAGTGTCACAAATAGCAGTATTTCATCTTTTCTTATGACTGTTATTCCATTGTATATATGTACCACCTATTATTTATCCAATCATCTATGGAATGACACTTTGGTTGTTTCCATGTCTTGGATACTTTGACTAATGCTGCAATAAACACAAAGGTACATGTATCTTTATGGAAAAATGTTTCAAATTTTTGGGGTAGATACCCAGAAGTGGAGTCACTGGGTCAGATGGTAACTTTATTCTTAATTTTTATGAGGAACCTCCATATTGTTTTCTATAGTGGCTGTACCAGTTCACATTCCCACCATCAGTGAATGAAAGTTCTTTTTTCTCCCTAACCTCTCCAACACTCATTATTAATTGTCTTGTTCATAACAGCCATTCTAACAGGTGTGAGATGGGTCTCATTGTAATTTTGATTTGCATTTTCCTAATAGTTCGTGAAGTTGAGCATCTATTAATATATCTGTTGAGTATCGTATGTCCTCTTGGGAGAAATGTCTGTTCACGTCCTTTACCCATTTTTAATGCTATCTCCATCATAATTCCAATGGCATTAAAAAAAATAGGACAAAAAGTCATCAGATTTGTATGGAATTACAAAACACTTCAAATAGCCAAAGCACTCCTGCAAAAAATGAAGAAAGTCAGAGGTGTCATACTCCTAACTTCAAAGTATACTATGAAATGACAATAATCAAAAGAGTACAGTATTAGCAGAAAAACAGGCACATGGATCAGTGGAAGAAAATTGAGAGCTCAAAAATAAACATGCACACACACATACATATATGTACACATATATAAAAATAAAATTTTTGACAAAGGAACCAAAAATATACAATGGATAAAAGAAAGCTTCTTCAATAAATGGTTCTGGAAAATTGGAAAGCCACATTCAAAAGAATGAAACTAGATTGATATTTGTCAGCATATACAAAAATTAACTCATACTTGATCAAAGACCTAAATATAAGACCTGAAACAGTAAATTATATAGAAGAAAACATAAAAATTAAACTTACGGATCTTGGGTTTAGTTTTTTATGAATTTGACCTTTAATGCCAGGAAAGTAAAAACAAAAATTAATGAATTAGATTATATCAAACTAAAATCTTATGTTCAGCGAAAGAAACCAACAAAACAAAATGATAAACAACTGAACAGAAGATATTTACAAATGACACCTCCAACAAGAGGAAAATATCACATTTTTATATATATGTATATCTATCTTACAAATGAACAACTAAATAATCTAATTTAAAAATGTTCCTTTCTTATGTGTTCTTTGCAGATCACATTTAATACAATTCTAGGGTCACTTGCTTTGTTTTCCTCCTTTCTAATCTCTGGTGGGTCCATCTTCTGCTACAATAGGTGGCAAAGAGAAAGGAGGCTGTTATTCCCTAAGCCCCCTAGAAAATATTGTTTTAGCAAGTCCTTTATATCTTTTTAACAGTGGTTAAACAATGTAACTTTTGGAAATTTAAAATTTTCTGTTTAGCTTGAAAAGTATAATTACAGAGAATTTGGAATCGTGTGATTCCACTTTTGTTTTCTCACCACTTACAAAACTGAAAATGTCTTTATGTCTTTGTTCTTGAAAACGAGGATCTACAATATAAACAGAGGCACAGGGATACCAAGTCACTTGATCAAGGTCAATCAGTGGTGATCCTTTAGATTAAAATCCAGGCACTCTATGCTAGCACTCATATACACGTTCCTGCTATATATATTCTGTCTCCTATTTCCCAACATATTAAAATTATAATGGCTCTGACAAGTCCTATATTAAACATACTACTCTCTTTAATCAATTTTTTTCCTAATTAAAAACTCTGCCATAGGATTTCTAATTGATTCAGGTAAATATACATACATACACACATACACATATATATTTAAAAAGCTGTGTGAAACAAATATTCATTAATTTTTAATAATCTAATAAATTGTCTTTAAATATGTTGTCCCAACAAATTAATTTTTGGCAGATTAAAGAAAGAATATTTGAGTAAGTTGTTTTAAATATTTTGAATAATTATGCAAAAATGTTTTTGAATATTTATATAATTTCACTACTGTCTTTTAAATGTTTTATTTTTATATTAGATAATATTTTACATTAACATTTTATTATTTTTATTATTATTTTTACTTTTCAATTGGATTTATCTGGGTGACATTGGTTAATAAAATTATATAGGTTTCATGTGTACAATCTTATAACATTGTACATCATCTGTATGTTGCATGTGTTGACCACCCCAAGTCATCTTTTATAATGTTTTCGACAATTCAATCTTCAAAGAAAGAGATTCATACAATTTGTAATATTACTATTAAGCATCATCATTCGTTATTGGAATTACATTTCTATAATACTTAATATTTTTCACTTGTTGGAATTGCCTTGCAATATTGAATATTATTAAATAATATTTGTGACTGTTGCCTTTGTCATCATGCTGATTTATAGCAGGATTAAAATATTATTTCCCTTGATTTTTGTTTTTAGTGAAACTACTATTGTGTGTAGGTTTATATATGTGTGTAATCTCCATGCTCCTTCAACTAAGGGGCCTAAGCATATGACATCCTATAACAGTGTTTTAAAACGCTGTCTAGACCCAGTTTTGAGGTCTTCTCTGGAAGCCTGCCCCTTCCCTTTTTGAGCAGTGGATTCAATCGCACCCCAATCACTGCCTTTATGAGGCTCTCACACCTGTGGGTCACTCTCCATGCCCTAGTCACCCAGAGTCATACACCAAACAATCGGAGCAATGCCTATTCCTCATAGCACTAACATCATGCCAACTAGCCAATTCTAAATCTATTTACCCTCCCTCACCTATTCCTTGAAACCACAGTAGAGGTGCTTGCCCGACTCTTGTGCTTTCCAGGGCCTGCATAACATGCTGTGTTCTGTCCAGGGAACTGTGAGTGTAACAAAACTGTAAAACTCTCTCCAGTTTCTCTCTTCATCTGCACCTGGCATCCCCACACTTCACCCAGAGTAATATTATTCAAACAATTGGTGCACTGAGGGGGTGCTTTGGCCCCAGACTAGACAGAAATACTTGTAGACTCCTCTTGGCTTCCTAATTAGGTTACCTGATGGGAGAGGTAATGTGGGAAAGTGCTGAAGCACACTTGCACTCGGTCCACAGTGCTTCATGTCTTTTGTTTCAGGTTTGGGCATCACTTCTCACTCCAAATTGTGGAACTAATAATGTGAGGTATGAGTTCCACTGTTTCCAGTGTCTAAGGACAAATTAAGTGATCTCAGGCTAGTACCTAAGCGCCTGGTGTTAGGAAGCTCCTGTATTGTTGCCTCTCTGCCTCTGATACCAGGGCACACAGCCCAGGAGACTAGTGTCACTAAATTGTATGATCTTTATCTCTGTGCTCCCTAAGGCTCTGGAGAATGGCTTCAAGTTTCTAGAGAAATGTTAAGCTCCAACCAAGTCAATGTTCCTGGGCACTACCTAGTGCCAAGGTGGCTTATCAAAAAGCTAAGAACTTGATATTGACATCAAAAGCCTACCTTCCCTTCATACAACCAGAGCCACCATTTCTCTCCTGAACACTGGCCACCACTCCGAGGTCAGCTGACATCTGCCTGGACAGAGGGTGAGGCTAACCCATGCACAGGGCTGCTCAGGACCATCAGGAGTTTGTCCAGCTAGCACTCAAAGAATAAAAACAATTGTGGACAGACAGGAGACTAAGATTTTTACCCACCTAAAGATACATGCCATTCTAAGAGATTTAGTTCAAAAAGCTAATGAAAAGGAGCTGATAGTTCACACAAGAGGGCTAACTGCACTGTTCTATGTGCAAAGCCCATGCCCTGAAGGTGAACCTGAAAGCTTTAGAGCCAGATATACCTCTTTTCCTCTCCTTTCCTATAAGCACATCTCAGTTCCACACTGTGAGTTAAGAGACAGAGATAGAAACTAAAAATCACAGCTTCAGATGACTAAAGCCCAACACAAAACAAAATAAAACAAATAAACAAAAAAGATAAAGAAGAAAAATGGGGAAAAATTCTTAGATACACAGGAAGAAATTAAAAGTAAATAAATCATATACATTAATATAGTATAGTAACATATGTTTGTATATATTAACTTAAACTAAAGCCCATAATTTAACATGAATAGAAATCTAAAATTTTCTAGTAGTATTTAACGAAAAATATTATATAAATAATTGACATAAGAGGGGGACCCAAGATGGCTGCAGAGTAGCTGGAAGCTCTGTCCACTTGCACCCAGACCCGGACTGGTATTGCAGCTAAACCACAGAGCCACCAACTTGAAAATCCAGCAATGAGTGAGTGAGAGCATGTGTGAGTGAGTACATGTGCAGACAAGAGTTTGGGGAGTGTGCATGAGTGGGAGAGAGGCTGCCTACCTGTAGCACATTCGGGAGCAAGCAGCCTGAGCTCTCCTAGCAGAGCAACTGCTGTCGATGCTGCCCAACCCAGCACTTCCAGCTGCGCAGATTTGGGGTGGCTGTGGATCAGCTCTGAAGCTGCGAGCCCTGGGGATGGAAAAAGATGACTGGGGGGTTCTGGCCACAAAACAACAGTATGGTGGGAGCAGGCCCACCCAAGGCTGAGAATCATTGGAGGGAGCAGTGAGAGCACCCTGTGTGATAGTATTGCTGCAGGACTCTTCCCAGCACCATCTGGGAGAAACTCAGAGAGAAACTTTACCTAAAACTCTCAGAGGCTCTGGCAGGCTGCTGCCAGTCCTGATTGAGAGACGCTTAGTGATTTTAGGGGAAGGGCAACAGGTGGAGCACAGGCCCCCAGGGCTCAGTGTTGCAGTGTTGGGGCTACACAGAAACTATTTTAAAAGAAGAGCTGAGGCAAGATTCAAGACTCAGCTATGCCAACAAAGAACTCAGGGATAGAATCACAGTGAAGGGATTGTGGGTCCCAACCCAGAACGGCTGGCACGTAGTGGACTACACAAAGAGGAGAGTTTGGGCATGAGACAGTGGCAGGCTGGGGACTGGACAGCCAGGAGCTAAATGCCTGAAATTTGCTGTAGGCAGGCAGGTCCCATCACAGCCAGGTGAGCCCAACCCCTACTTGCTGGATTACAAACTCTGCAGATCAGTGAGGCCAGCCAGGCTCAGGAGCCGACTGCTGGGCACATTTCTGCAGCGGGAAGAAAAATCTCTAAAAGGGCCCTTTACCAGACACTACAAGTTATACTGTTCCTCTGTCCAGGCTCTGATCTGCTGAAACCAGCAGAGCAGAGATTAGAGATAAGCACAAGAAGGAGTGTTCAGGGCCCTACCCAGTCCCTGCTCCTAGATAGAGCTGCTGTCTGTGTCAAGCAGTAAAGAGCTGCCTCTTTTGCACAGATTGGTCCCTCATAGGAAATAGCTAATTCCCCAGAAACCATGCATTATTGGAAAGAATCTGGAACAGGCCAAGATCAGTGGCAAGAGCATGGGGAAACATCCCCACCATCTTCCAAGAAGACTGAACAGTGCCCCTTGGAGGTGACACAGGGGCACTGTTCACACCAGATCACAACCCACTCTCCTGATCACACTAGAGGCTGCTCCTAGAGGCAGGTGAAGGTGCAGGCAATCCTCTCTGGTCATTAAATGAACCACTCCTATACCCTAAGCTGGTGGAAAGCCTTCAGGGAAGAACGGTGGGGACCAGCCAAATCTGAAGGACACAACCACAGACCATGATTCATTTGTAGTCTTGAATAAGCTGCCTAGGGCCAGACTTATTCGGGCACCATCTGACATTACGAGGGGTGGATACAGAAAGAGAAGACAGTGGTAAACATTGGATTCTAAGGAGACAATTCCACCATGATCTTCTCTATGATTTCCATTGCTTTTTGCATTGCTTTTTAACATTCATTCTTTTTTCTTAAAGTTTGTACCTATTATTTCACTAGTTATTATATATTAGTTTATTTCAAATCTCATAATTTACTCTTCTCTTCTTTAGTCCATTTTACCTTCTTCCTTCCTTTTCTTACCTTTTATATTTTATTTTTTCTCTTGCTATGACTTCTTCTATTCTACACCCTTATTATTTCTCCCCACTCCAGCCTCTCAAAATCGTTTTTCTTGTCATAGTCATCTCACATTCTTTTCTCATCCTTAAAGTACTCTTATATTCTCTCCACCTTTATCAATCTTTTCTCATTGGTTGTTGATATGGTAGTTGTTGCATTTTTTTCTGTTTTATTTCTAGATTTTTCACTATTTCTATAGTTCAAATCTCAAATTTTACCTTTCTCCTCTCCTACTCCATTTTACCTTCATTCTGCCCTTTCTTTTTCACATTTTAAATTTTAATTTGTCCTTGTTTTAGCCTGGTTTTCATTCCTCACTCTTAGTATTTATTCTCTATCCTCTCAAAATCACTTTTCTTTCCTCTAGACATCTCATAAGCTTTTCTATCTTTCTTTTTTGCTTTAGCCCCATTCTACCATATTAATCTTTGTTTACTTGTTGTTGATATTACTGTGGTATATCTTTTTCTCCAATTTAGTTCCTATTTTTTCACTATATTTTTAAAAATTGTTGTTTAAACCTAGTACTATACTCTTACCATCTCTTACCCCATTCTGCCTTCTTTCCTCCCTTTTTTATTTATGCTGTACATTTTATTTTCTTTCTTTCTTCACCTGTTTCTAGTCCCTACTTTTATTATTTCTCCTCCCTCGACCCACTCAGTATCATTTTTCTTACAGTTAGTCATCTCATATTTCATTTTTATTTCTTATAATAGTCTCAATCTTTTTATACCTTTCTCAATATTTGCTCATTTTTTGTTGATAGTGTGGTCGTAGGTGACATTTATTTTTGTGGGTATGTTTTCTGGGTTGTTTGTTTTTATTCTGGCAGGACCTGTACAACAGCATACAATGTGTTGGGTGGTGTGGCTCTCAATCATCCAGCCAGAAGGAGGGACTCACCAAAAACTGACATAACAATAACCAAAACCCAATTACAAGTAGAAAGCCCACATAAATGGCAAAAAGGGCATCCCAAGAGCATCCAGCTCAGGAGATCAAGGACACAGCATCACTGAGTCCCATAGGTCTCCTAGCACAGAAGGCAACACCATGAAAAGCAGATAAATCTAACATGCTGAAACAAACAAGAAAAATCATCTAAAATGGGGAGACAAAGAAACAACCACCAGTCAAAAGGAAAGAGTGCTAAATGAATTTGAGGCAAGCAAACTATCAAACGTACAGTTCAAAATGGTTATAAGGATGCTCAAGGAGCTCAGTGGAAACTATAAGGAACTCCATGGAGGCTATAAGCAACTTACTGGGAACTACACCAGCAATAAAAGAACATAGAAACTATCAATAAGAGCCAAGAGGAAATGAAGACTACAATACCTGAAATGAAAAATACATTAGAAGGAATTAAAAGCCAGATAGATGAAGCAGAGGATCAAATAAGTGAGCTGGAGGAAAAGGTAGTAAAAAACTCCCAAACAGAGCAACAAAATGAAAAATGGCTCAGAATGAATGAAGAGCATTTAAGGGAACAGGAGGACAACATGAAATGTAATAACATTCACATCATAGGGATACCAGAAGGAGAAGAAAAGGAGCAAGGGATAAAAAACATGTTTGAAAAAGTAATGACAAGAAACTTCCCTATCTTGATGAGGAAAAAAAGTCAAGGAAGTCCAGGAAGTACAGAGGGACCCAACCAAGATGAACCCAAAGAGGCCCATTCCAATAAAAATCATCATTAAAATGGCAAAATTTAAAGACAAAGATTCTTAAATGCAGCAAGGGAGAAACAGCTAGTAACATACTAGGGCGCTCCTATGAGGCTATCATCTGATTTCTCAATAGAAACACTACAAGCCAGAAGGGAATGGCAAGAAATATTCCAAGTAATGAAAAGCAAAGGCCTGAAACCAAGATTATTCTACCCAACAATGCTCTCATTTAAAGTGGAAGGCAAAATAGTTTCTCAGACAAAAAAAAAAAAAGGGCTAAAAGACTATATCTCCACCAAACCAGCAATGCAAGAGTTGCTAAAGGGACTGTTTTAAAAAGATGGGGGGGGAGAGAGAGAGAAGAACACAGGTATAAAGGGGAAAAAATGGCAATATGTACCTACCCATAATAACTTAACATGATTAAATGCTGTAATCAAAAGACATGTGTACCTGAATGGATGAGAAAACATGACCTGCATATATGATGTCTACCGAGATCCACCTCAGAACAAAAGATCTACACAGACTGAAAGGATGGGAAAAAATTCCAAGCAAAGAGACCTTTAAAAAAAATAATTGGTAGTAATATATTTATGAAACAAATTAGATTTCAAAACAAAAGCCATAAAAAGAGACAAAGAAGAACACTATATAATACTTAAGAGAATAATCAATCAAGAAGATATAACCTTTGTAAACATATATGCACCCAACATAGGAGCCCCTAAATATATAAGGAAAATCTTTAAGAACTTCAAGAAAGATATCAACAACAATACACTCATAATAGGGGATTTTAACAGCCACCTGTCAACAATGGATAGATATTCCAAGCAAAGAATCAACAAGAATACTATGACATTGAAAAACACTCCAGATCAAATAGACTCAATAGATATATATAGAACCTTTCACACCAAAGAAGCAAAATAGACATTATTTTCAAATGCACATGAAGTGTTTTCAAAAATAGACCACATGGTAAGACACAAACCAAGCCTCAACAAATTCAAGAAAGTTGAAGTCATATCAAGCATCTTCTTGGATCATAACAGCTTGAAACTAGAAACCAACCTCTAGGAAAAACCTCAAAAACATTCAAATACATGGAGACTGAATAACATACTATTAAACAATGAATGGGTTAACAATGAGATCAAGGAAGATATCAAAAATCTTCTAAAAACAAATGAAAATGAACACTCATCAGCCCAGAACCTATGGGACAGAGAAGGCATTCCTGAGGGGAAAGATCACAGCAATACAAGCTTGCCTAAAAAAATAGAAAACCCTAGAACAAAAACTCTAACCCTACATCTACAAGAACTAGAGGAATGGCAACAAAGCCCAGAATGAATAGAAGGAAGGAAATAATATCAGAGCAGAATTAAATGACATAGAGACCAAAAGAACAATTCTAAGAATTGATAAACTCAGGAGCTGGTTTACAAGTCTTTAATCAGACTCATCAATAAGCAAAAGAGAGAGGACCCAAACAAATAAAATCAGATATGAAAAAGAAGTTACAATTGATACCATGGAAATACAAAACTGTGTAAGAAATTATTACAAACAAATACATGCCAAGAAACTGGACAACCTGGGTGAAATGACCAAATTTTTAGACACATAAAACCTTCCAAAACTGAATCAAGAAGAAGCAGAAAGCCTCAATAGATAGGAAAACAACAGGTGAAATTGAAGAAGTAATAAAAAAACTCTGGTGTAAATATGTCCTGTACGGCACAACTTCACAGTTGAACTTTACCTACCATTTAAAGAAGGATTAACTTCTATCCTCAAACTATTCCAAAAAATTCAAGAAGAAGAGAGACTCCCAAACTTTTTTATATGAGGCCATTATTACCTTAATTCCAAAACCAGATAAAGACACAACAAAGAAAGAAAACTATAGGCCATATATCTGACGAACATAGATGCTAAAATACTCAACAAAATATTGGCAATCCAGAGTCAACAATACATTAAAAAGATCATACACCAGGGTCAACTGGGATTCACCCCAGGGATGCAGCATGGTATAATATTCGCAAATTCGTGAAGGTAATAAACCACATAAACAAAATAAATGAAAAAAATCACATGAGCATATCAATAGATGCTGAAAAAGCATTTGATAAACCCCAGCACCCATTTATGGTAAAAAGCACTCAGAAAAGTAGGAATAAAAAGAGCACACCTCAACATAATAAAGGCCATATACAGAAGCCTACAGGCAACATTATCCTCAATGGGCAAAAACTAAAAGCTTTCCCTTTAAGATCAAGAACCAGACAAGGGTGTCGATTTCACCACTCTTATTCAACATAGTACTGGAAGCTCTATCCACAGCAATCAGACAATAAAAAGAAATAAAAGGCATCCAAATTGCAAAGGAGGAAGTAAAACTGGCATTATTTGCAGATGACATGACAGTGTACATAGAAAACCCTATATTCTCCATGAAAAAACTAATCAACATAAATGAATTTGGCAAAATAGTGGGATACAAATTCAATGTTCAGAAATTGGTGGCATTTTTGTATACCAACAATGATATATCAGAAATAGAAACTAGGGAAAAAATCCCATTTGTTATAGTAAGAAGAAAATAGACCTGTACTCAAGAAACTGCAAAACACTGAAGAAAGAAATTAAGGAAGATACAAACAAATGGAATAATATACTGTTTTATGGATAGGAAGAATCAACATTATTAAAATGTCCATATTGCCCAAAGCAATCTATAGATTCAATGCAATCCCTGTTAAAATACCAATGCCATATTTCAAAGATTTAGAACAAATATTTCAAAAATTTATGTGGAACCCAAAACAACTCCAAATAGCCTCAGCAATCTTGAGAAAGAACAATGTAGTAGAGATCAGATCATACACCTGACATCAAACTATATTACAAGGCCACTGTAATAAAAACAGTCTGGTACCAGCATAAGAACAGACACATAGATCAATGAAACAGAATAGAGAGACTAGAAATAAACCCATGTCTCTGTCAAATTAATATTTTACAAAAGGCGCAGGAGCATAAAATGGAGTAAAAATAGTCTTCAACAAATGGTATTGGGAGATCTGGACAGGTACATGTGAAAAAAATGAAACTAAACCACCAACTACACCATAAACCAGAATAAACTTAAGATAGATAAAAGACTTAAATGTAACTCATGACACCATAAAAGTTCTAGAAGAAAACACAGGCAGTAAGATTTCAGATATCCCATACGGTGATATTTTTGTCAATATATCTCCTAGGGCAAGGGAGATAAAGGAAAACATAAACAAATAGTTCTACATGAAAATAAAAAGCTTTTGCATGGCTAAAGAGAACATCATCAAAATGAAAAGGAACCCAACAGTATCAGAAAACATTTTTGCCAATGATACCTGGACAAGGATTTGATCTCCAAAATATATAAAGAATTCATACGACTTAACATTAGGATGTCAAACAATCAAATTAGAAAATGTGTAGAGGACTGAACAGATACTTCTACAAGGAGGACATACAGAGAGCCCACAGACATATGAAAGGATGTTCAGTCTCACTAGCTATCAGAATGATGCAAGTAAAAACCAGAATGAGATATCACCTCACATCTGTGAAAATGACCATCGCTGATAAATCAACAAACAACGTCCTGGCAAAGATGCAGAGAAAAGGGGTCCCTAGTTCACTGTTGGTGGATATGCAGACCAGTGCAGTCACTGAGGAAAACAGTATGGAATTTCTTCAATAAACTGAATGGAATTGTCTTTCGTCCCAGTGATTCCACTGCTGTGATTATATCCTAAGGATCCTGAAACACCAATTCCAAAGAACCTAGTGTCCCTATATTCACAGCAGGATTATTTACAATAGCCAAGTGCTGGAAATAGCCTAAGAACCCATCACTAAATGAGTGAATAAAAACGGGTACATTTGCCAATGGAATAATACTATGCAGCAAAAGACAGAAGGAAAGCCAACCATTTGCAACAGCATGGATGGAACTGGAGAATATTGCCCTAAGTGAAATAAACCAGGAGGTGAAAGACAAAAATACCACATGATCTATCGTATAAGAGGAACCTAAGGAACAAAGACAAACTGATGAACCCAATAGAACCAGAGGCATGGAAACATGGGACACTCTTACAGTTATCAGAGGGGAGGAGAGGGGAGATAACAGGGAAAGAAGGATAAAGGACTAGACAAAGAACATGTATAAATGAATCATGGGTATGGATGACAGTGTGGAGACTGACTGTGAGAGCAGGATTGGGCTGGGCAGAGGAGGACAAAGGGGGAAAACTGGGACACTTGTAATAGAGTAGCAATAAAATATTTTAAAAAATAATTGTCTTTGTGTCCCTGCAACATAGGCTCTAAGTTGATTTCAGCATTTGATAAAATTCACCATTTGGCAAAGTTTCATTTAATCAATACTTGGGCTCAAATTATAGATATATCTGAGGATCCCAATAAATGAATACATTATTCTTCATAATCTAAGAATGTAAATAGCCCTGAACAGGTAGAACAGTTGGTTGGAGTGATGTCCCGATGCATCAACGTTGCTGGGTTCTGTCCCCGGTCAGAGTATAGAGAAGAGTCAACCAATGAATCCACCAATAATTGGAGCAATAAATCAATGTTTCTCTCTCTCTCTGCCTTCCCTTATCTTTCTACAGATGCATATCTTAAAAAAATAAAAAACAAAGCTAACTAAATATAAACATGTTATTCCTTATAATCTTATGAAAGTAACAACATAGAAAGGAGGCAAAATTGGTTTGCTTCACTTTAACTATAACCTTGCCTAAATTTCTCATTCTAAGAGTACCAGCTACATTAAAATATTCCATTGTGGATGTAGACTCTTTGACACAATGAAAAATAACTTAAATCTTCTGCATCTACAAATTGGCCTGATAAAATGAGAAATAAGGGACCCCAAATTGAAATAGTAACATGGCCCCAATGTATGATAAAACAAAACCTTCAACAATTATACTTATTATGTAATACCTAATTAATAAAAGAGTAATTATTCTTACTGTTTATTCATTTAAAAACTCAATTTTACCTGTTCTAAATTCTGGGAAAAAATAAATAGCACCTCATTGTGCAATTTTACCTGCCCTGTGCTGACTCTTTTTCTAATACAGGAGCTATATTCATTTGTGAAGGCTAAAATGTTCTTTTTCTTTTTCTATTTCCATTTGTACTTTAAACCCAATAATACACTGCTATTTATTTTTAGTAAAATACTACATTTTAAACTGGACCACTTATAAAACTTGAAGAATTTTGCCAATGAATCATTTCAGTTCAATATTTTCATTATTTCAATGTAAGCAAAACTCTTACACACAAAACAAATAGACTCATTTCTAAATTAAATAAATTTGTGTTTTCCATTAAAAATATTGGTCACAAAAGTAACACCTGAACTGCATCTAGTGCCACATATTAGGAGGCTTGACAAAAAACAAAATTATAATTCTTATGACCAGAAATATAGTATTTCTTGTGCAAACTTATCACTACAACATTAATTCTGTGGTCCCATCCATTAAGGTTCCCACAACCAATACCCAATATTATTAAAATTACTAACTCCATCCAATCAACAAATGGAAAATATTTTGCTGTTATGAAATTGGCTAATATATTTTGTTGAGTGCCTATTTCAATAGCCTCTCCGCGGCAGCATCTTTACTTGTAAAGGGACAACATACTTGTTTCTAGGTGTGTGTTAACACATGCACTTCAACAGCTTTGCCATGGCTCACAATTGTTCCATATAAGACCTTAACTGCATCCACATATCTCCAGGAGCTCAGGTATGGCATTATATTGATGGCATCCTCCTCCACACATTAAGGACATAAAAGTCCAGTTTGTGCTGGTCCTTTTTGGGTTCTGACAGTAACATATTTCTCACTACAAATTTTACTTAATTTCATTGATGTTGCTGTTTATAAATCAGCCCAAATTAAGTGGGCCCCTTCAACAAAAGGATCTAAAATGTATCCAAATTAATCTCCACAAGCACTTCTATTAGTACCCCAAAGACTCCTTCACTATAGACTTTGGCAACCTCTTCTTACAATACCTGGAGTCTCTGGATAACCTTGATGGCCATAAATTGTCCAAGGGCTTCTTACGCAAGAAACTGCCCCATCAGCTTCATGAAAATCACAATGAAAGCAATAGCTGTCTACTGGGCACTCCTGGAAATAAATCTCACACACCCCATGTCTGTGTCCATCCTTACCCAACTGCCCATTATGCTCCAGGTCATAGACATAACACTTCACCAGTATAGCATGATTACTGAGGCCTCCTTAAGACAGGGTGGTGTCAAATCTGGGTCTTCCGGTGTATTCTACCTGTAGCAGGGATATCCTCCCTAGTCTTCAGTCCTTGGCTGATTCCATGATGCTGGAGGAAGTCAGTCCTCTCCCAGCCCCTTGGCTTACTGGGAATCCCCTTGAGATTAATTGAATGAACATCAAAAGAATTCATAGATTCTATGAATGACATTGTCACCATCTTAAATGATGAAGCTCAGTGGAATATTGTTGTTTTATCTCAGTCAAGACATTACTGATAAAGGGTGGGAACCAAGACTCCACATAGTTGATCAAATTTCAGGCAATCATTTCAGCACTGGATTCCCTAGCTCCATCAAACAAGCAGTCCAATCCCAAAAAAATAAATAAAATAAAGTCCCTATCTTCACATTTATTACATACTGCTGAGACATTACCTTAGAGCTGTCCCCTTCAGAGTAAAGAACTGTGGAAATCTCTTGCCTCAAATATACACAAAATATAAATCAAAATTACACACACCTGCAGATACTAAGGCCACAATACAAGACCTTGGTAGGACACTCCATATCTCCTTCACAGTACAGGCATATAACCAAGTACATCTGCAAGATACTAACCAAGGCACACATTTTACTTCCCAGAATACACAATGCTGAGCTCTCAAAAAAGGCATTCAATAGAACTTCCATGTCTCTTAGAGTTCCAAGAAATATCAGGGGGAGAGAGAAACATCAACTGATTGCCTCCCGTACATGTCCCAATCAGGGATCAAATCCTCCACTTAGGTATGTGCCCTGACCAGGAATCATGCATTTATGCAACCTTTTGGTGTACAGAGCAATGCTCCAATCAACTGAGCCAACCAACCAGGGCAAGCTCCTCTATCATCTTTTTTTTTGTTTTTTTAATTAATTAATTTATTTTTATTGTTCAAATATATTTGTCTCCACCTTCCCGCCACCACTTTCCTCTGCCCCCCTCCCCCACATCCCTCCCTCAATCCTTTCCCACTTCGGCTTTGTCCATGGGTCCTCCACACATGTTGCTCCTCTATTGTTATAAGTCTTCAATCTTGCACTCATCCTGTAAGGGTTGGAGCCCAGATCAAAGGTTCAGATTCTCCCAGGACCCGCTAACTAAAGATTGTATCTATGGACAAAGCAGGGCCATCAGAAAGAGACCCTTTTGAGCCTAAATTTTACCATTCCTCCCCAAGATATGTTCTGGAATATTTGGGTTATAAAGGGTAGATATTTAACCTGGGCCTTCCTTCTGACCCTCTCCAGAAAATTTAAATTAGTATCCCAGTGCCAATCAAACAAATAATGTGGACTAGTAAACAGGGAGGTAGATAGCTCCACTTAGTAAATAGAAACTCATATTCATAGGTAATAACAAAATTAACACTATATCTTATCATAATGATATCAGGCAATTCTTTCTTAGCGATAACACATGCTGCTATAAAATTAACATCAGACAACAAAAACTTGTAAAATACACAATTAATTGCTGATCTACTATTGTTCCAGTTACTTTCATTGGTTTGTAATTAAGAGGCCCAACACCTCCCAATAAGCCATTTTGTAAAAGACATGGCAAATATCGGGGCCCACACACTATTGATTTTGGTTAATACAAGCCCTACAACCAGATGTTGTTGGCATGCTTGTTACCAACAAAATCAACAACTGAAGCAAAGGGCCCATAACAACTGGCTGCAAAGGAGGGTCTGTCTCCAGGCTGATACTGGACCTCCAACCTGTTACAGATATTTTAATTAGCAAATAATCTGACATTTTATTAACATCCAAATAGGGCCACTTGCTTTAAATATATTTGTAACAGAAAACCTCTCATCAACTGTCTGGGAAAAACCTTGGACTGTTAGAAATATTTTAGATTCAACTACTGTTAATGGAGGCTGATTAATTGTGCCTCCAGTTAAATTTAATTCCCAGGCCTAGGGTTTCTTGCCAATTATACAAGCAGCTCATCTTCTTTGTAATATCACTGAGCTATAAAAACAAAAAACTATCAACTTGAGTGTGCATCCATTTGGACAGGAGCTCACTGCTGAGATGACACCGCCTCAGTCAACATCATTCCAGCCCAAGACCTTGATATTAGAGATGACTTGTCCCCTGTCCAGAGACAACTTCATTTTGACCACTAAAACCTCAACTCCAGTAACTCCTAGTAACACCTCTCCTATGGTGTTGACAAATGGACACAAGGCATTTATTGCTTTCCTTACACTGAGATTAAGGATTCCATTATGTTTCCTGAGTCCTTTGTCTGCTTAACTCATGATCCTGGTATACTTTTGCACCCTGACAAAATGTCCACCCTGACACTCTCATGTCTTAAAGGAAATCTGTTAGAGGTTCCTACTATTTGTGTCATTCCCAAAATTAATCAAAATGATCACTTTCTCCTGAAGGAAACTGCCTCATACCAGTCAACCCCTCAACTCCTTGGAGAGACAGGGGAAAGGACCACCTATTCCCTGAGGCTCCTCCTGTTTTTCCTTCTATAGTGACCCCAAAACTTTTAACACCGCCGAATATTGTTAGAGACTGAAAATTTCAGAAGTTTTCTTGGCTAATACTTGGCTAACATAAATGGAAAACTTAATTATGGGATGGCCTAAAATTACTCCTTACATTTGTTTTCCTGTCTTTTTTGTTCTCACAATGAAAAGTTTGTTGTGCCCTTTAGGACAATGTAGGTCCTGCTCTCTAAGGCTCTCCTCAATTATGCAGGCTACTCAAATGCCAAAAATAGTCAAGGCCAAAATTGATGTCAAAGCATCAAGGGGTCAATTGTAAAATGATTCTTATATATGCTGTTTCCCCTCAAATTTGAGGCCTTGGCTAGAAACTGGAGAGTTTCCCTCTTTTACCAGTTGATTAAGTCCACACCCCAACCATATGTAAGTACAAGAAACTAGTCATCAATGTGATGTATATTACAACAAGAATCTTAGTTTTGTGAAAATCCATGTGCTACTGAACAGAGTTATACAGGTGCTTGGTGTGCCTTACGGCAAAAGGAAGGAATATGTGATCAAAGAATCAGAAGGTCCTGCTTTCTTCTCTAGACAGTGTGCTAAGATCTATGCCAGGGGTCAAAGCACTGTGAAGGTTGGGGTCCTTACCTTGATATCATGACCAAACTTGAGCTTACCATGCCCTGCTCCTCCCCAGAAATCAATTATTAAACTCTTTTTGTGAAGATGGGTTTCTGTTAAATGATTTTCTCCCAGACTATGTCTCTTTTTCTCTTCCCTGATAGAGAACATCCATTTGTGCTTTAATGTTTAATAAAGTAGAAAGCACTGTCAGAGAAATAATTTCCACAGAAATCACAACACTATTTTTCAATTTTCCCCCTGCCTTGTGATCAATGTTGGTGCTTTCCGTTAAGTGGCCCTGTATAGTGTGCTGTGTTCTTCCCAGAGAACTGTAAGTAACAAAACTGTAAAACTTTCTCTTTTTTTTTTTTCTCTCATATGCATCTTGTTCACCACACCTCACCTAAGGTAATATGGTTAAAACACACTCCAGTAGCAACCAGCATATCTAGTACCAATTCCTGGTTCTAATACCATTCTCCCATAAAATGAAATAGGGTCTCTTGGGTAAATGATTATTTCTAGGACTAGGGCAGAAAATATGCAAGAAGAACCTAGAACATCTTGTAATGCTAGGAAATAAAGACAAGCTAAAACCAAAACATAGTAAAACAAACAACAAACAATAACAAAAGCCCACATTAGGGGCACAGGGGCCAACTGAAAGAACTGCCAATGACCAAAGTTGGAACAACAAAATTATCTCCTGATATGGCCTGCCTTCTGGAAGTAATCTTCAATTTACTTGCCAAAGACTTGCAAACCGAGCTACTGTATTCTGGGGGAAGGAGAGATTCGAAGGGGAGTGCCTGGGCTATCTCACCATTCGCCTCACTGTTTTTATCTCCTTATTTTCAGTACAATATCTTATCACAGCTTCACAGGGGTCACATTCCCGGAGCCTCTGTTTCACCCTCTCCAAAAGCAAATGTCACTGTTAGAGACGCAGACTGGGGCAGGAGGAGCTGTGGGCTAGGAAAGCAGAGCCAGTTGTTTAACACCTCACACAGCTCCAGCCACCTTCTCTCTCTTTACCTCTTCCCTGCATCCCAGGTTTCAGAAGAATTCTTGAGTTTTTCACCACTACCTTTTGAAGTTAGGAATTTGATTATTTCACATAACTGACATTAGCCCTTCTAACCTCATTTCTGGCATTCATAGTTTAGCTTCCTTTCATCAGATAAATCAGCTGTCTCTCCCTGCCAGATTTTTGTCAGTTCCCAGTTGTTTTTGTTTGGTTGGCTTTTTTTTATATCTCCCATCTGCTTTATGCCTCTTTTAAAAGCTATTTGGAGATTTGTGCAAAGTAAATTCTTCATATACTGAGGCTTAACTGATTTCCAAGAAGGACACCGCTTTTCACATTCAAATTAGAAGTATTGTCTATGTTATACAATCATCGAATCTCTCTGTGAGGTAAGATGTTTTTCTGCTGTGCTTTAATAAAAGATTTGGGACATGCTTTTGCAAGAACATAAAAACGATGAAGATATTTTGAGTTTAAAAGAGGCTTTATCAGAATATTAAAGTAAAAAAATGGCAGTTAATGAACTTTTGGAAAGGGAGAATGGATATAAATTGAGAATTCAAAACCAGGAGAAAAAAGATTTTTTTCCCTTTTTAAAAAATGTTGACTATTTCAAGTAGTTGGTGAATGGTTACTATCTATTAAGTACTGCTTCGCTGTAATTACAACAGAGAACAAAGCATCAATAAAACACATGCCTGTCAGGTGTTCACATTCTAAATATAGGGAAAATAATAGTGATAAATACTCTGGAAAAAATAACCCTAGAGAGACAGAACTTGGTATCAATAAAAGGGAATAAAACATTTGAGTAAAATAAGATCTTGATGAGAAAATATTCATTGATACAGTTACCTGGATGAAGGGTAACACAGGCATGAGGGACCATCAAGTACTGGGTTGGCCAAAAAGTGTACAATGCCTCTAGTATCACTTAGTTGTCTTTAACTTCATTTGAAACAATTTTGTTAGATTGTATTGTGACAGGTGTCATATCAGTATGCATTAAAAAAACATCAAAATTGGTGAATTTTTGTATAGCCATTTTAATATTGAAGATGGAATAAAACACAACGTTGTCAGCATATTACGCTTTATCATTTCAAGAAAGATAGAAGTACAACTGAAATACAAAATAAATAAATAAATAAAGATCTGTGCAGTGTATACAGAAGGTGCTGTGACTGATCAAATGTGTCAAAAGTGGTTTCTGAAGTTTCATGCTGGAGATTTCTCTCTGGATGATGCTCATGGTCAGATAGACAAGTTGAAGTTGATAGCTATCAAATCAAAACATTAATTGAGAATAATCAATGTTATACCATGCAGGAGACAGCTGACTTACTCAAAATAGCCAAATTAATAAAGTTATTGGTGAGAATGAAAAATATGTCTTTTATTTTCCTGAAAAAAAAACCACATGAACTTTTTGGCCACCCCAATATAATAGCCTTAAGATGAAAGTTACCTGGTATACCCAGGAAATAGAAGGTATACTAAGGATATAACCATGCTAACTGAAAAAGGGACATTTCCTTTTTTTTCCCTGCTCTATATCCCTTCATTTATTTACTTTTGCCGTATTGCACTGGCTAAAGCTTGTAGGATTATGTAGAATACCCATGGTCAGCACGTGCATCTTTGTCCTTTTCCACAAACTTAGGGGGAAAGCACTCAGTCTTTCCATACTAAATATGGTATTAGCTGTAAATATTTTAGATGTTTTCTACAAAATTGCAGAATTTCTTCTCTATTCCTAATATTACAAAAGTTTTTTTTTTTTTTTTCTCTTATCATGGATCAAGTTCATTGACTGGTTTTTGTATACCAAACCAGTCTGTATCCCTGTAATAAACTTGTTCATGGTGTACAATTCCTTTTATATATTGTTGAATTCTATTTGCTAATATTTTGTTAAGAATTTTTATGTCTATATTTATAAAGTATATTTGTCCATAGTTTTCATTTTTGTATGGTCTTTGGTTTAGGTATCAGAATAATAAAGGTTTTGAAATATTCAATTTCAATTTTTTCTTGAAGAAATTTTATAGAATTATTATTAATTTTTTTTTGATAGAGTTCTCCAATAAAACCACCTGAGCCTTGAGATTACATTTTTAATTACTTCACTGCAAATTCCATATCAATAATAGTTGTAAAGGGAATCAAATAATCTGTTTCACATTTTGTGAGTGTTAGTGTAATGGAGTGCAGGTAGTTCCCCCAAAGGAGATTTGTAATGAGGTCCAGAAATTGGGGTGTCCAAGAAAAATATAGAATATTCTCACCCATCACCCCAAGGTGGGCTGCCATAGGGGATGGGAGACAGGGAGCAGGGCCCTTGAGAGTTATTTTGCATGTCAATAACAGCAGGATAACTTCATACTTCATATGCAGAGATTGTTATTTTGCATATCAACAAGGCTAACCACGAAAGTTTGCATAACTTTTACCCAGGATGTAACTGGGAAGCTGCTCCCCGGATTGCAGCTCCTGCATCCTGAAGGAGTTGGAGATGGGGGTTGTGGGGAGAGGATTCCCACCAGGGTTTGGACATATGCTAGAGGCTTTTGACCATGCGGGTTTGGGAGTGGAGTGGGGGTTCCCTTGACCACGTGGCTTAAGAAGCAGGAAAGCAAGAGCTTAAGATGCAGGAAAGCAAGATGTAGCAGCCATGCAAGGCGGTTTCTTCTGGTTGCAGCACGTGTGCATGAGAGCTCAGAGATGGTTTGCTTCACACCTCGAGGGAACAATGTGAAGACCATGCAGGAAGGAAAGGGGAATAAAGGACTCTTGCTAGTGGGCCATGAGAAGGTGCCATGTATTCTGATTTAAGAACTGGAGATCATGGCAACGCAGCGGATGGTGCGGGGCACAGCGAGAGGCCTGCCTAGCTGACCTCCGGACTTCTTTTTTTTTCTGAAGGACTCTATCCCTGACTGGTCTGACTGGGCAAAAAGGGGGAAGGTAGGACTGTGTATGTTGGTGGGTGTTTTAGAGGGATTTTGAGATTTAATGGTGACATTTAGCCACTAATCAAAACCTGTATAACTTTTGAATAAAGAATTCCTTTCATTTTCACCAAGCTCTGCCATTGAGAGCCGTAATTTTTAAGGGTGGTGGACAAAAGAACTTACAACAGAAGGACCATGGGGAAAGGGAGAGCATTTTTCTGGTAATAGCATCTGGGGCTCCCCACTACCCCCGCAATGGGTCCATGTTTGGTAACATTAGTAACCTGAGCTATTTGAGAAATTGGCCAATTTCATCTAACTTATTAAACTTAATGTGTGTAGAGTTGTTTACAGTATTCCCTTATTCTCTGTTTGATATCTGTAGGATTTGTAGTAATAACTCCTGTTTTATTCTGAATATCAGCATTTTGTATCTTTAGTTTTTTTTCTTTGTCTTATGGGGGCTTGTCAATTTTATTGATGTTTTCAAAGAAACTGGTTTTAGTTATATTAATTTCTTCTATTGATTTTCTGTTTTAATTTTTTTATTTCTGTTCTTACATTTACCATTTCCTTCATTCTAATTGATTTGTGTTTATCTTGCTCTTTTACTCCTAAGTTCTTGGTGTGGGAGCTTCAATTATTGATTTGAGATTGTTTTTTTCTTTTCTAAAATATGCATCTGAAGCTATTTCCCTCTCAATACTACTTTAGCTGAATCCCACACATATTGTATTTACATTTTAATTCATTTAAATGTATGTGTTCATCTTTTGATACATCTTATTTGCCTCATCTATTATTTAGAATGTGTTGATTAGTTCCAAAGTGTTTGGAGATTTTTCTCTTATCTTCCTGTTTTTGATTTCCGATTTTATTCAATTTTAGTCAAAGAAGAAATTCTGTATTTCAATTTTTTTAAATTTCTTGATGTTTTAAGTTCCAAAATATGTTCTTTAAAAGAATATGTAATCTTTGATAATGTTTTCTAAATGTTGATTATCAGGTTGGCTGATATGTTATTGAGTTCTTCCATATTTTTCATATTTTTGTCTAGTTATATTATCAGTGTTTGAGAGAATGTTGATGTCAATAGCTCTAACTGCGGATTTCTTTATTCATCCTTCCATGTATTTTATAGCTCTGTTGTTTATTTCATACACATTAATTAATGATTGCTAGTACTTTTGGGGGGATTGATTTTTTTTTTATCATTGTGTAATGGATCTATCTGTCCTTGGTAATTCTCTTTGCTCTAAACTCTAGAGTGAATAAATCTGCATTGATAGGTTTTTTTTTTGTTTGTTTTTTCCCAACTATTGAAAACTACTGTGCCACCTACTTCTGGTTTCCATTGTTTCTGGGAGAAAATCTATAATTTAAATTGTTTTCCTTCTATTACTAAATTATTATTTTTTCTCATTCCATTAATTTTTTTCCTTTTGTCTTTTCAGGATTTGACTACAGTGTGCCTTGGCATGGTTTTCTTTGAATTTATCCTTTTGAGATTTGTCCTACTTTTTGAATGCATAGTTTGTGTCTTTAGCAAAATTTTAGGAGATTTTAGTCATTATTTCTTCAAGAACTCTTTGAGCTCTGTCCTTTTTCTCCTTTTCTGGGACTCTAATGAAACAAATGTTAGATATAGTATTATAGTTCCATGGGTCTCTCTTTTTTGAGTTGAAAGTATTTATTTTGTTCAAAAAATTTAATTTGTATTGTTCTCCTGGTTAATTAATTCATTCCTCTGTCTTTTCCATTCTGTGGTTAAGCCCATCTATTGAGTTTTTATTATAGTTGTATTTTCAGTTCTACAATTTTAATTTGCTTTTTGCTGAGACATTCTATTTATTCAGTTGTTTCAATTCGGTTTGTAACATATATGAAGCAATTTTATGACAGTTACTTTAAAATCTTTGTTAAAAAGTTATAACATCTGCTGTGGCCAGTGTGGCTTAGTGGATTGAGCAATGGCCTGTGAACCAAAGGATTGTGGGTTCGATTCTCAGTCAGGGCACATGCCTGGGTTGCAGGCCAGGTCCTCAGCAGGGGACATGCCAGAGGCAACCACACATTGATGTTTCTCTCCCTTCTCCTTTCTCTAAAACTAAATAAATAAAATGTCTTTAAAAAATTTAACATCTGAGTTATTTCAGGGTTGGCATTTGTTGATTGTTTTTTCTATTTCAAGGTCATAGATAGGAATTGCAGCTGCCCACCAGGCCTCCACTGACAAGACCTTGGCTGGGAGAGGCTGGAGTGCTCCCTTGCTGATCCCTGAGATGTCTCAGCTGACACCGTGGTGAAGGTGGTCTCTTTATCAGTGAGCTAAAGTGACAGTCCTGACTTTCCACTAGGTCTCTACTTTCACATACTCTGGGTTGCGGAAGAGAAAAATATATTTTTTTAACCATCAAATTTCATAATCTATAGTACAAATCAAGAGATGGAATCAATTTCACAGAAGAAAAGTAATAAATATGCCATTAACAATCATGACAATTTTGACCAAAGGTTTCCCTATAATGTAACTCAATGGGATAGAGTTTATGTATAATAAATTAAATTGATCTTTTACATTATCTATTTTATTATACCTAATTTGTATTATACTTCATTACCAGAAAAATTTAAAATTTTGCCCTTCAATCTATATTCAATATCATTGAAGTATTACATATTTAATTAAATTTCTACTGAAGCAATATAACCTTCATAAATCTATAATCTTTATAATAATTTAAGATTCTTTTAACTAGCATCATATTAAGAATGCTTTGGTTTGAAGCACTAATAATGAAACTCTTTTGTATTTAAAAAGCATTCAGTCATTCACAGAACATTTCTTTTGAGGTGAGATGATTTGTTTTCTAATTTTATACAGAAAGACTATTCATCCAGCTCAAATGGCTTACCCAGAATAATTACTCAAAGTTTTACACAAATTGAATTAGAGAAAGGAACAAATAATCAGATTTGTAGTTCACGCATCATCTTAGGAAACAATTATGACCTTAAATAAGGTTGTGAAACTAAAACAAAAATATATAAATAGTAAAAAATCAGAAAATGAAAAAAGGAACAACCTTTACTGTTTACTTCTAGGAGCAACCATGGTAATGCAACCTCATTTAATGCTGTCAAGTTAATTATGTAAATCAGGTATTCTGTCTTTTTCACTCAGGAGAACCAATATGCAGAGATGGTAATCAACTTACTTAGAATCACAAAGTTAGCAAATGGTGAAGCTGAGATTACAGGTCAAGTCCATCTGGTTTCAAAACCAATTAATTTTCTACCATTAAAAAAAAATAATAAACTAACCTTGAGTCTGACACTCTTCAGCAGATGTATTGAAATCCTTTTTCAGGGCAACACAATAAAATAAAGGATAAAACAAAACAACAATTAATGTCAAATGGCAAAAATAAAATAATGGATAAAACAAAACAAACATAAAATAATGGCAGGGCAATCACAAAGAAGAGAAAAATTCTCGGTTGTCACAAATGAAAAAGTGGTACAAAAGGAAGAGGAACTGGGAGCGAAGAAGGCTCCATATTCGTTTTTGCCCTGATGGCATCCACCTGGAGCCCATAGATAGAAGGACACGAGCAACATGAGGAGTAGGATGTAAAAATGAAAAATCATTCTATCCACCAAAAGAGTAATAGTAGCACACTTGCCCATTTTGAACTTGACTCTGAATGGAAGATTTAAAAACCAATTTTTCTGAGAATTTGCAAATACAAATTGGTCCATAGGTGGGTTTGCAATGAGATTTATTTTACCTGTGCAACCTCAAGTCCCCAATTGAGAATTAAGTTTTAAGCATATCTGGATTAATAGTATCCTCCGGCACCTAGCAAAGACAAATGCAAATTCTATCTTTGTAACACGTTATGGAGTCAAACTCCAAAAATTCCCACAGAGAACCAAAAAACATGAGTTCACAGTGAACAACCACAGGAGGAAATAAAATACAACAAGTAACAAAACAAATGAGGTACAAATAACACACTAAGATCTAGAAAGACTGGAGATATTAGAATTCCAGATCCACATATAAATACGATTGTTTAACCTGATTACTAGAACAAGAGATGTCAGATGTATGACAGTGATATAAAATCTTATGAGGTAAATAAACAGGACAGAATGGAACTCTTGGAAGCAAAAAATATAATTACCAGAACCAGAACTTCAATAACTAGTTTAAACAACAGACTGAACTTAACCAGAGTTGGTGAACTGAAAGGAACACCGAAGGAGTTATTTTAGTACTCCACAGAGAAACAAGTGTAAAATATGAGAAAGAGTGGAGAATGAGGAATAAAGGAGCTGATTTAACATCCATGTAAAAAAAATATTACTAAAGGGAAAAACAGGGAATGGGAGATAAGCAACATTTAAAAAGTTAATCACTGATAATTTATTAGAATTGAAGAAATACATAAATCCTTATATTCAAAGAAGTCTTATGCCTCCCAAGCAAAATAAATACCGTAAATCTTTAGATAGATGCGTCAGAGTGAGCCTGCAGGTCACCACAGGCAGAGATTCTGAAATCTCCAAAGGAATTAGAAAAAAGGGACAGATTCCCTACAAAGAAAAAATAGTTGGTCGGAGAAAGAAAAAATACCATATAAAATCACTCATATGTGAAATCCAATGAACAAACTGAACTAATAAGCAAGACAGAGACAGACTCATAGATGGAGAACAGATGACAGCTAGTGGGTGGGATGAGGGTGGAGGGATTGAGCAAAAAGGAAAAAGGACTCCTGGTCATGGACAACAGTGTGGGGATTTCTGGGATAGAGGGATATAAGGGGACTAAATGGTAATTGTAAAAATATAATAAAGATAAAAAATAGAAAATAAAAATAAAATCTAAAAAAAAATAGGTCGATAGATGGCAAACTTTCCAAAACTGCACATTCAACCTGGGAGCAGGAGTGGGTGATGAATATAACAAAATTAACCTATTGCCAACTTTCCTACAAAAGTGAAGAAAATAAACACCAACTAATTTTAAATCAGTATCTTTATATATCTACCTATGTGTCTACCATAAATATAACTTAGAGCTAGATTTTGTATTATTTATATACGATAAACAAATAAAGAAAATATTCAGAACACCTTTCTCGTTGAGAGTGGGAGAGAACGGTATCAGTGAGAACACGTGAGGACACCAGAACTGTAACAGTCTTAAGCAGGTGATGGACATGGGTGACCATATTCGTCTTATTCTTTAAATTCAAATTATATGTCATAAAATTTCATTTGTGTAAATATGACATCTTTTATCAATACACCTGTAAAGTCATGAGTAATAAAAATATAAGTAAGCCAATGTAACTTAAGCATCATTGTTTTAATAAACCAATTTCAGTTTCTATATTATTACCAGTCTATGACAAAATTTTTACTGATGTGTAAAAATGTGATTTGATGAAAGAAAAGTTTTAAAAATGTTATAAACTTGTTTTCGGTAAAATTAAAATTCTGTACTACATTATTAGTTTCACTTTTGAAATATTAAACTATATTTTTGTAGTTTAAAACGATAGGCACCATTCCAATGTTTTTATTTTTAAAAAATCAAATACGCAGATATATTGTAAAAGTGTTTAATTAGCACTTCTATGCTCAATCTAAAGTTACTTATATTTGCCACATTTACCTTCTCTCTGTCTTCCTAGATATCAATGTAGATATTATTTTTGCTGAAACATTTGTGAGTTATAGACAACATGACATTTCACCCTTACATATTCCTCATTTTTGTTCTAAGAACAAGGACATGCTCATTTTCCTAATACCATTATCACTCCTAGTAAATTTAAGATTGCTACATAACATTGTTTAATATAGAGTCCATATTTAAATGTCTCTAATTGGTTCAAAAATATTCTGTATAAGTTTTTATTTTCCCAATATGAGATCCAATCAATGTATTGTCTTGATGGCATATCCCTAGTCTCCTTTACTTTTCTCCTACTTCATCTCCAGTCCTGAAATGAGTTCTAGGTATTATCACCATTATACAATGCTCAGAGAAGAAAGGCTAAGATAACTAGAACTAGGAGAAGCTGTAGTTTTCATGCCATTCTTCCTAAGTCTCTCTAATTAATTATCCTGAAACTAGCCTATTCCACTGGCTTCTTCTTGGTCAACAAACATGCTCAGCAATCACGGAGAAGTTACAGGATGATTAATACAAACTCCCATCCCTCCAAGCACTCATGGTCTTTTGAAGACAGGAAACATGTCAATAGAGAAGTGCAATAAATACATTCTTATGCACACAGAGAGAGAAATATAAACAGTTCTAGTGAAGACTCATGTTGTTCCCAACTGTGTGAAGTCAGTATTTGCTTTGCTTTTTCTTTTGTATTCTGTACCTATATATTAGTCTCTAAGCCATGTCCTATGGAGTTTTTATGAGAAATCCTAGCTGAATATGTCTCAAATTCAACTTTTATCTTACTTCTCTCTGAAATCTGATATCCCTCCTCAGATTCCTCCCTTCATTAATAGAACTACAACCCAGCAACCCATTTTTCCTTTGAGTTTTCACCTTACCCTATATCATATCCCACTCCATCCCACAAGCAACTTGTTCCGTAACCCCAGCCTTCAATTACTGCATACTCTTTCCTAGTTTGGTGATTCTGCACACACTTTCCTCTCTGCTTAGATGGTCTGCTCTCCACATGCATCTTGTAAAATTCTGCTCATATTTAAGATATGGTTCCTTAATTACATCCTTTGGGAAACAGTGTCTACATCTCTGTACTGTCATCACCATGTTATACATACCTACATTATCATGTTTCATGTTAATGAAGATATTATATATTTAGCCCTTAGTATGTGTCAGCTACTGTATTGCCTGTTTTATACACATTAACTAATTTCATTCTTACAATTAGCCAATGAAGTAGATACTACTATCCTCATTTACATGATTTACTTATAAGGAAATGAGGTAAATCTTTTCCTCCTTGTTACATTTAAGAAAATTCAGATCATCAAACTAGTAAATGGAAAAACCTGACCTAGAACTAGTATAATTCCCATACCTATGCTTTGGTTGTTTCTATGAAGACACATACTTAATATGAGGAGTCATTAAAGACAGACATGGATCCATTCAGGGAACCCTAGCACACTCTCAGTAGGAACACAGACTGGTGCAGCCACTGTGGAAAACAGTATGGAATTTCCTTAAAACACCACAAAAGGAACTGTCTTTTGACCCAGTGATTCCAGTGCTGGGAATATACCCTAGGAATCCCAAATCATCAATTCAAAAGAACTTGTGCACCCCTATATTTGTAGAGGTGCTATTTATAATAGTGAAGTGCTGGAAACAGCCTAAGTGCCCATCAGTAAATGAGTGGATCAAAAAACACTGGTACATTTACACAATGAAGTACTACACAGCAGAAGGAAAGACGGAACTCCTACCTTTTGCGACAGCATGGGTAGAAATGGGGAATATTATGCTAAGTGAAATAACCCAGTCGGTGAAAGACAAATACCATGTGATCTCACCTATAAGTAGAATCTGATGAACAAAATAGAACCACAGGCATGGAAACATGGAGCAGACAGAAAGTGACCAGAAGGAAGGAAGAGGGGGAGAGAAGGGGAAGGGACTAGGTAAAGAACATGTATGAATGACCCACGGACACAGACAACAGTGTGAGAATTGACTGCGGGAGGAGAGATGGGATGAGCAGAAGAGGGCAAAGGGAGAAAGTTGAGACAACTGTAATAGAATAATAATTAAAATGATTAAATTAATTAATTAATAAAAAAACAAAAACAGAAATGAGACAATTTATTTACATTTAAGTCCTAAATACATCTTTGACAGTTGATACAAGATGATTGGTCAGGGATTAAATATCCTCTTTCTGTGAAAATGCACATTCTCCTCTTAGATAATTTGATAATATATACATATTGGTCAACAATACAAAAGACCGCCTCTGTTCATAAGTTAAAAACAATCAGCAAATGAAATAAAGATAATTTTATTATGGGAGTTATTTGAAAATGCTGAACATAAAATAATAATAGAGATGTAAAAATGCACTACTAATGAGAGACATACCCAGACTCCTTCTCCAGTAGGCTGATCTAAGTGGAAGGTAAACCACATTACAAACCAAACAAATATACAATCTGGGTCCATCAACCATGGCTTTTATAGACACATAATCTATTAATTATTTGTGTGCCCAATAAATGAAAGCCATAATAGGATTTAGAAACTAAAATACTAATTCAATATATATTACTGTCACTTATTATTTTATATATTATTGATAATATATTATATTTATTATTATATATTATATTAACTATATGTAGTCAAGATACATGACTTGTTATTCTGTCGAAATATTTAACTCATATACTTCGAAAATGTATTTTTATTCTTACATCTTACATTTGTACAATTCAGAAAATATTCATATCTTCAGTCTAATACATTCTGGTGTCATGTGGATGTTTCTTACAAAAACTCAATGACAATAAGCTGCAAAAGTAATATGATAAGTAAATGGTACATTTGTACTAAAATTAAATATTAAAAACTTGTCAATACATTTGCATTACATGTAATGAGTAAAATATAACATTGATGAACAATACATAAATGGCCTTAAAATCTCCACTTAAAAATATATTAAGCATAATATCCTTAATAACCTTAACATGCATTTTCTACTTAATGATTTCATGGAAAAAATTAGCTCACTTTATAAAGTTTACTTCTACCAGTGCTGTTATTGTTCTTGAAGTAAATATTATCACCCCTTTCTTTGTCTTCTGGAAGATTCTTCAACTAACACCAAAATTTCCTATTACATCCCCTCTGTCCATCATAATCAAAAGAACTGCCAGCAATCACGACCTTTGCTGCTGCTTCCAATGTTGGGCAAACCAACACAATTGTCACTAATCAGAGCTGCTACCTGGGATCTTCCCACTGTGCTCCTACCATGGGTCTGGAGACAACATTTTTGCTTATACCACAACCTTTTCTTCCAGAGTTGCCTCTCCTATAGTTTAAGCCCTGGAAAATTTAAGAACATCATTGGCTCCGGTGGTGATGTTTACTGTTTCAAAAACAAAAACCACACAAGTAACAAGAGAGAAGTTTTCCAGCATTGTCTGCTCATCATCTCTGTGACAATAAAAGAAAAAGATACTCTAGTTTTCAAGATCAAGGCTTTATACATCGTTTCCTTATAAAATCATTACTGGAACTATCTAAATCATAATCCTGTACCTATAACTATATTTTTTATCCTCAGCTGAGGACATGCTTATTGATTTTAGAGATGGAGAGGGGACAGAGAGAGAGAGGTAGAGAAACATCAATATGAAAGAGAAACTTTGATTGGTTGCCTCTCATTTGTTCCCCAATCGGGACAAAACCTACAGCCTAGGTATGTGCCCTGACAGGGATTCGAACATGCAACTCTTTGATTTATAAGATGAAGCTCCAGTCAACTGAGCTATATCAGCCAGGACTCTATCTTCCCTTTTCTTAATTGAAACAGATGTGGAATGGCAGCTTCCCATCTTTCTACACTCCCCACTCCCCCAAAAAAAGTTGAAAAAGGAGGAGCAGAAACAAGGATCCTCTGTGGCCTCCTTCATAGATATAAAATCAAATGTAAAAAGAACTAAGAATAAAGTAATAACTTCTGTGTTAATTGTACTCAGCAATGGCCCCTTTTACTTCTAAAACTGATGCCAGGTAATCAAATGAAATTACCTAGAACACATCAAATTTAATAGCATATTTTAATAGGTAATTGTTGATATATGAAACTACCTCAAAAGTTTGAAAAAATACATAATGTGCATGTCCACGTGTGCACACAGATTTTGATCTCTGTATTGAATGGCTGTTTGATGTGAGGATAAGAAAAAAATATACCAGAGGCTACAGGCACTATCCATCCTAGATGACGCAGTAAGACTCTACCTCAGTGTGCATGCAGACTAATCTAGCTGCAATCTCTCTCCTGATCAAACTTTCCACAGATTACGAACCTCACCTCACACTGCTGTGCATCTTGTCACACCCCATATGGAAGTTAGCTTTAGTTACCTTTAACTCCAAGATTAAAGGTAAATATTATTTTCTCTTAATGCTACCTTCAGGAAGTTATAGTTTTACTAATTGGATTACTAATTGCTTTATTTTACACTTAAACATATACAAGTTTTTAATAATATTTTATTGATTGTTTCCCAATTTTCTCCTTTCACCCCCCTCCTTCCAGCCCACCCCCACACTTCCATAGTCAATCCCCACACCATTGTCCATTTCCATGGTTCCTTCATATATAGTCTTTGATTAATCCCTTCACCTTGCATGTTTGTTCCCTCAAGGACAACTAAAATATTTTTTTTAATTTTAAATTCTAACAATGCCCATTAAAACTTTGCTGAGGTACTTGTTATATTGATACTGTATATCTATCTGACATATATTCTGACATATTTGGAATTTAATTGCCAAGATATTCTTATCTTTTACTGACAACACTTTTGAATATGGAGCCATCTCATATTGATTTTAGCCTCATCAGCCTTCTAAAAATATTTTGTTTAATATTTATAACTAGCACAGCTAGATTTGATTTTCCTTCAGGGCAGCACCGAAGGGGATACTATCACTAGGACAGCTACAGCTATTTCTGACTTCGAGTGGTAGAGGACAGAAGGAGAATGACAGGGACTGGATGTTTGATTTCTGCGCGCAAGGGATGATGATCACTTTCTTTTTTGTTAACCAAAGCTATAATATACAATAGTCCCCCTTATCCACTGGGGATACGTTACAAGAAACCCAGATGTCTGAAACCACAGATAGTACTGAGACCTATACTGTTTCATTTCCCCCTTATACATACATACATTTCCACTTATAGGAAGCACTTCTGACTTCTATTTGGTATATCTGAATTGTAAGTATCACTACTTTTATACTTTGGGACCATTATGAAGTAAAATAAGGATTACTTGAACAGAAACACTGTGATACTGTTAGAGTTGACCTCATAACCCAAAAGGATAATGGGTTGAGATTCCATACAGCGTGGAGACACTGGACAAAGGGATTATTTATACCTTGGCAAGAGGGTCCTGGATAACGTGAGACTTCATCACATTGTTCAGAATGGCATGAATTTAAAACTTATGGGTTGTTTATTTCTAAAATCTTCCATGTAATGTTTTTGGAACATAATTGACCAGAGGAACCACAGAAAGCAAAACCGTGGATAACGAGGGATGACTATGTCTACCCGACAACTGCTATGTATCATTCTGATCAGTGGTCACTTTGCTATCTGCATTTAAAGATCTTGAATAATTGTGGGCCTTTTGTTAGTTTCCAAATTATCATAGAGGAACAGGTCTTATGAACTCAACACTGAAACTTCAATCTTATAATCTCTGCACAAATCACAGAATTCTTTTGAAAATTAACTAACACAAGCACTGGGGCAAAATCCAGCTTGTTTGCTGACAAGTCACAGTAACTCCATTGGATACCTCAGTTTTCCTCTCTGTCACTGATAAGTGGTTATGTTTTCAAACTCTTCGAGGAGAACAATAATTTACTGAATTTCTTTGTATATCTGGAATAAAATTGTGAAATGCGCAAAGTGTGGCAAAGCGTTTTTCCTTTGCCCCAGACTCTACCTCAATTCTACTGAGGACTTGAAGGCTCCCTAACCAGGCAAGAATGAGAGGTTTAATTCCTTGTCTGATGGGGTGGATTATTAAGTCATCTTCATTACTGAACTAATAATGATTCCAATAATGAACATTCCATAGAGCTCAGCCCCATCTTTGCTGGTAATGTTCACCAGGCTGCTCATTCAGAGCCCACGGAGTCTTCCCCATGCAGCTTTCCTCCTTTCATTCCACACCCCACTTCCTGAAGTAAATTCTCTCTTAGTCAGTTCAGGCTGCTATAAAAAAATACGATAGACTTGGTGTCTTAAACAACAGAAATGTATTTTCTCATAGTTCAGAACCTGGAAGTCCAAGATCAGAAAGCCAGCGCAGCTAAATTCCGACAAGGACCCACTTCCTGGCTTGCAGATAGCTGCCTCCTTGTTGTGTCTTCGCATGGCGGATAAAGGAAGCCCCAGTGCCTCTTCCTCTCTGTATAAGAGCCCTGTCCAATCATGGGGGAATCCACCCTAATAACCCCATCTAAACCTAATCACCTTCCAAACACCCGCATCTCTTAATATCATCACATTTGAGGTTTGGGCTTCTGTGTGTAAAATTTGAGGCGACACATATATTCAGTCCATAACAGCCTTTTCTCAGTTATTCTTTCATCATCCGACTCTAGTATCCTGCCTTCTCTCAGGGGCACTCACAGACTTATTACAGATTTTCCAAATCTGTGTCCCTGCTACCGAATTTAGCCCATCCGTATGTCAATAACTTTAGAGAAAGAAGCTAAGAGGATCCCTCAGTGTGGATGCCTGGATTATAACCAGTCTGCTGATCTTTTATCTTCAGACACTAACATTTTGCCTAACTCAAATTCTCTAACCATTCAGTTTCACTTCACTCATCTGAGCAAGCTTTTTCCCTGGACTCATGCCCCAGTGTTTGTGCACCGTTGTCTATAGTAGGCCTATTCCAGGTCCCTGGGTCCCTCCCTACATATTACTCAGAAGAGCAGACATTGTCAGGTTCCACCACTCAATTCTTTTCCCAGGAATCATCCCAGTGTGGCTTCTGAGTCTCATTGCCCCAGGGCTGTCTTTCAGAGTGGGCTGGGTAGGCCAGAAGTGTCAGGAGATGGCAACCTCAGATATAGGCCTGAGATAGTGGGATGGACCTAGGAACACAAATGCCAGTTTCTTCCTGCGCCATTGTCAGCATGTAAGGAAACTGATCTTCTATGCTGTCTGGGAGCTCTCTAGAGAATAGAGCTTCATTTTCCTTTACAAGTCAACTGCCTGATGACAAGGTTGTCATTAGTCCCCCAATACTGATTTCTTATTTCTTCATTCTCCAACCAAAGCTTCATAACAACTCTCCCAGATTTCACATACTAGCATTCTTGCCTGGATTCTTCACCTAATATCTGCTGTGTCCTAAGAACATTCTTCTAGCCTTACCACTAACTTGAGAAGACTAAGCATCAGCACTATTTCAGTTGTTACACACTGTTTGACTTTCTGCTCTCAAAAGTTGGATGATTACTTCAGCCCTAATCCCCTACTCTCTTAAACTCATAATTAAAAGTGAGCTATCATTGTACAAAGGGCACAATGTTGGAACAAAGACAATACATTGTGAAGGGTGACATTCAAAAAAGGTTTGTTTTTCAGTGCAGAGGTGTCTGAGGGTTTTTAGCGGTGGGAGGTTTTAAAAAGTGGAAATACGGAGTTCTCCCAGAGAAAATCTGTGAGTCTAAGAGTACAGTGTGCTACATTTCCTTTAGTTGGTTGGTTTCCTCAGATGTAGATAAAAGGGGTAGAATTATATTTGGGAGGGGTCCCAAGAAGTTCTCTCAGGTAAGGGGAAGTGGGTTGGAGAGAGAAGAAAATGAGGCCCATACAGGGCATTTTTTTCTCCCCCCAAGCAGATTAGTTCACTGCGCAATTGAGCCCAGTTCTACTGAGAGTCAGCCTGTCTCTTACAGTACCCACTCAAGACCAAGGAAGCTGGGTGTTCATCCTCTACCTCCTGTTGGTCCTTGGTTAAAGTCTACTTCTGGAGGAAGTAATTCCCAGCACCTTCACCTGCCCAGTGCACAAGCATACTGCATGCCCACAGCCAGAGAAAGCTCTGAGCCAGGGAATGGCAGGTGCTGGAGGTAAGGAACCACCATCATAGAGGAAACAGTGCTCCACAGGAGTGTGGGCAGCTCCTTGCAGCATTTCTCTCCACCCTCTGGGATGAGAGGGTGTGACAAATATATAGAACTGAAATGCTGCTGTGTCCCTGAAGATATCGGGACTAGTCACCTTTTGTTTGGGGAGATTTCTGAGAAATGGTGTCTGAGTATAATCTGGACCCTGCTGCTGCATAGGAAGAAAGAGAATATCTATTTAATGGTTACCAGTTACTTTTGGAGGGAAAGAACTAGGGTGTCACCAGTTTCAATGGCTTCGTGAGGGAGAAAACAGAGGTTATCTGAGCACCAGTAGCTACCACATGCTTTCTTGGACAAATTCATTTGGCCTGGTAACAACAGAGAGGGTGGGGCAAAAGTAGGTTTACACTTGTGCACAAAACAGAATATATTCTTGTATAATTATTTATTAATTATTGTATTATTTTCCACACAAACAACTGTAAAACTACTTTTGCCCCTCCCTATATATGCTGAAAAGGAGATTGGGTCTGTTTTTTTTGGCACTGTATCTAGGAGAGATGAGCCTTCCTTTCCAGGGTATTTTTACAATAAAGTTCTTTTTTCTTTTTTAGCCTGTTGGTATCATGGATTACACTAGTTCATTTTTTAATGTTGAGCCTTGCATATGTGAGATTAATCCCATTTAATTATAGTATACAATTATTTTTATACATTGCTTAATTCAATTTCTGAATATTTTGTAGAAGATTTTGCATCTATATTCATTAGAGATCTTAGTCTATGTATGGTCTCTGTATATACAATTTTTCTCCACTCATTAATTTTAATCTGTTTGTGTCTTTACACTTAAAATGGATTTATTGTAGACAACATACACTTGGGTCTGGACTTTGATCCACCTTGACAATCTTTGTCTTTTAATTGGTATACTAGACCATTGGTTTTAATTAGTATAGTATCTAACATATTTGTTCTTTTTATTGTTGCCCTTGTTCTTTGTTACCATTTTTGTACTCTACTCTTTCTGCCCTCTGTTATCTTAATTGAGCATTTTATGTGATTCTATTTTTGTCTCTTTTCTTAACTCTCAGTTATGCTTTATTTTTTTAATGATTGGCCAAGTAATTGCAATATATATTTACAGCTAATCCTATTCCACTTTCAAATAACACAGTACTGGGTCACATGTAGAGGGAGTACCTTATAACAAAATAATCTTAATTATTATCTCCCTTCCCTTGTGTAATTGCTGTCATTCACTTGTTATATATAAGCATACACACACACACACACACACACACATATATATATACACACATACACATATGCTTTCATTTGAATACATACAATAGTCATAAACATAAATAACCAAAGACATTTTTGTTATTATTTTGGACATACTCTCATCTGTTACATTCAATTAAGAATAAGAAAAATAAAAGGTTTTATTTTCCCTTTGCTTATTCATTCTTTGATGTTCTCTGTTCTTTATGAAAATCCAAGATTTTTACCTATATTAATTTTCATCACTCTAAAGAACTTCTTTCAACATTTCTTGCAAGGTAGGTTTATTGACAACAAATTACCTTAATTTTGTTAGAGAAAGTTTGTATCTCTCTTTTACTTCTGAAGAATAATTTTGAACACCACAGAATTCTAGGTTGTTCTTTTTGATTGTCTTTCTCTTAACATTAAATATCTCACTTCACTGTCCTCTTGCCTCCAAGATTTCTAGGGGGAGGTCCTTTGAAATTCTTACATTTGTTCCTCTATAGATAGTGCTCTTTCTTTCTCGTGGCTTTTTCTAGTACTTTTTTCTCTATTGTTGATTTTTCGGTAGATAGATAATAATATGCTTATGTGTAGGTTTGAGGCATTTATCCTGCTTTGTGTTTTCTAAGATTCTTGCATCTGTGGTTTGGTGTCTGACATTAATTGGAAAAATTCTTGGTCATTATTGTTTTAAATATTTCTTCTGTTCCTTACTCTCTTTCTTTTCCTTCTAGTATTCCCACTGCACCTATTTTACACTTTTTATAGATGTCTGACAATTTTAAATATTCTGTTTTGTTTTATTTCAGTCTTTGTTCTCTTTGCTTTTTAGTTGCTAAAGATTATGTCGATACATCCTCTAGCTCAGAGAATCTTTCCAAATTTCTGCTCAATCTACTAATAAGCCCACAAAAAGTACTTTTCATTTCTATTTCATGTTTTATAATCTCTATCATTTCATTCTGGTTCTTATTTTTAGGATTTCCATCTCTCTGCTCCACATTGCCTTATGTTTCTGCATTCTATTTTATTCACGAGAGCCTAAAAGACTATGTTCTTTTAAATTCTTGATCCAATAATTCCAATGTCCTTGACAAATCTGGTTTTGATGTTTTTTCTGTATCTACAAATTGTGGGGATTTTTTATTTTTTATTTTTATTTTTTTGGCCTTTGGTATGCCTTGTAATATTTTCTTGGTACCCAGACATGATGTACTAGGTAAAAGGACCTGCTGTCAATATGATTTTTAATAATGTGCTGGCAAGGTGAGGGAAAGGGAAGTGTTTTATTGCCTAGGATTAGGTCTCAGCCTTTTAATGAGCCTTTGCTTCTAGACTGTAAACTTTGTAAGTGCTCCTTAGTTTTTTCTTTCTCCTGTAGGTGGAACAGGATAGTTGGAGTGGACTGGAGTTGGGTATTTCATTCTTCACATCACTTAGGGCTTAATAATATCCCCAGCAAGTTAGGGTGTACTTAATTAGTTTCTCGTGAGGGCAGCCCTTGTTAAGAATAAAGTGTTTTGGTAAATTTCAAAAATGGTTCTTTCTCCTTTCCCCTAACAGAACTCCAAAGGATTTTTTTTTTAATTTTTACTGTGGGAAAGCAATCAAGCACCAAAAGGTAAATTTCATAAAACTGTGGGCTCCCCATGTGACCGGGTGGCCCTGGAGTTTTTAATTCTCAATCCAGTCCATACTGAGCCTCCAGCGGTTTGTCAATGATTATTCAGTTTTTTCTGTTGTGGCCTGGTTTATGAGGTAGTTTCTGTTTGCAAGCCTCTACTTTGGTAAGCTGGGACTCTGTCTACCTGTCTGCCCAACCTTAGGAGCAGTGGTCTGTCTTGTGTTTTTGCCTCTCATGAATCTAAGCAGAATTGATGAATTTTTATGTGTTCATGTTTTTGCTTGTTATTAGGATATAGTGGCTTCTAAGCTCCTTACATGTGAAACCAGAAATTGGAAGTCTCTATTATTTTTGTATTAAAAAATAAGTGTATACAAATTTATTCTATAAATATACCAAATTCACTTATCAGTTCATAATTTGGTTTTAGCTATGCATGTTTGTGTGCAAGTCTTTTTGTGAACATTCATTTTTATTACTCTTGAGAATATCTGAAGGAACAGGAGTTTTGAGTTTAAAGTAGGTTTATGTTTAACTTTATAAGACAATGCCAAATAGTTTTCTAAAGTGGTTGCTCATTTGAAATTCTAGTTCATATAATTTCTAAGTGAACCACATCTTTGCCAATAAAATCTTTTTAAGCCATTGTAATGGATGTAAAGATGTAAATTACATGATTTTAACCTGATCTGTAATTCCTTGATGATGGATGAATTAGAACATCCTTCCATACTCTTCTTCACCATTTCATGAAATCTCTTCAAAGTTTTTGCTCAGTTGTTCTTTTTACAGTTGGTTTGTTTGTACCTGTTATGGTTGTGAGAGTTGTGAGAGTTCTTTATATATTCTAGATACAAGTCCTGTGTCAGATATAGAAAATATTTTCTCCTACTCTGCAGTTTGGATTTTCTTAAAAGGTTTTTTTCAAAAGTCAAAAGTGTTCACTGATTAAGTTCACATTAACATTTTCTTTTTAATTTATCAATAATCTTTTGTCCTAAGAAATTCTTGTCTACTCCTTAATACAAAATTATTTTTCTAGAAATTTATTTGTTTTGTGTTTACATTTTAGTGTAAGATTAATCTAAAATATTTATAATTCATCTGAGGTAGGGGTCAAGTATAATTTCACTCTTCCAAATATGTAGCAAGTTGTAATTGAAAACATCAACATTTCCCTTTGAACTCATTTGACAGATTTGTCTAAAAACAATTGACTGGCAACATTATGGAAATGGGGGACCTGGAAGCACTAGGAATCCTCTCCAGACTAGACAAAAATTACACTGATTGAATCTATCTTAGGTAATCATGTTAGAATTCTGAAGTGCATTGTAAAAGTGGCAACTTTCAGAAGACTTGGAAAATAAATTGTGCTTAACTGAGGTCAATTTCAGCTCTTAGACAAGTGGCAATGACCCATCTTCCACCATCAGTCACTGACAGACAGGATCAGAGATCCAGGCTCTGATTGCTGATTTCTGCTTCTGACTGCAGAGGAGCAGGAACAGAAGCAAAATGCCATTGTTGCAATATCTTCAAGAGAGGATTAAAAAATATATAAATACAAATCAGAAAGGAAGAAATAAAGATATTTTTGCAGACAGTTAACATGATATTATATGCAGAAAACCTAGAGATTACACACACACACACACACACAACCATTAAAACTAAAAAAATGAATGCAGCAAATTAGATACAAACACATAAAAATCAGTTACATTTCTATACACTAACAATTAACAATTTGAAAAAATTAATAAAAATTCCATTTAAAATAGCATTAAAAAGAATAAGATACTTAGGCATCAACTAACCAAGAAAGTGAAAGAAATACACTAAAAACTACAAAACATTACTGAAAGAAAATAAAATACATAAACAAATGAAAAGACATCCATGTTCATTGAGTAAAAGGTTTAATATTGTTAAGAAGTCAACACTGTCAGAAGAAAGGTACAAATTCAATGTTATTTCTATCAAAATCTAAATGTGAGTTTTTACAGAAAAAGAAAAATCCATCCTAAAATTTATATGGAATCTGAAGGTACTACAATTAACCAAGTCTTTTTTGAAAAAGAACAAATCCAGGTGCCACACATTTCCTATTTTCAAATTTATCACCCAGTTACATTAATCAAAAGAGTGTGGTACTGACATAAAGACAGACACACAGACCAATAGGGGGAAAAAAAAAAAGAAAGAGGCCTGAAGTAAAGCCTCATATATGTGGTCAAATGCTTTTCAACAAGAGTGCCAAAACACAAACGGTGTCAGGAAAACTAAAGGTACACCTGCAAAAGAATGAAGTTAGAACTTTAACACCATATACAAGCAAAAACAAGCAAACAAACAAACAAGAAACCAAAAAAAAAACCCTAAAATGCTCAAATGGCTGCAAGAGCTAAAACTAGAATCTCTTAGAAGAAAATATGGGATAAAATATTCATGACATTGAATTTGGCAATGATTAAACACCAAAAGTATAGCCAACCAAGGAGAAATAGACAAATTGAGCTTCATCAAAATAAAAAAAAAATGTAGGCATCATAGGAAACAATAGAGTAAAAAGGTAACCCAGAGTTCGGGAGAAAATATTTGCAAATCACATATCTGATAAAGGATTAAGCAAAAAAAAAAAAAAAGTGGACTAGAATTACATTTTACCCATTAATTCCACTGCTGGGATCATACACGCAAGAACTAGAAAAAGTGATTCAAGTATTTGTACACCCATGTTCATAGCAGCATCATTTATAGGGGCCGAAAGGTGGAAACAATCCAAATGTTCATTGTTAGGTGGATGGATAAACAAGGTTAACAAAATATAGTATATACATGAAATGCAATATTATTCAGTCATACAAAGGAATGAAATTTTTATACATGTTACAATGTGGATGAACCTTTAGTACATTATACTAAGTGAACTAAGCCAAACACAAAAAGACAAATACTGTGTAATTCCACTTATATGAGTCAATACATAGGGTCAGCAAATATACTAGTGGTTACCGGGGACTGCGGAGAGGGGAGCTATGGGGAGCTGTTATTAAATGGGGACAGAGTTTCAGTATGGGATGATGAAAATTCTGGAGATGAATAGTGAATCTATTCAATGTCACTGAAACGTACCCTTAGAGATGGCTGAAATGACAAATTTAATGTATAGTTTACTGTAATTAAGAAAAAGGAATTGACCATATAAACGTGAGAATTTCTGGAGTCTTTATAATGTTCCATTGATTCATATGCTTATACTTAGGGTAATATCACATTGCATTCATTATTGTAATATAGTTAAGTTCTGAAATCAGGAAGTATAAACACTCCAACTTTGCTCTCCTTATCAAGATTGTTTTAGATATACTAAATCCTTTGTATTTCCATGTAAATTTTTGGAATCAACTTGGCAATGACTGCAAAAACCTTTTGGGGTTTTGACTGATATTGAATGTTTGGGAAAATGTGAAAATTTAAGTCTTTAATTATGATCATGCTATATTTCTCCATTTATTTGTTTATTTATTTTCATTTTATTCATCACAGTTTTGCAGTTTTTAAAATAGAAGCTTTGTATATATTTTGTTAATTTATTCATGAGTTATCTTTGATATATTGTGAATTGCACTTTTTATGTTGTTTGTTGCAAATTGTAAACATTGAATTAACTTTGGACATCATCATTTCTAATAACTTGTTAAATTTACAGATTATTCTATTGGTTTGGTAAATGTCTTAGGGTTTTCTATGTATACCATTATGACTTCTAAAATAAAGCCATTTTCCCTCTTTTTTTCTGATTGTTACATTATTTCAATTTCCAGATTTGTTACACAGCCAAAAAATATTGAGTAAAAATGATGTTAATCATGATTCTCGACTTGTTTTCAAACTCAGAGAATATGCTTAATGTTAACTATAACATTAGTGAAAAGTGTTCATTAGATGGTTATCATATTAAGCAAGTTTTCTCTCATTCATCATTTGCAGGAAGTGTTGAGTGTCAAATTTTGTCAAATGATATTTTTTTCATATTTGCTAATGTTATCATGGGATATTTCTCCTTAATTCTGTCCAGGTTCTCCCCAGCCCTCTTTTCAAAAGAGAAATTAGATCTATGTATATTAGTTATTTCAACTGCAAAATTTAAAAGCAATATCAGTGTTACAGTGTTGAAATACTAAATTTTACAAATTACAGAACTTTATTGATGACCTGCAAAATACATTTATTTCAAAGAGTTATATAAAGTGTATTTAGTTAAAAACAGAAATGGAAGAAAGAAGGGAGGAGGGAAAGAAGGAAGAAAGAAGGGAAGGAAGGAAGGAAGGATGGGAGGAAGGAAGGAATCTAGTACTATTCTTTTGTTAACTAAAAGAAAGGACAAGCCCCATGGGAACAATTTAATCAACCTTGACAGCAAGGCCCATGATTTAGGATGATTTAAATGGTGCGTGACAAAAGAATAGTTAACAGTCTGCAAAATGTCCATTATCTTTAGTTAGTGAGGGTCTATTGATTTAGGACCCAGTGTGAATCCCATAGGATATTAGTAAGAAGTGAAGTGGAAAGTTCAACATTATTCACCACCAATAAAACACTCCAAGGTAAGTCTGTTAATAAGCTAAAAATTAAATCTTTGAGCTAAATTGCCACAAATGTCGGGGGAATCCAGGAAGCCAACTGTTTGATACTTGCTGTAATTTTCTTCTGAGTTCACACATAGCAACACTGAAGACTATGTCTTTAATGTTATTACCAAACAAATAATAAATTCTAAAACTTGTCCTGTTTTTGTTTTTTGTTGTTGTTGAATCTAATCTAATTTTACCTAAGGATGTCTTCCACAGTGGTACTTCAGTGGTAGTTAGAAGACCCCGGTGCAAAGCACTGACTCTGAGTTAAGTGACTGCTGTCTAAAGCCTTATGCTTCTCAGATGCCAAGAATTGAGTTCCACCTTTGCATCACCTCCAAAATCTCCACATGATGCAAGAAAGATTAAGGCAGGAAAATAATGCCCTGCCATACACTGTTAGAATAGCCATGCTCTATTCTCAGCTAGTCCTCTGTGTAGAAACGTAGAATGCAGTCTCTCATGATCAGGAAATATATAGGTGTCAGTCCAGTCAAATAAAGATGACTAGAGTCAATGAGATGTCCTCCTGCAGATGGACACTAAATGTGTGGCTGTGGACCCAGATATATGGGTATTTATACAAGAACCCTGCTCACTTAATAATGCAAACAAAAATTACACGCAAATGACTAAAAGTGAAAGAAAAATATATTAATAATATTCTGTGAATAAACATTTTAATGAGAAAAAACAAAAATCTTCAACAGAAGGGAAAGCTACTTACACCAGAATAGAAAGGCTCACCAGACACACATATCACATCCTGCTCCTGGATCATCAAAATATCTTTGGCTAGGTGCAGCCGAACTTTGAAAGGCTCCTGATTACCATCCTGCAGCAAACAAATCCCTGTCTTTGTCTTCAGACAAAAAAGAAAAACATAGAGAATATTATACTTAGTTTAAAATTATTATTGTATGGTTATTTACTGTAAAACATGATGAATAACATTTAAGATCTAGGGAAAATTCATTCTAATGAATCTGAAACTTAATACCTAATATAGGTACAGAAAAAAGGATAACCATTTCACATAAAGTAGTCCTCATATCACAGATAATAGAATTCATATCAGCAAATACAAATAAATGTTCAGAGAATAAGGAGTATAGTGTATGTACCATATTTGAAAAATAATGAAAATTTTGTTTAATGCTTAACTAAATATAAAATGTAATAGTTTTATGAATTACGATATAAATTCTATACAACGTAACCCTTCAGATTGTACAATTTAGTGTTTATTTTTGCACATTAAAAGTTGTACAGCCATCCTGACAATCAATTTTAGAATATTTTCATTACTTTAAAAAGAAACTTATTACTACCATTTTGCCAGCCCCTTCTTCAGGCCTAGACAACCTCTAATCTACTTTTGTCTTGATCATGAAATATTAAATTTGAAAACATACCTCCTTACGTCTTCTTTAACTTACACTATTTAATTATTTTTAGTAACCAACATACATGCACTCACACACACACTTGGTACAGATGAAGGAACAAGGATGAAGAGGTGATGGGAACTGCCTAAATTAATATAGTTAATTAAACATAGAGCCTGGTTTGAGACTCAAGATTCTTGATTTCCAATTCACTGTCTTGCTTCACACTTCTTTGGGAATTTGAAACAGTTGAGGATTTCTAGACTCATACTCCATAGTTTTAAACCAGCAGCCTAGTAATCATTGAAGAACTCCATGAGTCTTGTCACTCCTAAAGCATGTAATGTTGTAATATTTACTCAGATAAATAAGCAGAGTCTCCTTAGGTAGTTCACTTAATGTTTCCATTTGTCAGAGATATAAAATGAAATTTTTCTGAGACAGGATATGGCCTCTGGCTGTTATTTTTCACTAAATGAAAAGGAACAACAACTACTTTGGCAATTATATTTTTAATTGATAATTATTGAACTATTCTTAAGATGAAAAGCTCTTAGAAATACATATATATTCTTAGAATTTATAAGTACAAAATTTCATGCAAATAATACCAGGTTTTCTCTTGAAATAATATGTTTAATGCGGATTGCTAGAAGTTTCTTTCAAAGAATGTTCTATAATGTTGATAAGAATATGTTTAGATATAGCGTCCTCTAAAGAGAATTCTTTCTGTACACTGCTTTATACCATGTGCTAATACATACCATTTTACCCTCTATCACATATAATATTATATTAGTCTGTAATTTTGTAAGGGTTATGATATACTTTAAGAAAAACTAATGTTTCTCAGCAGCCCAGATGATTTTCTTTTCACCTCTATGAGACTGATGCACAGCAGGAACTCACTAATTTGTGTCAATTAATCTATTCTAAATCATAACTCCAGTGGGCATGTCTAGAAGACAAAAATATTTCAGTTATAATAAATTGCTTTTTATATAGAAAAGTCTCTTATGCTTACAATGTGATTTCAACCAGAAACCAAATCAGGACTCTCTGAGGTGGCATGGGGAAGAGAGTTGTATAAAGTAATATCAGAGTCAGATGAACATACTTGAGCACATTTGTTGAATTTTTCAAAAGTACAGTAAAATCAGGCCATTTTCTCCCAGAAATGTAAAGGAAGAAATGGCATTCACAAATAATGCTGTTTCAACTTGTGGACAAAAAAGGGGCTTTTCTCTGAAAGTCTATAAATACGTTATTGCTACATATCAAAGTGATATCACAGATCACCCAGGGAATATTTGAGGAACTAAAACAATTATGAGGCTAATCTCATCACATTATTTATGTAGTTAAAACTCCATTCACTCCACATTCAAATAATGTGTAAAATGTCTCCTAATTGTTATTTAGTTGCCTGGAAAACAAAATATAGATTTTGAGCTTACGTTTTTTTACTGAGAGGATGAAAAAATGAGGCAGTTTTTGTTGTTGTTGTTAGAATAAAGTACATCTCTATATACATATTGATACATTGCTCTATAAAATATATTTAATACATATCAATAAATAACTGTTTGAAAAAATAACAGGAAGACAATAAAGCTAACAACAAATTCAAGTTAACAATACATTATTCAGGGGTTAAAGATGTTATTCACATATATTCTATAACAATAATTCAGTTACTATAAAAGAAAATACATTTAAAATATCTACACACACATCAATTTTGCAAATATTGTGTAACATTAACAGAATCCTACATGAATTAGATAATGCCCTCTAAACTTAGAGTATTCTTGTTATAAAAAATATTCATATATAAATAAATGCAATCTGATATCAGAGATGGAGCAACATGGAGAGAGGAATTAAATATTCTTGAGGGATGAGGATGTTAAATGATGCTTTGTAAGTAGAAAAATGTGTGGTTTATCTTAAAAATTAAATGATATTTGGAGGAGGCAAACATTATTTTATTTAAGAGGAAAAAAAGTAAATATATGGAAGCATGACAATGCTTAGTTTATTTGATGCAAAAAGTAAGAAGCACACAAATGCATCCTTAATGCTGATCTGGTGAGAATCAGCAGCGGCCAAGGGAGACGTGCCAGCAGAGGACAAAGTGGAACAAGGCCCTTGTGGGATATAGCAGGGATCTGAAAGTAGTGAAGATGCCTTACAGAAATTACAGCAGCAAAATCATATATTTAGATGTATGCTTTATAAAGGCATTTTTAGTAGTAGAGTAGAATATGAATAATAATTTATAAAGTTAAAACAGTTTTTGTTGACAGAAATGTAAACCTTGAACAGGAAATGTTGTAGATTGTTAAACAATTGCATTAAATTCAGGGCTACTGTAGTAAATCAAGGAAAATGGATAAAATCCATTTCAGGGCACTCTCCTTGTTCAGAACAGCACTGTTGTACTGGTGCCATTGCTAATGAAATGACGTCCTATAGTATTTGTCGTTTAATTTCTTCTTATATAGAGCTTACTGTGTGTCCACAAATATTAATTTATTTTACCCTCCTAACAACCCAATGAAAGCTGTCTCACAGATTCAACAGGAGGAGAGGAGCAGGTGTCAGTGGGAGTCAGGATTTGAACCCAGGCGTTGGTCTCCAGACTCTGCCCTCTTAACCACTCTCTCCAGTTTCCCTCAGACAGAGCTTACTTGAGATATCCCTCCCCCAGTCCTTCCGAATACAGCCACGTGGCTATTGATGTCTTTCACCAAGTAGCATTTTGGTCACCAAGAACCTTCTATGGAAGCGACTGCAAAGAATACTGAGACGGACATCATCTTGAACTAGCTGTTCTCCAGGTACCAAAACAATGACCACTAGAGGTAAAATAAGATCAACAAGAGAAAACTCGGAGCTTGACAGCTGATTTTCCCATCAAATACTTGCATTTAGGGGAAAATAGAATGTTGTCTGAGGCTTGATCTACACACCCTAGTGCCCCTGGAATGCTTCCGGGATAAGAATAAGAAATGGGACAGTGACAATGACGACTATACAGCACAACCTAAAACAATCAGCCAGAAAGTCTTCACAGATCTGCGGACCCATACTGTTTAAAAATAAAAAGCAATTCTACATTTCAAGATTAAAGGGACATAGATTTTAATTTTCCAGGAAACACAGTTTGTGTTCTTTCAAACGTGAGAAACTAAAGAGGCGTTAAGTTTTACATACATAATGAATGATAGCCTACTTTTAAAAATTCCAAAATTACTAGATTTAAGCTAAGCATAAATTCTTAATAAGTTTAAATAAAAAATAACCCATACGATTTAAATAAAAAAAGTAATTACGGTCTCCCATTTTACACTAAACTTAAGATCTGGACTCTTCTTTTTCTTTATTAAATGAACAGTCATTTGTCTTTAGGCTTTGTTGACTGAGGATACTTTGCATAGGTGTTAAGAAATGTGTGTACTATTTATAATGTACAGCTATATTATGTAAACCCTAAAACATAGAAAACTTGATATTTTAAAAAAATAATTTATAAAAAATGATATAAATTCAAATGTTTTCTTGTTCCTGTTGGATGATCCTGCAGTGCAGCCGGATTTTATAAAATCCACATCGGGGACCTCAGTATTTGCTTTAGATGAATACCAAAAGGCAACATGATCTCGCCTATCAATGGAAGCTAATACACAAAACAAACAAGTGAGCAAAATAGAACTAAAGACAAAGAAATAAAGAACAACCTGACAGTGATTAGAGGAGAGGAGGAAGTGGGGAAAATGGGGGAAAGAAGGGGAAGGGTCAAGTCAAGGAACATGTATAAAGGACCCATGGACAAGCACAACAGCAAGGGGATTGAATGGAGGAGGGTGGGAAGGGCAGGAGAAAGCAATGTGGGAAAAATGGGGACAACTGTAATTGAACAACAATAAAATTTTTTTAAAAAGCAGTGCCTCTTAATTACTTAAAAAGTAATACTTTAAAAAAATCTAGTCATCGATTTGTTTTCTTTAAATCAGTAAACTATATTTATGAATTCATGTGAATTTACTTTTTGTTTTAAAAACAAACCTTATTTTTAAACTTATTAAGGATTTATGCTTAGCTTAAATCTAGTAACTTTGGAATTTTCAAAAGTAGACTATTATTGATTTTGTATGTAAAATTTAAGGTCTCTTCAGCTTCTTGTGTTTGAAAGACCACAAACTATGTTTTCTGGAAAATTATAACCTATGTCTCATTAATCTTGAATGTAGAATTTACAATATGAGATTCAAGAAACTATCAAATACAAGAAAATAGGCAAAGATCCTAATGCACTGCAAATATTCTTGTATGTCTCCTCAATAGTCCTATACTTTGATTGCCAAATATAATTTAATTTGTTTTGTAAAGCTATAGCTTTAAGTGATATGTGATTTCTTATACTGCACCATCGTAGCAGTAGTGCACTTAATACCATTTCATGCAAGGTTCAAGTGGAATTTTATCCTTTTCTGTCCCTTCCTACTTCTAATCATGACCTTCTCTGCTAAAATAACCTTTTTTCAAGAAGTAGTATAAGACTTGCTTCTCCTTGAAGCCTTTGGAGACCACTTTATCTGAACACGATTCTTTACTGTCCTGAACTTAGGGTTTTCATTACATGAAAAATAATCTGCCTAACAATCAATATTGTATTTAGGCATCACATATAGTATCTTCAGAAATGTTTAATTTAATATCATAATATTTAACTTCATCTTATATATTGTTATCTCAAGGAAATCTTAATGAGTTATTACTGTTTTTATTATTAAGAATTATTCATCTATAGGACCTAGAACCATACATATTATATTTATAATAGGATTTCTTTTTAAAAATATTTTATTTATTTATTTTAGAGAGGGGAAGGGAGTGGGGAAGAGAGGGAGAGAAACATTAATGTGTGGTTGCCTCTCATATGTCCCTTGCTGGCCATGTGCCTTGACTGGGAATCGAACTGGCGACACTTTGGTTTGCAAGCCAGCACCTAATCCGCTGAGCCACACCAGACAGGGCTCATAATAGGATTTCTTTCAATATGTGTTGATTGAATCCTAGTCAAAGATTATTTTAATGAGGAATTAAATTATATGTGTGCCTGAATTATTCAGTTATTAAATATATTTATGGAGAAATATTCATTTTTGTAATCAACAGAGATCTAAGTCATATTTGAAATAGAAGGAAAACCTATATAAAATAGTGTATTGCTTATTGAACACATATTATTTTTAAGAAACTTTTCAAAGCAGATAAATCAGTAATTATGCTTGATTGTGCATATATTTTAGATTTTTTAATTTGTTATAATTGCATTCCCTATTTCATTTTTGCATCTTGTCCTACTGCTAAATTTTTTATTTACTGATTGATTTTAAAGAGAGAAAAGAAATGAGAGACAGAGAAAGAGAGATAGAGAAACACAGAGTTGTTGCTCCACTTACTGATGCATTCATTGGTTGATTTTTGTACATGTCTTGACTGGGGATTAAACCTACAACCTTTTTTGTTTTTTTAAAAAAGATTTTATTTATTCTTGGAGAGAGAGGAAGGGAGGGAGAAAGAGACAGAAAGAAACATCAATGTGTGGTTGTCTCCCACATGCCCCGCCCTGGGGACCTGGCCCGTAACCCAGGTACATGCCCCAGCTGCAAATCGAACTGGTGACCCTTTGGTTTGCAGGCTGGCACTCAATCTACTAAGCCACACCAGCCAGGGCTGAACCTACAACACTGATGTATGAGGATGATGCTCGAACCAACTGAGATACCTGGCCAGGGTTTAGACTTGTATCTTCATTCTTGAAATAATTGCAACATTTTCTTTTTAAGAAGAGAATGTCTTTAAACAATAAATGGACCTCTTAAAAAATCTGTATTAAAAAATTAAGATGTTTTAAATGGAACTCTTTTGGGCATGTGTAGGAGAAGTCAGATGCAATATGGCTCCAGCAGTACGGGAATCTGGAAATGTCGGGCTTTGTTTAACCTTCTGTGACTGCTTAACTCTCTGTAGCTTCAGGCTTGGCTGTCTTCCCAGAAGGCCAGAATGCTTCCCCAAAATGCATATCATGCCCTCGGGAAGGAGGGTAATAAACTCATAGAGTGTGGATAACTGCTTGATATTATCTGTTAAATTAGAAATGCATTGTTCTTTCTGTGGTCTATGCAATTACTCTTAATATAGTTCTACTATTAACCCCCAACAAAAAAGAGACCCTGTCCTGTGAGGGGTATGGATTTCTTCCCTACCAGCCACCACTGGGAGCAAGCAGCCTCTTTGCTCATGTATGAAAGTTTCTCCGAACAACATTCTAATGAATTTGAATAAGGTTGTGTGTCAGTTCTTTTGAATCCATCCTGAATTTGGACTTTTGGGGCTTTCCCCCCAAAAGCATGCTTCTTTTCCTTTTCAAAGAAAAGATTTTCTGGAATCAGCACTGTGATATTGTAGCTAAATCTGTCTGATAAACATGGATGGTAGATTTTTCTCTTTAATGGCTTCTTAGCAATCAAGACAAAACAAGTTTTATTTCATGTTATCTGAGGATATACTACAATTTCCAGCAATGTAGTACTTTACACTGAAGCCCAAACTTACAAATTATATTTTGCTTTTAATTAATTAAATAAGTGGTACTCAGCATTTCATAAAACCTTTCGATTTCTTCATCTGCTAATGACAGTTAAGCTAAATTATCTGTATGAACACTGTCCACTGAAATGTTCTGATGTTGTAAATTACAGGTAAACTCGTTCATTTTGTCTGACTTCAGGGAGATGTAATCATCTTCCAAGGACCTTAGAACTCTCTATTTCTTCCAATTCAGCCAGCATGTGGAAGACACAAGGGCACTGCTGCTCAGCACTTCTGAGACACTTCTACTTTGTGGTGGGTACGCTTTAACTTTAGATAGAGATTCTCAAAGAGCTCATTGCAATAGTGCAGAAAAACACTACTACAGAAGCAAGGGTAAGATGATCAAAACAGTATTACCACTGTAAAATACATCACCTGAACCATAAACAGAATCTGTTGTATATTCTGAATCAATAAATCAGAACAATTTTTTTTAATAAAATATAAAGAAGATCTGGGAAAATCAGTCTTATGCTAGCCTGATTTGGATCTGAAGTCCAAGGTAAACCATTTGTTAAAATAGCTTTTGGCCATAATCCAGTCTCTACACCATGAATTTCATATGTGTTTCATTTGTGTTTCATTTACACAAATATCCATTCAGTTTCAATGAGTGATTTACCACTCAAGATATAAGATAACCCTTTGATAGAAATAGTAGACTTACTACCTTCAAAATTAAAAGTATTATATGCATTTAAAACAAAATAATACTGAAATTTTTGCTTCTAAATTTAAGCTTCTAAAATGTGAATCCAATTTTATGAAAATTTATGAATTGATAGGTGTTAAAAGGATGAATAAGGTATATACACTCTGATCTTAGTGTGCAGTGCTTATGAGAGACATAAACAAATAACTATAATGTAAGACATTAAGCATTAAAAATATAAAACAACTTATTAATTTTCTGAATGAAATTAGGTTTTAAACTATGAACTGTGACAATTTTTTTAAAAGAAGATATTTGCTAGAATTTTAACACATGACACTTCATTAAAGAAAAAATATTGACAAATGTTAGTAACTGAAGGTTTTGTTGGTTTGTTTTAACTTTATAATAGTAATTATAGTTACCTATTATACAAAAAATAGTTTTGTTTGCTTTTTTCCCCCCTCAGGTTTTTTACACACTAAAAATGTTTTAAACTTTTTAAGTACATGTATGAAATGTTTTAACCTATGAATGTTAGCATTTTACCTGGAGGATGAAAAGAAATGCTTTGAATGCCCCTTGTTTAGTTAAAAAAGATCAACTTTCTTCCTAAAAAAGAATACTTACATTCCCTGGAAGCCCAAGTCAATGTACTTTGCACACTTGAATGGCCTTAACTATCACCAACTCATACTGAAGTTTGATGACAGTTCTACAGAGAATCCGAATTGCCATGTATTAATTCTCAACTTACATCAAGAAGACAGGCACATGCGCATTTGCCTTTATTAAATTGTCCTTCTCCATAAACTAGGAACTGAATGATTTCAGGTAGTAGAAGTGTTGAAACATATCCTACCTACTCTGTAAATAAAATAAACCCATCACACATCCTTCCACCAAAAGTGATGTTCCATTTTAATAAAGGAGGGACAAGTGTTTCCTGTTTATAAAATTTGAAAAGCACAAAACCATTTAACTTACCTCTTCACAGGCAGTCCTGAAATCCATGTGCTATGGCACTGCAAAGGATTTTGTCTGAAAAGAAAGAAATGGTAAGCCATTGAGCACAGCATCGAGTGAGAAAGAGAATATTAATAAAGTATGAGAGATTATGAAGCAGATTCTGTGGGCACTCTATGTTTATGGACACCTGCATGGAACAAGAATTCCCAGGGTAAAATGATAAGAGAAGGAAGAGTTGAAATAGTCTGAATTGCTGCTTTTATGAAGTACAAAGAGGCTGCCATGGTTTGGTGTGATGGAGAATATGCATATCAGTGCTTCATTTTGCTCAGCATTCAGACAGGATCTACACATGGTTAACTTCCCTCAAGTGTCAGCTTATTCCCAACACTCATTTTGAAACTTCAGTTAGCAAATGGGAATGAGACTTCAAAAGGAGTAATTAAAAGTTGACTTTCATAAGGTTATCTATTGAAAGAAGGTTGACTAATCTTTCTGTTTTTAATTAAAAATTACATGCATGGATAATTCTCTCTAGAAGTTAAATTTTTTTTTCACAAACAATATGACATAATGAAGTAAGCTATCAGAATGAATAATATTAAGATAATATTAAGATACTGTATAAAATATACTCATATAATACAGATTCATTTTATGTGCTTATGGACACTATAGTACCTAAATGGTGGGCATGAACTTAAATGTAGAAAAACACACTTAAATTTTGTCTTTTTGAATATTGTTAGAGAGTTTAAGTCATACTATAAACTTAATAACACTAAGAACAATCATCAAAGTTTATATCCTGACGATAAGAAAATGCAGAACCTAACTCTAACCCTAACCCAACCCTAACCGTAACCCTAATCCTAGACCCTGTGTTCATTACTGTGTTATTTACAATTGCCTAGATATGGAAGTAGCCCAAGCATCCATCAATAGATGAGTGAATAAAACAACTATGGGACATTTACACAGTGGAATACTACTCAGCCATAAAAAAAGAAGAAAATATACTTTTGCAACAGTATGGATGGACCTGGAGAATATTGTGCTAAGTGAAACAAGTGAATCAGAGACAGGGAAATATCATATGATTTTACTCATATGTGGAATTTAATGAACAAACTGAACTAACAAGCAAAATAGAGACAGATTCGTAGATAGTAGGATGACAGCTATGGGGAGAGATTAGTGGGTGGAGGGATCTAGCAAAAAGGAAAGAACATGGACAACAGTATGGTGTTTGTGGGGTTAAGGAGGAAAGGGGGGTATATAGTAATGGAAAAATACAATAAAATAAAAAATAGAATAAAAGTTGTTCAAATTTTTTTATTTCTAAAATTTCCTGAGACTCTTTTTGTATAAACTTCTATGTTGACACAGCTTTCAATCTACAGAAATTTGTGAAAATAGAACAAAGTTTTTATATAACCCATATTTTTTCCACTTTTATTAACAACTTACATTTGTGTGACACATTTGTAACATTTAATGACCCATTATCAGTACGTGGGTAAAAGACATAAAGATATTTGTGTCTCATGTGATCACCAAAGGGAGAGTTAGACGAAAATTTTAAAAATCAAGTGAACTGAATGAACTGCTTTGGGGCTACCAGTCAGACCCTTTCCCCATCCACTCTTGTTATTGTCCAAAGGACAAATGAATAAAGGAGCATTTAGGGCAGGAATGGAGTCTATTCATGGACTAAGTAACATGGACTTCCCCACACCAAGGTCAGCATAGCTGTAGTCACTGCTCAGTAATGTTCCAGCAGCGGAGATCAACACAATCTGATCAAGCACCATCCCTTGAGATAATGAGCCAGCTACCTGGTAACAGGTTAATATTATTGAATTACTTTAATATTGGAAAGGAGAATGTTTTCTTCTTACTGGAATAAACACATTGGATGTAGATATGCCTTTTCTGTATGCAATGATTTTTCTAAAACTACCATACACAGACTTACAGAATGTTTTATCCATTGTCATGGTATTCTGTACAGCATTGCTTCTGATGAAGAAACTCAACAGCAAATGAAGTGGGGAAAAAGCCCACACTCATGGAATTTATGTATTTCCATATTCTCTACCATCCAGAATCAAACTAGCTTGATAGAACAGTGTAGTGGCTTTTTGAATACTCAGTTGTAGTATCAGCTAGGTGCGATAGTATCTTGCAGGGTGAGAAAAAGTTCCACAGAATTCTGTATATGCTCTAATTTATCATCCAATACATGGTGCCCTTTCTCCTGTAGTTAAAATTCATAGGTTCAGGTATCAAGGGATGAAATGGGAATGGCACCATTCATTATTGCCTCAGTTACACACTAGCAAAATTTATGCTTATTCTTGTGATATGCTTTGCTGACTTAGTGGTGTTCATTTTCAGATACGGTATGTGGCAAAATGACTGCAGTCAATAAAAGCTACAGGAACGGTCAACAAGGAAGTAAGACCACCCCCTACATGATTTATGGCTTAAAACTGGTAAAGACCAGCTGGATCCAACATGGTAACTAATTTAATCTACTACCAACACCTAGCCTCATTCTACGCTCTTTGTAATACGTTAGCATGTTAAACAACATACCCTGTGACACCATAATCAGAAATGAAAAGCCCAAATAAGGACACAAAATGGGCAATGAAGCTCTTCTGAGGAACATCCACCTGTTTTCCAGGAAGATCCTATATATTTCTCCTCTTTACTGAATACACTACCCCTCATTAAATGAATCCCAATAAAGGAAACAAATTTTACTAAAGGGAGGATGTTCTGCAGCCCACTCTCTGCATCACTGCTTCACTAATAAACTCACTTTCACTTTAAATTCTATGCTGGCAGAAGATTTAGTTCTTTCCTTTGTAAAACCAAGAATGCACAGTGGTTCTCAGAACCTTATGTCCCCAGGCACTGGAAGGCTTGCATCATCTCCAAAGGGAGGCACGCTTCCAGCAAGAGACACAATGATTCCATTGAACTGTAGGTTAAGAGTGTTACCTGGACACTTTGGACTTCTCATGACTCAGAATCACCGTACCAAAAAGTAGCTACTCCTTTGGCAGGGGTGATTGAGCCTGACTACCAAAGGGAATTGCACTGCTACTCTACAGTGGAGGAAAGGAAGCATATGCGTGGAATGTGGGAGATGCCGTGGGGTCTTTCTTAGTATCACTATGTCCTGTAAATAAATTCTATAGAAAACCATAGCAACCCAGTCAAGGCAGAGCTGCTAATAAATGGTCCAGACTCTTCAGGATTGAAGGTTGAGATCACTTCATGAGATAAAAAACCATAACCAGCTGAGGTGCTTGTTGATGGCAAAATAATGTACAAAGGACAATGGAAGAAGACAGCTATAAATACCAGCTAGGACCATATGTAATTGTATTTCTTCCTTATTTTGTTAATATTTTTTGTGTCTATTATATATGTATAACATATAATTATATATAAATATCTTTGTTTTCTTCCCTCTCTCATCCCTTTATCATCCAATCATCTAACAATTTATTAATAATATCAACCTTTATATTACAACATGTAAATTACAGTATATTAAGGAGAAGAGTAAATATCACTTAAAGCCTTTGTATTCCCTTTAAATAATATGGTTGGTGTATTTTACGTTGTGTAAATCATAATTGTATTGTCTTGGTTAAAAGCAGGACTTTATGTTTTTTATTTGGAGGTTAAATAGGATAAAGGGATGTGTTTTGTGACAAGCTGACAAGGAGTGGACTGTCATGGTTAATTTTTATGTGTCAAGCAGGCTAGACTAGTTATTCAGCCTAGTATCCAACTAATCAAACACTAATGCAAGTGCTGCCATGGAGTTATTTTCTAAACAGAGCTAACATCTACAATCAGTTGACTTTAAGTAAATGAGGTTATTTTAGATAATGTAGGTACACCTCATGCAATCAGTTGAAAGGCCTTAAAACAAACTCAGACATTTCTCTGAAAAATTCTGCTTTAAGGCTTCAGCTCCAATTTATGTCCAATAATTTTCAGCCTTCTAGCCTACCCTATGGATTTCGGACTTGTAATTGCCACAATGGTGTGAGCCAATTCTTTGAAATAAATGGCTTAACACATGTATATAGATGTCTAAGTATCCAACTGGTTCTATTTTTCTGGAGAATCCTGGCCTCCTAACTGATAAATGTTGTATGCCAGTTAGGTTTTCTATTTATTATGCAAAATTATTGTTGCAATATTATTGTTATAATGACTAACTGACAAAGCATGTGTCTGGGTATATATGAAAATCCATCAAGCACAACTAACAAATAAGGCCAATTTCTATAACATTCATTTCAGAATATTTTATATACTAATCATGTCTAAGTTGTACTATCAAAAATGTGAGAGCACTTCATTAGTGCAGTTGGTTCAATAACAAGATGTTTAACTCATAAAGCCATTAAAAATTTCAAACTTCCTTTTCTCACAAAAGAAAATGTCTCTCTTTTTTTCCCCATAAGGAAAACATTAAGTCCATATTTTTTTTCTATTCAGATCTGAATTTTTTAGAGCTTTGTTCATATGACTATTTTAAAATAATTGATCTATATTACCTTACAATGCAACAAAATATACATCTGTCAAATGTTTTTATCTCTATCTAGGGATAAATATAAATAATTTACTGTTTCATCCATATATATTACAGTTTTACAAGGGAAAAAATAAAGCCTTTATGAAAATAAATTCCTTAAAATATAATTAGAAAACATCATCACTTAATATACGGAGATGAGAATCACAATGCATTAGTAGCTTTAGTAAAAAATTGTAAAATTAATTTTAGTGTTTACAAAATCACAATATATGTGACCTACCTCATTCTTGGTCCATTTAGAAGCTTCATGATCAGTGTAGTATTAAATTACACAGCATAGAAAAGCCCTATAGCCTAAGGAAACGTGTTTCTACCATTATTATGAAAGTGACCCAACAAACAATGGAGACAGCCTGGTCCCTGCCCAAGAGGAGGAACAGTGGAATTGAATACTCCTGAGGGCCTACCGGGCGCTCTGTGTATGTGGCATGGTTCATCACACTTGGACTCTGCCCAAAGGTTTTGCCTCATATGATTACATCTAACACTCAGAAATTAACAGAAACTATTATCATCAATTATGCTGAGAATAGTGTCAGTTTCTGTTGATGAAAACTCATCTTTGTAACTAAAACAGGGAAAGCAAAATTAGACACATACAAAATTATGCATGCTGCATAAAACACAACTTTATCCTATCAAAATGCTTTATTTGGCATGAGGCTGAAAGAATACCAAGAATGCACCTCTACAACAGCGCACACATAAAAAATGAAGTGTGGAACTGAGTAGGTAGTTGTTTAAGCAATAAAATGCATTGGTGAAAATATTTTGGATTTAAATTATTTAGATAATTTTCAGATTTCTTTACTTAGTGTATGTAAAAAATATCTCTGTATCTGCTTACTACAACAGTTGAGTTTACTGAGGGGAAAAATGTTACCTCTTTATAGAAATTTGCCCTAGACAAAATTATAAAATATGCAAAATCTATCTTTCATTGTTTCATTGTTATGTTCTAAACTCAAACCTAGCATATACCCTTCCCATGTACTTTCTTATCTCACATTATGTCTTGACTGGAAACTAAATTGGTCCCCTCTCAAAATTGGTTGAAACAATAGTATTAAAAATAAGTTACAGTCACTTGGGTTTTATTTTTAGGACATTTTTGTGCATTTAGCAATGTGTACCTTGGGAGAAACTGTTTATGAGTCTTTTATATTTCTACATTGATTAAAATACTGGTTGGCCATTTTCTAAAAAATGCCAACAGTGGCTTATACAGGATTGCAATTTGTTTCCTCTCCAGTACAGTCCAAACTTAATAGTCAAGAGGTGATTTCAAAAAGTCTGAAATCCACTCTCCTTCCATCTTATTTTTCTGCCATCTTCCACAAATGTGGTCCAAGAGAGTCCAGCTCTGCCCGATGTCCAAATTCCTACAAGGGCAGAAAATGGGAGTTGAATATAAGTCCACTCACATTTTATTTTTCTCATGTAGCCACATTGAGAATGGGAAATGTAGTGTTTACTAAGGCAGCTCTGTGATCAAGCAAAATGTGGCTCACAGAGTAGAAAAGGGTCCAGCAGCAGGCCAGGCTGTACCTAATATGAGAACTTCCTTTTCTCAGCATTGCTTTGTTGCATTTAACAAATACCTTTGTCTTTCTAGAGAAAAAATAAACAAAACCTCCTTTAAAGATAGTTTTTATAGGCCTTGAGATTATTGGGAAAATTTTATGCACTTTTTAAGATGTTAAAATTATTTTCCCTAAATATTGTATCAATTTTGGCCAGTTATGCTTTCTCTGCTTATTTGAAAAGTTGTTAAGAAGTTTGGAAAATTTCTATCTTTTACAAAACTATTCAAAATCAATATTTTTTAAAAGTTAAATAATTCCAATAATTTCTTGATGTTTGGATAATTTATGTGGACTCTAAATTTCTATATTGATTTTACAACTCTTAAATGCATATTTAGGGAATTATGTCAATTTTTTAACTGATTTGCTTTTTGTGCTACATTCATTTTTAGCCAATGTATTTACCTAGATATTTTTTCATGGCTTTGAGTGACTATTTTTAATTCTGTGGTCTTGATTGTATTGTTTTAAAAAGAAAAATAAGTTTTTTTAAACATTTGATACTTCATTTATAAGAATAGAAGAAACTCCGGAAATTCACAAACAGATTCTAGACAAGCACTGCCAGTGAATTAGAAAAAAATCTAATAGGACATTGACATATGTTCTTAAAGTAAACTTTCAAAACATTGAAGAATGCCTTATTTCATGAAAATCATCTTCTCCACTGTGTTCTTGAATTTAGTGGAAACTAAAGAGGCTAAACTCACAAAATAGAAAGTTAAATGGGTACCAGGGCTAGGGTTTGGGTGATAGTAGAGATGCTGTTCCAGGGTACAAACTTGCAATGAGTAGATAAATACATTCTGAACAGTTAATGCACAATATAGTGAATGTAGATAATAATATTTCCTTATTATTGTCAAATTTCTTAAAATTAGATCTTAATTATTTCTATGTCCCCAAAAGATAATTATGTAACATGATAGATGTGCTAATTTATGCTACAATGACCATCATATTACAATATATAAATGTGTCAAATCAACATGTTGTATACCTTAAATTTACAAACTGTAATATGCTGAATATATTTCTATAAAAGTTAAATTTATCTCTTCCTCTAAATCCAGATAATGAATAAAATACTTGAAATTATGTACAATGTGGTAAAACCTTTCCATTGTGCATGGAAGTAAATCAAGAAAGTATATATAAGTGGGTATCAATATTGTTCGACATTTGATTTTTTTTCTTCCTTTTATCCGCAGAGTCTTTACTGATGAAGTTGCTGGCTTCCAAGTGCCTAGGTTTTACTGTTTTGAAACTTCAGCCAAGCTCATTTATGTCAACCTCCTAGTTCATTTCTTCTCTCACACTTGTCATATACACATCTCCCAAATCCTCCTTCAATTGTCGTTATTCTGTGCCAATGACTTAGGAAGCTGACGAGTCATGGTACCTGTCTTAGGGTCATCGTGGGGTTCATGGTTTCTGGCCAGGACAGGAGACCCCAGGGCAGGTCTGGTTCCCTCACTAGTTTTTTCATTCTCTAGCACAGAGGCTCACACAGGCGTACATTTCACATCTGCAGGAAGGATTAAAGCATCAAAATTTCTACACATTCATAGTCTTAACACATGGAAGATAGCTTCAATGGTGACATATTTATTTTGAAGTTAATTACTTGTGGCTACTTTGAAACACTTCCCTCCACATGCGCATCTACACAATATATCTTATGACTGTCTATTCTAATCTTTAGCAGTCCTGGATAGATGTTTTAGCTCTGAGGCATGAGCTAGAAGGAAGTAAATTCTGAATGAAGTGTATAAAGAACACAGGAGTAATGATCAATGTACGCGACACAAGTGAGAATGAATAGAGTTACAGGGTAGTGTTGTTTTTTAAATCCATAAGGGAAATACTTCCATATAAATGTGAAGATAGATTAAAATTAAGCCCTGGGATTTATGGAGGCAGATGAAAACAAATACAGCAGGTTCTTGAATAACATTATTTCAATCAACACTGTTTTGTATAATGCCGATGAGAAAAAAAATTAATTCCTGGTAGAGGTCACTGTTGTGTGGAGTATGCATGATATCCCTGTATCTGCATGGGTTTTCCTCAGGTACTCTAGTTTTCTCCCGTGTCCCAAAGATATGCAAATGATGTTAATTAGCATGTTTAAATTGTTGCAGTCTGAGCTAGTGTAGGTGGGTGTTAGTTTGCCCTGTGATAGAAGAGCGTCCTGTCCAGGGTTGGTTTCTGCCTGATGCCCTGAGTATCTGGGATAGACTCTAGCCCCTCACTACCCTAAACTGGAATAAGAAGATTGGGAAATAATTATCTTACTTATTTTTATTAATATTTGTTAAATGTTTGCATAGCTTACATTTATTTCAATGTTTAATACTAGAAGTGTTTGGGGTGATTATTCAAAAGTTTGATGATTTTTTTGTGAACTCAAGTATGTTGCAGGAAATTAACTCTTCTTTATATCATTTACCCTATGGCAAAATCTGCTTTGTTATTCCTTATTTCACTTAAAGTCAATTTCCAAGAACCTATCTATCTACAAATTGAGTACTTACTATATCTAATTTGATGAAAATTCAGAAAAAAGACAAGTGCACCATGGAAAGCTTCAGGCCACATTCAGGAAGTGCACTATATTGATTATGGTTCTTACTGCTAATTAATTTACTTAAATGGTTCAACTCATAATATCCCTTTCTATCAAATGAGAACAGTAGTCAATGTCTTCCTTCTCAGGGGTGATATAAAGTTGAAATAAGATATGAAGTATACAAATATTTTGAAAAAATTATAAATTATTATAACTATCATCAGTCAAATACATTATTACAACAGTAATGAAAACTCATATGAAAAATATAGAAAAATACTTTACCTATCCCAGGGCATTAAATACTCAAACCTCAACCATAAGAATGAGGCTTAATTTTTAGTTAACTGCCAATTTAGTTTTACATATAAAATAAAGACTGTATGTGATCTACATAGTAAATTCTAAATGTTCATGATCCTATAAAAGGAATTTTTCTGTATATCTTATCCTGGCTCATTTTATGGGACTAATACACCAAAACAAGTGCATGCTAGGATTGTAGAGCTGGCACCACTCCCACTGGTTAAAGCCAAAGAACTCCTTTTCCTCTCTTCGTTTCCTTGACTCTTTATGAATACTTTCACCTTTTGTTATGATTATGATTATAATTATGATTATTTAGCACTCATCCTCACAAACTGCCTTTTCTTTAGTTCTTCTCTTCTTTAGTCCCTATTATTCACTAATTTTCTTTACTAGGCTCCTTTACAAGTTGTATTTGTTTCATGCACAAACTCCTGACTCTCCGTAAAGTTCTGGGGTTTGTCATTCAGGCTATCCTGCGATGAGCACGCTTCCCTGCCATTCATCTACTAGGCCAGCACAGCAGCCAGGACCACCCAGGTTGGTCCACTCTGCCCAGCATGTGCCTGAAGGGGATCTGATGACAGCAGTAAAGATTCAAGTCTCTTGCCTACAGAGGACAGCAGTAAAAATGGCATATTTTATCCCTATCAAGCATCACATATCAGAAATGTTTGTTTTAGAGCACATTATTTTGCCCTACATTTTCAAGCATCCTCAATGTGAGAGATATTATTAAGAAACTTAGGGCCAAATCTTGCCTGTAGACATATTTTGTTTGTGGGTTAAATTTTCATTCTTGCAGGACATTTACTCTTCAGTTAACTGATCACTTGTTTCTTCTACAAAGGATACTTACACCTTCACTTGTTCATGTTATCTTCCACTGCCTGAGACATTTGAGCTTGTGACCTTTGCTCTTCACTAAGAAAACATTTTAATTTATGTGGAAACAAGTTTCCAACCTAAAAGTGTTCCATTTGCTGCAAGAAAGACAAAAGTCACCTGAGGAACTTACTTATTAAGAGACATGTGTGTTGAACCCATTCGTTTAATTGTGTGCAAGCCTCTCTTTCCATTTACTCCAGATATCCAAGACCACTCTCATTCTATAAAAATTTAAAGTACTTAGTGGTTAGAGTTTTCCTTGGTTTCTGTTCACCCACAAGAAAGCATTCCCCTCTAAAATCCATGTATAACTGTCACTAAGATTAAGCCTCTCATATGGTTTAAACAGATGCTGACTCATATTTAAGTACCAAAATTCAGCTTTACACCATCCCTACTTCTTATTGATTCAGCCATGAAATTCTTTGTTTTACCTAAATACTGTGTAGAAATCCAATGTGGAAAAAAAACAAAAAACAAAAAACATAAATGCTGAGCAGTGTCCAATGATATGCGCTCAGATTCTCAGGTTTGCTTTTCTCCCCCCACAGCAAATTAGACTAATCTCCTCAAAGCCACAAGCTCTAGAGAGCCCACTTTCAAGACCACTCTTCTAAGTAATTACTACAGTCCCAATCACCTTTACGACCTGAGTATGTGATCAATAGAGAGGCCTGACAGAGAATGGGCAGAAAATCAAGATACTCTTCATAACCTATTGTTATGATATCCTCCATATAAAAATGTACAAAGCATTACAACCTAAACAAAAAGTAAAGAGACGTTTTTCCAAAGAAGACATCTGAATGGTCAACAGATATATGACAAGGTAGTCAACATCACAAATACTCAGGGAAATAAAAATAAAATCCTCAATGAAATATCACATCACAGCTGTTACAATGGTAAGAAATCAAGAGACAACAAGTATATCTGAAGGCATGTAGAAAATGCAACTCTGCGTAAATTGGTTCAGTTACTATGAAAAACAGTATGGAAGTTTCTCCCAAATTAAAAATAGTTATATAATATAATCCATAAATTCTATATCTTGAGTATATACTCCTAAGAAATGAAAAAAAAAACTACCTAAGAGATTTATACGTTTCCATGTATATTGCAGCATTATTTATAACAACCAAGATATGGAAACAACTCAGGTCCCCATCAATGGATAAATGGATAATGAATATGTAGTATGTCTATATAACGGAATATTATTCAGACATTAAAAAGGACATCCTGCCATTTGTGACATGAATGAAACTTGAAGTCATTATGCTCAGTGAGATAAGTCAGGCAGGAAAAAACATATACTGTATGATATTGCTCATATGTAATTCTAAAAAAGACAAACTCATAAAAACAGAGAGTAAAATGGTGGTTACAAGGTTATGAGGGGGGATAGGACAGATATAGTGTTGGTACCTGATACAAACTTGCATCAAGTACCAAATAAGTCCTAGAGATCTGATGCAGAAGATAATGACTAGAAACAACAGTTTTGTATTATAATCATAAAACTTGCTAAAAGATTAAAACTTAATTATTTCAGGCACTAAAAAGAAATGAGAATTTTGTAAGGTGATAGAGATGTTAATTACTTCTATATTGACAATCATATTACAATATATAAATGTATCAAACTAACTTGTTATATATCTTAAATTTACACAAGGTTATGCATCAAATATATTAAATAAAAAAGTCACTTGTCTACAGAAAATAGTAACAATACACTGAAGTCTAGAAATAAAATTGAATGATTTTAAAGTGCTGGTATAATTTTGTTAGACAGAATTTAGTTACCTATTACATAATTCCAAAAGTAACAACTCAGGTAGTTTGACTATAAAACATTTTGATATTGGAGGAAAAAATATGACTACAATGCTATTCCAAAAATATTATCAGATTTTTCTATAGCAAGAATAATACTTTCATCAGAATGATTTTAACACCTAATCCTTGGTTTTAACAACAATCATAATTTTAATAGACATTTGAATTACCTTTTCTTTTTACAACTACTAAGATAAATTCTGTTATGCATGCAAGAGAAAAATATAATAATAATGGCTCTTGTTAAAAAGTCAGGGACAGACATAAATTGGAAAAAATGTTCTATGACCTAAAAAATAGACTGTACTTTTAAAAAACCTAAAACATTGGATTGGCTGAAAGGTTTGTTCATTTTTATCTGCACGATGGTTCTAGCAGTGCTTAGTTGTCTTTAGCTTCATTCAAAACAGTTTTGTTAGATTGTAATGTGACAGCTGTCACATAAGCATGCATTTAAAAATAACGTCAAAATTAGTGAGTTTTTGTGTAGCCATTTTAACATTGAAGGTGGAAGAAAATACACATCTTTGGCAAAATATTTTTTATTATTTTAAAAAAAGTAAAAACACCTTTTTGTGTGGAGAAGATGCTGTGACTGACCAAATGTGTCAACAGTGGTTTGCAGAATTTTGTGCTGGAGATTTCTCTCTGGATGATGCTCCATGGTCAGGTAGAACAGTTGAAGTTGATAGTGATCAAATCAAGACATTAACTGAGATAATCAACATCACACCATGTGAGAGGAAGCCTACATTCTCAAAATATCCATATTAAGCATTGAAAATCATTTGCACCAGCTTGGTTATGTTAATCACTTTGATATATGGATTCCATATAAACAAAAAAAACCCAAAACAAAAAGAAAACAACAAAAAAAAACCTTCCTTGACTGTACTTCTGCATGAAATTTTCTACTTAAACATATTGAAAACATTCTGCTTCTAAAATAAATTATGACATGTTGGGAAAAGCCCTGTCTGGTTTCAGGAACTGTAACCCCACCGACAGGCAGTAGGGCCCCAAGGCTGGAAATAATCAAGGAGACATTGGGGAAACAGGCTCCTGAGGAGACATAACCTGTCCTCCCTGGCAGGGACGTAGCTCCTGCCTCTCTGCTTTGCCCTGTGATGGTCAGTAATTCATGGCAGGTAAGTTACCTTTTGCAGACAGCTATCAATTGGGTATGGGCAGCAGACAAGAACTTGGGGGACATGGAGAAAGGGTAAAAAGGCCTGCACCCCTCTGCTTGGCTTGGACATGGCCAGAGTCCTCCTTCTATCTGAAAGAAGTCTCCTTGTCTCTTGGCAGCTCCCTCTCCCCGCCTGGCTCAGGCTCGAAACAATACTGGAGTCAGTCCTAAACCAGATCTGATGGTTCCCAAGGAAATCAGGCCTAGAAGTAAATTCTTTAAAGTGTGCTTTGTTCTTCCCTCAGAAGCTCTAGCCAGCTCATGCTGGGAAGGAAATTTACATTATTCACAGACCCTAACCCTACATCCTTAGGCAATTGTTTACTACACTCTCAGGTATAGTCATCTCTCTTGTTTACTAGTCTCCTCTCAGACCCATGTAAATCGCTGTTTTTCTGCCATCTGTTTTCTTCAAAACATCACCCATTCTCTGTGAACATTAACATACGGATGCAGTGAGATAACCTGTGCACTAGAGGGATGAGCCGTGTCCCCTCTCCTGGCAAACAGAGAAGTGTTTGTGATGACTCGTGTTTATTCCCCTCATCCATGACACTCCTGGGACGGGCTCTGTGGGATTCAGAGTCCCCAGTCCCATTTCAGCTGGCCCTGGACGGGTAACTTTCAGATCCCGGAGCACTGTGCTCCTTGCAACACGCTCCGTCCCCCCATGCTACAGTGACAGGTGATTAGAGTGGATATTTTACAATAAATAATGTGGAAGGGAAGAGATCATGGGGCAAAGGAATGAACCACCACCAACCACAGCAAAGGCCAATCTTCATTCACAGAAGGTGATATTGTGCATGTGGTGTGATTGAAAGGGAGTCTTCTATTATGAGCTGCTTCCAGAAAACTGAATGATTAATTCCAATAAGTACTGCTCCCAGTTAGACAAACTGAAAGCAGCACTTCATGGTAAGTGTCAGGAATTAGTCAATAGCAAGTTAAAGCAAGTTCCATCAAGATAAAGCAAGACTGCATGTTTCTTTTGATAACCAGACAAAAAATGTTATACCTTGTCTGTGATGTTCTGATTCATCTGCCATATTAATCAGATATTGTATCTCCAAATTTCCATTTATTTAGGTCTTTACAAAATACTCTTAATGGAAAAATTTTCAATGTCCTGGAATGCTTGCAAAAGGCACCTGGAAGAGTTTTTTGCTCAAAAAGATAAAAAGTTTTGGGAAGATGGAATTATGAAGTTGCTTGAAAGATGGCAGAAAGTAGTAGAACAAAATGGTGACTACATTGTACAATAGAGTTATTGGTGAAAATGAAAAAAAAGTGTCTTTTCTTTTTAATTTACCATGGACTAACATTTTGGCCAACCCAATATTTATTTGCAGCACAAAAAAGTGCATGTCATTTCAGAGAAATGCAACTCAAAATTTATTATGCAAGGGAATTGCTGTTGCATTGCCTGAGCACACAGATTGTAATTCAGTAGGTCCCTGGAGGAAAATCAGGCTCCCAGGAGATGAACAAAGCCCTGTTGGTTTTTTAACTCCACTGCTTTGCAAGGCTCTAGATTATCAACCTGGACCAAGAGATGGAGCATAATTACATAACTTTTACTACAGTATATTGGTGTAATGGTTTTATTATTAGTAATTGTTGTTAATCTCTTACTGTACTTACTTTTTAAATTAAACTTTATCATAGGTATGTATGTATTGTATGTATAGGAAAAAAACATATTATATAGAGGGTTCTGAATTACTTGTAGTTTCAGGCATCCACTGGGGGTTTTGGATCATTTCTCCAGTAGGTAAATGGGGAATATTGTAATGCATAGATTTCACTTGAACATATCCCATGATTTGTATAAACTTTGTTAAATACTTCTATCCCTTTATCTTTGTTTTCTTTTGACTGGATAATTTCAAATGGTTTATCTTTGATTTCTCAGATTCTTTTTTCTACTTGATCAGGTCTGATATTAATGTTTCCATTGCATTTTTTCAATTCATGTATTGTATTCTTCAGCTCCAGAATTTCTCTTTTATAATTTCTATATTTTGGTTAAATTTGTTTTATTCACATATTTTTTTATTTTGATCACTTTCTTTTTTTTCTTTTTCTTTTGTAGCTCAATGAGCTGCTTTTATAAATTATGGTTAATTTTTTATCAGACAAATTTTATATCTATAATAACTCCATTTCTTCAGGCTGATTATGGAGAAATTGTTATTTTTTCCTAGTGGTATCATGTATTCTTGATTTTACATGTTCCTTAAAGCTTTGCATTGTTGTCTTCACATTTGAAGAAGCAGTCACAATCTCTAGTATTTACTGTCTGACTTTGGAAGAGAAAAACTAACTGGTAGCCTCCTCTCAATCCTGAAAAGCCAGGTCTGATGTTAAAAGCCTTTCATTTACTTACCTTAAGGTAGTGTTAAATGTTCAAATTTGTGTACTTTCTCTTACTCCCATAAAGTTAGGATCAATTTCTACAGTACTCATTAGCTGTTTGCAAATACTTGCACTAACTTATCTCAGGAGCACGCACAAGGAGTCAGCCTTAGGATGTGGGGGAGTGTGGGCAGGTAAATGGAGCATCGGGAATGCCCATGAGCCATTAGGCGACCCCACCAAAAAAGCATTGCAATTGCTTTTGATGGGCTTCCTGACGAGTCTGCAAAATGGTTACAAGGATCCATATCTTCATAATGCCCTTGTAGATCCCTGGCTGCTCTTCTCCCAGCCCCTCCTCACCCCCTAGTCATACAGTTTACCTCAGTCTCCTGTATGGGGCAAGAAACAAGTGAGCTTCTTTGGCAGTGTTTTCCACAACTGGGGAAGCCAGGACCTCATTTGCATGCATTCACTCTTCTTAATGGAACTTCAAGGAGGTGAGAAGAACTTTCTTGGCACTAAGCTGTGGCTCATTAGGAGAAATGTCATGAAGATAAAGTAAAACTGTTCTTCTTATCCTCTTCAATATGTCCAATCTAGTTTTTTCTTCAACAGTTCATTGGAATTTCTGCACTAAATTCTTATATTTCCATGAAGGTACTCTCTCTCATCCATGAGAGATTGTCAAACTTAGTTTTCTTTAGGGAAAAATGGTAGGAATTCTTATTCTGCTGTTTTGCTGATGTCACCTGACATGTAAGCAGTTGAATCCATCTCTATTTTCTGAGGTGAGACCAAGGCTAAAACTATATTATTCAGTGTCCTGTAACTTGACTTTATTTCATTACCCTTCTCAAGTAACAGCAATGCACTGTGATATATTTTTGCGTACTCCATTTGGGCATGAATCTAGGCAGAAATGTTACATACAATGATTTGTATTCATTGCTGTGTAAACCATATATCAATCCTATTAACACTATTGAGTGTCTACTGCTAATATTTTCATATATGCTTTCTAACTGAAGCCTTACATTCTAATATTCACCCTTGGAGGTAGAGATTATCAACCTGAGATTTTAGTGGAGGAAACTAAGGCTTAGAGAATTTAAATAATTTGACAGTTTCTTAAAGCTAGTAATTAAGTGCCATGAATTCAAAAATAGATTTCCTTAACTACAAAGTTAATATTTTTTCTAACATTAAGTTTATACTTGTCTTTCCAGTTATGAACATTATATGTCTTCTATTATTTCACTCCAAACTTAACGTTGTGCCTCAGTAGATAATTAAACCATAATGGAAGGAATAGTTCACCTAAGTTGTAAAAGTATTGAGTTCTATTTTAAGTTTAGACACAAAGCTGAGGGATTTTAGAAAATATGCACTATTTTTATGTAATTCTCTTTTCTCAGTAGTTATTTTAGAAAAGTGAGAAATACTTAGAAGATGGCTTTTATGTCAGGTGCCCCATAATCAAACTTGATTATAGTTTTCCAACACTTTATAGGAGAAAGTACCCAAAAAGATTTACGTTAGCAATTAAAGACCAATAAGCTTTTGAAATATTTTATGCAATTTAAAATAAATAGGAATGATTGTGCTTTACCACTCATAATTTATGATTATGAGTTTTTAATGAAGGGACACAATTAAGATGACACCATAAAGTAATCAGGTGACTCAAATAAATAATTCTTGTCAGGTGACACAGTAAATTCTTGAAGAGACTGGTCAAAATGACTGAATTTGAATTATTGTTTCCATTCTTGTTATTCATGCCTAAAAATTTTTTTAAAGTATTTATATATTTATTTATGCGATATTTTCTAAAATCTGTAGTTTTCTAAAGTACAAAGGCAAGAAACTTCTGACAAGCTCCTATAATAAAGAATTTAGAGATCAGATTCTTTCCAAACACACACTTAGAAAAAGACATTTTTCAGCCTTCAGACTGACTCTATCATATTAAATGAGTACCATTTAGTAGATAATATCAGTATGTCCCCAGATCCACCTGTATAGATCCATAGGAATAACCATTTTACATGCAGTGGGTTGGGGACATGACTATATAATTCATTATACGAGAATGGTACAGTTAGCCAAAAGTGGCAAAATACATTATATTTCTCCTCAAATCCTTCCAAGGTGATCATTTTAGGAAACCAAGAGTGAAGAAAAAATTACATGTAATATTCAGGAAAAATGTGACAGAAACTATAACACAAAAATTAAAGTGTTCTTATTAAACAAAAATGACATTTTATATGTAAAGAATTCACAGCATTTTTGCTTTCTGTAATAAAAAAGACATCTGGGATGTACATATGCATTTTGTACCTGTCAGCATTACATATGTTTGTACTGCAAATGTAGGTGTAGCCTATGCTTGGGCATTGTTTGAAATTATATACATATATACACAAACTAACACATAAGAAAATATATTTGATGTATATTATATGCAAGTATATATTTGCATAACTTTTGGATAGTTTTTTAATCTAATAATTTTTGACAAAATCATTATAAGAAAATTTTGTTGAATTAAAGAGTTCTTTTGCCAACAAATATGCAAGTCTACATTGTAGTGATTACATAGTAAATAAGTGATCACCACAGAGCCATGCTTTATATTTGTTAAATAACTAGAACTTTTCCAAGCATTTTCACATTGTTACTACATTCTCAAAATAAACAATATGTATCTTTAATATTTGTATAAAACTGAGAGAAAAATACATGAAAAATAAATATCAGAAGTTCCAAAATATTTCAGAAATTATAAATTGAAAAATAAAATTATAAATTTATAATTTCAATTTATAATTTATGATTTTCATTATAAATTACATGTTTATCAAAAATTTTCTAATTATTTGTTGGAAGAAACTAAGTATGAGCGAAACACTGACTGGTTGCCTCTTACATGCCCCCAGCTGGGGACCTGGCCGGCAACCTAGGTAAGTGCCTTGACCGGGAATTGATCCTGCAAACTTCCATTTGCAGACCAGTGCTCAATCCAACCAGGGCAATAAATGACATCTTTTTAAAAAATCTTCTTGGTTACTGATCTCTTGCAAATGATGTGAGGCAAATGTGCATAGATAAGTCATCCATTTTAAGCGAAAATATAGTAGTAACAACTGACATAGAACACTCATGAAAACAGTAAAATTTATACTAAAATAACTGTAGTTCTAAATATTTTACAAATAGCTTCTAATTTTTTAACAATGACTTAGATAATTATAAGATCATAATAATTAGTCCATGGCCTGGCTGTTAAGAATGTGAAGGGTCCTAGACTTTATAAACTAAGAGTGTGTTTACAAACTAACAATTTAACCTGGCACAGTGTCAAGGGTTCTGGCAGAACATGAGACTTCTGGGTCAGAGATTAAGGATTTACAGCACAGCAAGCAGCATAAGTATCAGCATATTATGTCATTTCTCCTTGTCCCCATGTCCTAGAGAGGTGACACAGATGGGTCCAGACAGGCAGGAGCACAAAGAGTGGGGTGCATTATAGTAAAGGAATCTTGAGCTCAGATTGAATATCCCTTGCCTTCTGTTCTGTAGAAAGACATTATCTTTCTTATGCTAGATATTAAGGATGCCTGCCCTTTGCACTATAGGGAGATGCTATAACTTTCTTCTAAGGCTATTTGGTGTCAAAATATCCTTGAAAAAATATATGAAATAAAGCATAATAAGTGTACTTGGTGGTAAATTAAAAAGCAAAATTGAATTTTTTTAAAATATGTAAGAGAAAAAAAATTGATGACCTACCAATGCTTTCCAGGATACCATACAGGGACCACAATAAGACTGATAAGTACCTTTCTTCAAGAGAAGAAAAAAAAGAAAAAGAAAAAAGAATCTGCCAGATGTTAATAGGAAACCAGACTCAAGTAGATGTTGAATAACCTGGGGTCTAGGAGATTCATATCTAATGTATAAAATCACATGCATAACTGTGTAGTAGGTATTTTGGAAATGGTGCTGGGGTTGCATAATATATGTAAAAACTGCCAAGTTTGTGCCCAATTTTGTTTGATAAGAGGAAAGACTAAATATATGTAGCAATGATGACCTACCTGTGTAGGTGTCTGGGCGTATTTTCTGCATGAATACTAACACTAGCTAATAATAGTTGTTGACTATCACATTCATTGAAAATTAGAATTGAGTCATTCATTAATGTATCCTATGGATTTCTCTACAAAAAGGCTTATATTTCTACATAAAAATTTGTGTTTTTTTTTTGTTGTTATTAAATATAAACAATAAGTGAACTAAATGGGTGCTAGTGTAGGTAGAAAAATCTATAATATTGTATATTCACGTAGAAACAGAGAAGAACGGCATTACAATGCAAAAAGCAGAAGAGAATAAATGACTAGGTTTAACAGTAAAGTAGGGATTGAATGAAGCCAATAGAAAGGAGAGAAATAACTAAAAATATTTTAAAATATTTTTTAATTCTTAATTTTGAAGCTTTCTACCTTAAAATTTTACCTTATGGTGCTGACAGATGTTTTAAAGATGAGTTTAGGACAAGGAAAGTTACTAAGACTACTACAGTTTTTTCACAAATTTAATTTAGTGCAAATTTGTTTTTATTTGCAAGACAATCATATATTTTAAACAGATTTGCAAAATCACCTTGAGATTGGAAAACAGTACTGCTACTATTGATGCAAGACTAGCTCAAACCAAATATTCTTGAAAATAATGATCATATTGGGAACAACAAGAAAAGCAAAGATGTAAAAATTAGAAATAAGCCAGGGTTATATTGTGTTATAATATGCAAGGCAAGAAAATTTAGGACAGATTAAATACCAGCAGGTTACAATGTGCAGACCCAGAAAGAAAACTGCATAGAACAATAAAAGATCCAGCTCCAGTCCTGATGTCAAATATATACTGGTGAATACAGTTGGGTGCAGAGAAGGGCCTGTGAACTGAAGAGTATGAAGTATATGAATGTCAGAAATCTAGAGACCCTGTCGAGCGGGGAGTGACTTTATGGGCGTAGGTGGTAAACTCAGATGAAGACTAAGCAAACAACAGAATAAAAAGCATGCATATTTTGAGAAATTTTTATGTTCCTATATCCAAGGAAAGAACTAGCTGACAGCTTCAGTTATGAAAGCAAAGGCAAAAGGGAAACCATAGGACATTCTTTAGTTGGAAGGCAGAAATTATTATTTTGACTGATGGCAGTGCAATGTGATATTGTGATGATGAGTCTGTGAATAATCAGCCATAAGGATATCAGGAGGCCACTTCTGAGGTCATGGAATAGCAATAAAGACAAATACCATATGATCTAACCTATAAGCGGAACCTAACCAACAATACAAAGATGCAAGGAAAATAAGACCAGCAACACTGAAAGGAAAAGAAACCAACAGAGTCAAGAGGGAAGGAGGGGGTGGGGGAAAGGAAGGGAAGGAGAAAGTCAAGGAACATATAGCAAGGACTCATGGACAAAACCAAAGGGGAAGAGCTGAGAGAGGGAGGGAGGGAGGGAGGGAGGGGGCAAGGGAAAGTGGTGGGGGGTAGGCAGAGACAAATGTATTTGAAAAAATAAATTAATTAATTTAAAAAATTGAAAGACAAAGGAATCTCCATCTATGTGCAGACTCTTCTCAGGCAGACTCTGAAAGGAAGGCTGTCTAGAAGAGAAGCACATATGTACAGTATGGGCATCCTGGATGGAACAGCACAAGCATAAAGCTCACACAGTGATGATTCAATGAGACTGGAAAAGCAGAACTCAGGACTCAAGATGTTTGCATGTGTGAAGACCAGCAATGAGTCTGGCATTGCACCCACACTGTCTTAATAAATTTTCATAAGAGTTATTTCTACATGATGAAGATAAGGAAACAGATTTGATGAATATAGAACATTTGCCCAATATAACACTACATTCATTTTTAGAGTAAAATTGCACATTTCTTTTGGCCTGTAAATCCCTGATTCTGTCCACAGCAGCACAAGTGATGCCCCTCAGATCCCTGCTTCTTTATGAGATATTTGTAAAAGTAGCTGCAAACCTAGGCTAACAGAGGCCTGCTGAGCTTCTATAAGCTGCTTTCACATCTTTCCTGGGAAGGTAAACTGAGTAGTTAGGCTTAAAATGACTCCCCTCAAGGTAGTGAATTGAGTATGCATTTGACTCAGCCTTTCCTAAGCCCTGGTTACATACATGCCTCCAAATGGCAACATAGCATGGGAAGAAATCAGCAGTCCAACGATGGTTCAAAAAATGCTGAAAGGCAGAAAAAAAGTAAAGGAATTTCGGCAGCAAGAGGGCCATAGCCCCAAATTAAATATGACAAAATGGCATAGGATATTGTGAGAGAACTGGCCCTCTGGGACTGGATGGGTCTCTGAGCTCGAATCAAGTTAGCCTAAAAGTCATGATTAATTCCAAGCAAATAGTCACAACCTTTTTCAATAAACAGATTAAACTTGTTTTGGTGGTATTTAAAGCTAAAAATGAGAATATTTGGTCTTAAAATAAACCCTCTTTTTTTCTTACAGCATAGAAACCTCACAGACTGAGGTCAGACCCACAAGTGAGAAATATCTGGGGATCAGATTTCTCATCAGCAGCAATTGATACTAAAAAACAATGGAGCAAAATCTTCAAAGCTCTGAGACAAAATGTTTCTCAAATTATCCTTTCAATGTTAAGGCAGAACAAAGATTTTTTTGACATTAAAAGTTTCACAAATTTAATCTTTCATGTATCCTTTCTCAAGTAAAGAAGTGAGAATATAAAGAAGCATATAACTGAAAAGATACAGATCAATCCAAGAACACTAACTTAGTTCTCGAATTTGGGCAGGAGTATGAGAAGGTAATATAAATTAGCTTGATTTTCTGCTTTCAGTAGAGAACATATAATCATGATACATCATGAATTAGAGATAATCATATTATTTGAATTAAAATTGGCAGCTAATTAATAAAAAATAATAAATGAGTATGGGAAAATCTAGGTACTTCAGTTCTCAAATCTTTACTAAATAGCTCTTTAGCTTACATTTTTCTGTTTCTCCACTTGTAAAATACAATATTTGAACTAAAATTCTGTTTAAGGCAGCATGATTTCAGGGAAATATTGTAAGTTTTGAAAGTAATTAGGTTTGCATTTATGTTTTTCTTCCACAACTTCTAGAACTTAAGTCTCTGTGTCAAAAATAATATACAGTTCTCAAGAATGGCAGGCTTCCTTTTGTTAAAAGACACTTGAATCTCATATCTAAATACATTTTCCTATATCCTGCCACGTTCAAGAAAGTTTGTAGCAACAAAATTATATTCCAATTTTACACAACTGGGCATGCATTTTTGAGGGTTTATTTCAACGCTTTGATTGTATTATATAATTTTTAGACAGAAAGAAAATGCTAAAATTGCAAGGAACTAATTCTCCCAACAGCTATGTGAGCTATGAAGAGGATCCCAAGTTCCCAAAATGACACAGCCTGGCCAACACCTGACTGCAGCCTAGGAGACGCTGAACCAGGGACTCAGCTAAGCCATGACCGGGCTCCTCACACATGGAATCTGTGAGGTAATAACGAATGCTATTTCAAGCTGCTAAATGTGTGGTAATCTCTTACCCAACAATAGAAAACTAACAGAGCAGAAGAGATAATAATGTCAACCCCAGGTTGCAAGGTTCACCGTAGAGGTTACCAGGAGAACATGAAACAATATATAGTCACAGCTACTTTTTTAATCACTCCAGGCAAGATTCAGTAGTGATATATGGAAAATGCAATTCTGGACTATAAGAGCTTAAGCCTAGTATTGTGAAAAAGGAAATAAATTGTTATTAATATTGCATAGAGTATTCTCGACAAGGTGTGATGATGTTGCAAAGTTTTTGATAAAATCTAATGTAAAAGATGCTTGGTCATGTTTTAATGTGCAGAGTTAGTAGTGTTTTGTTAATACAAATTAGATCTGTGGCTGTTCACTCCAAACATAAAGAACTGTCTGTAACTTAAACCTTTTGAAAGGGAAAAAGTCAAGGCTTCCTTTATTAATGACCAATAAAGGACAACTGTGGTTTTCGCCAGCAGCAGGAATGCATAGAGAGCAGGCAGATTCAGCTTTCTGGACGATACAAGTGGGACAGAGCTCTCTGAAAGGGAAAATACTGCTCTGGCGATTATTGAGTGCATATTTCAATGATAGGTCTACCTTTCTGAGATAGACATGTCCCTGCTGAGGGCTTACGTGTCCTCCCTACTGTGAGAACCAGGTACACGCAATCAATAATCCTTCAAAAGCACCCCAGGTTTCCTTTGGGACCAATTAAAATTCTAAAAGCTAAAGCTTGCTATTTGTGACTGAAGATTAATCCTTCACCCTTGGCTTTACTAGGTGGTTTCCAAATTTCCTTTACCAATTCTGTAACCATTCACTTTTCTATTAAAAGCACCACTTCTGTTATCATACTGAATGTGGCTTTTTTGACTGAACTTTACCTGGTATGAAAGAAAAGGGGTGATTTCTGGCTTCAGAGCATCTGTAGTGAACAATGTGGAAGAACACATCTGCACAAACATAAATCACTGGTTAAACACACTTAAAATAAATGTTCATTCTGCATTTGATGTGTGTGTCATACAAAAAATAAAATAAAAGCCTGAAGTACCATGTCATATCTTATTAAAGGGGATTATTTGACTTGAATTACTTACGAAGGTAAAATCCTTATATTTCATGATATCAATGAGTTCTGCCTCCCTGGAATAATAAAAAGACTGAAATGTTTCCACCGATTTACAGTGCTAATTTCAGTGAGTAGGATAATTATTAAAAGTGCTCTTTTAAGGCAGGTATTCTGAGAGGTCTAAATATAGTGAGACTAGGCCAAAGAATTTTAACTGCTTTTGAAAAATCTGTTTAATAATAATAGCTGTCTTAATCTGTGTATTTGCTGTTTACCAGAAAAGAAGAAATAAAAATCAATCAGAAGGCTCTTTTAACCCTGTGAGCTAGGGCTTGTCCCTTCTCCTCAGGGGTCCACCTATTGCAGTAGAAAAAGAATAGTGGATGTTCCCTTTCTCAAAAGTCAATTAAAACAGGAACATATTAGCCCAACTCTGTTTTGAAAATTGCATTCCCGAAAATTTGGAAAAAAGATGGTGGAGGAGTGAATGGGAGTCACACTGACCTCCTCCCAAGACCAAACTGGAATTGCGACAATATAGTGGAGAAATCACCTAGAAAACAATGGAACGATAGAGGGAGAGGAGCCTTGGAGCCATGGACAGACAGTGGATTCAACTCTCACACATCCCAATGGGTGAGAAATGTGGTGGAGGCTCAAGAGGGTGGGCTGGGCGCCCATGGGCACCAGCACCAGAGGGACATTGAAACGGCCAGTTAGATCCCCCTGAGAAGAACAGGGTCTGAACCATAAACAGGGACCCCTAGACTACAGCAGCTGAAATTAGGAAAACGCACAGACAAAACGCAACCCCAAAAAGCTTAGGGGCACTCTCTGCCAGAGACAGGCGGCTGGGGATGCAAAGAGACATTTAAAGGGCCATTGCAAAAATTTGCAGTGGCAGCCACCCTCCTTGATCTTTGGGTAGAGGCGGCAGGAGAGTGGGCTGGTGCCTGGGAAAAGATTGGCGAGGAAAACTTTGTGAAGAGAACAGAGACGGTGGCCAGCGGAGCCCCGGTCATAACTCACCTCCCGCTCTGCAACTACCACCTCGCCCCGGCATAAGAGAATCAATTAACATGCCTTTTGAGTGCTCCGCACACAGCTTGTGGGCATGTGGGCCTAGGGACTGAGTGCAGACTGGCTAGAAGAAATAGAGGATCCCTGGCCAAAGGGGACACACAGCTGCATAGAGATCCTTGAGGAGAGACTGGAGACAGAGGGGTTGGGGAAAGAACTGGAGGATGATCTGAGATCCCCAGAGCAGAGTCCCTCCCCATTCTGTAGCCCCCATTTGTGCAGGCAGGCCCTGCCCCTAAAGAGGCAGAAGTGGGCATGGGAGCCAGAAGGCGCGTGATTATGGTCGGCAGAAATAGTGGATGTCTGGCCCAAGGGGTCACAGAGTTGCCTAGAGACCCTGGAGGAGAGACTGGAGACGGGATTAACCGGAGAGTCCTAGAGCTGACTTCCACCCCTTGCCCTAGTCTCCTTTTCGCCTGGGCAGGCCATGCCCCTAAAGAGCCAAAAGCAAGGAAAGCACAGAATAGAAGACCCTAAACTGATCAGTGCCAGGGAGCCCGCGGGGTGCGGGTAGCAGGTGAGTGCGCGAGGTAGGGTGAATAAGCCACCCCGGGCTGGGGCAAATGTGTGCGCCCAGGCCGGACTGCGGACGTGCCCAGGTGGGTGGGGAATCCTGCCAGGCCAGGGAGCGCTCAGGGGCCTGCATGAGAGTGCAGAGAGATCCACAGAAATATTGGACCCCTGGCTGAAGGGGTCACAGAGCTGCCGAAAGCAGGAGTCAGGCACAGAACTAGATTCTAGGAAGGCTCAAACAAATGACCCAAGGTCATATAGGGTCAACAACTGACATCATCAGAGGCAGGTACCACACACAAAAAAAGAAAAAATAAATAAATAAATAAAAAGACCCTCCTACTACCATAGAAGTTTAATCCACAAAGTCAGGAAATCTAGAAGGATCAATTGAAGCAGAAGCAAAAATAAATAAATAAATAAATAAATAAATAAATAAATAAATAAATAATAGACTCTCACAAAAATAGGAAGAAAAAGAAGTCTCCCCCAAATGAGGGGACAGGAGGAATCCCCACAGAGAGAGCTAAATGAAGTAGAGGCAAGGGAACTATCAGATACTGAATTCAAAACAATGGCTCTAAGGAAGTTCAATGAGCTCAGTCAGCTCAAAGATAACTATAAGAAACTACAAAGAAACTATCAGGATCTTACAGCAAACTATATCAATCTGGAAAAGGACATAGAAAATATCAAGAAGACATAAGAAGATATGAAGAATACCATTTCTGAATTGAAGAACACACTAGAAGGAATCCAAATCAGGCTGGAAGAAGCCGAGGACTGAATCAGTGAGATGGAGGACAAGGTAGAAAAAAGCTTCCAGAAAGAACAAGAAATGGAAAAAAGACTCAAAAAGAATGAAGAGGCATTTAGGGAAATGCAGGACACCCTGAAACACAATAATATCCACATAATAGGGATACCAGAAGGAGAAGAAGAGGAGCAAGGGATAGAGAACCTCCTCAAAAAAGAAATGATGGAAAATTTCCCCAATTTGAGGAGAGAAAAGGCCTCATGGATCCAGGAAGCACAGAGGGGCCCACCCAGGAGGGACCTAAGGAGGCCCACTCCAAGACACATCATCATTAAAATGGCAGCTATCAAAGACAAAGAGAGAATCCTCAAGGCAGCAAGGGAGAAGGAGAAAGTAACAGACAAGAGGGCCCCCGATACAGCTAGCAGCTGACTTCTCAACAGAAACACTACAAGCCAGAAGGGAATGGCAACAAATATTCCAAGTAATGAAAAGCAAGGGCCTACAACCAAGGCTGCTCTACCCAGCAAGGCTCTCAATTAAAATAGAAGGGGAAATAGGAGTTTCCCAGACAAAAGAAGGCTAAAAGAATACATCTCTACCAAACCAGCACTCCAAGATATGCTAAAGGGACTGGTTTAAGAAGATGAAGGAAAAGTGTGAGAAAGAGAAAAACACAGGTACAAAGAGAAAAAATGAATAAGTTTCTATCAGTAATAACTCTCAATGTAAATGGACTAAATGCCCCAATCAAAAGACACAGGATAGCTGAATGGATAAAAAACATGACCCATATGCTGCCTACAAGAGACCCACCTCAGAACAAAAGACCTACACAGATTGAAAGTAAAGGGATGGAAAAAAATATTCCAAGCACATGGGCAAGAGAAGACAGCAGGTGTAGCAATACTTATATCAGACAAAATAGATTTCAGAACAAAGGCCATAAAAAGAGACCAAGAGGGACACTTTATAATATATAAAGGAAGAATCTATCAAGAAGGCATAAACATTGTAAACTTATATGCACGCAACATAGGGGCACCTAAATATATATGGAAAATCTTGGATGACTTCAAAAAAGATATAGACAGCAACACACTGATAGTAGGGGATTTGAACACCCCACTGTCAAAAATGGACAGATCTTCCAAACAAAACATCAATAAGGATATTGTGGAGCTGAATGACACACTGAATCAAATAGACTTAACTGACATATATAGAACCTTACATCCCAAAGAAGAAAAATACATATTCTTTTCAAATATTCATGGAAGTTTTTCAAAGATAGACCACATAATAGGGCACAAAGAAAGCCTCAGCAAATTCAGGAAAATTGAAATAATATCAAACTTTTTCTCAGACCACAGGGACATGAAACTGGAAATCGACCTCAAAGCGAAACTTCAAAACCTTGCAAACATGGAAACTGAACAGTAGACTATTAAACAATGAATGGGTCAATAATGAGATAAGAGAAGAAATCAAAAAATTTCTGGAAACAAATGAAAGTGAACAGACAACAGTCCAAAACCTATGGGACACAGCAAAGACAGTCCTGAGAGAGAAGTTCATAACAATACAGGCTTCCCTAAAAAAGAGAGAAACATTTCAAATAAAAGACCTAATAATACAACTTGAAGAACTGGAGAAACAACAACAAATAAATCCCAGAGCAAGTAGAAGGAAGGAAATAGTCAAGATTAGAGCAGAACTGAATGACATAGAGACGAAAAGAACAATTCAAAGGATCAACCAATCCAGAAGCTGGTTCTTTGAAAAGATAAATAAAATCGACAAGCCTTTAAGCAGACTCATCAAGAAAAAAAGTGAGAGGACCCAAATAAATAATATCAGAAATGAAAGAGGAGAAATAACAACCGATACCACAGAAATACAAAGGATTGTAAGAAACTACTATGAACAATTATATGCCAAGAAATTTGAAAACCTTGATGAAATGGACACATTTCTAGAAAAGTATAATCTACTAACACTGAAGGAGGAAGAAACAGAAAGCTTGAACAGACCGATAACAGCTGGGGAAATTGAAGCAGTCATCAAGAAACTCCCAGCACACAAAAGCCCAGGGCCAGACGGTTTCCCAGGAGAATTTTACAAAACATTTAAGGAAGAGCTAACCCCTGTCCTTCTCAGACTATTCCAAAAAATCCAAGAGAGGGAAGACTCCCAGACTCTTTATGAGGCCAACATCACCCTAATCCCAAAACCAGATAAAGACCCTACAAAGAAAGAAAACTACAGGCCAATTTCGCTGATGAACATAGATGTTAAAATCCTCAACAAAATATTGGCAAACTGCATCCAGCAATACATTCAAAAGATTATACAGCACGATCAAGTGGGATTCATCCCAGGGATGCAGGGATCATTCAATATATGCAAGTCAATAAACGTAATACATCACATAAATAAAAGAAAAGACAAAAACCACATGATCATCTCGACAGATGCAGAAAAAGCATTTGATAATGTACAGCACCCATTTTTGATCAAAACACTCAGCAAAATGGGAATAAATGGGGCATTCCTTGACATAATAAAGGCCATATATGAAAAACGTACAGCCAACATCATACTCAATGGGCAAAAACTAAAAGCTTTCCCACTAAGATCAGGAACACGACAAGGATGTCCTCTTTCACCGCTTCTTTTCAACATAGTATTGGAAGTCCTAGCCACAGCGGTCAAACAAGAAAAAGAAATAAAAGGCATCCAAACAGGAAAAAAGGAAGTAAAACTATCATTGTCTGCAGATGACATGATAGTGTACTTAGAAAACCCATAGACTCCACCAAAAAACTACTCAATCTAATAAGTGAATTTGGCAAAACAGCGGGATACAAAATCAATATTCAGAAATCAAAGGCATTTTTGTATACCAGCAATGAAATAGAAGAGGAAGAAATCAGAAAATAAACCCATTTGCTATAGCAACAAGAAAAATAAAGTGCCTAGGAATAAATTTAACCAAGGAGGTAAAAGACCTGTATGCAGAAAACTATACAACATTGAAGAAAGAAATGAAGGAAGACACAAATAAATGGAAGCATATACCGTGCTCATGGATCAGAGGAATTAATATCATAAAAATGTCCATACTACCCAAAGCCATTTGTAGATTCAAAGTAATCCCTATTAAGATACCAATGACGTATTTCACAAAAATAGAACAGACATTTCAAAAATTTATTTGGAACCATAAATGACCCCGAATAGCTGCAGCAATTTTGAGAAAGAAAAACAAAGTAGGAGGGATCACAATACCGGACATCAAACTCTACTACAAAGCCACTATACTCAAAACAATCTGGTACTGGCACAAGAACAGACCCATAGACCAGTGGAAAAGAATAGAAAGCCCAGAAATAAGCCCAGGTCTCTATGGGCAACTAATATTTGACACAGGGGACAGAAGCATAAAATGGAGTAATAAGAGCCTCTTCAACAAATGGTGTTGGGAGAGCTGGATGGCTACATGCAAAAAATTGAAATTGGATCATCAGCTGACACCATACACAAAAATAAACTCAAGATGGATAAAAGACTTAAATATAAGTCGCAACACCATAAAAGTCCTAGAGGAGAACGTTGGCAGGAAACTCTCATATATCCCATGCGGCAATTTTTTCACTGATATGTCACCTAAAGCAAGGGACATAAAGGAAAGAATAAACAAGTGGGACCTCATAAAAATAAGAAGCTTCTGCACAGCTAAAGAAAACATCAGCAAAATGAAAAGGGGGCCAACCCTATGGGAAAATATATTTGCTAATGATTCATCAGATAGAGGTTTGATCTGCAAGATATATAAAGAACTCACTTGATTCCACTCCAAGAAGACAAACGATCCAATCAAAAAATGGGCAAAGGTCCTGGGCAGATGCTTTTCTAAGGAAGAGATACAGAGGGCCCAGAGACATTTGAAAGGATGCTCAGCATCACTAGCCATCAGAGAAATGCAGATCAGAACCACCATGAGATACCACCTCACACTGGTTAGAATGGCCATCATAAACAGATCAACAAACAATAGGTGCTGACGAAGCTGTGGAGTAAAGGGCACACTGGTACACTGTTGGTGGGAATGCAGACTGGTGCAGCCATTGTGGAAAGCATTGTGGAATTTCCTCAAAAAGCTGAAAATGGAACTGCCTTTTGATCCAGTGATTCCCCTGCTGGGACTATACCCTAAGAATCCCAAACGCCAATTCAAAAGGACCTATTCACCCCAATGTTCATAGCAGCACAATTTACAATAGCCAAGTGTTGGAAGCAACCTAAATGCCCAACAGTAGATGATTGGATCAAAAAATTATGGTACATTTACATATTGGAATACTACGCAGCAGAGTGAAAAAAAAAAGAACTACTAAACTTCGCAACAGCATGGATGGAACTAGAGGGCATTATGCTAAGCAAAATAAGCCAGGGGGCGAAAGACTAATGCCATATGATCTCACCTATAAGCGGAACCTAACCAACAATGCAAAGATGCAAGGAAAATAGACCAGCAACACCGAAAGGAAAAGAAACCAACAGAGACAAGAGGGAAGAAGTGCAGGATGGGTGGGGGAAAAGGAATGGAAAAGGGAAGTCAAGGAATGTATAGGAAGGATTCATGGACAAAACCAAAGGGGAAGGATTGGGGGGGGGGAGGGAGCAAGGGAAAGTGGTGTGGGTAGGCAGAGAAAAATGTTTTGAAAAAATATTTAATTAATTAAAAAATTGCATTCCAAGCTCAAACTAATTATCTGTTTTACCCTTATCAGTTAAGTTGTTTTTTTTAAATTGAATTTAATAGGGTAACATTGGTTAATAAAATATATAAGTTTCAGGGCCAAATTCTATAATACAGCATCTATCTATTGTAATTTGTGTTCCCCATCCCGAGTCAAGTCAACTTCTATCACCATTTATCCCCCTATAGCCTCTTCTACCTCTCCTCACTTCTCTTTAGCTTTAGCTCTGTCAATTCCCATGCTCTTGTCTATGTGATTTTGTTTGTTTGTTTGTTTAATACCTTCATTTTTTTCACCCTACCTTTAGTAAATCCCTTTTAATTTGAATAAGTCTACCTTGTTGGATAGATCAAAATTTACTGATTTCTCAATTCACTCTCACTTATAAAGGTAAGTAAGAGAAAGTCAACTATATTAGTCAATGAGAGAAGAAAGAAAATGACAATATTTCCCATTTTTGTTTTAAAAAATCAGGTAAAAACAATCTCCACAGAAAGGTTTACAAAATTTTCTAATGTCTCCTTTTCTTGTTACCAAGAAAAAGCAAAGGAGTATATAAAATGATGTAGGTTAGTAGAATTCTCTACAAGATAGAAGTTTTCAACAAGATAATATCTTAAGAAGAATCATTTTCTTAAAATGGTTTCAACATAAAGCAAAAGAAACACCCCTTATTAAGTTCTAAGTAGAAGTATATAAAGACCATGAAAAAAATAAGCTTTAGGGAATTTTAGTGTCATAAATGTAGCTATTCTGAAGTAAGAGGTTTCATAATTCCATATTTTGAGAAGATTAATTATTAGCCTTTTGGAGGGTAAAGAAATTTGATTATAATAATTACTACAATCAAGAGTATAGGATACACATCTACTTTTTGTATGCTCTATATGAAGTAATATTTTAGAGGTAAACTTCTGGTTGACCCATCATATAAAAACAGAAAATCCTGCAGATTTGCAGACTTTACCATGCATTCAAAATTTTGCTGTAAACTATCATTTTTTTCATTCTTAAATGCTTAATTTATTATCTTTTTTAATATGCAACAAAACTGAAAATATTAAAAGTCTCTTCAATGGTAGGGTATATTCTTCTCCTTTCTTCTCTCCCCCAAGAACTACAGCACTTGTAACTTGAAGACACTCATTTATTTTTCAGTCATAAAAGCCAATATTATTTTTTTTCCAATTTAGGAGGGGTGCAGTCTTATTTCTCAATCACCAAAAATCATCAAGGAATCACCTACTTCAGAAAACATAAAACTTTAGCCACCAGTTTTAAAGAAATCTTTTAAATTAGCAAATCACTCCTAGAATATATTTTCCTGCTTTCTCAGGCCAGGTATATCCTGAGGCACAGGTACTTTACTGCTGTGCTCAACCTTTTATATCACCTTAAATTATATGGTAACTTAGTTTTTAACACTATTTTTTATCATTTGTTTTCACTATTTCCCCTTCAATTTTTACTGTGATATATCTATATTATAGGCCTATTTATTTCCAGAACAGCTCATGAATGTTTTGAATTAAAACCCATTATTAAATTATGTATGGTAAAAAGTAATGCTATAAGAAAAAGAAAAAGCATATTAGTCAAATAAAAAAATAAAAACATTTGTTATTTTTAAAGATTAATTCTCTACAAAGCTCCAAGAGAACTATTCATCTTTTCTGTCAAAAATAGAGTGCTTTCTGTGTCTTTTTAATGTAAACTCTACATTTGGGTTGCCAAATAATGGCCACAAATAAACACCGTATGTGGTAGTATTCCATCTAAGTAAACAACTTGATCAGGCTTACTGGAACATTCATAGTTTTTCACCGAAAGTCAGACATCTCAAGAATGCGAACATATCATTTTAAACAAAGAAGAACGTCAGCCACCCTAATACTAGCTAATATACGAAAACAATTGCCAAAACTGGAATATCAATATTTGCAACTTTACTAAGCAGTAGATTTAGTTAATAATCAATAATGTCAACCAATACCATAAAAAAGGAAAAAGGAACATGAAGCCCTTCCTGAAGGAATCATATATCTCTATCAAGAAAAGCATGTTATCAAAAACCAAAAGCACACTAAACTAAAATACCATCAGATCTCTGGAGCTGAGTACCAATTTACAGGACATACAGTGATATGTACAATAACACAGAGATGTATTAAGCAAAATCCAGATTAGGAAACTGCAAGAAAGGTCTCATTTCTTCAATAAATAAATTTTGAGGATAAAATAAACAAATTGATATAAGAGAGGAAGTAGGAATCTCCAAACTAAAGGGTTTTTTTTTCTTTAATTCATCCTGCTAAGCAGTGAAATCTTTGAAGCAAGACCTGTGTCAATCATATGCAGTCAACACTTAGCACAATTCCAAAAGTATAATGGCCATTATAGAAGGTTTGCTCCATATTGAATATATAAAGTTTTAAAAAATTTTTTCTAACAAAAGTGATTTTTTTTCCTCTATGGAATTAACAATTTATGCATTTTAGGGTAACGTATTTGGCTTGTTACACCAAACCCTTAATCCATTGACTTAATCTTCAGTAAATCTCTTAATGTCAGGGACTCTTCCATATTATTGTGCATTTGCAGTGTCTCCCATGGCGTAATACATACTATGAGAATTACATAAATATCAATCCATGCATACTATAAAAATTAAATTGAGATTACGTTAAACTAAATTAAATTAAGGTTAAATTATATTAAGTCCACCAAGGGTGATAATTGTAATCATATGCATGTACAGGAGGTGTACTAAAATAGTTTCTTACAAAGCCTTAGTCCAACAGTGTTATTAAAGGACAAAACTTAATTTAAATCAACTACTTTCATGGTGGGGATGATGATGGAATTATGGATGAGGGGGAACAAAGTCAATGTAGGAGATATTTTTCTTAAATCCATAGGAAGCTATTTATCCTTCACTTGTCACGTTTATTACAAGTTATCTACTTGTGGAATATTTCAAGTTCATCTCTTTTAGTTTTGTCCTGCATGAACACAAGGTATTCTGGATCACCGACAGATTTCTGATTAGTCACCTTACAATAAATGTTAAGTGCATTTGTCCCCCTTGCCTTAGAACTCTCTTCTGGGGCAACAAAATGAGAGCCAATACAAATGCTCTACATGAGTAGCTGGACACTTACATGAAAGGATTGGGGAACAATGTATTTTTTCCATTATATACAGCAGAGAGACAGTCATTCCATCTTCCCAACTGCAGAAAGAGATGGGAAAATAAAACCTTATTGTTCAATTGAGGATTGATTGGAAGGATTCTGGGTTCTTATCCTAACATTTTGGAATGCAAATAAAATTTTCAAAGACCAGATAAACTCCTCTATCTCTGGTTGTTAACTCTTAGAGATGTCTCCCAGCACCTTGCGAGTGTAATTACCTAGAAAGATAAGGTTCAAGTGTCCCTGCCACCTCACAAGCTCACGTAGGTATATATTCCAGGATGTACCCAGTCAGCTTTTAGGAGGATGCAGGAAGTTTTACTTCCCTTTTGCATTAGAGCAATTAATTGCATTATTGGAAAAACAATTGGCTATAGACCTAATCCTTACAGTGAGTGAGAATTTTTTTAGGGAAGTAAATATTGTCTAACACTATATCACATGTATTTTCATGGTTCATAAGACTAAGGCTTTCTACAGGCTTACTGGAAAAGCCAGGGATGTTCTTTTTCTTTTTTTCCACAGTTCTGTTGAAAGTATATATGCATATATGAATACTTGTGTTAACCTCATAGGTTCTTGCAGTGAATGAATAAAGGAACAAATAATTTTTAAATACCTACTATTGACAAAGCACCAGAAAAATTCAAGAGGCTGAGTGATATGTGGTCCTTACTCTCAAGAATCTCACAGTGTACTATTTAATTCCACCATACACATATTACATGGCATGCATATAAAAAGTATTCAGAATAAATAAATCAATAAATGGATCCCAGGTTGAAGTCTATGGAAATGCTAATATAGCACAACTATATCTCATGACATTTATTGGAGATAGTTAGAAGCAAATGCCTATTTGTCTGTGGTTTATATATTATAAATATCTGTTTAATACATCATATGTATTTTGGATATAACCTAGATTATCATTTTACTCCATGATGGCCCTTCATCATGTCAAATTATATAATAAATTAAACATACTTTTGAATTATAATCAAAGATTTACATACTAGTAGTAAAGTTAACTAAACCCTGTTAATGTAAGTAAACACAAACTGATTTGGTAAAATAATACTGTTAAACTAAAGCAAGGTTAATTAAAATTAACTGAGTAAAAAAAAAAGATATACCAGGCAAATGCAGATAAAAGAGGCTTTGCAACATCAACCCAAAATATACTTGAAAAGCATTATTTAATATAAAGAAATTTTATGCTTATGGAGATAAAAGTGTACCACAGCATGACACTGAAATACTAAAAGCAAACTTCTCTGAAATAAAGAAAAAGTGATGAAAGTCAATATTCATCGCATATGTCTGCTTTTGTCTGAACTTAATAAGTAAATTAGAAAATAAGCTTAAAGTAGAAATGAATTATCTACTAGAAGTCAGTTTCTAGCTGATGCACTACATCCATAATACACTCAATTTCTTATGAATCAACGCTATATATTTTAATTCTCAGGTATGGTACACTGAAAGTGCAATTGAGAGTAAAAAGCCAGGACCCCGGAAGGTAAATTCAAGATTTCAGAAGACACAAGTGATACACTAAAGAGGCCAGAAGGAAGAAGCAAGATCACAGAAGGCAGAGCCAAGATCCTAGAGGACAGTCAAGAGCCCAACAGTTCACACACTGTTACTGAGCCCTAACTAATCCTGGAACTGATAAAATGCGACTTTCTTGTTTTAGCATTGCTATAGGCCAATGACGGTTGTGAATTTCCAGTGTTCTCTCTTTTTGAACAGGAGGATGTATTGTGGCTATTTTATTCCTGCGGCACCATTGTATATTGGTTGTGGAGTAGAAGAAAATAATTTGTCTCTTTGGTGAAAAGATTTATTAGTTAGTGAGGCTACCATAAAAGAATTCCACAGACTGGGTGATTAAACAACAGAATTTTTTTTTTTTCTTCACACTTGTGGGGACTAGAAGTCTGAAATCAAGGAGTTAGCCAATCTGGTTTCTCTTGAGGCCTCTCTCTTTGGCTTGCAGGTGGCTGCCTTCTTCCTGTGCCCTCTCAGTCTTCCCTCCATGTGTGTCTGTTTGTCCAAATTTCCTCTTCTTAGAAGACACCACTCAGAATGGATAAGGGCCCACCCTAACAGTCTCATTTTAATTTAATCACATTTTTATGTTTTATTTCCAAGTGCAGTTGTATTCTGAGGTACTGGGAGAAGGGCTGCAAAATATGAATTTTGTGCAGATACAGTTTAACCCCAAACAGTATCATTCAAAATCAAATGGGCTGTCCTTAAGGAATCAAACATGAGAAACCTTACATACACTGAGAGCTGAGCTGGATGATGATGTTTTGACTTGGAGCAATAACACTATAAAACTCTGAAGAGTTTTTGAGAAAGGTTGCATGTGCTTTGCATGCGGCAGAGTGTTGTATTAAATTGTGGTGGCCAAAGGGCAGAATGTAATAGATTACATTATTCAGAAATGACCACAGTAATATATTTTTTCCACATGCTCTTACAGAACATTGCCTCTCTCCATCAAGAGACACAATCTATTTTTACTTCCCTTGAACTTGGGTCAAAGTGTAGGGATATTTCTGACAAACGCAGTGATGCAGAAGTGACACCACTTGCTTCCTGTGGTTAAGGCATAAGAGGTATTGTGCCTGCATCCTGGTTTTCTTTATTTTTCTCTGTATCTTTTGTTTCTTTCTCAGGACACTTGCCTTTGGAACTCTGTCAGCATGTTGTGAAAATGCTTAGGACACGTAGAGAGGCCACATGTTGTTATATCAGACTAATAATAAAGGAAGGAACCTTCAGAATAGAGGGGTCAGCCTTCACCTTGCCCTAGCAAACACAGCCCGGAGCAGAAACCACCTAACCTCCCCGACCCTCGCTCAAACTAAAGATCTTTGAGAAAAATAAATATTTTTGTGTTGTTTTAAGCCACTAGTCTATGTGTAATATTTTAAATAAAGGCATACCAAGTGAACACTGAGATTTTTTTCAAAAATGGACATTTCAAAATTCACAGAAAAAAATAGTAAATTTTAAGTATAACATAGTCAACCAATAGACAAATAACAACACAATAAAGCCCCAAACTGAAACCTCCTCAGACAAAAAGTAAAATGTCTTTGATATTTTAGTTTAAGTACTATGTTTTCGAAGATTGTCGCTGGAGACTATAGTATTCTGTAAAAAGAAGAGAAACCAGTTGCTGGACTGAGTTATCTCCTCAGGATGCTAACACCAGCTACCCTGCTCTATCTTTTGTGTTGATTGATGTATTTTTCTTGAGTTTGCTAACCTGGGGAGCATTCACATTTATCCTATTGTGATAGTGTTAAGGCCCAGGTTCTCAAAAGAATCTTAGAACATAATCTGATTAAAAAAAATGTTAGTGTTAGATATACTGAATCACCACTACTTTTTATTTTAAAAATCAATAGAATTATTGCCTTGATTTTCTTTACCTGATAACCTTACTATATTGTTATGGTGATCACATAAGAATGATACACATAATTTAACTAACAATTAAATACTTTAATGCAACTACAGATAAAGTACAGTAAAATAATTTCCTAAATTTGATTTAGCTTTCTATTTGTTTGCTATTTACATTTTTTTATCAAAAATTCCAATGAACTATAATTAACCCTCTTAAAAATAATATGCTTGGTTTTATCTTGTGTTTGTACTTTGCATTCTTTTAAAGTAATCAATTGTTAATTGCTTTAAACCATTGTAATATTCATGATGCCTTTTTCTTTTTTTCCTTTTTATTGTATTTACTGAGGTATCACTGGTTAACAAAATCATACAAGTTTTAGGTACACAATCCTACAAGACATCATCTATACACTTTATTGTATGTTCACCATCCTAAGTCAAGTCTCCATCCATCACCATTTATTCCCCATATACACTCTTTCACATCCCTCTTCCTCCCCTTCCCACCACTAATCACCACACTGTTGTCATGTCTATGAGTTTTCTCTCCCTTTTTTCCGCTCAATCTCTCCACCTCCCCCACTAAGCTCATGTCACTCCCGACAGCCATCAGCCTGCTTTCTTTCTAGGAGTCTGTCAATGTTTTATTTGTTAGTTCATTTTGTTCATTGAATTCCACATATGAATGAAATTATATGGTACCTGGTTTTCTCTGACTGGCTTATACACTTAGCATAATGCTCTCCAGATCCATCCATGTGACTGCAAATGCTAAGATTTCCTCTTTTTTTTTATGGCTGAGAAGTATTCCACTATGTAAATGTACCACAGCTTTTTATCCACTCATCTAATGATGGATACTTGGGCTACTTTGGAATCTTGGCTATTGTAAATAATGCTGAAATGAACACAGGGGTGCACATACTCTCTTGATTTAATGTTTCAATTTTTCTAATAAATTCCCAGAAGTGGAATTGCTGGGTCATGAGGTTGTTCTATTTTTAATTTTTTTCAAGGTATCTTCACACTGCTTTCTACAGTGGCTACACCAATCTTCATTCCCACAAATAGTGCATGAAGGTTACTTTCCTCAGCATCCTTATCAGGATTTGCTATTTGTTTATTTATCAATGATAGCCATCCTGATAGATGTTAGCTGATATCACATTGTGTTTTACATTTGCATTACTCTGGTGATTAGTGCCATAGAGCACTGGTTTTCATACATCTATTGGCCATCTGAATGGCTTCTTTGACCATTTTTAAATAGATTGTTAGCTTTATTGGTGTTGAATTTACAAGCTATTTATAAATTATAGATATTAACCTGTTTTCAGATATTTGCTTGATAATATGTTCTCCTATTCATTGGGTTGTCTTCATTTTGTTTATGGTTTCTTTTGCTGTGCAAAAAGCTCTTAGTTTGATGCAGGCCCATTTGTTTATGTTTTCTTTTATAATTTAATCTTTATTGTATTTTCCTTTTTATATTAGCTTTTAGGCCCATTATAACTCCCTCCATCCCACAATCACCACACCGCTGTCCATGTCCATGAGTCCTTTTCCTTTTGGCTCAATCCCTCCACCCTCTAACCACCCCCCACCACTAGGTGTCATCCTGCTCTCCGTCCGTCCTTATTTTCATTGTTAGTTCAGTTTGTTCATTAGATTACACATATAAGTGAAATCACATGCTGTTTGCCTTTCTCTGACTGGCTATTTCACTTAGCATAATGTTCTCCAGGTCCATCCTTACTGTTGCAAAGGGTAAAATTTTCTTTTTTTTTATAGCCGAGTAGTATTCTATTGTGTATATATGTCCCGTAGTTGTTTTATCCACTCATCCATTGATGCACATTTGGGCTGCTTCCATATCTTGATGACTGTAAATAACGTGGCAATGAACATAGGGGTGCTTATGTTCTTGTGAATTAGTGTTTTGGGTCCCTTTGGATGAATTCCCAGAAATGGGATCACTGGGTCAAATGGCAGATCCATTTTTAATTTTTTGAGATATCTCCATAATGCTTTTCACAGCGGTTGAGTGGCTGCACCAATCTACATTCCCACCACCAGTGCAAAAGAGTTCCCCTTTCTTCACATACTCACCAGCACTTGTCTGTTGATTTACTGATGATAGCTACTTTGACAGGTGTGAGATGATATATCATTGTGTTTTTTTAATATATATATTTTTGATTATGCTGTTACAGTTGTCCCATGTTTATCTCTTCCTTCTGCTCCCAATCATTGATTTGAGTCCCCAATTCCTTCCCTTTACTGCTGGTTCCCTGTATATTTTTATTTCACTTTGCATAGCATAGCCTTCACTTTTTCCTCCATTTTGCAACCATACTCAACCACGTTTGTGAGTATCCTGATTACCAGTGTTTTGAACTGTGTATTTGATAGGTTGGCTATCTCTTCATCGTTTAGTGCTATTTTTGGAGTTTTGATCTGTTCTTTCATTTGGGCCATATTTCTTTGTCTCAGCCTGTGTGTTACTTTGGAAGGGGTGGAGCCCTAGGTATTTTCCAGGGCGGGGCAAGCCAGTTGTCTGTGTTATGATGCTGTGTGTGTGGGGGAGAGGTCTGAGAAGGAACAATGCCCCTTGCTGGGCTCTCAGTTGGCTTTCAGTTACTTCCCTGGCTACCTACAAGAAAATTGAGCCCTTCCAGTGCTGATTCTCAGGCGGGTAGGTTTATGTACATTCTAGGACCATGTGGGTCTCTCCAAGAAACTCTCCTGTGAGGCTGGGAGTTTCTCCTGCTATTGTAACCGTCACAGGGTTTTACAGCGAGAGGTTTTGAGGCTTACTTTTCCCACGCTGAGACCTTGTATTGTACGGTCTGTCTCTATCCTCGGCTATTCCTCCCAGTTTATCCTCACACAAATGTTGGGACTGCCTAGTCTGCCAACCACCACCTTGCCTGCCTGGTCATCCATCTGCTGCCTTGCCATGCCTCTGCCACAGCTGCCTGTCTCCGACCCTCCTGCTGGTCTGGATGAATATTTCTTCTTTAACTCCTTGGTTGTCAGACTTCCATACAGTTCGATTTTCCAGCGGCTCTGGTTATTTTTTGTTTTTAAACTTGTTGTTGTCCTTCTTTTGGTTGTGCAAGGAAGTAAAGTGTATCTACTTACGCCTCCATCTTGGCTGGAAGTCTCTCTCACTGTGTTTTTAATTTACATTTCTCTGATAATTAGTGAGGTCAAGCATCTTTTCATATGTCTTTTGGACATCTGTATATCCTCTTTGGAGAAACATCTATTCAGGTCCTTTGCCCATTTTTTAATTGGGTTGTTTAATTTTTTGGCCTTGAGTTTTATAAGTTCTTTATAGAGTATGGATCTCAATCCCTTATCAGATGCATCAGTGAATATGCCCTCCCGTTGTCTGGGTTGTCTTCTTATTCTGCTAATGATTCCTTTGCTGTGCAAAAACACAAGTCCTGTGAAGATTTCAATGGCATATTTCACAGAAGTAGAACAAATATTTCAAAATTTTATATGGAACCACTAATGGCTCTGCATAGAAACATCAATCCTGAGAAAGAAGAACAAAGTTGGATGAATCTCACCACCTGATATGAAACTATATTATAAAGCCATAAAAATCAAAACATCATGGTACTAGCATAAAAACATAGATCAGTGGAACAGAATAGAGAGCCCAGAAATAAACCCACACCTTCAAAGTCAATATTTCACAGAGGAAGCAAGAGAGAACTAAACAATGGGCTAAAGATAGTTTATTCAATAAATGATGTTGGGAAAAATTGGACTGATATGTGCATAAAAATGAAACTAAACCGCCTTCTTACACAACACAAAAGAATAAATTCAAAAATAGATCAAAGACTTAAATATTAGACCCCAAACCATAAAACTCATATGAGAAAACATAGGCAGCAAAAGTCAGACATTGTTCTTAGAAATTTTTTATTGGATATATCTCCCCAGGCAAGGGAAACAATATAAAGCAAATGTTACTATATCAATCTCTTTTTTTTTTCTTATTTGCTCAAGCCTCAACCCACCAGCCTTCCCCAGATCTGTCAGCTTGGTATCTGACTCTAAGTGTCTCTATTTTGCTTGTTAGTTCTTCCATATACATTTTTTGAATATTTGTTTTGTTTCTGTGAAATATACCATTGGTATTTTCAATAGTATGGGCATGAACATGGTATATGCTTCCACTTATTTGTTTCTTCAACTTCTTCAGTGTCCTAGATTTAGAGTACAGGTTTTTTACATTCTTGATTAAATTTATTCCTAGGTATTTTATTCTTTTTGAAGTAATTGTGAATGGAATTCTCTTCTTAGTATCCATTTCTGATAGTTCATCATTGGTATCTAAAAATGCAATAGATTTCTGGATATTTATGTTGTATCTTGTTACTTTACTAAATTCATTTATAAATTCTAGTAGATTTTGGTGGAATCTTTAGGGTACTCTATATAGAGTATCATGTCATCTGCAAATAATGACAGTTTTATTGTTGTTTTTTTTTTTTCAATTTGGATGCCTTGTATTTCTTCTTCTTGTCTAATTGCTGTGGCTAGGAATAGAAGTAATAGGTTGAATAATTATGGTGAAAGCAGACATCCCTGTTTTTGTCCCAGTCTTAAGAAAAACCCATGTAATATTTGCTACAAGTGTTTGAATACAATGTTGGCTGTGAATTTGTCATATATGGCCTTTATTACTTTGAGAAATGTTCCTTCTATTCCCATTTTGCTGAAAGTTTTTACCAAAAATCAGTGCTGTATTCAATCAAATGCTTCTTCTGCAATTTATTGATATGGTTTGTAGTTTCTATCTTTATTTTTTTTTAAAGATTTTATTTATTTATTTTTAGAGAGCGAGAAAGGGAGGGAGAAAGAAAGGGAAAGAAACACTGATGTGTGGTTTCTTCACATGTGTCCCTACTGGGGACCCGGCCCACAACCCAGGTATGTGCCCTGACTGGGAATCGAACCAGTGACCCTTTGGTTTGCAGACTGGCACTCAATCCATTGAGCCACACCAATCAGGACTGTAGTTTCTATGTTTCACTTGGTTTATGTGATGTATTACATGATTTGCAGATATTTTTCCAACCTTCCATACCCAGAATAAATCCCATTTGATAAAATAATCTAGGTGTATGATTATTTTAATGTATTGCTGGTGCTCCTACATTGGGTGCATAAAAGTTTACAAGGTTTATGTCTTCTGTTGCAATTGTTTCTTTTTTTATTATGTAGTGTCCTTTGTGCCTCTTATTATAATCTTTGCTTTAAAGTATATTTTGCTAGATATAATTTTTTAAATATTTTGTTGAGGATTTTAACATCTGTGTTCATCAGGGATATCAGCCTATCATTTTCTTTCTTTGTAGTGTTTATGTGATTTTGAAATTAGAATAATCCTAGTCTCATAAAATGAGCTTGGGTGTCTTTCCTCCTCTTGAATTTTTGTAATAATTTGAAAAGGAGAGGTGTTAGTTCTTCCCTAGATGCTCAGTAATATCCATCCAGTCCAGGACTTTTTGTGTGCTGAGAGCTTTTTGATTATCTCTTCATTTTTTAGTAGTTTTAATCAGATTCTCTGATTCTTCCAATTCAGTTTTAAAAGATTATATGGTCTAGGAATTTATCCATTTATTTCAAATTGTCCAATTCACTGACATATAGTTGTTCATAATATTTCCTTATAACCTTTTGTATTTCTTTGATGTGAGTTATTATTTTTCCTCTTTTATTTTTTATTTTATTTATTTAGGACCTCTTTTCTTTTCTTCTTGATGAGTCTGGATGAAAGTTTGTCAATCTTGTTTATCTTTTCAAAGAACCAGCTCTTGGTTTCATTGATCTTTTCAATGAAAAGACTCTATTTTATTTTTTTTCTGATGTGATTTTTATTATTTCCTTCATTGTACTCATTTTGGGCTTTTTTGTTGTTATATTTTATAAGTTCCTTTAAGTATAATGTTTGATTGTTTATTTAAGCTTTTTCTTGTTTCTTGAGATAGGCCTGTAAATTTTCCTCTTAGAACTGCTTTCACTGTGCCACATATATTTTGGGTTGTTATGATCTCATTTTCCCTTGTTTCAAGGTATCTTTTGAATTCTTCCTTGATCTCATTGTTAACCCATTCATAGTATCACAACATGTTATTTAGTCTCCATGACTGTGTGTTTTTCAGCATTTTTCTTGTGATTGATTCCTAGTTTCATACTCTTATGGTCAGAGAAGATGTTTGATATGATTTCAGTCTTCTTAAATTTATTAAGACTTGTTTTGTGTCCTAACATGTGGTCTATTCTAGAAAATGTTTAATGTGCACTTGAAAAGAATGTGTACTCTGCTACTCTGGGATAAACTGCTCTTAAAATATCAGTGAAATTCATCTGATCTAGTGTCATTAAAGGCCACCATTTCCTTGTTGATTCTGTCTGTAATATCTATCCATTGAAGTTAATGGGGTGTTAAAATTCCCTACTATGACTATATTTCTGTCCATCTCTCAGTAATCTTCATTTCCATCAAAATTTGCTTCACATATTTAGGGGGTCCTATGTTAAAGTACATAAATATCTTCACAGGTTATATACTCTTGTTGGATTGTTCGTTGTATTATTATGTAGTGACCTTCTGTTTTCCTTACTATAGCCTTTTTGTTGTTCCATAGACATTTTTTTTATTGTTGTTCAATTACAGTTTTCCCAATTTTCTCCCATTGCTGTCACCTGCCCTGCCCATCCCACATTCCCTCAGTCAATCCCTATCCTGTTTTTAAAAGTTTACTTTGTTATATACAAATAGTGCAACCCTAGCTTTTGTTTTTATTTCCATTTGCATTAAATACCTTTTCCATGCCTTTAATATTAGTCTTTGTGTATCTTTTATTTTGAAGTGTGTCTCTTGTGGATGGCATATATATGGGTTTTGTTTTCTTATATATTCAGCTACCCTATATATTTTGATTTGGGTAAGCCATTTTCATTTAAAGTGATTATTGATAGGTGCATATTGATTACCAATTTATTCTTATAACTATGTTTTCCTGGGTGTTTTTTTCTTCTCCTTCTTCTTAAAGAAGGATATCTAACATTTCTTGTAATGCTATGTTGTTTTAATAAACTCCTTTATAAGTTTTTCTTGGCTGGGAAGCTCTTTATTTCTCCTTCAATTGTTTTATTTTAATATTTTTAATCCTTACACAAGAATATGTTTATTGATTCTAGACAGAGAGAAAGGGAGAGAGAGATTGAGAGAAACATCAGTATGATAGAGAAATATACATCTGTTGCCTCCCATAATTTCCCTGACTGGGGATCATACCTATAACTTAGCTATGTGCCCAGAGCTGGGCCTGAACCCACAAACTGGTGTACTCCAACTGAGCCATCCAGCCAGGGCTCTATTTCAATTTTAAATGATGACCTTGCTGGGTAAAGTCATCTTGGTTGTAGGGCATTGATTTTCATCACTTTGAATATTTTGTGCCAATCCCTTCTGGCCAGAAATGTTTCTGTTGAAAAATCAGCTAAAAGTCTGATTGGAGTTCCCTTGTAGGAAAGTAATTTCTTCTCTTCTGGCTTTTAAGATACTCTCTTTGTCTTTAAATTGTGCCATGTTAATTATGTCTTGGTGTTGGCATCTTTGGGTTCATCTTGTTTGGAACTCTGTGATTCCTGGACTTGCATGCTTGCATGTCTTTTTTCTTCACCAGGTTAGGAAAGTTTTCAGTCATTGTTTTTCAAATAGATTTTTGATCCATTGCTCTCTCTTTCACTTTCTGGTATGCCTCTGGCCCAAATGTTGTTTCACTTCATGTTTTCCCAAAGGTCCTTTAAACTATTCTATTGTTTTTAAATTCTTTTTTTTTTCTTTTTGCTGTTCTGATTGTGTGTTTTTTTCTACCTTGTCTTCCAAATCACTGATTCATTTCTCTGCTTTATCCAAATGACTGTATGTTTTTTCCATTGTAGTCTTCAGGTAAGATACTGTATTCTTCTTTTCTGACTGGTCTTTTTTTATGGTTTCTATGTCCTTTTTAATGTTATAGCGCACTCTTATAACCATTAATTTGAACTCTATATCTGAAAAATTGCTTGTCTCCATTTCATTTAGCTATTTTTCTGGAGATTTCTCCTGTTCTTTAATTTGGGGACTTTATTGTCTCACCATTTTGTTTGTCCATTTGTGTTTGTTTATATGTAGTAGATAGATCTGTTATGACTCCTAGGCTTCATGTGGTGGCTTTATGTAGTATGTATGATATGTTATAGTGGTGCAGTGTCCTAGATCACATGAACTAGGTACTATAGGAATGTCCCTAATGTGGGTTAAGTAAGTTTTTCTGCTATAATTGAGAGAGTGCTCCAGCCAAAAATGATAGTGTCTGTGGTATGGGAAAATGACTAAGCACATGGATACTGGTGGTTGTACCCCCAGATCTCTCCCCAGAGCAACAAGCACCAAACTCTCTTCACGCAACTTGATATTGTTCCACCCTCTCTCAGTTAGAGCCAAGGCTCAGTAGCCACCAGTGAAATTTTGTGCTTTGTCCCGTTCAGAGGCGAACTGTGTCTTTAGGTGATTCCCATCTCTCCCTGATGGACAGAAACCCTGTTGCTTTTTATACATGGATATCACATGGGTGTCTCTTCTTGGCTCTGGTGCTTTCAGCTGAGGAGCCTGAGATGGGGTTTAGACCCCATGCTTCTCAGGGGGAACCCTTTGCAGCTGAACTATCTGTCAGGAATTTCAGCCACTGCCCACAGGAGTGGGGCCAGCACGTTTTGCCCTCCACCCTTTCTACCAGTTTGATGTAGCTTCTTTTGTAAATCTTTGGTTATAAGACTTCTCTTCAGCTAGTCTTCAGTTGGTTATTCAGGATGATTGTTTTATAATTATGTGCCATTCTAGTTTTCCAGCTTGGTCATGGGATGAGGTAAGTGTACCTTCCACCAACTCTGCCACCATCTTGGATCTTTGAGTTTATGATGCTTTGTTTTAATAGAAATATTTCACACTACCTTTCTTCCCTTAAAATGTAGCTTTATAAACTCAGGTGAAGACTGACATAGAAACTATGTTAATATATGAAGGTTTTCAAAATTTGTAATTGGCTCATAAACTACTCAATAATTAATGTTATGTAAACTATTTAATCAATATTTATGGTATCCTTTTCCATCGTCTACTTTCTATACTAGATTTGAAAGATTTTCAGTCACAAGGAGGTTAAGCTTGATCAAGTTTTACTGAGTACAAATTCTGCTGACCTACATAAACCCATTAGAAATTACTGTTGATTAAACAGCAAAGCAGAAAAAATTTCACTGGCTAATTTTGCTTGATCTGTGTGTTTATATGTTTTTTTGTTTGTTTTTATTTCAATTTTGTTTTCTGGTAAAATACTCCCAGGCATTTTTCCTCAAAAAAGATGTTGACCACATAATTCAGAGCTATTATACTGATGGCTTATGTAATAAGATCAGACAGATCACTAGGCTTCTCTGGAACTCACTTGTTTCAGCTCTGAAAAGGATGGATTAGATTTGATGACATATATTTTTACTACTGCACAATGCTCACACAGACATACAAAGCTTCCGAGCCTTCCCCTTTTGCTCTACTTGTCCATATTTAGATGTTTCTATGTGCAGATCTCCCAGGTGCATTTGTGTGTTGAGCACGGAGTCCTTTGTTGAGTTATTACAGTTCAAACTGTTGAAAATTCAAGGGAAAAGACTGAGGAGATCTCTCACACCACCATTCTTCTGATGTCACTTTCTCTTTCAATGTATGTTGCTTTAATTTTGTTTTGAAAATGTAGGTGACAGACTTAATGCAATCTATATTATAATGTGACTGAGCCATTGGCAGATTGAATCAATGGACATATTTAAATATTTAGAGCCAACATACCTCTTTCTATACATATTTCTGGTTTTTCTACTTTAGTAAAACAATTTTTTTAATCTGGTTAATTATGAACATTTCTTGTCTTTAAACATAGTATAGAAAGAAGAAGGCCAATTATTGTTTACATAAAGCATATTTATGTTTTCATCTATTGAATTTGAATATATATATCCCAGTTATATATATATATATACACTAACATAAATATTACATGTTTTCACAATTTTCAACATAATTATATAGCAACATAAATATTTCACATTCTCACAATTTTCAACATAATTTTATATCTATATAAACACAAGTATTACATGTTTTCACATTGGTTATAGATATTTAGTTTATCTTCCAGCAGGTGGAAGTCTGGATGTTAAAAGGGTACATGGTATTATTCTGGAAGCAGAATTAACATACATGGAAAAGAAAATGTTTTTAATGTTGCCTATTTATTCTTTGGAACAAACACAAGTTACATATTTATTGTCATTCTGCAAGCACTGAAAAATCACTACTGTACAAATAGTTACTATGCCATTTTTTTCTGGTCATCAAACTATAAGAGTGGCTTGAATTATGGTTGAAACTACAATATTTGGAATAGTATGTTTAATCTGAGAATACAGAAATAAACAGTCATGCAAAAACTATTTTTAAATGGTAAGTTATTTGACTATTTTCTAACATAGAATGAATAAAAAGATGTTATTTATATTTAACCTATCATTCTATAGGGACAACTATCCTTTTATGTACCTAAAGTTATTCAGATTCTCAAAATTACTTTTACTGGCAAAAATTACAATTTCTACCTCAAACTGGTACCGCTACTGCTTGAGCCTAACCCAACTAATATTAGTTTTCTGTAATGTATTAAATTTTATTCATCTGGGCAACAAAATTAAATGATTATTTTTGCCTTCTATCATGTTTTCTCTACAACCGTTAAATTTCCTTCATACTTCCAATCAAAATTGATTCTCAAAATTTATGACTTATTTCTCATGTCAATTTTCACCTAATTTTATGTTCTGCATCTATTGACATTCAGTATTCAAAAGCATAGCAAACAGTAGATACTATAATACACACTTGTTGAATAAATTAATATAAATACTCAGATAAAAAATATGTCAGATTGGACATAGCAAATGTTCATTAAGCTTGAAGTCTGGTTATACAGATATGTAAGGAAATATCCCATTTAAGGATCAGAGAAAAAAATATTAGAAGCTATTCCACCAATTCTTTTGTTTTCCTTTATTTGAACTCCAACACATTAACTTCCTGTTTTTATAGTATTAGTCACATTTCAGTATGCCAAAAGAGGTACTCAGTTGTATATTTATATAGTTAGAGAAAAGGAGAGGTGGAGGGGGAAAGAATGCAATCTCTCTAAGGAAAGTTGGGACTCACCCTTTCTATCTATGTTGCATTGCATTAAGTTGACTCAACTATTATTTAGCCAGAAACAAACAAATAACAGCAACAAACAGCTGCTATAATAAAAATCAGACCTGTTGCTCTGGCTGGTGTGGCTCAGTGGACTGAGCAATGGCCTGTGAATACAGGGAGTGCCAGTTCCATTCCCAGTCAGTGAATATGACTGGGTTGCAGGCCAGGTCCCCAGTTGGGGGCATCCAATTGAAGTTTCTCTCCCTCCCTTCTTGTCTCTCTAAAAATAAAAAAAGAATAAAATCTTTTAAAAAAATCAAATAACTTTAACCTCTTTGCTTTTGTCCATGATTTTCCCACTTTTGAATATTTGAATTAGGTGGATTACGTCTCAGTTCAAGAGTAAAATATCATTTTTTTCCTGAACAAATCAAGTAATTTCTGCATTAAATTGTAGTCTATCTATTCTGTGATCAAACTCATTTAACAAATTGAGCGCCTATTTTAACTGCTCAATTTGTAAAGCAAGAAGCATTTCACATATCAAAAGTAGTGCGAAGACAAAAACATCATCTCTGACTTATATAGTATATTGTTTTTACTCTGCTTTTAATCAATGGAGCAGTGAGATATACAAATTCAAACACAACTGAAACTCTTGCAAATATCTGTTCTAAGTTATAGAAGACAAAAGAGATGGTATGATTATAAGTCATATGCTACAAATTAATAACAAACACATAAAAATCATTTTATGGCCTTTATGCAAAAATATTTTTAATTTTGAAATCACCGAATCTAAAATGCTGATGGTATCTTCTTGCTTTCTGAATGTAATAGATCCAATTTAAAAGTATGAGACAGCAGTAAAAACTGCTCAAATAACTTTGTTAATCGGTTAGATACATTATTTTAAGAACATCTTTTAAAATAATAACTCTTTATTAATATTTTGTTAATATTGTCCTTGTATCTGGCTAATAACAACCAAACAGTCATTATTCTTAAATATTGTTATATGTGCGTGTGTGTGTGTATATATAGGGTGCACAGGTTCAAGGTCATGACTAGCTGCACTTTTGTTTGTAATGTTAAGCCATAACATTTAAGCCACCTGGTTATAACATGTGTTTTGTCAGGGTATGTGGTATTTGATAGTAAATTCTATTTGAGAGGTACTGCAAATCTAAAGTTAGTCAGTATTGTATTTTTTGTTTTAATTTATTGTTGAAAAATGGCTGGAAAAATATATTGATTTGGTAATCCAAGAGATGGTGGGACCTTCAGTGAATGCTACTTGAGTCTGATGATGGGAATGATAGTGTCAAATATGAAAACAAAAGTGATTTAGAAGATGAAGATTATGTGGAAGTTTGTTCAGAAGATTAGGATACTGATCAAGACATTTCTAGTGAGAAACTGAAGATCAGTTAGACATGAATGAAGAGTATTTTTTTGAAAAGGATAAAGAATCAAAATGGAACAAAAATTAAATAATTAGATTCAAATTCAAATTAGAAAACAGCTGCAGAATGTTTTGTGTCAACATTCATTAGTTCAGCCAAACACAAAAAAATGCCAAAACAGAACTTGAAACTTGGAACTGCTTTATCACAAATGATATTTCAGATCTAATCTTATTATATACAAATAAATACATTGATTGTATCTTGAGCTAATTTTCATGAGAAAGACATGCTAAATGAATAGACAAAATCCAACTGAAAGCATTTTTAGGCCTCCCATATCTAGCTGGTTTACATCACAGCAATCAACTAAATTTTCAGGATTTATGGGCTACAGATGGTAGTGTTTTTAAAAATATTTTAGCATTTCAGCACATTCTAGTATTGAATGTGTCATTCAGATACATGCAAACTACACTGTAATTTTTTGGACTGTGACCTCCACAGGGTTAATAGGTGGCTTAGTGCCATTCTATAATACATGTTGACTTTTTAAAAGTAAAAATGTTTAAGTAAAAAGAATTTGGCCGGAGTCCTGGTTCTGACACATACTAAATTTGTAAGTTAATTTACTAGTCTTTTTTGTTTTTTACATTAATGAACTTTATTTTGTAGAGCACGTTTAGGTTTACAGAAAACTTAAGCAGCAATTACAGGAGATTCAATGTACCTCCTCTTCACCTCACACAGTATTCTCCTATTTTTAACATCTTGCATTAGTACGACATTTTGTTACAAGTGATGAACTAATTTCAACACATTATTAATTAAAGTACTTTAGTTTATATTAAAGTTAAATTTCACTCTCTGTATTGTACACATCTATAGTTTTTGACAAATACATTACATCATGTATCTACTACTATAGTATCATACAGAATAGTTTCATTGTTTTACAAATCCCGTGTTCCTCCTATTTATCTCTACCTCTCTCCTCAAACCCTTGGAAACCACAGAACTCTATAGTGTCTGTATATTTTTTCTTGTATAAAATCTCATTATAGTTTTAATCATAAAGGATTCTTTCATGTAGCAATATGAACTTAAAGTTCCTCCTTGTTTTTGGTGGCCTAAAAGCCCATTTCTTTTTGTACTGAATGATATTCCTTAGTATGAACATACCACAGTTTGTTGATCCATTCTTCTATTGAAAAACATTTTGATTTTTTACAGTTTTTTTTTTTTTGGCAAGAAAGTTGCAATAAACACTACTGTGCAGGTTTTTTTTCCTGTCAAAGTAAGTTTTCAACTAATGTAGGTACATACTAGGAGTATTATTGGTGGAGCATATGGTAAAAGTAAAAATATCTTGGGTCTTGTTGATTTTTACTCACTTAACCCTCTACCTGTTAATTAATGTATTAATTTACATTTAAAGTCATTACTAATACTCATATCTACCCTATTTATAAGTGTTCTATTTCTCCCCCTTTTTTGGCTTCCCCTCTTTTTTTGTTTTTGTTTTAGTTGAGCATTTTGTATTATTCCATTTTCTCCTGTCCCTTAGCACATCAATTTTATTTATTTTTAATTATTTCAATGGTCGCCCTAATGAATGCAATATATACTTATAATTAATCTAGGCCTACTTTCAATTATACTACACTTTTTCTTGGGTAATGCAGGTAACTTATAACAGAGTACTCACAATTCTTCCCTCTTATGCCTTGTTAACATTGCTATTAATTTCACTAATTGATATGCTATGATCACCAAATATATTATCCCCATTAGTATTTGAAATAAAGAATTGTTAGATTAATAAATAGAAAAATAAATAATTTTCATCACACTTATATTTATTCCTTCATTAGCATTCTTCCTTTCTCTATGTAGATCCAAGTTTCTGATCAATACCATTCCTCTCACTGAAAAAACTTTTTTTTAAACCATATCTTGCATGGGCGGTTTAATGGAAATGAATTCTCTCAGTTTCTTTTTTATTGAGAAAGTCTTGAATACTCTTTCACTTTTGCAGGAAAATTTCACTAGATGCAGAAGTTTAGTTTGACCTTTCCATGAATCTCAACAGTTAAATATTTCACTCCACTGTCTTCTGGTTTATATATCTTCTGAAGAGAAGTCTGGTGTAATACTTAACCTTGGTCCTCTATAAGAAAGGTGGTGCTTTTGGTTTTGTTTTGTCTATTATTTTTTTTAATTTCTCTTCTTTGGTTTTTATGCAGTTTGTATGTGCTGGGTTTTGATATAGATTGTTTCTTAGTACTTGTTCTGTTTGATGTTCTCTGAACTTCCTAGATCTGTAGTTTCAGTTTGTCATTAATTTTTTAAAATTCTCAGCCATTATTACCTCAATATTTCTATCATTCCATTCTCTATTTCTTCTTCTGGTATTCCCCTTACATGAGGGTTGTATATTTTGAAATTGTCTCAGAGTTTTGGGATACTCTGTTCTATTTACTTAGTCATTTTTTTTTCTGTTTAATTTTTCGATTTGATATTTTCTAATGACATCCCTTCATGATTATTGTGTTTTTCTTTGGCTCTGTTGAGTCACCTATAAGCCCATCAAAGAAGTTATTCACTTCTGTTACAGTGGGTTTTTTTTTCATTTTTTGCATTTATTTTTTATTTTCACTGTAATTTCCATCTTTTTGTTTACAGTACTCACCTGATATTGCAAGATGTCTACTTTATTCAATTATATTCCCCAAATATATATTCCGTTACATTTTAAACTCATGTTCTGATAATTCCAAAGTCTCTGTACACCTGATTCTAGTTATTTTGCTTTATCTGTCTTGTCAAAATAGTTTTATTTTGTTTTGTTTTGTTTTTGTCTTTTAGTATGCCTTGCAATTTTTTTTTTTGTTGTTGTTATTCAAAGCTGGACATCATATATGGGTAAAAAGAAACTTTAGTGTGGATTTTTCAGTTTGTATGGTATTTACAATTTGCTGTAACTATAGATATCCAAGATATCCTCTATAGTTTCCTTATTTTTGTGTTTCATGTTATTTGTGGTTTTTCATACAGATTTCTTCTTAAGTAGAGTCTGTTCCTTGACATTCTCTCCTGGAATCCAGTGTTATTTTACTGGAGACTTGTTTATATGTTGGTATGTTGTGGTAGAAGTGAAAACATTCTAGAATCATCTGACTAGGTCTCACAGTGAGTTTATGACACTCATCTGTGACTTTCTCACATACTTCTCAGATTTTTCTCTCTTTCTGCACTTAGGTGGATAGGCAAGCATTGAGGAGTCTGTAGGTTGGTACTTACTTTTCTCTACGTTGGTTAGTATCTAATAAAGTAGTTTTTCTTTATGGAAGAACTCTGTTAATTAGAAAAAATTACTATTGGTTTATTTCAACATAGTTACTTTCCCCCTTGTGCTGCATGGACATAGATGGGTTTTGGGTGTTTTGTTTTGTTTTGTTTTGGTGATCATTATTGTGAGAGACTGATGGGGCTCCTGGAGATAAAACTCATGTATGCTCACTGGCCATTTTAAGGCTGGGCACATAGGATTATTTAACTCTTAGGTTATTCCACAATAAACTTGTAGTGATTTGTCAATTACAGTTTAAATGTCCCTCCCTTTTTTGTTCCAATGGTATTTTGTGCTCTTAATAAGGTGATTCCCTATATTTGCCTGTCTTTCCATTTTGGAGGATGGTAGTTTGCTCTATGCCTAGTTTTCTAAGGGATAAGAAACACTAGTGACTTATAGTTTGTTAGGCTTTTTCTTACTATGAGAAAGGGTATGATAACCTCTAAACTCTTTACACATTATAACAGAAACCAGAAGACTGAACTCGCAATTTTCTAATCTAATTGAAGAATAAAAAAAGCCTAGTAGTACCTTTTCCACAGAGAATTTGTGAAAATAATGTAAATTATGAATCAGAGACCCAAAGATGTTAAGTTATTATGCCTAAATGCCCACAGCTATGAAGTGGTTAAGCCAGGACCTGAAGTCAGCAGTCTAACCCAGAGCTTAATCTGTTTCATGCTTTAAAATATGCCTAGAAGTGCACAACTTTAGCCTCCATTTAAAATACATCATCGTTATATAGCTAAGTGAAATAATTAGGCACAAACTCATGTGGAAAGTTAATTCAGACATTCTGTAAATTATAGATTAGGAAAATAGTTGGAAGATTTCTTAAAGTTGTAAAATAAAGTTTTAAAAACTTTGTTTTTACAAAGTTAGCAGTGTCTTCAAAATTTCTTTATTTGCTTTTGCTTTTTATTGTTTTTGTTCTCATCATTGTTAATTTCTGTAAAGCTTAAGAGGTTTATTATGAAAACTTTAGTTTATTTTAGGGGTAATATTTTAATATCTGAAGGAAACTCAAACTGTTCATTAACATCAAGTATAATACATTTTATGTATTTGTGTTAGAATACACAAAGGTACATATTCACAACCTGAATGTATGGAAAAAACGGACCTGCTTAAATGATTACATTGGTTCTGAGAGCAAAGTAATTGGACTCCAGAAGAAAACAGCTGCTCTAACTGTGCTATTCTGTATCTGAGCTTTTTCCTGGAGACACTGTCATCATTTAGCACTAAGTGCCTCAAATATCCCTGACATTAAAGGAGCAACTGCATGCTTATTGCACTCGGGAATGGTGTACAGTCTGTTTTAATGACGGTGGATATGAATTGCTGGCAAAGCTTTCATTTCATTTTGGGAACAGACAGCAGTATTAGTGGAGCAGTCATGCATACCTGTGACATACATTGTTAATAGTAAATAGCATGATATCTTGACATAATGGCTGATTCCGTCATGAGCATCATACAATTAATATTTTAATATTTATTTATTTATTTTTTTTATTTCTTACCCAAGGTTATATTACTACTTTAGAGGAAGAAGAAGTGGGTTGGGGAGAGAAAGAGAGAGAAACATTGTGGGAAACATCAATCTGTTGCCTCTCCTATTTGTCTTGACTACAGATAGAACCCATAACCTAGGTATATGCCCTGACTGTGAATTGAACTTGGAACCATGCAGTGTATGGGATGATGCTCCAACTATGTCAGCCACTGGGCCAGGGCACAATGAAGTAAATATTTTTAAACATTTTCATATCATTCTACTTATTTTAACATTTTATTCCCAAAACAAGTTTAATTATCCCTCAGAGAAATTCTTTAGACAATTAAGTGAATTATAAAATAAACATATACATTTCCTCCTAAGGCTTAAAGAAACATTTTTTTCCAAAGGATTCTGCTCTTTCTAAGCTGATGGGTGTCACAGGAATATGAATGAAAAGTGTGTAGAAAAATTTTGTAAAAATAACAACTGGAATAAGTTTTAACTCTCTAAATGAACCTATAACCATTTGCAGAATTAGAGGAACCATTAGAAATAACATGTGTGCAATAAATGAATCACATAGTGCTTATTACATGACAGCTCATTAAAATGGATGTGGTGATTAAGGGGATTTGTCAGGTTTCATAAAATTGTGTCTACCTGGCTCCACAACTCAATGGTTAAGAATTTATGCTTCGGAGTTAGAGAAGAATTAAATGTAAATCTGCAAGAATTAGCCACATGGCCCCAAAATGCCTTATCCGCCTCTGAATACATTTGTTGGTTATCTTTTTTTTTAAAATTCACCACCTGTATCTCTCCTCTTGGCTTCAGGCATGACTTATCTGACATATTCTGAAAATTAAAATATTTCAAATGAACACTTTTCGATCTTTTTTCCACTTGAAATTTTGGCACCTCCATAGACCTAGTTGCTCTTGCCCTCCATTGAAGAGGAGAAATTGAGAAATTGCTTTCTTTCTTATACTACAATGTAGAATCCATCATCAAACCCTGGCTACTATGCCTCTAAACTACATCTTTCACTAGTCTCCTCACCCTGAGACTCAAGCCACCACTGACTCTCACTTGGATTATTTTTTAACTTCATCTCCCCATTCATTTATCCATAAGCACCAATATGATCTGTTAAAGTATACATTTGCCATGTCATGCCTGGGCTTAAATGTCACCAGTGGTTTTTCTGCAAACAGAAAAAGTGCAAAAACTATTCCCAAGGACTCTGATTTATCTGATTCCAACTGGGGCATTTGTCTCCTTATTTTCCTGATTCAGCCTCACTGGTTTTCCTTCAATTTCTAAAAATGTCAAGCTCTTTTCTCACTCAGGTCTATTTCTTTCACTAATTAAGTATCCTTTGATCCCAAGTTAATGTGACTTTATTAGAGATTTTTCTTCTGCTTCTCTTAATCAAAATCAGGCCCCAGTTCCCTTCATTTTGTATTAAGAGGGAGCATCAACTCCACAATATTTGCTGCTGTGATCACAGCACTTAGCCTGTTTCATAGCAGCTACTTTTTTATAAAAAGGATGTATAAGTGGATGAACTTGAGAAATGTTGGGAAATGCCCTGTCTGGTTTCAGGGACTGTAGCCTCGCCGACAGGCGAGAAGGCCCCAAGGCTGGAGCTAATCGAGGAAGCCTTGGGAAAACAGACCACTAAGGAGACAAAACCTGTCCCCCTGGCAGCCTCAGCCTGCTTGGCCCTGTGATGGTCACTTGTTGATGACATGTAAGTTTTTCTCATGAGGAGAAAACAACCTAAGCCAGACATCCGCTGGTATGAGCAGCAGACAAGTACTTGGGGGACACGGAGAAAGGGCAAAAAGGCCCACATCCCTCGGCTCGGCTCGGACATGGCCAGAGTCCTCATTCTATCTGAAAGCAGTCTCCTTGTCTCTTGGTGGCTCTGCCCCGCCCACCTGGCTCAGGCTTGAAGTAATACTAAGGGCAGGTACAGCCCTAAACTGGAGAGGGCGGTTCTGGGGGGACAATCAATCCTAGAAGTAAGTTTCTCTAAGCATGCTTTGTTCTTCTCTCAAAAGCATTGAAAACTGGCTCGTACTGGGAAGGAGATTTACATTATTATTCATAGACCCTGACCTGAGGCAGATCTCTTGTGCTCTCCAATTGTTATCCATGATCTATCTTTATTTGTTTTCTGTAAACATAGCCTTTTGACATTGATTGATGAGCTTTGCATCCATACCCCTGTGCATATGGTTCTCAATAAAAGCCCTTGAGCATGGGGTTCAGGGCCTTCTCTCCCCTAGAGGGAAGAGCCACGTCCCCTCTCCTGGCAAACAGAGAAGTGTTTGCCACGACTTGTGTTTATTACCCACATCCGTGACAACCCTGGGACAGGCTCTGCGGGATTCAGAGCCCCGCTCCCTCCTCAGCTGGCTCCAGAAAGTAACCCTCACCTCTAGGAGCACCCGTGCTCTGCACTCCCCACAACACGTCGCCCTTTGCAACAGAGAAAGATATTTACTTTTTAAAGGCCTCAGACATCTGTGTAAAATAGAGCAAATGATAACTGCCTAATAAAAGAGTTTAAGAATTAAATAGGTAATGTGTATAAAGTTATCCAAAAAGAATCTAGCATGTGCTCCTTCTTACATTTAGGACTCTTGCCTGGAATTTATCAAGGAACCTATTAAGTTCCAGAAAATATTGGGGAAAAAGGTTGAAATATTGTGTAAAACTGGTAAGCTCAAATCTCTTTTCATTATCTGTTGTGAAATCATTCAAGAGCTATAAAATATATTAATACACCTAAAATATCATATGAAATATATAACATAATATCAATAGTAATATATAAATAAATAAATTAAAACAATTATACATAAATTTATAACTTCTTATAGAATCAATGAAATCTTTTTTATTGGATAAATTAATTCTTATAATGTTATAGTTTCATAATACTGCATGTCTAGTCCTTGTTTCTTAAGACTGCTTTCTGATTCAGTGTTTTGCTTAAATAGTTCGTTAAAGTGAATATTGATGATAGGAATTTAATTTAATGTTGGAAAACAAACTCATTTGATTTATATTTTTAATATCTTGGCTTTAAAACTGTTAGGTAAGATAGGTAGTAAACTAAGGCAGGGAGGAGGCGGGAGACATGTGTCACCTGTTGATTCAGCAGACCTGAGCCCAGACCAGTAAAATCACTTGGTGTTCTGAACATCACAAGCCGGGGTGGTGCAGGAGGAAGGGAGTCCTTGAGACTCTGTGCTCGGAAAGGGAGTTTCTGTAGCCATTTCACTAAGACAAAGAGCCTTTACTAGCTGAGAATGAAAGGCTTTGTAGCTGTATGTTATTCCTAAGATTTAAAAGTGGGAAGAGGAGGAAGAACCTAGAAACTGACTAAAGCATCTAATCCCTGAACCCCAATAGTTAGCACATTCAGATTAGCTGAGTGCCCACTTGTAACCTTGGCTCAAGGTTATAGAAGAAACTTAGAAGCTTACTAATGACTTTATTTCCTCTATATGTGGGCCACTTAGACTAGCTGGTGCCTGTCTGTAGTTTCGTGCTCATGTGTGTTTCATAAATAAATTTGCTATCTCATTTCTACTTTACATGTTGTCTCTCACTTGAATTCACCTTTTGTGAATGAGGCGAAAACCAAGGAATAAGCTCAGGGGATAGTGCTGACTCAGGCCTCTCCCCAGTAACACATTTTGGCACTGTGACTAAGATCGTGACTCAGATCCTACCCTTTGTCTTAGGTGTCCAGAAAGCTGTGAGTTAGTGGTTTCACTAGAAATGTTTTATTGCCCGTTTCACCTCCAGAGTTTAAAGGAGATGCAGCAGTGGTATGGAGAAAGGATATTCAGATATTCTGGGTCCGTGTTTGGAGGCAGAAACAAAGATAAGATAAAACAATTGCTTCGGTTTGTCTGGGCTCCAAAGACTGAAGAGACATATTCTCCCTCTGGTCCAAGTTCATGTGCAACACTGTATGACTGGGGGCCTCGGGGAGTTGTCTGGGGTTACTTCCTAAGACCTGCAGAGGCCTCATAGGGCACTCCTATCACTGTAATGTAACTTGGGCTCATCTGGTGATGTACAAAATAAGGGCTGGTCACCCAGCACTTGAGCCCACTGGCTGTTTTAGATGACTGGAGGAGAAACCGAGACACATAACAGAGTTAAGGATAACCAAGAGTGGAACGGCCTTTGGGAGCCCTTCTCACAGAACAGCACACTTTGAGCCAATACTCCAAATACCTTAAGTCTTTTCTGTCTCTAAACCATGGCCAGGGAAAGTAAGTTTGAATCACTGACCTGTTGTAAACCTGCTGCACCTCTCTCCCGAGGGGCAGTGTTGTATTTGCCAAGTGAATGCCCTGCTCTTTCCCCCTTCAGAAAGAGCTGACCCCTTCTCAGACATAAACCTTTTGTTTCCTCTTAAATTCTAAGGGCCCCTGGGAGACTTGCAGCCAGGGAAGCGGTGGGCAGTGGAAGCTCGACCTGGGCTAAACCCTGATTCTGTCTAGGGCTCTCTTTTTCTCTGACTTCCAGGTGAACCAGGGCAGCCTGGCCTTGACTCACCCCTTTTCTATCCATAACTTATCCAAGGAGCCAGAGCAGCCCACCTAGATTCTGTTCTGTTACTTTCTCCACCCCAAGTCTTCCCTGTGTTTCACTGTCCCCAGAAGAAATAATACTCTCTCCCTCAAGGTACAAAAGAAAAACTGGTACTTTTAAAACTGAGGCAGCTGAAGCCCACCCAAGTGTGGTATTCCCCCTTTCTTCTCCAGTTTCCTTGCAGATGTCAAGGTCACTGGTTGATAAAACAGCTCACTTTTGAGCAATGTGTGTATCCTCCAGTGGGGAAAAGAAGTGTTTTATTTCTGAATGAATTAAAAAGAAACAATGAGGGACTGTGTATATTGCAGAAAGCCTAAACAAATTGTAGAGGGTTTATAAAAAGAAAAATCTTGAGAGGAAATTATATAAATAAGCTAATATGAAATTTGGTTGGTCCTTTTCAGTTTGTTAAATGGAGAAAGTTTTTCCCGAATCTAACAAAAATGCAAAGTATTAATCTAAGGCTTAATTTTCAAAGAAAATTCATCTCTCTCAATCCTAAGAACTGATGTTTGGGGGCCTATATTGACATAGCATGCCATTCCTTAGGTGAAGAGTGTTTGGCAAGCTTTCCAGTTTTAAATTTTAAAAGACTTTTCCTTAGTCTAAAATGGCTTTGATGTTTTTCAAAGGGCTCCTGAAATATCTCATGGATTTATTCTTTCTTCTTACAAAAATAAAATTTGGACTAATCAGGCTTGTTTCATATACTTAAAATGCATAGAATTCTTTGCCAAATAAAGGAATTATATAAAAATCTCCAAAAGACTACAAAATTCTAATACACTTTCATTTATAATTCTGATGGTTATTTTAGAATGTTGTGCCTAGTAGAAAGGAACTAGGAAAGTTGCAGAAGAACTGCATATGTTCAGGGGTTCTGTGTAGGGAGAAGGGGCAAAAGAGAAAGAATTGAGGAAGTGGAAAGGGAGAGAAAGAATAAAAGAAAGAGGCATACAGGAGGAAAGGACATAGGAATGGGAAACTCAAGGAGGAAAATGGAGTGAGGAAATCTAGGATTAAGGAAGAAAATGCAAATAGATAAATGGCAAAGTAATAATTTTAGTGACAAATAAGAAAACCAAAAGCTCACTTTGATTTTCCAAAATCAGTTGTTATTTCCCAAAAGAAACACCAGGTACAATTAAACAATGGGAAACAAATGGATTAATTTAAAATATTGTTACAAAAACAAATTCCTTTATCAATTGCAATGTAATCACTAATTTGTGACCTAACTTGGAGTAATTTACATATTGTTCTCTCCCAGGGCTTCACTACAGATTAAAAAAACAGTACAAAAATAATCTGCCAGGGTTTATACTGATAAATTAGCTGGTCATCCTACTCACCAGTGAATGTGTGAACTAGGGGTAAATACAATCCCAGATCAGGACCCTAAGTAGATCAATCAAACTAGGACAGATAAGGGCAAAAGGGGATAAAAATCCTACCCTTTTTCATGGCCTATTAAACTAGGACTTTACAAAAGTGCATTAACATCAACCCTAAGTCTGCTGAGGGCCGAGCACTTTTGTGAATACATTTTATCCAGCAGGCAACCGCAGACATCAGGTACCAAAGCTAACCTTAGGACCTCAGACTCTCACTAAGATACCAGTAGAAACAGCTTTCAGTGTTTCTACAATCAAAACAGAGCAGCAGGAAAGCAGGAAGCCAACATCCAAGGGCAACAAAAGGATCACTTGTCAGTCGTAGTTTTAAGCCCTATGCCATCTCAGGGACAGCAAGCCCCCAGACTACAACTGATATCATAGAGCCAATGCTATTCCTGAAGACAAGGAGGGATACCCTAAGACCGGCACCATGCCCTAGACCACTAACATTTTTTACATTCCAAATCTTACCCTCTCCCCTACCCCTCAGTTGAACCTTCAGGCTCTCAAAATTGACCATTAAACTTTGGAGATCCCTCTGATCAGTGAACTCCTTCTCTTTAGCTGAAAAAAGGTAAGGACAAACATTCTCAACCCCTGGAAGGGTCTGTCCATAGTGAAGACGTCCCTTCTGGATGTGCAGGGTCTCGTGTCCTGGTACACCGAGCTGTCAGGCTATACCCCAGGACGCTGGGCTCTCTAGCTTTCTACTGTTTCCTCCTTCCAGCTGGGGACTAAACTCCTTGCCTCTACATCTGCCCATAACAGAGACAACAGTTCTGGATGTGCCGGGTCTTGGGTTCTGGAAGGCTGAGCCTCTCAGATTATACCCCAAGACACTGAGCTTTTTAATCTCTTGGTGTTCCTTCCTTCCAGATGGGAAATCTGGAGTCCATACCAAGTGGGTCCCCACTGGACTATATCCTTTCCAAGTGGTCACACTTTAACCCCTGAACACTAAAGAAGAAAGGCTGGCATTCCTTTGCAACACTGTTTGGCCTCAATATCAGTTAGCTAAGAGGGAATCCTGGCCACTACATGAAATCTTAAATCACAGTATGAAATTCCAACTTGATGACTTTTGCAAACACCTGGGAAGGTAGTCAGAAATCCCATATGTACAGGCATTCTTCTATTTAAGGAGCAGGTGCTCCACACCTGTGCTCCAAATGCAAGCTAGCTTTTACAATGCCTTCTAATGGCCACTCCATAGGCAACCCCTGTCCACACCTCCAACTTTAGGAGAACCCCTTTAAAAGAGGTGTCCTCAATATTGTCATTGCTGCCATATCTTGGACCTCCTGATGGGGACTCAAAAGTTGGAAAATTTTAGTTTCAGGAAATAGTTTGATAAGCCTAAATAATAAATGCATGTGAAAAAGCTGTTTCAGGATCTGCAGATTCAGCCCACCTTGACCCCAGGAAATCACAGCAACTGATATTTGTGCTCCACAGGAGACAGATGACAGCCGGGGGTGCAGCTGGAGATATCCCCGACTTGTGTTCCAGGGAGGGGCCACTGCCCAGGGTGAGAATGTTGCATTTATTTTTCCTAATTTTCTCTGAATTCCAAACCCCTCTCCACACTTTGTTCTCTGATAGAAAAAGGCTGGTTTTCAAGAAAACACAGTACAGTCCATTAGGGTACAAACGCACCAGCTTTTCAGATTGCCAGCCATCTGAATAAAGCACACATAAAGATTCAATCCCTGTCTCTGCTTATTGGGTCTGGTAGGTGACAGGGACCTTTTTCGGTTTCACTCCAACTCAATTAGCAACCCTGACACCTTCCAGCCTTAGGCCATCTCTACCAACTAAGCTTTTACCATCGATGGAGGCTGTAAGAGAGTGTGATCCTCAACTAGTACATAAGCCTTTCTCTCTTATAGAACTTAAACAAATTAAGGTAGACTTGGGTAGCTACTCCAATAACCTAGAGAAGTACTTAGATTCATTTCAACACTTTACTTGAGTTAACTTGAAAGGACATTATGAATGGGTTGGGGAAGACCTTATCAGATCTTGCACAGGAAAAGTTAATAAAGAAGCCAGGAAGTAACAATATACTCATATCTGTAAGCAAATACCCCATAAGAGAGTCAGCAGTTCCACCTGTACAGCCTGAATGGTACTACAACTTCTCCCCAAAATGGGAAAGAAATCACTTTCTAATTTGCATTAAAGCAAGCCTCAAGGCCAACTGACAAAAGGCCATTAAGTATTCCAAAATCTCCTCTGTCATCCAAGGCTGGGAGGAGAATCCCACCACATTTTTAGAAAGGCTAAGAGAGGCACTAATAAAGCACACCAACCTAGATTTAAAGTCATATGAAGGCCTGGTCATACTAAAAGATAAGTTTCTAACTCAATTTGCCTCTCATATGGAGGAAACTCCAGAAGCTTATCCAGGAACCTGGAGTCTCCTTAAATGAGATATTAATCACAGTCAACACAGTCTTCTACAGCTGAGAACAAGAGAGAGAAGTAAGGGAGGAGGTTAGACATGCATATTCTAGCCACACTTGAAGGACAGCCACATCCCACTAGCCCTTCCAGGTCCACTACCAAGGACACCAAGTGTCTTATATGTTAAGAGGTGGGCACTGGGACATGGTGCCCCCCAGGGACCATGACATAAGTGCAAGAAGGCAGGCCACAGGGCAATACCCTGTTCCTCCAGAGCCAAAAGGCCCCCAGGCCCAAGGCCACGACAGCCTTGCAAATAGTAACTAAGGACTTAAGCTGCCTGCCCCAGATGGCCCCACCTGAAGAGTGCATCATTACTGGACTGGAGACTAGGGTATGCGTGGACATGACACATAGGACAGTAACTTTCTTACCAGATACTGGGGCCACGTACTCTGTCTTTTACTTCCTTCTCTGGATCCCTCTCCTCACAATCTTGCACCATCCTAGGAGTAGCAGGAAAGCCTCACTCCTCCTTTAGGTTGCTTCTAGCGTAGGTATTACCTTACACATTTTTTTCCTCTTCGTTCCAGAATATCTGACCCCTCTACTGAGAAGAAGCCTCCAACACAGCAGGACAATACTATCTACTCCTATAAGTCAGCGAAGGACCTCAAATTCCTCTTCAAGAGACAAAACTCTGTTACAGATAAGTAATACAACAAGTAAGCCTTAATATAAACTTTCTCATATTTCTGACACTCTTTCGACCAGCCTATCAATATACTCAGCCTCCTCGCATAGGAGTGGAATTTTACTATCTCTGTTAGATTTAAAACTTATCAAATAAAGTCCCATGCCTTCCACTCCTAACATTTTTTGTCAAATTTGTTGTCTCCAGGATACCACAATTACTATCAGTCCCAGGGACCCCAGGCTCTGGACATCTATCATGAACCCATGGGCAAGCACTTCCTTCTGCTTCCTCTAATAGCTAGCAAGTGGATGAAACCAAAGAAATATCAATGTCCCTTTTACAAGAGGAAGTAGCCAGAGCAGTCTTTGCCTCAAAGTCCCCAAAGATTGGGCCCCAAATGCTTGTAGAGGGGGAACGTCAGGTAGGATAGTTAGTAAACTAGGGAGGAGTGCGGAGATATGTGTCACCCATTGATTCAGCAGACCTGAGCACAGGCCAATAAAATCACTGGGCACTCTGAACATCGCAAGCAAATATAGAGCAGGAGGAAGGGAGTCCTTGAGACTGTGATAGGAAAGGTAGCCTCTGTAGCAATTTCACTGAGACAAAGAGCCTTTACTAGCTGAGAAAGAAAGGCTTCGTAGCTGTGTTATTCCTAAAATAAGGAATGGGAGGAGGAGGGAGAACCTAGAAACTGACTAAAGCATATAATCCCTGAACCCCAATGGTCAGTGCACTCAAATTAGCTGAGTGTCCACCTCTGGCCTTGGCTCAAGGTTATAGAACACATTTAGAAGCTTACTAATAACTTTGATTCCTCCATATGTGGCCATTTAGACTAGCTGAGTTCCTGTCTGTATTTTTGTCCTTGTGTGTGTTTCATAAATAAACTTGCTATCTCATTTTCACTTTACATGTTGTCTCTCACTTGAATTCACCTTTTGTGAGTGAGGCAAAAACCAAGGAATAAGCTTGGGGGTGGTAGTGGTGCTGACTCTGTTCTTTCCCCAGTAACAAAACTACAAACAGAGTATTATGAAATTATAGCCATATACATGATTTTAAAGTAAAATTCAGTTTCTGAAGTCAGGGTAGATAGATAATCATTATGAATGATTCTTATGTTGGTCAGACACATAAATCCTAATATGTGTGTGTTTCAGTGTGTGTATGTATGTGTGTGTGTGTATAGGCAAGTACACATATATATTAGTCCCTGTGTAGTTGCAAACTTTTAGATTTTTTTTCATTTTCAATTTTTTTTTTCTGTCTTCATCCTTGGCATGTTAATAATGTTCCTTTTTAAAAAAGGAAAAAACAACAAGCTTCTTCAGAATATTACATTTTTAAAAATATTTTACATTTCATTATTTCTGATTTTGCTGCCTTTGATTTTCTAATAGTCTTCCTGCAGCATCAGCCTCTGTTTTATTTCCTCTTAAACTAGGAAAATATGGATAAAGGAACAATTTAACATTTCTCTTGGAATCCCACTAAGCAGTTTTACTAATTATCGCTAATTATGTGAGACATATTTTTATTGTTATGATAAAACTCATAGGAAATGGTTTTCATTCTTTTTAAAATTATATTTATTGGGGGGACAGTCCTCAATAAGAGTACAATTCTATGATACATCATCTGTGTATTGCATTGTGTGCTCACCACACAGTCTAATATTCTGTCCCCATATATTTGACCCTCTTTACCCTTTACTACCCCATTACCTTCTTTCTCACTCTTAATAAATCAATACATAAACATATATAATTTTTTGGAACACTCCATTTTTTATGATGGTGGGAGAGGACCAATCATATGTTCACTTGGTATTTGCTCTTTGGGTATCTCACACCCCTTTTTTTATTCACTCATGGCTCACTGTAACTTGCCACTACTTCAATGTTACTCATATTTTACTCTCCTAAAGAAGAGTTCTCTCTTATTAGTAACGGGATTATTAACAATCCTCTGTCAGGAAGTGAAGAGAAAGGGCTATTAAATTGTTAAATAAGGTCAGCAAGAGATATGAGTATTAACCAGAAATAATACCCAGATATCCAGACATGCACTCTACAAAATATAGCATTCATGAAAAATATCTGATAAGATATAGTGAATTTTTTTATTATGAGTATATATATTTTTTAGTGTACGTTGCTTTTATCAATGAAACTAATGATATGATCATCTTAGAAGTTTCATCACTAGAAAGGTGATATTGATGTGAGTCATTAAAAAATTATTTAGGTCTAACCTAGAGCAAAAGAAGAAACTGATGGATAAAATGCACTCCAAAATTTTATTTATTTATTTATTTACTTTTAGAGTGGGGAAGGGAGGGAGGAAGAGCAGGAGAGAAACATCAATGTGTGGTTGCCTCTTGCACACTCTCAACTGGAGACAAGGCCCACAGCCCAGGAATGTGCCCTGACTGGGAATCGAACCAGTGACCCTTTGGTTCACATGCCAGTGCTCAATCCACTGAGCCATATCAACTAGGGCAAAATGCATTCCAAAATTTTTTATTTCATTACTCGATTTTGGAGAAGTAAAATAAAATTTCCATGAAAATACAAACTCATTATATCTAATCTTTATATCTTAGGATGTATATGATGGCTATATGAGTATTTATACACAGGAATGTACATATAAATACATAAATTTTTAATTATTATTAAAAATTATCCCTGAATGGTGTGGCTCAGTTGCAAAAAGTCACTGGTTCTCTTCCCAGTCAGCGTACATGCCTGAGCTGAAGGTTCAGTCCTAGGTCTGCACATGTACAAGAGGCAACCGATTGATGTTTCTCACTCACATCGATGTTTCCCTCTCTTTCTTTTTCCCTCCCTCTCCCCTCCTTCTACAAATAAATGAACAAAATCTTTTAAGAAATAAGATAAAAATTATATATATATCTCTCTTTGGTTTTATATAAAATACTACATACAAGGCTTTTTTAATACACGTTTTAATGCCACACATGTGCTATAAGAACATTTCAATGACTTTCCTTTTTTTCTGTATAAATCTTATATGTGTTTCAAAGTTCATTGTATTCATTGTTCTAAATATTCACATGATAGTACAACATAAGCTCATTATGGTGGTATTGGGTCAACTGAAATGTTTTCAGTAATTAAATGTAGATTACTGAAATTTTTGTGAACATCAGAGGGTCACTTCATGATCTTGGACAATTGTAAGCAATGGAAAAAATTAATGCTTCCAACCTAATTTTGGAGTTCCTATAGCTAGTCCATCTTTTCACTCTTTATATCTTTAAAGGGGTTATACAATATTTTCTATAAACATTTTCAAGTAGAAGCTACAAATTATCATAAAAATTACTGAGAACTATATATGAGAAGCTACTAAAAGGAATCAACATTAAGAAATAGAAGACTTTGGAGGAATTTGATGAGGAAGCAGAAACACGGTCCTGCAAGCCATAAAATAAAAGAAAGGATTTGACATAGCTTTGAAAGTTGACAGGAGAGGTATCAGAACCGAAGACATGAAACCAATTTTTATACCAATAACATTGAACGCATTTACCATGTTAAAAAGTATTTTGGTTGTTACAGAAGAAAAATATGAGCAATGAATACCAGCACAAATAACAAACTAGTATGTAAGTCTCGACATTCAAAGTGACAACTTTTATCATAATAACATTTGTTTATAGATTCCTTTAATTTTACTTCAAAAATCAATTATGTGCAAATTGCTTACAGACTAAATTATGTCACTAATATCTGTTTTCTTGTTTGCTCATATTTTTAAATTTTTAAATATATTTTATTGATTTTGCCATTACAGTTTTCCCCATTTATTCCCCTTTGCCCCCCTCCACCCAGTACCCCCATTCCCTCCAGCAATCCCCTCTTAGTTCATGTCCATAGGCCATGCATATAAATTCTTTGACTACTCTATTTCTTATAGTGTTCTAACATACCCTTGTTTATTTTGTACCTAAAAATTTGTACTTCTTAATCCCTGAAACTTTTCTCCCATTCTCCCCCTTCCCTTCCTAGCTAATAATCCTCCAAATGATCTCCCTATCTATGATTCTGTTCCTGTTCTAGTTGTTTGCTTCATTTTTTACATTCACTTGTTGATAGTTGTGTATTGTTGCTATTTTAATGTTAACAGTTTTGATCTTCTTTTTCTTATATAGTTCCCTTTATCATTTCTTATAATAATGACTTGGTGATGATGAACTCCTTTAGTTTTACCTTGTCTGGGAAGAACTTTATCTGCTTTTCTATTCTAAATGACAGTTTTGCTGGATAGATTGCTCTAGGATGCAGGTCCTTGCTTTTTATCACTTTGAATACTTCTTACCAGTCCCTTTGAGCCTGCAAAGCATCTTTTGAGAAATCAGCTGAAAGTCTTATGGGAACTCCTTTGTAGGTAACTTTCTGCTTTTTTCTTGCTGCTTTTAAGATTCTCTCTGTATCTTCAACCTTTGGCATTTTAATTACGATGTGTCTTGGCGTCATCCTCTTTGGGTCCTACTTGTTTGGGATTCTCTGTGCTTCCTGAACTCATATGTCTATTTCTTTCACCAAATTAGAGAAGTTTTCTCTCATTTTTTTTTCAAAAGAGTTTTCAATTCCTTGCTCTTCCTCTGGCACCCCTCTGATTCAAATGTTGGTATGTTTGGAGATGTCCTAGAGGTTCCTTATTCTATTCTCATTTTTTCTAAATTCTTTTTTCTTCTTGCTATTTTGATTGATTGCTTTTTCCTTCCTTATGTTCCAAATCATTGATTTGAATCTCGGCTTCATCCCCTCCATTGTTGGTTCCCTGTGGATTTTTCTTTATTTCACTTAGAGTAACCTTCATTTTTGCCTGAGTGTTTTTTATGCTGTTGAAGTTCCCAATGAATCCCTTGAGCATCCTGATAACCAGTGTTTTGAACTATGCATCTGATGGATTGCTTATCTCCATTTTGTCTGGTTCTTTTTTTCTGGAGTTTTGTTCTGTTCTTTTTTTTGGGCCATATTTCTTTGTCTCCTCAATTTGGCAGCCTCCCTGTGTTTGCTTCTGCATATTACATAGAGCTGCTTTGACTCCCTTAGTAACATGGCCTACTGAAGGAAAGGTACCCATCTGGATGAATGTGCCTTCTTTAAATCCTTGGTTGCCAGATTTCCATACAGCTCAATTTTCTAATGAATCTGGGTGATGTTTGTTTTGTAGTTTAGTTGTAATTTTTGCTATAGTTGTGTGTGGAGGAGAAGTGTGTTTACTTAAACTCCCAACTTGGCTGGAAATCTCCTAATCTGCCTGCAGCCAGCCAGGTGGTCTGGGCAGCAGCCCTTTGCACATGATGTATCACAGCATACTTGCTCCTATTTTTATTCCTGTCAGTTTTTTCCATGAAAATACACATACATGCACATCTGTATGTTCTTTTTTTTCAAGTATCTCCTTGTGGATCAGTGATTATTTGAAAGAAATTCTGACACGTTCCTATAACAGTGAAAATTGTCATAATCACCTTTTTAAATTGAATTTATTGGGGTGACTTTGGTTCAAAACAATGCAGGTTTTAAGTGTACAACTCAATAAAATATCATCTGCATACTGCATCATGTACTCACTACCCCAAGCAAATTATCTTTCCGTCCTTATCCCTGCTTTGCCCACCTTCATCCACCCTTCACCTCCCATACCTCTGGATATCACCACAATGTTGTTTGTGTCAATGTGTTATGTATATTTTTTTTCCTTAATCTCTTCACCTTCTTTTAGCTGGTCCACCAACCCCTTCCCATCTAACAGCTGCATGTATTTATGCCGCAAAACAACAACTTTTGAAAGTATTTGGAAATGTATATTCTATGACCCAGCAAATAAATCTATGGTATATGGCAATTTATTGTTAAGTTGCTTAGAGAAAGTTCCACACATATGTCAAAATTATATGCATAAGAATGTTTACTGTGCCCTGGCTGGTGTGGGTCAGTGGATTGAGTGTCAGCCTTCAAACCAAAGGGTCAGGAATTAGATTCCCAGTCAGGGCACATGCCTAGGTTGCAGGTTAGGTCCCCAGTAGTGGACAAGTGAGAAGCAATCATGTTTCTCTCCCTCCCTTCCCCTCTCTAAAAATAAAATAAATAAAACTTTTAAATAAAAAAGAATGTTTACTGTATGTATAAAACCTAATCTTACATAATACAGGAAATACACAAATATTTTATCAAACCTATATAATTCTGTAATGGGTAACTATATATCAGCTAAAATACCTAACTTTACATCAATCAACATAGAGAAATCACAGGAATATAGTACTAATAAGCAGTAATTTTTATTTCATAGGGATGTCTAATACTATTAATAAAATAGATAAAAGTTATCAAAGCAACACACCATTTTAATGCATATAAACATATGCATATAGAAACACAAGAAACCAATCAGACCACATTTGGAATTATTCATAAAACAGCAGCCTTATTATTTTAGAATAGAGGTGACTGTCATCATTATACTTGATGAAAAAGGCCCTGAAGGGAAACACAAACAATATTTTTTAAAAACATATACACACAATGAAAGCAATTTTGAGTTTAATTGCATCACATGCATTATTTGCTTTGGTGTTGACAGATATTTGCATCAAGTATTCTTTTTTATGAACAAAATAAAAACATGCTGAGTGAAAGGATATGAGCTGTTGTGTTCACCTTGCTTTCTGTATGCAAGGGAAATATTTAACTTGTTTTTACATGGGCTTTTCCATACACCAGTTCTCTGAGTTATTGCATAAATACTCTGGTATACAAGTAGAAGTGATTCTTCATCCCTACCTGGGGAAACAAGAAATATCTGCTTCAAGCCCATGGACTACCTATGATTCAGGACCCATGACAAACTTTTGATATGGGGAGTCATCAAAGGGCAAATTTTTTTTAAGAACAACAAATGGCAGTTACAAATAAGGTATGCATTATTATAATTACAACAATAACCACTTAATTATGCATGGTCTCAATACAGTAATAAAAGACAGACTGTGAGAGTACCAAAAACTGAAGTCACAACTATATGTTGCCTTCAGAACTGGCTTTCAAATACTCAGAAAAATGAAAAAGATAGAGAATATACTATAAACTAATCAGAAATAACTGGAGTGACTTCTTGTTTCCAGGCCAACATGTAAAGAGCTTAGAAGTTGTCACTCTATACCAAAAACAAGCCAAAACATAAAAAAAAAAAGAAAAAAAACCTGAAGGAAAAAATATTCTTAGATTCATCAGGGAATTGATATATTAGTAGAACAAATGACTGTCTTCAAAATTAGATGAACAGAACCAGAAAACACAACTCATCAGAGCAGAAACATTTCACCCAGGAGCAGAAAGAAACCTCGGTGGCTCTCAGTATCGTGTGGGAAAACCAGAACTGTGATTGACGAATTGCTGAAGACACAGTGTGGATAAATCAGAGAATGAAAAAACTCTGGGATGGCAGGTAGTGGGGGAGAGCCTCCACACTTTCATGAGTTTTTCCTCCATGAGCTGTACCTGTTTCTCATAGTGAAAATTATGAAAAGAATCCCCTCACGCTTTTGGCAGGAGAAAATAAAATGTTGTTATTTTTAAATGTGCCGGAGCATTCTGTTCTGAACAAGCTCAACCTTCAAGAAAAAATATTTTACCAGAATCTAACATACTGTGGTATATTCTAAGCTTAACCATCTGTGTGAAGGAAAATACCCAGCTCCAGGCCCTGTAGCCTTCCATGTAGGAGAAGGAAAACACCCAACTCTGAACTTCTCCAGCTGTCCTGTCCCACTAAAGGGGTGAAATTCACAGTCCAGGGCAATAGGCCCACTAAAAGCTCAAACCTGTCTTAGGACTATTGAATGCTTCTATTAATGATTCCCTACAAACCCTACCACCATATTACTGAAAACTATTTAACAATGATCCTTTCACTCAGTATATCACATTCAGCATTCAACAACAACAAAAAAACTAGACGTTTTAAAAAGGAAAACAAAACAAAATTTAAAAAAATGATTTCCAGAGATAAAGAAGTCTTCAGAATCAGATATGGTAGGGATGTTTAAATTCTTAGACCAGTAATTTAAAGCAACGATGATTCATATGCTAAGAGCTCTAATGGAAAACATGACAGAAAACAAGAACATATGGGTTACGTAAGAAAAAAGACGGAAATTCTAACAAAGAACAAAGTAGAAATGCTGTAGAACAAAATCACAATAATGGCAATGAAGAATTCCTTTGATGAGCTCGTTAGTAGATTAAACTTGACTAAGAAAGAAACTCTGAACATGAGTCTATGTCAATAGAAACTCCCAAAACTTAAAAAAAAGAAAAAGCAAAGAACATGAAGACTGAAAAAACTGACAGAATATTCAAGAACTATTGAATACTACAAAAATTATGACATATGGGTAAGAATAATAGCAGAAAAAGAAAAAACAATGATCATAAGAAGCGTTTCAAGCAATAATAGCTGAGAATTTCGCCTAAATTAATATCAGACACCGAATCACAGATTCGGAATCTCAGAGTACACCAAAAATGTAAATGCCAAAAAACAAATAACAAAACACATCTAGGATATCACAGTCCAACTTCAGAAAATAAAAAAATACTGAAAAAATCTTGTAAATGTGGGAATTCTCTTCTACGAGGAAGCAAAGACAAGAATTGCATCCAAATGTTTACAAACCAAGCAAACAAAAAGAGAATGGAATAAGATATTTAAAGTGCTGACAGAAAAAATGTACATTTATTATTTTTCTGAAAAAGTATTCTTCTAAAGTGAAATATGTATAAAAACTTTCTTAGGCTAACAAAAATTTAGGGAATTTGTTGCCAGTAGGTATGTCTTACAGAAATGTTAAATAAGTTCTTAAGAGAGAAGAAAATGATACAGGTCAGAAACCCAGGTCTACATTAAGAAAGCAAGCAATAGAGAAGAAATAAGGAAGAATAAAATAAAACTTATTTTCTTATTCTTAATTGATCGGAAAGATAATAGTTTTTCCAAATAATAACAAAAATATATTTGATAATAGCTCATGTATAAGTGAAATAAACTATAGCAATGATATAAAGAATGGGATGGAGGAATTAGCACTAATTTATTATGTTACTAGCATTACCTGTGAAATGCATTAAAGCTATTTAAAGTGGACTTTAATTAGTTGCAAATATATTTTGTACAATCTAGACAACCATTAATAAAAGTTTCAAAAGAAGTATAGTTACTATGTTAAAAATAGAAAGAAAATATAAATATATAAATGTGTAATTAAAACCACAAAAGCCACAAAAAGAGTGGAAAACAAAATGGGAACAAAAAGCAAGAGAAATGAATGGAAATAATAAGTATGGTAGATATTAATCCAATTATATCAATAATTACCCAAATACATTAATCATCTAAATATACCAATTAAAAACAAAGACTGTCAGAATGCATCTGAAAATAAAACTCAACTGTATGCTTGTATGTTGTCTTCAAGAAGGCCATATTAAATACATTTTATTTTACACACACACACACACACACACACACACACAGAGTTATATATAACTGATTTTACTCCATAAAATAAAGTAAAATATAAAAAGAAAGCAAGGTCACCCATGGATGAGTAAATTGCTTTCTAATATTATGTATATAGATGTATGCAGCATGAAACACATCAGGTAACTCTCTGTTAACAATGTATTTTATAACAAGCTTCAAATAAAAACAATTACACGTACATTGGCATAAGGACTACAGGTAAGCATTAAATACATAAAGAGTTTAAAATGTGTAAAAATGAAAGATTTTTCTCCTTTTTTATTTTTTAATTAAAGATGACATTAAATATTTTAGTTTCAGGTTAACAGCTACTGGTTAGATATTTACATAATTTATGAAGTGATCCATCCTGTATGTCTAGTATCCACCTGGCACCATACATAGTTATCGTAATATTACTGACCATATTCCTGATGGTGTACTTTAATCACCATGACTATTCTGTAACAACCAATTTGTACTTTCTAATCCTTTCACCTTTTTCATGCAGCCCCTCAACCACCCTCCCATCTAGCAACCATCAGTTTGCTCTCTGGATCTACAGTTTGTTCTCTGCATCTATGAGTCTCTTTCTGCTTTCTTTGTTCAAAAGATTATCATAATGACTACATACTCTGCCAATAATATCAGAATTATCAAAATATGATGGAAACACAATTCATAATAGCTAAAGGGTGGAAACAACCCACATATTTACCAATGGCTAAATATAAAAATAAAAGTGGCATTCTTATATAGTGAAATAATACTCAGCCATGAAAAGGAATGAGATACTAATATACACTACCATGTGAACAAACCTCAACCATATTTTGCTAAATGAAAGAAGTCAGACACCAAAGGTCACAAATTATATGATTCCATTTATATGAAATGTCCAGAATAAGTAAATCCATAGAGAGGAAGCAGCCATGGTGAAGGAGGAAATAGAGAGTGACTGATTAATAGATTGTTTTTTTTTGAGGGTAATAAACCATTTTATAACTAGACAGTGATGGTGGTAGTACAACACTGAAAGTGTACTAAATGTTGTCAAATTGTATATCTTAAACTAGTTAATTTTATATTATGTGAATTTCACTCCAATTAAAAAAAGTCAAGAAAATTTGAAATATCAAAAAGTAGAAAAATTAAACAGTGACACCCTATGGCTGCTGTTTGGCACTAAAAGAATATTATTTCAGATGCAATATAAGAGAAAATAAGAGATCACCTGCTGATATCATTATTGCTCATAAAAGGAAATTGACAGTCAACAATCAAAACCAAAACCCAAAACAGAGGGAACAAATAATAGGTCACTAAGGATAATACATAAAGTTATCAATATAAAGATAAACATTAGAACTAAAACATAAATATCTCTAACCATGAAATATGTGCAAAAATTGGAAGATCAAAAATAAAACAGATTACAAAGTAAAAATTGTTATTTTTAATGGAAATATAAATCGTAAAATTATAAAAATTATCATAATGGTAGAGAAGGGAAAGGTAGAAGTAGGCAGTGGTAAAAACTAGACTCTTTGACTAAACCTTGTTTTATGCATTACACTTTGGATTCAATACTTATAATAAATTTTGGAACAAAATATAAAAATTTCAAAAATTTAGAATTGGAAATAAAATTGAAAAAAATAGCCTATATGTCACAGATAACATAATTATAACATAGTCACACAGAAAATCCATGTGACTTTCAGTAACAATAACTTATTGATATATCTTTAGTGGGATCCACTATAAGATGGAAAGTACTGTTAAAACATAAACTGTTTTCAGTAGTCATATTTTAATGCTAAGATTCATGTTGTTATTCTAAAACTGTTGTGTATGTAATGTAAGATAAATCTAATTAGTACTTAGTAACTATGTTAACACTTTAATTCTACCAACAAGGGTGTTCTAGAGAAACCAGATTCTTGTCATAAGAGAGGAGGTAAATAAAGAAGTTTAATAAAAATTCTTAGTATTAAATACAGAATCAAAATATTGGTAATAAATTAATGTTGGAAATTATGTACTAAAATATATTCTTCTTTTTGTAATTCAAATAATTTTGAAACATTTATCCACATAGTAGAAATAAATACACCTAGATTGATTATTCCAATCCAGGAATACAACATAATGATGGGTGAATTAACATCATTAAAGTGTCCATACTGCCCACAACAACCTATAGATTTAATGCAAATGCAATTAAAATGTTAATAGTATATTTCACAGATCTAGAACAAATATTCCAAAAGTGTATATGGAACCAAAAGAGACCCTGAATAGCCTCAGCAATCTTGAGAAAGAAAACCAAAGTTGGAAGGATCACAACACCTGATATCAAACTATACTACAAGGACACTGTAATCAAAACAGCCTGATAGTAGCATTAAGAACCAACACAGAGGTCAATGAGACAGAAAAGACAGCCCAGAAGTGAACCCATGCTTTGATGGTCAATTAATATTTGTCAAAGGAGGCACAATCATAGAGTGGAGTAAATATAATCTCTTTAATAAATAGTGTTGGGAGAACTGGACTAGTACGTGCAAAAAAATGAAACTAGACCACCAACTTATACCATACACCAGAATAAACTAAAAATGGGTAAAAGACATAAATATAAGTCATGATATCCCAGCAAAAAACAAAGGCAGCATTTTATCCCATAAAAATCCCAGCAGAAAACAAAGGCAGTAAAACTTCAGATATGTCACATAGCATTATTTTTGCTGATATATCTCCTAGGTACAAGATAGAGAAAAAAAATAACAAATGGGACTACACCAAATTAAATTCTGCACAGCTAAAGAAACTATCATCAAACTAAAAAGAGAACCAACTGTATGGGAGAACATATTTGCCAATGATACTTTCGACAAGGGTTTAAAATCCAAAACAGATAAAGAACTCATATGACTCAACACTAGAAAGATAAGCACTAGAAAGATAACCAATTAAAAAATGGGCAAAGGGCCAGAATATACACTTCTACAAGAAGGACATTCAGATGTCTCATAGACATATGCAAAAAATGTTCAATATCACTAGACATCAAAGAGATGCAAACTAAAACCACAATGAGATACCACTTCACACCAATCAGAATGGCCATCATAAATAAATCAACAAACTATAAGTGCTGGTGAAGATATGGAGAAAAGGGAACCCTAGTGCACTGTTGGTGGGAAGGCAGACTGGTGCAGCCACTGTGGAAAAAGGTATGGAATTTCCTCGAAAAATTAAAAATGGAACTGTCTTTTGACCCAAAGATTCCACTGCTGGGAGTATATCCTAAGCAGTCTGAAACAACAATTCAAAAGAATTTATGCATCCCTATGTTCATAGCAGTGCTATTTACAATAGCCAAGATTTGGAAACAGCCTAAGTGCTTATCAGAAGATGAGTGGGTTATAAAGCTGTGGTACATTTACACAGTGGAATACTATGCAACAGGAAGTAAGAAGGAACTCCTACCTTCTGTGACAGCATGGATGGAACTGGAGACTATTATGCTGGGTGAAATATGTCAGGTGGTAAAAGTCAGATACAATATAATATCACTTATAAGAGGGATCTAATGAACAAAGTAAACTAATGAGAAAAATGAAACCAGAGGCACAGAATCATGGAATGGATTGACAGCTGTAAGAGTTGGGAACTGTTTGAAAAAGGTGAAGAGATTAGTTAAAGAACATATATGAAGGATCATAGACATAAACAATGATGTGAGGAATGACTATAAAAGTGGGGAGCTGGTTAGGGGACTGGGGCAGAGGGGGAAAATTGGACAACTATAATAGCATAAAGAATAAAAATTTAAAAAAGAAATAAATAATTCTAGATTATACTGGTATCCAAACAGTTAAGTTCTTGTTTAAAAAATGTATTATTTGGGAAGTGATGTATTTGAAGTTTGTGGTAGGAAACATCATAGGATCATCACATCAAATAGCAAGGAAGCAATCAAAAACTTCTAAGTAATTGTAGAAAAGACACAAGAGCTAAACAATAATTTAATTAATTAACTAATTTTAAAAAGGCACAAACACCCTCATAAGAGACAATTTGAACATCAATTAAAAATGTGTTTTGAAACACATGAAATGAGTTCATTGAGCTCACAATAGTGAGCATATAGATGTGTGTATGTTCAGATTATTAGCTACCTTTAGTGAACTAAACCACATTTTAAAATTGTTATACTTTACATATTTTCCAGCTCTGAAATCTTCATGAAGAAATATTCAGATGAGGAAACAGAAAGCTTTTCCTCCAGGATACTCCATAGGCCTCTCTTATCCGTATTTTCCCCAGGGGTAACTATTAATTTAATTTTTGTTACCAGAGATTAATTTTGCCTGCTTTTAACCTTATATAAATGTAACTATACTTTTGTATTTTTGTCCAATTTCTTTAAATCAGCATTATATTTATGAGATTATTATATGCTATTGTGTGTATTAATTCATTTGGATTGCTATGCAATATTCCACTGTATGGATATAGCACAGTACATTCAACTATTCTTTTGATAGGCATTTGACTTGTTTCCAGTTCTTAGCTATGTGAGTAAAGCAACTCTAACAATTTTGTATGAATTTTAATGAGCATAACCATGTATTTCTGTGAATATCAGATCATTTTTTGAAAACTGTTCAATAAATGAAAGAAGCATTTCCTATACAAGCAATAGCACTATATAACCAGAGGGAATATTTCTTTTTATAACTATGGCTTTGATAAATAAAGGTTTAATGACAGAATGAGAATAGAAAATACATATATACAATAGCATTTTGGAAGTCCATATGACATTGTCAGTTGGATGGATGTACATGTATTATTTTTTTCATAATGATACATTATTGTGATTCACACATGTAAACAGAACACATATTTCAGTATTTTTAAACTGAATGCTCATGGTTCTATAAGTCTAAATTATCACAGGTAACTTAGTTCAGGTATTGACAAAAAAGGCTGGCAATTTTTTAGTCTACTTGAGGAAATTTGTCCAGCAATACTAGCAGCAGAATACTTGGTTGCCATTAGATTCCTCCCAGAAAAATAGTATTGTCACAGGAGTCACACAGTGCCATTTATATTATGGGTAATTGAGAGATTAGTTCAGTGCTAATCTCTCAATTACCCATTGAATTATACATTATCTTCCATTTCCTAAGGAAAATGAACAAGAAATTTTAACAGATGGATCTCCAGAGAGGTAAATGAGATATAGACCACAAGGAGTGTATTCATTCAAGGAGTGTAAGCATTCTCAAGTTAAAGGAAGACGGATTCTTTTTATGAGTTAAGCATTATATCCAGTGGATTCCACAATAGATAACTATATAATTACCTTGAAATATTCTTTTACACATGCCCGTAGATTGTCTAGATATGCCAAAAAACAGCTCCAAGTACAGAAACAAAGCAAAATTGAAAGAGAAAGTCCTGTCTTCAAGGCCAGTGAGGAAGCCAGACAAGCCTATAGTAATTATAACTCAGCTGGTAAGTGACATGCTGTAAAAACACAGAAAAGTAAACTTATTTACAATTCCATGTAGATTTGCTATATAAGACCATAACCAAATATTAAGTGACATAAAGAAGAAAATGTTAATACTTTACACTGCTCTTAATTATGTCTTGTGATTATTTTAATAATAACGTGAGCACAGAAACTAATTCCTCTTTCTGACAAACGTGTTTTACTTTAAAATAATGAAAGAAGCAAAATGAGTCCAAAACTAATAAACACAATCATGGTCACATGGTAAGTTATTACAGAGGATGAGACTATGTTCCAAATTTTCAACTCCCAGAACTTACATTTTATGTTCTTAAAAAACATTTTCTATAATTATGGGTTCTACCATTTTTATCAGATTTTGTAAGCTAGGAGAATGTGTGCAAGTTTATTATGCATTACTTATAGTTCTGTGGCATATTACAGATGAAAAATTCCCAATCATTATATAGTGCTTTGTTTTGTTTACTTTCAGTATTACTTTGTATTGGTTTCAGGCATACAAAATAGTTGTTAGACCATCATATACTTTACAAAGTATTACTCCGATATTTCCAGTATTCACCGGGCACTGTACATATTGTTTATCCTAAGAAACCCAAAACACTATTCAAAAGAATCTATACACCCCTATGTTCATTGCACTATTTACAGTATTCAAGCTATGGAAGCAACCCAAGTGCCCCTCAATAAACAAGTGGATAAAAAAGCTGTGGTACACATATACAATGGAATATTACCTCATTCTTCAAAAAAGAATGAAGTCTTACCTTTTGCAACAGAATGGATGGGACCTAGAGGGTATTATGCTCAGTAAAATAATTGTCAGAGAAAAAGAAATATCATATGATTTCACTTAATAGGTGGAATCAAAAGAACAAAATAAACAAAACTGAAACAGACACCAGACCAGACTGGTGACTGCCAGAGAAGAGGTGCACTGGAGGACTGGATGGAAGAGGTAGAGAGGTTAAGAAGTGCAAATTGGTAGTTACAGGATAGTCACGGGGATGTAAAGTACAGCATAGGGAATATTGTTACATATTGTTTTATAAATAATGTACACTAAAGCTCCACTCTAGCAGATTTTAAAGATCGTGTGGCTTAACTCTATTATCTAACAGATAAAGAAAGTAAGATCCAGAGAGATTCAAAATGTACTGAAGGTCACAACATTTATTAGATGGTGATTATAGAACTAGGGTATAGATTTAAGTACTATTCTACTACTCCATGGCATATATTTAAATTGATCACTTACAATTATAAGACTAAGAAAGAAGAAGATTAAATATAATTTAAAAGACAATGAAAAAAGATAAGGCAAACCATTAACACCTGAAATCTAAAAGAAAATGTGTGATTTTAATAAAAAGAAATCAACTGAATTGTGATTTGGAGAAAATATTTGAGTAATATTGTGTCATTTGAATGATATGTTTTCACATTCGATTTACACTTTTCTGAATTTCCAGGTAGTATTTATTCAACTAAACTTCAAAAGGTAAAAATATACTTGTGATCAGTACAAGTTCAACTTACAACTGTGAATTGTTGAGCTTAATTGCAATGCAGATGTTCATGTTGTAAATAAAAGAGAGAAAAGTTTTGATGATTTTTACATCCTTAGTAATATTGTTTGTTTTTTTAAGTGGTGGTGGTTTTGAGTGAAAGTTAGCTATGAAGCATACCTATATGTTGACTTTAGGTGCTTGAGAAAAAAAAATACTAAAATAGCTGCATTATAACAATCTTATCTATTATTCATTTTAATCCAACACTCAGGTTTTCTGCTTTGTTTTTGGAAGCAATCTGCATTTTCTGATTTTCCCTTTATCATTCAATAATACTCATTTGCATTGTTTTTACTACCAACAATATTATTTTTTTAGATCTTACATGCTATTTTTATTACCTTCACACAATCTGCTTAACAATGTTGCATAGTACAATAAATTTAATTATGTTTTATTTGTTTTAGATTTATTACTTAATTTGTAGTGAATGTTAATAAAATGTTTCCAGGGTTTAAATGATATTAAAGTATTTATAAAGCAAATATAATTGTGTTTATTAATTTCAGTTTGCAATGTATCTCTCACTAGCTCCTGAAAAGCAATTATTCTATTTTTTTCCCTAGAGGTCACAGATGGAAAATAAAGTTTCATTGTATTGCACCCTGTCCACATGACATCTAGAACAAACTGAAGTTATATTGGTGTGCCCTTAGTGATCAATGCAGCCCAATCCCTGGATCTCATATTTTAGAAATCAAAAGTAATGTAAATGAAAGAACATTGTAATAAAGTTAAACTTGATTTTTAATTTATTTTAAAATGGGGTAAAACACAACCTTTAAAGATTATTTCTTATTAATGAATTATTTAATAAACACTGCACAATCAATAAATTCAAGTCAATTTATCAAATACTATACTTAAAACCATTACCATAAAGTATATAAAAATGTAAGGTATAGTCCATATATCAAGCTAATGCCTATGTAGTGGGCAGTAAAGTTGATCACTACCTATAACACAAGGTAAATTAAAAGTGTTCAAGGGAGGTAGAAGCCAAATGTAGAGTTGAAAGTAATCATATTTAATTAGAAAGATTACAAAGTCTTTATAAAACAAGTGACATTTGAAATGACATTATATGCAAAATAAAAACAGAAGTATCATACAAGGAACAGACTGACAGTTGTCAAAGGGGTGGGATGGGCTGGATGAAAGAAGATGAAGGGATTAACCAAAGAATATATATGAATAACCCATGGACACAGAAAACAGTGTGGTGAAGGACGGAGGGAAGGGGGAGCAGGGACTGAGAAGAGGGAGGTAAATGGAGAGTGGGGGGACACAGAGACCTCTGCAATAGTATCAATAATAAAAATAAAGAAAAAAAGTCCTTATTAACCAAAGCAATACACAGATTCAATGCAATCACTGTTAAAATATCAATGGCATTCTTTACAGAACTAGAAATAATCCTAATATTTACATAGTACCACAAAGGACTCCAAACAGTCAAAGCAACCTCAAAAAGAACAAGTTGGAGGAATTACATTTCATGGTTTCAAACTATAATATAAAGGTACAGTAATCAAAACAGTATGGTACAAAGAAAAACCCAGACACATAGATCAATGGAATAGAATAGAGAACTCAATAAATAAATTCTTGCTTCATGGTCAGTTATATTATAATTAAAAAGGCAAAGATACATAGTGGAGTAAGGACAGTGTTGCAGAAACTAAACACATACATGCCAAAAATAAACTGGACAACATTCTTATACTGTACACAAAAATAAACTCAAAATGGATTAGAGACTTAAATGTAAGGCCTGAAACTATAAAACCCCTAGAAGAAAACATAAGCAATAAACTCCTTGATATTGGTCTTAGCAATACCTTACTGGATACGTTTCCTAGGCGAGGGCAACATAAACAAAAATAAAGAAGTAGAACTACATCAAATCAAAATGTTTCTGCAGAGTGAAGGAAAGCAATAACAAAATGAACAAAAATATCTATTAAATGGGGGAACATATTCACAAATGATATATACATAATGATATTATCCAATGTACATAAGAAATGCATAAAACTTAACATAAGAAAAAAGTCCAATTGAAAAATGGGCAGAGGACGTATACAAGCATTTCTCCAAAGGAGATACACAAATGATCAACAGACATGAAAAGATGCTCAATGTCACTAATAATCAGAAAAATGCTAATCAAAACCACAATGAGCTATCACCTCACACTTGTCAGAATGACGATCATCAAAAATTAACAAGTAAGTGCTGGCAAGAATATAGAGGAAAAGGAACCCTCATGCTTTGTTGGTGGGATAATATATTGGTGCACCCCCTGCAGAAAACAGTATGTAGTTTCTTATATTTTTTTGAAAACTGTCATATGAACCAGTAATATCACTGTGGATATTTACCGAAAGAACAATAGTAACAACAACAACAACAACAAAAAAACTAATTCAAAAATATATGTCCCTCTATATTCACTGCAGCATTATTTATAATAAACAAGATATGGAGATATGGAATCAACCTGTATGTTCACTGATTTATAGATATATAAAGAATATGAGGCACAAATACACAATGGAATATTAGTAATAAACAAGAATGAAATCTTGCCATTTTTGACAACATAGATATAGATGTATTAGGCTAAGTGATGCCAGACAGAGGAAGACAAATACCATATGCTTTCCTTTATATGTGGAATCTAACAAAACAAAACAAATGAATAAACAAACAAGAAACAGACACATAGATGCCAAGAACAAGCTGATGGTAGCCAAAGGGAAGAGACTGGGTGATAGAAAAAATGAGGAAAGCAATTTCTTATTCCTGTAAATATGTTGCCTTCAAAAAAAAAAAAAAAAGCCTTTGACTGCATGAGTCATAAAAATATCTGTTGCTCTAGACAGAGAGCCACTGTCAGGACAAAATATGTAGAGACAAAATGGAATCCCGCAGGCAAAGGTATCAGACAAGGATTATTTTATCTCCCTATTTGTTTAATCTGTACATGAAACACATCGTATAAAAAATGGGCTAGACTAGGGGCAAGAGAAGTGAAAATTGATGGAAGAAATTCCACTTCTGGTATTATACCCTAAGAATCCTGAAACACCAATTCAAAAGAACCTATGCACCACAATGTTCATAGCACAACTTACAATAGCCAAATGCTGGAAGCAACCTAAAGTGCGCTTCAGCAAATGAGTGGATCAAAAAACTGTGATACATTTACACAATGGACTACTACACAGCAGAAAGAAAAAAGGAGCTCCTACCCTTTGCAGCAGCATAAACGGAACTGGAGAGCATTACGCTAAGTGAAATAAGTCAGGCGGTGAAAGACAAATACCATACGATCTTACCCATTAGTGAAACCTAATCAACAAAACAGACAAGTGAACAAAATCAAACGAAGACATGGAAATAAAGAACAAACTGATAGTGACCAGAGAAGGAGGTAAGGGGGATAACAAAGGAAAGAAGGGGAAGGTTTAAGTCAAGGTACATGAATAGAGGATCCATGGACAAAGATAAAGGGGGATTGAATATGGGAGGTGGGGGTTGGTAGAGCAGGGGAGCATAATGGGGAAAAAATGGAGACATCTGTAGTTGAACAAAGATTAAAAAAAGATATACATGCAACACCATCTCATTGGAAGAAAGTAGCAATGATTTGAAACTTCTGATGAAAATAAAAGAATAAATTGCCAAATCAGGACTGTATTTGACTGTTAAGAAGACAAAAATTATAAGTACAGAATAAACACACAACTTTAAGAGAGACAATGAAGATACTAAAATTGTTTCAGCTTTTTCTTATCTTTGTAGAGTTATCAATTCAAATGGAGACTGCAGCCAAGAAATGAAGAGAGGGCTGAGATTAAGAAGAGCAACAATGGAAGAATTAGGATAGGTCACAACGATCTTTGTAAGAATGATTTTAGAAAAATAAGACAATTTCAGGAAATAGCAAGATATTACAAATTCTTGTCTGAGATTCAGGTCTTCATCTACACTTCCTAATGTGGTTTCTTCAGATGGAGGACTATATACAATTTAATATTAGACAAGTCCAATAAGACTCTCAATGTCATCATCCACTGAAAACCATTTCTGCCTTCTGACAGCTCGGTCTCCTTGATATTCTTTTCTTTATGACATCTTCTAAAACCAAAGGTGATCATCTTATATAAATTTTATTCTTCAAGGACTCTTGCATTGATTCTCTCTTTTGTGTAAATATTATGCCACCTTAAATTACGCTATTGTGTTGTAAGTATGACTAAATTACATTAGAGTTGTCATATCATTGAACTAACAATAATACAAGACAAAAATTGGCTATTTAGAATAATTATGACTTAGGCTCCTAGCCAAGATATATAATGGAGAGAGGATGTACAACTAGCAGAAATATATACAAAAATGATTTTCAAAATAATGGACATCAGATAAAGTCAGTGTTCTATAGGAATGGGGAATATAATGAGATGAACTCTTGCATTCTCTGAGTTGACTGCCTTGAGAGAATTTTCAGGCCACAGGATAGGAAAAAACATATGTATATGAAAACAATTACTCAAAGTCAGGGAAAAAATACCTAAAATATCAAATTAAATAGTACCTCATCCTCACACAGGCCAAGAAAATTGTGTTTCTCCTAATCCAGAGTTCATTGAGCAGTGAGTAAACTACTTAGAAGGGCCCCAAAAATAAAAAAATAATTAGTCCTAAACTCAGCCCTTCTCTAGTCCAGTTAAAAATCCTTAGTTCAGCAGCCTAAGAAACATTAAAACAAAATCCAGAAGGATCAAATTCTTTCTAAACAACTATAAAATACATATATATGTATATCACAGAGTAACTGTATGTAAAATATATAAATATAACATATATATGCATATATGTGATATATGTGTATCATAGAATGAAGTAAAAAGCATGCCTGGATTTGATATCCAATACAAAATTATGAGGCATGCAAAGAAGCAGGACATTTCAACTCATCATAAGGAGATAAAAAAAATCAATCAAAACTGATTTACAATGGACACAGACATTAGAATTAACAAAGACATTAAAACAATGATTATAACTATATTATATGTATATTCAAAGTGGTAAGTGAAGATATAGTAGATATGAAAAGTGCACTAAATCCAACTTTTAGATATATAAAGTACAATACCTGAGATTTTAAAAAAAGACAATGGTATTGACAGCATTATGGATATTAAAAGAAAAAAATGGTGAAATAAAAATATATGAAACACAGAGGGAATAGACATATACATATTTTTTTATGTATAGCGAACAGTTAATCACAATTGACCAACTACATAGGTAATTGAAATGTCTGAAATAGAAGAAGAAACAGAAGAATATTTGAAGAAACAATGGCTAGAAAATTTTAAATATGTTGAAAACTATAAAAACACATATTCAAGAATCTTAAAAATCCCAAGTATAAGAAACACAAGAAAAATTATATCAAAGCATGTCATAATCAAATTGGTCAAAATAAGTGATAAAGGAAAACATTTTTAATGAGCCAAAAAGTAGAAGGATCAAGATTTTCATTATTAAAAAGGTAAAGATGCAAGTATAAACTCAAAACAATTAGACAAAGGTAAAATAATCATATTTGAAGCATGTTTAATAAGTAACTATCCATAGAAGAAGCTTAGAGTTAAGATTGACCTCGTGTCAGTGAGCCCCCTTAAGAGTATGAGTTTTTTGTGGTGTTAAGGTGGAAAACTCAAAGTTGAAAAGACAGTATAGAAACAATGAAAAGCTCTGAAAATTGATTGCTTAATAAATATTGCTAAAAGTTTTATCAATATTTTAAAATTGTAATAATGGCAAGATAATTATGTAGCAAAAGAAAGTTCTTCTATCTTAGGTATGCATGTTTATTTCAGTTGTAACTAAAAGGGAGTTCAAATTTACACTTAAATAATTTTGAAAAAATGAATTTGAGGGAAATGAAAGAAGATACTGATCATTTTAGTTCATTATAACTATTCTTTATGTTTGTATATTTAAGTTTTCTATCATAAAAAAGGGTTTTAAAAGAGCTATAAACTGAAAATGAATTTTTCAAACACATTCTTGTAAATTATGTTATATATATTTTGACAACATAAAATAAATTCACAATGTTCAATTTAACTATTTTATTCCACTGTCCTATATAGCTTAGTTCCTCCTCTTACAGAAATAGCTAGAGATTAATAAACAAAATATTTCCTATTAATTAAAATTTCATTAAAAGTAACTAAGAGAACATATAGATTCAAAGTAGGAACTTGCAGCTGAAATTAAAAGGTACGTTTTAAATTTTCAAGTGCCTTTTTATTGTTCTTAAAAATGCTATTTATTTAAGACATAATTGTAAAACCAACAAATTCTCCCAGAATCAAAGCATGCGTGTAATCAAGGTTATGTGTTATAAGGTATATAACAATTAAGAAAACTTTCAACTAAAATAACTAAAACTAGATTGCAGTTAAAAAAATTATTTTGTCATGTATTTACATATCCTGGTGGAGGATAGAAGAAAGCCTACCCCAACTGATCTTCCAATCATGTTCTTACTAAACAGGTCAAACAGTGGTATCCCATTAAGTTGTTGGAATCCATAATGATAAGCATTAAAAAATTACATATTTTTATGAATTTTGAAGAGTAGTTTTGAAAATTGACAGAATTATTTATACCATATTATTGCAGCTTAGACTTTAGTTTTTGCTAAAATAAATTTGCAATTCATGCCATTAATGTCTCAACAGTTGGAAGTGATGATGAATAACCAAACTGTATTATGGAAGGCTGAATCCATGCAGATATGAATTTGAAAATTATGTAGCATCATTTTCTCCAAATATCGTTTCTTATTCATATTATTCTATTATTAGCTAGGTATACTGGAACATTCAGAAAATCCCTGAAATATTGTTTAATATTCAAACATATTAAATCAATATACAGCCAACTAAAGCATGTATGCAAGTGTTTACACACACAGATATACATATGTACACAAAAGTAAGTACAGAAATAATATTTTTAAGATTCAAACGCAAGTACAGAAAAAAGTAACATAATATAAATATATAGTGAGAAGAAACAGCAATTAAAATTAATAAGAGATAATACAATTAATGAAATGAGAACAAATTAATGAGAAGAGATAAATAGAAATAATAAATTGTAACATAAATATGATGAAATTAAGAAATAAGTGCTTTTAAAAATACTGTAGAAATATTATAAAGGCATGATATAATAAACAACTAAACATATGGATTATACTACACAAAGATAAAACACATAGCAAATAAACCTGAGGTTTAACATGTGAAAAAGATGGCTGCTGTTCTTTGACAAATCAGGAGAAAGATTAAAAAATACATAATAGATTTCTATTGGAAATCATTTATGTGAAAAATATATCCTATATGACTGATATGTGTAGTCCTATAAATGATTTTAATGCAGTCAAATCAAAAAAGACTTAAACATTGGATGCAAAACCATAAATATCCTAGAAGAAAGTACAGGCAGTAAAATTTTGGACATTTCTTGAAGCAGATTTTTTTCTGACACACCTCCCTGGGCAAGGAAACAAATAAACAAAAACAAGAATAAAAATGGGAATACATCAAACTAACAAGTTTTTGTGCAACAAAGGAAACCATCAAAAAATGAAAAGATAAACCACTGAATGTGAGAACAAATTCACCAAAGATACATCTGATAAGGGATTAATATCCAAAATTTATAAAGAACTTATACCACTCAACATGAAAAAAACACAAACAAACCAATTAAAAGATGGGTAAAGGATTTGAATTGACACTTCTCCAAGGAGGACCTGCAGATGTCCAATAGACGTATGAAAAGATGATCAACATTGCTAATACTCAGAGAAATGAAAATTTAAACTGCAATAAGGTATTATTTCGCATCTGCCAGAATGGCTATCATCAATAAATCAACAAACAAAAAATGTTGAAAACACATCAAAATTACAAGTATACTACAGAAAATCATCATTCAGAATCAAATGAAATCGAGGTGAATGGAAGTCTTACAACTGGGGAATGAAAGAAAAAGCCACATTGAGACTGGTAGGAATAGCAGGGGCAAGGACATAAAATGGGCTGGCTCCAAACACATGTATGGTGGATAAAAATCAGAAGGGATATTTCAGCTGCAGAGGTCTCTGCCCCATGAGAAGCAAGAGGTCCCAGCCAAACACCAGGTTCCCCAGGCCAGGGTTCCAGTGCCAGAGGAAGAGAAACCCCCATAACTTCTGGCTGTACAAACCAGGGACAGAGGCTGAGGGAGTTGGAGGCTTCTGGAGTTCCTCTTAAAGGCCCTGGGCATGGACTAACTCAGACTCACTTCTTCTGAGCTCTAGCAAAGGTGAAGCAGCTTGAAAAAAACTAGGGTCACACAGGAAGAAAGTGAATTGCCCAGCATCAGGGTGAGAGATGGGAGGGCAGGTTTCTCCCACACTGCTGTTCTAGCAGAGGCCACTGTTCTTTTGATGAGCCCTCTCCACAGAGAGCAGTCAGGCAAGTATCATATCTGAGACTCCATCAACCTGAGTCACACTGTTTGCCCCAGCGTAGTGATTCCCTGAGACTCCACTTAACCAAACTTTCAAGCCTATCCAAGCTTTTTCCAGTGATTTATCCATATGAATGACCTGTTTTGGCTAATGCTTCAGATTTGTCTAAAATCTCTTAAACAAGCAGCATCTGGCCTCAGCATGCCCCGTATCTCTCACTAAGTGTTCCCAGGCCTGGCATTAGCAGCAGCCAACCATGGTTCAAATCTTGGCCATACCTGTGCACCTCCAAGCCCAGCACAAGAACCAGCTATTTGCAGATCACTGTGTAGCTTATGACAGGTAGAACACAGGTGATGACTGACTTTGGCCTGCACCTCCCAGGAGGCCACAGTGCCAGCACACACAGTGGAAAGCTTCAGACCACATGAAAGCACCTCCACCTAACCATCTTCACAAGTGACACATTCAAGGGGCAGACTCAGCCGGCACCAGAGTCTTGAAGGAGTTAAGCCCATCTCTGTGAAGTGGTCCCCAGCATAGCTGATCCTCTGTGGTATTTGGAGGTTGGTGGTTAGTGGTCACAGCCAGTCCTTGCAGCTGATCAGTCTGGGAATAAATCTCTATCACTGATGTGCCAAGAGAAATCGAGGCCCAACTATAAGAGAAGGGCGTACACAGCCCACGTTGGGAGAATGCACCTGGAGTGCCAAGCTTGGGTTATTGGGGAGGCAGTGCCACTGAACCCTATAGAACATGTGCTATACTATACAAGGATACTCTACTAAGACTAGGATATATAGCAGCTCTACCTACAATGTAGAAAACAAATGCAGGGAGGCTGCTAATATGAGGAGACAGAGAAACATGTCCCAAATGAAAGAATAGAACTCCAGAAATAACTTAACAAAACAGTGACAATCAATCTACTAGATTCAGAATTTAAAACACTGGTTTTAAGGATGCTCAAAGAACTTAGAACTTCAACAGCATTAAAAAGGACCAGTCAGAATAAGGATACACTAACTGATGAGGAATATTTTACAGGGAATCAACAATAGAGTAAATGAAGACTAGAATCAAAACACAATTGGAATATGAGAAAGAAAAACATCCAATCAGAACATCAAAAAGAAAAAAATATTCCCCCCAAATAAGAATAGTGTAAGGAGTCTCTGGGACAACCTCAAGCATACCAACATTCACATGATGAGGGTGCCAGAAGGAGGAAAAAGAGCAAAACATTGAAAACCTATTTGAAAAAATATAAATAATGGAAAACTCTCCTAACTTGGTAGAGGAAATAGATGTACAGATTCAGGGAGTGCACAGAATCCCAAACAAGATGAACCCAAAGAGGTCCCTACCAAGACATATCATAATTAAAATGCAGAATGCTAAAGACAATGAGAGAATCTTAAAAGCAATTAGTCAATTGCTCCCATAAGACTGTCAACTGATTTCTCAACAGAAAATTTGCAGGCCAGAAAAGACTGGCAAGACATATTCAACAGGATGAAAAGCATGGCCCTACGACCAAGATTTCTCAACCCTGCAAAGCTATCATTTAAAATTGAAGGATCGATAAAGAGCTCCCAGACAAGAAAAACTAAAGGAATTTTTCACCACCAAACTTGTATTAAATGAAACATTAAAGGGTCTTCTTTAAAAAGAAGAAAAATAAAGATAAAAATATGAACTATAAAATGGAAATACATAAATATCTATCAGCAGGTGGATCTAAAGTACAAAATAAAAGAACAAGGAGAACAGAAACAAACTCATAGATACAAAGAACATTTTGGCAGTTGCCAGATGAGAAAGTGTTTGGGGAATGGGTGAAAAGGTAAGAGATTAAGAAGTACAAATTAGTTGTTACAGAATAGTCATAGGAATATAAAGTACAACATAGGGAATAATAGTCAATAATATTCAAATAATTATATATGGTGTCAGATGGGAGCGAGATTTATCGGGATAATCACTTAGTGAGTTATATAATGTCTGATCACTAGGGTGTACACCTGAAAATACTATAATAATGTATGTCAACTGTACTTGAAAATAAAAATGATTTAAAAAGTAAGGGGGAACAAACAGCAGGTGATAGCAAGAAGGGGGAAGAAAGGGAACTCTAGTGCATTTTTGGTGGAAATGCAGATTGGTACAACCTATGTGGGAAGCAGTACAGAGTTAAAGTGTAAGTGTGGAGTTGGCACACAAAATTAAAGATGGAAGTGCCTTATGACCCAGCAATTCCATTTCTTGGAATTTATCTGAAAAAAACTGAAACACTAAATTGAAATAATATATGCACCACTTTTTATATTACAGCATTATTTACAATAGCCAAGATTTGAAAGCAGCCAAAGTGTCAATCAGTAGATGAGTGACAAAAAAGCCGTGGTACATTTACACAATGAAATACAACAGTATAGGTGGACTTATATGAACATTCAAAATAGAAACAGAGTCATAGAGACAGAGAACAGACTGACAACTGTCAGAGGGTGGGCCATTTGGTGGGCTGGGTGAAAAAGGTGAAGGGATTAGGTAAAACAAACAAAAGACACAGACAACAGTATGACAATTACCTGTGGGGTGGGGGGATGTTAAGAGGGTAAAGGGGGAATAAATGGTGATGGAAAAAGACTTGACTTAGGGTGGTGAACACACAATGCAAAATACAGATGACATGCTATATAATTGTACAGCAATACCTATATTATTTTATTAAGCAATATTACACCAATAAATTCAATAAAAAATAAAAGGTAACTTAACTAAACTAGATGAATATAGATCAAATAAAAGATGAACTTACAGATCAATTTAATTACCAATATAAATAAAATATAATAAAAATACCTAAGTGCAACAGACAAATATAAATTTAAGATATTTTAGTTTTTCTTATATCCTATAACATTTTGCATAGGTACTTTAATAAAAAAATCTCCTCAAAAATTATTTTTGAGCCTTGGTTGGTGTGGCTCAGTGGACTGAGTGCTGTCCTCTGACTCAAAGGGTCGCTGGTTCAATCCCCAGCCTAGGACACATGTCTGGGTTGTGGACCAGGTCCCCAGTAGGGGCTGTGTGAGTGGCAACCGCACACTGATGTTTCTCTCCTTTTTTTCCCTCCACTCCCCTCTCTAAAATAAATAAATAAAATCTTTAAGAAAATATTTTTGATGAAGTAAAACTTCAAAAATCTAGAAGTACATTTTTATGTGAAAAATTGTGTTAATTTAACACAAATATTTGTTGGTAATTATAGAAAAAATATGAGAAAATCTTATCTTGTTCTCTCTCCTTAATTGTATAACATATTGATTGTTATTTTTGAAATTTCCAATTACCCATCTAAATGGGTTGAAAGCTCTTTACAAGCAACATATAAAACTACCACATCATATAAGGGGTCCTTCTTACTTACATGTTTAGCTCATTCATATTTAATATTACACACCATGATATTTGCTTACATATTATTTTGAGCTTTTCATTTTGATTTATACCTTTTTTGTTTGTTTCTTTTCTGCTTTTTTTGTTTATTCAAGCTTTTATTTTGTTTTCTCATTAATTGAATGTTTTTCTATTTGTTAGAAACGTATACTTTACTTTTTATTTTTTTATACTTGTATTTCTTTCCTTTTTTATATTGTTCAATTACAGTGGTCCGGTTTTTTTCTGCCGTTGCTCTTCTCCACCCCAGCCACCCCCGGCTCCCACAGTTAATCCCCACTCCATTGTCCATGTCAAATACATGTTTTTTTAAATTTCTGCTAATATTTTACTTGCATATTAGAAAATAAATAACTGTATATCCCTTATGAATCACTTTCTACATTACATTGAACTGTTTTACAGTTTTAGTTGCATATTATTTTAATATAATCTAAATTATATCACAACGTTTTCAGTTAGACAATTTTATATTTACTCACAACTTTATCTGCATCCCTACACATAATTAATGTTTGCATCTAAGTCCTCCCTTCCAAAGTTCAGTTTCCCTGTACATTAAGAACAATCTTTAGAAATTTTTATAAAAAAATTTATGTAAGAGTTAAACACTTTCAAGTATATTATTTGAAAAAAATATTTCAACAGGTACTTGTTTTGTAATAGTAGCTTAGATAAGTATAAAATCATAGGTTGACAGTTATTTTATCTCAAATATTTGAGGTTACTATCCCTTTGGAGTCTGGTTTTTATTTTTATACCTGTGAAGTCTGTATTTCAATCTTATGATCTGTTTAGGTAATTTGCATTTTTTTCTCTGTGTGCAGATTTTTTTCTTTTGATGCTTTGAAATTTTATTCCAATATGTAAAATTGTTGGGTGCTTTCTGTCTGTCTTGCTTGAAGCTTCTATATGTCTTTCATCAATTCTGTATTATTTACTATTGTCCCTATAGTAAAGAACCCTCCTTCTTACTATATAAAATTTTTACTGTGAAATAATATCAGTCAATAGAACAGTGTATCTCTTCATCCTTTGTATATCACTCCATTCCTTAATTCACTTATCATCAAAGGGTGTGGAAAATGATAGGTAAATTTGGAAAGGCTACCTGACCATAACTTAATCGTTATTTCCATTGTTCTTTCTGGATGTTTTTCTCTGTTCTTCCATACCACAAGTTATACCTCACAGTATAAACCAGCAAAACACTGACTATATTGAAGGGTCAGAAAAATGTTAAAGTTATATTCATAATTTTATTCACCTCTTTCAGTAAAGTATATTATACAAAATATTCCCCATCAATAATTAAAGTGACATTTTACTTCCACAATTATTTTGTTGTTAAGGACCAGATTGAAAAGAACACTGTCATTTATTGGGGAATTTCTCAAAATGCCAAATTTACCAATACACTCAAACAAATATCACTTCTGCTTTCTCTAATTTATCTTCTTTGGAATTGTTATATGATATGTATTGATATATATATTCCATACTGGTCCCACAGTTTTTTCAGGCAACATATTTTTTCATACTTGTCTCTTTTAACTCCTCTGTCATACTCTCTGTCATTTAAATCATAGTATAATTTGTTCATCCTTATAGTTCAATTTTCTAATTACCTCACATTTTTATAGGTATAATTTCTTATCACATACATAGAGGTTTTAATTGCAATGGTTATATTATATTTTATTATTTTTAGAATTTAAATTTACAGTTATATATTACTTTATAACAGGGATACATTCTAAGAAATGTATCATTTAGTGATTTCATCATTTCATAAATATCATATATTGTATTTATATAAACCAAGATGTAGATCATATTGCTTAACATACTTTTGCTGTATAGTATAGCATATTGCTCTCAGGTTACAGACCTGTACAGCATGTTACTGTGCTAACTACTATAGGCAGTTATAACACAATGGTATTTGTGTATCTAAATATAGAATAGATATACTAAGAATATGGTATAAAAGGCTTTTCGAAGGTACACTTCAATAGGATGCTTACCATGAAAGGAGTTTATAGGAAAGGAAGTTGCTCTGGGTGAGTCAATGGGAAAGTGGGCAGTGAATTGGAAGGCTGAGGACGTTACTGTACACGATGGTAGACTTCATAAGTGCTAGAGGTAGGTCACACTAAATTTATTTTTAACATATTTTTTCACTAATAAATTAACTTTAGCTTAATGTAACTTTTTACAAGTTTTAAAAATTTTCAATTTTGTTGTAATAAAACTACCCTTAAACAAAAACACATTATACAGCCTTATAAAATTATACTTGTTTTTTTGTACCCTTATCCTATAATCTCTACCTTCCAGTTAAAGCTCTGATTTTCACTTTATGCTGGTATTCACCTTACTCATTTTTGAATTCTGTTATATACCTAAAATAATGTTATGTATCACCTTCAAATTTTAGATATTTTATACCAACATTTTATATTTTATGATTATTAAATTTCCTTATGTTTAGAAATTACAAGGAAGAATTTAAGCAGGATTATTAGAGAAATAAGCTATTTCCAGGCTCAGGCACCTATTTTTACTATTTTAAGATGACAATTGAACATTCATAGAACTAAGAAAGATTTAAACAGAAAATGTGTGAGGGAACCAAAAAGTTTTTGTTGGTTTAATTTTTTACAATATTACTTATATAATAGATTATATCCTTAATAATAACTTTGGATTTATTACTTAATCAAACTTTTATACTTCGACAATAAGAACACCATAGCTCAAAGTGAAGCCCAGAGTATGTGAGTAGCTTATCCATTGTCATATGGCTAAATTATTGTCTGTTTTAAGGACAAAAAATTCTATATAAGTAATCAATTATAAAATACATTTACATATCACATATGCATTAACCTTATTCACTGTTATTAAAGATAATCTATTCTGTTAATCCTTTCCATTTGGGCAGATAATCAAGAATCCACAATAGTCCCAGGAGATTAAATGATACACAAAAGTCAAATCACTGAACTAGAGAAATCAAGTGAAAAGACCACAGTTTGGTTACCATGACAACTTATTTAATTGAATATTTCACATTACTCTTGGATGATTTATAATCTATACAAAATATATTTCCATATATTTTTTACACAATCTCATAGTATTTTTTCAAATAACGTTGAACTGCAATTTTTTAAAAATTCTTATTTATTTAAAAAATGTTGTTCTCTTCTTTAGGCACACTTATATATGAAGAGAATTGACCTTAAACTGTTGGTAGGTGATAACAGTTTAAGACAGTGAAATACATTTCTAGATTTCAAGGTACATAGAATAAATTATTTGCATTTCCTGTCACAATGTGCATATTAAAAAGATACATGATAAAAATAAGACATTTATGTATGAGGTTATTTGTACACATACAACCCACTAAATGTAACTATTTCTAGCCCTCCTGCTAATAAAAAGATTACTTTTGCTTTTAGTCAAATGCCACATATAAACATAAAACACATCAAAACACATTATAAAAGCACTTTGGATCTGCATTTACAATTTGAAGTTGGAGGGTAATCAGCATGCATATCACTGACTAACAGAGCATAACCTTTACTCAAGTGGCTCACCTCGTGGGATCTTTAGCTCCTGTTATAATGCTGACAGAGGTGCTCAGTTACTCAGGCTGGGAGCAGCCAGACCTCTTAGCTATTTTCGAAAACAGGATGGGTGAGAGCGCAGAGATAGAACACAACTTTAGATACCCAATTACAAAGTTAAAAAAATACATTTTCAAAAACAAAAGTTAGAAGCATTAATTTTGAGTTCATATAAAAGTTTGTAATATTTTTTAGAGAAGAATATCTTAGTGGAAAAAACAATGAATCAAAAGTTAAGATATAACTTTAGCTCTGAGATTAAGTAGTTGTGAAATCTGAATAAAATTTTCTAGACATTAGTTTCCTCATTTGTATAAAGGTGGGGGGTGGCAAATGAGCATGAAAAAACTGAATTAGATGATAAAACCCTAGTTAGGGATGATATTGTATGATTCATTATATACACACTCACAAACACATTCACTCTATATGGGTAAACATATGTTATATACTCATATTTTATCTTACTAAACCAATTATTTAAGAAATATAAGTTTGTACAGACTCACTTCCAAATAGTACTGATTAAGTATAACTGCCATTCTTTAAGACTCTTGAAACTACAAGATTCTACTCTTGCAACTACTCTTAAAACTACATTTAGAATGCATTTCTACAACTGTCGGTGGCAATGTCAAATATTCATAATTTTAAATTGAAATTTTATGAGTCTAAGGGATCCATAACAATTTCATTTTATAACACTAGAGAAGCAGCTGGGTAGGAAGTTTGAAATAAAACAAAACAAGAATAATATCTCAAGCAATCACTGCAATAAGTAAACTCCTAAAGAGAACAAGTGTAGGTATGTCTTGCAGATTAAGGCATGTGGTAGTGGATATGCACATATGTAGTTGAGCTTTACTTCATATACATTAAATAGAATGGCAGTTATTTGACTATTTTCACATATGTAGATACTTAGTTTTCACTTTTCATATCAATATAACAGAAGTAACAAAAAAACAAGCTTTTTAGTTAATTATTTTAATTCAATTTTTAGTACCAGCCAGTAGAATTTATGGACATTGAATTTATATTTTCAAGGTATTAAAATGAAAAATATTTTGCTATCATATTAAGTCCTCTAAGGACTTACAACTTTTAGAAAGAGAAGTCATTAAAGCAGTATTAGGTGTGTATTTGTTTAACATCTACACTTCCTTTCAGGTGATTACATCAGCCATCACTGAAATAGCTGCACATTTAAACCAATGACTACTGAGATGTCAATATATTTGGTTCATTCTTCAAAGTTACCTGTTACTTTGTAGATTTTAAAATCTCTCACCAAAGACAGAGGAAATGAATTTTTCCTAAATGAATGAATGTAACTTGCATGTCAAAATTCTCATTTATTCTATTGAAATTCGAATGCATAAGATCAACTTACAAATACCTCTGTTTGCCCAGCAGTAGTTTTGCATCATGTAAGGGCAAAAAAAGTCAAAACTAGTAGAAAATGTTTTTCTTTTAAATAATCATGCTTTTTTCCCCTCAAAAGAGCAAGAAGGCTTAGGCTACTCAATATTTAATATCTAGCAGTGGAGAGAGAAAAGAGTAAATACACTGCTTGCTTCTATTGCTTCTAACCACTAAATGTTATTATTTCTTGGTTTGGGAAATGATAGGTTTCAAAAGAAACAAGTCTACGTACTCTTTCAAATATATAGCAATAATAAAATTACCCATCTCATGAACTCTAAGCTTGGTTAAACGTAGTAAAGGTCCATTAACACCGTCAGAAAATACTAGAAAATATTTTATATTAGCTCTTACCAGGTGACTATAAATGCCAAGAATTCATGAAGATGCATGTTTTCTTTTGTAAGAGCTCTTCAAATCATCTTTGATGTGTACATCAAAGTTATTGCATCTTAGTTATAATAGACCAAATAAAGTTGGCTTATGAAGAGAAACATATTTTAGAAAACATACCACTGATTCTTTAATTCTGTATCTTTGGGAAACATTTTCTAGTAAAACAAGGGTATCGATTTAACAAGACAAAACAAATCTAAATAGTACCTCTATTTTTAACATTCAATTGTTAAAACACATATAGTATCTATGGAAAGTTATGAAATGAAAGCAACTTGCGTGAGGCATTTACTAGCATAAATGGATAGGTATAACATATGAGCAACTGAAGAAAAATAAAATTAGGGTATTCTATCTAGCTTAAGATATAGAACTTGGAATATTACAAATCTTAAAAGAAATTGGAAGGAAGATGGAGCTGGTGTCAATGCAGGTTTTTGATCTCCATAAATGCCCTGGTAAACAAATAGTTACTGACACACAGACACACAAATATTAACATATGAATATATTAATAAATAAATAACATCTACAACAATAACAATACAAAAGGAGATGAGGTAGCCTCACATACCCAAAAATGTGTTTCTGGTGTAAAAAAACACAGGAACAGTTACAAGTCTGTCATGGCATTAGTATGTGTGCAGAGGGAAATAGAAACAAAGAAAGCTCTGTTGTATACAAAATAACAGGAAAAAAAGACACCTCACAGTTAATGGGAACTCTCCAAAAAGCACAGTGGGTTAATTTTAAATTAACATGTAAGGTATAGAGGGTTTTTAGTAATCTCATATTAATAAGTAAGTAGAAGGTATCTGATAATCTCTGAAGGTGCTGGGAGAGTAAATCTAGTCAACAATTCAAATTTCCCATCTAAGTTCCCCGCCAAGATAAAGCAATGTACTGAAGGGAAGCTTCTGGAAATGTATTTCTTATTGAAAGGATAGAGGAAACAGTAGCAAAGAAAAGAGAAGATCACAGCTAAAGGGAGAGGAGAGAGCAGCTCCAGGACAACTCAGAAAGCATGACACTGTCTTTAAAAACAAAAACAACAACAACAAAAAAAACTATGTGACAACAGAAGAATCTTTAGTCACAAAGCTAGAAAAGCAAACCTTTTTCCTAAAAGTTCAGAAAAAAAATTAATACTGTGCAAAAAATGAAAAATAGAAATGTTATTATTGAATTAAATATAGGACTATTATAAAGAAAAGATGAAAAAAGAACAAGGTTTTTACAGAAAATGAAAGCACAAAATTACATGGCCATGAATAGATAGAAACCACCACCTAATTATTTTAATGAATTAATAAATTAAAAACATAATAGAAAGAAAAATGAAAATATCAAAATGGGAAAAACTGAAAAATTAAATGATAAAAGAGGAAAGAATTAAAATTAAAATATATTTCTTTTTCAGAAGTAAAGATTAAGATGAAACACAGTAGTAAATAAACCCAATAGACAATGCCTTATGATCAAGAGGTTGAAATGTAGGAAACTTTCTTTTTAATAAAAATATAGTCAGGAAGGACAAACAAAAACTATAATGTAATATTACCAGAAGAACTAAATTTAAAAAAAGATATTAAAGCCAAATTTTTGAATAGATCAAAGCAATTACATATCTTATTCAAAAACTGGTGGCTACAATCACTGTGAAACACTGGCAGTACCCACTAAAATTGCACGTATCTATACCCTAAGGTACAGCAATCCCATTCGTAGATATATATAGAAGAGGATGTTTACATTTCTTCACCAAATTACGGGTACATTAATAGTAACAACAGAACTATTCATAACAACCAAGATCTTAAGAGAGCCCAATATTCCATTATCTGTACAATAAATAATAAATTATAGCATATTCACTCAATGGAATACAATATATTAATGAGATTTAATGAGCAATAATACATAATCAAATAGATTAACTCAAAACTATAAGATTCAGCGAATGAAGACATACACAAAAAAATACACACTGTAGTTATCCCTTATATAAAATTTAAAACATGCATGATATTAAAAGTCAAGGTGAGATGACTATCATAGTTACCAAAGGGAAGGAGATGGGGGAAGTAAATAATTAAGGGGGTCAAATATATGGTGATAGAAAATTCGACTTGGGGTGGTGGGCACACAGTGCAATATGCAGATGATGTATCAGAGAACTGTACACTTGAAACCTGTAAAATCTTATTAACCATTGCCACCCAAATGAATTTAATTTAATAAATAAGTAAATGAATAAAGTCAAGATAGTGTTTAGTTTTGGTGATGTTAATATTTAAATGGAGGTATCTGGAGCTACTTTCTATTTCTTATCTAGATGCTATTTACAACATGAGTATGTTCAATTTGTTGAATTAAAATATTTTTATGTGAATTTTTGTGTATGGCTTATATTTCCACAAAAAATTTTTTAAAGATTTTATTTATTTATTTTTAGAGAGAGGGGAAGGGAGGGAGAAAGAGAGGGAGAAAAACATCAGTGTGTGAGAGAAACATCTGTTGGGTGCCTCTCTCACACCCCCAACTAGGAATCTGGCCCACAACCCAGGCATGTGCCATAACGGGGAACTGAACGAGCAAACTTTCAGTTTGAAGGACAACGCCCAACCCGCTCTGTCACAACAGTCGGGGCTCCATCAAATTTTTTAATAAAATAAATATTAAAAAATTTAAAGGTATTAGAAAAAGTTACATATTGAAGACAGGCAAATAATAATAATAACACACATATGTACGGTATGACTGCATGTAGGGGAAAACCAAAGCAAAACAATGAATGTCTTTCCTCAAATTAAAAATAAATGCTATTTGAAATTTAAATAGTATACCTTAAATCAAATCTAAATGACCAACAGCAAGACATATTCTAGTAAAAAATTAAACTTTAAAGAAATTTTAAAAAATTTAAAAACAAAATTCATTACCTAAGCCAAAATTGAGGAAGTAAAACATAATAGAAAAAAAATAATACTTGCCTTCAGATTTTTGAATCACTATAATTTTTTCCAGGAAAAATGAAATTATTTAAGATACTAATGAAAAAAATGTGAACTAAGAATTTTTCACTGAGCCAAACTGACTTTAAAGTTAAAAGGTCAAGACCACAAGAGCTCAGTGAGATGTTTCCATGAGCACTTTTGGAGAAATCAACTAGAAAAACAACTTCAAATAAACAAATCATGGGAGAAATAATGACAAAAATAAATTATATTTACTGATAGATCATAAATAAATGATGACTATTAGAGACAGAGTATAATATGGAATAACTGTATTCTCAGACAACATAGATATAGGTCAAATATCAAAACTAAAGGTGGGAGGGGCTAATTGGAAAATTGTAAAATTATAAAATAGAATTGGCTTGGTGATTATATTATAAATATTGAAAACATAAAAGAGTATTAATTCAGATCAACTGATAGGAAAAGGAATGTGAGAGAAAAGAAATTACAAGATATTTTAATAATGTTTCCTGCCGAGAAAAATAAAAAAAGATAAGAGACTACTGAGAATATTACATAAATATACAAATATTAATTAAACTGTTAGAATAAAAATAACTTGTAATACAAAAACAAATCTAAAATAGAAGAGAAAATACAAGAGTGAAATACAAGAGAAGATGATTTTTATAAATACCAGAGACTATATTAAAGATATAAATATCCATAAGCATAACAAAACACTGAATAAATTAAACATGTCAGTAAGGTAAATGAACACAAAGCTACTTAAAAATTAAAGAAAAAGTATTTCTAGTTAACAAAGCAAAATTCTACCTTACTTTCTATCTGAAAGACCCACTGAAAAAACAAGGGAAGGTTAAAAATCCATATTTAGGTAAATGTGCTGAGCAAATACAAATATAAAGAAAGCATGAATCACAAACTTGCTACCTGACAATGTATATTTCAAAGCAAAAAAAAAGCATTTAAAAAGAATAAGAATAATATTTTATCTGCCAAAGGTTAAAATTCACTATGAAAGACATAAAAAATGATATAGGTATAGACAGAAATGCCTGTGTGCATGAAAGAAAGATCATAATGAGAAGAGTAGAAGAGGAACAAGAGATGGAGACGGACATGGAAAAAGACAGATAAAGCAAATTAATGAAATAACTTTAACTCTTGGATAATCTACTTAAAATATACAAAAGGTTTTGTAATTTAAAAAATTTAGTAAATTTGACATTATATTGAAGTTAAAACTAAAATAAAAATTTCCTGGCAAGATGCTCATGGTGGAATGACAAAACGCAAAGTCTCCTGTAGTCTTCTATGTTCTAATTCTATAACTAGAGTTAAATATATTACAATCATTAACAAATTGTCTTTCAAAAATATATGATTTAGGAATTCTGGTTTCCAATCCAGCATCTAAGAAGCTTGGAAGTCACCACTCTGTCTTAACAACAAGTGAAATGCTGAAGAGGCTAAAAAAGTCACAAATTTTTTGCTGATCCATTAGAAAAGTGAGTTCATAGGGCCAACTACTGCCCCCTAAATTGAAGAGATCAATAGGCAAATAATGAGAATCACAACTCACCTGAACACAAACCGCCGTGAGAAAAACCAGTGCTGGGATAAGAAAATTGAATGGTAATTTATAAGTTGCTGTAGGCTCAGAGTAAAAAGTCTGAAAGATGAACAAAGCAAAACAAAACAAAATAAAACAAACAAATAAAAGCTTTGAGGGACACCCATTTATCAGAAGTCCTAACACACTGTTGTAGGTTTACCACCTAGAGTTCTACAAGGTTTTCATAGTAAATAGCAGAGAAGAATCTCCTGTGCTTCCAATAGTGGAAGAAGAAAAGGAACCATTTTGAAATGTTCCAGAACAATCTGTATATCTGTTCTTAATGAACTCTGCTCTCTGGAGAAACTAGTTAACCAGAATTTAACCTGCTGGAATTTTACCAGCTTAACTAATCTCAGGGGAGGGAAATGCGCAATCCAGCCTCCTCTAGCCTTTCCGATATATCTAAAGGTGTAGATGAGATGCATTTGGGAAGTTCAAATCAAGAAGCAAAATTTCATTAAAAGACTGAGACCTAATCATAGAAATAAAACACTTTCTCTTCACACCTCACTAATACATTATTAAAAGCTTATTTACAACTGTTCCTTTTATCTGGTGCATCGTATCTGGCTAACAAGAAAAAAAATGTATAAAATACAATGAAAAGGAAAAACAAAAACCAGTTTGAAGATAGAGAGCAATCACCAGAACCAGACTCGGGTATTTCAGAGATGTTGAAAATATTAGACTGGCAATTTAAAACAACTATGATAAATATATTAAGGCCTCTAATCAATTAAGTAAACAATATGTAAGAACAGATGGGCATACATGTAAGCAAAGAGATAAAAATCTTAAAAAGCTAAAAATTTAAAACACTGTAAAAAAATAAAGAATGTTTTAGAATGGCTTATTTGTAGATAGTTCATGGCTAAGGAAAGAATAGCTAACCTCTCCCTACCCCCTAAAATAAAAAACCTCCACTTAAGCTTATTATTTTCAAAGTACAGAAAATCAAAGATAAAGAAGGTATCCTGAAAGAAACTAGTCGGGGGAAAACAAATAATTTACCTACAGAAGAGCAAAGATAAGAATTAAATCTGAATTATCACCAGAAATCATATAAGCAAGAAGGGAATTAAATATTCAGAGTGCTGAAGAAAAAGACCCCACCAATCTAGAATTCTGTACCCTGAAAATGCAGCTTTCCAAAATGAAGAAATAAAGATTTTTCTTAAATGCAACTGAAGAAGTGTTTTGTCAGATTTGCCTTGCAAGAAATGCTGAAATGCCCTTAGAGAGAAGAAAAAGATATAGGTAAGAAGTGTGGATCTACATAAAGTAAGGAAGAACATCAGATGTGGAGTACATGAATGTAGAAGAAAAACTTTTACTTTTCTATTTCTAATTATCAGATAACAGTTCAAAATAATAATAGAAACAATGAATTTGATTATGTATATACAATATACATACAAAAATATGTATTCTTGTATATGCTTATGTATAATTTAAATGAATGGCAGTAATGATACAGGGATGGGAAGAAAATAAGAATTATGTTGTTTGCCCTGGCCGGTATGGCCCACTTGGTTGTGTGTCATCCTATATAACTGAAAGGTTGTGAGTTCGGTTACTGTCAGGGCACATGCTTAGGTTGTGGGTTTGGTCCCTGGACGGGGAATGTATAGGCAAAAACCGATTGATGTTTCTCTCCTCCATTTGATGTTTCTCTCCTTCTCTCTCTCCTCCTTTCCCCATTGATACTCTGTTAGTATCAATGAGCATGTACTCTGGTGAAGTTTAAATGAATAAATAAAAAAAAATTAAAAATTATAAAAGAAGTATGATAATATAAGGCACTTTCACTACTATTAAGTAATATAGTATTTGTCAGTGGACATGGAATTAATGTATATTACAAACTCTAAGGAAACATCTTTAAAATGTTTTAAATTTGTTTTTAAATTGAAACAATAATTTATAACCTTACAAAAAAAAGTTTCAGGACTAGATGGATTTATTGATTAGAAAGAAGAAGAAGGAATTAGCCAAAAAACATGTATGAATGACCCATGGGTATAGACAATGGTGTGGGGATGGACTGTGGGAGCAGGGGGTGGGCTGGATGGAGGAGGGCAAAGGGAGAAAATGGAACAATGGTAACAGAATGAACAAGACTTTTTAAAAAAGGAAAAAAATGAATCAATAATTTATAACCTTACAAAACAAACTATCAGGACTAGATAGATTTATTGAAATGCCCTTCCAAATACTTAAGGGAAAAGTTATACCAATTCTCAACAATCTCTTTCTGAATCAGAAATAGAGGGAAAATCCCCTAACTCATTCTATGAGGCAAATATTACATTAATATAAAAAACAGACAGATATTCCAACCACAGAAAATTATAGACCAATATTTCTCATAAGTGTAGTTGCAAAAATACCTAGAAAAATATTAGCAAATTAAATCCAGCAATGTTTAAAATAAGTATATACCATAACCAAGTGTGATTTATCCCAGATATTCATTTTTAAATATTTGAAGCAAAACCTAAAGAGGAAAAAAATTACTTAACTATATCAAAGGATTCAAAAAAAATATTTGACAAAATTAAAAATATTATCATGATAAAAACTCTTGGTAAACTATGAATAGAGGGGACTTCCTCAGCTTGATTTGTAAATTTTACAAAAAGATTATAGTTAAAATCATACTTATTGGTAAGAAATTCCAAGATTCTGACTAAAACCAGAAAAAAAGTTAACATGATCTCTCTCTCATCACTGCTTTTCAACATCATTCAAAATGCCCTAAAATATACAGAATGTATATAAACGCTAGCTAATATAATAATACAATAAAAGGAAATTAAACATACACTGATTGGAAAGGAAAATGTAAAACTGTCTTCATTTACAGATGATTCGATCATCTGTGTCTAAAACCTGAAAGGATATAGCAAAAACTCCTGGAACTATGGAATTATGGCAAGGCTGTAGGACACAGATTAATATGAAAAAGTCAAACACTTTGTTATATATCAGCAATGAGCAAATAAAATTTCAAATTAAAACACAATATCGTTTAAATTAGCACCTAAAATTAAATACATAAGTATAAATCTAATAACATACGTTAAAGACCTATGTAAGAAAAACTGCAAAACTGATAAAAAGAAACCAAAGAAGATCTGAATAAATGGAGACATATTCCATGTCCATGAATAGTAAGACTTAATATTGTTACTGTTCTGTTAGAACATAGACTGTTCTAACATAATCTATGGATTCAAAGTAACCCCAATAAAAACTCAGAAAGTTTTTTTAGGGATATTGATAAAATTATTCTGAAGTTTATATGAAGAGGCAAAAATCCAGAATAACTAATATGACATTGAGGAGAAGAACAAAGTTGGAATCAACCTTACATGACTCCAAGGCTTACTATTTAGGCAGTGTAATATTAAGAATAAAAAGGATAGATAGATTAATCACTGAAACAGACTAGAGAGAACCTAGAAATTGCCTCATATAAACATAGCTAATCTTTGAAAAAGGAGAAAAGGCAAAACAATGGAGCAAAAATAGTGTTCTCAACAAATAGTACAGAGATAGATTGACAGCCACATGCAAAAAAAAAAATGAACCTAGATACAGACGTTGCACCCTTCAGGCAAATTGATTCAAAATTGGCCACAGACATAAATGTAAAATGCAAAAATACAAATCTTTGAAATTATAACCTAGCAGTTATCTAGACAGCCTTGGAATAAATAGGACTAAATATATACAACCTTGGATTTGGCAATATATTCTTTTAGTTGCAACAGCATAGGCATAGTCCCTGAAATAAAAAAGAATAATAAAGTAGACCACATTAAAATTCAAAATTTTGCTTGGTGAAAGATATTGTCAAGAAATGAGAAGAAAAGCCATAGTCTCAGAGAAAATATTTACAGAAGAAATATCTGATACATAGATAAAATACACCTGCAAAACCCTTAAAATTCAACAATAAGAAAACAAACAAACTGACAAAATAGGGTCAAAGACCTTACTATTACAGATTGCAAATAAGCACATGGAAAAATGCTCCTCATCAGGGAAATGCAAATCAGAACAACAATGACATGACACTACACATCTATTAGAACTGCCAAAATTCAGAAGTGATAGAACCAAATGCTGAGGAAGTGGAGCAAAAGGAACTCTCACTCATTTTTGGTGGAAATACAAAATGGAAACAGTTACTTTATAATGCAGTTTAGGTTTTCTTACAAAACTGAACATACCCTAACTATAAAATTCAGCTGTCATGCTTCTTGTTATTTACTCAAAGAAGTTGAAAACTCATGTTCACCAAAAAAAAAAAAAAAAAATACACACAGATATTTATTGCAGTCATAATATCAAAACTTGGAAGCAACCAAGATGTAATTTCAATAGGATAAATACACTATTGTATATCCAGACAAAGGAATGTTCCTAATTTCTAAATAGAAATAAGCAACTTAACCATGATAAGCACAGCACAGAGAATGTTTAGGGTAGTAAAAATACTCTGTATGATGTTACAGTGGTTACTACATGTTATTATGTATTGTTCAAACCAGGAGTGCTCTCTAACATAAACTACAGACTTTGATAATGATGTGTGAATGTAGTTTCATCTTTTGTAACCAATGCCCAACTCAGGTGAGGGAATATTGATAATGAGGGAGGCCATACATGTGTGGGGCAGGACATATGTGGGAAATCTCTATATCTTCTGCTCAATGTTTCTATAAATCTAAAATGGACCTAATAAATAATGTCTATAAATTAAAACTTTAAAAAAATATGATTTGCCTAAATGATATTGCCTTCTACTGTGGTATCCGCATTCCCCTAGATGCTCAGTAAGGGTGTTCTACAAGGTTCTTCTTTATGAGATATGGGAGGTATTTGGTTAGTGCCAGTTTATTTCACTGCAGAGAAAAATCAATCAATAAAATGTGCAGCATTATAGCATATCCAACTTATTAGTTTATTTAAAAGGAGATGCAATTTCATGATGGAGACGTCAAGCTGTGTTGCCAAAGTATAAACATATCTGTTTTGACAACTATTGTGTGACTCACGCTATCTAAGAGACATAAGTAACTAGAGTTGCAACAATGTAGTATACAAAACAGAATATAATATTTTTATTTTTCATAAACAAATAAAGTAAAACATGAATAGAAACAAAAATGTATGACCCAAAGGCAGGGAAAAACAGTCAATAGAAACTGTCTCTGAGAACTTACAAATATTGGAATTAACAAAAAGGACTTCAAATTAACTATTATAAATATGTTAATAACATTAATAAACCATTTTAAAATAATTAACTGAAAGTACAATATGGTGGCAATGATTATTTAAATATAGTGTATCAATAAAGAGGTAGACAGTATATTTATAAAAAACAAAATGGAAATCCTGGAGTATAAAACAATAACCAAAGTAAATATTTTGATATATAGTTACAGTGAATTTTATTTGGATGAATAAAGAATTAGTGAACCTAAAGATAGTTCAGTATAGAGTATTCAAATTGAATACCAAAAATTATAAAGCATAAGAAAAAATAGGATTTTAATATCATAGGACTTCATCAAGCATAACATATGTATAATAGAAGTCCAAGAAGGGGAAGAGAGAAAGAGGCAGAAAAGTTATTTGAAAAAAATAATGGCTAAAAGCTTCCTACATTTTATAAAAATATTAATTTATGCATCCAAGTTGTTCATAAATTCAAAATAAGATAAAGATAAAACATCCACAGCTAGCCACATCAGAGTCAAGCTGTTGGAAGACAAAGATCAAGATAAAATCCTGAAAGCAACATTAGAAAAATTATTCATCAGAATAAGAGAAACATATTATAAATATCTTACTACTTATTAGAATCAATGGATGCCAGAAATCAGTGGATTGACATATCCAAACTGTTAAATAAAATTTCAACCAAAAAGTATATATCAATCAAAATGTCCTTTCAAAATAAAAGCAAAGTAAAAAATATTACAAGACAAAGAAAAACAGACAGAACTTGTTGCTAATGCCTGACTTACAAAAAAACTAAAATAATTTCTTCATGCTAAATGGAAATGACACTAGGCATTAGCTCAAATTCAGGTAAAATGATAATGATTACTAACAAAGAATATTGCATTGTTATATATAAGTATTTTCCTTCTCCCAGATCATACTCACAATTATTTATTTTTATTTCTACATTTCTCTAAATCAGTCTCTTTCTATTTTTCTTCCATTGAAAAAATTATCTGAATTACTTCATGTCTAACCAGAAGAGAAAAATTCTAATTATTGATATATATTAGAATACTAAATTTAGTTCAAATTAATTTTAAGTCACAAGTTACATTCTACAGGAAGCTGCATATGCATAAATATGAGTGTGCATACATGCTTTCAAGTATATGTGTTCATGAATATCTTGTGGCCCAATGTTTTCTTTCAACTGTATATATTTCTGATTACATAATACAATTCAACAGGAAAGTTGGATTGAATTCATCAAAATTATCTTTGAAATTAGATCATTATTTTTTAAGGTATATACTTCTTACATCCAAAAACATGTTTTACATCAAAAATAAGGAAAATAAAAGAATGCTTTTATGAGTTCAGATAAAGAAGGAAGAAAATGAATATTTTTTAGTTAAACTAGGTTATATCAAGTAATTATTTCATTTACATTTTCTGAGTTACTAAACAAAGGAACACAGTAATAAAAATGGAGAAAATAATTATGAAGAGATATATTTGCCAAGTCAAAAAAATGAATTACCAATACTAGAAATTTATGTACCACAAAAGGCAAAGAGAGATATATTTTCGAGTAGGATGACTTTCCTAGAATCACAGTAATTACCGTATGGCAGGACATATTTTCAAAATGTCCTCAACAATAGATTCCATTTCACATATTCATTTTATAGTGTGACATTGACCTACCTCCCATTGAGTGGAGGAGCCTATGACCTTTGCCTTTGTAACCAGAAATAATTTTGCCACATTTTGACTAATGAAGTATGGTTCAAGTAACACTGTGATTTCTGAGGCTGGGTCACAAAAGACAATGCAGCCCCTGCTTTGTCAGAAGGAAGACCCACTCTTGAAGACTCCTACAATCATTTGTGTGTCTAATTGGCCACCTTAGGGCAAGAAACCCAAAGTAGCCCTTGGGGCGATGTCACATGACTACACTCTTAGATTGCATAAAAAGAGAGATCTACAGTACTGTTTTAGTTTGTCATTTTCTAAAGTATATGAAAAGGCAAGACAGGCTTGTTGATCTGAGCCTTTTACTCATTCTCAACCTTCTCAGAAACTTGAGATAATAAAGTGAATATTGTCATTTTAAACTACAAAGGTTTTGGATGGCTTGTTACATAATGTAAATGGAAAAATGTACAATTTAGAATATATTTTTTAAAAATATAATTTGACAAATCCACTTTAGGAATTATAATGATGTGGTCATAATAACCTCAGTCTGTAAAATAGGCTGCCATAATAATTTTTATGTTAATTTTCATGACTGTACTTTTGTTATGGCCCATGGGCAAGATGTACAAAAATATGTGAATGATATAAATATGCAAGTACCTTAAGCCTCCAGTATGGACCCAGTGAAGGAGAAATAGTATGGGTCTGATGATATCATTTCTTGTTAATACTTGTACTCCTGCTTCTTGCACCCTTGCTTCTAACACAGTGGCAACAGGGAAAGGTGGAACACTACATGATAAAAGATGTTGTGTATCGTGTTTATAAATTACCCATGAATCTAGCACAGCACTCATAGTTGGAATTGGGAGACTTTTGTTCAAGGAATGAATGAGTCAATGAATACAACTATTTTGTTAAGAGTTCAGTCACCAGAAACAGATATGGCATCAGTGCAATTACAATTAATAAGTATTAGCTAATTTTTATTAAGAACCTCCTATGAGCTGGGCAGTAGTTTAAAGGATTTATCTATAACTAATTCATATAAATTTTATAGCCGAATTGAGGATGTGACAATTATCCTCATTTTATGGATTTAAAACAAAGCTAATAAATGAAGAAGTTATTAACTTACATAAGCTTATAGGAATAATATGTTAATAAAAAATTTATGACTCTTATTTTGTTTCAGATACTGAGAAAAATTTCACAATTTTATTTGTGCATATTTATTTTATTTCTTCAGTTTTGACCCTTGAGACAACTATTCAAGTGAATTTTATAATTTTTATGAAATTTCAAATATGTCCTTTTTATTATAAGTGTAAAAAGTAATTTAGGCAAAGTAATATACTTATATGTCATATGGAAAACTGTGTAATTGCAATCTTATCTCATGCTTTATTAATGAGTATGGATTGTTAATATATTAACCATCATACAAATTCTCTCTTTGAAAAACTTATTTCTCATTTACCCTGAAAGAATGAAAAGTTTCCATAACATTGTATTGTAAGGAAAAATCTTTTCATATATCATACATCAGTGCATAAAATACAGCATAAAAATATTAAATGGCACCAAGTGCTAAGAACAGCACTTTTATTTAAATATTTATATAATTAATTTTCTTTATGATATTTAATTCAAATATTTTCAGTTCTGATTTATAATATTTTGAATTTTCTGGTTAAATAAAGGGGGGGGTGGAGTAGATATAGGTGAGCAAACATGGGATGGGAATATCTGTATTAGTGCCAACAATTACATTTTTAAAAATAAATAAAAATTTAAGAGTTAAATTTGCCTATTTCTCCTATTTTTTAATGCAACCACTGGAAAATGAGAAACTGCACTTTGGCTTACCTATTTCTTTTTTTAATTATTATTTTATTTTTTAAAAGATTTTATTTATTTATATTTAGAGAAGAGGAGAGAAACATCAGTGTCAGGTTGCCTCTTCTGGGGACCTGCCCAACAACCCAGGCATTTGCCCTGACTGGGAATTGAATCTGTGACTCACTGAGCTGCACCAGATGAGGCTTACATATTTCTATTGGACACTAATCTATTGTTGCACTAACCTATGATTATTTAATTTGTCTCTTCATTAAAAGATTATACAGGTCATGAGATTCCAAAAAAAATTAAGTGCCTACCTCATTTTATATGCACAATAAAAAATAAGTCCTTTTCCCCCTTTTTTCTTCTAAAAAAATAAAAGTAAGGAGTACAAGGAAAAGGAGGAGGACAAGGAAGGAAACAATGGGCATTGAAACACTAGCAGATGTTGAAGTAAAAGGGAATGTTTTGCATGTGAACAAGTAGAACTCCCTGTTTTTTATGCATGTTCTATTATCTCAAACAAATGGTCTAAACACAGAGAAACCAATGCCAGATTGCTTTGGGAATCAGGATAAAAATCTCATAAAAATCCTTAACTGCATCTGAAATCACTAAGATTAGTATTCATATAAGACTTGGACTTTATACATATAGGTAAATACAGAATTTGGAAAACATTTTAATGTGCTGTAGTAACCTTAAATATTTATTTATATTTGGCATTGAAACCATCAAGTACGTGAACTGCTCCTGGAGGAATCAATTTTAATGGGACATAAAATCATATTAGCCATGATTTGGGAATTATGTTACTTGATCTTTTTTTTTCATGTAAGAGTTTTGATCATTTAGGTTCATGGTATATGCTATTTCACTTTCAAATATATGCATTCACAACAACCTTGATTTCAATGCTTTTTAAGAAATGAAACTTTTCTGTCAGGTGTTATAGGTTGCCACTGTTGCTATGAGATTGATGTTTAAAACATATAAAATTACTAATCAAAGAATAAAGGCTTTCTGGGGAAATAAACTTTCCCTAGAGTTCTAGGAGTTCTTGTAAAATGCCTTGGCCTTGGAGATATGGATATATAGAGAGAATAAAAATAGAAAATGTTTACTTACCTGTCACATGACATGAGGATTAGATCTATAGCCATTTGCTGGGTTTATTTTTTATCTTATCGTAAAAGGAAATCAAAATCTCATCCCCCTGAGATGCTCATAGCACAGACTAGCTCCCAGGCTATACTATAAAGTACTAAGAATAATAGAGAAGTTATCTTCCTAACTATTATCATTCTAAAAACAACACCTGGGAACTTGAAAACATCCCTATGCTGTAAATGTCCAGATTACTTAGGACTCTATAGGTCACAGAGAGAGTTTATTTATATTTCACAGGGTTGGAATTAGGATTTCGGGGCATTTTGTGCCAAAGGAGGAGACTGTCTCAAGAGGAGAGGAGGGCATCTACCTCATTCCCCTTTAAAAGCAAAGAAAAATACTTTCTTCACTGCTCCCTGATGGAATTTTTTATTATTCACGTAGGAAATTTCCCATTGGCTTTTATGTCATGGGATAAGGGTTAAGACCTTCCCAAACTTATTTAATGTGAAGTTATAGTAAATCTGTCTCTGATCCATACCACTTATGTAAGCAGTCAAGATATATATGAGATCTGTCTGGAAAAAGTCCAGCCATTGTTAATACAATGATAGTGGTTTGCATGACATCAGTGTAACCTGGCAGCCAAAGAGAATGGACTGGAATGTCCATGTATAAACAATGATGACTTCACTGTACTAGGCAGTGGGGATAGTAGATGTTGTTGAGTGAGTGTGTGTATTGTGCGGCTGTCACACTCAGAATGACTGAGCAAGTAGAGTAATGAATCTGCATCCAATTTTGCATTAAGCTTGAACATTCCTCCACAGAAACTAGTCAGATGATTCAGAAGGCCTCAGCCATGGGCAACTGGTGATTGGCAGCTTCATCACAACAATGTGGCCACTCATGCATCACGTCTTGTGCATAGTTTTTGATGAAACATCAAATCACTTGTTTGACTCAGCCCCGTTACGGCCCAGATTTGGCACCTGGCAACTGCTGGCGTTTTCCAAAACCAAAATTACATATGTAAGAGAAGAGATTTCAGGCCATCAATGAGATTCAGGAAAATATGAGAGGAGAGCTTGTGGCGACTGGGAGAACTATGTAAGGTCCCAAGGTGCCTACTTGGAAGAGGACTGAGGCACCATTGTCCTATGTATAATGTTTCTTGTATCTTGTATCTTCTTCAATAAATGTCTCTTTTTCATATTACATGGCTGGATACTTTCGGGGTAGCCCTGAAAGGTTTCAATCCATGTCTTCTCAGCATATCCTATCAACCAATTTGTGAAACATAATCCACTAGATTGTTTATTCTTTATATTTATGCACCCTTTTATATTTTTGTGCAACCTAAGAATTATTTATTATACAACTCCCATTAAATTATCGCTAAATGTGACTGCCTTCAAAGTGAACCATGAAAACCCAAAGAAAATATAAGACAAAAAACATAGTTAGAGCTGGCAAGCTGTCCCTATTGGTTCCACGTTTCCCTTTTTATTGAATAATTGCAGTTAGAGCTAATCCAACAACATGTAACTTGTAAATTATTGTGTTCCATGCTTCCTTGCCTTTTTTCATGCTGATTCCTTTGCCTGAAACACTCTCATACTCCATTATTTAGTTTTTATAATATTTGAAGTTTCAGATAAGTTGTGTGTAAATATGATGCATAATATCTCAAATAATAAATTATATTTATTATCTCCACTTTGCAGATAAAAAAACTGAGGCTTAGAAAGATTACTTGCAAATGTTACATAGGAAATTGAAAAATCTAGGTGATGTGGTGCTGGAGACAAACCTTTTCATTATTGCCTCAACTTGCAAAATCCATTTCTTCCTCAAAGTCACAATCCAAACTTCCTGTTCTCTTGGAGAGCCTTTCCTGACTGCCAGATCCAATGAAAATACCTTTCCTCTTCACCTTTGTGAACATTTCCATCCTACACTGCTTACCACTTGTTTTAATCCTGCTTTAATCACTCATGATTACACACACGTGTAGCATGAGAGGACAGAGTCCTTCACGGGGAGCGCAGCACTCTGGGATCTGAGGGTTACCATCTGTGGCCAGCAGAGATGGGACCAGGGACTCTGAATTCCACAGAGTCCGGCCCGAGGGCGTCACAGGTGGGGGGAATAAACACAAAGCGTCACAAACATTTCTCTGTTTGCCAGGAAAGGGGACAGGGGGACTTCCCTCTTTGTTGAGAAGCCCCTCTAGCCTCTTTTTCCAAAGGCTTTTATGGAAAAGGTTATCAGTGGGGCCAGGTAACAGGAATACACAGGTTATCTCATTACATCAGTATGTTAATGTTCACAGAGAATGGTGATGTTTTGAAGAAAACGAATGGCCGGAACACACCGATTTACATGGGTCCCAGACGAGACTAGTAAACGAGAGACGACTAAACATGAGAACGTAGTAAACATGACTGCCTAAGTGTATAAGGTTAGGGTATGTGAATAATGTAAATTTCCTTCCCATCATGAGGTGGCTGTAGCTTCTGAGGGAAGAACAAAGCACAATTTAAAGAATTTACTTTTAGGCCTAATTTCCCTGGGAACTGTCAGTCTGGTTTAGGACTGACTCCAGAATTGTTTCTTATCTGAGCCAGGCAAGGGAAGGGAGCCGCCAAGAGACAGGAAGACTTCTTTCAGATAGAATGAGGACTCCAGCCATGTTCAAGGGTTGTGGGCCTTTCTGCCCTTTCTCCGTGTCCCCCAGTTTCTTATCTGCTTCCCATACCGGTCAATATCTGTCTTAGGTCACCCCTTTCATCAAGAGGTCTTACCCGTCATCAGTAAGTGACTATCACAGGGCCTAACAGAGAGGCAGGAGCTGCACCCCTCTCCTGGGGGCAGGTTATGTCTCCTCAGGGGCCTGTTTCTCCAAGGCCTCCCTGATTATTTCCAGCCTTGGGGCCCTCCCGCCTGTTGGTGGGGTTACAGTTCCTGAAACCAGACAGGGCATTTCCCAACATCTGCTTTTTTGTTTGTTAAAGTGGACATTGAGGTGAGTTCGACAATACCAGCTACTTGTTTTTTCCCTCACTTTATCTCTGTGAAACAGCTTAGAAATGCATCGCAAAGCGCAGAAGACAATAATAATCAGTAAACATCCTGCAGCACCCATGGCCCATACACAGAGTTCAGACCCTCAGACCAAGTCTTAGGATTGAGCCATTGCAAATTAATCATTTAGAGTTTGGAAAATTTTGTGCTTAGAACATCTCTTAATGTCCTAAAGTTGTTGACGCCACTCAAGCTGGAGCTGATCGATCTGGCCTTCCAGTTTGGATGAGAAAGCCCCTCTAAGGCGGTGTAGCACTTCTGCCCAAGAGTGTTGACTGGAATTCCATTGCAGTGGGATGACCCACAACTTGGAGAAGCCAGGATCACAGTTGAGCTGCTGGCAAGTGACAATGGCATCCTGGCGTTCTCCCAGCCATATCACAGCTGATTAGATGTGGTGTTTCTCCTCCGTTCATTCAGACTGGTTGCACACAGTGGTCTTGTTGGAACTTAAATACAAACATTCCCTCTTCCCCCAGGTTAGTAATTCTGTTGGTCCTTCACAGTTTCCATTCCTAGGGGATCCCTATAAAATACCAAGGGATGAGGATCTTCATTGGGCTTACTCCAGGGGAAATGTTTCTCTATCGGAATGTTAAATAAATGGCCACAAATAAGAATTATAGGTATACATGGCTATCATTATCAAATTTTTAATAAATTTTCAGTGGGGGACTCCTGACTCCCCCTTTTTTGTTTGCTAAGGAGAGAGTTAAAGATATGATGAGTGCGCTCCACGATTGCTTGACTGATAAGATTATGAGGTTCCTGTTTTATGTTGAATTTCCATCTGTTTAAAAATTCTTGAGTTGACTTTGCCGTGCAACCTGGGCCAATATTGGTGTTGGAAGTAGGCTGAGGTTACAGGCCTCAGGCCTCAGGTGCAGCTGAAAAACCGCCTGAGTTTAAAAGAGCCACTTCTTTTTCCTACGGTCCTGTAGAAGTAGGCATGCTGCTGTTCGGATTGGCAAGTTAATTACCCTTTGTTCTCATGACCTAGTCACTTCCAGGTCTAAAAGTTTTACAGTGTTTCGAAAGACTTTTACATTTATTTTTCATTCATTCATTTTCTATTTTTAATGTTCTTCCTTTCCATGCCACAAATGGACATGGCATATATATATTTTTTTTTCCTTTTTACTCCTTCACAATGCTCCATTACAATCCTTGATTTTCACAATCTTTCAGTTCCTTAATTCCTTCCTTAATGTTCACAGAAAGTAAGTGGGTTTCAGTGCCTATATTCTGGCAGGCCTTAATGAGTTGGCTTGATGTTAAATGCTCCTTAGCTTGATAGAATTGAGAACAGCTTTAAAATTAATATTTGCGTTCTCATAGGCTAACTGCAGTATAAGAGTTTGAGTTGCTTTATTTATTTACTCACTTATTTAGGTTCACGAAACCTAAATAATTAAATTCTATTTATTTATTATTATAAAGTTTATTATTATCTACTTATTTACTTAGATTTGCAAAATCCAAATAATTAAATTGTATTTATTTATTATAAGTTGTATTATATTGTTACCTGTATATTTATTATTATTTTTATATTTATAGTCACATATTTCACACATATATCATGTATAAGATATATGCACATATAAACATACTCATACATATATAAGTATATATTCATATATATACTTATATACTTATTAATTATTATTATTATCATTATTGGCAGGGTTACAGTTCCTGAAACCAGATAGGGCATTTTCCAACACACACACACACACACACACACATACACACACACACACACGTATGTAAATATAGAAGGAAATATGTAAATATAGAAGGAAAGTAAGAAGACTAAGTTGATTGCTGGTTTCCTAGAATTTAGAATTAAATAAATACATACTTATTTACTTGAATAATGAATTAAGGTTGTCATATTTTTCTGAAGGAAAAACACAGGAGACAATGAACAGGAGAAGCTAATGCAATAAGGAGCATAAAGGACAAAAATGTACACTTGTCCCTCAATATCTTCCAGGATTGGTTCCATGACCCCCATGGATACCAGGATTCCTTATACTCATGTTCCTTATATAAAATGGTATAGTATTTGCATATATCATAAGCACATCCTCTTGTATACTTTAAATCACTTTTTGATTACTTATAATATGTAATACAGTGTAAATGCTATGCAAGTAGCTATGTTGTTTAGGGAATAATGGGAAGAAAAAAAGCTTGTAGATGTTCAGTACAGATGCATCCATTGTAGGACTAACTACATAGTACACATAAGCAACAATGTATTTTTTCCTAAATATTTTCCTTGCACAGTTAGTTGAACCTGTGGATGTGAAACCCAAAGATACAGATTATTACCTGAATATTCTATTTCACTTTTAACTTATAATTACAATTAGGATCTAATTTTTTAAGGAAATGACTTTTTAAATGAGGCCAGAAAAAAAGCTAACCCATTGAGAAAAACCTAGATTTATCTTACTGACTAAGGATTAGAAGTTGAGGTAAAGAATATTTGAGATAAAAGAGACACATTTTGGGAAAACCTTGAGTTGAAGAATAATGGAAAAAATTGCCAATGTGTTAGGAGCACCTTTAATAAGGGAGTGGGATGCATGAGAGGCTATAAAGCTGGCCAATAACTAAAGGAGTCCGACCTTTACTAGTGATGGTTTAGCTTTTGAATTGGATAATGTAAAAAAGGGCGTTCCCCCCCCCTGCCCGCCCCCTGCAATCCCACTTAATTACCCTGTTTTGACAACAGATGCAATCTTTTACTTACGTTTACTTTGTCATTGTCTAGCATAGTGTCCTCACTTAATAGACACAACTATCTCTTAACAAAATGGGTGTTGTCAAAGGTAGGTTAACCAACTCTTCCTCCTAAAACTCCTGTCTTCTTGCTGCCACACTATTGCCTTGCTCAATCATGAATCATTTAAAAGTTTTCCACTCAAAAATTCCCTGTAGTTAATTTTTAAAATGTTTAAATTATGTGCATTCATGCAATAGAAAACCATAAATATGTACTGGATATTACCATGTGTTCTGAGCTGTTTCAGAGTAATGATTTAGGGATAAATAAGAGTGGACTCTGTTAATAAGGAACACAGCCAAGTTGATAAATATTAAATCTCAAACTGGATTTATGCAATATGTGGGACACATATTTAAGGAATAATTCATGTGCTCACTGGTAAGAAGAATTGCTTATCTCCTCAAATATTATGTAAAATCCATGAAAGTATTTTCTTTAAATTGCAGCCTGTAACCCACCCTTTTCATTACTAGTGTTTTCTTCTTAGATCAGGATGTAGAACAGTGTTGTACTTAGAAAGGGTATGTGGTATGACAGAGAACAAATTAAATGTTAAATAACTTTAAATCTTAAAATCCTCTTTAAACGTCTTAAAACATTTTCCCAGTCTAGAATCAAATTAATAAGATATGCACATGCTCAAATGCCGTCATAGGGTTTAAATATAAAGATGCCATTTATATATTAAATGTCATTATTAACAATCAGGAATTGAAATCTCTATAATGGATTTAGACTAAAGAGGGTAAAATTTGTCTAAAGTTTTAAGGTCTTTAGTGCTTTATTTTCTATTTAGGGTATATGATGTTCTTACGGTTTCTAAATTGTCTTTATTACTATTTGAATAGTTAAGCAAATACTATGGCAATTAGAGAACACTTGCAACCTTCTAAAATTATTTGTTTGCAACAATATTTGTTGGAGGTAGTGTTTTTCTTCTTTTAAACTATCACCCACAAAATAGAACCTACAACTGGATAATACAGGTTGTTCAGACCAATATATTTGTGATGGCATCTGGGAAACCACCTCTAGTTAAAATGGCAAATATTGTCAATGACATGCTGGTTTAGATTAGAATTTTCATTTAAAAATATATTCTATTTTATTAAAAGAGAAAAATCTTAAAACTGTAAAAACTACATGCACATATAACATATGTCCTACTGTAGCACATATATTATTAAAATATGTATGGATTTTTTTAATAAGCAGGTATGTTGGAATCTTATGATTCCTACAACGAAAATTATTGCAACAAAAATTATTTTCACTGCTTAATTGCTTATCAATGTTGACATTTTTGATACTTCTTATTGTTAGTTTTGATTTTATTGCCTTTGTCTTTTTGCTAAATTATTTAAATGTCTTTGAAGTCAATGCTGTCTTAAATTGTTCCTTTCTCAGACTCTAGTACACCCACGAGCATATGCTATGTACAAAATGATTTGTATAAAATATTTTATTTATCTGACTGCTTTGATAATTTTAGCACCTGTCTTCTGAAGGATGAATGGGATGTTTTGCTGAAAGGTGTGATTTAGGGGGGTTCCTGGCAGGACAACGGGTGCTGAGCCACTGACTTGTGTTATTAGCCCCCCTAGCCTCCAACCTAACTTACGCTATGCTGAGGGTAAGCAACGGCAGAAGAGGAACAGGTTGCTGTGATGGTTAATTTTGTGCATCACCTTGGCTGGGCTATGGTACTCAGCTGTGTGGTCAGACATAATTGTTGATGTTTTTGTGAAGATGTTTTTGAATTAACATTTAATTTGGTGGACTTTGAGTAAAGCAGATTGTCCTATATAATGGAGATGTGCCTTAGTTAATCAGTTGATGGCCTGACTAGAATAACAATGACTTCCCCAGAGTAAGAAAGAATTCTGCCAGCAAAGGGCCTTTGGATTGAACTGCAGCTTGGGTCTCTTTCCTGGGTCTCTTTCTTGTGGCTCTTTCCTGGGTCTCCAGCCTGATGACTTGCAGACTTAAGTCCAGGTTTTGGGCTTGCTAGCCTCCATAATCACATTAGCCCATTCCTCAAAAATTAAAATCTAAAATAAAATAAAATATAAAATATAAAATAAAATAAAATAAAGTAAAATAAATATTTATGTTTATAAACATCCTGTTGGTTCTGAGTTGTTGTTTTTTTTTACAGTTGCTATACATACTACCTATACTAAGCAACTGCTCCTTGAGGATTGTTCAATGATTCCTGAGCCCTTTCTGTTTCTTATATCTATTGAACCTGAATTAGCACAACCCAGAATTCTGAACCAATCTAATCCTGATTGTGTTATTTTCAGTGTAATTATCTAATATAATTTATTGATTATCTGATATTTTCACTTTTTCTCACTTTTAGGAATTACTCTTTAAAGTAATAGTTAAATATTTTTAATTTTTTTATATTATGGATTTGTTTTATTATCTTTTTTATTATTTCATAGATTTTTGGACGAGAGAGGGTAGACATGTGAACCTATTCTCACAACTTGATTTCACCTTCCACATTTCTTAATAATAAATCTTAAATTAACTTATCACTATTGTTTAGCTCATAGTTTTTTCTTGATTAAATGTTCTGTTCAGTAACATAACAATGTAAATTATTTTTCTCTACAAATAGTAAAGTTGTATGATGCTACATATTGAATAATTTCTATAGAAGTTTTTTTTTTTCCTTTCTAGCCCAAATCCCTATAAATGTAGAATTTATGTAATCTGACTGTTATGGGATGAATGTTGTTCCCCCAAAATTTATGTGTTAAAATTGTGGCTTCCCATATCTCAGAATGTGAATATAGTTGGGGATAAAGTCATTAAAAAGGTAATCAAGTCACTGTCTGTGGTACTTTCTACTGACAGCCCTAACTAACTAATGCACTGACAAAACAGTTTATATGTCCCAATTCTACAGTCAGTCGTAAAGGTTACACAATAGATGCACACACAGGATGTTTCAAGGAACAAATTGATATGAGCACAATTCTGGGGTCTCACAAGTACTGCCTATATCAGACACCCTGCAGATGAGGCTCCTGCAATTTTACTTCTTTGATCAGAATTCCCTGAGGTGTATCTCCGATATCTGGCTGTTCTTTCTCCAATCTTTTGCTCACTGTCTCTCTTGAATAATGTTGTACACTGCTTTTTCTCTGGTATTTCTTTCTCCTCTTATTCTATGCACTTATAGAGAAGGCTCATTTACTCTTTGACTTTAATTGCCACTTTTAGGTTGTTGATGACTAAGAATGACCCTTTGCTCTTCTTCTGTCCATATTACTCCCTGGATGATATCTATTCCTACAAATTTAGATACCATCTACATATGCAGAGGGCGCCCACATTTATATCTTTAGGATTAATTTCTCTCCTTTCATTACACATGATTATGTAATAGAAATTTCAATCCTAGTATTACCAAAAAACCCCCACAAAACATGAAACTTCCATTTTCTCCCTGCCCTGTACCTTTCTCCAATTCAATAAATGTTGATGCTGTTGGCCAAACCAAAACACTAGGGTCACCTTGATGCCTCCCTTTTTCTTACTTTCTAAATCCAATCCATCAACAAATCCTATCTTCTCTGTCTTCAAAATGTATCTTATCCATACCTTCCTATTCAGTGTTATTCCTAATACCCTGGTCCAAAGCATAAACAACTCTCACATGGATTATTTCATTACTCTTCTAACTGGTCTCTCTGATTTTATCCCTGCATTCGTAAAGCCTATTCCACTTAGCAACCAGACTAACAGACCAACATGTTACTCCTTGGTCAAAACCTGCACTGGCTCTCCATGACACCAACAATAATCCCAAGTTTATAGCATAGTCTAGAATACCTCCCACAATCTGGCTCTGCACCTTCCCTAATGCCGTTTCCTAGTATCTCATTTATCATTTATTATATTGTTTATCCTCATATATACCAGGTGAACTTTCATTGCAGGGTATGTGGACATATTTCCTTATACAAAGAAAACTTTTGCCTTGAATGTTTATATGGTTTGCTCCCCTAGTAGATTCAGGTCTCTGGTCAAATGACACCTCTCTGAGAGTTCTTGCCTGACCACTTTTAAAAATTGTACCATTCATTCTTTATCCTTCTACTCAAATTTATTTTTTTCATAACTCTTCTCATTATGTGGTAGTTTATTATATATTTATAAGCCTCTCTCTTCTTCTCTATCTCTTGTGTAAGACATCTGAAGAAAGAGACTTGGCCATTTTTTTTCTCTGCTAAAACCTTAGGGTCTGGAGGATTGTATTAAAATGCTAAACAATTATTATTTAAATGAAATTCATACTCAGGAATGAATGAATAAATGAATGAGAACTGGTATCATGAACATCGTAACTAACTTCAACCTGTTTGGAAGGAGAATAAGAATAGAAAAATATGTAAACAAATAAAGACAATAAAATAATAAATGTGTTATATTGATAATTTTATTTAGGGACACAATATGTGAGAACTTGTAAGAACTCTACATACCTCTGGTAAATCTAAACCCAAAATTTTTGGATAATTGCCAAAGATTGCACAGCTATCTGGTGACTTTTCTATAGCCTCAATAATTCAAATAATTATGTTTCCTGAAGTGGTTCTACCTTATATGGAAAACACAGAAGGGAAAATTTGTATAACTTATTCTACAATTCTTTCAATTAAAAAAAAGAAGAAAAACATTTTTTCAAGGACTTTTGGTACCCCAAATGGTATTCTGAAATATGAATTAGGGCATATTCTATAGCGCTGTGATAAAGTAAAGAGTAATAATGTAATAACCTACAAAGCAAATTAAATGGTTTGTTAGAGTAATCCCAGATAACTAAAACAAACAGGATTTGGAGGTCTCTGAGCACAGGATAGTTTTGGGAAACGTTTGGCTGGGGCAAGTGCCAAAAAAAAAAAATTGAATGAGGTAGAGAGCTGCCCTTTCTGAGAAGTCAAAGAATATACCAGGCTCTTGCTAGCTCTGCTAGTACTAAAAGAACTCTGCGCACCAACTGCATGTACGCACACGCACACACACGATCTGTGCGGGATTAATGTTTGTGGGCATCTATATCTATGAGTACATTTTTGAGAAACCCCAAACTCACTAGATGTACTTACCATGTATTGCCTTGCTATAAAAAAGAAGAATCACAGGTATCCCAAAAGAAGGTGAACAAAACCAGTTCTACTAGTTTTCACTCGTACCAATCCTGATGTACCCCGCATATACACATTTTGTCTCTTCTTTAAGTCAATACTTACTCAACAATGATTCATTATTCTACTATTTGAAGTACTGAGAATACAGCAAGGAACGACACAGACACAATTTTCTGTCTGGCATAGTTTATATTTTAGTTTGATATTTCTTTAAGTCCAAGTAATAAGGTATTCATTAACTTCAGTGATTCATGGAAACTATTAAGTGATATGTGACAATATATCACTATAACCGAAGTACAAGCAAATTAACCTCATTACCTTTAGCAACAGACCACATATATGCACTCTCCAAGGCTATGTTTCATCTCTCTACAGAAACACTCACAAACTGGATATTTGTCTTGGGTCTGTGCATCCTTGTCAATGCTTACTTAATAGTCAGTGCTGTAAAATTCAGTAACTTGATATTATTTACTGAATAAATAGTTTTACCTGGTATCCTATAAACATACCAGCATGTAAGTGGGTTTTATACCCCTTCATTTTCTATTGAAAATCTATGTAGGAATCATCTAGCTAGATTTATTGTATTCTAATTATCTAAGTATACAAGGTTGAGCTTTACCATTTTGCTCCTCTAAAAACAAAAAAATAACAACAACAAAAAAACTTGCAAAGAAAAATTCAAAGCAGCACCAGGATAAAATTCTTCATAGTCAAATGGTCACATTTTGCAACTATATGCTATATTTTCCAATAATTGATTGAAATGTAGGACACAGCCCTGCCTCTTCAATAAGAAAAAAGGTAAAATTGATGTGCTTAATTTAAAAAGAAGAGACACTCTAAATTGATGTGAGCAACCTATAATGTGGAATATCTGGGTGGTACTTAAAAGATAAATTAACCACTTTGGAGTAAGGTTAAAATGTTAAGTACATTAACTTCTAAAATGACAAAAGTAACCTTACATTTCAATGTTACTCAATATGATAATTTGAAATCGTTCTGTTTATTGACTCTTTATTCTCCAGATGACCTTAAATTACACATTTTATTATTATGCATTCAAAACGTATCATGCAAAATCTTCGATGTGTTTCAGCCTGTGAGTTCCCAGTTAAGGTAACTGACCACAGGTCTAGAATCAAATTCATTATTAAAGGATTTTGGCACTATTTTGTATGTAAAGACCACATGCAGCTAGACCCTAGGGTGTATTTATGCTTGTGAGGAAAAGTGAGCCTGAGCCAGTCCTCTGACCTGGATGCTGTTTTATATTTAGTGACTTGTACAATTCTACGTGGAAGCTCGAAGATTGAGGGCAAGATGGAAATGAGCTTAACTTTCAGACTGTTTAGTTGAGTTGTTTTATATTTGGGACAGTAAGGAAAAACACATGCTGGAAACATGCAAATAATAGTGATTACTTAGGGAGAAGAAGAGAGGATAACAGGAAAATCAATATTTCATTATAAGTCAGAGGAAGAAAGACATGTGAATAGAACTGGGAAGAGAAGTTGGGTAGATTGCTATACAGTTGGGAAAGAACGAGTTAATAAGAAAGGAGAAAATCATTTTAAGAAAAAAATTAATGATGTTAAATAAATGAGTGGGGTAGGTTAAAATTAGCTCTTAAAACAGGATTTGGTAATGAGGCAATTACTGATGACCTCAGAACATATTCAGCTGAGTGATGGAGCAAAACCTAATTTTATGGCTTGAAAATAAACTGGTAGTTCCTTATTAAAATAACAGATTAAAATTGTATTGCAAATTTTCTTCATCAATTACAAAAATAACAAAATTTTGTTTAAAAAATGGCAATAAATTCCTTAACCCAACTCACATAAAAAAATTAACATAATCCAATTAACACTAGAAATAAGAAGGGAAAAACCAAAAATTGGGGGCTAAGCAGACAGCCCAGTTTAGCTCAGATGTTAACCCTTCCCTTACCATCCTCAAGAAATATAGTTATATGGTAACAATTTGGAGGATTTCCCCTAATCTCAAAATCTTAAGAGAAGAAAATATGTGGCTATCATTATATTTTCCTGTTTTTAGAGAATTATTAAAAAAATGCTTGGCAGAGAGAAAGGGTAAATCAAGGATAATAAATGGTAAGAATAACTATGGAAAGAATATCCCAAGGGTTTTGTCACGTTGTTTATGACTACGGCCCCATAAAGATTTTTTTTTTAAAAAGTAGTGAAAAACATTTTAAAAATACAACATGAGAAATAAATTGGAAATCTGACACTTTTGCAAAGACAATATGCTTTTCCTTTCCTACTTCCACCCAAATCCTCCATTCTCTATACACTACAAAGCACCCCCCAATCATTCATTTAAGTTATGTGAAAATGGATAGACAACAAAGAAAACAGTGCAGGTTTCCATGTACAAGTCAGATAGAAGTAAAGGAAGACATACACACAGAGCTGAGAAATCTATTGTGCTATATCAGACTAAAAGAAAAGATTAAATGGAAATACTAGGATGAATTTTTAAAAATGGCAACATGTAAACATAATATGAAAGTAGAAAGACAAAAGAATAAAACAAACATGCTATTGATGACACAAATGAATTTAGAAGACAACATAATTCAAGGTACTAAGAGAAATTTTGAATTCTTTTATCCTGTGTTAATAATGTTCTTCATTGTCAGTTTAATAAGCATATCATTTTTTAATTTTAATTTTTTAATTTTTGAATTTAATGGAATGTTAATTAAATTTCTAAAAGTTTACTTCTCAATTACTATTGACATATATTAGTTTCAGGTGTACAACATAGTGATTAGGCATTTATATAGCTCATAAAGTGATCATCTGATAAGTTTTGAACACATCTGACACCATACAATATTATCATTATTATTACAATATTATTGACTATATTCCCTATGCTGTACCTTATATCTCAGGAGTATTTTTTCCCAAATATTGTATTTATTTAATTTGTTTGTTTGTTTATTTATATTGTCAACACTATTACAAGTGATCCCCATTACCTCACCAATTGGCCTCCTCAACCCCAGCCCCCACCACTCCCAGTCTTTACCACATTGTATACCTTAAGGAAATAAAACCAATACCTCTAAGAGATATCTGCACACCATGTGCATTGCAGTATTATTCAGCATAGCCTGGAAAGGTACATTCATGATGGACATCACTTTCTCAATCATAAAACACAGTTAACATGGTCTTGATCTTGCTGTGACTTTGCTGTACCTTCTTTGGGTGTTGAGAACCAGGCCACTTCCATTGGGATGACTGGGCCTTTGTTTCTGGAGCACAGCCATAGATACATGATTCATCTCTGGTGATGACTTTCTTGAGTAAATCTGGTTCATTGGTAGTGGTTTGAATCAAGTCATTAGCAACTGAAGCACAATGATCCTTCTGCTCTGATAATAGAAGCCGCAGAACAAATTTTGCCACAACATGTTTCATGCCAAGATTGTGCATCAAAATCTTGGACATACTTTTTTGGAATCCGCAGGTCAACTTCTAGTTTTTGCACTGTCAGTAGCCAATCATTGTTGACTGAGGCCTATACACATTCAACATTCTCAGGTCTTCTGGTTGTTTGCAGGCCTTCCACAATGTAGATCACTTTCAACAGACTCTCAACCATCTTTCAAGTGTGTGTGCCACACTTTTATTCGTGCTGCACTGATTGCATCATCCCTGAAAGCCTTCTGAATCATCGGAATAGTTTCCATGAAGGAATGTTCAACCTTAATGCAAAATTTGATGGTAATTCATTGTTCTACTCACTTAATCATTTTCATTGTGATGGCCACGCACTGCACATGCTTACTCAATGATATCTACCACCCCCATGGTGTAGTGAAGTGAAATTGTCATTGTTCATGAATGTGCATTTCAGTCCCCTCTCCTCGGTTGCCAGGTTACATTGATGTCGTGCAAACCATTCTCATTATATTAACAATGGCTGTATTTTCTCTGAACAGACATCATATATCATTTACATTAGCAATAAAAAGTAAAATACTTAGTTCTAAACCTAAAAAAATAAGTAAAAGATCTAAATAAGGAAAACTACAAATATCTTAGGAAAGAATTTTTCAAGAAAGATCTAAAATAATAGTGAGATATTCTTTTCATAGAAAGGATCAATAATTGTAATATGCTAGCTCTTCTCAGCATGATCTATAGATTTAATGCAATTCAAATAATATCCTCTGAAGCAATTTTATGAATATTGATGAAAGATCCTAAAGAATATTTTGGAAGGGCAAAGGACCAAAATAGCAGATATGATACAAAGAAAAGCTAAATTGGAAAACTCAAACTACCAGACAAGATAGTGTGGTATTATGAAAAATTGACATATGGATCAATGAAATACAATAGGCAGTTCAGAAATGGGCCCATACAATATAATCAACAAATTTTTGACAAATGCTTAAGCACAATTTGAGGGAGAAAAGTAGTTTTGTCAACAAATGGTGCAGGAAAAATTGGGCATCATATGCAAAAACATTAATGTAGACACACTCTTTATCCCTTTCACGCTAAGATTAACTCAAAATGGATTATAGACCAAAATATAAAATGCAAATCTATAAAACTTCTGGAATAAATCATAGGAGAAAATATAGTTGACCAGAAATTTGGCAAGTATGTTTATATACAACATGAAGAGTGAGATGCATAAAAGAAAACTTGTTAATTTGGATTCTTAAAATTATCAAAAATTGGATTGGAAAAATTCACTGTTTAGGAAATTAAAATGTAAATGACATGCTGAGAAAATATCTATAAAACTCATATTTGATAATAGATTTGTATCCAAAATATTCCAGTTCAAGAATAGGAAAAACTATCATTCTATTTAAAATAAGGACAAAAGATCTAACCACCTCCTCACCAAAAATAGAAGGCAAATAATCATATGCAAAGATTCACAACAACAGTTTTTATCAAGCAATCACTTATTAAAATAACAAGATGTTATTATACACCTATTGGAATACAAAAGAAAAAAAAAGACAAGACAATTTACCAGTTTCTTACTAAATCTAACCTACTCTTGTCATATGATTCAGTAATTGATTTAACTGAGTTTAAAACTCATGTTTATGCAAAAAAGTATGCACAGATGTTTATATCAGTTTTATTTATAATTGCAAGAAACAGGGCAGCAACATGTCCTTTAATAGGTCATGGATAAGCAAATATGGTCTGCTAAATGCATAGCAATATTATTTAGTATTTTAAAAAGTATTAAGCTATAAAAAGACATAGAGAAACCTTAAATGCATCTCACTACGTAAAAGAAGTCAGTCTAAAAAGCTATATGTTATATGATCCAACTATATGACATTCAGGAAAAGACAAAATATAGAAAACGCAAAATTATATTTAAAAAAACAGAGATTCCCAAGAATTTTCTAATGGGTCAAATTAGGTGAAGCACAGGGGATATTTTAGGGCAGTTAAACAATTCTGTATGATACAATAATAATGGATCTATGGCTCTATGCATTCATCAAAATTCATAGAACTCTAGAGCATTCCCTTGAGATAGATGAACCGTGAGATACAGGACTGAGCTTTCCAGGCTGCCATGTTTGTCCAAGACTCTTTACCACAATCGCAAGGAGTTAGGGTCCAAACACCAAGTTTCCATTTAAGACCATTCTCTCTTTTGACACCAACAGGAGTTTGGTGTCAAACAGGAGTTTGGGGGTTTTCCAAAATGATCCTCAGTGTCAGAAATTGCTAGGGATACACAGACCTTGCTGACAACTATTATACTTATGATTGATTACATTTATTCCAGAGAAATAATAAATTCAAATCAGCCAAGATAAGAAACACATTGGGCAGAATCTGGGAGGATTCCAAACATGAAAAACCAGTCTTCAGAATATGTTTCCTGCTTGTATTGATGTGTGACTAACAGCATGGGTATAGCCATCCTGGGCATCTCACTCAAATTTAACTCTCCTGAGACCTCCATTACCTTGGCATGATTGGTTGTCCATGTGGTTGAATGTAGTTTCTAAGTTAACTGTTACTGTGTTACCTAAAGCTCACAATAAAGCATATAGTTGATCTTTCTGGTAAGGCCACTACTCATCCTAAGATCATTTTTTGGGTATATCCAACCCACCTTGATTCAACTCCTTAGCATGAACTATCAGGTATGGTCCAAAAGGCCCACCATAATTAACAAAAACAATCCCATTAATCAGTCAGGATAGCCCAAGAGTTTAGAAGTTACCTCCAAAAGCCCTAGACAAAAGGAAGAACACTCTTTAAGTGAGGCCAATTTTTTTTTTTATTACACAAACCTTATGGTGGGAAAATGTTCTAAAATCATTTCAAAAGTCAGGAAAAACTAGGACAAAATGCAGACTGACAATAATATCTTTGAAGGTTGTCAGGGAAAGCTGCTGGTTTAGGTAACTTTGAAAGTGAGTGGAGTATTTCTTTTAAATTTTATTTTCTCAATTAAAGTTTACATTTAATATTATTTTGTATTAGTTTCAGGTGTACAACATAGTGGTTAGACAATCTTATACTTTACAGAGCAGTTTCTTCAATATTTCCCATACCTATTTGGCATTGTACATAATTATTATAATATCCTCTATGTTCTACTTTGCATCCCTGGGATTATTCTGTAACTACCAACCCCTTCACCTTTTTCACCCAGCCCCCCAGTCTTCAACCATATTCTGTTCTCTATGAATCTATTTTTATTTTGTTTAATTTATCTCTTTAGATCCCATATAAAGTGAAATTATGACATTTGTTTTTTTCTGACTTATTTTACTGCTAGGTTCACCCATGCTGTTGCAAATGGTAAGATTTCATTTGTTTTTATGGTCAAGTAATTTCCAGTGTATATGTATGTGTACCACAACGTTTTTATCTATGAGTGAAATCTCTTTAACTAAAAGTTTGAGGCAATAGAATTTGCACATAACATTGTACTCTAATCATTAGTGTTTTTTCCTAATGGGTAGTGCTTAATAATTCTGATACTGCTATACATGTGTACTAGAAATGAATAATTCAGGAAACATGTAGCATGATGGGAGAGAGAGCTTATTTTTGAAATGAGACTCCATATATAAGCAAGGGAAGTAGGGGCTATAGAGATCCAAGTAGTAATGGAATAGAGTTAGGGAGATCAGTAAGAGCTCATTCAGCTCAGTACACATACAGATAGATGAGTTCATAGTAAATATATATCTTTATTCTGTCAGCTTAGAAGACCAAAATGAAAAAACATCTAGTAGCCATAAACACACTTAGTGTTCATATGCCTTTCTAATAATATATTGTTTTCTAATACTTTCCTCCAACAAAGCAAATCAAGACTCCTTGGAGAAATGACTGACTCTAGCATTGGAAGAAAAAATATACAAGATGAGATTACAATATTTTGTAGTGCCAGAAAGTTAAAAAAAAAAAAAGTTGATAAAACACACACACACACTCACACATTGGTTGAGGGATATCAAAATGACACAAGAGCCAATTAAGTTTTTAATGGTCAATGCTACAACAATTTCAACAATAAATTTATAACTTAGTAATGCATTATAACAAATCAGCAGTAATAAGTTGATAATATGTGTGCTTGATATGATGTGATAAAAGTGGCACTTTACCTTTCTAGGCTTCCTCTCAAGTTACTGCAATCCCAGTCTATTCATAAGCAAAACATCAAGCCAATTTTAATAAGTGTGACATATTACTATATAACTGACTAGTGCTTCTCAAACTTTCAAGATCATCAAAAACAAGGAAGGGCTGTGAAACTATTGCAGCTAAAAGAAAGTTCAGAGACATGATGAATATAAATCATGTGGCACTCTAAAGAAGATCATAGAACAGAATAAGTATGTTAGATTAAAACCAATGAAATCTGATTGACTTTGGACTTTATTTAATGCTAATATATAGGCATTACTTCACTGATCCTAACCAGTATAGCATGCTAATGTACTATGTTAATAATAGGCAATACTTTTTAAAGGAACACATGGAGACTCTGTGCTATATACTACATTTTTCTGTAATATATAATTATATATGTAATATATTATATTTAAGTATATAGGTAATATAATATTTAAGACTTCTAAAATATCAAAATTAGTAAAAACAAAAGAGTGTGTAACCCAGCTTATCATACCTAAATCAAAAATACTAAAGATATTCCCAAACAAGAAGAACATGGGAAATACAATAATCATGTGTCCTTCTTGAAGAAACTATTTGGAAATTGAAAGTATTCCATTGAGAACTGGGACAAAATAAACTACTAAAGAATGAAAAGCTATATTAACAAGAGCAAAAAGTGGTGAAAACTGAATTCATGTAAACCAATAACTAGTATTGAAGGATTTTGGAACTCATAATTACAGAACAATATGTGAATTTACCAAAAAGAAGTAGAATATTTAAAAATGAGAGAATTTTACTTTATAAAATAATTTCAAAATAAAAAAGCATATGTACAAAAAATTAAAAAGATTAAAATGGGAAGCTAATCCTAAGTGATAAATTTTGGACTACTGCTTCATTCCATTGTACAGAGAATAAATAGAAAAACATTCTGGTAAGGTTTATGAAGTTGGTCTTCAAAAATATTAATTCAAAATATTACAATGTATTTCTTGGTGTTTTTTTTTTTCTGTTAGAACCAAGAAGCAGGAATAACATATTGAAATCAAAAGCATCTTCAAAGAGTTATCTAACTGGTGATAAGTAGTATCTCCTTGTGGTTTTAACTTGCATTTCTCTGATGGCTAGTGGTGATGAGCATCCTTTCATATGTCTCTAGGCCCTCTGTATGTCCTCCTTAGAGAAGTGTCTGTTCAGGTCCTTTGCCCACTTTTTAATTGGATTGTTTGCCTTACAGGAGTGGAGCCATGTGAGTTCTTTATGTATTTTGGAGATCAAACCCCTGTCCAAGGTATCATTGGCAAATATAATTTCCCATAAGGTTGGTTCCCTTTTCATTTTGCTGATGTTTTCTTTACCGTGCAGAAGCTTCTTATTTTGATGAATTCTCATTTGTTTATTCTTTCCTTTATGTCCCTTGCTCTAGGGGACATACCAGTGAAAATATAATTGCATGGGATATCTGAGAGTTTCCTGCCTATGTTCTCCTCTAGAACTTTTATGGTGTCGTGACTCATATTTAAGTGTTTTATCCATCTTGAGTTTATTGTTGTGTATGGTATAAGTTGGTGGTCAAATTTCAATTTTTTGCATGTAGCTGTCCAGCTCTCCCAACACCATTTGTTAAAGAGGCTATTTTTACTCCATTTTATGCTTCCTCCCCCTTTGTCAAATGTTAATTGACCAAAGAGACATGGGTGTATTTCTGGGCTCTCTATTCTGTACCATTGACCTGTGTGTCTGTTCTTATGCCATTATCAGACAGTCCCCTCTGTGCAGCATCAGCCTGAGGTAAAGAAATAGACCCACAGCCTGGACTCCCGCCTGACCCACAATCTAATAGAGCTTAACCCCTACTTAGGAATATAGCCAGATGGAGCTGGAGATCATTATGCTAAGTGAAATAAGACAGGTAGTGGAAGACAAATACCATATTATCTCACCTATAGGTGGAACCTAATCAACAAAACAGATAAGCAAGCAAAATAAAACCAGAGACATTGAAATAAAGAACAAATTGACAGTAACCAGAGTGGATGGGGGAGGGGGAAAACAGGGGAAAGGGTCATCAAGGAACATGTACAAAGGATCCATGGAGAAAGCCAAAGGGGGTTAGGATTGAGGGTGAGAGGTAGAGGAGGGTGGGGTGGGGGAGAGTGGTGGCGGGAAAATGAAGACAACTGTACTTGAACAACAGTAAAGAAAATAAAAAATAAAAAGAGAGAGAGACTGGCCTAATAGGTAGAGGGCAGACAAAGGTAAGTTGGAGGAAGATTTCCTTGTGGAGCCTTGTGACTTTTGGGGATGTGCTCCAGGCCCAGTGATGGTAAAAGCCAGCTTTAGTGCACAGCTTGGTCCTTCCTGCTCATACCCAGGGCCAGCTGAGGCAGCCACAAACTCTGAATCTCTAGTAGCACAAAAGTGGTTGCCCAGGGCCAGTCATACCATCATCTGACATTCACTGCACCAGACTCCCTCCTAGGAAGCTCAGAATAAACATACCCAGTGACCGGCTTAAGACATCAAAGCAGGATCCAATAAGCTTCACAACAGCACATCCAAAGGGAGATCTTGGCAGACACCAAAATGCTGAGGCAAATTCCACTTTGTGGTCAGCACCTGCACAGTCACTTAAATGTCATGATCAGGGTTGGACCTCACTGTCAGCCAGCCTGAGGGTTGATCCCACACACAAACAGGCCAACAGAACTCAAGACTCAATTACAAAAGGAGGGCTCACATAACCTACTTGAGGGACATTCCTGGAGCACACATCTCAGGTGATCAAGGAGATTGTATCACTGGACCTCACAGGACACCTACCTACTACATAAGGCCATGCAATGAAAACTGAGAGTCATAGCAGATCTATCTAATACATTAAAACAAGCACAAAGAGGCAGCTAAAGTGGGGAGACAAACCTACAGGTCCAAAAAGAAAGAACAGGAGAAATCTCCAGATAAAAGACAAAATGAAATGGAGGCAAGGGGTTTATTATTTATACAGTTCAAAATAATGGTTTTAAAGCTACCCAGTAGCATGAAAGAGTATATATAAACCATAAAAAGATAAGAAATCAGAAATAGAATGTATGAAATGAAGACTATACAGAAAAGAATAAAGAGTAGGTTGGATGAAGCAGAGGACCGAATCAGCAATTTGGAAGACAAGATAGAAAAAAATGTCCAATCACAGAAGCAAAAGGGAAAAAAAAATAAAAATATTAGGATAGTTTAAGGGACCTTTGGGACAGCATGAAGCATAACAACATTTGTGTCATAGGGGTACCATAAGAAGAGAGAGAGAGCAAGGGATCAAGAACCTATTTGAAGAAAAAAATGACCAAAAACTTCCCTAATCTGGTGAAAGACAAAGAAACACAAGTCCAAGTAGCACAGAGAGTCCAAAATAAAAGAGACCCAAAGGCCCCCACCAAGACACATCACAAAAAGAGCCTCTTATAAGCCACAACAGACAGACAGTCAGTTGCCTACAATGGAGCTCCCATGAGACTGTCAGCTGATTTCTCAGAAATATTTCAGGCCAGTAGAAATTTATATGAAAAATTCAAAGTGATAAAAAACAAGGACCTACAACCAAAACTACTTTATACAGCAAAGCTATCATATAAAACTGAAAGAGAAATAAACAGCTTTCCAGACCACAAAGAACTACAGGAGTTTGTTACCACCAAACCAATTTTATAAGAAAAGTTAAAGGGCCTGCTTTAACCAGAAGAAAACAAAAGGAAAAAAGAGAAAAACAGAGAGGAACACAGTTAAAAGAATAATATGACAATAAATATATACCTATCAATAATCACATTAAATGTCTTAAATGCTCCAATCAAAATGTTGTACCTAGAGTAGCTTAATAGATAAGTAAACAAGACCCATATATGTGCTGTCTACAAGACACCCACCTCATAATGAAAGATTCAAAAGACTATTTTACACAAGTGGAAATTTTTAAAAAGCTAGGGTGATAATACTTATACTTGACAAAATAGACTTTAAAATAAAATCTATAATAAGAAAGAAAGAAGAACACTATATAATGATAAATGGAGCAACCCAACAAGAGGATACAACCCTAGTAAACATTATGCAACCCACATAGGAGCACATCAATATGTAAATCAAATCTTGATGGACATAAAGAAAGAGATTGGTAGTATTACAGTCATAGTTGGAGATTTTAATATCCCACTGACAACAATGGATGCATGTTCCAGACAGAAAATTAATATGGAAAGGGTAGCCATAAGTAACACACTAAAGCAGATAAATTTACTTAATGTTTTCAGAGTACCTTATACCAAAGCATCAGAATGTAAATTCTTTTCAAGTGCACATGAAACTTTTTTTTGTGATAGACCACATGTTAGGATGCAAAAGAAGTCTTAATAAATTTAAGAAAATTGAAGTCATATCAAGCATCTTCTCTGACCATAATGGTATGAAACAAGAAATCAATCACAAGAATAAAAACTAAAAACAAGGAATACATGGAGATTAAATACCATGTTACTGAATGGGTTAATAGTAAGAGCAAGATATAAATAAAAAATACCTTGAAATAAATGAAAACAAGAACACAACAACCCAAAATCTATGGGACATAGTGAATGTGATCCCAAAAGGAAATTCATAGTATTACAAGCTAATTTCAAGAAACAAGAAATTTTTTACATAAACAATTTAACTTATACTTAACAGAGTAAAAAAGAACAACAAAAAATGCCCAAAGTGAGTAGAAGAAGGAAATAATAAAGATCAGAGCAGATATAAATAAAATACAAGACAAAAGCTCAATGAAACCAAGAGCTGCTTTCTTAAAAAAATAAACATGACTGACAAACATTTACCCAGACTCATTAAAAAAAAAAAGGAAGGACTCCAAAAAATCAGAAAAGAAAGGAGTAATTACTGACACCAAAAAGCATAAAAATTGAAGAAAATATTATGAACAACTATATGCCAAAAAGGTGGACAATATGGACAGAATAGATATATTTCTGGGAACATACAATCTTACAAACCTGTATATGGAAGGATCAGAGAATCTAAATATGCAGATTATAAGTAGGGAAGTCAAAGCAATAATAATAATTTTAAAAACCCCTAAAAAAATAGAAGTCCTGGACTAATGACTCTATGGGTGAATTTTACCAACCAGTCAAAGGAGACCTAATATGTACCCTTCTCAAACTATTCCAAAAAAAAAAGAGGATTTATTTTGAGGATGCAAGATAGGTACAATATCTTCAAATCAATAAATGTGATATGCCACATTAAAATGAAAGAGAAAAAAACATATTATATCAATAGATGCAGAAAAATCATTTGATAAAATCCAGCACTGGTTTATGATAAAAACTCTCAAGAAAGTGGGAATAGAGGGAACATACCTAACACCTCAGGCCATAGATGACAAACCCACCACCAATATCATACTCAATGGGCAAAAACTAAAAGTTTTCCCCTTTAGATTGGGAACAAAACAGTTATGTCCACTTTCAGCACTCTTACAGTATAGTAGAGGAAGTCCTAGCCACAGCAATCAGATAAGAAAAAGAAATAAAAGGCTTCATATTGGAAAAGAAGAAGTAAAACTGTCATTATTCACAGATGACATGATAGTGCATATAAAGAACCCTAAAGATCTCACCAAAAAAAAAAAATCTACTAGAATTTATTAATGAATTTAGTAAAGTAGCATGGTATAAAATAAATATCCAGAAATAAGTTGCATTTTTATATACCAATAATTAAGTACCAGAAAGGGGAACTAAGAAACACTCCCATTCACAATTGCTTCAAAAGAATAAAATACCTAGGAATAAATTTAACCAAGGATATAAAAGACCTGAATTCAGAAAATTATAAGATACAAGAAAGAAATTGAAGATACAAATAAGTGGAAGCATATACTATGTTCATGGATATGAGAATTAACATAATTAAACATCAATAGTATTTGAAACAACCCCTAGATTTAATGCAATTTTTGTCAAGATACCAAAGGTACAATTCACAGAACTAGAACAAATATTCCAAAAATATATGTGGAACAACAAAATGACTTGAATAAAGAACAAAATTGGAGGAATGACAGTATCTGGTATCAAATTACAATAACAAGCCACAGTATTTCAAAGAGCATAGTACTGGCATAAAAATGAACATATAGATAAAGGCATGAGAGTGGAGAGCCCAGAAACACACCCACGACATTATAGACAATTAATTTTGACAAATAATGCAAAAACATACAATTGGGTAAAGATAGTCTATTTGATAAGTAGTTTTAAAATATTCGATAGATACATGCAAAAAAATGAAGCTAAGCCACTTTCTTACAACATACACAAGGGTAAACATTAGGTAAAAGTACACTAATCAGATATAAAATAAAATACATAAGTAACTTATGTAGAAGAGGCTGAGTATGAAGAATAACCTAGTGTCAGTGAGCACCCCTCTGAATATAAGAGCTTGTTTGGGTGCTAAATTAGAAAACATAAAGTTGAAAAGACAGCATGGGACCAATATAAAAACCTACATTATTATTAAATACTGATAAAAGTTTTATCAATATTTTTTAAATTGTGATAATGGCAAGTTAATTATATAAAATAGTTGTTTTATCTTAGGTATGAATACTGGAAGATATAAAGTAATCAAAAAAAGAGAGAATTTACATTTAAATAATTCTGAAAAAATGATTTTGGGAGAAATGAGAGAAGATACTGATTAATGTCCATTCATATTATAACTATTCTTTATGTTTGTATATTTAAGTTTTCTATAATAAAATGTGTTTTAAATTAGTTATTACATAAATTTAAAATGCATTATTTAAACAGTATCTTCTAAATATGTTCCACATAAATTTGGAAATATAAAATAAATTCAAAATGTTCAATTTAACTATTTTCTTCCATTTTCTCATATGCTTAGTTCCTCCATTTAAAGAAATAGCTGGAGACCAATAAAAAAAATACTTCCTATTAATGAAAACTTCATTTAAAGTAACTATGCCCTGGCTGGGGTGGCTCAGTGGATTGAGTGCCAGACTGCGAAGCAAAGGGTCGCTGGTTCCATTCCCAGTCAGGGCACATGCCTGGGTGACAGGCCAGGTTGCCCGCGCCTTAGGGGGTGTGTAAGAGGAAACCACACATTAATGTTTCCCTCATTCTCCTTCTCCCTCTCTTTCCCTCTCTCTAAAAATAAATAAACTCTTTAAAGTAACTGAATGCTGAAGTAACTAAAGTACTGAAAGTAAATTAAACTTGGAATTGGCAGCTGAAATGAAAAGGTACGTTTTAAATTTTCAAGTGCCTTTTTACTGTTCTTGGAAATATTATTCATTTAACACAAAATTGTGAAACAAATGGATTTTCCCATATTCAAAGCACACATGTAATCAAGGCTATTAGCTATAGGGAATATAGCAATTAAGAAACTTTTCACCTGAAATAGCTGAAGCTTGATTGCAGTGAAATAAAATTTACAATCATGTTCTAACTAAATAGGCTCTAGGAGTGGTATCCCATTAAGCTGTTGGAATACATACTGATTAAAAATAACTGTACATATATTATGCCAGTTTAAAGAATATTTTTGAAAATTGAGAGTATAATTTCTGCCATTTCATTTCAGCTTAGATTTTAGTTTCTGCTAAAATAAGTTTGCAATTTCCATGCCATTAATGCCTCAACTGTTGCAAGTGATGAAGTATAACCAAACTGTATTATGGAAGGCTGAATCCATGCAGATTTGAATTTGAATATTACACAGCATCATTTTCTCCAAATGTCTTTTTTTATTTTTATTATTCTATTATTAGCTAGGTATACATGAACAATCAAAAAATTGCTAAAATTTTTCTCTAATATAATCTATATACAGCTAACTAAAGCATGTATGTAAATATTTACATACACAGATACACATTTGTGCATAAAAGTACCAAAATAATGTTTTTGTGATTCACAGGCAAATACAGAAAAGGTTAGTAATATAGTATAAATATATAATATAAAGAAACTGCAATTAGATTGAGGAAGATAGTATAATTAATGAAAACAAATTGAGGAGAGGAAATAAAAAATAAACTGTCAGATAATAAATTTAATTTTTACTTAATAACGAGATAAGCAAATAAATGTTTTTAACATGTTGTAGAAATATCATAAATACAGTATATAATAAAAAAACTAAATATATGGATTATACTACAGAAAGGTAAAACACACTGAATAAATCTGGGACTCAACAAGTGCTGTTCCTTGAGAAATCAGGAAAAGATGAAAAAAGATAAAATTGATCTCCATTTGAAATCATTTATGTGAAAATATAAGTTAGATGGCAGATATGTGCTGTTCCAGAAATAATTTTAATGTAGTCAAATCAAAAACACCTAAATGTTAAAACTTAATACCATAAAAATCCTGTATTTTTATGGCAGTGTATTTTCTGATATATCTTCTCAGGCAAGAGAAACAAAAGAAAAAATAAATGAGAGCACAGCAAACTAAAGTTTTTGCACAGAAAAGAAATGATCAGGAAAATATACAGACAACCTATAGAATGGGAGAATATATTTGCCAATGATACCTCTCCTAAGGGGCTAATATCGAAAATTTATAAAGAACTTAAAAACTCAATACCAAAAACACAAACAATACGACTAAATATAAAACAATACTACTAAAAATAAAGTGATATTGAGTATCTTCAATATAACTCATCATCAAGAGAACTGCATATTAAAGTCATAATTAGATTTCACTTCACACCTGTCATACAGCTATCATCAATAAATCAACAAACAACAAGAATTGGCGAGGACTTGGAGAGAAGGGAACCCTCCTGCACTACTGGTGGGAATGCAGATTGGTGCAGTGACTGTGGAAAGCAGAATGTAATTCAAAAAATTAAAAATGGAATTGCCTTATGACCCACAAATTCTACTTCTTGGAATTTACACAAAGAAACCTGAAACACTAATTTGAAAGAATATATTCACTGTCATGTTCATTGCTGCCTTATTAACAATAGCCAAAATTTGGGAGTTTCCCAAGAGCTCATCAGTGGATGATTGGATAGAAAAGCTGTGGTACATTGACAGTATAATACTATTCAGCTGCTAGAAAAAAGAAGGAAATCTTACCCTTTGTGACAGCGTGGATGGACTTGGAGAGCATCATGCTAAGTTAAATAAGTCAATCAGAGAAAGACAAGTACCATATGGCTTCACTCATATGTGGAATCTATTGAACTAAATGAACTAACTAGCAAAATAGAGACACACTCATAGAAAGCAGTCTGACTTTTTGGTGGAGTAGGGGGCAGGAGTTGGATTGAGAGAAAAAAGAGAAAAAAACTCATGGACAAGGTCAACAATGTGGTGATTGTCAGTGGGGGTGGCGATTAGGGAAAAGGTGGAGCAGGGTAGGGGGGATAAATGTTGATGGCTGGAGACTTGATTTGGGGTGGTGAACACACAGTGCAGTGTACAGATGATGTGTTGTAGAAATGTGCATCTGAAATCTGTATAATTTTGTTAACTTGTGTAACCCAATAAATTCAATAAAAAAAGATAATATAAATATTTATCTCACCTGAAATATTGCAGCTAATGGAGAATTTCCTGTTATTTTTTCCTCAGATATGTAATTATTTTGATTAAATTTAAATATTAATTTTTAAATATTTTTCCTATTCATTTTTTCTCTATTGTTTTATTTTATTAAATTTATTTGGGTAACATTGGTTAATAAGGTCATATAGGTTTCAAGTGTATATTTCTATGACATATGATCTGTATATTGCATTGTGTGCCCACCACCCAAATTCAAATCACCATATATTTGGCCCTCTTTACTCTTTACTATTCCCACCTTCTGGTAACCACCATACTGCATACTGTCTTCTCTCTGTGTCTATGAGTTTCACTTTTATATCCCATATGAATGAAACTTAAGGTTCTCAGATTTTTCTGACTGACTTATTTTTTTAGCATACTCTAAGGTCCGTACATGTTGTTACATGGTGATATTTTATCTTTTCATATGGCTGAGTAACAGCATTCTATAGTATGTGCGTACTATATCTTATTTATCCAATCCTGTATAAAAGGTCATTTTGGTTGTCCTTCTTTATTATTTTTCCTCATAGTCTTCTTTAAGTTATTTTTGAGGTTAACAAAGTCAATTAATATTTCCACAGAAAGTTTATACAATTGAGTTTATTTGACAAATAATCAACTCATAACAGCCCTCTCATTTAACAGTGAATCAATTTGCAGAGTATTGTATATTGTAAAGAATCCTTGTTTATGATTCACAATAAATTTAATCACAGAGAGTTCTGAAGAGATTGCCACTTCAATTAGGCAGAATTCATTATCATACCTTTAGTGGACAGAAAATACATTACAAGGTCAAAGTCAACAGGAAGAGACTTAATGGAAAACCAATTTAAAAAATCTCTGTAATTTCAAGGAGCAGATAGCAAGAAATGACTAACTTGTCACGTAAAGCAATTCCTTGCCTTTGGGAAATATTATACTCGATCATAAATAAATCACATTTTTCCTTTAAATTTTTGAAAAATAATTCATAAATTTATTTTTGTTTACTAATATACCTCTTAATTAGGTATTTTTCTTAACCATCAATAAGACAAAACACATGATAAGTGTCACAGAAATCATTAGTATTTTCTTGATGCACTAATTATATAATTCTGAAATTGAACTATGGGAAATTTGTAGAATATGTACACACCCCAGGACAAAAAATAATTAAAAAGAATATTTATATCAACATATGACTATATCACATAATTGCTTAATGGTGTTTTGAATTCTGTTTAATTACGTGTATTAGTCAGATATCTCATTTTCAATTGCATTTTAAACAGATTGAAATCATGTAGATCTGCCTTATTTTAAATTAGAAATATTTTACCTAATAATTTTTCTTTCAAAAATACATATGATCCTTATGTATCTGAAAAAGTTTCTATGACCTAGTATAATTACAGCAATTTATTGAGCTAAGGAATGTTAAGTCCTAACTGGAATTATTAATTTTATTAATATACTTTATGTCTAGGTTATATAGTATATGAAAACTCTTTGACAAATATTTTCTATTTTATAATAATTTTTACATCACAGATATTCATATACAAAAAAATTATTGTTGATATTGAGTAACTGAGTCAGGTAAGGAATCATCTAAATACACAAATGCATTATAAACAGTTCATTTCCCAACTCAAACAGATAAAAACTGCTAACTGAATTGAGTTCTAGATTAACTTATTATAATGTTTCATTAGTCCCGACATTTTTATTTTATGAAAAATGAGGGGGAATGCCAATTCCTTTTCAGAATATTAACATCATTGTCATCTAGAAGACTAAAACAAAAATGGAGGTTAATTCAGTTTTAAGATATGTAAAAAAAGTTGCATTAGATAAATTTTATTTAGACAATTTACATAACATCATGCTTCTGCATCTTTGTTAATTAATAGTTAATGGATTCACAAAGTCATTTCCTCACTACAATCTCTTGTCACTCACTTCCTTGATAACACTAAGTTTTATTAAAAAAGTATGGGCTCCTTAGTAGAGTGAACATGGCTAAGGCAAGAACCAGTGAGCCTGAAGATACATGTAAATGGCAACTTCCCAAATGGAAAGAAAGGAAATAAAAACATAAACAATTGTAGAATATATGTGGGACTCTCACAAAAGATGTCACATATGCATAATTGAAATACTAAAAGTAAAAGAAAGTACAAAAAAGAAGAAATGTTTGTTGTAATAATGGTTAAGAATTTTCCAATGACAGATTCCAAATCACAGATGCAGGAGCCCAAAACATAAAGCATCAAAGGAGACAGGGGAGGATCAGAGCAGAGAAGGGAAAAAACGGATTGTTATCCTGGAGGATAAATGAAGAAAGTTTCAGGAAAGAGTAATCAAACATGGCCTTTGCTATTATGAGATCAAATAAAATGAGGACTAAGAATAAGTCAATGAAATTGGCCAAGTGCAGTTTATTGGTGACAATAACAGAAGATTTAGTAGAAATAAACCCTGGTTCAAGAGAGAAGTGAAGAAAAGAGAGGCAGTGAGTATAAATAAATCTTTTGAGGACATTTTCTCTAAAAAGGAGCAGAAAAATGGGTTGTGATCTAGATAAAGATATGGAGACAAGATGATTTTTTAAATGGGAGACTGAAACATGTTTATATGCTGATAAGAATTATCAAGTAGGAAGAGAAATATCAGTCCTTCAGGAGGGAAAGGAACAATGGCAGGAGCAATGCTCCTGAGTGAGTCAGAGGAAATATCATTCACTGTTCAAATGGTTAGATAGACCTTAAATAGGGACACAGAGAGCCATCAGTTCCACCTGGAGGAGTGAGTCAGGGTATATGGGTTCAGATAAATGTAGGTCATTTTAATGTTAGTCCCATGTAGGCATTCTCTTCTTATTGTTTCTCTTTTAGTAGTAAAATGTAAAGCAAGGACCTCAGCTCAGAATGGAGAAGGGGGCTGTGAAAAATTTTAGTGAGAACAAAATTTTTGTGAGAACATACGAACAATTGTCTCATAAAGTGAGAGAGTGAACTAACTTGGAAAATATGAGAGGATTTTTAAATAACTCTGATGACCCACTTGTTTGTGGTCATGAATTTGAAGTGATACCTGTCAAACTGGATTTGTTTTTCTCCAGCCAATTTATAGGTTCTGAGTAGGTGGAAAAGTTAAATTTATTCAGTGTTGCGATCTTGTCAGTTTGGGCTGACTGAAGGGAAAGAGGGGAAACAAAGCTAGAATGATTACATTGATCAGTTTATTGAAGCAAAGAAACAATGTTAGGAAAAACAAAGAAATAAATAACATTAATTTAAAATTAAAAGAGTTAAAAAAACCAAAAAAAAATGGCAGTAAGTATACATACTTATCCATAACTACTTTAAATGTAAATGGACTAAATATTTCAATTAATTGTGGTTGAATGAATTTTTTTAAATTAATATATACATTGCCTACAACAGTCTCACTATAGATGGAAAGATACACACAGACTGTCAGTGAAGAGCTGGAAAAAGATATTTTATGCAAATGGAAATAAAAAGTAAGTTAAGGTAGCCCTATTTATATCATACTAAATAGGCTTTAAAGCAAAGATTGAAGCAAGAGACAAAAATGGGAACTACATAATAATAAAGGGATCAATCAACAAGACGATATAATACTTGTAAATACCTACGCTCTTAACTAGGAACGTCTAACTACATAATGCAAATATTACCAGACGTAAAGGGAAAGATTGACATAAATACAATAACAAGAGGGAACTTTTACACTCTTGTTACATCAACAGATAGGTTATCTGAATAGAAGAACAACAATGAAGAACTGGTCTTAATTCACACATTAGATCAGATAGATTTAACATATATTTGCAGAACATTCCACCAAAAATTAGCAAATATGCATTTTTTAAGTATACATGGAACATTTTTCAATATAGACCATGTTAGGCCACAAAACAAGTTTTAGCACATTTAAGATTTAAATTAAGGGCATTAAACTAAAAATCAATTACAAAAAGAAAATTTCTACAAACACAACCACATGGAAGCTAAACAACGTATTACTAAACAATCGGTCAGTTAAGGAAGAAATCAAGAAGAAAAGCAAAACATATGTTGAGAAAAAAATAAAACTGCAAACACAACAATACAAGATCTGTGGGACATAGCAAAAGCAGTTCTAAGAATGAAATTTATAGTGATACAGGCTTACCTCAAACTACCAGGAATATCATAATAAACAATCTAAATTTACACCAAAAGGAACTAGAAATATAAAAACAAAGCCAAAGGTGAGCATAAAGGTAGAAGTAGATGAAATAGAGACTATTAAAATTTTAAAAAATCAATTAAACTAAAAAGTATTTCTTTGAAAAGATGAAATATAGTTGCAAGTTTGTTATTTTTACTGTTACAGTTTTGATCTGCTTTTTCTTAGATAAGTCCCTTTAACATTTAGTATAATAAGGGTTTGGTGATGATGAACTCCTGCACTTTATCTGCCGTTCAATTCTATGTAATAGCTTTGCTGGATAGATAGGGAAAATGGAGGAAAAGGTACAGAGAATAAGAAGCATAATTGGCAAGTACAAAACAGAGAGGGGGATGTTAAGAATAATATTAGGAAATGGAGAAGCCAAAGAACTTATATGTACGACCCATGGGCATGAAAATTGCTGAGGGAAGGAGGATAGAGGGAGATAAAGGGAAAAATGATACAACTGTAAAAGTATAATCAATAAAATATACTTAAAAATAAAATAAAATAAAGCAATAATAAAAAATAAGGTGCAAAACTTCCATTTTCCAGAGCATTTTGTCAATCCATTGAGGTTTTGTTTCCTGGCAATTTTCATCAGTTTGGCTGAAATAAACTCATAAAAATTCTTTTTTTAAAAAAAAGATGAAATATATAAACTTTTAGTCAGATGCATCAAGAACAAATGAGAGAGGACTCAAATAAAATCAAGAATGAAAGAAAAGTAACAATTGACATTACAGAAATATAAATAATTACAAAAGAATACTATGACCAATTACATATCAACAAACTGGACAAACTAGAAGATATGGATAAATTCTTAAAAACACATGATCTCTGAAGATTGTATCAGGAAGAAACAGAAAATCTAAACAGATTGATTACTAGAAATTAAACTGAGTCCGTAATAAAAAAATTCCCAACAAATAAAAAGTCCAGGACTAGGAATCTTCACAGTGAATCTTACCAAGCATTCAAGAAGAATTCATATCTAGCCTTCTTAAATCATTCCAAAAATATCTGAAGAGGAGAAAAAGCTCCCAAACTCTTTCTACAAGGCTGGCATTATCCAGAGTACAAAAACTCACAGACGCTACAAAGAAAGAAAATTAGAGGCCAATATCCTGATGAACATAGATGCAAAAATCCTCAACTAAATATTAGCAAACCAAATTCAACCATAAATTAATAAGAGCATATACTACAATCAAATGGGGTTTATTCCTGGGATGCAAGATTGGTTAATATCTGCAAATCAATCAATGTGATATATGACATGAACAAAATGAGGCATAAAACCACATCATCATCTCGATACAGGAAAAACATTCAACGAAATTTAACATCCATTTATGATAAGAGCCCTCAACAAAGTGGGTATAGAACAAAGGTACCTCAAAATAATAAAAGCTATATGTGACAAAGCCACAGGTAACATAGTGCTCAACAATGAAGAGCTGAAAACTTTTTCACTAAGATCAGGAACAAGATAAAGATGGGCACTCACACAATCCTTTTTCAACATAGTTTTAGAAGTCCTAGCCAAAGCAATCAGAAAATAAATGTAAGTAAAAGATATTGCAAAATAGAAAGGAATAACTAAAATTGTCACTCTTAGCAGATGGCATACTAAATATAACACCCTAAAGATTTCACAAAGATAAACTATTAGAACTAATAAATGAAGTTAGTAAAGTTGCGGGATATAAAATTATTGTTTTGAAATCTGCTTATTCTATACACAAATAACAAACTAACTGAAAGAGAAATTAAGAAAATAATTCATTTCTTATTGCATCAAAGAGCAAAAACTACATAGAAATAAATCTGAGGAAGTAAAAGATCTGTACTCTGAAAACTATAAGACATACATGAAAAATAAATTAAGTAGACATGGAACAAATGGAAAGATACTATACTATGGATTAGAAGAATTAATATGATTTAAATGTTCATACTGCCTAAAACAATCTAAAGATTCAATGCAATCCCTATCAAAATACCAAGGACCGTTTTCACAGAGCTATAACAAATAATTTTATATGTATAAAACCACAAAAGACCCCAAATCGCCTTAGCAATATTCAGAAAGAGCAAAGTTGGAGGTTACATGCTTCCTGATTTCAAACTATACTATAAAGCTATCCTTACCAAAACAAAATGGTACTGTCACAAAAACAGATACATATATAGCTCACTGGAACAGAATAGCCCCAAAATAAACTCACAATCACATGGTCAACTAGCTTATGACAAAGTAAGCAAAAATATACAACGGAGACAAAACAGTATCTTCAATAATTGGTGATGAGAAAGTGAGAGATATATTGAGAAAACTGAAACTAGACTACTTATTTAAACAGTATGCAAAAATAAATTTAAAACAGATTAAACACTTAAATCTAAGACCTGAGACCATAAAACTCCTGTAAAGGAAGTATACACAGTAAACACTTTGATATCAGTTTCTTTGGGTATTTCCTTTAAGCAAAAGCAACAAAAAACAAAAATAAGTGGCCCTTTAGTAACATAAAATTTTTTTTTCACAGCGAAGAAAACCATTATCAAGACCAAAAGGCAGGCTCGTGAGTGAGAGAAGATATTTGCAAATGATGTATCTGATAAGAAGTTAATATCACAAGTATATTTTTAAAAACTCATACAGCTCACAAATAATGAATTCAAAAACAATCTAAAAATGCACAGAAGACCTAAATAAGCATTTCCCAAAGAAGACATATAGATGACCAACAGACACATGAAAAGATGCTCAACATCATTAATCATCAGGGAAATGCAAATCAAAACCATAATGAGCTTTCACATCACAACTGTCAAATGGATATTATGAAAACAACAACAAATAATAACTGATGGTGAAGGTGTGGAGAAAAGGGAACCCTACTGCATTGTTGTTTGGATTGCCAAGTAATGCAGTCACTATGGAACTACCCTATGTCCTAGCAATTTAATTTGTGAGTATTTATCTGAAGAAAGCAAAAGATAGTTAAAAAACATATATGCACTGCTGTGTTTCTTCCAGCATTGTTTACAATAACCAAGGCATGAAAGCAACCTCCATCATTACAAGAAGGGAAAAAGAAGATATGGTACATATAGGAGTACAATGAAATACTAGTCATAAAAAGAATGAAATGTTTTTATTTTTTACAACTTGGATGGACATAGAGGATATTATGTTTAGTGACACATCAGAGAAAGGCAAATACTGTATAATTGCATTTATATGTGGAATCTAAAAAACAAGATAAATCAAGAACAAATAAATGAAACAAAAGCAAACTCATAGACACAGAAAAAAATGATGGTTGCCAGAAGTGAGGGTGGGTTGGGTGGAAGAAGGGAAGGAGATTAAGAAGTATGAAATACCAGTTATAAAATAAGACATAAATATAAGGTACAGCATATGGAATAGAGTCAATAATATAGTAATAACTATGTGTGGTGACACATGGTTACTAGACTTACTGGGGAAATCACTTTGGATCACTCACATGTTGAATCACTATGTTGTACACCAGAAGCTACTATAATTTTGTATGTCAACTATAATAAAAAATAAGTTTAAGAAAAACACAGAGGATAGGCATATTGAACTATCAGGAACATAAGAGAGAAGATCTGGTGTTGGTAGAAAGAATATTTTCCTTGCAGTCAGACAGATTTGGATACGTTATTTCACCCATCTGAGCCTCAAGGTTCCTCGCCTATAAAATGATTATAATAAAGTCTCTTTCATGGTCAAAAATAATAATAAAGTTTACATAAAACACAAAATACCCATAATAACCAAAACAATATTGAAAACATAATTGGACACAAGCTGCTTGACTTCATGTTTCACTATAAATCCCTGTGTGGTGTTGGTGAAAGAATGAATACATAGAGCAGTGGATCAGAACAGAGCCCAAAATAAAGAATGTAAATTATATGCACAATGAAACACCACTACATACTCATTATAAATGTTAAAATCCAACAAAACTTACAATACAAGAGGATGGTGAGGATGTCTGATATAATATCAGGAATTGCACTGATTGACAGCCAGAATCCAAAAATCATACAGCCATTTTAGAACACAGTTTGACAGTTTCTTACTAAGCTAAATGTAGTCTTACCATATGACCCAGGAATCCTAACGTATTTACCCAATTGATTTGAAAGCGTATGTCTACACAAAGAACTGCACAGGAATGCTTTTTGCCTTATTCATAATCACCATAAACTGGAAGGAACCAAGATGCCATTCAATAGGTAATGGACAAACAAATTACGGAAAACAGAATATTATTCAGATATTTAAAAAAAGAAAGATCTACTTATATAAAGAAATGAGGAAACATAAAATCATATTATTAAGTTAACAAAGCTAATCTTATAAAGCTACATTCTGTATGATCCCAACTATATAAAATTCTGGAAAAGGCAAAACTGTTGAGATAACAAGAAAATCAATGTTTGCCAGGGGTTTTTGGAGGAATTGAATAGGTGAAACACAGTGAATTTTTAGGGTGCTGAAATTATTCTGTATTATACTGTAATGACAGATAAGTGACATTGTGTTTTTGTCACAATCCATGGACATGTACAACATAAAAAGTGGATCTTTATGTAAACTATGGCCTTTAGCTAATAATAATATATTGGTTCATTAATGTTAACAAATATATTCTACTAATACAAATTACTACTAAAATTTGCGGAGGAGATGAGAGTGTATGGAAACTTTCTGTGCTATATTCTCAGTCTAAAACTTTTCTTATAAAATCTATCCATTAAAACAAGTATTTATTTTTGAAGAGATATCAGAAATCAGAAATCTCTGGCTAAGTAAACAATATCCCTATTCTATCCTTTTACTCCAAGTGTGCCATGGTCATATTGCTTTTTAAAATAGACCTGGATCCTTTCCTAACCATTCTTATTTTCTTTTTTCTTTCTGTACGGAATTGAGATCCTCTTGGTTTTGGTCGCCCCCCCCCTCCCCATATATTGAATAAAACAGTGCATGTCATCTTCAGTTTTTCTCTACTTCCTTATGTTGCATGTAGCGCATGGCGGGTGTGCCGCTGAGAGTCTCTGCTCATCCCTGGTCAGGGCAAGAACTGCGGCGGGGGTTGGAGTGCCTTGTGGGGAGTGCGGAGCTCCAGGATTTGAGGGTTACTGTCTGGAGCCAGCTGAGATGGGACCGGGGACTCTGAATCCCTCAGAGCCCGCCCCAGGGGTGTTACGGATGGGGGAATAAATACGAGGCATTGCGAACACTTCTCTGTTTGCCAGGAGAGGGGACGTGGCACATCCCTCTAGTGGGAAAGGCCCAGAGCCCCTTTGTTCGAAGGCTTTTATTGAAAGGATTATCAGTGGGGCTAGGTAACAGGAATGCACAGGTTATCTCATTGCATCAGTATGTTAGTGTTCACAGAGAATGGTGACGTTTTGAAGAAAATGAATGGCAGGAACACACCGATTTACATGGGTCCCAGACAAAACTAGTAAACAAGAGAAACAACTAAACATGAGAATGTAGTAAACACAAGACTGCCTAAGGGTATAGGGTTAGGGTTTGTGAATAATGTAAATTTCCTCCCCATTATGAGGTGGCTGTAGCTTCTGAGGGAAGAACAAAGCACACTTTAAGGAATTTACTTTGAGGCCTGATTTCCCTGGGAACTGCCAGATCTGGTTTAGGACTGACTCCGGAATTGTTTCTAGTCTGAGCCAGGCAAGGGAAGGGAGCCGCCAAGAGACAAGGAGACTTCTTTCAGATAGAATCAGGACTCCAGCCATGTCCAAGCTGAGCGGAGGGGTGCAGGCCTTTATACCCTTTCTCCGAGTCCCCCAATTTCTTGTCTGCTTCCCATACCAGTCGATGTCTGTCTTGGTCACCTCTTTCATCAAGGGGTCTTACCCATCATCAATATCACTGGGCCAAGCAGAGAGGCAGGAGCTGCACCTCTGCCAGGGGGGACAGGTTATGTCTCCTCAGGGGCCGGTTTCTCGAAGGCCTCCCTGGTTATTTCCAGCCTTGGGGCCCTCCTGCCTGTCGGCGGGGTTATAGTTCCTGAAACCAGAAAGGGTGATTCCCAACATCGTTAACCATTTTATTTTACTTTACAGCAAAGAAAATCTATTTTACTACCAGTTTTTGTTTATTATCAATCTCTTCTCAGGTGTGTGTAAGCTCCCAGTCACACTGCTTTACTCTGTTCCATGTGCAATATCAGCCTTTAGAGCAATGCTTGGCAAGCAGTATTGGTTTAATGATGAATAAACTGTCCCCTGTATAAATTTGCATGTTTAGGAGAAAAGGAGAGGGGAAAATGACAGTGAGACACCACCAAATCTGATCTCACAACACATGGATCTACTAAGGAAGCATTACTATAATACACAGGAATACTTCCTTCCATGCAATAAGTATGTCCTTGAAATACTTGTTTAATTGTGAGAGAACCTTCCCTGATACATTAGGGCTTGTGAATACTTTAAATCATACCTGATACTGCTGCCAGAGTAGGTAACATTTACAGCCTTCCTTATCTCCAGGGATAGCCTCTTCATCCTTCCTGATTTTCATGGCTAAAAACTGTGGTCATCCATGACTTTTCTCTCTCATTCACAGTTCACATCTAATCCATCAAGAAATGCTGTTACTTTTGCTTTATAAATACATCAGTGAAGTAACCTCTTCTTCTCACCACCTCATATGCTATTTCCCTGGTCAAGAGTCATCATAATGTTCATCTGGGCTACTATATAATCTCTTACAGGCCCTAGATAATTGACTTTCCCCTACTAAAGTCAATTCCTCCTGCAGCAGCCAGAATGAACTTTTGAAAATATTTTGATCTGACCATATTAATACTCAGTTCAAACCCAGCCACGGCTCCCCATCTCACTATGCTATAAGCTAAAGCCCTAGCTGAAGACACTCAATTCCCTCAAATAATCCCCAAGTCCTCCCGTAACTCGTTTCCCAGTAGTTCTCTCATTAAATCTCTGATTTTCTTTCTCAACATTTTTCTTCCTTGCTTTCTCATTCCAACTATTCTGGCTTCTATCCCACAGCTCAAACATACCCCATGTGAACTCACTTTAGCAACTTGTTATGGCCATTCCCAGAAAATAATATATTCTTCACTAGCATTGTTAACGCTCTCACTTTATTCAATTTTTTTTTAATTAAATGCCAGTCAGTTCCAGGAAACATATACTTTGATCTTTCTGTTTGGAATTGCAACGAGCATCTGTCTGTGTTAAGCACTTCCAATCTTCCAATTCCTCATTACACTAATCAACACTTCAATCTTTTTAATAAAACACAACATAATTTAACATACCACATATCATTTTATTATTACAGCTGCACTTTGTGTTCTGTTCTGAGTATAAGCCCAAGTACAAAAACATTTTTCTGTTTAGGTCATTCAAGTATCTCAGCACCTAGAACAGTGCCTAGTACATGGTAAGTATCATGTAAGTGTGTGGAATGAAGGAGTAAAAATGGAGGAATGACCAAGTATATGTCTGTAGAACTTCTATCACAACTGTGGTCTTCAGAAACTCCTTGAACCATGCTGAATTAGTATTTGCACAGGCTCCCCATGCAAAACTATGCAATGGTATTGTCAATGCTGCTTTTAGTTCCCTGAAAGGCCATATAACATAAAAATACCACCTAAGAATTATTCATTAAAATATCCTAAAATTCAATATTATTCATCTTTCATGATGATTCATATTCTATCTTACTCCAAGAAGAATTTGAGAAAATTTCTTAGTTCTTATTATGTAAAATTTGAATAACCATAAATTTTTTTTTAAAAATGTATAATTACCAGATGTATGATCTAAATTATACATAGTATTGTACATAATCTCTTTACCAGTCAAGACTAAAGGCTTTTTGGCATGTGGCTAGTGGTTAGCACTTAAAGCCCACTGGATAGGCAGTGGGCGGGGGAAGATGGAAAGATGTACAGAAAGGAAAGGAGAGCAAGAATAAGTTGTCACTGTCAAGCAGGAGCTGGAGACTACGGGAAGAAATGAAACTTGTGTTCGTTCTTATTGTTTATGGCCTCAGTGGTATGGGGACCTTATGGAAACTGGGGCTCTTTGATATGGAGCAAAGTATACAGAGCTGGCTAAGGCAAGAGAGACAGTAAAGAAGGATCAAAGGGAAGACGGCAGTCGCAGGCCTGGTTGCTGCTCAGGCCAATGAGGTCAGCAGCAGGGAAGGAAACACACCCAGGACCTAGGCAATAGTTGTGGCTTAACTTCTTCTGCCAAAATCTTTCACAGGAGCATTTATTGTGGCCCACCTTCACCAAAAAAACACAAAAGGGAGAATTCTGGGAAATTTAGTAGAGCCTAGCCAAATAAACATTTGAGAAAGTCACAACAATTACCAATTAATTAACAAATAGATAATATTAGAAATAAGTCTGAATGTTATGTATCTTAACATAAACATAAGCAACTTCCCCAAGAAATCTTAGTTCCAGAATTTTCTGGGTCAAATTGTCTGAGAATTAAACTCTTATAAAAATATACAGGTTAACTCTCCCCAGTTAAACTCTGTTCAATCATCCTGATTTAAAAAAACAAAAACAACAACAACAACCTCTAAATTAATCTGAACTTTTTGGCTTACCATGTAATTATTGGAAAGAAAGTTTGCTCTAAGAAATTTATGTAGGTATAAAATATGGTCAGTAACAAAAACAGCTAAAAGTTTTAAAACTGATTAAAATATCATTGCTTATTCATTATGAGAAATCCCCTCATACACTTTCAGACTTTAAGAGGATGCCAAAATAAATATTTATTAGTGATTTTTTAAAGTAGAAAAAAACTCACTGTGATTTTGATAAATGTGAAAACTTTCTAGGTTATGGATAAACATAAGAGGTATGACACATTAAAATGGAAAGTTAGACTGGAGTTTTTCAGTAAATGTCACCATCATTATTTTTGAAATTTGTTAGCATAATAATGGATCATCAGAAAAGGTATGGCTGATATCCAAAAACTGACATATTTTAATAATATTTTGTATTTCTCACATGCTCCTATAATCTTTTCCTCTATCCCAGGGATCTCATTATTCCATTTAGTCATCCAACCTCAGAACACTAATAATTGATTTGAATTTGGTACATGGTAATTCATGTTCTCCCTCAGAACAAATAACCAGTTTCATCTATTTCTTTTACTCTCAGTGTTTCTAAGTGGTAATAACAGAGGCAGCAGTAGCATATTTAGAGTAACTTTTACTGTATTTAAATATGCCCTAAAGCACTGCAAATGGCTGAGCTGATTGTCTTATAACTCACATGGCTATTTTTCCCTTATCTTTATTTTATTTTTTAAGATTTTATTTATTTTTTGAGAGAAAAGAATGGAGGGAGAGAAGGAGAGAACATTAATGTATGGTTGCCTCTTGAGCGCCCCCTACTGGGACCTGGCCCACAACCTAGGCATTTGCCCTGACTGGGAATCGAACCAGTGACCCTTTGGTTTTCAGGCCGGCACTCAATCCACTGAGCCGCACCAATCAGGGCATGTTATTTCCCTTATCTTTAAAGGAACTTGTTCCTCATCAGACATCAGTACTTGAATAGCTCTTTTTTTTTTACATCTTCCCTTTCTTTTTGACACACAAAAGTCAATATGTGCTAATCCTAGGGATTCTACCTCAGGTATGCATGTACACATAATTCATTTAAAACACATATTGGTCATTTATACTCCAAACAGTGCAAATTGGTGAGCAAAAAGCCTTCAACAGAGATGTGGCCTCTTCCTTTATTGAGCTTACAGAATGAAAGGGCTCTTGTATCTAGCTCTTATTCTTTCAAACTCCAGGCAAATCTCAGTTTCTCTGTACTACAATATTTCCACATCCTAATTACAGTAGACTTCTTTACACCCCAATCATAACCAGTTTTTGGTTTTTAATTTACACTAGAAAACAGAGTTATTGGTTAAAATGTTTTGCTTTTTGTATTTCCTGTTTCTCTTTGTTTAATTTAGGATAAAACTAAAAGTTTTCATACATTCATGTATTTTTAATTAGATTTCCTGTATTAAATCTGTTTGGCTCTACTGAAACACCTCTAATGACTCTAATCATCTATAAGACAAATATAATATTCTTAACCTGGAATTCAATGTCTTGTAAAAAATATCTGTCTTGTATTTTTTTTTCTGACAACATCATCGCATGGAGCTCTTGATTTGAAAGAAATGGACTGGTTGTATTTTGCCAAATATTTTTGCTTTGATATACTTATTCAAGTTGTTTCTGTTACCCTAAATTTATATAAAAGCTTATATGTGTATAGTCTTTTATATAACTAATCACATACTGCCTTGTACTGCAGTCATTTATATTTGCACCATCATTTTACTAACTTACAGAGCCATTGAAGGCAACAACTATGTATATATATATGCATTTTCCCTTTTTTTCTGCATCAAATTATGGTTTATCATATACAAGTTATTATAAATGATAAAATACTGTTTTTACATTTATATTATACATATTTACTGTATAGACTGTGTAGACAAATACAAGTACCATACTTTAAGATCACCATGAGGGACATTCAAATGTAATTTTGCCTGTATATAATTTGTTAACCTAAAAAAAAAAACTTTCATTTGAGTAAAATTTTAGTAAATTTAATTTTAGTGAAACAATTTAAAATTCTTACATGTACTGTAATAATGACATTGACTATCTTTACATGTGCTTACTTGTCATTTGTATATCACTTCGGCAAAGTATCTCTTTATATCTTTTTTCCATTTTATACCTGAAGTGTTTGCTTTTAATGTTAAGGAGTTTTTTGATATATATTTTAGTATTGTATTATTTCTTTGCAAAATTTCCTCAGCCTTCAGTTTGTCTTTTCATCCTCTTAAGTATTTTGCATAGCATTTTGAATATTTATGAGACCTGATTTATATATTCTTCCTTTTATGAATCTTATTTTTGGTGTTAATACTAAGAATTCTTGGTCCAATTTTAGATCTCAAATATATGCTCCATTTTTTTTTTTAGTTTTAAGTTTCATAGTTTACATTTGATGTTCAAGTCGGTGATTCAATTGAGTTAGTTTGTCTGCAAGGTGCAAGGTTCAGCCCAGTCATTTTTTTTGTTTAGTCATATCCAATTGCTTAAATATAAATTAATGAAAATGCTATCTTATCTGAAATAAATTGCTTTTATACTCTTTTCACAATCAGTTGGGCATATTTATGAGTATTTATTTCTGGGTTTTCCATTGTATCATGTCTCATTTATCTTTTTATCTCTCCTTCTCCCAATGCCACACTGTCTTAAATATTGTAGCTAAATATTAAGGCTGAATATTGGAGATAGCAATTCTTCCTATCTTACTCTGTTTTATTTTTTCAACATTGTTTTGGCTAATCTACCACAAGATTTTTGTATATAAACTTTACAATGGTTTTATCTATGCCTGTTAAAAAATGCTGGGATGTCCATAGACAGTAAGACTATAGGTCAATTTGGGCAAGAATGACCTCTTTACTGTGCTCTCCTATCGCTCACAAAATCCATGAATCCACAATTATTATATGTCTCCCCATGTATTTAAATAGTCTTTTGTTTTCATTTATCAACCTCTTGTGATTTCTAGCATACAGATCCTTTACACATTTTGTTAAATTTTTACTAAACCATTTCATTTTCTTGGAAAGAGTTCATATGGTATTGTTTTAATATTTGTTTCCTTACATTTATTGTTTGTATATGAAAATGAATTTCCACATTGATCTTGTGTCCTATATCTTGCTAAACTCATATACTATTTCTAGTTTTTTGAAGAGCCATTGTGATTTTCTGCAAAGTCATATGTGTCAATGGTAAAAAGGGATAGTTTTCTTTCTTTCCATTGTGTATGGCTTTTACCTTCTGGTACTTAGATGAATAAGAATGATGAGAGTGGGAATTAGGCCTTGTTTATTATCTTAGGGGGATATCATTTGTTCTAACTCTGGATGTATGATGTTAGCTGTATTTAAAAAAAGTGTTTTGTAGATGATCTCTATTAAATATATCTTCTGCATCAGTTGATATGACTATATGTTCTTTTCTTTAGCCTATTAGTATGGTAGATTACATAGTTTGAGTATTAAATAAACATTGCTTATTCATATAGATGTAACTTGATATTTAATATTTGAGGAACTGTCAAACTGTTCCCCCATGACTGCACAATTTTATATTCTCAGAGAAATGTGTAAGTACTTCAATTCCTTTATACCTTCTCATTCAATGCCAGTTATAGTATGTTTCTTTGACTGCAGCTATCTGAGTGTGTGTTAAGTGTATCTCATTGTGATTTGAATTGAATTTCCCTAATTAATAGTGATGTTAAACATCTTTTCATATGTTTATTAGCCAATTGTATATTAACACTGGAAGATATCTATTCAAATTTTTCACTCATTTTCAATTGGGTCATTTGTCTTTTTATTTTTTTCTATGTAACCACCCCCTGTCAAGGAATTCCTCAAACTCACTCCCTCTGAACCCAGCCCACAGCAGGTCAAAAGGTACCTGAGACATACGGGGAAGAACTGAAGTGTCTGGCATCAGAGCCAGAGCTAATGGAAGCAGCAGCTTTCTCCCTGACAGAAATGCTGGCAGAGACCATTGCTTCTTTTCTGAGTCTTCCTGCCACAGAGTTGGTAGGCAGGTGACATATCTGAGTCTCCATTGACATGGATATTATTGTTTGCCCCAACCTGGTAGATGACCTTGACCTGAATCCTCCCAGGAGGCTCTAGAGAAAGCACTATGTCTGGGTATCTTCAGACCAAGTCAAAGAGACATACTCAAGGGCAAACTCAAGGGCAAACTCAAGGGCACCAGAGCACCACTGAAGTAAATTCTGCTTTGTGAGGAGCAAGTCAAAGAGACATACTCAAGGGCAAACTGAAGGGCACCAGAGCACCACTGAAGTAAATTCTGCTTTGTGATGTTGGCCTTTGCAAAGCTGAATCTCCATGGTGGTCCTAGCCAATCTTAGCAGCCATTGACTTGGGGGTAAATTCCTCTTACTGATGTGCCAATAGCAATCACGTTTCAACTACAACAGGAGGGTGTATACAGTACACACATAGGGTAGGGGGGTGCACCTGAAGTGCCCAGATCAAGCTGTGCCACTGCACTCTACAGGACACCTATGACATTAGGCCACACTACTAAGCCTGGGAGACATGGCAGCTCTACCTAATACACAAAAACAAAGGTTTCTATGTATGCCAAAATGTGGTGAGAAATAAACATGTTCCAAATAAAGGAATAGAAAAAAACTCCAGGAAATGAACTAAATAAAATAAAGACAAGCAATCTACCAAATTTGCAGTTTTCAAAACAATGCTCAATGGACTCAGGGAAAGAATAGATGAACTTAGTGAAAACTTTAACGGCATAAAAAGAACAAGGAAACCATAAAAAGTACCAGTCAGAAATGAAGGATATACTGACTGAAATAAAGAATAAATTACAAGGTATCAATAGTACCGTGATAAAGTCAAGAATCAAATTCATGATTTTCAATATAAAGAAGCAAAAAATGCCCAATCAGAAAGGCAAAAAGAAACAAATAATAATCTTTAAAAAATGAGGACAGTGTAAGAATGCTCTGGGACAACATCAAGTACATCAAAATTCACATCATGGAGGTGCCAGAAAGAGAAGAGAGAGAACAAGGAATTAAAAATTATGAATAATAATGACAGAGAACTTTCTTAACCTGGTGAAGGAGAAACATACAAGTCCAGGAGAAACAGAGAGCCCCAAACAAGATGAACCAAAAGGGACCCACACCAAGTCACAGCATAATTAAAATACCGAAGGTTAAAGATAAAGTGAGAATCTTCACAGCAGCAAGAGAAAAGAAGTTAGTTATCTATCTACAAAGGAATGCCCATGAGACTGTTAGATGATTTCTCAACAGAAACTTCACAGGCCAGAAGAAATTAGCAAGAAAAATTTGAAGTGATGTAAATAAAACAAGGGCCCACAACCAAAATTACTTACCCAGCATAACTATCATTTAGGACTAAATAATATATAAAGTATTCCCAGACAAGAAAAAAACTAAAGGAGTTCATCACTACCAAACTAGTGTTACATGAAATGTTAAATCTTTAAGAAGACAAAGAAAAAAGATAAAAAAATATGAACAATAAAATGGCAGCGAATACATATATAACAACAATTGAACCTGAGAAACAAACAATCAGAACAGAAACAAGCTCACATCTATAGGAAACATTTTGACCATTGCATGATGGTAGGGGGTTAGGGAAATGAGTGAAAAAGATAAAGGGATTAAGAAGTATAAGTTAGTAGTTACAGAATAGTCATGGTGATGTAATGTACAGCATAAGGAATACAGACACTAATGTTCAATAAATATGTATGGAGTCAGATGAGTGTGGGATTTATTGGGATGGAAACTTGGTAAGTGCATGGTGTCTAGTTGTTGGGCTGTGCACCTAAAACTAATGTAGTGTTGTATGTCAACTATATTGAAAAAATTTAAAAAGTGAAACAAACACAAACACAAACAAATAAATTTGATGTCATAAACATAGTAGATTTGCAATTGCCATGGGAACTGTTTTTGGGAAAATCTGATATTGATCAACAGGTACAAATTTCCAGTATAAGGTAAGTTTTAAGGATCTAGTGTATAGCATCATGACAATAATTAACAATATTCTATTGTATGCTTGAATATCTCATAGAGATTTTAATTGTTCTTACCACAAAAGAAGTTGTAATGTGAATGACATATGTGTCAACAAACATTATTGTAGTAAGCATTTCACAATATACACATGTATCAAATCATCACATTGTATATCTTAAATATACCCAGTGTTATTTAAACTATGTCTCAGTAAATCTGTAGAGAAAGACTGAAATGATTTATTTTCTGAATCATTGGTGGAACTTATATTTTAAACTATCTGCGTCTCAGGAAATGCTTAAAAATTTCTGTTTTTTTAAGATGTAATATTCAGTGGATTTTAATGTATTCACAAAGTTGTGTACCTATAAAAGTATTTAATTTTAGAACATATTTATCCCCAAAAGAAACGTCTACCCATTAGCAGCCTTATTTATTCCCATTCTCATTAATATCTCTTTAAATTCCCTAATAGTTAGCTTTTTAGTTTCTTCTGAGTTTGTCCTAAAATTGTCTCTGGGAATCTTTCAAATTTATTTAAATTTTCAAATTCATTGCTATTAAGTGTTTAAGGAACTCCTATTTCTGAAGCCGCTCCCTGTTGATTTATTTCTAGTGAATATTTATTTTTCTGCAATTTTATTCATATTTTTGCCTACTCCTTCTGGTGGTAGTTAACTTTTATTTAATGCAAAACATTGTATTTTAAAAAGTATTTACAGAAATAACATAAAGTCTAAGGTGATGGAATCTGTCTCCAGAAAGAATGCACCTTTGCTTCTGTCTGCACCAGGAGGCGCTGGGACTCCAGGACTATTTAAACTAATTTTGGCATTAAAGGTCACTTTGGGCTGAGCAGCATTCCCTGGTGAGAAATTGTCTATTTTAGGTTTATTCATACTTTTAACATGTGGTTTTTCAAGGTCCTAACACCTTGTAATCTCTACCTTCAAATTACTATCCCCATAGTGCCACAAAGCTGTCAGATTCCTCCCAAATTGGAAAATACAGAGAAAAAGAGGACCAAACACACAGGATGCATTGCTGTAGAGCTTTTACCAGATCCTTCCTATAGCATCAGCTTGCCCTTGCTGCCACTAATAATTGATCTTCCTTTAATTAGTGTGTGTGTGTGTGTGTATGTGTGTGTGTGTGTGTGTGTGAGAGAGAGAGAGAGAGAGAGTTGGGGATGAGTAGCAACTGTGGAAGACCTTGTATTAAGCACTGTTTATTATTTCAGTAACTTTTTGCTTTTCCATTTTTTTACAAAAGCTTGGTTGATCTTTATAGTATGTTTGCTTTCCTTTTTAATTCACCCTTTTATTATTTTTCTCCTACTGCACTTTTCTTAATATTCAAATTAACTTTCAGTCTTGATTTTTTTCCAACAAAATACATTAAGGACTAAACATTTGTCCGTGTCCTACAAATTTTTATATGTAATAAGTGTTATATTATAATATTGTATGTATGTGTATACATTTCCATTATGATTTCTTCATTGAACTATAAACTACTTAGGAGATTATATTTAATTTTCAAATGTTCTAATTTCAAAATAGAGGGAGGTTTTAAGAAATTAATTTTGTTACTGTTAATTCATGCTGTAGTCAGAAAATATAGTATTTGTGATACAAGTAATTGTTTTATGGACTTGATTTGAACAAAGATGTTTTCTTCAATTACCCAGTGCAGTGTTTTATTTACAGTCTGTTATGCCACAACATGTGTTTTTGTAAAGCAATTACACTCATATATGACTCATTAATAGAGGAAATATCTTAGAATAGAATAAAAATTATGTTGGTTTATCCACAATATATCCTCAGCAAGAGTAGGTAGAATCATAGCAGAATTATGATCTTTATTTGAAAAAGGAAAAGTCTTCTATATTACTGCTATGCTTGAATAAAAGGAAAAGAACTTCAACATCTCTCTTAAGAGGCTAGGAACTAGGGTCAAGCTTAGGAACAAGTCCTCCAGGCTCCATCCTAGATAACAGCAGCCTCACTTATGCAGCACTTGGCTCTTGCTCCATTGCTCTACTAGGAGCTCACTGGCTCATGTTCCCTTCTATCTGTTTTGTCTTAGCACCCAAAAGCCATTGTCCAAAAAAAGGTTTGCCATAATTTCCATTCCAACGTTTTGGTACAGTTTTAGTAACCAATGCGACAGCATCTATTCACCCAAATACATCTATACAGGGAGTAAAATTATCTCCAGTCTCAATCACTCTTTCATGTTTTTGCTACAAAATACATAGATTTGTGCTGTTCTGCCAAATTATATCAGAAGGCTTGCTGTTTTTGTGTATATTCTTGCAGAACACAATCATTTTCAGGACATATAAATGTTTTGGGACAGAAATATCCATATGTCCTTCAGTATTATTATCTTGTAGTTTTTATGGTTGAATTATTGAAGATAAAAGTATTAATATCTCCCTAAAGAACTATAGGTATGTCAATTTCACCTTAAAGTTTTTTCACATTTTGCTTTACATATTTTAGTTATATTACTGTTGGGAAATGACCTGCCTGGTTTCAAGAACTGCAATCCCGCCGATAGGCTGGAAATAATCAAGGACGCCTTGGAGAAATAGGCCCAAGGAGACAAAACCTGGCCCCCCTGGCAGAGGCGCAGCTCCAGCCTCTCTGCTTGGCCCTGTGATGATCGGTAATCCATGATGGGTAAGTTATTTCATGCTCAGATGGCAACCTAAGACCAATGTCGATCAGGTATGGGCAGCAGACATGAAATTGGCGGACACGGAGCAAGGGCAAAAAGGCCCGCACCCCTCGTCTTGGTTTGGACATGGCTGGAGTCCTTATTCTATCTGAAGGAAGTCTTGTCTCTTGGCGGCTCCCTCTCCCCACCTGGTTCAGGCTCGAAACAATTCTGGAGTCAGTCCTAAACCAGATCTGGCAGTTCCCAGGGAAATCAGACCTAAAAGTAAATTCTTTAAAGTGTGCTTTGTTCTTCCCTCAGAAGCTCTAGCCAGCTCATGCTGGGAAGGAAATTTACATTACTCACTGACCCTAACCCTATACCCTTAGGCACTCTTGTGTTTACTAAGCTCTCATGTTTAGCTGTCTCTCTTGTTTACTAGTCTCCTCTAGGACCCATGTAAATCGGTGTGCTCCTGTCATTTGTTTTCTGCAAAATATTACTCATTCTCTGTGAACATTAACATACTGATGCAATGAGATAACCTGTGCATTCTTATTACCTAGCCCCACTGATAACCTTTTCAATAAAAGCCTTTGAACAAAGGGATTCTGGGCCTTCCCCACTAGAAAGATGTACCACGTCTCCTCTCCTGGCAAACAGAAAAGTGTTTGCAATGATTTGTGTTTATTCCCCCAACCTGTGACACCCCTGGGGCGGGCTCTGTGGGATTCAGAGTCCCCGGTCCCATCTCAGCTGGCCCTGGACAGTAACCCTCAAATATGGAAGCGACGCACTCCCCGCACGCGCTCCGTCCGCCGCCCGCCCCCTGGCAGTTGCTGCGGAGACCGGGATGAGCAGTGACCCGTGGCGGTGCTCCCCCACTCACTGATGCATTACGTATTCCAACATTTATGAAAATTTACAATTGTTCTTTTCACGTGGTTAAGTGAACTTTCATGCTTTATCTCTAAAAAGGTTTTTGTTCATACAATTTTGTTTTATATTGATAAAATTATACTGCATTTTCCTAGTTGATTTGCCTTTGGCAATCTGATTATTCCAACTGGAAACTTTGCTACTTTGTCACTGGTGTTTGTTGCTTCTGCTACACTTGTTCCTTATGGTTCACATCCTCAGGTAATATGTGATTTTGAGGATTGTTGAGATTATGATCAATGAAATTTTATCTATGGGATTTTTAAGGCTGTGATTTAAAATAAATTTATTTTATTTATTCCATCAGGTACATCTGAAGGGTACCAACTGAGACCTTTTTAAAATACATTCCAGACTTATATCCTTTATGAGCTATAGTACAATGGTTAAGTCTCATTTTAAAAAAATATGAGACATTATTTGTAAATCTGTTTTTAGTCCCTTCACATAAAGCATGAGAGTTTCCTCTTTGTTGTACCCTTTGAGTGCTTTCTTTTTTCATAATCTGCCTTTCCTTCAGAAAATTACCTTTTGGAGTGTGTTATTGTGAAAGATTCTCATAATGATTTCCCAACTTATACAGAATGTAGGCTTTTTCTGTTTTCTTGCTTGAGATCCCCATTAAAAAGATGAGACTTGGGCCATGGAAGACCAAAAATGCTCTCAGGGCAGCCCCAGAATTGGTGCTTTATAACCCTTTCAATTTATGCTTTGGTCTCTAAGTATGTTGCACACTCTTTTGCCAAATTAACTCTGCACATGAAAGAGATGGGTTTTATTGAATTTGTTTTATACATAATGCATTGGGAAGGTTATTTAGTTCATTAGTCCTCCATATTGGTGGACTAAGTCTGATTTTGGTTTTCCTTTTATTGTCTTTGCATCCACATTTTTAAAATGTCCATAACTAAAACATATTATTATGATGGTAAAGTATTATTTTAAGCATAATTACAATTGTTTAAATGAAACATTCACTGTATATGATCTCACCTATAAGTGGAACATAATCAACAAAACAAACAAGCAAGCAAAATATAGTCAGTGATATTGAAATAAAGAATGAACTGACAGTAACCAGAGGAGAGAGGAGACCAGGATAACAGGGGAAAAGAAGAGGAAGGGTTGTCAAAAATCATGTGTAAAGGACCCATGGACAAAGCCAAAGGGGGATAGGATAGGAGGTGGGGGTAGGAAGAATGGGGGAAAGTGGTGGAGGGAAAATGGAGACAGCTGTACCTGAACAATAAATAAAATAAAATAAAGTAAAATAAAATAAAATAAAATAAAAAAATGAAAAAAATAAAATGAAACATTTGCTGTAATCCCCTGCACATGGGAACATTGTAATTGTGATTGGCAAATACTTTATAATTTCTACTGTCTCTTAAAATGAATAGCTTTTATTATTCCTCTAAGAATACAGAATGGGTGTGTGTGATATAGAGGGGGAAGATGGTGGAGGAATGAAAGGAAGTCTCACTGACCATCTCCCAGAACCAGTCTGGAATTACAACTAAATTGTGGAGAAATTACCCAAAACAAACAACTGAATAATAGCAAGAGAGAAGCATCATAACCTTGAACAGAGAGAAGAATCAGATTTAACACAATCTGACTGGTAAGGAGTACAGTGGAAACTCAAGAAGGCCGACTGGGCGCTCATGGGCAGCAGCACCAGAGGAATATTTAAACAGCCAGTTGGATCCCCCTGGGAAGAGTGTGTTTTAAACCATAATCAGGGATCCCTAGCCTGTAGGACCAAAGCCCAAAAAGTACACAGAAAACAGCCATCTGTGAAAAGCAGCAGGGTTGCTCTCTGATAGAGATGGGCAGATTGGGATGCAAGGAACCGTTTAAAAGGCCAATGCATAAATTTTTATTTGCAGCCATTTACTCTGGGCTCCAGCAAATATTAGTATGAACAGAGTGGGCTAGAAATGCCTGAGGAGAGACTGGAGACAGAGGCTTTGGGGAGAGAATTGAAAGAGTAGCTGGCAGGATCCCAGTGCTGAGTCATCTCCCATATGGCAACAGTCATTGTGTTCAGGCAGACCACTCCCCTCTGAACAGCCTGAGGGGAAACAATAAACCTACCCCCAGGAGGGACTCTGCCCTGGCCTGTGGTGCTTAAGCCTGACTGCTGAGTGCAGAGTGACTAGATTAACAACTGAAGGAGACAGCAATAGACAGCAGATTCCTGGAAGTCTCAAAAAGACTGCCTAAGGTCAGAGTGGGTCAACATCTGACATCACCAGAGGCAGACCCAGAAAGAAAAAGCAGCAGTAAATACTAGAAGGTGCTGAGATGAAATCCACTGTGATCTTCTCTATGATTTGTGATATTTTCTTTACTATATAACTCTTTAACATTAATTTTGGGACAATCAATTTAGTGCATATTAAGTCATTAGATTTTATACTGAGAGTTTTTTTTTTCTTTCCTTTCTTAAAATAGTACTAATTTCTGTACAGCCATATTAATACTAGTTCATTTGCTGTTGATAGTGGGATTGCAAGGGGGAGTTATTTTTGAAGATGGGGGTTTGTTTCTTGGGCTTTCTTGTTTTGTTCTGGCAGCACCTGCACACAAACACACAAGACATAGTGGGCAGAGAGACTCTCAGTCAACCAGCGGGAGGGAAGGGCCCACCAAAGAATGACCAAAAAATAATCAAAACCCAATTACTTCCAGAAAGCCAACATAGATGGCATAAAAGGCATCCAAAGAGCATTAAGTTCAGGAGATCAAGGAGTCTGTACTACTGAATCTCACAGGTCTCCTGCTATAGAATTTCACAACACAAAGTCAGGAAGTCAAGAAAGATCAATTAAAGAAGCAGAAGCAAAAAAGAAGAGTCTAACAAATAAATACTGTGAAGACAAAGAAAAAACTCCAATCAAAAGGAAAGAAGGAATCCCCCAAAAAGAGTACTAAATGAAACAAGAAAGTGAACTATCAGATATTGAGTTCAAAACAATGGTTATAAGGAAGCTCAATGAACTCAGTGAGCTCAGAGAGAATTACAAAAAGCTACAGGGAAAACATGAGGAACTTATTACAAACTATATAAGCATGAAAAAAGACATACAAATTATCAAAAAGAGAAAATAGGAAATGAAGAATACAATTTCTGAATTGAAAAACACAGTAGATGGACTAAAAAAAGCAAAAAATAGAACTGCCTTTTGACCTAGCAATTTCACTGCTGGGATTATAACCTAAGAATCCTGAAACACCAGTTCAAAAGATCTTATGCAACCTGATGCTTATAGAAACACAATTTACAATAGCTAAGTATTGGAAGCAATCTAAGTACCCATCAGCAAATGAGTGAATCAAAAAACTGTGGTACATTTACACAATGGAATACTAACAGCAAGAAGAAAGAAGGAACTCCTACCTTCACGACAGCATGGATGGAACTGGGGAACACTATGCTAAGGGAAAAAGCCAGTAGGTGAAAGACAAATACCATATGATCTCACCAAAAGTGGAACCTAATCAACAAAACAAACAAGAAAGAAAAATATAACTTACAACATTGAAAGGAAAAACAAACTGACAGCAACGAGAGGGGAAGAGATAAGGTGGTAATGGGGAAAAAAAGAGGGGAGATCATGTATAAAGGAACATGTATAAAGGATCCATGGACAAAGCCAAAGTGTGGAAGGATTGAGTGTGGAAGGTGGGGGTGGGTGGGGCAGGGGAAAATGGTGGCACGGAAATGTAGACGACTGTACTTGAACAGTAAAAAAATAATAAATAAAAAGAAAGAATACCATTGGGGCAAAGGTCAGTTTAAAGTTGTTTATATGCAAAACAACACAATAATTAAACAATAATATATGAATAAACTCTGTGTTTCATTTACATATGTAAACCTGCTTTTGCCAAACTCTGTATATACCTTAAGTACTTATGAATATATAACAACTATACCATGAGTATTCTTACATATTAGAATCTAATGAAGTTTAATGCAAATTAATTATGTTTTCTGTGAATTTTTAAATACTTTTTTATGTACCTGGAATGGTTGAAGGGTGTTTAGAAGCAAAGAATAGCAGCCAACAGTAACCATTCCTTTATGTCTTTAATTCTATTATCTCCTACAACTATTCTTACACTCGTTGTATATCATTAAGATTGTTAGAATATACTAAATGCAATAGAGGCACGTAAACTATCAGATATTGCGTTCAAAACAGCGGTTCTAAGAAAACTCAATGAGCTCAGTGAGCTCAGAGAGAATTACCAAAAACTGCAGGGAAACTATGAGGAACTTACTGCAAACTATATCCACATGAAAAAGGACATAGAAACTATCAACAAGAGGCAAGAGGAAATGAAAAATACAATTTCTGAACTGACGAACACAGTAAAAGGAATCAAAAGTAGGCTAGATGAAGCTGAGGATTGAGTCAGCGAGCTGGAGGATAAGGTAGAAGAAAGCTCTCAGAAAGAGCAAGAGAATGAAAAAAGACTCAAAAAGAATGAAGAGGTATTAGAGGAAATGCAGGACAAACTGAAACATAATAATATCCATATAGTAGGGATACCAGAAGGAGATGAAGAGGAGCAAGGGATAGAGAACTTGTTTGAAAAAGTCATGATGGAAAACTACTCTAATCTGAGGAGAGAAAAAGTCACACAAGTCCTGGACACACAGAAGGTCCCATTCAAGAGTAACCCAATGAGGCCTACTCTAAGACATATCATAATTAAAATGGCAAATATCAAAGACAAATAGAGAATCCTAAAGGAAGCAAGGAAGAAAGAGGTAGTAACATATAAGGAGCTTGAGTATGGCTAGAAGCTGACTTCTCAACAGAAACACTACAAGCCAGATGGAAATGGCAAGAAATATTCCAAGAAATGAAAAGCAAAGGCCTGCAGCCAAGACCGCTCTACCCAGCAAGGCTCCCAAATAAAATGGAAGGTGAAATTAGGAGTATTCCAGACAGAAGAAGGCTAAAAGAATACACCTCCACCAAACCAGCATTGTAAAATATGCTGAAGGGACTGCTTTAAGAAGATAAAGTAAAAAAGCCTATGAATATCCAGTTCCTTTCACAGTTACCAGTACTTGATATTACCAATATTTTTAATACTAATTAATCTGAGTGTGACAATGATGTGTCATTTAACTAATACTTGGTTATTTGTTGAAACTAAGCCTGTTTTTGTATACTTCTTGCCCATTTCTTTTTTTAATAAAAAGCTTTAAATGAGTTTTTGGTATTCTTTGTTCATTTTTTGATTAAATTTTGCTTATTTTTGCCCTAAAAACAAAAAACAAACAAAATACTCCCCTATTAATCCTTTTATAGATGTGTTGCAAACACTTTCCTATTCTAGTACTTGTCCTTTAACTTTTTTTTACATGAATATTACTGCATAGTCTTACATGTTTAATATGGTCATATTGTCAATATCTTACTTTATAGTTTCTGGGTTTGAATATATTACTTCAGGGTAAGAAAAACATTATTTTGTATTTTCTCCTAAAACTTCTTAGATTTTACATATTGATTTTTAACTCACCTGAATATTGTTTGTATAATGTCTGAAATAGGGCTCTATATTTGTTGTATTTCAAGTAATAGTGGTCCATGCACCTTATTTGTTGAATAAACCTTATTTTCCCCATTGATTTGAAATATCAATTTAATCATATATTACATTGTTAGATACATACGTTTGTTTCTAGAGTGCTCATTTTATTTCATTGATCTACTTGATTATCTCTGTTCTGGTGTCATTTTGTTTTAATTGCTGAGACTTTATAATGGATTTAAATTTTTTAACATTTTATAATGGATTTTGACACTTTAAAAAATAAAATCAATCATAAAAAAAGAAAAAAGAAAAGAAAGAAAGGAAGGAAGGAAAGAAGGAAGGAAGAAAAGAAAAGAAAGAAGGAACTCCCACCTTTAGCAACAACATGGATGGAACTGCAGAATATTATGCTAAATGAAATAAGCTAGTTGGTGAAGGACAAATACTGTATGATCTCACCTATAAGTGGAATCTATTCAACAGAATAATCTAATGAACAAAATAAACCACAGACAGGGAAACATGAAGCTGGTCACATGAAAGTGACCAGAGGGGATGTGGAAGGAGGACAATGGTGTAAAGAAGGAGAAGGAACTAAATAAAGAACATGTATGAATGACCCATGGACATGGACAACAGAGTGGAATTGACTAGGGGAGAAGGAGGCAGGGTGGGATAGGTGGAGAAGGGCAAAGGGGGGAAAATTGAGACAACTGTAATAAAATAAACATGATTTAAAAATAAAATTAAAAAAGATTTTTAGGATGTATATTGTTCATGTGGTTCAATGGGAAACATTGTTCACATTCTAAAACAGCATTTGTAAAAAGGAGTCCAAATGTTAACTATTTTGAAAATAATGAAAAAAAGCTGTATATTCAAATTTTATGGCAAGGTATTATTAGTTCATGCAGAAATAATATTCTGTAGTTTTGAAAGCATATGAAATTCTCCTATCTTAAAGTCTGTAGTGATATGATATATTTGTTATAATTAGTTTTATTTCCAGAGCAGAAGTTGATAACAAAGTTGAGAAAAGGAATCATAGTCCCAAAACTGAGCTGATATGCACTCTTTTGTTCCATGGCCCAGAATGAATTCAATGTCTAGTCTTTTCCTCATTTGAAAGTCACTGGCTCTTCCTTTAGCTAAAAGATATGGTAACAGCACAGAGGTGGGAATTAGAACAGGATCTAAATAACTTCTCTATCATTTTCAGGGGCACTTGAAAATCAGGGAATCTTTCTGAGTTTCATAATTTTTAGTGTTATCACGATAAGCGTATTTTCATTAAGTGTGAAAGATTGTCTATAGATTATAAAGGGACATTTAATGCAATAGGTTTTAAATGTCATTAGTCTATTCTAGATCTTAAAACTAATTAGCAGACAGGGCAAAATTGGTCTTGTGTGCTTCCACTTAACTTTTCTCCATTAAGTCTCCTCTTGCCCTATTTTCATTACCGAAATAAGATAAGAACATTATTACATAGTAACCACCTATTGTTGAATAGCAATAAATATGGGCAACTAAATTTTTTTGCCAAGATCAGGAAGTAGTACTTTAAAATTTCTGATATATACTAGGTATAAATTTCATTAGCCCTCTGGAGCACCTTCCCAGTGATTGGGGGGGAAAAAAAAGGTCTATTACTACTCTAGAACAGAGACAAGAGGGATGGAGGGAGGGGGGGACGGGGAAAAGAAAGGGAAGGGGAGGGTCGGGGAATGTGTAGCAAGGTCTCATGGACAAAACCAAAGGGGAAGGATTGAGGGGGGCAGGGGGCAGGGGAAAGTAGTGGGAGGAAGGCAGAGACAAATGTATTTGAAAAAAATAATAATATTCACTTAAAAAATAAAAATTAAAAAAAAACTCTAATCATAGGCTAATATGATTTATAGTATATTTTCCTATACATGATTATATTTTAGCAATATAAAATGAGTTATAGTATATATTAGTATATTGATAATTCTTGAATTAATAACATTTAAGTAAGAAAACACTCATATCATGATGAAGCTATATTTTTATTAATTGATATATCTGGACCAACTTGAATTACAGGATTAAAAAACAATTTCCCTTTGGTGACAACACATTTCATCAATAGTCAATATTAATAGGCTTTAAAAATATTTTATGCTTTTATCCTTGAAATGTTTTTCCCCAAACTAAGTATTCTACCTGTTAAATATTAAGAGGAGAACATCTGGTATGTTGACCAATCTCTGCCCCAACAATCCTTGTAGTAATGACACTCCAAATGTTATTTTAACATGTATACTATGGCAAAAATATCTATTATTTTCTAATATCATTTATATTTTTCTACATATTCTGGTTAATTGCTTAACATAAAATTTTAGCAACATTCTTCTGCTTATTAAACGAATCCCAAAACATTATTCATTTCATCTAATTCACCATTCAAATATGATTCATACATGCGCAATTTTTTTAATTGTAAAAGAGTTGTAATTATTATATCCTAGGCCTAGGAAAAAATCCATTTAATCACACTGAAGTGCATAACTTCAGATAAAATCTGAAACAAATTTGTTTAGGTAATTAAAAATGAACATGTCATAGATTAGTGGCAACTTCCTCCTTCCAAGTTTATCACGACTCTTTAAAGTATAAATTTATTGACTTTTCTTATTTTCTTCTTACCATGTTCTTATAAAACACTAATAGATGATTACTGACAAAATAAATAGCACACCATCTTTCTGTTAGTAATGGACTGTCTTATTGAAGAGATAGGAGTTCCATATTTGAAAACGGTTGAAAACAAAAAAAAGATATATAACTAAAACATGTTAAGCCAGGAATAATAAATTTAATAAATGCTACAGAAGGTAAAAATAAATAAAACATCAATAATATCTAAAAAGGTGCTTTCAAATTGTTCTTGTTCATTTACATCTTTGGAAGGCACTTAAATAAAAAGATAAGAGAACATCAGTCCAACCAGTCAAATCAGCTGGCCAATTCAAAGCACTCAATAGAATGATAGATGCCAGAGCAATCGGTTAGCACCAAACATTTAGATATTTGTCGGGAGCAAAGACACACCTATGTCATTGTCCTGAGTGAGTGAGAAATTCTCTGATTTTCTATTTAAAAATCATTGATTTTACAATTTATATTTATCTGGATTGATAATACCTTTCTAAATTTTTAAAAAGTAACTCTATAATTCATCTCCTATTGTGTGAATTTCATTGATCCCCATTATTTTTACTTTGAATATCAATTACAAAATTTCAGGATATTCTAAACAAACCTCAACCCTTTATCTGTGCCTAATTATGGGTGACAAATTCAAGCAGGAATTTATATTACCAACATTAAGCCTTAGTAAAACAGATAATGTAATGAAGAATTGCCATTTTTAAATAAAATATTTTTATTCCTCTCACTGATTATTTTACAATGTAACATATTTAATAATCTTGCTTTAAAGTGTCAGCATCAATAAAAATGAAAAATAATGGAACTTGTTCACGATGTGATATGATATGTCACATAATGCACTTTATATGGTAAATTTTGCTTCATTTGTAGTGGCAAATAAAAGCATATAGAGAAAAGAAAAATTTATTTCTCTCTTTGCCTCTTGCCCATCCTTCAGCAGTTGATCAAAGTTTTGTGTATCCTCTATGTACAATGTTTCCCCTATTGACACACATTTATAAAATACCCACAAACAGTGTCATCTTACTTAGAAAATTTATTTTTGAGGAAAAAACAGCATAAAGCACTTTTATTGCAGTAATAGAACTTGATATTCATATGTAGTGCAGGGGAGCGGGTTGGGGAAGGGTAGGCAGCACTTATTTGTCTCACCAAATCACTACACAGGATAGCAAAGGAGTGAGGCCTGGAGGAAAAGCCAAGAAGCTTTACGATCGGCAGGGCAAGTTAAGGATCAAAAAACAGGAGATGCTGAAATCATCATAGGGAACCTCATAATTACAAGTCTGCTGAAAAATACCATCCACTAAAATTCTCAACTAATTATTCTGCTTTTCTCTTTTGATATACACTTATATTTTAATTAACACAAGCCTAGTTAGCTGTGCCTTGAAAGATAAGCTCCATGGACACAACGGTCCCTTCATTGGTTGGTGCACTTGGACACATCTGTTTGCCAGGCCACAGAAAGTAATAGAATTGCTTCCTGGTTTCAGTTAATGGAAAAGGGAGACAGGTTTGTTTCTGTTTATTTGTTTTTTCTCATTTGACAGATAGCCACTGGGTGCGCCACTAGTGAAGTCAAACAAGGCCTTCTTGAGACATTGCTGGTGGGTGTGTGAAGGGTGATGATAATTTCCCCTCGCTCCTAGGATATTAGTTTCCCATTGTTTCCTCATCTTTGTCAGGCTAGGGTGCTGAAACTGCATCACTAATGATTTGTTTACATTGTTATTATCTATTTGCTTTGTGTGTTTAATTTTTTATTCTGGGCCAAACACTAATGTGGACAAATGAAAAAACTTTGGCCCTAAATCAAGCTATTAGAGATATGGACTTACTTTGAATCAGGTCAGGCAAATTGCATAAATAATACCAATGAAATCTTCAGGAGCAGAAAACACAAAGTAGTAGATTTCACATAAGATATTATCTTGACATCAATTTTCCTAGTACACATAAAATACAAACACATATTACCTTCATTCCCAAACAATGTTGTACTTTCCTGTCTAAAGTATCCTCAATTTTTTCTGGTCCATATAAAGAAGACATAAAATTTGTATTTATTTTTTAGTGCTATAACTGAAAATAAAATCATATTTCATTTTTTTCAACAGTTCAAGGGAAAATACTTTATTTTCAGATCAACTTTTAACATGTAGATTTATGTCAAAATATTCCTGGAATTCTTCCCCAGCAAAATCAACATATGGTATGCCACCACTTACATATTTATAAGAAATTTAATCAGTACCATTCCCATTCCCTTTGGGTTTGCTCTACCACTCAATATTTAACCATAAGAATATAATTTGATAAAATAGACCCATTAGAAAGAAATAACTATAGGAATACTTCATTGATAAATCCTGTTCAGATGTTAAATGTTCAACACACACACACACAATGTTTTTTTCCTTCTAGAAATATTTATTAAATATCTTCTATGCATGATAGGCATGGTTGGCTCTATTGCACATGCAAAGATGCGTATGTATCTGCACTTTGACAGGAAATATAATATCTATGTAGACAGGAAATTATAGCAGGGTACTCATAACCAGTACAGGCAACAAATTACAATTGCAGTTTAGAAGGAGAAGAAAGGTTGTTTCTGAATGGAGGTTATTGGAAGAGCCTTCACTGAAATGTAATTCACCGTTGCATAAGCAGGCTTAAATTGTGCTGTAGCTGCATTCATACATTCTCTGACAGAACAGTTCAGAGAATATTCAAACCAAAACTTCTATTCAAATTGCTTAGCTTGATCTTAAAACACAGCTGCTAAAAGGAAGTGAATAGTAATTTTGAATTCCTGCCAATCACACTGCCTCATGGAGAAACCATGTCTGATGTGCTCCATTCAACAGTTAAGAATTTGAAATTTTTGCTACTACGAATACACACACACACACACACACACACACACACAGCCTGCTGTGGCAATTTACAATAGAAAAACAGAATACTTATCATTTTTTAATAGTGAAGTATATTTTTATAGCTCTCTTACTAGCCCATGATTCCTTAGAATGCAAGGGCTATGTATATTTATATCTATACCTTATATGCTTAAAGAATGTTTGCTTACTGACTGTCCAGTAGGTATTGAATGATTATATTATAGCCTCAAAGTAATCTTGCCTCTCATCAAGTTTTATATTATTCTATACTGAAACATTTGTCCTACAATGGAATTTTGTTAATCAGGTTGGATAGAATCTTTATCATTCATTTATTAGGGATATAATATGCACATTTTTACTGCCTAAATTGTCCCTTTTTTGGAACCAGATGAATACAAGAATGAAAAGTGTTGCCTAGGCAACAGAACTGCTTTGTTTAAATGGCTTTCTTTTTTTGTTTTTAATCATTTTTATTATTTTATTGTTATTCTATTACAGTTGTCTCAATTTTTCCCTCTTTGTCCTCCTCCATCCATTCTACCACCCCGCTCCCACAGTCAATTCCCACACCTTTGTCCATGTCCATGGGTCATTCATACATGTTCCTTGTCTAGTCCCTTCTCATTCTTTCCATTACTGTTCCCCTCCCACCTCTCCCCTGGTACCTTTCAGTCTGCTCCATGTTTCCATGCCTGTGGTTCTATTTTATTTAGTAGTTTATTCTGTTCATTAGATTCCATTTACAAGGTGAGATCATATGGTATTTGTATTTCACCAACAGGCTTATTTTACTTAGGATAATACTCTCCAGTTCCATCCATGCTGTCATGAAAAATAGGAGTCCCTTCTTCCTGCTGCATATTCCATTGTGCAAATGTACCACAGTTTTTTGATCCACTCATTTACTGATGGGCACTTAGGCTGTTTCCAGCACTTGGCTATTGTAAATAGTGCCTCCATGAACATAGGCATGCATAAGTTCTTTGTTGGTGACTTGGGATTTTTAGGGTATATTCCCAGCAGCGGAATGGCTGGGTCAAAAGGCAGTTCAATTTTTAGTTTCTAATGAAATTCTATACTGTGGCTTTTTTTATTATGACAATAGAAGTTAAAAATGTAAAACATTCAAGAAATTACTGTTTATGTAAATAAGTGTGCTAATAAAGAGGATAAGAGAAAATATTACTAATTTTAAGTGAAAGATGTTTCTGGACTTCTCTCAATGTTGTATATATTTTATAATAATACGTATTTACCAACAATTACTGAAATTCCTAAAGAAATTCAGTTTATCGAAGTTCACAAATTCAGTTTGTCACTTATTTTTACTTGTTTATTTTCTCTTTCTCATTTAGAGATGTGAGCATCTTGAGAGAAGAAGTCTTGTTCACAGAAGTTAACTCATATACTAGGATTTTAAGAGACAATAAAATAACAGGAAAATAAATTTTGAAACTGGGTATCTGATGCTATGTATTGTGAAAATTTTTTTACCATTAAAACAAAATGATTTTATATTTGTATTGCAGCATTTATTATGCAAATAAAACAATTTAAGAAAAAACGAAGTTTCAATATTATAGCTCAGTTCATTGATAATTATTTTACTTTTACAAAGTTCTCTGATTATAAAGATTTTATCAAAGTCAGTTCAAATTTCGATAATAATTTTCACTTTATAAAGTGTAGATATAACTAGAATACAAATGCATTATTTAAATATTTCCTTACTGTTGAAATCAAACAGATTTCTTATGTTCTCCTGGTGTTACTAAATAATAAAGCTTCCTATTAATACTTACGTTTTTTTCTATCACCATATTACAAAAAAATATCAATTTTGTATAGCTTCTAAAATCAGCATATTTGTCCTAATTGCATTACATTACATTCTTTTCATCTGATTTGTAACACCTTCTTTCTTGGTTTAGTATTGTTGAATAACACTAATTCTAAAACATTAGACTTAATAGAGCAACCATAAATTACTGAGGCATGAATTTCAGTCATTGTGAGAGTCTTTTACACTGCAGATAGTGTCTAGGAAAATACATGACTTGGTTAAGAGCAAAGTTAATTAGCACAAAGTTAGTATACAATTTGGACAAGCATCTATTCTGGTTCTATTTTTACTCTGCCACTTCGAAGAATTAAAGTAACATGAAACTAATCCTTTTTTAAAAAAATTTGTTCGTATTATTACAATACTCCTTTTAGATATTTGAATAAATCCTTGAGTGTTACAAATCAAGTGGTAGGAATCACTTTATTATTTAGTCATAGTCCAACTCCATTTACTAATGAAGTTACTATCATTAAATTATTTCTATTTGATTATAGAATTAATTGAATTGATTTCTAACAAATTTATTTTCACATTAATGTAATTCCTAAGTTAATATTACAAGTGCATTTGCAGTTTACTTTGGAAGAACTTTAGGTCAGAAATATGTTGGCTGACAAGGAAACGACAGAAAAGCACGGTCAGGATAATCTACTGTGAGCACTGTTTATGCCCAGATTATCCAGTATTGACTTTATTCATTTCATGGTGACATTAATTAAAAAATAAAAAGCTGTCTAGCACAAGTATAGCATAGTAGAGGCAATTTAAAATAGAAAAAAACTAAAAAATAAATCTTACTTTCAAATTTACTTGAGGTTTGCAAGATTAATGGCTAGGTATGGTAATGACTGCATACAAAATGAAGATATCAAATATTTCTGTTACTGATTTAATGCATTAGTAATTATTAAATTTAGATTAAATGTTGTTGACTTTCATTTGCTAATATTTTGTTGGGGATTTTTGCCCTGATGTTCATCAAGGATATTGGCTTGTAATATTTCTTGCATGGTATCCTTGTGTAGCTTTGATATTAGAGTATTGCTGGCCTCATAAAAAAACTGTTTGCTAGGGTTCCTTCTTCTTCAGTTTTTTGGAAAAGTTTGAGAAGGATAGATAATAAGTCTTCTTTGAATATTTGAAAGAATTCATCATTGAAGATGTCCGGTCCTGGACTTTTGTTTGTTGGAAGGTTTTCCATTACTGATTCACTCTTCCTACTAGTAATTGGTCTATTCAGGTTTTCTGTTCCTCTGTGATTTAGTTTTGGAAGATTGTATGCTTCTAAGAACTTATACATTTCTTCTAGTTTGTCCAATTTCTTGGTGTATAATTGTTCATAGTATTTTCTTATTACCTTTTTATTTTTGTGTGAGAAGTTGTAACTTCTCTTTCATTTCTGTTTATTATCTCTCTCAGTGAGTCTAGCTAAAGTTTGTCTTTTGTTTATTTTTTTTAAAATGCAATTAAAAAATATTTGAATATGCATTTTTCCAAAAAAGACATACAGAGGGTCAACAGGTACATGAATAGATGCTCAATATCACTAGTTATAAGGGAAATGCTAATCAAAACCACAGAACCTGTTAGAATTATTATTATCAAAAAGACAAAAAATAACTAGTATTGAAGAAAAGGGAACACCTACTCCATTGGTGGGGCTTTAAATTTATATAGCTACTATGGAAAATGGTACAGAAATTCCTCATACAATGAAGAGTAGAACTATTACATCATCTAGCTTTTCCACTCTTGGACATTTAACTGAAGAATAAAAAAAATCCACCAATTTGAAAATCTATATCCATACCTATGTTTATTACAGTATCATTTACAATAAGCAAGATATGGAAACAACCTAAGTGTTCCCAGATACATGAATGAAAAAATATATCTAAAGATTATATACACACGTACAAACAATGGAATGAATACTAATCAGCCATAAAAAAAGAAATCTTGTCATTTCAAACAACATGGATGGACTCACTGACTCATATGTGACACCTAGTGGTATATTTACACAATGGAATACTATGTGGCCATAAAAAAGGAGGGAATCTTACCTTTTGTGACAGAATGGATGGACCTGAAGATTATTGGGCTGAATGAAATAAGCCAGTCAGAGAAACATAAATACCATATGATCTCAGTTACATGTGGAATCTAATGAACAAAATAAACTGTCAAACAAAATAAGGCATAGATACATTGAACTGATAGCTGTCAGAAGGAAGGACAGAGGAGGGAACTGGATAAAAGAAAGTGATGGGATTAGCCAAAATACACATAAGCATAACCTTTAGACACAGAAAACAGTATGGTGATGCCCAGCGGGGCAGGGGAGAGGGTTGGTGGGAGCAGATTGGAAGCTGGCAATGGGCAGGGGGATGGGAACATCTGTACTAGTGTCAACAATAAAAATGAAGTGAAAAATACCATTTAATAAATCACTCCAGAGTGAAATACATAGGAATAATTCTGGCAAATGTGTCCCAATCAATAAATGGGAAACTATATACAAAACTCTCTGTTCATGTATTGGAAGACTGAATATCACTAGGATGTCACTTCTCCCATATTTATCTAATTTTTAGCAAATGAAGAGGCAGACACACAGACCAATGAAACAGAATAGAAAACCCAGAAATAGATCCACACTATGTAGCCAACTTATTTCTGCAAAGGAGAAAAGAAAATTCAATAGAAAAAGAATAATTATTTCAACAAATGATGTTGGTATATTATGGTATGCACATACAAAAATTAAACTTAAAAGATGTTACATTTCAGAAGATTAATTCAAAATGAAATGTATATCTAAATGTACCATAGAAAGCTATACAAATCTACAAAAAATATAAAAGAAAACCTATGGAATCTTATGTTTGGAAATGAGTTTTTAGATACCACACCAAAAGCATACACAAAATTTTTCTTAATAAATTGGACTTCAATATCAAAATGAAAAATTCTACACTGTAAAAGATACTGTGTTAAGAGAATGGAAATGCAAGCCAGAGCATGGGAAAAAATATTTGGAAAACACATATGTGAAAAAGATTCAGCTCCAAAATATAAAATGGCTCTTTAAAATTTAACAGCAAGAAATCAAACAACCTAGTTTAAAAATGAGTAAAGAATCTAAATGGACACCTTGCCAAAAGAAAATATACAGATGGCTAATAAGCATATGAAAAGTTGCTCAATATCATTTGTCAATAAAGAATTGCAAATTAGACAATGAGGTACCATTAACATCTATTAGTATGGCTCAAATCCAGAACACTACAATAGCAATTGCTGGCAAGGATGTGCAGCAACAAGAACTCTCCTTGAATGCTAGTGGATGTAGAAAATGGTACAGCCACTTTGGAGGAAAGTTTGGAAATTTCTTCGGTAACTAAACACAGTCACTTCATATTATCCATCTAGTGAACTTCCAAGTATTTATCTATTTGATTTGAAAATTTATTTCCATACATAATGCTGCACACAGATGACTATATCAACTTAGTCATAATACTCAAGAACTAGAAATATTCAAGATGTCATTCCACAAGTGAATTAATCAAAACTGTAATTTATATGTAAAATAAAACAATATTTTGTAATAATAAACAAACTATCAAGCCACAAAAAAGACATTGAGGAAACAGTAATATATGTGAAGTGAAAAAAGTGAGTCTAAAAAGACAACATAATGAATGTTTCAATTTTTATCACATTCTAGAAACGGCAAAAATATAGATGTGATTAAAGAAAAAAAGGTAACTCCAGGGCAAAGAAGAGAAGGCAGGAAGGATGAGTATGTGAAATATAGGACACTATTTAAGCCACTAAAACTATTCTGTGTGACACTATAATTGTGGATATATGACTCTATCCATTTGTCAAAAATCATAGAATTTACAAAATGAAATATAAAACTGCATGCAAATTAAAAAGAAAGTCAGGAGGTTAGGGGACTTCAGGCTGTGGCAAGAAAATCTAATTGTATTATGAATATATGAACAACCTCGCTGAGGAGTAAGGGGAGAAAAGGTGAACATCTAAGTAACTTTGGAAAAGAGTTGAGTCTATAAGGCAAAAGGCAAAGGAACTACACATAAGCACCGTGCTTTAGTTGATAATGGTTTTCCCCAAGAGGCTATAGGTTAAGAATCCTAATACTGTTACATTTGTATTCTGAAATTCAATATTTAAATGTATGCCTGAGGATGGGTGGCATATTTTTAAAATTAGAGTGAGAGTTTACAGATAATCAAGGGAGGAAACAAATATAATCCATGAGGAAATAGAGTTGAATTAATTACTATTAACTTATGTTTACCTTAATATTAATACCAATTAATACATAGAGATAAACATATATAATTATATGTTTACACAGGTATTAGTACACACAGATTTTTTTTTCTTTGCTCTGCCAGCTGAGAGTGCCTATAAGAAAGGATATCCAAGTATCACCCAGATCTTGTTTTCCAGTGTCATTCTCTAATAAAAGAAACCAGGGCTCTTGAGAGAAATGCCTGATTCCTGAATTTGGGCAGAAAATGTACAACATGATCTTGAAGCACCTTGTAGTGCCAGCATGTAACAAAGTGTTCCAAATACAAAACAAAACAAAAATAGAAATCTTACCACATGGTGGTATGTCAAAGAATTATAGGAACTACCTGAAAAGTGTTTCTAATGGTCAAAATTGAAGCAATTTGAACTACAAATTAATAAAGAAATATTGGGTTAAAACCTAAAATATAAAATAAATATCCATGCCTCAATTCTAACATAAATATGATTCAATAAATTAATAAATGAGGAATAAGAAATAAATCTCTTTGCTGAAAAATTCTAAATAATTTTTGTAGGTGCTGCACCCTAAATAAAAGGGAGTACAGCGCCCTATTCCTAAAGTATGGGTTTCACATAGTAACTTCCTTCCAAAGAGTACAGCACAGAAAGAGGTGTAGAGCAACTTTACCATGGAGAAATTACCTTTGCTAAGGTCAACATCAGCAGTCACAAATCATGTTGAAAGTTTGTGTACTGCATGTGATGTGGTGAAAATGGCACTTATATTTGCCTTCTTTTCAAGAAGCAAGTCTAGCAGAATAAAAAAAAATGGAATATTCAAAATTGAAGGGCATCCTATAAAATACCTAAAGAGTACTCCTAGAAACTCTCAAAGACTTAAAAATCAAAAGAAGTCTGAGAACAGTTCATATCCAAGAAAAATGTAAGGATACATGAAGGCTAAAAGTACTATGAGATCCTGGGACAGAAAAAGGAAAGACATTATTTAAAACCAAATAAATCAAAATATACTACAGACAAGTAAAATAATATATTAATATTAGTTCATTAGTTATGAAGAATTATACAATTATAAGGTTAATCATATGGGAGCTTGGATGCTGGGTACATGGTAACTCTCTGTACTATCTTTTCAATTTCTGTAAGTCCAAAACTGTTCTTCTAAATATTAAAGTTCAATTAGAAATCACAGTAAAAGGGATAAAATAAACATTATGGATGTCCAACTCTAACCTGATGACACTTTTTCCTGTAATTCATAAACATTAAGATAGACAAAATGTTCTAAATTTTATTTGTAACTGGAATCCATTTATTTTCAATTTCTTTTAAAAAAGGAAAAAAATTCTGCTACTTAATCATAACAAAATACCATCTTAATTGTTGGGATGATACATATAGGAGAAAACTTTAAACTAAGTATTAATTGCCAGATCTTGGGCTTATACCCTTAAGGAATATGTTAACTGTTTTCTATCTCCAGTTTCCTATTTTGAGAAGGAACTGATATGGCATTTTTATCATCCTTTCTCCCTGCAGTATTCTAGTATACCTCAAAGTAGCCCATGGTGTTAGAGAAGATTTTGAACAAAAGAACTATTATAAAGAGAAGTCTTTTCTCCAATTCATGGGAAAGAATATTGTGTGTACAGATTGTGTTCATACCAGTAGCCACAATGAGGAGTAAAGTTGCTATATTTAGTTATATGAAATGTAATCCTCATGTATTTCAGGGTGTTTGTTTGCTTTGTTTCTCTAGCTCTGGTTGCCTCAGTTATCATCTAGACAATGTCTACATTGAACAATGCATGGATCATTCCCCTTCTTCCTTCATAGTCCTATTTGGTGCTCATTTCTTTTTATTTATCCTGAAACTCTTTCATCAGTTTGGGTTTTACAGCCCAAATGTGTTCATTACTTGCTACTATTATGAGTGTGGTGACTACAAATGAACTGAATAGTTGAATCCTTGGCTTACAAGGCATACTGCTCTGCATCCAAATATCTGGATGGAACAGGTCAAATCAAGAGAGAGCAGAGACTCATAACCGCTCATCTTCCTACATAGGAAATGTTTCTCTTTGTTACATTTCCCAAATTTTAGCTCAAGTCTGGAGACTGAGTCTCAAGCTTTAGTATACTACAAATCAGGGAATCAAAGTGTTCTGCTATGCACACTTACTTTATTGTCCAAGTCATTATGATATTGGACTTTCTGGTATCATCATCATTAGAAGATTAAAATACTTTAGCAGAGGATTAACAGAACAGTGGCTGAGTGAAGGGACTCCAAAGCTAACCTGCCTGAATTAAAGTTCTATTTCCAACAATCTCATTGTGACCCAGGGAAAATTATTTTTATATCTGGGGACTTACTTTTATCATTGTAAAGTGGAATACTAATGGGACTCAATTCACAGGGTGACTGGAGGATTCAATGTGTCAGTGTATATACAGTCTTGAGTAAAATTCAGTACGAGCTAGAAAAATATTTGCTACTATAATGTACACCTTTCTAATACAACGATATAGTCAAATGAAGGTAAATATTTATATTATTCATACCTTCCAAAGAAAAGTCAATCTACTGTGAGAGTGATAAACTAAACAAAAAAATACATAGATTGTCTATCACTCTATTATTCACCCAATCTCTTTCACTAAAACCCACACCAGCAAAATAGATTCCCCTAATCTTGTTTCTTTATCTATGTAATTCAGTTCAGAGTCAAAGTTCCCAACAAATGCAAGTGACTGATGAAACATAAATCACAAACAAAAAGTCTAGCAACTCTGTTTAGCTTCCAATCTTTGCACACTGGAAGAAATGGGTGTTGGGCAGACAAGCTCCCTGCATTCAACACAGGTTCCAGAACATCTTACAGATAAGACAAACAAACTACATCGGGGCAATTGGTGCCCTACAATTATAATTTTAATACATTCTCAGAATCTGTAATTACAAGTGGGGTTTGGTTTCTTGGGCCAGATCAGAATTGTGTTGCTCAATAAGAATTGCATTCTCTATTAGAAAAGAAAGAGGACTTTCTTTTCTAGGAACACATTAGAATTTGTGTGATAATACACTGTGTTTCAACAGTTTCATCTAACTCAAAAATAAAATATGATTTTCTACACTGAAATGTAAAAACAAAAACTTCTACTGAGTGTAGTGCAACCTTATGCATGACTAAATTTCTTTTTTTTTTTTTTAGTTGTCTTTATTTTTTTTTTTAATTTATTTATTTACTTTTTAAATACATTTGTCTCTGCCTTCCCCCCCCTCTTTCCCTTGCCCCCTCCCACCTTCCCTCCCTCAGCTCTTCCCCTTTGGTTTTGTCCATGAGTCCTTGCTATATGTTCCTTGACTTTCCCCTTCCCTTCCCTTTCCCTGCCCCGCCCTTCCCTCTTGTCTCTGTTGATTTCTTTTCCTTTCAGTGTTGCTGGTCATATTTGCCTTGCTTCTTTGCATTGTTGGTTAGGTTCCGCTTATAGGTGAGATCATATGGTATTTGTCTTTCGCCCCCTGGCTTATTTTGCTTAGCATGATGCTCTCCAGTTCCATCCATGCTTTTAATCCTATCTTCCCTGTTGAGATGATCTTAACCATATTCAACAAGAAAAATCTATATAAAGCATTTCATATGAAATTTTACCAATGATGAAATTAATTTGCTAAGGTCACATTGAGCAAGTGTTGAAAATACACTTTAACTCGGTTTATCTTTGAAATCCATTCATTAAAGCACTCTACAGTTTATCCTCTGAAAAAAGATTTGAACTTCATGATTGTGATACCTGAAGATCTATAATTACCATCTTGGGCTATAGGGAAAGTAAATGATCATAGAACTACATTTTGATTCATTGAATTTTAGCATTAATACTTATTATTATCTTTTCAACCTATAACAAAAGTGCTACAAGGCTTCTATTGTTAATTAAAAAATATGACACATAAAAGAAGAAATCAATGCTTTACTATACTTTGTTGATGATGTTAATATTTCTGGCTACACTTCTGTCTTTTTCCGTTATAATCACTTTCTTCATATCGGTCACCTGTTACCAGTGTCAACTAGCAGGGCTGGGACTGCATTCATATTTACCTTACTATGAAACTATGAAAGCAAGAAGGAAGCATAAGCCTGCAGAGTTCCTGCAAATTTGACATGCAGCATGGGCTCTGACACTACCTGAAGATTACATTGAGAATTAAAAAACAAACTATAATTAGGTTCTGCTTGTCTCACGTCTTGTTAAATTTTCTGGCTGCCTCATATCCAGAGAAACAATCACTAGAAGGTGGGTCCAATGGAGTGGCATGATAAAGCCAGAACACTAAAAGACGACTGCTGGCATTGGAAGCTGCCAAAGTGCATTTATTTCCTTCCTCTCCTCTCTCCACCTTTAGAGCTTCAGATTAAAAGTAGCAAAGTGGAGTCCTCTTTTCCGTGAAGCCTCAGAGACAGCTGGCTGCTTCAAGATAAAGTTCAATATCTCTTTCCCGGTACTGGCTGCCAGAAACTCATGATGTGGATGATGAACACAAGCTTTGTACATTTTGTGAGGAAGCATATGGCCAGAGAAGTTGCTGCTGATGCTCTGGGTGAAGAATGGGAGGGTTATGTGGTTTGAATCAGTGGTGGGAATGACAAACAAGGTGTCCCCATACGGCAGAGGGTCTTGACTCAAGGCCAGGTCTGCCTGCTTCTGAGCAAAGGGCATTCCTGTTGTAGATCAAGGAGGACTGGAGATACAAAGCACAAAGCAGTTCGGGGTTGCATTGTGGATGCCAATTGTTCTCAACTTTGGCGTAAAAAAGGGGGGAGAAAGATATTCCCAGTCTCACTGTTACTACTGTGCCTCATTGCCTGGGGCCCAAAAAAGCTAGCACAATCCACACACTTTTCAACCTCTAAAGAAAATGATGTCTGCCAGTATGTTGTGAGAAAGTCCCGAAGCAAGGAAGGTAAGAAACCTGGAACCAAAGCACCTAAGATTTAGCGTCTTGTTATACCATGTGTCCTGCAACACAAACGTGGGTATATCGCTCTGAAGAAACAACATACTAAGAAAAATAAGAAAGAGGCTGCAGAGTATGCTCAACTTTTGGCTAAGAGGATGAAGGAAACCAAAGAAAAACACCAGGAATAGACTGTCAAGAGATGTAGACTCCTCTCTGAGAATTTCTGCCTCTGAGTTGAGCCAAAAATGAGGTCTTCTAAGAGTAACAAATAAATAAGAACAAATGTCAAAAAAAACCCCAAAACCCTAGTAGATTGCATCCACCCAGTTTACTCCCTCGCAATGCTATTTCTTTTTGATAGCCCAAAGTCAGTTACTAACATAAGGACGTGCCTAGTCGAAGGCAGCAAATGGGAGAGTGCGCTGCAGTTGCCATGTGCTTTGTGTGTTGTTTTCTGAGGTGGGGCTCATTTTGAAAAGAAAACAAATGAGCAGACATATCACAAAGCCATAGAAATAAATATAGTGGTAGCGGTAGGGCTATTGAAACCAAAGGAACACAGGAAGGAGATTTAAGGATGTACCGATTTATAAGTGGCAATTAAATATACAATAAAGATGTCACTAAAATCAATAGAAAAATATATTGTTTACCAGATGGTATCAGAAAATGTACTTCTATTAAGGAGAACATAAAACTCTATCTCCACATAACTCCATGTTCAAAGTTTGAAAGCAGATGTTTTCAAAACATAAATGCTGAACATAAAACAATAAAGATAATAGGAGATAATGAGCAGGGTATTTTTATTCTCATCAGAGATAGTTTGGTCTGCCATTCTGGAGAATAATCTAGCAATACAAAATCTAATTATGTATGCATAAGCCTTAGGACAAGGTTTATGACCCTTGATAACAATTTTAAAGATATTCTCACACAAGGGATGAAAGAGTTTGTATTTGAGATTTTTTTGGCTTAATATGATTTATATTCCAGGTATAATGTGTATGAATAATTGAAATTATATATCAAAGTTTCTTTAAATGATGAAAATGTACTGAATTTCAGTTTGAAGTACATCATAATATATGTCTCCCATATTTTTTCATGGTATTTGAAGGCGCAAATATAATTTAGTAAAATTATTTGCATTACTAAAAGAATTCAAAGACAAGTCAAATTGAATTTAGAAAAACAATCTTCACATCATCCATTTGCCTCTCATAGATCCACTGAATAAACAGTTGTTCTCTACAGGCTCCTGCATATTTTTAATTAGGATATTATTAAATTTCCAAAATCCTTAATCACGAAGGTATAATGAAAAGATGTAAAACTGATAATAAACCCATTTAAAACCAAAGCATATGTAGAGGGAATACGTAATTCTTTCTGAATGCCCAGAATTTATCAACTAAACTTTTTATTAAAATATATGAAGAACAGCATAGTCCACTTATATCTTGAAATGAAATTTAAATATCAATAATTTGCATGCAGATCTTTACCCATCCAAGTACATGAAGGTGATTTAACTGAATTTAATTTCAGGACTCCCTTGAGCTCAGTACAAAAGTGTATTTATTTTTTCTAATGTCTTTGTCATTTCAGACTGCTGCAGTTGGCAGGATTGTCCTAGTAAATGATTTCCATAAAGCCTTGGAACAATTCACCTGAGTTGGCCAGTATCCCAAAGAGTTTTTGACCTAGTGTCAAGGAAAAAGCACTAAAATAGTAGACAGATGGCAGTGATAGAAACTTCATTTGCTGTTTCATAGCTAACAACTGGATACCTAATTGTTTATCTATAGAGTCTTATATAGTTTATCAAAACTGAAATGCACAAATGTTAAAAAATAAAATCATGATGACAGGTAATGACCAATTTAGAACATTTCTAATAGCTTTCCAGCTATTTTTTTCCTTCATATTTGAGCAACCTACTTTCACTATAGCCCAAGTCTGGATGGTTGAAAAATGTAACCATTATCTGTTTTGGGTTATTTATATCACTATATCTTCAGTTTCCTGTTTTTATTTTAATCAATTTAAAAGAGAATGAGGAAGGCGAAAAGATTTATTGGCCATAGTTGGTTGGTAGATTTGAAATTTGATGCATATATAATTAGAAAAGAGTAAGAAAGAGAGGGGTATATCTAATTTAAAAGATGTTACAAGTATACTACTAAGTTTATTTTCTTAAAAAATAGAAATTAAGAGAAAGCCTGTTCAGCAATTATATCTATATATCCAAATATATCTGTCTTTATGCCTATTTATTTATCTATTTCTCAGTGGTTTAAGACATTTTTAAATACAGTTAATTTCAATTACCCATGTGGGAAAATCACCAAATAACTAAAGTAGGCAGAATGAAAGAAATAAAGGAATAATTGAACTGTGAAATATTTTTAAATAATTAATAAGAAGACATTAATTATTCCTTACATGTCAATAATTACTGTAGTTGAAATTTGATTGACTTTTACCATCAAAAAGTAGAATTTCTGAACAGATAAAAGATAAAACCCAACTATACTCTGCTTATAAGAGAATCACTTCAGCTTAAAGGACGCACATAGGCTTAAAGTGAAGGAAAGAGAAAAGATATTTTATACAAGTGGAAAGTAAAAGAAAGTGTGGGTAGCTATACTAGTATCAGACTGAATGGATGTTAAGCCAAAAATAGTAACAAGATAAAGAAGGTCATTTTATAATAATAAAAGGGCCAGCTTGTCAAGAGGATATAATAATTATAAATGTATAAACCTAGTATTGGAGTTACTAAATGTATTAAGCATATACTAAAACATCTAAAGAGAGAAATAGACAATAAAATAATAGTTGAGGATTTCGATATTCCACTTTAGCAATGGATAGCTCATACAGATAAATTTATCAAAGAATTGTTGGACTTGAGTCATATTTCATACCACATGAATTACATTTTATATCAAATGAACTTAATACACATTTATAGAACGTTATATTCAACAATATGAGAATATACATTTTTTCTCATGTGCACTTGGAAAGTTCTGTAGGATAGATCATATGATAGGCAATAAAACAAGTCTTAGCAAATTGAAGAAGGTTGAAATCAAACCAAGTATCTTTTCTGACCATGATGCATAAAACTAAAAAAATTAACAACAAGAGGAAAGCAGAGAAATTCACAAACATGATAGTTAAACAACAAAATTGTAAACAACCAATGGGTCAAAAAGGAAATCAAAAGAGATATCAAAAATATATACTGAAATAAATGAAAATGATAACACAACATACCAAAATAAATGAGATGTTGCAAAACCAGTTTTGAAAGGAAGTTAATAGTGAAAAATAAATATCTTAAGAAAAATAATCTCACCTAAGCAATTTACTTTTACACATAAAGGAAGCAGAAAAAGAACAAACTAAGCCCACGGTTAGGAGAAGGAAGGAAAATAGCAAAGATCAGAGACAAGAAAACAATAGAAAAATTCAACAAAACTCAGAACTAGGTTTTTAAAGATAAATAAAATTGTCAGACTTTTATCTATATCAACAAAGAAAAACAGAACACTCAAATAAAATCAGGAATGAATGAGGATACATTATAGCTGATAATGAACAAACACATAAAATCACAAGAAAATATTACGAACAATTATGTGTCAACATTGGATAACCTAGAAAAACTGGAAAAAATTTCAGAAACATTCAACTTACCAGGACTGAATCTTGTAGAAATAGAAAATTTGAAGATGTTAATAATGAGTAAGGTGATTAAATAAGTAATAAAAGTAATAAACTCCCAACACAGGATTAGATAGTTTCCCTGATGAATTATACTAAACATTAAATGAGAATTAATACCAATCCTTCTCCTAAAGAGAAAAGAACACTCCTAAACTTACTTTATGAGGCCAGCATTACCAAAATACTAAAACAAGACAAAATCACTACAGGAAAACTGAAGACCAATATCCCTAATGGAAATAGATGTAATAATTTTAACACAATATTAACAAAACAAATTTGACAATACATTAAAAGGATCATACACCATGATCAAGTGGGATTTATGTCTTGGATATAAGAATGGTTTAACATTAACAAATCAATAAATGTTATACAGTACCTGAATACAATAAAAAAATAAAGTCACATGATCATTTCAGTAGATGCAGAAAAACCATTTGACAAATTCAGTATCCTGTCATGAATAAAACCCTCAAAACCACAGCAATCATACTCCCTAGTTAAAGATTGTAAGACTTTCTTCCAAGCTTAGGAAAAAAACAAAGGTTCTATCACTGTTCTTATATATAATACTGGACATGTATTAAGTATAACATAATACTGGAATCCTTAGCTAAAGAAACTTTGCGAGATAAAAAAAAATCCAAATTAGAAATAAAGGAGAAAAATCTGTATTTGAAATTGACACAATCTTATATGCACTAGGTCTGTCCAGGAAAAGTCCAGCCATTGTTAATATAACAATGGTTTGTATGACATTGATGTAATCTGGCAGCCAAGGAGAGTGGACTAGAATGCACATGAATGAATAATGACAATTTCACTGTACTAGTCAATGGGGGCAGTAGCTGCCATTGAGTGAGCATATGAATAGTGTGGCCATCAGATTCAAAATGACTGAGTGAGCAGAGAAATAAATCTGGATCAAATATTGCATTGAGCTTGAAGATTCCACTGCAGAAACTATTCGGATGATTCAGAAGGCTACAGCTATGGGCAACTGATGATTGGCAGCTTCATCACAACAACACACCTGCTTATGCATCACTTCTCGCACAGAATATTTGGGCCAAACATCAAATCACTCAAATGACTCAGCCTCCTTACAGCCCAGATTTGGCACCTTGCAACTTCAAGTTTTCCCAAAACTAAAATAACTTTCTAAAGAGGAGAAATTTCAGAACTTCAATGAGATTCAGGAAAATATGATGGGGCGGCTGATGGCAATTGGAAGAACTGTATGAGGTTCCAAGTTGCCTACGTTGAAGGGGACTGAAGCATCCATGTCCTATGTACAATATTTCTTGTATACTCTTCAATAAATGTCTCTATTTTGCATTTTACATAGATAGATACTTCTGGACAGACCTTGTATATAGGAAATTCTAAAGACTCAGCCAAAACCATTGAAACAAATCTACAAATTCAGTAAAATTGCAGGATATGATATCAACAACTATAAATCAATTGTTTCTATATACTAACAGCAAAATGTTTGAATAATAAATTTTTAAAAAACTTCAAATTCACAACATCAAAAACAATAAAATCCTTAGGAAGAAATTTAACCAGAAAAAATGATAATGTAAACTATAAGATGTTGATGAAAAAACATTGAAGACACAAATGCTCCATGTTCATGAATTGCAAAAATCAATATTTTTGAAATGCCCACGCTCACTAAAGTCATCTAAAGAATCAATGCAAATCTTATCAATATTCCAATGATACTTTTCAAAGAAATAGAAATATAATTCTAAAAATTTACATATCTGTAAATCCCAAATAACAAAAGGAATCCAAAGGAGGAGAAAGAAAGCTGGAGGCATCACCCTTCATGAGTTAAAAATATACTACAAAGCTTTTGCAATCAAAACAGTATGGCACTGACATAAAAAAAGAGATGCACAGATGAATGGAAGAGAATAGAGAACGCAGTTAAAAAACACTTACATATATGGTCAACTAATATTTGACAATGGAGTCAAAATAACAATGAAATGTCTCATCAACATGTTAAAAAGGTTATCATCAAAAAGACTTGAGACAACGAATGTGGGAAAGGATATGGAGAAAAAGGAATTTTTGTGCACTGTTGGTGGTAATATAAATTGGATCAGCTATCATGGAAAATAGTATAGAGGGTCCTCAGAAAATTGCATATTGAAGCACAATATGATCCAGCAACACTCCTGGGTATATATCTAAAGGCAATGCAAACAAGATAACAATATCCCATGCTAATTGAAACATTATAAACAATAGCCAAAATATGTGAACAACTTAAATGTCTATCAGTGAATAAATGGATTAAAGATGGTTTACACACACACACACACACAAAGAAATATTATTCAGCCACAATAAAGAAGGAAATCCTGCCATTTGCCACAAAATGGGTGGTCAATGAGGGCATTGTACTAAGAGAAGTCAGAGAAACATAAATACTATATGATATCACTTATGTGTGGGATCTAACAAAAACAAAACTTGTAGAAACAGAGACTGGAATGGTGGTTACCAGAAGCTGGAGTAGGGGTGAGGGTGGTGAAATTTAACAGGATATTGATCAAAGGGTACAAACTTGCAGTTATATGATGAATAACTTCTGGAGATATAATACACAGTGTTGTCTTTATACTGAGCAATACCATCATATACTTCAAAGTTGCAAGAAACTAGATCTTAAATATTCTCACCACAAAAAAGAACTAGTAATTGTATGATATAATGGATGTGTTAGCTTACACTATCTTGCCATATATAAATGTATTAAATCACCATGTTGTTCACTTTAAATTTACACAATGTTATATATCAATTAAAAAAGATACATTATTCCTCAAGACAAAAATTCAATCTGAAGATTAAATTTTAAAAATGCCATAGCATACTGTGGTAATAGCTCTGGACTGATATTCTAGAGAGGATGCTGTATTCCTCAGAGCTTTCTTGGAAAAAAAATAGAGAAATACTTGCTTAGGATATAAGCATTTATTTTTCTCTCTTCAAAGTAATTTACTCAGTAGCCATCTAAATCTTACAGAAAGCAAACAAAAACACAAGCAACATGTAAGAGACTGTTCTCAATTAGAAAAATCTCTGTTAGGTTTAATGCAAACTTGGATCAAGAATCCCTGGATGTTTTTCATTCCCGTAATCATTAACACTTTATTAAAACAAATACATGGTTTAGAAGCCAACTTTAGGAAAAGTACCTTTTTGCATATGAAGTGAGATTCTCCTGAGGACTAAAGCTATCTTCAGAAAAGCATTGTCTTCCCAGTTCTACAGGTATATTTATACAACTGAGGTGTTCCTTAAACATGGTGTTTCCTGGGGATGATAATTTTCTCCTTATTTTTATAGTATTTAAATACTACAAAAATAGTATAATTTATTCTAATAATTAAAAATATAATTAATTTAAATTGGTATCTAATATTTAATCTTATTTTATATGATTCTGGGTTCTAGTTTGTTTCAATTGTTAAAGATTTATAAAGAAACACATTGTAGTGCCCAGGGAAATTTAAGAAACTGCTACAAAAATTTATTTGGCAAGGGAAACATTTAAACCTCAAGATATTTAGTTTTCAAATTCTGATTTGTATCATTTTGTTAACTTAGAGCAGTTCATACCTATTTGCAGTTTGTATTAAGCAATATAAGTTATATTACTTTCTTTGGCCTCACCATATTTCTATCTTATTTTTATACCTATTTTTCATCCTAAAGTAAAAATGATATTATAATAACGACAATATAATGTAATAAGATAGAAGAAAAACATGACTAAATATGACCATAAAATATTAAGAATTATTTTATTTTAAGTCAAAAATTTCTACAATTAATGTATGAATATATATATATATTTATATCTTACTTTCTCCCTCTTCTTTTCCAAATAATCAAGATTTTTTCAGTGAACAACTTAAATAATATCAAGTATTTTCTCATATCAGTCCTGCTCAATAGGCTCAAAAGAATTAATGATAGCCTTTCTATGCTAAATTTACTATCAGAGATTAATGAATAGGAAAATTCAAACCCCTAAAATGAGAAGTGTTAAGTTCATTAAATAAGTAGGACATTCGATTGTTGTGGCTTTATTGCCTTGGTAGCCTACTTAAGCGAATCAAAATCTAAACTTGTAATGTCTCAGTTTAAGAAATCAACACCTAAGGGCCAAATTACAAATAGCCAACCAGGTTTTGCCAAATAATGTACCTGCTTAAGTTAGAGCCAGTCAAATAATTTGGTTGATTATTTCTGTCTTTTCTCCAAAAAGGTCTTTCCCCTAGCTCCTTTTGGTGTAACACTCCTAACCACTTCTAGTTTGGCACTACCTGATTAAAAGTAGTTTTTGCTCAAATAAATTTAAAATTTATAATATGCTTCAGTTTATCTTTTAATAGTAGGAAACTGAAAACCTTTTTCTGACTCCATCAAGTTAGTTTCTACTTTTGGTTGAGTTTACCCCACACTCATCTGTTATATGTCTACCATGACATCACATGTAAACAATTTAAAGATAACAGTGAGGATACACACAAGCACGCACACAGTATGTGTTTCATGGTGGAGGAAATTCATCCTAGATCTCAGTAAAGGCATGATTTTGTATCACTCAGAAACACATTATTACACTTTGATTTCTTTCAATTCTTTAAATAATATTATGAATTCAAATTTTAAAAAATCTGAAGATCATAAACAATATTAACCCACAATAATGTGGTAAAATTTTACCAAATATCTGTAAATAGTGATAATGACTAAACCATTTCCCTGAAATATGTGGGATCTCACCCTATTCTGGAGTAAAACTTTTTATGGAATTTAAGTTGTTCAAGTTTACTATCAAAATAATAATTTATCCAGATGCAGTATGCTCTATGCAATTTAGAAGTGACAAGAGAAAAATTCTGAGATGTTCTAAATGTAATTACAGTGGTCAGGAGAGTGAGAGAAAGGACAGAGCAGTTCACCAGTTGATAGCTGTGGGTCATCTAACGAAAGACAGCTCACACTCCTGACTGCCTGCTGGAGCCTATAACCCACCTCCAGGCAACTATGGCGCAGGGAACACTAGGTGCCACTGCATCCTGCATATGCATGAAATTTTAGGACTGATTCCTGTAGCCAATAAAAAGCTGTATTTTCTCCTTACCTATTGTGCACCTACCACAGAAGTGCCCCCACTTCACCTTATCTTGCCTCTCTTACCTATAGCAAAATAAATTCTTCTTAAAAAAACATTTTGTTGTATTTTTTTCATTGTCATTTCGTCCCCTTATCCCTCCACTCCCTAACCTCCCTGCCCTTAGTTGTCATGCTGCTCTCTGTCTACGAACCTGTCTCTGTTTTCCTTGTTAGTTCAGTTTGTTCATTAGATTCCACGTATGGGTGAAATCATATGGTATCTGTCTTTCTCTGACTGGCTTATTTCACTTAGTATAATGTTCTATCCATAATGGTCCACCCATAATGTCTCAAAGGGTAAAATTTTCTTCATTTTTAAGGCTGAGTAGCATCCCATTGTATAAATGTCCTACAGTTGGTTTATCCATTCATCTACAGAAGTAGCAATATTTTATTGGGTATATCTCCCCAGGCAAGGGAAACAAAAGAAAAAATAAACAAATGGGACTACATCAAACTAAAAAGGTTTTGTACAGCAAAGAAAAATATCAACACACACAAAAAGAACCCACAGAATGGGAGAACATATTTGCCAATACATCTGATAAAGAATTAATATCCAAAATTTATAAAGAACTTACAAAACTCAACACAGAAAAAAAAAAGAAACCCAAACAACCCAATTAAAAAATGTGCAAGGGACTTGAATAGACACTTCTCCAAATAGAACATAGAGATGGTTAGCAGACACATGAAAGGATGTTCAAGGTCACTAATCAGCAGAGAAAGACAAATTGAAACCACAATGAGATACCACTTCACACTTGTCAGAATGGACATCATTAATAAATCAACAAACAACAAGTCCAGTGAAGCTGTGGAGAAAAGGGAACCCTAGTCCACTGTTGGTGGAAATGCAGACTGGTGCAGCCACTGTGGAAAACAGCATGCAATTTCCTTAAAAAGCTTAAAATGGAACTACCTTTTGACCCAGCAGTTCCACTGCTGGGATTATACCCTAAGCATCCAGAAACACCAATACAAAAAAACCTATGCACCCCTATTCTGTTAGCAGTATTATTTACAATAGCCAAGTGCTAGAAACAGCCTAAGTGTCCATCAGTAAATGAATGGATCAAAAAACTGTGGTACATTTATACAACAGAATATAACGCAACAGGAAGAAAGAAGGAACTCCTACCTTTTGTGACAATATAGATGCAACTGGAGAGCATTATGCTTAGTGAAATAAGCCAGTAAGTGAAGGCAAATGCCATATGATCTCACCTATAAGAGGAATCTAATGAACAAAATAAACTAATGAACAAAATAAAACCACAGGCATAGAAATATGCAACAAACTGAAAGTGAACAGAAAGGAGGAGAGAGGGGAATAATAGTGGAAAGAAGGGGAAGGGACTAGATAAAAAACAGGTATGAATGACCCATGGACATGGACAACAGAGTGGGAATTGACTGTGGGAGCAGGGTGGTGGGATGGACTGAGGAGGGCAAGGGGCGGAAATTTGAACAACTGTAATAAAATAACAATAAAAATGATTTAAATAAATAAATAAATACACAATGAGAATTAGATATCACCTCTCATCTGTCAGAATGACTGTCATTAATAAATCAACAAGCAGTGCTGAAGAGAATGTGGAGAAAGGGGAACCCTATTGCACTGTTGGTAAATTCTTTCTAAACAACTTACAAACTTTCTTCCCCAAAACAAAATGTACAAAAGTGCCCATTAACTCCAGAATGGTGGATATGTTGCCATCTCTATCTAGCCCTGCTGTTGGTGGTTTAGACTTTATTCCCCAGGAATGGCCTTTTTCTGGCTAGCACGTAGCTCAATACACCCTTTCTTCTAAGCAGGCTTCCAGCCACGACAGTTAAGTGTTTTGTTTAACAGATGGTTGATCTGGAAGCATGCCAAAACTGAAAGAACAAGAGCATGACTGCAGTGCCGTGGTGACTTTTTGCTACCATCTGGCCCTACTGAAAGTATTGAGTAGCCAAGACATTATTCAGTAGTTCATAGAAGCCCACAGTATAGCATTGTCACCTTGCATCACTCCGAATCATTTTCTATTTTTTTTTTCAGATAGGCTGTTTATTGGTCCTCAGTATCTCTCCATCCCTACTAAATTTTCTTTCATCCTCCCACTTGCAATGTTATTCCTCATTACTTTTATTCTTTTAAATGTGTTAGACTGAGGAAAAAGAAGGGAATGCTTAGATTCAGAACTGTAGTGGAATGTATTTAATGAAGAGAAAAGAATCAACCAACAAAAGTATCCCAGATTGTGCACACACAGAGTGGCTCCAAAGACGAGTAGCTGCAGTGAGAAGAGTTCATACAGGGCCCCAGGAGAGAGGCTGAGGAGATCGAAGCTCTGCTCTGGTGGAATGAACTAAGGAAGGCGACTGTCATTAATAGAAACCCTGGAATAGAGTTTTACTTAACCTTTTAAGAGTGGGTCCTCTTGGTTGATTTGAAGAGATGACAGCGTTAAGGCTAGGTGATGGCTTTAGAAAAGGCATTTTCTGAAGACCTTGAAGATAAATTTACCTTTTGACTAAGGTGAAATATATCAATCTGAACTCAAAAATTATTAGAGCTAAAACCATTTCTGAAGCTGTGCCATGTAACAAATTACCTCACAAATAAACATTTCTGCATTGTTTGTTACATTTTGCTTTGTTGTTGTTTTCCTTAAACAGTTGCTATGTATACAGCTCACCATAATCCTGGGGGTACTTCTAAAGTCTCTTAAAATATTTCTAATATTAGTCACCTGCACTGTATTAAATGACCTTTCTTATTTATATCATGTGAAGTATTTTAAATTAGTTGATTCCTTCTTAAATTTATGCAATTTGCTCAAAAAGAGAGGTCCTGAATATACAACAGAAGCAGGTAGGATGAGAAACAACTTTGACAGCTTTCTGCAAGACTCCAGCCCAGGCCAACACCTGGATTAGAACCCTATAAATGCCTTGAAGCAGGGGGCCCAGACTAGCTGTGCTGGGATTCTGGACCCACAGACTCTTTGAAATAATAAATATGTGTTGTTTTAAGTCATTAAGTTTGTGCTAATTTATTACACAATAATAGGTAACTAAAACAAAGTACTAAAATAAAATTATAGACATTACATGTCATTGTTGCCATGACAGTGGAAACTTACTGTTAATAAGAAGGTTATATAAAAAGATACAGGAACCCAAATCAATAGTGCAAATATGCGTACATTTCTTTATATCTCAGCAGGCTAAATCCATTTTTTTCTAATACCTAAACTAAAATTTGTCTGCTTTAGCATACCATCTTACATAAGTATTTCTTGAAGAGCTCATCAAATGGGAATCGGACCCACGTTTTAGAAAAAAGTAATATTTTAAAGTCAACACCATCAAATTTTTCACCACTAGAATGTTTTCACATTGAAAATAAATAGCATTTTCTTTTTCTTCAAATAAAGAATCACCCACATGGCATGTTTTCATTCATCACCTAAATTTATGCAAAAAAACTAACAGTAAATGATACATGATGAATAATTTTCATGGCAAGACATAAAAAGTTTATAATAAGATGATTCTCCAAAAAAAGATTTTACTTAAATATATATTGTCTAACTTAAAGCACTAAGTTGATTACTGGACCCTTTCTTTACCAAGATAAAATAACCCATTTTAGCATATAGTGTGAAATATGTTTTTATTTCAATGTAAATTATAGGTATTTCTTCTAAATCCTTGATATACAGGGGATACTTGTAATAATATAAATATAGGGCAATGGTGGGAAATAGAGTTTCCAGTAGTTTTAAAGTAGTATACACTGTTGCACTTTATAATTCTCTCTTAGGCCATTTCTAGATTTAAATGAACAATATACATAAAATTGGTTTTGAAAACAAATTTTGCTTGTTTGTAGGATTTTGATCTGTTTTCCAATAATGTTATATATTTTTTCTTAGATTTTGTTTTCCTCACCTGAGGATATTTTTTTCCGTTCTTTTGGAGAGAGAGGAAAGTAGAGAGAGAGAGACAAAGATGTGAAAGAGAAACTTGGAGAGGTTTTCGCCAGCATGCGCCAGACCGAGTATGTAATCTGCAATCTAGTCACACACCCTGGCCAGGAATCAAACCTTCAGGCCTTCGGTTGGTTATGGGATGATGTTCCAACCAACTGAGCGACACTGGCCAGGGCAGATTTTTACTTATGATACTTTGTTTATGCAAATTGTCAAATTATGTATCATATGTCAAACAACTAGTAGATGTATTTCATAAAAGATACTTATCGAATAGTAAGTATTCATATATTTTGTAACTCAAAACAATATTAAACTCCCGTCTTACAGATGCAACTCATAGAAATTTAGCATTATATGTTGCATAGAAAGAGAATAAGTACTACTTCTTCAACTCCAGTAACACTGAAATTGGAATAACTGTAATTTTATTAAATTATACCGATGTATGTTTCTACCAAGGACTTTTTATTTTATAATTAAAGTAGGAAGATATGAATACTCAAACTTTTAACAATACTTAAAGTAATATAATCATCCTAGTCAAAAATAAAACTTCCAAATGACAAAAGATGAATCTAAACCATAGGGAAAGTCTAAGTAAAACTGATATTTTAATATTTTTTTAAGGTTAAAAATGAAGCTAAGCCATGGCCTGTGTGGCTCAGTGGACTGAGTGCTGGCCTGTGAACTGAAAAGACACCAGTTTGATGCCCTGACCTTTCGGTTCATAGCAACGACAGTGGAGGAGGGAGGAGGATAGCAGGGAAAAGAAGAGGAAGGGTCAAGTCAAGGAACATGTATAAAGGACTCATGGACAAAGCCAAAGTGGGGAAGGATTGAGGGTGGGAGGTGGGTGTGGGTGGGGTAGGAGAAAGTGGTGGCAGAAAAATGGAGACAAATGTATTTGACCAATAAAAAAAATGTTAAAGAAAGAGGATCCTTTCTTTTAAAAAAACGAAGCTCAGTTTTAAAATAATTGGACAAATAACTGCATTCGTTGTCCACTTTACTTGTTTAAAGGTATTTGAGGCATATTATAGATTTATCTCTTTTATTAATATAATAAATAAATAAAGCAAATAAACCCATTAGAAGAGAAAAACCTGATTAAATTTGTAGTCTTCTGCTGGAAATAATCCCACACCTTAACACTAAGACAAAGCATAATTAGAATGTAACATTGGAATGGGGCTAACTTATTGTATAGGTGAAATAACTAAGGCCCACAGAAAGTAAGTGGTTAGCAAATTCAAAAAGCAGATGATTGAGTCAGAAACTCATTTATCTCAGGCCAAGTAAAATCTGGCGACCCCAAACTGCTTCTGGTTTTGTTCTAAAACTATCAAAACCTTTTTGCTATTTTTCTGCCTTGCTCAATATGAGTGTCCGACAAAACAGGTGCTTTGACTCAGGACACTGTGGCCAGGCCCAGACTGGCCGGCGGGTCTCACAGACCAGGCCACCCTTAGCCATCTCATGAGTTCTCTGATTTGCGTCGTCCAGTAAATACTGAGGTAAAAAGATGTAGCAAAATTTGGAGAGTCTGCCTGTTATTGTGCTGCTGAAATATAATACTTTATTGAGAGGAGTACATTTAGTATTAATATCATTTGTTTTATCTCAAAAATAGGTCCTCCTCAATTAAAGGTATGGGTTTTTCAATACAATTTGCAGCTAATTAATCAATGAGACCAACATAAGTGATTTGCCAACCTGTTCCAAATTGTGTTCTTGTGATGTTTAAAAATTAACGAAAATTTGCAAAGCGTATTTGCCCGTTTCCTAAAATGTTAATTCCAATGAACCAAAATAAGAATAAAAATAATTTTTAGAATAAAATCTTGATCTTACCATTACCAAATGGCCACACATAATGCAGGTAGTTTGACATCACAGAGACTTTGTTCCCTGAAAAATCACAGCCTCATATTAAAAATCATAGCTTATAATATTTTTTGTTCATTTTCTGGTTTGATTTTTTTTTTTACTAAAGTCTCATAAACAAATGAACTTTATAAAGAATGAGTACAATATATGGCAAGACAGATAAAACAAAATACCAAAATGGTAAAATTTCAAAAGAGCAGTGCAGGAAAAAATAACAAACTGCTTATCTAGAAAATACTCTAACCCAGCAGGCTATAATGGCAATGAAAGGCTGTTTGTAGTATAATTGCACCATTCTATCTTTGCTCAATTTACTCCTATTATCTTGTCATTTTACCTCTTCTTACAGACACTCTAGCTGCCTCGCTTCATCTACTGAAAGTGAACAGGTGGCTGCTTCCGCACTCGGAGCCTGTTATACTACCTTGCTAACAGAAGCTCTTGCCCCAAATGACCAGGCATTTCACTTCCGTGGCGAGTGCAGAGTCTTTCTGTGTTTACTGACAGGAGATATTAAAATGGCTTACAAATCTTCTGTAAGAGTGTGCCAGAAAATGTATTGAAACAATACACATTTCAAGGCACTGACAAATGTTTAAAGAATAAAAAATTGTGTGTGCTGTGACTATATCTTCCTAAGGTTTTCAAATGGACAAAATATCCATTTGACTTATAACCTAGTTAGTTAGAGGTAATTCTTTATTTCCTTTCTCAAAGAGAAATAATGAAATTAATGGAAACTATGTATTTCAAAATGATTGGATATAGCCATACTTTTTTTTTTAATTAATTTATTTACTTTTTAAATACATTTGTCTCTGCCTTCCCCCCCACCTCTTTCCCTTGCCCCCTCCCACCTTCCCTCCCTCAGCTCTTCCCCTTTGGTTTTGTCCATGAGTCCTTGCTATATGTTCCTTGACTTTCCCCTTCCCTTCCCTTTCCCTGCCCCCCCCCCTTCCCTCTTGTCTCTGTTGATTTCTTTTCCTTTCAGTGTTGCTGGTCATATTTTCCTTGCTTCTTTGCATTGTTGGTTAGGTTCCGCTTATAGGTGAGATCATATGGTATTTGTCTTTCGCCCCCTGGCTTATTTCGGATATAGCCATACTTTTACTGGTATTACCAATGTTGTTAACAGCAGACTTAACTCACTATGTATTTTAATTTTAATTATACATAGTTATTGCCTCTTAGGTTAGTAGAACAAGTAGGGTACTATAGCAGCCATGTAAGTCTGTGAGAGAAAAATATCTTTTGGAGATAATTTAAAATACTTTTGTATTATATTTTTTTAATTTGACACACTGATTAAAAATAAATATGAATTGTAATCCTAAGAGCCAAAAGTATAGAACATGTCTTATTACTTCTTTTTCTAACTGACCTCCTCCGTTGTGAGAGTTGAGGATTGTAGAACACAGTTAACAGCTAAGTTTTGTACTAGAGATGCCACTGTATATAATGAAACAAAAAATTATCCTAGGAAGAAGCAAAGGCAAAATGCTGGCCTTCCTCTGTAAAGACCCAGTTACAAATCACCAGACTGTGAACCTCATATAGGCAGAGTATATGTCTTTTCCATCTTTAAATCTCCATGGTTAACAAAGAGCTTAGTATATAGTGGGTATTCTACATATACTTGTTGCAAAAATGAATAAATGAGCAAAAGCTACCAAATAACAGTTATAGATAATTTAACTTTCACATCAAAAATAGGGAATACCCATAACATAATCAAATGTATGTCCATTGTTCACAAAATAACTTTCACTCAAATGTGCTCTATAGGAGAATAAGATTAGAATTTAACTTAGGTTAGAATTTAGTATGTTTCAAAAATAATTAATAGATCTGCTACTAATGTCATTTTAAAATCCTTTGCCTTCTTTATTTTTATACTGTTTTGTAAAGATATATGTTGTACATAGAATATTCAATATTCATACTTATAAACTTATCTTTTCTGAAATATACTGTGTTCAGTTCTGCTGTGTAAATGTCACATGGTACCTAGATGCAAACAAATTAGCAGAAGAGTTCCAACATGGTTCTTACAGAGCACCTGGTGTCCTGGAGTTTGAATGTCATTTAGAAATAAAACACAGTTGTCAGTGACAAATCACAGTAGAGTTAACTTACAACTTGCTTTCTAATATAAATCATCAGTTGCAGTCTCTAATGATTCTCAAAGTGTGATCCCAGCATCAACAGGGCCCAGGAACTTGTTAGGAATGCAAATCCTCAGGCTCCGTCCTAGATACACTGAACTGGAAACTCTGTCCTTGGGGCCCAGAAATCTTAGTTTCATAAGCCCTCTAGGTGGTTTTGATTTATCTCTATTTTGAGAACCACTACTCTCTGATACCTAAAGGTATTCAAAAATCATAAAGCCATAGGGTAACATTAAGCAAGTATTTTCACTCTATGAATTTTATCCTTAAATTCATAGGATCTCTGTTGGCTTAATTAGTTTCCCAAGTTTCTAGGCTTCAGTGGTCTGGAGGATGTCAAATATCCCTTACAAGGTAAAAGACAAGTTTGCTTCTTGCTTCTTATACTTCTCTTACTGGGCCATCTTTGGATTTTGGAAAAAATATATACATCATTTGGGAAAAAGCTGCTAGTTTTAAATGGAATTCAGAACAAGAGAAACCTTGTCAACAGATCCAGCCTTCTGTAAAAGCTGCTGTGCCTTCTGGTTCATATGATCTAGCTGATCCAGTGGTTCTTGGAGTTCCAGTGGCAGACAGGGATGTTGTCTGATTTTTTAGCAGGCCCACTATGTGAATCACTGTTCAGGCCCTGAGAATTTTTGAACAAAGCTCTGCCATCCACCATGCATATCTACTCTCCTTTAAAGAAGCAGCTTTAGTTATTTCATAGAGACTTAGAGGAGACTAAACATTTAACCATGGGTCACCAAATTTTTTTGTATACACTATGAACTAAGTACTGTGTAGTGCCCCTGGCCCCCGGCCCAGAAATCATAATATTGACTATGTGCATCAGTGCTCATTATCAGATGGGTGTGATATATACACCCCTGGGCCTGAGCAGGACCTGAGGGCACGAGTTGCATGAAAAAGTGTCCCAAAGGCCTTGGTCAACTCCATAATGTCTCTCTCCTTCTGCCTATGTCTATGGCCTGATGAGGAGTTCCTATCACTAGGTGACCAAGGACAAAACAAGTCAGGTTGATGTATCTATAGGATATTTTTACAGGATATGTAGGAACTATTCACAAGTAGACAACCATACCACAACAGCCTCCAGGATAATCCTAAAGATAATCTTGAAGAAAATACTGTCAGTGGACTGAATTTGCATCAGATACCTGCTTGTTTATTTTGCCTGGAAAGAGGGACTGTTTTATGAGCTGGTTGATTTATTAGTTGAGTTTAATTGTTTGAAATTGTTAAGAATTTAAATAAATATGATTGGAATATTAGTACAAGGAGGTCAGGGAAAGAGGTATGTTGTTAGCCCACTTCAAATCATCATAGAACGTAGTGGGAAGATATGTGGGTCCTATGTGAATTATGCCCAGCAAGTGACCTAGGAAGAGGAATATTTTAATAATGAGGATAGAATGACCTATTCTGTCATGTCAGTCAGTCTCTTCCCCAAGCTGTTATTGTGTATTTCATGGGCTGGTGAACAAGATGGCCATGGTGGCAGTGAGGGACAGGATGTGTGGGCTAAGCAACATGGATTTTCACTCGCCCAGGCTGAACTGGATAAAGTAACTGAGAACTGGCACCATTTCCTGGAGTGATCCACCAGCTGCCTAGTGGCAGGTTGATTACACTGGACCATTTTCATCATGGAAGGGATAGCATTTTGATCTTGGTGAAATAGATCCTTATTACTGATATTTACTTGTCTTCTCTGATTACAGTGATTTTTATCAAAATTGCCACCTAAGAACTTATAAAATGCTCTTTCAAATATTGTGCAGCATTGCTTCTGACCACAGAGCTCATTTCACAGTAATGAAAGTGTGGTAATTGGTTCATGCTCATAAATTATCTGCAACAATTGCACCCTGAGTTTATATTATGCTTATGCGGCTTTACAAAACTTGATCATTCTTATTTTATCAGTCATACAATGAGCCCAAAAATATCATCTCCTTAGCAGGTTTACTGCAAAGATTAAATAAAAATTTTGTATGTAACATTTTACAAAGTTATTTGTAAATTTTAAACTGAAATAAGAATTTAATTTTAAATCCATTTATTAATATTTGCTTATTTGACAGACATTATATTACATATTGTACATGTATTATGCATTTATTATTTCCATACCACTATGATTTATGTGTCAAATATCTCATAGCTAGTGAATGATTCCAAAAGTTTTGACCTCAGCAGTCTAACTTTAGAGCTATGACTGTTAAGAAACCTGCAAATATTTTCTAACCATACTATTGAGACTTATAGCTTTAGGAAAGGCATTTATTATCCTCATTACTTGCAAGGCAAAGAACAACGTGTTCTAGTGGATTTTATTTTGAGATATTATCATGCTCGTGTTCTGATGGAAATAAAGTAGAACAGAGAGAGACAAATTGGTAATACTTGGAAAAATAAGATTTCAGGAGGCAAGTTCTTAGGCTGATGAAGAAAGATGAAATCTAACATAAAAGGGAAGAGTTTTGGCTAAGATGAAAGTATGTACATTTCATTAATAGTAACAAGAGAATATGGGTAGAGATGTATATAGTTCGGTATATTTACAGGTAACAAATAAATACCTTCTTATTGCTTCTATTACGGTAAAGTGAAAACAATATTATTAAACTTAATGATGAAAGTTTGCTGAAAGTTTGAGAAAGAATAAAAATACAAATAACTATGCCAGACAAACAATTATTGACAAGTAATAGTTATGACCTTGTTGAGGTTTGGATTCAAAATTTAAAAGTGGATTCATCAGCATAATTGTATGTTTTCTTTTAGTCATATCCTTCAAGTTAGGTAAACAGATAGAAATATATTTTAACCCTAGTTAAGGTTTTCCCAGATAAGTATTAGAAAAAGGAAAAAAGGCAAAAGAGGTTTGAGGATGTTTATGATAATCATGACTGTGATTATACTGATGTATCATTGAATCTATGTTGTATAAAGAGGTCATGAAGTAATAAAGAGTATGGACACTGATGGAATAGAAGTCCTTAAAAAGCTCTGGATAGAATAACTAGACTAAGTAAAGTGAAAAGATGGGATATAGAATTAAAAAAACCACTAATATTTTGATGACCATACAGTAAAAGTCAATAATTCAATAACAATGTAATAGGAATGGATGATTGTAGAAGAATGGCCAAATTGTTGAAAGGAAAGAGGTGTAGAATTGAAAGGCTCTAGTGTTAAATCTGCTACATGAATACTGAACTATAATAACTGTGTAAATAATGAAAAGAAACGCCATTAGTCAGACATAAAATCTTTACAATATGAGCAAGAGTGACCAAGTGTAAGCAAATGATATCGTCAAGTATGATCTGAGCAATAAAATCTGGTGGTATGCATTTCAAAGGAGCAGCAGTTTATGAGAAACAAGACAGAAAAGGTTTGGATAAACATTAAGCAAAAAGGAGCACAGTGAACACACGTGCACCTTTCCATCTAGTTGTTATTGAGTTGCAGGAGAGGCTACCACATTTGAGAAAATTGGAGAGGTTGTATGGCCCCCAGATGACTTCACAGTTTGAATTAGGGCAAAAAGTTTAAAGGAATACTCAAAACACTGGATGGCGAAAGGTAAGACATACAGAGATTATTTGGAAGGTTCAGGAAAATCAGGAAAGGGTGGAAGACCGGGTCAGATTAGAAGTTACAACAAAATTGTGCAAGCTGTGAGGTGCCTGTAAATGTAGTTTCTCAGGACAGTACTTCTGAGGAAAGAAGGGAGGAGAATGCATCCACTGGCTCTAGTATCCTAGTAGTCAAAAGCTGACTTGTGGATTATTGATTTCACAGCACTTTTGGAATCCTTGATGTTCCTCCTTAATTGGAAATTTTCAGGAAGGACAAAAAAGATGAGTATAATGATATGCAGATCCCCATATTCAGGATAGACAGAGAACATTTCATAGTCAGAAAACATTTAAAAAGTTGCCCAGAATATGAAGTCAGTTTTGAGCCCAAGGCTAGGCTTTTTTGCCTTGTATGATTGTGTGATTTTATCCATGATAGAGAGCAGAGTTATGATAGAAATGATACTCAAAACTAGAAATAAAGATCTTTTCAATAATTTTTATTTTTTTATTACATTTGACATACAATATTATACTAGTTTCAGGTATAGAATATAGTGATTGGACAGTTACATAACTGAAAAGTGAACAGCCCAATAATACCCATCAGATTATGTAACAAACATAGGTATTAAACAAACTATATTTTTCATGCTGTACCGTAAATCCCCGAAACTAATTTTATAATGGGCAATTTGAACATCTTAATCCCTTTCCCTTTTTCACCTTTTCCCAGCCCCTTTATAGTCAATTACTACAAAGCAGAGGAAACAAGTACATACAATGGGCTAAAGATAGTCTATTCAATAAATAGTGTTGGGAAAATTGGACACATACATGTGGAAAGATGAAACTAGACCACCTTGTTACACCACATATAAGAATAAATTCAAAATGGATTAAAGATTTAAATGTTATATCTGAAACTATAAAAATCCTAGAAGAAAACATAAGAAGTAAAATCTCAGACATTGCTTGTAGCAATATTTTTTTCCAATATATCTCCTCAGGCAAGGGAAACAAAGGAAAAAAAAACAAATGGATTTATTTTGATGTTATTTTAGTTTGATGTTAGCTACATCAAACTAAAAAGTTTTTGCACAGCAAAAGAAACCATCACCAAAATACAAAGACAACCCACTAAATGGGAGAACATATTTGTCAGTATATCTGATAAGGGGTTACTACCCAAAATTTATAAAGAACTTATAAAACTCAACACCAAAAAAACATGACCCAGTCAAGAAATGGACAAAGCACCTGAATAGACACTTCTTCAAAGAGGACATACTGATGACCAATAAACATATGAAAAGATGCTAAATGTCACTAATCATCAGAGAAATGTAAATTAAAACTGCAATCAAATATTACCTCACCCTGGTCAGACCATCTAATTTTGTTTTGTTTATTCATTTATTTAGGGGTTTTTTTTTACTTTTCACATATAAGTGAAATCACATGACATTTATCTTTCTCTGTCAGACCCATTTCACTTAGCATAATACATTCTAGTCCATCCATGTTTTCACAGAAGGCAAAATTTCATTATTTATATGGTTGACTAACATTTTATTGCATATATGCACCACATCATCTTCATCCATTCACACATCAGTGAACACTTCGGTTTCTTCCTTTATCATTATAAAAAATGCTGTAATAAACATATAGATGTATATGTCTTTTCAAATCAGTGTTCTGGTTTTCTTTAAATAAATATGCAGAATTGGAATCATTGGGTCTTTCTTTATCTGTTATAGGATTTGTTTTAAAATCTATTTTTGTCTCCTAAAATATACCCCAACTTTTTCTGTTTGTTCTCATTTGCATGAAATCTTTTTTTTCCCTTTACTTTCAGTCTGTGTGTGTCTTTTGATCTGAAATGGGTCTCTTAAAAGATGGCATATATATGGGTCTTGTTTTCTTATCCATTCAACCACCCTATGTCTTTCGTTTAGAGCATCTACTCCATTTATGACTAATACATTTATTGATAGGTATGTAGTTATTGCTATATTATTATTAATATTGTTGCTATTTCCTCCTTTTTCATCTTCTCAAAGAAGACTCTCTAACATTTCTTATAATACCAGTTGTTGGTGATGAACTCCTTTAGCTTCTTCTTGTCTGGGAAGTTCTTTAATCTCTCCTTCATTTCTAAGTGGTAGCCTTGCTGGGTAGAGTAATCTTGGTTATAGGTCCTTGTTTTTAAACACTTGGAACGTTTCTTGACAATCCCTTCCAGCCTGCAAAGTTTCTGTAGAGAAATCAGCTTATATTCTAATGGGACCTCCCTTGTAGGTAGCTGACTGCTTTTCTTTTGCTGATTTTAGGGTTCTCTCTTTGCCTTTAACTTTTGATATTTTAATTATGAAGTATTTTAGTGTGTACTTCCTGAACTTATATGCTATTTCATTCAACAGTTTTGGGGAGCTTTCTGGCATTACTTTTTCAAATAGGTTTTCAATTCCTTGCTCTCTCTCTCCTCTTTCTGATACTCCTATGATGCAAATGTTGGTATGCTTGAAATTGTACCAGAGGTTCTTTAAATTATCTTCATTTTGGAGTTCTTTTTGTTTTTTGCTATTCTAATTTGATATTTTCTGCTTCCTTGTCTTCCTAAATGCTGACTTGTTCCTCTACTTCAACTAATATTTAATGTATTCTACATTTCAGTTAATATATTTTTCATTTCTGACTGGTTGTTTATGATATTTTTGCTTTATTTTTATTGTTGACACTATGACAGATGTCCCCATTTCTTACCCCTACTTTGCCACCCTATATCTAGCCCAGCCCCCCTTTTCTCTGGTCATCACCACACTGTTGCCTCTGTCTGTGGGTTATGCATAAAAGTTCTCTGGCTAATCCTTTCACCTTCTTTCATAAAGTACCCCCACCTCTGATAGCTATTGGCCTGTTTCATGAATTCATATCTCTATTTCTATTTTGTATATCACTTTATTTTGTTCATTAGATTCCACACATAAGTTAGATCATATGGTATTTTCTCTCTATTTTTGTTTTATATCTCTTTATTGTAGTTCTAAGACCATCCGTTCTTCCCCTAAGTTCATTGACCATTCTTAAAACCAGTGTTTTGGAACTGCGTATCTAGTAGATTACTTGTCTCCATTTTGTTTAGTTCCTTTTCTGGTCTTTTGTTCTGTGTTTTCATTTGGGTTATGTTTCCTTGTCTCCTCATTTTGGCTGCCTCCCTGTGTTTGTTTCTGTGTATTAGGGAGAGCCACTACATCTCCTTCTCTCGGTAAAGAATAGCCTAGGCAGTCCTGAGGGGTCAGTGACACAGTCTTCCTGGTCACCTGATCCAGGTGCATCAGGTGTGGCCCTTGTCTGGGTTGTGTGAGTACTCTTTTTACAGTTGAGCCTTGATTTCTGTTGCTATATTAATTGGAGAGAATGACTCTTCAGCTGATCGGCTGGAAGGGTTGGTCATGACTACAGTGGAGAAGCTGTTGTGCAGCTCCTTTGAACAAGACTCACAGGGCTCTGGGGCCTGCTAATCCACTTCAGTATGTCATTTGTAGAATTAGTTGGGTGGTATCTGCTGTGGTCTGAAGCTGGCCATGAGGTATACTGATTCTGGAACCTCCTGAGGGGGGCTCTGGGTGGGCCAACATGAGCCACTGCCTGGTATGAGCTACAAAGTGATCTGCAGATTGTTGCCACCTGTAATGGGCAGGGAGGTGCTTAGTAGAGGGTAAACTACATAATGTGGTTGGCTGCCACTATTTTCAGTCTTGGTGCTGCTTAACAAGATGTACTGGGCATTCTGAGACACACTCCCTGTTTGGGGTTTGTAAAACTTTGAGAGATTTTAGGAAAGTCTTCAGCACAAACCAAGGCATGCTGTTTGTATGGGAATACCACGGGGAACATTTTGGGTGGGCTCTCAAGTTGGGTGAGGCAGGATCTCAGGGAATCACCATGTCAGGATGAACAGTGCCTGCCTTCTCTTGCAGGGTTGGGGAGTGAGGGATTTAATAAAGGAACAAATGTTTCTGACAGCAATTTGTCTGGGAGAAACCCGACTCTCCAGCCCTCACCCTGAAGCCACACAATTCAGTTTCTCCTCTGAATATCCCAGCTGCACTTTTCAAGCTGTTGCCATCAGCAAGTAAGTCTATGTGTGGGCCCTTTACGAGGAAATCTTGGGTTTCCAGAAGCCCTCTGTCTTAGCCGCAAACCCCGCTGGTTTTCACAGCTAAAAGTTATGCAGACTTTGTTTCCCTACACTGAAACCCTTAGTTAGGGAGCATGGCGCAGGGCTCCTCGGGGGACCTCTGCTGTGGAGATGTCCCTCTGGATTTTTACTGACACATGGTGGTGTGGGACCAACTCATTTCACGTCTCAACCCTCTTATCAGTCTTGACGTGGCTTCTTCTATAGATCTTTAGTTATAGGACTTGTGTTCAGTTAGATATAAAGTGATTATAAATCATGATTGTTGTGTAGTTTCATTGTAATTTTCATGTGGTCCTGGGAGGAGGCAAACACAGTGTTTACCTACTCCACCCGCTTAACCAGAAATAAATATGTTTTACCAGTGTAGCCAGTGACTCTTAACATCTCAAACATGCTTGAAAACACTGGGAATTTGATTAATAATTTTTGTAACAAATGGGCCAGCATAAGAGACATCCTGTAGATAAGTGCGATGTGTAACACAAAGAGGGGACAGAGACTGAAAAGACCAAGGTGCAACATGAGATGCCTCAAACACTCTCAAAGCATAGAAAAGTAGCAACCGCATTAAATTTAATTGTTAAAATATTAGGTATCATCACTAGCCATCAGAGAGATATAAATTAAAACCACAATGAGATATCACTTCAACTTGTCAGAATGGCCATCATAAATAAATCAACAAACAACAAATGCTGGAGAAGTTGTGGAGAAAAGGGAACCCTAGTACACTGTTGGTGGGAATGCAGACTGGTGCAGCCACTGTGGAAAACAGTGTGGAATTTCCTCAAAAAGCTAAATGTGGACTTGCCTTTTGACCCAGAAATTCCACTGCTGGGATTATACCCTAAGAATCTTGAAACACCAATTCAAAGGAACCTGTGCATCTCAATGTTCACAGCAGCATTATTTATAATAGCCAAGTGCTGGAAGCAACCTAAGTGCCCATCAGTAAATGAGTGGATCAAAAAACTGTGGTACATTTACACAATGGAACACTACACAGCAGAAAGAAAGAAAGAAGGACCTCCTACCCTTCACAACAACATGGTTGGAACTGGAGAGTGTTGTGCTAAGTGAAATGAGCCAGTCTGTGAAAAACAAATATCATATGATCTCACCTATAAGTGGAATCTAGTCAACAAAACAAACAAGCAAGCAAAGTAGAACCAGAGACATTGAAATAAAGAGCAAACTAACAGTAACCAGAGGGTGGGTGGGGGGAATAGGGGAAAGAAGGGGAAGGGTCATCAAGGAACATGTATGAAGGACCTATGGGTAAAACCACAGGGGGTGAGGACTGAGAGAGGGAGGTGGGGGTGGGTGGGGCTGGGGAAAGTGGTGTCCGGAAAATGGAGCAGAAAATGGAGACAACTGTACTTGAACAACAACAAAAATATATAGAAATTTAAAAAAAAAAAGGTAATTTCATTTAAGCAATAAGAAGATACCCAAAAAGACAGAGCTGTCCTCTGGCAAAGTATGGAGGTCAGCAAGCACAAAGGAAGGGCAGGCCGTCCAGCTAGGATATCTACTCACAAAACAGACATCCAGTTTGCTTTTTCTCATGGTTATTTTCCAATTAAAATGTGAAACCAGCTTTAAATGCTTTAAGTGAGGTCAAATATGTGCATGGATAAAACATGGGAGATACAAGTAAAATTCTATAGGTCAGGTAAGAGACTCTAAAAATCTGCTAACATTGCAATGCTGAGACATGTATTTAGTTTTAAAATATTTCTTATGTGTAAAGTATCAGAAAATAGGTAATGTGAGTAATCTATGTGTTCTAATACTGTTTACTGTTTCTCCTCTTTATTCATCCTCTTTCAAAATAATATCAAATCAAACGTGTTGCTTCTCCATAAAGTATGTTAAACTCTTTAAAAAACAATATGGAAAGAAAAAATAGCTACCTAAGAAGAGAGAAAAATGTTAGAAATGTATCCAGATATATTTTTAATAAAATATTTGTTTTGTCATTGCAGAAGAAGGTGCTTTGAGGATTAAAATAGTCACCGTCAAATAAATTGTCATCTCTCCTTAGTATGGCTTGTTTCTCTTTCTTCACTTATATGTAACCTTTCTTGGGATTCTGTCAAGGTTTACAATATATGATACTTAACACAATGGTGCAGTGAAAACATACAGGGCTACCTGTGGTACTGGGAGATTGTAAGTAGGTAATAGAAGACCATCTCTTGCAGAGCAATAACGTTGCCATTTCTGGCTAGCACAAAATAATTTGGGTAGTTTCTACCTCTACAGTTTGCTCTCTGTCTCTGTTTAGTTAATTTATTTTTCCTCATGGGCTTCAAAATGGAAGGCTGACAAACCAAGGAATCACAGGGCTCCAGGAAATATAAATGTTCATCAAGTTTAAAGGGTTTGGGGAAACAAGGAATAAATTCAGAGGTAAGGAAAGGCAGTGGGAGAAAGAACAGGTTATCCTAGATCAATCACGCCTGTTTCAATTTTGTTAAAGAATGCTATTTTCCTCTTTGTTATCGATCAAGCTTCATTAAAATAGTTTAATGAGAAAGAAGTATAACTATTGAAAAAGGCCTAACTATGAAAAATTATTTGAAAACTTTGGATATAATCCACCATTTTGGTGTACTATGAGTTCTTATTGGTGCCTAAGAAACTATGCAATAGAATTTTCTGACTTTATTTAAATCATGATAATATGGTGTTTAATGATGAGGAAAAAGCTACCTAGATACAGGTGGTTAGGGATCAGGATTAGTTGAGGAAAGAACAATCAGTCTATTAGTAACCCATCCCTATTTGGGTGATACTTTGACAAATATAGCACACTATGTTTTCCATATCTAAAAGAATGTTTAGTAACAACAATAGATATAGACTTAATTGTTTGTAATCCTAAATGTCTCTGAACCTTGACATAACTTTTGAGAACCCAGTACAAATAATCTAATAAGCTTTCTGCAACAGTGCACCCATTCCTAGAACTCTATGATTTTTACAATACACAGATATACATTCTGAAAAATTATTGTCATTTATATATTACACTTAAATATGACTTAATACAACGATATTTATATAATACACTTTGAAGTATCAGCATTCATTTAAACATAATAGATGACAATGGGTTTTATGATTTTCACTAAAACTGCATTGGACATCCTTGTACTGACAGAAAATAAAAACTCAAAAATACTCTAACAATCATCAAGATAAGAAATTTAATCAATTCTATCCAAAACTTTGGCATCCAGGTTCTGATTTTATAGCAAATAGAGTTAGAATCTTTCCAAAAGGAACATCCATCCCTTCACTAATGTCATAGATGATGTTCATCTTCAAACTGATGTCTTTCCTGACTCATGCTCCTTTTCTGTAGTTATGTAATTTATTTTACAATTTCACACTTTTCATCCTTTGTTCTCAATAAACAAATGAGGATGTAATAGTTCCACAGGCTCTAGTGGGGTGAAGCATTTTGAGAAATGCTTTATCAAGGCCTCCCTTTGGATTATTGCATAGCTACTCTTTCTCCAGGATTTCAGCATTCACTGAAATGTATGATGCTAGTCCTCATCTTGGTAAAGAGTCACGGACACCTTCACACAAAGTCAGTTTTTGAAAAGTTGATTAATATTGATTATTCCTCTGAATGATGCTCATTAAAGTAACAAAAATCCAATATAGCTGTTTAAATGAATACGGTAGGAAGATATGTCCAAATACAGTCTGACTACTAAACATCACCATGCATTTGCCATGCTGTTACCCTACCCATACCAGAAGATTATTTTGTTTGATATTTGTTGTAGAACAAATAAAGAAGCTTCACAAAGCTTAACATTGAAGAAAATGACTCTCTTATAACAACGTAAAGAGTTGTATTTTTTTACCATTTATTCACAATGGAATATTGAAAAGTAATGATCTTACTTGAGTTTAAGTAGAGCAATATTTTTCTTTTTTCAGAAGTCACTTCTCTGGCAATCTCAACATTCTGGAGAGTAGTCTGGATGCAGAAAGCAAAATTAAAAAGTCTTGTGAACATTCAAAATAGATACAATATAATTTATACACTGAAACATTTATTTTATCCACAAAGGAGACATGCACCCCATTTACACTTATATCACCTATAATTTTACCACATTTCTTACCAATTTCTAGGAGTAAGTCAAAGCTTTGTGAGTCAAGAGGCTGAAAAGAGATAATAAGTATTCTCTAAATGACTAATGTCATAAAATTAATTTCTGCAGAACACAGCTTAGGGAAATTGGCTTTAAAAGAAGTACAAGATGATATTTGATAATTTGCCAAAAACTGTATCTGCCAGTAGCTGGCATTCAGATCTGAATTGCTAATACTTCAGCCTTTACAATAACTCCAAGCTTAAATTATCAATAATATTTAAATGCCTTCCTTGTGAGGGATCACCTATTGATGTGATGCCAAGAAGTGATTACTATTTTTAATGAGACATAGTTATTAACTCAGTTTTCCAAACATCAGAGTATTTTGTTACAAAATAAAGTGTGTTCTGACAAAACAACAACCTCATTTAGACTTCCCAGCAGTAGCTAAAAACACATACAGAAGGGCGCTCTAACCATAGGGGTCAATATTTCTGTTTAAGTTGCAAGCAATGTAAAAGAAGTTCCACCTTATCAAAGTAGGGTTGAGATATTATTAGTGCTACTACGAGATTTTTTTACAATAATGTCAACAGTATAATTAATTATTTTCATAATAGTTATAGAAAATAATAAATTTGTGATATTTCATTGCCTCCTTACATTTCAGAATACATTTTATACAATTACTGTGCCAAGACAAAGAGCTGATTTGTCAGAGTCAGCTCAGCGTAATAGAGATAGGGATAAATCACACACTTCAATACTACCACAGAGATTTGTAAAAATGGTTGTAAGACTTAACTCTTTCCTGTATCCAGGCCCTTCACAATTGGACTTGGGGGAGTTGCCCATTAAAAGTGTCTAGTTCCATTTCACTTATATCTATGCTGGGCTTGGTCAGTAGCTTGCAGTAGAAGTAAACATATTGTTGTACTGCAACTAAAGCTTTTATTTATTTTTATTTTACTTTATTTTTTAAATTTATTTTTATTGTGTTTTTTTCTAATACCACATGTCTCCCTTATACCCTAACCCCACCCACAATCACCACATGTTGTCCATGTGCATGAGTCCTTTTTCCTTTTTGCTTGATCTCTCCACCCTCAACCCCCCTCCCCCAAGCTGTCAGCCTGTGTTTTCTCTATTGTTCTATTTTGCATGTTAGTTCAGTTTGTTTGTTAGATTCCATATATGAGTGAAATCAGATGGTACTTGTTCTACTCTGAATGGCTTAATAGCATAATATTCACTTAGCATAATATTCTCCAGGTTCATTCACACTGTCTCAAAGGGTAAATTTTTCTTTTTAAGGCCAAGTGTTATTCCATTGTGTAAATATCCCATAGTTGTTTTATCACTCATCTATTGATGGACACGGGCTACTTCCATATCTAGGCAATTGTAAATAATGCTGCAATGAACATAGGGGTGCATATAATCTTTTGAATTAGTGTTATGTGTTTCTTCAGATAAATTCTTAGAAGTGGAATCTCTGGGTCATAAGGCAATTCTATTTTTAATTTTTTGAAGTATCTCCATACTGTTTTCCACAAGGCCTGCACCAGTCTACATTCCCACCAACAGTGAGAAAGTGTTCCCATTTCTCCACATTCTCGCTGATGCATGTTTGTTGATTTACTGTGATAGGCATTTTGTCAGGTGTGAGGTGATATTTTACTGTGGTTTTGATTTGCCTTTCTCTGATGATTAGTGATGTTGAGCATCTTTTCTAATGTCTATTGGCCATCTGTAGGTCCTCTTTGGAGAAGTGTCTATTCAGGTCCTTTGCTCATTTTTTAATGGGATTTTATTTTTGGTGTCGAGTTTTATAAGCTCTTTATATATTTTGGATATTAACCCCTTATCAGGGGTATCAGCAAATAGGTTCTCCCATTTAATGTGTTGTCTTTTTATTTTTTATTGGTTCCCCCTACCCAATGCAATCTATAGATTCAACATAATTCTTATCAAGATACCAATGCTGTATTTCACAGAACTAAAACAAACATTTCAAACATTTATATGGAACCACAAAAGGCCCCAAATAGCAAAAGTTATCTTGAGAAAGAACGAAGTTGGAGGAATCACATTATCTAATATCAAACTATAGTATAAGATCATAGTAATCAAAACAACATGGTACTGGCCTAAAAACAGACATAAAGATCAATGGAACAAATTAGAGAACCCAGAATTAAACCCACAACTTTATAGTCAATAACTATCTGACAGAGGGAACAAGAAACCACAATGACCTAAAGATAGTTTATTCAATAAATGGCATTGGGAAAACTCGACAGATAAGTGCGAAGAAAGAAAGAAAGAAAGAAAGAAAGAAAGAAAGAAAGAAAGAAAGAAAGAAAGAAAGAAAGAAAGAGAGAGAGAGAGAGAGAGAGAGAGAGAGAGAGAGAGAGAGAGAGAGAGAGAGAGAGAGAGAGAGAAAGAAAGAAAGAAAGAAAGAAAGAAAGAAAGAAAGAAAGAAAGAAAGAAAGAAAGAAAGAAAGAAAGAAAGAAAGAAAGAAAGAAAGAAACTAGGCCACTTTTTTATACTACATGTGAGAATAAATTCAAAATGGATTATCGAATTAAATGTTAAACCTGAAACCATTGAAATCCTAAAAGAAAACATAGGCAGTAAAATCTCAGATATTCTTATAACAATATTTTATCTTGATATATCTCCTTAGGCAAGGGAAATGAAAGAAATTAACAAATGGGACTACATCAAACTGTTTTGCACAGCAAAGGAAACCATCAACAAAATAAAATGCAACTACGCATTTTATTCAAGGCTTTTCAAGTAAAAAGGACAAGCCCAGGATAGTCTATTGGATTATCAGCACCCACATGCAGGAGATACGAAGTGTTCCAACAGAGGCACTGGGCACTTGAGAATTTAGCAAAAGTGCTTGTTAGACACACAGTCAAGAGGCAAGACAAGATTCTTAGCTGATCCACAGGCAAAGGCAGCAATAATGACTTAGTTATTCAAGTTACTAAAATTTGGGATATTTTATTTTGCAGTAAATGCTAAGAGATACAACCACAAACCTAGAAAATTTATGCATGCAATTGTGTCTTTATAGATATCTTCCTGAATCTCTCATTTGTCTATTTACATTGAATTTTTTAATTTAATTTAATTTTTTAATAATTTATTTTTATTGTATTTTCCCATTATCATTTATCACTCTGATTATACACACACCAACTTCTTGTACTCAGAAAACATCTTTGTGTACTTATAGGCACTAGTCTGAATTATTGGATATCTTCTATCTTCCGTTTCTATCACTGTCATAAAAAAAAGCCTATATACAACTGTTGCAAAAATCAAAGCCATGGACAATATCTTCCACTGTAGCCATATAAATTTATCTCTGATCCCTTGGAATTAATGCAACAATTTGGAAAATGGTAGTTCCTCAAAGTGTGATATTAATGTATGAGATGTCTCATATTTTATTTATTATTAGAGTTTCACAAAAAGAATATGCTTAAGTTGTTGAAATAAAATGCTAAAAAAGAAAAATTAAGTACTTGAAAACAATGCATTATAATACCATTTTTATACATTTAAAACATAACAAAAATAAACACCATATTGTTTAGACATAGACACTTTACAAAAGCAAGGGAAATAAAGAGGATTTGGAGAAGATGTAAGATTAGGAAGTACCAAGTATCTGTTTCCTCACTGAGACCATAATTGCACTGGTAGAATCTGTAACTATTTTGGAACCCTAGAGTCTATTGAAGGCTTGCAACTTCCAGGGGAAGACTTGGGGAGTAAATTGTAACTTACTGTAGCTCTTAATACAGTCATCAACCCATCTATTATGCCCAGCCTTGTGACAGGGAGCTGTGCACATGCTTCTAGAGCAGTTTGCTCACACCTTGCAGACTTTAAAGACTAGGGCACACAAATACAACTATCTATGCTGTAAGAGTTAGACATAAATTGTGTGTGCCCAGGATGTGGCTGAGGCTCAGAAAACACTGGAGAAAACCATAAATTTATACCTCAAACTAATCTTTGATACAGTAACAGACTACAAATAAAAAATATAAAAATAAAACTAAGCAAAGACTTTTTTTGTGTTAAAGGCAAACCCAGAAAAAAGGGAAATATGATTTCCAGGATTATCACATTATTAGATTAAATGTTCAGTTAAAAAATATCACAAAGCATACAAAGAAGAAGAAAAATATGGCCTGTTTAAAAGGGGAGAAATATCAATGCTACTGTTCCTGACCAAAGATTTTATGGCAGTTCTACTATTCAAAGACTGTAAAACAGCTGACTAAAAGATATTCAAAGAACTAAAGAAGATACAGAGAAAGTCAGAAAAATAATGTATGGACTAAATAGGACCCTCAATAAAAATAGAGTAGAAAAGGAACAAAGAATTATGAAGTTGAAAACTGCAATAAATAAAACAATAACTAGAAGAATCCAAAGACAGATTTGAGCAGGAAGATAAAGAATCAGTAATTTTGAATACAGCATAATAGACATTATTGAGTCTAAAGTACAGAAAAAAAATATTGAAGAAGAATAGATAAGTATAAGGGACTTATAGTGTATTATCTATAAAACCACATGAGCATGTGGTAGTCCCAGGAGGAGAAGAAAAAGAAAAACAGGAAGAGAAAATATTTGAAGAAATAATGACTTTCCAAGTTTAAAAAAAAGAAAGTAATGTACACATACAAGAAGCTCAGCAAACTCCAAGTAAAATGAAATAAAGAAAGAACCCCACTGAGGCAGATTTTATTGAAATTAATAAAAGCCAAAAAGAGAATCTTGAAAGCAGCAAGAAAAAGTTGACATAGAGTATACAAAAGATGTTAATTAAGAATACAAGGAGATTTCTCATCAGAAACTTTGGCAGATAGAAAGCAATAGACAATATGTTTAAAGTGCTAAAGGGAAAAACAAAACTCTTAACCAAAGATTTTAATAGCACACAAAACTGTCCTTCAAAAGTGAGGGGGAAATTAAGACATTCGTATAGAAACAAAAGCTAAAGGGAGTTCATTACCAGTAGATCTGCCCTGAGGAAAATACTCAAAGAAGTTCTGCAAACTAAAACAAAAGGACATTAGGCAGTAACGAAGTTATATAAAAAATAAAATTTTTAGTAAAGGTAAATACTTTGGCAATTATAAAAGCTTGTGTTATTGCAACTACAGTTTATAACTCTACTTTGGCTGTCTACATGATTTATGAGACTAATATTTTGTTAAAAATATTTGCCTGAAAGCTACTATTATTATAACTTTGGATTCTACCTAATTTAAGGGACTAATACATTAAATAATTATTAAATTATGTCTGGGATAACTAAATATATAAAGATGTAGTTCTGTGACATCAACAACCAAAAATAGTATAGGCAGAGGTATAAAGAAGCAAGTTTTTTGTTTTTTACTGAAGTTATGTTAGTACCGATTACAATAACTTTAGGATGTTAAATATGATATTCATGGTTATCACAAATAAAATTTCTACTAAATATATACAAAAGGTAATAAGAAAAATACTTAATGCTTCACTACAAAATATAAACTAAAGAAAAAAGTAGTATAAGGAATGAGAGACATAAAATCTATAAAACACACAAAGGTAGGTAAAACTATGTTTACAGTTTTTTGTATAGAAAACAATACAATAATTAATAAATAATAAATAAAGAAATATAAAAATGATGAAATTAAGTCCCTTATTAACACTTACTTTAATGTAGTAAATTAAACTCTTCAATAAAATGACAGATTGGTAGAAAAGTTAACAATTTATAATTCACCTACATGCTATCTACTGGAGACTAATTTTAGATTAAAAGACACAAAGAACTTAAAAGTAAAAAGATAGAGTTATTTCATGTAAATAATAAATGAAATAGTGCAATGGTGGCTATACTTTATCAGAAATAAGGGATTTTGAGTCAAAAAACTTCACAACAGACAAAAAGCACATTATATATTAATAATAGGTTCCTTACAGCAGATAGACATAATAATTATAACAATTATGCACACAGTAACAAGCCAGCATGCATATTTTGTTCTTTGCTTTGAATAGATCACTAGACTGCAAAATGTTCTCAATATATTCATACATCCGTTTGCTAAAGCCTCATTCTTGTCACTGGCTGCACCATGATATGAAACATTAATCTTTCCAAGTAGATAATTTGCTATAGCAAAACGAATGGTAGTCTATGGCAGGAGATGGAGACTAACCTTTAAATTAAATTGACTTAAATAAAGAGCAATACTAAGCCATTTGTCCTTAGTTACATAAACAAAGTTATACTTCTTAAGCTCATCAATGTGGAATGCAACACTGTTCTACACTAAGGTTTGAGGTCACTTGATATGAAGTTCATAGCTTCCTTAAAAATGAGAAAAAATATCGTTTCTTTCTTAAGGGGTAAATAAAGCTTAGTTTCTATGGGTAAAATGGTTGCTTTTTTCTTAATTCATGACATATGAAATAAGTTAAAGGCACATTTAAATACATGTAAATAAGTGATGACTCATTTTTTACCAGAATGTTAGAGAAATATTTAGAATAATAAAGTTTATTTCCTGATGTTTTATATCATATTTTTTAAGATGGTCAGAAAGTCAAATATTTCCAGCTGATGAGTGTGGGTTGTATATTTCAAAAGGTTATTTCTACTTATACGTTCATCAAATATTTGAGTGTCTACTAGGAACCCAGAAATTTTTCCTAAGGTCTTTGAATGCCGAAGAGAAAGAACACACACAATGAAGAACCAATGAAATAAAATTTATATAATATGTGATCTGTTATATGTGCCAAAGAGAATTACAAGCAAATGTCCCCTAGTTATTTCAAATGAGTCTCTGTGGATTATTTTAAAAATCTATTTTTAAATATCTCTTTTTATTTTTAGAACGAAAAGTAGCCTGATAAGTACCAGTAAATGGGATTTGCAATGTCATTTACTATTAATCATTGTCAATTTTAGAATTATGTACTCCGTTTCAGAATTTGATATTGCAACAGAACATGCTCATATGCAAATTCTTTGTAATTGTTCACCATGTGTTATAAACCATGCTAAAGCATCTGAATAGCAGCACAGTAATATTTTATTCTTCTTAGCCATTTCAAATTTCTATATGAAAAAGGAAAAAGTAATGTAGACTTTTGATAACTTTTACTTATGCTCACTTTTTCCTTTTGAACTCTTTATAGTTTTTAATTTTCTTTTTTTGATTTTTCTTTATTACTGCTGTTCAGTTACAGTTACCTCACCTTTTTTCCCCATTGCTCTCCCCTGCACCGCACCACGCCCAGAGTCAATCACCACCCCATTGTTTGCGCCCATGAGTCCTCTACTCATGATCCCTGACTTTCCCTTTCCTCTTCTTTCCCCATTATCCCCTTTCTCCACCCACTCTAATCACTGTCACTATGTTCATTTTTCCCATATCTGTAGTTCTATTTCCCTTGCTTGTTTTGTTGATTAGCTTCCGCTTATAGGTGAGATCATTTGGTATTTGTCTTTCACCCCCTGACTTGTTTCACTTAGCATAATGCTCTCCAGGCCCATCCATGCTGTCATAAAGGGTAGGAGTTCCTTCCTTTTTTCTGATGCGAAGTAGTCCATTGATTAGATAAACCACAGTTTTTTGATCCACTCATTTACTGATGGGCACTTAGGCTATTTCCAACACTTGGCTATTATATATTGTGCTGCTATGAACATTGGGGTGCATAGGTTCTTTTGAATTGGTGTTTTGGGATTCTGAGGGTATAATCCCAGCAGTAGGATCACTGTGTCAAAAGGCAATTGCATGTTTAGTTTTTTGAAAAAATTCCATGCTTTTTTCCACAGCGGCTATATCAGTCTGCATTCCCACCAACAGTGTACAAGGGTTCCCTTTTCTCTAGATCCTCACCAGCACTTGTATGTTGATTTGTTAATGATGAACATTCTGACTGGTTTGAAGTGGTATCTCATTGTGCTTTTAATTTGTGTCTGCCTGATGGCTAGTGAAATTGAACATTTTTTCATGTGCTTAAGGGCTCTTTGTACATCCTTCTTGGAGAAGTGCCTGTTCAGGTCCTTTGCCCATCTTTTAATTGGATTGTTCTTCTTCCAGGAGTGGAGATGTGTGAGTTCTTTAGATATTTTGGAGATCAAGCCCTTGTCAGAGGTATCATTAGCAAATATGTTTTCCCATATGGCTGGTTCCCTTTTCATTTTGTTGTTTTCTTTATCTATGCAGGAGTTTTTTAACTTGATGTAGTCTCATTTGTTTATTCTCTCCATTATTTCTCCTGCCCTAGAGGATCTATCTCTGGAAACATTGCTGCATGGCATATCTGAAATATTCCTGCTTATGTTCTACTCTAGGATTTTTATGATGTCATGACTTATGTTTAAGTCTTTTGTCCATCTTGAGTTTACTCTTGTGTATGGTGTTAGTTGTTGGTAGAGTTTCATTTTCTTGCATGTAGCTGTCCAGATATCCAGACACCATTTGTTGAAGAGACTTTTTCTACTCCATTTTAAGTTCATATCCCCTCTGTCTGATATTAATTGACCATATAGACATGGGGTTATTTCTGGGCTCTTTATTCTGTTCCATTGATCTATGTTTCTGTTCTTATACCAGTACCAGATTGTTTTTATTACAGGGGACTTGTAATAAAATTTGATAGCAGGTATTTTGATCCCTTCTACTTTGTTATTTCTCAGAATTGCTGAGGCTATTCAGGGTCATTTATGGTTCCATATAAATTTTTTAAATGTTTTTTCTATATCTGTGAAATATGTCACTGGTATTTTAATAGGGATTGTATTGAATCTACAGATTGCTTTGGGTAGTATGGACTTTTTTGGGGGGGAGGTTAGTGAATAATGATGTTTATTTAACAATATAAAGATCCTTATTATTTACATTATCACATAATTAATGATACATTACATATACTTAAGTTAAAAGGTGCTGTTTCACATCATAAAATATCAAAAGGGTCAATGTTAAACTTACAAAAAGACAATATTGTCTTTGAGTTTTCACACACCTATACAAATTAGGTGGAATGTGCCTGCCATAGTGAAGAAAAAGTAGAATTTCTATAAATAGAAAGGTAACAATTAAGACTAGGTATTTGGTGAAGAGTTTATCAGCAGGTTAATCACAGCTGAAGAAAGTATAGCTTGGATGATAGATGTAGGAATGTAACAGAGGATTTCACAGACAGATGAATAGAGGGAACCTGAGGAGTGATACTGAGATATGGAGGAAGATGTTATAGTATCATTATGTAATATATAGATAGTGTAATGTATGAATAATGTAGCTCTAGATGGAGATACTAGGGATGACTAAGGAGAGTACTGGCCTGATCATCTTGTAAATTTCAGTCTGGTAGAAAATACTGATAACACTTAAGTATATATAAATGTGATAAGAACTACAAAAGTATGTATATCATAGATTTTCAAATAATATTACTTCAAACTGTGGATTATTAAACTGAGATATTTGGATAGGCAGAATATAGTTCAATAAAGAGAAGGTAGAAAATTCTTTTCAGATTACCAGTGGGTCTTTTACCTCAATGTTTGTTTGGAAAAAGAATGAATGATAGCTGCTACTTTGCATTGAATTTTACTTTTATCGGACACCCCTGTCATCTATTATTTCACTTCCTAACCACAGTTCAGAAATAAAGCAAAAACCAGGGAATGTATTCTATGCCATGCATCATGTGTAATAATTTTCCCATAATGAATAAAGAACTGATATTTATGTTTTAATGTTATAACTATTTAATAAAATGGTAAGTGGGTTTTCATGACATAAAAGGAAACTAAACCAATAAAATATAACATGCCTGTCTTGTTTGACAAGGCACAAGGAAAAAGTCTTCCTTAGATTTGGGTTCCCCAGCATATGAACAAATGCCCAATATGTCTCGTGTTAAAAGTGACCACAGCAAAAGACAGGCCTGAGATGGGGAGAGAGGGAGCAAGAAGAGATGCTACATATAAGGGAACTTTGAGCTACATCTACAAAGCTCACAGTTCCACCTTCATAATCCAGGAATACTCCTACTGGGCCAATAGGCTTTGGCACAAATTGCAGTGAAAGTGGGAAGGTGGTGAAGATGCTATAGTGGATGCTGGTTTTAGCACAGCCAAGAAGAAAGAGTCCTTTCTCCTTGTCTCTCTGGACATTCATATTCTCTTTCCAATAATCATTACAGACTCCAAAAGCCCGATTCCAAGTCTTCCACTTGTATCGCCCAGTAATACCTACCGGGGTAAAAGCCTGAGCATCCCTCAGGCCATGGAGCAATATGTGGTACACTTCAAGAATCACATCCAACAGTCAGGCTTCTGAAATCTCCATTTAGGAAGATATGATTATTAGCTCTTTTATACTCCAAAGTTGACATTTTAATGATGTCAATTTTTCCAATCCATGAACATAGTATATGTTTCCATTTATTTGTGTCTCTCTTAATTTCTTTCTTCAGTGTTGTGTAGTTTTTCTGAGTACAGGTCTTTTACCTCCTTGGTTAAGTTTATTCCTAAGCATTTTATTTTTCTTGTTGCTCTGGTTTCTCTTCAGATCCTACAAATCTTTCATCTTTTACTTATGACCACTTTTAAGCATATCAAGGATTTAAGCCTATGGTAATTTAGAGTACAGGGAAGAATCTGTCTTTCTATTAAGGACCTTGAGATCAATAAGAATATTATAATGGGTAAAAAGAAATTTTTAAAAAATATGTCAACACAAGAGGTAGACCAACCCACAATTTTACATCTTTCAGTTTAATAATTTATAGTGCTAAGTTAGGCCATTGTAATGATACCATTATTATCTTGAAAAAGTAAGATTCAATAAGTAAATTTGAATGTTTAACTTTTTTATTTTCACTTTTGATTTTTAAACTATAATTACCATAATCTATTATTATAAAAGCTTATATATATAGCCACACTTGGAAAGTTAATTTTTTAAAAATCTCTTAAAAGAAACTTTTCATTCTTAATTTTTATTTAAGAAACATGCCAAAAAAAATAGGATGATCCAAATTTCAGAAGTAATTTATTTTGGTATACTGAGAATCAACAGTAAAAGATAAAGTATTCTTTAATCAATATCCTATACCTTATGATTAGGTAGATTTTTTCAAAATTTAAAACTAAAAAAATACATATGTGAGACACTGTCTCTTGATGAAATGAGCTTTTCTTCAAAAAGAGTTGAAACAACAAACTGAATTAAGAAGAAATGTCTTCTTCCCCGTTGCCATGACCTGCAAAGAATTTGGAAATAAGACAGGGCTTATTCAGAAGGGGAAGCGAGGACCTAGACGACCAAAAATCTAGCCCGTTGAGTCTGGAAGCAGGTGGTTAGTAAAACTATTAGTAGAACTATTCATCCCCAAAATAGCCACAATATATTGTTTATAATTCCCTTCTATTTTCCTTGAACTGTCAAAGAGGTCTTCCTGAATGTTTCAAGATTATCTCAGCTGTGCCCTGCAGTGGAGATATGAGAGAAAGTACATGTGTTCAAGCTCCCATTAGGTAGTAAATAGTGCAGCCATTGAAGTCAGTGATGTTAGGAACATTTCTTCCTGAGGAAATTCCAGAGGCAGTCAGATGGCAGGAGTAGAGTCAGACTACTATATAATTATGAAGGAGTGACCAGGCTGACTTAAATCAGAAAAAAAAAATGACTTCGATTCACATATAGGGCACAAATACCCCTTATTAACCCATCTCCTTAGATGAGATAGAGCCTCAAAGCATAGAGGGCACATATGTAATGGAAGTTGAAATCCTAACAACCACTGTATGGGTCTTAACAAGTGGACTTCAAGATCAACCCTTGACACCACCTCATTCTCCTCCTGGTTTTGTTATACTGTTTTTGCACAGTAAGACTTATTGAGTTGCCCTGATGAGAACAAGTGCGACTAATTCTCTTATCTAATTTATTTCTCTCAATAGCTTATTTTGTCCTCCCAAGTGAGTGTTAGGCTGTTGGGAAACATCCCGTCTCGTTTCAGGAACTGTAGTCTCACCGACAGGCGAGAGGGCCTCAAGGCTGGGACTAAGCAAGGAGGCCTTGGGAAAATAGGTCACTGAGGAGACACCACCTGTCCCCCTGAGCCCCTGCCTCCCTCACATCACCCTGCTTGGTCCCAAAGGATGGCTGGTTAGTCAGTGATGGATAAGACCCTTCTATGGCAGGGGCAACCTAAGACAGGCGCAGCCACATGGGCCATCACGGGAAGGATTTGGGGGACACAGAGAAAGAGAAAAAGACCCTCACCCCTTGGCTTTGATATGGCTAGGGTCCTCATTCTATCTGAAAGAAGTCTCTTTATCTCTTAGCGACTCTGATTCCCCAATTTGCTCAGGCTAGAAACAATACTGGAGACAGCCCTAAACTGGATCCGGCAGTTCCTGGGGGAAATTAGGCCTAGAAGTAAATTCTTTGAAGTATGCTTTGTTTTTCCCTCAAAAGCTATGACAACCAGCTCATGCTGGGAAGGAAATTTACATTATTCACAGACCCTGACCCTATACTCTTTGGCACTATTATGTTTATGCTCTCTTGTTTATTAGTCTCCTCTCTGACCCATGTAAATCGGTGTGTTCCTGTCATTTATTCTCTTCAAAACATCATCTATTCTCTGTAAACATTAACATACTGATATAATGAGATCACCTTTACATTCCTACTATCTAGTCCCACTGATAACCCTTTCAATAAAAGCCATTGGACATAGGGGTTCAGGGCCTTCTCCACTAGAAGCAAGTGCCACCCCTTTCCATGGCAGACAGAGAAAAGTCTCTGGGAAAACTTATTTTATTTCCCCATCTGTGATGACCCAGAGCAGCCTCTGTGGGACAGAGTCTGTCCTCCGACTCTTTAGACAAGTCAAGCTCTTCAACCCAAAATACACCCATCTTCTCACGTATATTGTCTCCATCAAATGGTATTATATAACAGTCTTCCAATGCAGGAAACTAAACTTTGTATTTCCTTATTTTCTTTACCTTGGTCCTTCTACTTAGTGGGTCATTAAGTTCTATGAAAGTTTCTACCTAATTATTTATCAAACTTACATATTCCCCAAGTCTTGTTGTTTTCTTTGGCTACTAGTTCAGTTATCATTGGATGCTTAAATTTATGACTATCACATGGTGTCCTGTATACAAATCATGATTTGGGGACTTATTTGGGAGAATTCTAGTTAAGATGGAGATGTAGGTAAACATGGCTCACCTCCTCACACAACCAAATCAAAATTACAACTAAACTACAGAATAGCCATCACTAATAACCATCAGAAATCAATTTGAATGGAAGTCCAACAACTACAGATCTAAAGAAACCACATCCACCCACTAGACTGGTAGGAGATGTGGTGAAACAAAAATGCAGAATAGGCTGGTCCCACACCCACGTGTGGTGGATAAAAATTTGGGAGGTATATCTTGGGAGCTCCACACTAGGACCCCCCCAGCCCAGGGCTCCAGTGCCATGAAGATAAGACCCCATAACTTCTGGTTAATAAAAACAGCAGGTTTGAGTCAGTGAAAGGAAGTACTGGATTCTCAAGCAGTTCCTCTTCAAAGGCCCACACACAAACTTACTCAGACTCACTCTGTGTGAGCTCCAAGACTTGGGTGGCAGCTTGAAAGGCAGCAGTGGCATACAGAGAGGTACTGAAGTATCTGACATAAGGGTGAAAACTGGGGGATAGCTTTCTTCCAGACATGGAGGTGGGCAGAGGCCATTTTTTCCTTTTTGGAGCCCTCCTCCAACAGAGTTACAGAGCTGGCAAGCAGAGTCATATCTGAGACTACATTAACCTGGCTTACACAGTTTTCTCTGCCCTGGTAAATCCCTGAGGCTCTGACCCACCAAAACTTCAGACCACCCGAACCTTTAACAGTGGCTTTTTTCATACAAATGGCTCAGGTTTCACATCTTCCTAAATCCTCTCAAACAAGTAACAGCCAGCTTCAGTGAACCCCCAACCCCCTTAAATCTGGCCACATGGTTCCAGGCCAGGCACTAGCAGCAGCCAGCTTTGGTTCAGAGTTTTACTTTGCCTGGAAACCTTTGAGCCCAGCATAATGAGCAGCCATATGTATATTGCTTTGTAACTAATACTGGATGGCTCTGAGTGGAATACAACTGGTGGCCAACCCTTGGATACACAACATGGAAACCCCAGAGCCTGTGCACCTCGTAGAAATCTACAGACCATGTCAGAGCACTATCACCCTGTCCTTACACAGCTGATCCTCCATGGCTGGTGGAGGTTAGTGGTCAGTGGTCACAGCCAGTCCTTGCAGCTGACTGACCTAGCTAAATCCCTCCCAGTGGCCTGCCAACATAATCAAGGCTCAACTATAAGAGAAGGATATACTCAGCCCACACAGAGGGTACACTGCAAGTACCCAGTTTGGGTGACAGGGGAGGCTGTGCTACCGGACCCTACAGGACACCTACTATATTAGGCCACACTACCAAGACAGGGAGTCATAGCAGCTCTACCTAATACTTAGAAACAAACACAGGGAAATAGCCAAAGTGAGGAGACAAAAGAAACATGGTCCAAATGAAAGAATAGATAAAACACCCAGAAAAAGAACTAAACAAATTGGAGATAAGCAATCTATCAGATGTAGAATTCAAAACACTTGTTATAAGGATGCTCAAGGAGCTCAGTGAGTATCTCAACAGCATAAAAAAGACCTAGGCAGAAATGAAGGATAACTAATGGAAATAAAGAACAATTTACAGGAAAGTAACAGTATAATGGATGAAGCTGATGGTCAAAACAATGATATGGAACATAAGAAAACAAAAAACCAATCAGAATAACAAAAAGGGAAAAAGAATTTTAAAAAATGAGGATACTGTAAGAAACCTCTGACACAATTTCAAGCTTACCAACATTCACATCATAGGGGCGCCAGAAGGAGAAAAGAAAGAGCAAGAAGTTGGAGATCTATTTGGAAAAAAATAATGAAAGAAAATTTCCCAAATTTGGTGAAGGAGATAGACATGCAGACCCAGGAAGTACAGATACAAGATAGATACAAACAGACCCATACCAAGACACATCATAATTAAAAAGCCAAAGTTTAAAGACAAAGACAGAACCTTAAAGGTAGCAAGAAAAAAGTAGTTTGTTACCTATAGGGGAATTCTCATGACTGTTAGCTGATTTCTCAAGAGAAACTTTGCAGACAAGAAGGGGTTGGCAAGAAATATTCAAAATCATGAAAAGCAGGGACCTACAGCTAAGATTGCCCTGCCCAGCAAAGCTATCATTTAGAACCAAAGGGCAGATAAGTTTCTCCCAGACAAGAAAAGACTAAAGGAGTTCATCATCACCAAACCATTATTATATGAAATATTAAAGGGACTTATTTAAGCAAAAGAGGATCAAAACTATAAACAATAAAATGGCAAAAAAAATACATACCTATCAACAATTGACTCTAAAAAACAAACTAAACAACAAGAAGAACAGAGACAGAATCATGGATATGGGGGGTTTTGATGGTTGTTAGATGGGAAGGGGTTTTGGGAGAACTGGTGAAGAGGTAAGGGGATTAAGAAATACAAATTGGTAACCACAAAATAGCCATGGGGATATAAAGTCCAGTACAGGAAATGGAGTAGCCAAATAATTTATTCATATGACCCATGGACATGAACAAAAGTGTGAGGATCGCTAGAGGGAGTGGAGTTTGAAATGCAAGGGAGCAAAGGGAGAAAATTGTGACAACTGTAACAGCATAATCAACAATATATAATTTAAAAGAAAAAAGTTATAATTTGTCCTAACCTCTGATGCTAAATTTATCTTTCTTAATCACCAGCATATACTTTTTTGAAAATGCAAATATGTAACTATGTAACTCTTCAAGGTCAATTTCTTTCATGGACTTCCATTGCCTTCAGTACACACTATCACTTAAAATAATAATCATTGTCCTTAGTGATCTGTCTATATACCTTAACAATCTCCTCTCCTTTAGTGTAGTATTCTAAAGTCATTTTTATTCTCTAAATGTGAAATCCTCTCTTTGTACTTGTCACTTTTCAATGGCAGTTGCATCTGCCTGGATACCCCTTTCCCTGAACCCCTTAGCCACCAATCTTTCTGCCAGAGTAGAGAGAAATTACTCCCTAGCCTATGTGCTCAAGGTGTACATTCCCAAAGAAATACTGTCCCTAGACTGTGGTTCCACAAGAGCCCAGTGAGTGTCAAATAAATGAATATATATGTATATGAGACGTCAACTTCAAAATGCCTAAATTGATTACAGGCTATGCAAATTGCTACTCAGGGAGTTTCATAGACATTATTATTCAGGAAGATCATAGCTACACATTTTGCTATTCAGAAAAATGTAATAACACTACGTTATTTCATTGACATTTCATTTATGATGAAATGTAAAATTTAAGCAGCACTCTAGTCAGTTATGTAAAATCAAAGTACAAAAAGAAAAAGCATGTCAGTGTCTTTGAGTGACTATGGCAAATCTTGAGCAATCCCTGTGATGCTTAAGAAAACTGAAATATTTTCTTTTTGGAAAGAGGTAATGTTTGATAAGAATAGCATTTTTCTCTTAAAATTCACTTCAGAAGTCAACAAAAGATTATCAGTTACCATTAGAATAGATATTTTTATATAATTTTCACACAAAAAAATCAGATATAGTTAAGATCATCTTGTGGCAAAATCTATGTGTCAGAAATTGAATTCAATATCATAAGGCTCTAATTGAGGACTATCTAGGAGCAGTTTCCCCACCCTAAAAATTGGTTAATTTTTCTCAAATGATATGTAGTAAACTGCATCAGAAATTAAGTCCAAGGCTCAGTTGTGTGTCTTCCTTTTATTAGAAAAGGAGCACACACATTGTTCTAGATGGGCTGTGTAAATGTCACACATGTAGAGTTTTCCACATTTTTCTTTTTTAAATTTGCCTTTGTTCTGAATTCAAATTTATTCCAGCTGATTTTCCATTTTAAGAAGACCAAGCAAGTGCCCATTTTAAGGTAACTGGTCATATTTTTAGGAGTAGAGAAAGCTTCAGGTAGATTCTGAAAAAACTTGGTTTAATTTCTTATTCTATATTAGTACATGATATTCCTTATCAAGCTAATTAAGGCCTCTGAATGGTGTTTCATATAATTTGTGTGTGTGTGTGTGTGTGTAAGAATAGTGGGGCAGGGTAAATTTGAGAGGGGAATGCAAGAATGTGAAAGTGTCATAGAAATCAAGAAACTGCTATTGCATACAAAAGATTAATCGGGTCAACTAAACAAGTGTAGGTAGATGGCTTTTATTCTTTTCAGAAATTCAAAATTATTATGACTTTCATTCACTTTTTTAATACACATATCAAGTATTGAAATATTTTCTAGCTAAACATGGATGAACAATAAACTAAAGACAGCTTTTATTTTTTATTAAACAAAATTACATGAGTTTACAGTATACATAATACAAAAACATACATCAAAAATTATAAATGAGAGGATTCAACAAAATTTTGAAATATAAAAATCAGATGGATGATTGGTAACTTTGTTTGAAGGCCAGAAGATTCTTAAATCTTCCCTAAGCAAGCAGGTGGCAAGTAACAGAAATAAAACAATTTATATTGCAGAATTCTAGTAAAGCAAGAAAATGCAGAAACTAGGCAAGCCTAAAAGTATTGCCACAGTAGGAATGAAAATAAGAAGAATGATTTATAGGATACCTAAAGAGAAAGAAGGAAAATAAAATATACTTGTAACAAATTTAACTGAAAAATATATATTTAAAGTATGTAAGGAATCAGTAAGATAAAGACAAATAACTCACTATAAAAATGGACATAGTACAGGAAAAATCATTTTAGAGAAGAAATTAAGTCGAATGGCCAATAGTACTAACAGTACTCATGATAAGGAGTAATCCAGAAGAAACAAATTATGTTCACAACACAATGTCATTTACAACCATCAAATTGAAAATCAGTCAGATAATAAATGTCTATGATTAAGTGGAATAACTGATTTTTACACCCTGGTAGATACAAAAATTTGTAATGTCACTATGGAAAATAGTCTAGTGTTATTTATTAAAGTTAAAGACAATCATATCTGAAGTCCCAGCAACTTTATTATCAGATACATTACTATTTAAAACAAAAACAAACAAAATCTCTTATACATATGCATCAAAATATACTAGAATGTATGTTCATCAAATGCCTATAATTGCAAAAAAACTTAGAAAAACAAAGATATGCCCATGGAAAACAGAATAGAATAGAAAAACTGTGCACTATTACTTCAATGAAAGGTAAAAATTAACTACAGCTACATGAGTAACTTGGAAATAAGCTCAGGAACTCACTAATTGCACAGTCAATAAAATTTACAAACATTTTACTTTCTATTTTACATTGGGTTTTTTTTTGGTTCTATTAATTTTGTGACATAGGACTGCCCATGCTCCTCTATCATAATAATAGCATCCTCTGAGAATTGTCAGTCACAAGAGATTCTGCACAATACTCTCTTGCCGTGTTATTGGGACCACTTCATACTTTAAAAAGCACTCAGAATCCAAGCAGTTATTGTGTATAAGGATCACATCTATCAACGTATATTGTATTAGAAAGTAAACTGAGATACTCGAGAGAATTTCGAGATGGTAGAAGAGTGAGTGGAAGTCACACTGACCTCCTCCCAGAACCATTCTGGAATTACAACTAAATTGTGGAGAAATCACCTGGAAAAAACCTGAACAATAGTGAGAGAGGAGCCTTAAAACCTCAGACAGGCAGAAGAATCGGCTTCAGAACAACCTAACTGGTAAGAAGTGTGGCAGAGGCTTGAGAATGTGGGCTTGGCACCCATGGGTGGCAGCACCAGGAGAATATTTAAACAGCCAGTTGGATCCCCCTGAGAAGAGCAGTTTCTAAACCAAAAGTGGGGATCTCTAACCTAAAGCACCAGGGCCTGAAAAGTTCATAGAAAACAGCCAGCTGCAAAAAGTGACAGGATTGCTCTCTGCCAGAGACAGGCGGCTGGAGACACAAAGAGCCGTTTAAAGGGTCAATGCAAAAATTTGTGGTGGAAGCCACTACCCTGGGCTCTGGCAAAGGCAACGGGAGAGTGGGCTGGAGCCACCTGAGAAGAGACTGGGGAAGGAGGCTTTAGGGAAAGAACTGAGAAAGTGGCCAGTGGGGTCCCAGTGCTGACTCACCCTCAATTCCGCAGCTGTCATCTTATCTTGCTCAGGCACACCACTCCCCTGAGCGGCAGCAGTGGAAAGGACACAATAGCCCTGCCCCCAGGAGGCTCAGCACTGGCCAGGCATTGCACAAACCTGGGTGCTGAGTACAAAGTGGCAGTCACAGATAGTAGAATCCTGGCTAAAGGAGATACAGAGTGTTCTAGAAATTCTTGAGGAAAGTCTGGAGATGGAGGCATTGTGGAGAGAACTAAGGGAGTAGCCAAGGGGATCTTGGTGCTGACTCCTCCCCCATACAGCAGCTGCCATCTGGCTCAGGCAGACTACTCCCCTGAGTGGCAGCAGCATTAAAGGACACAATAAAGGACAGAGGAGGGACTCTGCTCTACCCTATGGTGCCTAAGCCCGACTGCTGAGGGTAGAGTGACTAGATTAACAACTGGAGAAGACAGACACTGATAGTAGATTTCTGGAAGACTCTTAATGACTGAGTAAGGTCAGACAGGGTCAACAACTGACCTCATCAGAGGCAGGTCCAGGAAGAAAGAAAAAAAGAAAAAAGATTAAAAAAACAGCAGTCTCTTATCACTGAAGTTCACAACACAAAGTCAGGAAGTCAAGACAGATCAATTTAAGAAGCAGAAGCAAAGAAGAAGAGTCTCACAAATAATGGGAAGAAAAGAAACACCCCCCGATTAAAGGAACAGGAGGAACCCCCAGAAAGAGAACTAAATTAAGTAGAGGCAAGTAAACTATCAGATCCTGAGTTCAAAACAATGATTCTAAAGAACCTCAATGAGCTCAGTGAGCTCAAAGATAATTACCAAAAACTACAGGGAAACTATGAGGAACTTATTGCAAATTATATCAGCATGAAAAAAGACATAGAAACTATCAATAAGAGGGAAGAGGAAATGAAGGATATATTTTCAGAATTAAGGAACACAGTAGAAGGAATCAACGCAGGCTAGATGAAGCTGAGGATTGAATCAGTGAACTGGAGGACAAGGTAGAAAAAAGCACCCAGAAAGAGCAATAAAATGAAAAAAGACTCTAAAAGAATGAAGAGGCATTAAGGGAAATGCAGGACAACCTGAAACATAATAATATTCAAAATAATAGGGACACCAGGAGTAGAAGAAGAGGAACAAGGGATAGAGAACCTGTTTGAAAAAGTAATTTTGGAAAACTTCTCTAATTGGAAGACAGAAAAAGTCACAAAAATTCAACAAGCACAAATGGTCCCATTCAAGAGAAATCCAATGAGGCCCACTCCAAGACACATCGTAATTAAAATGGCAACTATCAAAGGCTAACAGAGAATCCTAAAGGCAACAAGGAAGAAACAGGTAATAACACACAAGGGAGATCCAATATAGCTAGCAGCTAACTTCTCAACAGAAACACTACAAGCCAGAAGGGAATGGCAAGAAATATTCCAAGTCATGAAAAACAAGGGCCTGCAACCAAGATTCCTCTACCAGCAAGACTCTTCAGTTAAAATGGAAGGAGAAAGAGTTTCCCAGAAAAAAGAAGGGTAAAAGAATACACCTCCACCAAACCAGCACTCCAAGATATGCTAAAGAGCCTCCTTTAAGAAGATGAAGAAATAGAGTGAGAAAAGAGGATCACAGGTACAAAGGGAAAAAGTGAATGAGTACCTATCAATAATAACTTTAAGTGTAAATGGATTAAACGCCCCCAATCAAAAGACATAGGATAGCTGAATGGATAAGAAAACATGAGCCACACATATGCTGCCTACAAGAAACCAACCTCAGAACAAAGGACCTACACAGACTGAAGGGAAAAGGATGGAAAAATATTCCAAGTTAATGGACAGCAAAAAAAAAAAAAGCACGGGTAGCAATACTTATATCACACAAAATAGATTTCAAAACAAAGGCCATAAAAAAGATCCAGAAGGACACTTTATAATACTTAAGGGAAGACTCCATCAAGAAGACATAAACATTGTAAACCTATACACACCCACCATAGGAGCACCCAAATGTATAAGGAAAATCGTGGAGAACTTCAAGAAAGATATAGACAGTATCACACTGATAGTAGAGGATTTTAACACCCGACTATCAGAAATGGATAGATCTTTCAAACAAAATATCAAAAAGGATATTGTGGAACTGAAAGATGCATTACAGCCAATGGATTGGACTCATATATATGTAGAACCTTTCATCCCAAAGAAGAAAAATACACATTCTTTTCAAATGCACACAGAATATTTTCAATGATAGAACATATGATAGGACATAAAACAAGCCTCAACGAATTCAGGAAAATCAAAATCGTAACAAGAATTTTCTAGGACCACATGGGCGTGAAACTAGAAACCAACCTCAAGGAAAAAACTAAAAAATATTCAAACTCATGGACATTGAATAGCATGCTATTAAACAATGAATGGGTCAATAATGAGATCAAAGAAGAAATCAAAAAGTTCCTGGAAACAAATGAAAAGGAACACACCACAGTCTAAAACCTATGGGACACAATGAAGGCAGTCCTGAGAGGGAATTTCATAGCAATACAGGCCTTCCTAAAAAAGAAAGAAACATTTCAAATAAACGACCTTACCCTCCAGCTTCAAGAACTGGAGAAACAACAACAAACAAAGCCCAGAATGAGTAGAAGAAAGAAAATAATCTTTATCAGAGCAGAATTGAATAACACAGAGACTAAAGGAACAATTCAAAGAATCAACCAATCGAGGAGCTTGTTCTTTCAAAAGATAAACAAAATCAACAAGCCTTTAAGCAGACTCATCAAGAAAAAAAGTGAGAGGAACCAAATACATAATATCAGAAATAAAAGAGGAGAAATTACAACTGATATCACAGAAATACAAAGGATTGTAAGAAATTACTATGAACAATCATATGCTAAGAAATTTGAAAACCTCGATGAAATGGACAAATTTCTAGAAAAATAGGACCTTCCAACACTGAATTAAGAAGAAGCAGAAAGCCTGAACAGACCAATAACAGCCGCTGAAATTGAAGCAGTCATCAAAAAAACTCCCAGAACACAAAATCCCTGTACTGGACAGTTTCACAGGAGAATTTTAAAAAACATTTAAGGAAGAACCCCTGCCCTCCTCAGGTTCTTCCAAAAAATCCAAGAAGAGGGAAGACTCCCAAAATCTTTTTATGAAGCCAGCATCATCTTAATCCCAAAACCGGATAAAGACAGCACCAAGAAAGAAAACTACAGGCCAATATCATTGATGAACATAGAAGCTAAAATCCTCAACAAAATATTGACACACTGCATTGCAATACATTAAAAAGATCATCCACCATGATCAAGTGGGATTCATCCCAGGGATGCAAGGATGGCTCAATATTTGCAAATTAATAAATGTAATACATCATATAAACAAAAGGAAAGACACAAACCGCATAATAATATCAATAGATGCAAAAAATGCATTTGATAAAGTACAGCACCCATTATGATAAAAACACTCAGCAAAATGGGAATAAAGCTGCATACCTCAGCATTATAAAAGCCATATATGAAAAACACACAGCCAACATCATACACAATGTGCAGAAATTAAAAGCTTGCCTATTAAGATCAGGAATAAGACAAGGATGTCCTCTTTCACTACTTCTATTCAACATAGTATTGGAAGTCCTACCCACAGCAACCAGATAAAAAAAAACAGAAATAAAAGGCATCCAAATTGGAAAGGAAGAGTTAAAACTGTCAGTAGTTGCAGATGACATGATAGTGTACATAGGAAACCCATTAGATTCCATAAGAAAACTACTTGACCTAGTAAGTGAATTTGGAAAAACAGTGGGATACAAAGTCAATATTCAGAAATCAATATTCAGAAATCATACACCAGCAATGAAATAGCAGAAGCAGAAATCAGAAAAAAAATCCCATTTGCTACAGCAACAAGAAAATTAAAGTACCTAGGAATAAATATAACCAAGGAAGTAAAAGAGTTATACTTGGAACACTACACAACACTCAAGAAAGAAATTAAGGAAGACACAAATAAATGGAAGCATATATGGTGTTCATGGATTGGAAGAATTAACATCATCAAAATGTCCATATGACCCAAAGCAATATATAGATTTAACACAATCCCCATTAAAACACCAATGATGTATTTCACAGATATAGAGCAAACATTTCAAAAATTGATATGGAAGCATAAACAGCTCTGAATAGCCTCAGCAATTTTGAGAAAGAAGAATAAAGTGGGAAGAAACACAATACCTGACATCAAACTATATTACAAGGCAATTGTAATCAGAACAGACAGGTACTGGCATAAGCGCAGACACGTAGATCAATGGAACAGATGAGAAAGCCCAGAAGTAAACCCTTGTCTCTATGGTCAATTAACATTTGACAAAGGGGGCAGAAGCATAAAATGGAGTAAAAATAGGCTCTTCAACAAATGGTGTTGGGAGAGCTGGATAGCTATATGCAAGAAAATTGAACTTTGACCACCAACTTACACCATATACAAAACTAAACTCAAGATGGATAAAAGACTTAAATATATTGCAATGCCATAAAAGTCCTAAAGGAGAACATAGGCAGGAAATTCTCAGATATCCCATGCAGCAATAGTTTTGCCGGTATGTCCCCTAGAGCTAGGGACATAAAGGAAGGAATAAACAAAAGAGACCTTCACCAAAACATGAAGCTTCTGCATGGCTAAAGAAAACAGCCAAAATTAACAGGGAGCCAATCATATGGGAAAACATATTTGCCAATGATACCTCAGAGACAAAGGTTTGATCTCCAAAATATATAAAGAACTCACATGACTCTACTCCAGGAAGACACAGAATCTACTTAAAAAATGGTCAAAGGACCTGAACAGACACTTCTCCAAGGAGGACATACACATGGTCCAGAGACATATGAAAGAATGCTCAGCATTACTAGCCATCAGAGAAATGTAAGTTAAAACCACAATGAGATATCACTTCACACCGGTCAGAATGGCCATCATAAATAAATCAACAAACAACAGGTGCTGGCGAGGTTGTAGAAGAAAGGAAACACTACTACACTGTTGGTGGGAATGCAGACTGGTGCAGCCACTGTGGAAAACAGTGTGGGATTTACTCAAAAAGCTAAAAATGGAACTGCCTTTTGATCTAGTGATTCCACTGCTGGGATTATTCCCTAAGAATCCCAAAACACCAGTTCAAAAGAGCATATGCAGCCCATTGTTCATAGCAGCACAATTTACAGTAGCCAAGTACTGGAAGCAACGTAAGTGTCCATCAGTAAATGAATGGATCAAAAAACTATGGTACATTTATACAATGGAATGCTACACAGCAGAAAGAAAGAGCTACTACCCTTCAGGACAGCATGGATGGAACTGAAGAGCATTAGGCTAAGTAAAATAAGCCAAGGGATGGAAGACAAATACCATATGATCTCACCTATAAGTGGAACCTATTCAGCAAAGCAAGAAGGCAAGGAAAATATGACCAGCAACATTCAAAGAAAGAAGAAACTGACAGGGATGGGAGGGAGGGTGGTAGCAGGGAGGGGAAGGAGAAGGGACAGACCAAGGGACAGGTGTGAATCACACATGGAAACATTCAAGGTGGGGAAGGATTCAGGGAGGGAGTTGTGGGTGGGTGGGGCAGAGGAAAGTGGTGCCAGGTAGAGACAAATGTATTGGAACAATAAAAAAAAATTTATTAAAATAAAAGAAAGTAATCTGAAAAAAATTTTAAAAATATGTGTATATTTAAAAGTTTAGTCCCGGCTTGTGTGGCTCTGTGGATTGAGTGCCAGCCTTCAAACCAAAACGTCCCTGGTTCGGTTGCCAGTCAGGGCTCATGCTTGGGTTGTGGATCAGATCCCCACTTGGAGGTGCAAGAAGCAACCACACATTGATGTTTCTCTCCCTTTCTTTTACCCTCTCTTCCCCTCTCTCTAAAAATAAATAAATAAAATAATTTTAAAAATACTTTACTCTAAAATAGAAATCATATCATAACCATAATAACATAAATAACATATTCTTAAAAAAACATTTTCCATAGCAAAACAAATTACTGAGCATAATGTTATGTTATACCTTTTTATATTTTTTTGCAAATCTCTTTAATGTTTACCATAGGAGACAACAGCCAAATCATTGTATTTGCTTCTGAATTGTAATTGTGCAATACATTCTTTTGAATAAAGTTGATGAAGTGTATACAAGTTCTTCCAAGTCTAATTTTATTTAGAAAGCTTGAATGTTATCATTGACAATGAATACTGCCACCAGTTTTCTTTAATAAACTCATTTCATTCATGTTTGAGAAAATTGCTGCCAAATACCAAAGCCTGAATAACTACATTTCATTTGTCAATTCTACTTTCAAGTATTAATAAAGATTGTAAAAAAAATTTTTAAACTATCCTGAATTAAATCTCTCAAGTATTTTTTCTTGCAATGACCATTGTACTTTGATGTGCTGCAGAACTTTTATGGGTACTTGCCATTTCTTCACACATAATATTAAAAGAATATTTACTCAAGTGTGAAGATTTAATACAATCATATTTTTATATTTTGTCAATGGCAGTGTTGGATATTATGGGCATTTTTTAAAATCCTGAGTATGTGACAATGAAGAATACCACAACTACTCTCTGGTTCATTACCATGTCTTTGGTTCATGCTAAGGCATCAGCAGTTTCAGCCACCATTGTGTTGGCACCACTGGTACAAATATAAACACCATGCAGTAGGCAACTAAAAACAGTATTCTCATAAATATAGTTTTAACTTCTTGTATACCAAAAGTATCTCACATGCTGACCCTCCCAAATTCTGTGGATACCATCTTGACAACTATTGCTAAAATGGACTCAAACACAAATGAACTTATAAGGAAATAGAAGAGAAAAATCTTAAATACAAAACTGGTCCAAAGTAGTTTTATAGATGTAAGTACATGAAACACAGAGTTTATTATTGTAATATGATTTATTAATTATTGAATTATTTTCCATATGAACAACTGTAAATTTACTCTTGCCCACCCTTGTACGGTGCTCACCAGAAAGTAATAAATAACATGGAAGTTCAAAGTGTTCTGGGAATTCAGGGGCAGGTGCATTTGTTTTCTCTTAGGGTCCTGGGAAAGCTCTTTTAGAGTGGTTAATGTTTTGCAGTTTAGGGAATTCAGGGACTTACTCTCCAAACAAAAATTAGAGGAGCAAGTATCTGGATATGAGAAAGTGCATAAGTATGAACTGAAAATCAAGACCATCAATGTAACTAAAATAAATTCTATAAGGCCAACATACACTGGTAGAAGTTGGTTACAAGGAGTTATTTTTTGTCAGCTTTTCACTGGGTCAACCCCAATCATTAATTCTATATAACCAGATTCTAGTTTAGCTTCAAATCTCTCTTATAATTATTTACAGTTCAAAATAATTTTTAGAGTTGAGGTAAATACCATTGAAGTCATTCATTTAGAATATGGAAGGTTATTTTTGGCCTTAATTATTGAGATATAATATGGAAATCTATGTTAATATGTATTTAATATTGGTAAATGGGTGTATCAACTTGAATAAAACAATTTATATTTAAGTAAAGAATTTCAATTCGGGAATTAGTTCAGTAAATCTGCTCCTTTTCATTAGAAACATCCTAAAAAATGAACACATTAAAAGATAAATAAATGTTATGTAAATACTGAGATTTGTATATTATCTAAAATTTTACCCTTGGATATCATGATTTCACCATAATCTGTCTCTGAAAGTGAGAAAAAGATATTTTACTGCTCAACAGAAGTAATTATCCTAACTTTATACCCCAAGAAACTAGAAAAAGAAGAACGAACTAAGCCCAAAGTTACCAGATGGCAGGAAGTAATAAAAATAATAATAGAAATAAAATAGAAACTAAAGGACAATTAAAAATTTAATAAAACTAGAAGTTGGGTTTTCATAAAGATTAAAACATTGACAATATTTACATAGGCTAACAAAAAATAGAGAGGACTAAAATAAGTAAAATTATAACTAAAATAATAATAGAAATCACAACTTAAAAAATGCAAAACAATCACAGAAATAATAACAAAAAGAACTATAAGGGGCAACTAAGAATAATTATTATAAAAATCACATAAAATTAGATAACATAAAGGAACTAGATACATTTCTAGAAATATAATAACATGAATATATATGACATATACACACACACACACACACACACACACACATATATATATATGATCATGAAGAGAATACTGTGAATGATTATACAACTAATTGGATAGCCTGGAATTAATGCATAAATTTTTAGAAACATACAACATAACAAGCAAGAATGTATCATGATAAAATCGAAAATCTAAATAGTCCGATAATGACAAAGGAAAATGAAGTAGTAATCGAAAAATTCCCAATAAAGAGAGGCTCAGGACCAGATGGCCTCATGGTTGAATTTTATTTAAAAATCATTTAGAGGATTGATACCAATCCTTCTCAAACTTTTCTTTAAAAGTTCAGGACTAAGAAGTGCTTCAAAGATGACACTGTATGACCAGCATTACCTGATACTAAGGCCAGTTAAGGACACTGAAAAAAAAAGATAATCACAGGCCCTTATCTCTGATAAATATAGGTGTAAAAATTCACAACAAAGTTCCAGCAAACCTAATTCAATAACACATTGAAAAGATCACACACTGTGATAATTTGGGATTTGTCCCTAGGACATAAGGATGATTCGACATACACAAATGAATAAATGTAATACATCACATTAATAGAATGAAAGATAAAAACCACAAAACCTTATCAATATTATTTTAAGGTTTAACAAAATTCAATATCCTTTCATGAAAAAAAATCTCTCAAGAAGTGGGGTATAATAAAAGTACCTCAAATAATAAGGTTCATTTATAGCAAACCTACTTCAAACATCATATTCAACAGTAAAAATACCTAAGATTGAGACAAGAAAAGGGTGCCCATTTTTACTGCTTTAATTCAACATGGTACTAGGAATTCTAGCCAGAGAAATTAGACAAGAAAATGAAATAAAAGTCATCCAAATCAGAAAGAAGGAAGTCAAATTGTCTCTGTTTGTAGATGACAAAATCTTATATATAGAAGTCCTTAAAGATTTCACAAAAAATAAATAAATAAATTCCATAAGCTTACAGAACACAATGAACATACAAAAATTAGTTTATTTCTATACACTAACAAAAACTATAAAGGAAATAAAAAGAACACCACCATTTACAATAGCAAAAAATGATAAAATACTCAGGAAGAAATTTAAACAAGAAAGTGAAAGAGATTTGTAGACTGAAAATTATGTGGAAAAGAAAAATGAAGAAGACACAAATAAATGGAAGGCCATCTGTGTTTCTGTTTTAGAATAATTAATATTTTAAAAATACACATACTACCCAAATTCATTTATACATTAAACACAATCCCTATCAAGAGTTAAATGGTGTTTTTTACAGAAATAGAAAAAAGCAATCCTAAAATCTGAGTGGAACCACAAAAGGACTTGAATATCCAATGCAATCATTAAAAAAAAAAATGTGGAGGTATCACTCTTCCTGATTTAAAACTCCAGTACAAAGCTGTAGTAATCTAAACAGCATTGTAACAGAATAGAAGCAGATTCATAGACTAGTGCAACAGAATCAAGATTCCATAACTAAACTCACATGTACATGATCAACTAATATTGGACAAGTGAGCCAAGAATATTCAATGAGGAATAGTCTTTTAGATAAATGGTGGTAGGAAAACTGGGTATTCATATCTCAAAGAATAAAATGAAACCTCTATCTTACAACACTCTGAAAATAGTTTTAAAATTTATTTTCTTTATTTTTTCACTTTTTAATTTTATTTTCAATTAAATTTATTGGGGTGAAATTGGTTAATAAAATTATATAGGTTTCAGATGTACAATTCTATAATACATCACCTGTATATTGTACTATGTATTCACCACCCCCAGTCAAGTCTCTTTCCATCACTATTTATTCCCTCTATATACTCTTCTACTTCCCCTCCACACTTTCCCTCTGATAATCACCAAAGTGTTGCCTGTGCCTAAGAGGTTTTTCTTTTTAATTGTTGTTCAGTTATAGTTCTCCCGCCTTTTTACCTTTGCTCTCCCCTGCCCCATCCACCCCTACTCACACAGTCAACCCCCTCATTGTCCTTGCCCATGAGTCTTCTATTCATGTTTCTTGGCTTGCCCTTATCCTTCTTTCCCATATTATCTCCCTCCCTACTTCCCTCTGGTCACTGTCTGTTTGTTCTTCATTTCCAAGTCTCAGAAATACACCCATGTTAATATGGTCAGTTAATAGTTGACAACAAGGGCAGGAACATAAAATGGAGTAAAAAATAGCCTCTTCAATAAATGGTGTTGGGAGATCTGCACAAGCACATGCAAAAAATAATGAAGCTAGACTACCAACTTACACCATACACCAAAATAAACTCAAAATGGCTTTAAAATTTAAACATGAGACCTGAATTCATTAAATTCCTAGAAGAAAACATAAGAGGGAAAACACCATCATACCTGCCTTGGCAAGTGTTTTGGAAAAGGCACCAAAAACATGAACAACAGAAGAAAAAAATAAACAAGTGGGGCTATATCTAACTATTTAGTTTCTACATAGCAAAAGAATCACCAAAATAGAGAGGCAACCTATATAATGGAAGAAAATATTTGCAAACCATCTATCTGATAAAGGACTTACATCCAAAAAACATAAGGACCTCATACAACTTAGTAGCAAAAATAAATAAATAAATCATCATCATCATCATCATCATCATCATCATCTAAATTACAATGAGCAAAGAAATTAAATAGATATTTTCCAAACAAAGGCCATACAAACAGCCATCAGGTACATGAAAATGCGTTTAACAGTGTCGAGTCTCAGGGGAATGCAAAGGAAAACCATCAGTTAGAGATATTACCTCATACCTGTTAGAATAGCTATTATCACAAAGACAACAAAAATAAGTGTTGGCAAGGATGTGCAGAAAAGATAATTCTTGTGTACTGTTGGTGAAAACATAAATTGATATTGTCATTATGGAAAAAAAACATTAAATACTTTCAAAAATTAAAAATAGACTATCATATGATCTAGCATTTATAGTTTTTTGTATAGATCCAAAGGAAATAATAAAATTTTAATACTATGTCAAAGAGATACTTGCCCCACCATTTTCACTGCAGTATTGCGGCATCATTTATAATACCTAAGACAACTTAAATGTCCATTGACAGATGAACGGTGAAGAAAAGATTTTATATATATATATATATATATAAATCTTTTATATATAAATATATATATATAAATCTTTTATATATAAATATGAATATATATTTATAAACACATATTTATTTATATATACACACACATATACATACATATTTGTATATATATAAATAGAGAGAGAGGACATTATATATAAGGACATTATACACACACACACACACACACACACACACACACAAAGAGAGAGGACATTATGGTAAGTAAAGTGTCAGTCAGTGAAAGACAAAAATCAGTATAATCCCAATCATATGTGAAGTGGGATTTTTTTTTAAATAAAATTTTTTAAAAAAATAAAATCATAGGAATAGATGCTAGATTGCTGGTTACCAGAAAAGGGAGGAAATGGTTGAAAGCAGCAAAAGTGTATAAACATCCAGTTATAAGGTGAGTAAGCTCTGGGAATATAATGTAGAGCATAATGACTATGGTTAACAAAACTGTATTGTATACTTGAAAACTGCAATAAGATTAGATTATTAAAAGCTCTGACTACACTGATAAAAAAGGTAAAATCTAAGGTAATGGATGTGTTAACTAACATTATTGTAGTTAGCATTTTGACATATATAAATATTTCAAATTCATGTACATTTTAAACTTACATATTATATGTCAACTATATTTCAATAAACCTGGAAAAATAAAATGCACATAATTAGTTAATTGAATTCACTTAAATCTGAACTTGATTTTGTGTGCTATACTTAATACAAGTTTTTTTTAAATTGTAGATATTTAATGAGTAGTAAAAAGCATTTTTTGCAGAAATGTGTGAGCATAAGGATGAAGCTGACAACTGAGCATTTTTACATAAAAATACATTGTTATATTTGATACAAGCATCAACCAGTTGTGTCAAGTAATACAGCATTTGGTATGAAAAAGTCAATATAAAATGCATGATTTTATCTTTATGCATTTTAACACCTATATATATTAAGACATCAAAACATATATTACAAGTATTATCCAAGACATGAATTAAAAGGAAAAAATTAGTGAAAGAACAAATTTAAAAATAAATCAGGATCATCTTTTTAATTGAAGGTATATACTTGAGAATATAAAAGCAAAGTTTGTTTATATTTAAATTCATCAATTTGTTTCAATATCATCTCACAGAACATATTAATTAATGAAAATGCAGCTCATAATAAAAAGTCATAAAACTATTGAATTTTCTTTCTTTTAACAGGTAGACAAATCATTCAGATAATCTCTTCTTCACACATCACAATCAAAATGCTGGAAAAAATAAAAGTGAAGTGTCCATCTTTTTATCTTTTCAAAGAAGCAGCTCTTGGTTTCATTGACCTTTTTTACTGTTTCTTGAACACAAAAAAGGAATATGTGCAAGTTAACAGACATGTATGATCTTGAACTGGCATTAGCTTTTCAGGTTTGTGCCAAGGACACTAAAGCTATAACCAGGATTTTAATGCACAGTGTATGCGGGGCAAAGCAAAAATACTTAAAGTTTACCTTAAAAAAGTTTTTGGAACAAAGACTTGAAAATAATGCCTGAATATCAGCAAAATAATTCCCACAGTTGGTGAACTCAATAAAACCCATTCCCTTTGTAGATGATACTAAATATAAGTTTCTCAGTCATAGTTCTGGATATGAAAAATTAACAAGAAATAAAATGGCACTGGCTGGTGTGGCTCAGTGGACTGAAGGCTGGTCTGCAAACCAAAGAGTCACAGATTCGATTCCCAATCAGGGCACATGCCTGGGCTGCAGAATTCAGAATGGATGAAGCAGTAAGAGACACAAAATATTAGTAAATGACCCTAATACCTATGCAACTAGACCCTAAAGATAAAAGAAACATTAGAATATAATCAAAATTATGAATAAATGGTAAATAAAATAATGAGTATATTTTGGAATCAGAGTATTATTGGTATGCTAAAACTGACATGGGAGCTTTCCCTCTTCTTTAAATTTTTGAAATATTTTGAGAAAGAGAGATTAATTTTTCATTGAAAGTTTGGTAAATATCATATGTAAAGCTATGTAGTCCAGGACTTTTGTGTATTGGGAGTTTTTTGTTTAGTGACTTGATTTCGTTAGGAATTATTTTTCTGTTGTTACTTCTCCTATTTCATTTCTGATTTTATTTATTTGGATTCTGTCTCTTTGTTTTCCTTGATAAGTCTGGTTGAATGCATGTCCATCTTGTTATCTTTCCAAAGAAGCAGCTTTTGGTTTCATTGGACTCTATTTCATTTTATTCTGCTCTGATCTTTATTATTTCCTTCCTTTTATTCACTTTGAGCTTTATTGTTCTTTTCTAAGTTCATTTAAGTGTAAAGTTATATTTTTTATTTGAGATTCACTCATTTCTTGAGATAAATATAGAAAGCTATGAATTTCCCCCTTAGGACAGTTTTAACTGTGTCCCATAGATTTGGGGTTGTGTTCTCATTTTTCATTTGATTCAAGGAATCTTTTGATTTCCTCCCTGACCTCATTTTAACTCATTCATTGTGTAATAACATGCTTTTAGCCTCCATGTGCTTTTGTGTTTTTTGTTTGTGTGTGTGATTGATTTTTAGTTTCATACCGCTATGATGAGGGAAGATGTTTGCTATGATTTCAATTTTGTTCAATGTATTAAGACCTGTTTTTTTCCTAATATGTAGTCTATCTTAGAAAATAGTCCCTGTGCATTTGATTAGAATGTATATTCTGCTGCTTTGTATTGAAACGCTCTAAATGCATCAGCTAAATCCACCTGATCAAATTTAGTCAAATGAAAGAACAGGAGAAAAATCGAGAATAAGAGCTAAATTAAATGGAGACAAACCATTATGAAATATAGAGTTTAAATAATGGTAATAAGGATGCTCAACAGCATAAAAAAGACATAGAAACTATAATAATGAACTGATCACAAATGAAGAATAAAATATCTGATATGAAGAATATACTGGAAGGAAAGAAAAACCAGTAGGTTGAATGAAGCAGAGGATCAAATCAGTGATTTTTAAGACAAAGGAAAACAAAATCAATATTAGCAGCAAAAAGAAAAAAGGATTTTAAAAAGTGAGGATAGTTTTAGAGACCTTCGTGACAACATGAAGCATAACAACATCTGCATTATAGGGGTAGCAGAAGAAGAAGGGAGAGAGCAAGGGATCTAGAACCTATATGAGGATATAATGACTGCAAACTTCCCTAATCTGGAGAAGAAAAAAAGATACACAGTCCAGGATATGCAGAGTCTCAAACAAGACAAACCCATAAAGACCTACACTGAGACACACCATAATTAAAATGGTAAGGTTAAAAACAAAGAGATTCTAAAAAGCCACAAGAGAAAGACTGTTAGTTACCTTCAAGGGAGCTCCCATAAGAATGCCATCAGATTTCTTAACATAAACATTTCAGACTAAAAGAGATTAGTCAGAAATATTCAAAGTGATGAAAGGCAATGATCCAACAAGGGTATTCTTTAAAATTGAAGGATAAATAAAGAGCTTCACAGACAAGAAAAGGCTAAAAGAGCTTGTTATCACCAAAGCAGTATTGTAAGAAATGTTGCTGGGCTTTCTTTAAGAAGAAGAGGAAGAGAAAAAAGAAGAAGAGGGAGAAGAAGAAGAAGAAGGAGGAGGAGGAGGAGGAGGAGGAAGAGGGGGGAGGAGGAGGAGGAGGAGAAGAAGAAGAAGGAGAAAGAAGGAGAAGGAGGAGAAGGAGAAGAAGGAGGAGGAGGAGGGGAAGAAAGAAGAAGGAGGAGGACTGGGGAGGGAGAGAAGGGAGAGGGGGAGAATTAGGAGAGGGAGCAGGAGGGGAAGAAGAAGAGGAGGAGGAGGAGAAGGGGAAGGGAAGGCAGAGGAGGAGGAGTTAGAAGAAAAAGAAGACAACAGATAAACATAGTTAAAATAATAAAATAAAATGGCAATAAATGCATACCTATTAATAATCACTTTAAATGTATATGGCTTAATTGTTCCAAATTAAAGAAATAGGCTTAATGAATGAATGAGAAAACAATACCTCTGTGTGTGTGTGTGTGTGTGTGTGTGCGTGCGTGCGCGGGTGCGCATGTTTGGGGCCTTCCCTGACCACTCTATCTCATCCTGTTTTCTGTATTCTCAATAGTACTAATTATTTCTAACATGCTATTTCCATATTTACTTAATTAGTTGCTGCCCTCTACCACTAAAAAATGAACTTTTTACGTACATAGTCCTTGTTTTGTTTACTGCCATGCTTCTACACCTACACTAGTTCATGGACCACGGTAATCAGAATATAAACATTTGCTGAACGAATGAGGGACAACTGACAATAGGCAGTGGCAGCATTTGTAATTAGCAGAGTAAGATGGGGGACTCAAATCATTTCATTTGCAGTATAATGAAGATGAGTGGGCTGATTAAAAATATTGTCTTTATTTATGTTCCCATTTAAAGCAATAGCCTTCAAACTCAGCTCACTTTCAGTTTTATCCTAATCCTTTTCATCCCCCACACTGCCAGGGAGGATGTCTAACTATAGCACATTAATACTGTGTAGGAGTTGATGTTTCTATTTCTTAGAATATCTTGGAAGGTACTCCATGGAGACTAATTTGCTGAAGCTAAAGTCATTCTGAAGCAGTTCTTTTTTTCCTTAAATGTGTTGCAATTTATATTGTTCTCCACATATCTCTTTCCAAAAATATTGTGGGGCCCCAAATGGTGTGTGCCCTTGTTTTCTTGGCAAAACCTACTCATATTCAATAAACAGTTCAAAAGTGTCAGTTCTAAAGAAAAACTCTTGACCTCTTCCTCATGTAGGTATAAGCACTGACTATAACTTCCAACCTCACCATGGGGCTTATTTTTTTATAGTCTGTGTAACATCAGCTCCTTGAGCACAGGGATGAACTTCATTCGTCTCTGTGCCCCTGACAACTTAGACCTAAAAAATATTTGACAAACATCAAATCGATGCTCCTCTGAGCAAGTAGAAATTTTGATGTGGAGTTCAATAGGAGGGGTGTCAAGAGAGGGAAATGAAGAAGGAGAAACCAGGAGAACGCAAAGCAGTGAGAGAGATTAATTGGAATTGCATAAAATTTATGGAGTAATCCTAACAGAATACATAGACTACAATGCAAAAGGAAGCTGAAATAACTCCAGAGTCCTAACCTGGGAAAAATAGATAAAAAACAAAACAAAACAAAAAACAGTTATGAAATCTTGATAATATAGGTTAAGAAAGAATTAAAGTTTGACCAGAGGAGTGGGATCTATGGTTGAAGAGATTATTTTTAATCAAATGATTTAAACAGAAAACATTACATAATTAAAATATCTGGAAATTAATTATTGCATTTTACAATAAAGGGTAATTAGTGATTTTGAGATAGCTCTAACTTTAATAGAATGCAAAGAGTCTTTTTTTCAAATGTTCCATTTTTTTTATTCAGGGTCTGGCAGAAGTGATGTCTGCTTGAGTGTGGCTGGTAGGGTAATAACATGGGTATAATAATTTATAGTTTTAATTTGAACATTTCACCTAAAATTTCATATTTTGTGCCTTGAGTGTGATATTATTGTTACAGAATTACATGCTTATGATTTTGTAACAAAAGATTTTGTAATAAAAAGAGGCATATTTGTGCCCAACCCTGTGTGTATGTGTGTGTGCATGTGTGTGTGTGTGTATACACTCTAAGCAGGTGTATTATAAAGAAAGCCAATAAAAATTCTGAAAGACTATTAAAGTTTAACAAATGAAAAAAAAGTTCCCATCAACAGGTTTCTTGTGACAGTGGAAGCACTTTTAAAGAGCTTGGTTTTTCTTAAGCTCCAGGCTGACTATTGAATTGAATAATTAGACCTGTGCAGATGTTTCTCACTGGGATCAAAAAAACAAGGAATTTAAGATGATATTTATGCTGTAGTTTCTATTTTTGGATCATTTATTCATTGTAAAGAACAAGAAAGAGGACTGAAATTATTTTTATAAGCACTGAGGAAATATCGTCTGGATTCTTTTTTACAGTAAGCTTGAATCATTCCAGTCTCCTGTCCAAGTGAACACCTCCTTCTAGGTTCTGAATCTCAGTTCTTCCAGGAACCACATTCCATAAGTTAGTCCAGTAGCCCCTCTTTTTTCAGCTATCTTTAATCATGCTTCAGATTGTTTTCTATACTTGCTCATTGAATTTCCCCAAAATTCCACTTAAAGAGCTTTTCCACTCCTCATAAGAGCCCATTTACCAAACTCAGCAGACACATGCACGTCCTTCCCTTGCCTAATCCCTTTGTAACAGTTCCCACTTGACCCAGCCTTCCTTGTTAACACTGCCATACTCCCCCTTATTATCCCATCTTATATTCTAAGTCCCATTTGAAAGCTTCTGTTTCTGTATTCTTTTGATATATGTTGGTAATGTTCAAGAATCCATTCTCACTTCTCTAATTACTCATTAATATCTGATTAACCTGGGTTATTCACTGTTAATGGTTCAACTATAACTGTGCTACACTAATTGCCAAAACAACCTCACATGTTCACAACAATTAAAGAATATTATCTCCTCTAAAAGATAGCCTGTTATTAATCCACTTCCATCAGCACAAATCAAGATTTATATATTTCATATAACCTTCTGAACCCTGGAAAAACACCTATTTCTTTTATTTTGATGTTACAAAAGTCCTACTCTACAATGTAGAGTTTTTCTATGCATTCCAGTTTGAAATAGCTGTCCTTTTTCTCTGCTTTTATTACTCCTTTTGTTTATTATATTTAAGCTCTTTTTTATGGGTTAAACTGTGTCTTCCAAAAACATATGGTAAAATCTTAGCCACACTACTTCAAAATAAGACCTTATCTGGAAATTGGGTCATTGAAGATATAATTAGTTAAGTTGAGGGCATACTGGAGTATGGAGAACCCTAATTCATTATGCCGGATATCTTTATAAGAGGAGAAAAGATACACAGGGAGGATACTCTGTGACAACAGTGGTAGAAATTGGAGTGATGCAGTTGCAAGCCAAGGAATGACAAAGGTTGACAGTCACCACTATAAGCCAGGTAGGCGCAAGGGAAGATTGATCTTGGTTTTCCAGTCTCCAGCACTTTGAAAGAATATGTTTTTGTTGGTTTAAGCCACTGATAATACAGAATTTGGTACTGGAAAATGTGATCCTGCTATAACAAATAACTAAAAATATGGAAGTGATTTTGGAGTTGGCTAGTCAGTAGAGTTTGGGAGAATTTTGAGATGCTTAATAGAAAAAGTCTGAATTTTTTTGGAGAGACTGTTGTTACAAACATGGACATTCAAGATGCTTTTCTGAAGGCTTAGAAGGAAATGAAAACCATGCTATTGTACAGTACAGAAAAAGTAATCTTTCTTATCATGTGTCAAGAAACTTGACTGAAATACTTTCTAGAGTTGGATGGAAAATATAGCTTTTAAGTCATGGACATTTAGTTGAGGAGCTGGATAAGCAATGTGTGGAAGGCACTGACAGGTTTTTCCTTATTGTTCAAAATAGAATGTGAGAAAAAAAGAGATAAATTTCCAGAGTAATTGCTAAGCAAAGAAGAGCTAGCACTTGATGGTTTTGAAGATTTTCAGCTTATCCAGATAGTTTACTCTGGAGAAAAAGCCAAGGGTGTTGCTGGACAACTGTTTACAAAAGAGGTTAGATGACTGACTTTTGATTCCAATCAAGCATCATCAAAGAAGTGAGGAATAGAGATACAGTTATCCAGAAATGATCTGTGCTAGACCCTCTTGCCTGATAGCCAGGACTCCATGAATTTCATAGGTCACCAAAAGGTCTTTGAGAATTTTTATACTTGCAGAAACATTACCAGCATAGACTGAGAGAGACAGAGATGAGACAAAATGAAGCAAAAATGCGTCTAAGAGCAAAGCCACAGGTGCAGAGGACTGGCCCAACAACATATTTTCGAGCTAAAGGGGCATAGCTACCACCCTAAAAGATCCAGAAGATCCAGAGTACAGAGTATCAAGCCACAGAGAATTATTTTAGTCTTTAAGTTAAATGGAATTTGCCCACCTGAGCTTTGGATTAGCCTGATACCCATGGCCCCCTTTTTCCTGCCAATGGCTATCTTTGGAATGGGAATATTTGTCTTATGTCTGTCCCACCATTGTATTTTGGGAGCAAATCACTTGCTTTTCATTTTTGCAGGTCCCCAGATAGACAGGATTTTTCCCCAGGATAAATCATCACCTGAAACTCATTCACAACTCATTTAAATTCTTCAGAGGCTAAGATTTTGGTCTTTTTAAGGTGGAATTTTGGATTTAAAGTTGATGCTGGAAGTGCTGCAGCTTTTGAGGATGTTGAGATGAGGTGAATATATTTTGATGATGATGATGATGATGATGAAGAGAATACAGGGAATATCCAAGTGCCAATTTTCCAGATCAAAATGTAAAGCTTATTGATACAGTTGTTATTCCTAAATGCCTCCTTGATGATATTGCTAGCCTTTACTCTGGAGGCCAACACTGCCATAAACATGTTGATTTATAATTCCCACACATTTCTTTCTGTTTATGCTACACATGTGAATACTTAAGAACTACATCATAAATTTTTGATATTTGCTTAGGAAGTGTATGCTCTAATAAAAAAAATCACTAAATATATCCACTGGAAGTGTTGAATTATCTCTGTTCTGCATTCTCTATAAGTTTTTCCTACCCTCTTTTTTATTAAGCATGTTATTTTTATTTTCTTTTGTTCCAGAAAATAAATTAGCCTATTTTTATAAATTTCTGGGGTTATATTAAATTAAGAAAGTGTAACAAAATTTTAAATTTAAAGTGAATGAATATCTTTGTAATTTTTACAAACAATACAAAGACTTTAAATGTTGATTGAAGCCATCATCCATCTATTTTAGGTTATATTGTTATCCAGTACCTTAGATCTCCTTTGTTTTCTTAACCTCCAATAATTATTGTTGTTTTATGTTATCAGTGTATATTTAGATTTATTCAAATATGTAATTATTTTGTTTAGAATTAGTTTTTGAATCTCAAAAAATTTTGCAGGAACATTTTCTTTAACCTCAACTATATGTTTTATAAATTCATACATTGTTCATTTCTACATGGTAAACTTTAATAATTTCATAATAAAACTTTTTTAATTTCATCAGTTTTATAAGTTAAACTGTGTACTCAGAACAGTTAAATAGACATTTACCTCCCCTTTGAATTTTAAGGTTATTACTTTCTACTTCTGGTTTCCATTATCATGATTACAAAATGTATGCTCTTTTTTTCTCTGGTTGTTTATAAATATTTCACTCTTCTTTTTGGCATTCTGGAATCCACCATGTAATAGTTTATACATTTCTTTCTATTTATGTTTCTTAATATTTCTTGTTTCTACATCTGAAGTTTTAATATATCTATATTGTGAAATTATCATAATCAAACTAACATATCACCTCATATACTAGTTATATTTGTAGTGAGAACGTAAAGTCCTACTCCTTTTAGTAAATTTCAAGTATACAATACAGTATTATTAACTATAGTTAGCCTGCTGAATTTATTTCTGTAGAACTTCATCTTATAACTGAAATTTGTAGCTTTGACCAACATTTTCCCATTTTCTATGACACTAAATACATAGTCAACTAATCATGAAATGGGTGCCAATAATACACAAAAAGAAAAGGACAATCACTTCAATATATGATGATAGGAAAACTGGATCTCCACAGTTAACAGAATTAAAATAAATCAAAGATATGTGTAAGATCAGAAAGTGTAGGATTCATGTAGAAAACATAGAGGAAAATATCCTTGACATCAGCATGACAATAATTTTTTTGGATTTGACAACAAAAGCACAGGCAACTGAAGAAAATAAAAGACTACTTCAAAGAAAACTTCTTCCCAGAAAATGAAAAATTAAAAGGCAACCCACCAAATGGAAGGAAATATTTCAAAACATAGATCTGATAAGGGATACCCAAATATCCAAACATCCAAAATATATTAGGGACTCATACAACTACATAGCCAAAAGGATAAAATAAGATTAAAAATGGCCAAAGGCAAAGGACCTGAATATACAACTTTTTTTCTCCAAAAATAATATCAACATAGAGATGGCCAACAGGTATATGAAAAGCCCATCAACATCACTAATCATCAGGGACATACAGATAAAACCACACTTAAATATTACCTCAACTTGTTAAAGTGGCTATTAAAAACAAAACAAAACAAAAAAAAAGACAAGAGATAGCAAGCATTGGTGAGAATGTGGAGAAAAGGGAATCCTTAAACACTGTTGGTGAGAATGTATATTGGTACAACCATTACATACTTACAAAAAGCAGTATATAGGTTCTATTTTAAATCAAAAGTAAAACTACCATATGATCAAGCAATCTCACTGTTAGTTTTATAGCCAAGGAAAATGAAACAAGGATCTCAACAATATATCTTCACACCTATGTTGATTGCAGCACTATTAACAGTAGCCAAGATATAGGAAAAAAATGTCTGTCAATGGATGAATGGAAAATAAAATGCAGTGTATCCACAAAATAGATCATTATTCATCCATAAGAATTAATAAAATTTATTATGTGTGACAATTTTGATAAATCTGGAGGACATGCTCAGTGAAATAAGCCAAAAAGAAAAAGACAAATATTGGATGATCTCTTTTCTATGCAGAATCTATAAAAGTCATGCACACAGAAGTGGAGAGTAGAAGGGTGATTGCCAGGGGCCGTAAGGTGAAATTCTTGACATACAGATTGTTTTATGTTTATGTTTTCATCTGAGCTTTAATAAGTTTGTTCCGTGCTGTAATCTGTAATTGTTTATTGTGTGAAAATGTGAAAGAATTTTCACTTGTTTTTAATATTGAAAAACTTATATATGTGAGTTTAGTTTCTTCATAACAAAATTGGCAGAATTTTCAAATTTTAAACATTTCTACTCTTGGGATAGTATAAATTATAACCAGAGGACCCACTGAGGGCAAGTCTATAGGGAAAATTGTTACTTGTAATATCTTTTATTACAAGAGAACCACAGTTTCATATTCCCAACTTTTGCAGACATCCTGATTATATTTTTTACTACATTTCTGATTTTCTGAGATTCTTGAATTTGAACAGAAGCTTCAGTTCCAATTTACTTAGGCCCTTGCTACCATGGACTGAACAGTATTGCTCCAAAATTCGTATGTTAAATCCCTAAACTCCAATGTGATGATATTTGAAAATGAGGTCTTTGGGAGAGTATTAGGTTTCGATGGGATCATGAATGTGAGGCCCTTCTGATGGGATTAGTGTCTTTATAAAGGGACAATAGAGAGCTCTTTCTTGCTCTTTATCTCTCCCTCTCTCTCATAATTCACAAAGAGATCAAGTGAAGACAGAACAAGATAGAGACTCCCTACAAGCCAAGAGAAGAAGCCTACAATTAAATCTACTTTGTTAGCTGCTTGATATTAGAATCCCTAACCTTCAGATAGTGCAAAATAAATTTGTTATTTCTTTATAAGCTTTGAGCATTTTTAAAATACTAGCCCTTTGTAAATAAAGCTCTCAAGCATAATTTTAGAGTCTTCTTGTATTTGGCCTTAACTCTAGTAGAGTTATCATGCTATCCTTCTTTCACTTGTTTTTCTTGCATTTAATGTACTTCATTTCTTCATGAGTTCTTTGTCATTGTACTCTTCAGGTTTTAACCAATGTGATGTGTACAGAAATACAATGGTTCTTTTAATTAAGTTGTTTTCTGCATAGTATCTATCTATCATTGCTCCTTCTTTGTCAACAGCCCTTGTTTTTTCTTGGACCACACAATTTATTCAGTATAACCTGGAGGAGTCTCTGTGGTGGAGGATCCAGTTAGATAATTATTTCATCTTTCCATTCTAATAACTTAATGAGGCAGACTTTAAGCCAAGCTGTTAATTTCAGAGTACTGCACTTTTTTGCCCAAATTTTAGAGGAAAAAATAAGGGCGTACATTATACATGGGTAGTATTAATTCTGTACCTGTATAAATGTTTTCTATTCTTTTATGTATGCTTCTGTGTTAAAAATATAACTCCATTGAAATTATTTTATAATGCAAAACATTATACAATTCTTTTATATTACAAAAAACCAAGATCTAAATATAAACAAATAATTGAATTAAAAAATTAAAACGAAATATTTTTTTCCTGAAAGTTTGGACCAAAAATGTGGTGCATATTATACAGAGGAGCACATTATACATGGAAAAATATAGTAAATCTCAGGACTTGTAGAGGAGTTTCTGAAACTGAGCTTCTTAAAATCTATTGCTCTTTGATTTGTGAAGTTTTAAGACTGAAGCTAAATTCCTGTCACAATGGAAGGCTGTATATCATATATTGTCGAAACTAACTCAGGAAAAGAGAAGATTAGAAATAGATAGAGAGAAACCAGATCTTAGTGATATCTCTTTAGACCCTCTTTTAAGATGAGCCAAAAACAGGCACTATCCTTTTGTTTTCAGTTACAAGTTACAAGCCAATTGACTCTTTTTCTGCATAATCCATTTTAGGACTTCATTTTTATCACTTGCTAATTTGAATAATATACACAACTAATAAAATTAAAATCATGGCTTAAAACCTTACAATATTTAAGGAGAAACAGAGGCTTCATACCACAAGTAAATCACTATGGAGGCGCCACAATATAGTTAAATTACTATTGTCTGATAAGCAGCAAAAAAGAGAAAGTAACAGACAGGTTCTGAAAAATTTAAAATACTTCCTAAAGTGGCATTTCTCTTGGCTTTTAAAGTATGAGTAAGATTTCATTAGACAGAAAACTGAACTAGGGCTTTTTAGGTAGTGAAAGATACTGTTCTAAATTTAGAGGAAATATGACACCCTGCTTCAAATCTTTTATTTTCATGTTGAAAAATAGAACTGATGCTCTTGAGTGGTTGTGATTATTTAAATATATTTCTTTGATGAGTTGGCTTATTCCATATTTTCTGTCAATTACCTTTGACCAGTCATGCAGCAGAAACAGAAGAATAGCAATATGTTAGTGGATGTTTATCCAATTTATTGGGCACAGATTTGCTATGTTTAATTTTTATTTATTAGTTAAAGAAGCATTATTGCCATACTAAGATATCATACAATCCTTTTGATATTATAAAATTTCTATCTTCTGAAATACTTTTTATTTTAAGCATAATAAGACTTTCCATAATTGCCTGTTGAGTAATTTGTATTTAAGTTTAACAAGGAATATTGTACATATTTTGCAATAGGAAAGATTATCAAGTTTATATTTATATCAGCAATGCTCACTGAGCTAAAAAGAATATATCCATAAACTATAACATGCTATGATTCCATAAGGATATTCTTTCACATGAAAGAGCCTAAAATATTTTAGAAGCAAAAGAAAAAGAGAAGAAAAGATAAACAATAAGAGACAGGATTTTTAATACTATATTGATAGCATATAAAGATGCCTGAAATTAGGAGGTGAAAGACAAATACCATATGATCTCAATTATAAGTGGAACCTAATCAACAAAACAAACAAGCAAGCAAAATATAACCAGAAACACTGAAATAAAGAACAAACTGACAGTAACCACAGGAGAGGGGAAAGGGATAATGGCAGCAGAAGAAAGGGAAGGGTTGTCAAAGAATATGTGTAAAGACCCATGGACAAACCAAAGGAGGGTAGGATTGAGGGTGGAAGTTGGGATGGGTGGGACTGGGGAAAGCAGTGGGAGAAAATGGAAGCAACAGTATTTGAACAAAAATTTTTAAAAAGATGCCTGAAATTATTGAAAGAAGACATTTCTACATGACATAGTAAAATAATAAACTATATTACTGAGAACTTTAGGCTATCTGGAATTGTGAAAATTCTCTATTTGAGATGTCAAATTTTAGGAGACTTGAGCAACAGTCCTGTTATAATCAAAGAGAATTTTGACCCTTTCAGAGGAAGCCAGAATCCCCGGGAGATCACAGTAACCGAGAAAAATATTATATCAATGACAGCCAGCAACAACAAAAAAAAGTGAAAACAAGTCAGGCATTCCTAAGACTTGCTAATACATATCTTGCTCACAGAAGTTTAATAACAGAGGCCAACTGAGGAAAAAAACTAAACATGACAATCTCTGACTTATTTCACAAAAATATCTGGAACATAATGGTGTAATACCACCAGACAAAAGGCGTTCAATCCTATCCCGACCTCGAAGGACGCTATTTGTGGAACAAGTTAAAGAACAATGATTCTTCCTTAGAATATTATAACATCGCAGAACATATCTATCCTTTAAAAAGTATTCTAAAACATTACTATTTCTATTTTTTAATCTAATCTTTATTGTACTTTTCCATTACCATTTAGTCCCATTATACCCTCCTCCCCCAGCAAGCCACAGTTTTGCCCATGTCCATGAGACCTTTTTCTTTTATTCCACTAGTACAGTTACCTAAAAAGTAATCCTTACTGCATTAAAACCTACATCTTAGCACTTTATAATTTAATAAAATATGTAATAAGGTGTTTTTAATAAAGAGTATTTTTGGTTCTTCTAATGGTGGTCACCAAGTCCACATATTTAATGGCTTATTCTAAGAGCACAGGAATTTTTGCCTCTGATCATGAAGATTCTTAGTTGACTAACAAGATTGCTACCCATTTGTGTCCTGGGCATAATTCCCTGAAATGACACAGACACTTCAAACAAAATCTATGACATTACCTACCAAGCTTGTCTTTCTCCAGCTATTTTCTATTTCTCTGACATTGACACAGGCAATAATTTATATTGCAAGCTCAAGGGTTATGTTTGCTCTATCTCCTGTTGAATAAGGACAGGAGGCATTTAATACAGACTGAGTATGGACTGTCCACATAATGTGATAATGAAACCAGTCTAAGAATGAATTAAACACTAAGAGGAGTAGAGAAGAAAATAAGAGCCCGAGGATTTGAAAATGTTACTGAGTTGCTGATTATACTATACATGGAACCATGTCTCTGGTCTTTGAATCCTTTAGCTCTTAGGTTCACCAAAAGAATGTAACCTAAATGAGAAAATGATTTTGTTTAAGTTTTCCAGCACTGCCTCACCAGTGCCTATAAGAGTGCTCAAAACATTTTGATAATAAATATGTAATGTAGAGGAAAAAAGAAAAAAAGCTTTTTTATAAATTGTTAAATTTGAAGAGGAGAGTGCAGATATAGCTACTAAGAAATAAATGAATTTATCAGCAACTGGTAGGTTTTTCCATTAAAATATTGTGCTCAGAGGAATTGTTAATTATTTGCCTTGATTTATATACATTTTAATGTCCTTAATATTCTAAAAAATTATGTATAATTTTAATAATAAAATAAGATTTACTTTTAAAAATACAAGTTGGGCATACCTGAAGAAGATGTTGCATAATGTCCTCCTGCTATTTCATCATCTAACTTAAGGGTGTACTTTTGCTAATACATATAAAAATTATAAACATGTTCACCAATAATTATAAACATATAACTATAATTACATTCATAAATAGTAATTTTAGACAATATGGCAGAAAGGGTTACTTTCATTTGAATCATGAAATAATTAAAGCAAGAATTTAAATATAACTATCCCAAGTGATGTAGATTTTGGTCATCTAGATTTTGGAAGAACAAAATCACAATATATTTAAAGATTTTGTACCACTACACCATATTAACCACAGAATTTTTTTTCCAAATAAACCATCTAATATTAACAATAGAAGCTGTTTTTAAGAGGTTGGTACTGTAATATATATTCAGTTTAGGATGAGTGTACACATAGAATAGTTTGTATATTTAAAGGTATAAATATTAGACACTTAGAATCGAAAGAGGTTACGTTCAAAAGTTACATCAACATATTGAAAATAGCCAATAAAGCATTAAATTAGTGTGCTTCTACTGGTTTTTCTAGTAATTGTAGATTAAGAAAGTCATGTAAAACCAAACCAAATGAATAATAATAATAATTGCAAAATTACTGACTGGGTGTTCAAAAAGAATAATACATTAAACAAATGAAAAATATAAACAAACATAGCTCTATAATTCTGTAAGTTAATATTTCCTAAGAAATGAGAAGATACATTTGTGTTAGGACAACACGTAATATTAATTATCAAGTGAATGCTTAAAGTAGTTGCTTAAATAATCTCACAACATATGCATAATGCACTATTCCTGATTAATAATATTCTGGTATTGAAAGAATTCATTGCTTTATATAAAATTCGCCAATTTAGGATTTTAATTTGTACACTGGTATTCAAGACAGTACAGTTTTCCAATTGCCTTATCCCTCTCATTTTAAGCCTTTTCTTGCATTAAAAAGCTTTGGTTATATTTGCTGTGTTTGATTAGTTGTAGCCTTCACAGGATAATTTGTAGATATATAATTGACTTTAACTATTGAACAATGAATTTTTAAAAACCCAAGTGCCTTTAACTTTCTAAGTAAGCATTTATATAAAACTATTTTTATGACTTTTTGGTGTGAATAGACACATTAAGAAATCAACTACAAAACTGGACAAGTTTTCAAAATCAATTATTTTAGAGCCCTGGAATCTGACCAATATTATTTAAAAAATGGAGAAGTATTTTATTTATTCATGGAAACTATTGACTTTCAGCTAAGTACAGTGAAAAATTTTACCAAACCGTACGTGGCTGTTTTACTCAGGTAATCCCAGAACTTTCCCAGTTTTGGTGGCATAGAATTTTAATCAGGGTCAGACAGGCTATCAAAACCAGCAGCTTCACAACACTTGGAAAAAGATCTATTTCACCTTATCTAAAGGATTGTCAGATAAATTGACAATCTTGGTGGCAACTGAAGAAACTTCAATGGCCTCATTAACCTGAGATTTAGGTTATATTTGGGGGCAAAAATGAACTGTAAGAATAGCATGGGGTTTAACAAGGGAACTACGGAAGGTGAAATAGTCATGTAGGTCCAGGGGCTTTAAACTGTCCATACAACTGTAATTGAGATGAGTCAGTGTGTGTGTGCACAGCAGAGACCAGAGGCCTTGAGACACTCAACATCCCAAAGAAAAGAAGCCTGTGTGTATATACTGAAGCAGCGTGATAAGATTCCATTGGAAATAAATGCCAGGGAAATTTTAAAATAATTTGAAATTTAAAAACTCTTCCCAGGTCAGGCATAGATCAGTAGCAGAGACTAGAAACTTTACTAAAGATATAGTAAAACTGTTTGTGAGCATATCCTTGTATTAGTTTTAAAGTAAACCTTAAAATGTTCAAACATACCAGTCTTAAGCAGAAATGCAGGGTAAAGGTGAGCAGAAGAACACAAAAACAGAACAAAGAAACAACCAAACATTGCAGGAAAGAAAGGCTTCACAAGTTTTTTTTGTTTTTTTGTTTTTTTTAGGTCATAAGCATTTTTTTTAATTAATTTATTTACTTTTTAAATACATTTGTCTCTGCCTTCCCCCCACCTCTTTCCCTTGCCCCCTCCCACCTTCCCTCCCTCAGCTCTTCCCCTTTGGTTTTGTCCATGAGTCCTTGCTATATGTTCCTTGACTTTCCCCTTCCCTTCCCTTTCCCTGCCCCCGCCTTCCCTCTTGTCTCTGTTGAGGCTTCACAAGTTTTGACGATGTGAATTATAAAGAAATAAAGAAAAAAAATAGTGGGAAAGTAAGAATCCAGATTTTCTACAATAAATTTCTCAAAATTTATCACATGGAAAAATTTTTAAACATGAAAAGAGACAAGAAAGTGTGGCCAATACTCAGCAAAATAAAAATAAAAGAGAAATCTGCACACACTGTCTCTGACTGCCAACAAATGTGGGATTCAGCTAAGTCTTTAAAACAACCCTTACAAATATTAAGAGATCTAAAAGAAATAATGTCTAAAGAATTAAACTACAATGATAATGACTCAACAAATCGAGAAGTTCAACAAACATACAAATTAAAAAACAATTGAAAATCCTGGAGTTAAAAAGTACAATGTCTAAAATAAATTTTAAAAAAGAACTTAACAATATTTGATGTAGGGCAAGAAAGAGTAGGGAAACTGGAAGATAAAGCAAAATAAATTATTCAATCTAAAAAACAAGTAGAAAGATTAAATAAAAATAAACAGAGCTCCAGAAACCTTTAGGAAAATATCAAGAATAGCAACATGCATGACAGTGAGCCATGGGAGGAAAAGAGAAAGAGAAAGGGTAAGAAAAAAATCCATGAAGAAATAACAATTGAAAACTTCTGAAGTATTATGGAAAACTTCAAGCTATGGATTTAAGCAACCCAATAAATCCCACATAGAATAAAGAGAGGATTGACATCTAGATGTATCAGTCAAATTGTTGAAAGTGCCCAGCACCCCTCAACACCCAAAAATAGAGAACTTGGTAGCAGCAAGAGAAAAATCACCAACTATATTCAAGAGGATTAATGGTTGACATCAGAAATAATAAGCAAAAATAGTTCTATTATATCTATATTGGTGATAGAAAATTAGAATCAACCAAGAATGTAAAAACCAGCAAAACTATCTTCAAAGTTGAAAGGCAAGTATAAACATTCTCACAATGACAGAAGACTAAGACATATTAAGAAAATCGTTTACAGATAAGAGAGAGCTCTGGGGAGTTATTCATATGGACAGAAAGAGACTAAGAGTGTCAGAATGGTAAATATGTGGGTGTATATATAAGATTAAATATATATCCTCATTTCTTATATTAACTTATTTATAAGATATAAGGTAGTATTAACACACACACATGCACTCTCAGGGTGGGCATACATAGGTTTACAGTTGTGAGTATGTGAAATATAGTTTATTCTTGCACTATTATTTATTAATTACTATATTATTTTCTATACTCACAACTGTAATCCTACATTTGCCTCACTTTGTATATGACATATTATATATAATGTTATATAACATATTTTGTTATTTAATGTGTAAATATGCGTTATATAACATATAAATATGCTATATGGTATCTTATATATAACAAAATATTCACACAAAGTGGGGGATAAAAAAGAGACTATAGCAATATCTCTGTATTTTATAATTAAACTATTGTGTTTCCAATATAGATTGTAACAAGTTAATATGCACAGTGTGTAATTGTTAGAATATGAGAGGGCAAGTTTTGACCTATAGATTAAATCTGGCCTACCATCTATTTTGCACTTAAATTTTTGGGGGAAACAGCCAAGCTTCTACATTAACATATTGGCTGTTGCTGCTTTCACAGTAAAATGGCAGAATTGATCAGTTTCAACATTGAAATTATGGTCCACAAAGTCTACAATATTTATTATGTGATCCTTTACAGAAAAATTATGTCAACTCTTACTTCAGATGAACACTAAGAAAAACAAAATAATGTAAAAATTAAACACAGAAATTAACATAGCACACTAGGAAGCAGAAGAGGGAAACAGAGAAGCTAAATAGAGCTGAGACAATTAAAATGAAAGAAAATGGCATAACATAAAACATGAATGGATTATATGTTTTATTCAAGAGACAGATTATGTTAATCCTGATGTAAATTAAGATGCAATTGCGTGTTATCAACAGGATGCACACCTTCAGTTCAAGGATATAATTAGACTGAAAATGAGAAGATGGCAGGTGATATGCCACGCAAACAGCCCTCAGAAAGCTGGACTGCTTTTATTATTATCAGACAAAGTAGACTTTAAGAATAAAAATATTGCAAGAGAAAAGAGGTAAATTTCATAATGATATATTTCTCATTACATATTACACACAAAAACAAAAGAATTATATACACTTAATAAGAGTCCAAAAATATATGAAGCAAAAACGACAAAATTAAAAAGAAGAAGTAGAGCCCTGGCTGGTGTGGCTCAGTGGATTGAGTGCTGGCCTGTGAACCACATGGTTGCTGGTTCGATTCTCAGTCTAGGGTATATGCCTGGTTTGCAGACCAGGTCCTCAGTAGGGGGTGCCTGAAAGGCAACCACACTTTGATGTTTCCCTCCCTCTCTTTCTCCCTCCCTTTCCATCTCTAAAAATGAATAAAAAAATTAAAAAATAAAAATAAAAAAGAGAAGCAGAAAATTAAAACAATCGTTGAAAACTTCAACTACACTATCATGCAAATTACATTCTATAGCAATAAAAGGAAGTAAAGATGAACCATGGAAACAAAATTGGGAAACCGGAAGTATTTAGAAATTAAACACTACAGTTGTAATAATGCATGGATCAAAATAAATCACAAATAAATTTTATTTTTTAAGTTTAAGTTTTATTGTATTTTTTCCATTACCATCCAGTCCCCTATCCCCCGTCCCCTAGAAATAAATTTTTAAAATATGTTATTGAATGAAAATAAAAACAAAACATATCAAACTTGCGGAACAGAGCTAAAATAGTATTTAGAAAAAATGTACATTGTTAATGCTATATTTAAAAAGTTCACAAATTTTTAATATAAGCCTTTATTTTAATAAACTAAAAATAAACTCCAGTCAAGTAGAGGGGAAAAACTAATAAAATATAGAATGGAAATTAAAAACAAACATACAAAACAAAGGAGCATAATAGAGAATAGAGGTGAAACCAAATGTTGCTTCATTAAAAAGATGAAATAAGACAAATATACAGTCACTGAAAATAGAAAAGAAAAATATCATTGCTGATTTACTCTGAAAGTGAAAACAACCTCAGGGGTAATAAAAACAAGTTTATGCCAGCAAATTGGAACTAGAACCTAAACTTAAATTAGAAAAACATCTAAAGGACACAAATTATGATAAATGACATTAAAAAATAGAAAATCTAAGTAGGTTTATAACAAAAAATAAAATTAATAATTAAAATCTTCTTGCAAAAAAAGAAAAAGTGTAGCCAAAATGACTTCGCTATGAATTCTAGCAATATATAAAGAATTAACAATACAAGTTCCTAACAAAATCTTTCAGAAAACAATGGAGAACACCTCCCATCCTATTCTTGCATACAAAGCACCATGATACCAAACTAGACAAAAATATCAGAAAAAAATAGGAGGAACAATATTCTTGAATATGGACACAAAAATCCATTAAAGACATTAAGAAGCCAAAGAAGCCAAATTGAATAATTGGAAAAAGAAAAAAAATTATACACCAAAGTCAAGTAAAATTTATTCCCAGGAATGCAAGATTGGTTTAACAAAATAATGATGATGATGATGACAATGATGAGGACAATGATAATGATATATTATTTAAATTATAGTGATAGGATAAAATTCAAAAAAGCCATATAAATGTCTCAAGAGACACAGAAGAATTATGCAAAACCATCACCAATTCCACACACACAAAATTAATTCTCAACAAACTAGGATAAAATAGAAGTTTTTCAAGTGATGAGGGGCATCTTCAAGAAAAACTATGATGTATTGTACTTAATGATAAAAGAATAAATATTTTCTTCTTAAATTAGGAAAAAAAACACCTAAGATTATTAACTTTTGTCACTTATATACAACATTTTACCTGTGGTTTTAACTAATGCAAAGGCCAAATAGAAACATAAAAAAGTACCCAGATTCGAAAGAAAAAATAAACAATTTTCATTTGTAAATAACATAATTGTTTATATAGTAAAATGCACAAAATTTATAGTAACACTATTAGAACTAATATAAATATTAGCAAGGCAGTAAGTATAAAGATCAACATAATTTATCTCTATAATGACTTTGGACACTACAAAATAAAATTTTATATTTTATTTTTATTTCTTTTTTAATGTTTAACCATTCTATACATTTTTTAAAATTTTATTCCCATCTTTCACACCCTCCCCTTTGGCTAATCAGCTTCTCTATATGAATGGATCTGTTTGTGTTTTGTTTTATTTATTCATTTGTTTTGTTTTCTTGGGTTACACATACAAGTGAAGTCACATAGTATTTGTCTTTTTGTGTGTGACTTATTTTTCTCAGTATAATACAGTCTAGGTCCATTCATGTTGTCACAAATGGAAAGGTTTCATTTTTTTATTGGTGAATAAAAATGTATTTATTTATCTATTGATAAATATCTACATTGCATCCATATTTTGGTTATTATTAGTAATGTTGCAATGAACACAAAGGTGCAAATATCTTTTGGAATTAGTGTTTTTGTTTTCTAAAGATAAATACCCAACAGTGGAATTTCTGGGTCATATGGTAGTTCTATTTTTAATTTTTTAATTAATCTCCATATTGTTTTCCATTGTGGCTACACTAAATTACAATCCCAATAGTGTATGAAGTTTCCCCTTTCACCACATTATCTCCTACACGTTGTTGATTTATTTATGATAGCCATTCTGATGAGTCCAAGGTGATATCTCATTGTGGTTTTAATTTGCATTTTCTTGATCATTAGTGATATTGAGCATCTTTTCATAAGTCTGTTTCCCATCTGTACATTTTTTTTTGGAGAAATGTCTAGACAAGTCTCTTTTCACATTGTAGTTAAACTACTCATTTTATTAAGTATTTGAGTTCCTTATATTATTTTGGATCTTATCACCTTATCAGACGTACCATTTGTGAGCATCTTCTTTCATTCAGTAGGTTGCCTTTCATTTTTTGGATGGTTTCTTTTGGTATACAAATACTTTTTAGTTTAATGCAGTCTCACGTGTTTATTTTTTCTTTCGTTGATCTTGTCCAAGGAAACATATCCAAGATGACATTTCCTATATCGATGTCAAGAGTTTATTGCTTATCTTTTTTTTTTTGGAGATTTAAATTTAGGGTCTTATGTTTAAGTCTTTAATTCATTTTTTAGTTTATTTTTATATATGGCATAAGAAAGTGGTGCAATTTTATTATTTTGCATATTCTGCCCTATTTGCAAACATTACCTATTAAAGAAACTGTCATTACCCCATTTTATATCCTTGCCTCATTTGCCATTGATTGAATGACCATATAAGTAAAGATTTATTTCTGGGCTATATAGTCTATTCTATTGATTTATAGATTTTTTTATGCAAGTACCATATGTTTTATTATTTTTTGAGTATTTTTAACAATTTTATTTATTTATTTTTAGAGAGGGGGAAGGGAGCGAGAAAAAGAGAGAGAAAAATCTCAATGTGTAGTTGCCTCTCACTTGCCCCTTACCGGGAACTTGGCCCACAACCCAGGCATGTGCCCTGATTGGGAATGAAACTAGCAACCCTTTGGTTCACAGGCTTGCACTCAATCCACTGAGCCACAGCAACCAGGGCTGTTTTAATTATTTATATTTATATTATAATTTGATATTCAAGGAGCATGAAATTACCTGCTTTGTTCTTTCTCAGTATCTTTCTAAATATTTCTCTGAGTCTTTTTGTGGTTTCATATGAACTGCTGGATTACTTTTTCTAATTCTGAAAAGAATGCCGGTGGTACCTATTTTTTAATTTTATTGATTGATTGATTCTAGAGAGAGAGAGAAAGGGAAAAAGAGAGAGAAACTTTACTTTGTTATTCCACCTATCCATGCATCCATTTACTGCTATTTGTATGTGTCCAGAACTGGAATGGAACTAGCAACCTAGGAATATGAGGGCCACAGTCTAACTGGGTTAGATGGCCAGGAACAATGCTATTATTATATTAACAGGAATTGCATTTAATCATGGCTTTAGACAGTGAGAATGTTTTACCAATATAAATATTTCAATCATAAGCAAGGTATATCTTTTCATTCATTTGTATCTTTTTCAGTGTCTTGCATTTTCAGAGTACATGTCTTTTACCTCTCTGGTTAAATTTATTCTTAGAAATTCTATGTTTTTGTTGCAATTGTACATAATATTGTTTTCTTGATTTCTCCTTCAGGTCATTCAATTATTGGTGTATAAAAATGTAGCAGATTTCTGTATATTGCTTCTGTATCCTGAAACTTAACTAAATTCATTTATTACTTCTAATAGATTTTTGCTGCTGTGCTTTTTAGAGTTTTCTGTATAGTATCATGCCATCTGTAAATAACAAGAGCTTTACTTCTCCCTTTACAATTTGAACGCCTTTTATTTCTTCCTCACATCTAATTTACTATGTCTAGAACTTCTTACACTATGTTAGATAGAAGTAGGGATGGGGGAATCCTTGTCTTGTTACTGATCTAAGAGGAAGAACTTTCAGCTTTTCACTATTGAGTACGATATTAACTCTGGGTTGTCATACACAGCCTTTATTATGTTGAGATATGTTCCTTCTATATCCATTTTGTTGAGAGTTTTTATTATAAAAGGATCGTGAATTTTCTCTAAAGTTTTTCTATGTCTATTGAGATGATCACATAATTTTAACCCTTAAGTTTGTTAATATAATATATCACATTGATTGATTGGCAGTTGCTTAACTATCCTTGTACTTCTGGGATGAATCCCAGTTGGCCATGGTATGTAATCTTTTTAATATATTGTTGAATTCAGTTTGCTAATATTTTGTTGAGAATTTCTGCATCTATGTTACAAAAATATTGGCATATATTTTTATTTATTTATATTTTCTATAGTTCAAACACATTTGTCTTTATTTCCCCACCACCACTTTCCCCTTCCCCACCCACTGCCACCTCCCACTCTCAATGTTTCCCCACTTTGGCTTTGTCCATGGGTCCTTTATACATGTTCCTTGATTTGACCCTTCCCCTTCTTTTCCCCATTAACAGCCCCCAAATGGGATTTCTTTCCTGATTTCTGATTCTGATATTGCATTGTTGCTGTACAAAAATGTCTTTGATTTCTGAATATTGACTTTGTATCCTGCTGTTTTGCCAAATTCACTTATTAGGTCGAGTAGTTTTTTGGTGGAGTCTATAGGGTTTTCCATGTACACTATCATGTCATCTGCAAACAACGACAGTTCTATGTCCTCCTTTCCAATTTGGATGCATTTTATTTCTTCTTGTTTTCTGATTGTTGTGGCTAGGACTTCCAATACTATGTTGACTAGAAGTGGTGAAAGCAGACATCCTTGTCTTGTTCCTGATCTTAGTGAGAAAATTTTCAGTTTTTGCCTATTGGGTATGATGTTGGCTGTAGGTTTTGCATATATGGCCTTTATTATGTTGAGGTATGCCCACTTTATTCCCATTTTGCTGAGTGTTTTTATCATAAATGGGTGCTGTACCTTATCAAATGCTTTTTCCACATCTATTAATATGATCATGTGGTTTTTATCTTTCCTTTTGTTTATGTGATGTATTACATTTATTGATTTGCGAATATTGAACCATCCTTTCATCCCTGGGATGAATCCTACTTGATCATGGTGGGTGATCTTTTTAATATATTGCTGGATGCGGTTTGCCAATATTTTGTTGAGGATTTTAGTGTCTATGTTCATCAGCGATATTGGCTTGTAGTTTTATTTCTTGGTGGTGTCTTTATCTGATTTTGGGATTAGGATGATTCTGGCCTCATAAAGAGTTTGGAAGTCTTTCTTCCTGGATTTTTTGGAATAGTCTGAGAAGGACAGGGGTTACCTCTTCCCTAAGTGTTTGGTAACATTCTCCTGTGAAACTGTCGTCTTGTGAAAATGTTGCTGTGTAGGATATCTGAGTTTCCTGTCTATATTTTCCTCTAGGACTTTTATGGTGTCGTGACTTATATTTAAGTCTTTTATCCATCTTGAGTTTATTTTTGTGTATGGTGTCAACTGGTGATCAAATTTCAATTTTTTGCATGTAGCTGTCCAGCTCTCCCAATACTATTTGTTAAAGAGGCTATTTTTACTTCAATTTATGCTTCTGCCCCCTTTGTCAAATATTAATTGACCATAGAGGCATGGGTTTATTTCTGGGCTTTGTATTCTGTTCCACTGACCTATGTGTCTGTTCTTGTGTCCAGTACCAGACTGTCGTGATTACAGTGGCCTTGTAATATAGTTTGATGTCCAGTATTGTAATCCCTCCTGCTTTGTTTTTCTTTCCCAAAATTGCTGTAGCTTTAGGGGTTGTTTATGGTTTCATATAAATTTTTGAAATGTCTATTCTGTCTGTGAAATACGTCATTGGTATTTTAATAGGGATTGCATTGAATCTGTAAATTGCTTTGGGTTGTATGGACATTTTGATGATGTTAATTCTTCCAATCCATGAGCACTAGCAATCCATGAGATGCTAAAGTCCTCAACAAAATATTCGCAAACTGCATTCAGCAATATATTAAAAAGATCACGCACTATGATCAAGTGGGATTCATCCCAGGGATGAAAGGATGGCTCAATATTCACAAATCAATAAACGTTATACATCACATAAACAAAAGGAAAGACAAAAACCACATGATCACCTTGATAGATGCGGAAAAAGCATTTGATAAGGTACAGCATCCATTTATGATAAAAACACTCAGCAAAATGGGAATAAAGTGGGCATACCTCAACATAATAAAGGCCATATATGCAAAACCTACAGCCAACATCATACCCAATAGGCAAAAACTGAAAATTTTCTCACTAAGATCAGGAACAAGACAAGGATGTCTGCTTTCACCACTTCTAGTCAACATAGTATTGGAAGTCCTAGCCACAACAATCAGAAAACAAGAAGAAATAAAATGCATCCAAATTGGAAAGGAGGACGTAGAACTGTCGTTGTTTGCAGATGACATGATAGTGTACATGGAAAACCCTATAGACTCCACCAAAAAACTACTCGACCTAATAAGTGAATTTGGAAAACAGTGAGATACAAAGTCAATATTCAGAAATCAAAGGCATTTTTGTACACCAATAATGAAATGTCAGAAGCAAAAATCAGAAAAAATACCATTTGCTATAGCAACAAGAAAAATAAAGTACCTAGGAATAAATTTAATCAATTTTATCTTTTCAAAGAACCAGCTTGTAGTTCTTTTTTAATTTCTTAAGTTCTCATTTGTTTATTTTTACTCTAAGCTTAACTATTTTCTACTTTCTCTTTATTTTTTTTCCTAGTTTCTTCAGGTGCAGAGTTAGATAGTTTATTTAAGATTTTTGTTTGTTTGTTTCTTGAGACAGGCCTGTTTAGCTATGAACTTCTCTTTCAGAACTGCTTTTGCTGCATCTAAAGTTTTTTAAAATTTTTGTTTTCATTTTAATTTGACTCATAATAGCTTTTGATTTCTCAAGTTCCTTTTTGATCTATTGATTTTTTAAAATAGAATGTTGTTTAGTGTCCCTATATATTTGTTTTTTCCAGTTTTCTTTCTATAGTTTTTAGTTTTATACCACTGTGTAAAGAAAAAGATACTTGAAAAAATGTCAGTCTCCTTGAATTTTTCAGGCTTCTTTTGTAGCCTATCGTGTGATATATCTTGAAGAATGTTCCATGTGCAGTTAAAAAACAAATATGTATTCTTGAATTTTTGGATAAAAGGTAGAAAATAAAATTGTAAAAACTCTTATTTTCAATACCGAAAATTATAACACATCTAAGAATACAATAACAAAAAGAAATACAGATTTATACACTAAAACCTGTTGCTGAGACATATTATATAACATCAAAATAAATGCAGAGATATTCCAGCATCACGAAATAGAACACTCATTATTGTCAAGGGGGTAATTCTCTGCCCATGTATCTATAGATCTAATGTAATTTCTATCAAAAGTTCAGTAGGTGTTTATTGTAGAAATTGGCAAAGTAAACCTAAAACTTCTATAGAAATGCAAAGGAACAAAAATAGCCGGGATTATTTTGTTAAAAAGAGAGAGAGAGAGAAAGATGGAAGACGTACTATAACCAATATTGAAACTGCAATGCTGCAGAAATCAATAAAATGTGGTATTGTTTAAAGATATTATAAAAATCAATGAAACAGAATTGAGAGTTCAGCAACACATCTTTACATTTATTTTCAAATGATCTTTGGCAAATGTGCAATGACAATTCAATGAGGGAAATAAAGTTTATTCAACAATTGAATATTTGTATACATATATACACATGTATGTGTATATGTAAATATCTATGTAAATATAAGTTTATATGCCTATTTATGCCCTCACTTTACCATAAAAATACTACCTTAAAATGTATCAAAAAGCATAAAGGCACAAGCTAAACCTATAAATTTTTTTTTAAAAAAGTACCTGTATTCACACACACAACACAAAAATAAGACCTTTAGGAAAATGAATAAGGTAAAAAAAAGTTTTAGACACACACCAAAAGCTAGGAATTGGGGTCACTTCCAAATAAACATTAGTAAACTTCTCAGGATGATGGCCCCAACCTATAAATTTATTGGAAAGGAGGTTTTACAACACTATATATTTACGAAACCTATATGAATTCTCATTTACAATGGGTGAGTTTTATGTTTCATAATTTATATATAGCCTAAACATGTTAAAAATGCTTGTTATAAAGAGAATAATATTGAAGATGTATATATAAGCATGTAATATGAAATATGCTTAATAACCATGAGTAATCAAGTATTTGAAAACTGAGTTAGATTGCTGACTTTAAAGAAAAAATGGAGGGATAAAAATATGTATTAATAGAGCCAGACATGGGATTGGACTTCATTAACATCCTGAATAATAATACAAATTATAGAGAGGTTAATGATTTAATGACCTATGCACCTAAATTTTTCCTGCTGATATTCTACTACGGAAGAGGCTAAAATATGCCAATTATTAACAAGGAGGAATAAATAAAACATGCAAGAATGATTCTACACAGAGCTGCCAAAATGAATACAGATTATTCTTTCTGTGCCTTTCTTCTTTGTAGCCAAAATATGTGTTTGAATGTTAAACTGTTCATTTGCAATCTGTCAATCAGCAAAGGCCAACAGAACATAGCGTGTGAGTAGAGAAGGTGAAGCCAGAGGAAGAAATGATAGTAGCCTCATTTTGATAATTTCTGTACTTTGAAAAATAGTGTCAAATATGCTGGAAATCAAAAATTTATGTCATTAAAAACTAATTTGTCTAATCTATATTTACTCTTTAAGACTGCTTTAGTCATAATTTTAGTTAAAATATACTTAAGTATTTGAAATAAAGCACAAGAATAGTTTTTGTCCTGGAGATCCCCTGAGTAATCAAAATTTAAAAATATTAAATACAGTCTGCATTTATGCAATTTATGATTCTCCAGATGTTTATTATCCCAAGGAACTCAAAATATTATACCTCAAAAATATGAGTTTTGAATTACTATGATTTAAATTGGAAAATATAATGCATGTAAACATAAAATTTAAAACTTCGAGAAAGAATCAAAAGTCTCAAGGAAGTTGATTAAACACCTGAGAATATAAAATTTGTAAAATATATGGTAGAACATCTAGATCTAAGTGTGTCAGGTCTTTCTGGGAACAGTCCAGTCATTGTTAATTTAATGAGAACAGTTTGCACAACATTGATGTAACCTGACAGCCAAGAAGAGTGGACTGGAATTCACATGCATGAACAATGATGACTTCACTGTACTAATCAGTGGGGATGGTAGACACTATTGAGTGAGCATGTGTACTGTGTGGCTGTCACAGTCAAAATGACTGAATAATTAGAGCAAAATTTCTGCATCAAATTTTGCATTAAGCTTAAGCATTCCTCCTCAGAAACTATTTGGATGGTTCAGAAGGCCACAACTATGGACAACTGGTGATTGGCAGTTTCATCATCACAATGAACCTGCTCATGCATCATATCTCATGTAGTTTTTTTGGTGAAAAATCAAATCACCGAGGTGACTCAATCCCCCTACAGCCCAGATTTGGTACCCTGCGACTTTTGGCTTTTCCCAAATCTAAAATTGCCTTTTTTTAAAGATGTTTTTATTGTTATTCTATTACAGTTGTCCTGATTTTTTCCCCTGTGGCTTCTTACACCCCTTCCAACCCCAACTCCCACAGTCAACTAGTCCCTTCCCCTTCTTTCCACCATTATCCCCCGCTCCTGCCCCCTCTACCGCTGTCAGTCTATTCCATGTTCCCATGCCTGTGATTCTATTTTGCTCATTAGTTCATGTTGTTCCTTAGATTCCTCTTATAAGTGAGGTCATATGGTATTTGCCTTTTACCGCCTGGCTTATGTCACTTAGCATGATATTCTCCAGTACCATCCATGCTGTTGGTAAAATGTAGGCATTCCTTCTTTCTTTTTGCTGCATAGTATTCCACTGTATAAATCTACCACAGTTTTTTGATCCACTCATCTACTGATGGGTACTTAGGCTATTTCTAGCACTTGGCTATTTTAAGTAGTGCTGCTATGAAAATAAGGGTGCATATACATTTTTGAATTGGTAATTCAGGATTCTTAGGGTAGATTCCAAGCAGCAAAATCACTAGATCAAAAGACAGTTCCCTTTTTAGGTTTTTGGGGAGATTCCATACTACTTTCTATAGTGGCTGCACCAATCAAAAGGAAAGAAAGAATCCCTAGCAAAAGAGCTAAATGAAATAGAGACAAGCAATCTATCAGATAGAATTCAAAATAAGCGTTACAAGGATGCTCAAAAAACTCTGAAAATTGTAATTTTCAGACCGTAATTGGTGTTGTGAAGCTCTTTTATAGCACATGCAAAGCAATTCTTCTAGAAATAAAATTAATTTTATTCTTGATTTTTCTGCTCTATTGACAGTCATACATTTTCATAGAACTTACACTATCCAACATTTATATTTATAGCATGTTATTGTGTTATTAATACACATAAATCAACTTTCATAGGAATTGAGTTTTTTAAAATGTATGATACCTAAAGAAGAATCACTGCCAAATTATATCATTAAGAATAGGGAATTGACCTCAGCTAAACTGGGGAAAAATGTTTGCCAAACCATGTTCATGGTGTCAGCCTTTTGACATGCTGTAAAATTTCTCACACTTTATGGGATCAGTGTTTACTGAAGATAGACAGCTGGGTAACTTTACGGTACTCAAAGATAACATACTAAGGTTCTTCTTCAGCAGTGGGTACAAGATATATCTCTCCCTAAAATTCCACTCTAGGCATTTAATCAATCCCAATAATTTAAGGCTGTGGGATTTTATAACTTATCCCTTTTGATGTGACCAAGTTAGGACAGTGTCATGAGTTGAGTTATGACAATCAAAAAGATGTTTAAGTCCTAACTGTCAATTTATGGAAACATAACCTTATTTGAAAATAGGATATTTCAGTAGCAATTAAGGTAAGGTCATTAGTGTTGGCCATAATTAATTGTGACCAATAATTTTATAAGATAAAGGAAAAAATGCCATTTGAACACAGAAATACACAGGGCAATCTTTGTCACTAACTTGGACAACAGAATATAGAGAAAGTGAATTGTGATCATGTCTGGGTCCAAGCCTTAAAACATTAGTCATATCTACTTCTTGCCACTTGAAAAACACTCTCTTGAAGTCTTGTTTTCACGTAAGAACAACTACCCAGCTAAAGGATTACATGGAAACTTTAGTCTCCATGAACAGAGTGGCAGAAGGGCTTAGCTTCTAGCCACCTCTACCATGGCATTAAGCATGTGAATAGTCATTTTTAACTCTGTATACCAACCCAGCCACCAGGTGAACACATTGTGATCATAACTAATGACAGGAAGGCCAGAAGGATTACCTAGCCAAGCTCTATCTGAATCTCTGAATGGTTGTTTTAAAGCACTAGAATCGAGGGGTAGTTTGTTATATAGCAAGAGATAACCTGAACAAGATTCTTAAATGTACTGTTCACAATAGCATTGAACCCATTTCCCTTTTCTGGTTTCTACTCACAACCTCTAACATGGAGGTCCCGTATAGTCTGCTTTCATGGAAATTGGCTGATGAGACTTGTTTGGCCTGACCAGTAATTTTCATGGCTTTAAATGTTGGCTGATATAATGGTTTTACTCCTAACAGGAAAAAAAAAATACACATATTGAATTTATAGTACATGTACTTATTGAAAGGTAGCAAATGTTTTTAGTTTTTGGTGCACAGGAAATTTTCAATAAAATTTTCAAAATTAAAAAAAAGATGGGAAAACAAAAAAGGTATTCATTTTCAAAGGACTGGTGCAATGGTAAAAAGTGATGTTTTTATCATTGATTCATAAAAAGATAAAAACCAAAAAAGTTTCCAAAAATGGTGCTTAATTTTTTTCCACATATTTGAATGACCCTTATAAAGCTAAGTTAGTTTTGATATTCTCTAGTAAACATATGGGTTTTTTGTTTTTTTAGATTTTATAAAGGAATTTCTTAGGACATCTTATTAACTATTGTGATGATTATACTTTTACAATCATCACGCCTATTCATTCTTTATTATTTTACCAGACAAGTATGGAAGGCACTCTGTTTTAGGTATTTCACAGGGGATACAGCCCCCCAAATGTTCACAAGAGAAGAATCTGACAAGTTACAGACCATCTGCTGCTCAGTCTAATGTTTTCCAAAGGAAGAATGGGGGCAGGAGAGGGAGAGAGGAAGAAGGCAGCTCCAGTGCAGACTTGGAGGAGGAGGTGACCTACTTACCTAGCTTCAGATAAAGAGTTCAGAGGGATTCACAGCAATGAAATGAATGAAAAAACCTGACTTCAGTCAGGTTTTTAATATACTCTGATCTCTCTATACAACTAGACCAAATCTTGCATTCTGTCTCCGCTACTGAGAAGTTCAGTTTTATCAAGACTGTACTGTCATTTGGGGGAGAACCCTCACCCTTGAAATCTGATGACTCTGTATATCTGATCAAATTCCTCATCCACCACATCCCGCAGGTTGATCTGATCACTGAGCTTGACTTCAAGAATCCTGTTAAACTGATTTAGCCAGAAATCCCTTTTTCATTAATGTTTTACTCAGTAAGCTTTCATGCATTGGACTCCATCCTGTTCCTTGATTATAAATTTCCACTTCTCCATGTTGTATTTGGAATAGGGCCCCAGTACTATACTACAGCTTTCTTTTCTTCTATTAAAATAGCGTCTGAGTAAAATCTGTATTTTATCACCTATTTCCCAGCTCTGTAATTTCTTTGACACAAACTGGCCCTTGGAGGGGTGACAGGGAGGAGCAGGACCATGTTGTGGTGCCCATGACTCAGGTAGAATCAGAGTCATCATAGGACCCTGGGACTTCCCATCCAGGACTCTAAGTGTGCACTTCTAGCTGCTTGATTAGAGATTCATTGGTTAGTCCAATGCCTGAGTCAATGCACCAGATGGCAGTCAATTAATATAGAGAAGGACAAATTTTAATCATGCAGATACTAGAATCTGTACTAGAGCCCCAGATACATGGGCTGGGTTAAAGTCCTAAGTTTCTCTATTTATACGAGGCTATTCCCTGTACGAAAAACTAGCTAGGTTGGAATCCCAAGTTAGTTAAAAATGATTCCAATACTATTTATTATAGTATTCTTATAGTATTCTCAAACCCCTGTTGACTATATGCTCTATTCGACAAGCTCTGCTTTTTATTAATTAATTAGTTAGTTAATTAATTTATTTATTTTTGATCCCAGAGAGATAGGAAGAAGGTGGGAAAGAGAGAGACAGACAGACAGAGAGACATCAATGTGGGAGACACATTGATTAGTTTCCTTCTGCATACACCCCAACCGCGGACCGAACCTGCAACCTAGTCATGTGCCCTGACTGGGAATTAAACCCATGACCTTTTGGTTTACAGGAAGATGCTCCAACCAATTGAGCCACACTGACCAGGGTGTCTACTCTCTTCACTATTGGGATACTTTTACTAACAATACTATGGAATATTGGTGATCTCTGGAAAACTTAAGGTCTTCCCAAACTGGCTCCTCTGAGGTCTCTTTTTTCCCAAAACCTCTATTTCTTTCCATTTCCACCTTCAATCTTTTCTTCAGCACCCTCAGTCCTTCACATCCCCCTCTACTTCACCCCTCTGTCGACACTACCCCTCATCAAAATCTCTCAAGGAATTCAGGGACCTCCGAAAACAACCAACCATCTGACAGTGAAAAAGTTCCAGCAAAGCAGACTGAAAATGGCCAATGCAGTTAATTTACCATTCTTCCTGCACTTATGTAAATAACCAGGCCAAATCTAATGAGATCATACTTGTAAACAGAATCAAAGTGGGGTTAGTGGTGACGGTAAAGAGAAATGTTATGTTTGAATAGAAAACTATAGTGAATCCTTGTGGGTTTTCAATTCTAATTTCCTCTACTATGTGGCTACAACTCTCTAATGTTTCCAATTTTTCTTTTACCTTCCTTACTCAGTGCCATTGAGGTAAAACCTGACTAAGACTTTTATTTGGATTATCTAAGGAAGCCCCTGAGTTGGAGCTAGAAGCCTTCATGCTCTACTTCAAGTGATAAGCACACCTGTAATACTGATACTTCTGCCATCACCAGATATATGCAAAATGCAAATCAGCGTACCTATCAGCTTGTTACTGTTATTCTGTCAAATCAATTTAGCCAGTATCTCCCTTACCCTTGATGTGTTCTTTTAGTAATTTCTTTGTTTTTCTTTTCTTTTTTTTTTCAGTGAAAACATTTATTTTACAACAGTTATCCTTAAATCAACACTCAGACATACAAGATGGAGATCACTGTGGGAAACCATCACAATCCTCCAGCCGGGCCGTCAGGTGTGCATGTGGGAGTCAGGGCCCTGAGGTGCCCCAGCTCTGCTGGGTTCCAGCAACAGGACAGAACCAGCTGAGACAATGCTTTCTATGCACTGCACTTAGTTTCAAAATTTAAAAAAAAAAAAAAAAAAAAAGCACGTAGGTATATTGCAGTACAAACTGCCTCCCCTTACCGTAAAACATGAGTCCATTTTCCAGGGAAACAAAATCTGCAAAGCTGTGCCTGTAGGACCCCAGCCTGCCCCTGCCTGGATGATGGGTGGTATGGCTTTGCTCTTTCCTGCAACTCCTCCTCCTGGGGTCTGTGGTCCCAAAAGAGGGTGTTTGGAATGCAGCTTGGTCACTGATTGTATCTGATGCTTAGAAAATTTTAAAGTTTCCAAAGACGAATCGGTTTCTACCACCTCCCAGATGTCACAGGGCACTCAGCTGAGGGTCAGGTAATCTTGTGAAGGGAGGGCCCCGGGGGATGAGCACCCTACCCTGGAAAAGCCCACAAGGGCCACCGCAATGGGCTCAGGTACAATGCTTGGCTGTCCACACAAGTTCTAGGTACGTAGCAGCGTCAGTGGTCTATTCCATGCACCCAGCAGAGGAGCTCCCAGGGACCCTCCTCCTGCCCTGACATACCAGGCCTTTTGAGCCAAGCTTTATTGCCCTTGCTGCTTTGCGGCGGGACAGCAGCAGTCACGTCTGCTGAGTGATATATATACATACGTACACATATGGGTATGCACCCACTGCCCACGTCTGCAGTACAGACGACACCAACCATGCTGGTAAGGACTGTAAAAACATAGCTTTTGCCAATTTCACAGAAAGATGATTCACAATCAAAATAACAAAAACAGGTCAGCCCTGTTTTTGCATGTGTCACATGCATTCACAACTCAAATAGAAAGGAATAAGATCAGTCACTTGTTTCATACCCTTCACAACCCATGTAAAAACCGCTTGCTCTGCTTTTGGCTATAAATTTCAACTTGTCCAAAGTTTATTTGGAATTGAGTCCAGTTCTATATACTGAGATTTCTTTTCTCCTGTTGCAATATTTCTGATTAAAATCTGTTTTTACCATTTTAACTACTGTCCAACTCTGGAATTCTTTTTCCTTTTTTGGGGTGAGGGTGGTAGGAGGGGAGAAATTTTGCACCAAGCAGAGAAAGGGCAAGTGGCAGGGAAGAAAAGTGGCATAGGAAATCACTTCAGAGACTCAGTATGAGCGCGATGGAAAAGAGTCAGGTGGAGGGAGAACGCAGCGGGGATTCAAAAGTAAAAGATTTTCTCACATTGAAACTGTATATTCTAATTGGAGGGAAAGAAAATACACTCTCAATCCCACTACCCTGAGATAATAACAAATACTGTATTAAAGTATTTTTCAGTATAGTTTCAACATATAAATTTTAGTACTGAATAATTTTATGTACTATTTTAATTGTATTTTTCATGTTACAATAATATTCTATGGAAAATAACTTTATAACTACTGAATTATTATTTTAATTAAGCAATTTTTAAACTTTACATCAAAATTGAAGGGAAGATACATAGATTTCACATGTACCTCTTCCCCATATATATGTATAGCTTCCCTTAAAGTCAATGTCTCCCACTCAAGTGGTATATTTGTTACAATTTTTTACAAAGGTTTGGTTGAAGCTTTAGATCAGAGAGCAAAGGGTAACAGAATGTGCCACTCAAAAATATGCCTCTTCAATATAAAGCTATTTTGAGAAAAGGCAAGACCCAGAGAAACTCTGACAACACAGTAAAGATTACCCATATGTAAAAAGAAATTTACAAAATGTGCCTATACCAGGGAGAAAGCTATTCTCAGAAATATTTTTTCTTTACCAAAGAGACTTATCTGTTTGGCAGGCAGCCTCTGTATACCAAATTTTATTCTTCTTGTCTTCCTGTGACTTGCCTTCCTCCAATTGAAGCTCCATAACTGTATCTCTTTTCTTACCTCAGGATGGTATATAAAGTTCAATTATCAGGCTGCCTTTGTGTTTCACTAATTTGTGTGGTTCCTGTGCATAGTACATAATTTAAAGTGATTTATCCCCTGTCAATCTGTTTTTTTATTAAAGGGGTGTCCTGTATAGAGTTCAAACAATGAGAAGCTGGAGTGCTTGACAACAGCAAGTGTCACCAGACCCTACTCATGACAAGCAGCTTGAAAATACTTGGAAATAATTTTTTACCCCCTCAGGAAAAGGGACTTCTTTTATATGGCTTTACAACAGTGACACAGAGAAGCAGGTTAGAGGAAGAGCTTTAATTAGGGGATCTCACAGGCAGATAATCTTCCTGAAGATATTTACAGATGAATATAAAAGCAAAATTTCCAGAGCCCCTCTTCAGTTACTCATTGAGATTGTAATTAGAATTGTAATATACCTGTTATTTGAGGACAATGTAAATATTTCTATGAAGATAATTTGTTAAGAAATAAGATTGTTTTTTTTAATTCCTTCACGTCCTTTGTGTCCTGCAGCAAGGTTTTGTACTTTTTTTCATATAAAATCCACATATCTATTTTACAAGTTTTTCTGGGTATTTCTCTATTTTTTGTTGTATCTGTACTGTTTGGGCATGCATGGACATGAAATGCAGTAAACTAATTAGAAACTCTTAACATGACCTTTTGGGACCACGTTCATCTTAAACAGATTTTGACAATCATTCCTGTAGCAACTATTGATTGAGATCCTGCTTTGTGGCAAGCTCAGATAGGCCCATGTGCCCAAACACTGAAAACAGAGGACAGATGGGCCCATACTCAGCATTACCCAACTTCTTCCTCAGGATAAGACTAAGCAAGCAAAGGATTAGGGGAATAGCATCTCTAAATGTGCATTCTGCAAATATCAGCCCAAGGACATCAAAATCACGGTGTGCATTCTCAATCTTTGACAAATAGAGAAAGTTTCTTAACTTTCAACTTCAGATTTTTAACTCATTAATGTGAGTTGGCATTAATATATTTTGAAAAGTAAAAAAAGAAAAACAAATTGCAAATTGTTAAAGAGAAGACCTAAAATGTTTAACAAATTTTAAGATCTCAAGTGTTGTTCAACAAAACAATTACTTTCAAACTGAGCCAAGTAAACAAGCCCATTTGAAATAAAATTCTACATTGGAAATGAAAAGACCTGAAACAACCATATGGCTTGCAATTGTATTTTGGTTAATCTTATTAAATTTAAAGTTAAATTAGGTTCAGAATGCTATTGGAAGTTAAATGCCATGTAAATTAGTAATTCAAGTTTTAAACTAATAGCATTAGTTTGGATTTTGAAATAAACTGATTAAAAACCACATTTGTGCAAAATAAAAATGTTTTAAACTTTGGAAAAATTCATTAAAGTTGCTTGTACGAAAATATAACAAGCAAACTAATGAAAGGGACAAACCAGCAATACTAAGCACAGAATAGTATAGCAGTGTACAAATTTCAGGAGCAGGTGCATTTAAGACAAAACCAAAGTAAGATAAATGCAGTTGACACCAGAGTCTTTCTATATCTTTTAAAAATAACTTAAAGATTGATAAAAGAACAAATAATAACTAATAATATTAATTGTATGCATTAATGACTAAAATCAAACTCATTGTCTTGTTTTTCCTCCCCAGTGGTATTTTCTACATAAGAATATGAAGTTCAGAACAGGCCTCTAAAGATGTGCTACTTCATCGTGTGGATTATTTTGAGCTGAAGGCAGTTGAGACCAGGTTTAGGAGACACATCTGCCCATCCCTTAACTATCCAGAAGAATCTAATTGGGGACCTTGCCTATAATAACAGTTATTAACAGAGAGAACTTTTTATGACTTATTTATAGGACATGAAATCTTTCTTTAAAATCATCACCCGAGGACATGCTTATTGATTTTAGGGAGAGGGAAAGAGAGGAAAGGGAGGAAAAGAGAGGGGACAAGAAACATTGATGTTGATCTGGGAGGAAAACATCGGTGTGAGATAGAGGCATCCATTGGTTGCCACTTGTAAGTGCCCCAACAAGGGACTGAACCTGCAACCCAGGCATGTGACCTGACCTGGCATCAAACCCGCAACTTTTCAGTTTATAGGACAACATTCCAACTAATGAGACACTCCAGCCAGGGTATACAGGGAAGACTTTTAATTACTGAACATCTGCTCTTCTTGTCAATCAACAATGACCTTCTTCCCTTCTGAAACCTCTGCTGCTTAATCTCAGGATGTCACATATGCCACATTTTAGCCTTCTTTCTTGGAACATTTCATGTATGGGAAGATCCCTTACATACATGTGCAATAAAATTTTATTATCAGCTCTTATTAATCTGCTCATGTCAGTTTGAATTTTGACCAACTGAAAGAACCTAGAAGATTAAAGGAAAATTTATTCCTCCTCTAAAAGTACAACACTTTCTTTACTGTTTTGTTTTTCATCCAAGGCTCTTTCAATAAATTGGTCAGGAGGTGTTAATAACCACTAGCGACTAGGTCTAGTTTCACAGGTCGAACACTATAATATAATTGGGATTATCTCACACCAACGTCTGCAATTAGAATACTTCTATTATATCCTTTATTATTTTAAGGGCTTGCTAAAGCAATTTCTATTCATCTTTCACAACAGATTTAGAACATAAGAAATAGCATTAAACACTAACACATTTTTACTTAAAAGTCTGCACTAAGTTATGTCTGAAAACATTCCATTGTTAGAATACAGATATAAACAAATTTATAAAAAGAGGGGAAAGAAAAGGAAATCAATTCAATCAATTATTTTAAAGTTGTCATTGCATTTTAAGTATTACTGTTAGTCTTATTTCTCAGAGAGTTTCCACAGAATTTCTTTCTAAATTGAATAAAAAAGACAGTTTTATGTGGTTATTTTAAACTAAGAAAGTAATATGACACGCTGGATTAGATAGACGTATTCTTTCTAGTTAAAGCATCCTAGGAGACATTTGTACCCTGAACATTTTTATTTCCTTTCTTTTTTCTTTTTAGATCATAAATCATGTTTATTCTATTACAGTTGTCTCAATTTTAACCCCTTTAACTCTCTCCACCCATCCCACCCCCACTCCGCGCTCCCACGGTCAATTCCCACTCTGTTGTCCATGTCCATGGGTCATTCATACATGTTCTTTGTCTAGTCCCTTCCCCTTCTTTCCACCATTGTCCTCCTTCCCCATCCCCTCTGGTCACTTCAGTCTGCTCCATGTTTCCTTGCCTGTGGTTTATTTTGTAAACATTTTTAAAAAGCAGTGGATTCATTATATATGCATCGTGACTAGGTAGTTTGACAGATCTAACAGCGTGAGGTCACCGTATAATGAGGGTTATCTTATATTGTTACTGAGCAGAAGAAATGGTGCAGCTACTTAGAAGAACCTTGTGACAGTTCCTCTAAATGTTTAACCTGGAGTTTGTCCCCTTATGACCCAACAATCCCATTGCTACTGTATATACCAAGATAAAATTTCCACATAACTGTTTTACAAAAAAGACGCATAGCAGCTTTATGCATAATAGTCAAATTAGGGGAAATATTCACATATTCATTTACTGACAAATCAACAAATATGGTACATTTGTACACTGAAATATTCTTTGTCCATAAAAAATGAAGTATTGATAATTAAGCTAATTAAGAAGTCAATCACAAAAAAACTCATATTATTCATATAAAATGTCCAGAATAGGCTAATGCATATAAAGATAGTTTAGTGGTTTTTAGGGACTAGGGAGTGAATGAAGATTGACTGCTAATAGGTACAGGGTTTTTTGTTTTTGTCTGATTAAAATGTTCTCAAATTAGAGAAAGCTGATGGTTTCACAGCAATAGTAATATGCTAAAAATCACTGAATGAAACCCTTTAATGTGAATTTTTTGTATGTGAATTATATCTCAGTGTAGCATATTTATGTGCATATGAATCTACATATGCACATAATTCTTTTATTCATCTATTTATCTACAAAAACCAGTCCCCCAACACACATATGTACACACACTGTGAGCTAAACTTTATTTTTCTGATGACTATCCTGACATTCTAAATCTGCATTATCTTTGCCAAGTAACTTTTAAATTTGAATTCCCGGTAAGGAAAGAAAAAGAGACTCCAGGAATTCTCATCACTAGTGGAAGTTTTTGTCTTAAGTATCTTAATGCATTACAGGAAAGTTTAAATGACATTTTAATTCTTCCATTTTTCAGAGTAATGTTTATGTTTCTTCACATGGTTTTAAAATAACCTGCCTCTTACCAGTCTTCATAGCCTCAGTCATTTTAACTTCTCTCATGCCTTATTGCTGAATCACACTGACCTTTCTTAAATTATTTGAATGGGCTGCAATCCTCCAGTCATTCCAAACTTGCCTATAATTCACTGACTCACTTTCCCATATTGACATCAGCTGCTTCCCTGACACCAGCTAGCTAATATCTACTGAATAGTCAGAAACTGATAGACCTGCTACTGCCTCTAGGAGTCTTTCCCTGATCTCCCACAACTTGGTGTCTTTCCTGTAAAACCCCCCAAATATTTTATTTTAATTACTTGTTCAATTTTCTCCACATCCACACTGTTATAGCTGGGAGAGCAGGAATCACTCTCATATCGTTATAGCTCACTTTGAAAAATAATCTTATATTCAATCAATATTTTAAATAAATTCATGGAATAATATCTGAAAGATATTTTCCATGCTTTAAATAAACTTTGAAAAACATGTTAATGTTCTTGTTGCTCTGCTTCTTCCTGTCTTAAAGTGAAGCAGCCCATGTCAGGAGGCTCCATAGTGCTGATGAGTGAGGGACAGGGAGAAAACCATGTTTTTTCCTGTATGAGTAAGTTTATTAACATCTCTGAATCTCACTTTCCTCATCTGTAAAAGGCATAATAATACCTCAGAGTACTGTTTAAGAATAAAAAGATATGTATGTAAAGCATGTCAATTTAGCAGGTAATTCTTCTCTTTCCCATCTTTGCTCCCCAGTCGTTTTTGAGAAATGACATCACTAAGGTTTGTGGTAAGTCAGAATCATTCTGTTTTCTTGCACATAAGAAAACAAGTTATTTACACCACTTCTAAGCAAGAGTGACAAACAAATCAATGTATTTTATAACTTTAAAAATCCTTTTTCAAATAGATTTGATGTATACATATATTTTATAAATTTCCTTAGAAATATATTTTACCATTGTTTTATTGAAAAACAATATATAATATGCCATGCCAGATGATTCTGTTTAACCCCATTTTCTAACATTTCTGTTTTCAAGGGCCTAGAAGGAGTTCCAAAGGGAGGAAAAGAGTGAATCATTGCCTTCCTGTACATGAATTTTGGATTGTCAAACTATATTTGAAAATACCCATGTAGCCTCACTTCAAAATAGATAAAGCACTGATTTCATCAGAAGCATGACCTTTTTCATTCCCTGGGTACTTCTGCTTTAATCCAAGGAGTCTTTGTCCTTGGTCTTAAACAATAAGGGCCCATTTAAAACAACTTAGAAAAAGACCATGTATCTTACTATGCTCTAAATATAAGGTATTGGGCACAGAGAATTTGGACCTAAGACTAGTAAGGTTCTTTTGTCTGAGAGAGAAAAGCAACTCTTTATCTGAGGCTAAATCAGCTTCCTACTGCTACTGCTATGGAAATATGACTCTCTCTTTTTTTTAATCAAGCTTACAGGCCAGTCATGTGACATGGCAGAAAAGCTATGGAGAATAGTGAAGTCGAGAGTCAGGAACCTTCTTTCAAAATATATGGGCTAGCCAGTGGCTAAATTTGCAGACTCTGAAACCTAACTGCTTGGCTTCAAATACTTTTGCATTCCATATGAGGTAGGTTTCTTAAGTTCTCTGTGTAACCAGTCCCTTCATTAGTCAAATACAGATGATAAGAATAGTATTCTCCTCCTAGGTTATTGGAAGGTTTACCATAAGTAAAGTGCTTTTAGGACAAAATAACAATCAATGTTAGTTATTATTATCAAGTATCACCTTCCAACAATGGACAAATGGTTGAATCAGCCTGATATGTTGCCTGCAGTTAGACCTTGGTCCCTGAGTTCAGCTAAGAAAGAATTCAGAGCCAAGAATTCTTATAAAGACGAAAGTTTTTTAGAAAGTCACAGAGGTAGACATGAGCCAGCTGGGCTGCATGAACTCAGGAAACAAGTTGCAGAGGCAAAATAAGGGCCCTTGGAGCTTAAGAGAAAGAAAGCAAAGGAAACACAACTAAGGAAAGAAGCCAGGTGGTGGGAGCCAGGAAGACGAGCTGGATCCCTTGTCCTCCAAGGATTTGTAATCTGTTTTTTAAAGGCAAAAATTTTAGAGGAGGTCTCAGGGGAGGATCTCAATAGACTATATATCAGTTTTCAGGTGCGTCCTTTTAGGGCCACGGTCTCTACTGACTGGTCAGTGCTACAGTTGGAGGTCATTAGCCAACGTAACTGACCCTGAGGCCAGCCATGGCTTCACTTTGCCTGGTTTTGCTTCTTCTGGGCCTGGACCTGAAACACAACCAAAGACTAAATGTTATCTCTAGTTTGACCAAAACGCTGCCTCTGTAGTCAATGGACCCAAGTCTTTGTTCATAAAATTATTTGATTCTGATAAGAATCACATCTTCCCAAGCCCTTAATGGTTAAAACACTTCATGATTAAAGGGAGAAGAGGCAGGTGAGTCCGGGTGCTGGATGAGGCCAGTCTGAATCAGCTATTTGTCTCAGTTTTCCCATTCCACCTGCTAAGGAACTTTCCCAGCCTCTTACTATCTTGCCTGAAATAGAAGCAATGAAGGATTAATCAAACAGTATTGGATTGGACTGTATGTGTTAGGATCAAAATCAGACATGTTTTATTTCAAAATAAGCAAATGCTTATTGAGGTTCCTGTTTCAGATTCAAAGAGACTAGCCACATTAATTACACTGCATTTTGAAGTTTAATATAATTAACATAATTTATTATATCTAACATAACTATATTGTAACAAGAAACAAGATACATATTTCATAATACATTTCTGTAGTAATTCAGCAAAACATGATTAGGAGGAAATATTTACAAATGTGGTTGTTACTAAGAAATTGATTACTTGGATAGTTGTTTTCCTCTCTTTCTCCCTCGCTTCCTGCCTTCCTTTCTCTTTCCTTTTCTTCCTTTCATTCTTTTTTGGGGGGAGAGATAGGTTTAATTAAAATGTGTTCTCCTATTTATTTTGTCATATGCATTCAACTTGTGTGGTATTTGTCAGAGGACCATGCTGAATCGAAATGTAGCTCTAAAAAAATTAGTTCTGCTCACAGATGGAAGACAGGATACGTGATAATAAAATGATATCATTAGGACATGTGCCTTGGCTGAGACTGTACATTTTTTCCTCTTTTGAAGCATTAATTATTCCTTTGTAAATATTTCTAACTTCCTTTGAAATGCCGCAGTTCACAAGAAAGTGTGTGGGCTTTAAAATTTGAATTAAAACAAATAAAAGGTCTGGTAGTTATCTGGGCCAGTTATATAACCTCACCAAGCATCAGTGTCGGGGTCTTTAAAATGAAGATAATGTCTAATTTTAAGGACTATTTTACGGCTTAAAGAGATAAAGCAGATGCTAATGTCTACAGCATTATGTACATAGAATTAAATGTAAGCAGGAACTTTTCCCTCCTTTGTCTTTAAAATATGAAGGCCTTGTTGAGCTGTGGCTGTGCCCACACCTGTTTGTTTCCCTTTAATGAGACCTTCTGACTGATGACATACCTTTCTTATAATAACAGACTATTTGTGCTTCATAACTTATTGGTTGTGATTTGCATGTAATTTGAAACAGCACTTTCACACACTGAAAAACATGATTCATATGAAAACTCTTGTGGTAGGTAGTAAGTCAAAACATAAATTTGTACAGTTTAAATATCTAAGACTCTACCTTGGAATCCTAGGCCTGAAAGAGACCTTTGAGGTTTTTTATTCTGTCTTTTAAAATTTTTACACCATAAACTGTGGATCCTGTGGAGCTGAAGAGTTGCAGCAGAGGGCCCTGGAAATATGGCTGCAAACATGGTCTGTAGAATAGATGAATATTTTCATAATATTCACTATATTTGTTAAGTGACTAAAAGAAGCACATGCAAACAGAAAAGTTGTTTTTTAATGTTAAAATCTGCAAAAGTTACCTCTCACTGTAGTGAAGACAATAAAGGGGGGTCCTCTGTAAAGTGTGTAGCAGGGTAAAATAATTGCTAACCCTCAAATAGCCTGGAAGCCGTATAACTAACCTAAATTCTTTCCTTTTCCATAGGGAAGCTGAAGCCTAAAATGATAAAGTGAATTTTTGAGCTGGTACAACTAAATATGTGGTAGGTAAGAGTCTAGAAAAGAAATGACTGCAGGAACAGTACAATGTCCTCACTACAACTATCGCAAAATTTTAAAGAAACCTTTTATTTTGAGATAATTGTCGGTTGACATGAAATTATAAGAAATAATAAAAATGACCTATCTACTCTTTGTCCTGTTCCCCAAAAACATTTCAAATTATAACATTATAAAAAGATAGGATTGACATGGAAAATATGTTGACGTTTTCATGTGATTATTGACTCTGTATATATTCTTTATTTATTTTATATTTTTTTTTCTACTTTTAAATCATGTTTATTCTATTATGATTGTCTCAATTCTTCCCCCTTTGCCCTCCTCCACCTATCCTGCCCCGCCCCCCATCCCACAGTCAATTCCCACTCTGTTGTCCATGTCCATGGGTTGTTCATACATGTTCTTTGCTTTGTTTTCCATGGGTATTTCTGTATATTCTTTGAAGAAATATCTACTCAGATTATTATGTCCATTTTTTAAAAAATAAGGTCATTGTCTACTATTGAGTATAATTTGTCCTTATATATTTTAGATACAAGTGGCTTATCAGATGTATGATTTGCAAATGATTTTCTCTCAATACTTAGGCTATATCTCTATTTTTTTAATGTCCTTTGAAGTAAAAAAAATATTTAATTTTGATGATGTTCACTTTATTTGATCTTTTGTTGTGCTTTTTGGAACACATCTAAGAAACCATTGCCTTATCCAAAGTCACAATTTTACACCTATGTTTTCTTCTGTGAGTTTGACAAGGAGAAAATTCTTACTGTAAATTAAATTACAGTAACCAGAGAGAGAAAGAGGCAAAACTGTTTGTTAACAGCAACAGGCCAGGCAACAAAACACTGCTCACATTTCTGTGGATGCCTGTGGAAATACTGGATTAATTTCTAGGTGACAATTTTGTAGGCTATTTTAGTCATCAAACTCCAGGAAACTCCACTTCTTGTTTACACATGGGCTTTTTGTACTGCTGCCCACAACCAATCCACAGGAGTGGACACTTCCTTTTTTCAGACCCTGTGCCTATAGCAAGGTTGGCCTTGTTTCAACTTACCCCACCTCTGAAAGTTCTTTCATACAGCCTGCATCTTTCTCCCCCCTTTACCCACTTGATGTATTAAAATGTTTGCAAACTCCTAAACAATGTACATGTTGTCTTTCCTCCTGGCCATTCTTCTGGTGGTTTAGACTTGCTACCCAAAGACCAGTCTTCCTTTCTATAAGTAAAGTTTTGGCTCAAGAAAACCTCACTTATAGAGAAGTCTTTTAGCTGTGAAATATTTTTTTGTTTTATAAGTTTTATTATTTTAGCTCTAACATTTAATTCATTGAAGCACGTTGAGTGTGTGTGTGTGTGTGTGTGCACGCGTGTGTAGCTGTAAGTTTTTGTAAATATTCTTCTTTGCTTGAAGTATTTCCACTCTGTTTCTGGATTGCTAGAAGTTTCTCCCTTTTACTCCATCAATGTGTATTGAGTTTTGTCAAAGGCTTATTTGTGTCCATTGATATGATCACATGATTTTTTTTATCCTATTGATACGGTGGATTCCTTTGATTGAATTTTGCATATTGGATCAGCTTTTTATACCTGAAATAAACCCTACTTGACTATATTGTATAATTTCTTCATGTATAATTAGATTCAAATGACTATATTGAATATTTGGTTGATGCTTTTTGTATGTAAGTTCAAGAGAAGTATTTAAAAATATATTTTATTTTTATTCAGTCTTTGTTTGGTTTCACTATCTGGGTAATACTGGCTTTAAAAATGAGGTCAGAAGTGTTTCCTCTTATTTCATGGAGGATATTATAATGTTAATTCTCTAAGAGTTTGATAGATCCAAGAGTAAAGATATTTGTGCCTAAAGATTTTATTGGGAAGAATTAAATTATGTTTCCAATTTATTTAATGATCACAGAATTATTTAGATTAGCTTTTCATTTTAGTTGGGTTGTTACAGTTTGTAGTTTACAAAGAAGCGGTTCAGTTCTCCAAATTTGTGGACTTTCTGAGTATAAAGTTGCTTATAATGTTCTATTATTACCCTTTTGATGTCTTCAAGATTTGCAGTGATAAATCCTTTTTCATCCCTGCTATGGTCATTTGTGTCTTCTCTGTATTTACCTTTCATAGTTTTTCTAGTGTTTTATTATTATTTTTAAAAAGTTTTTGGAAATCAGTTGTTTCACAGATTTTCTTTATTTTTCTATTTTCAATTTAATTATTTTTCAGCTTTTATCCTTATTTAACATGTTCTCCTTGATTTTCCCACCTCAGGTTTCAAGGTAGGATTTAGATTATTGATTTAAAATATTTTCATTTCTCCAATGTAAGTTTTCAGGGGCATAAATTTTTTTCTCTCATGATTGCTTTAGCTCACTGATTTTCAACTGGTATGCCACAGAAATTTTAAAACATGCAATACCTGACTATTTAGTCAGGGGCACTGATCCCTTTACTCTAAGACTGTCAAATAAGAAAATGAAAACAGCCAACACAGCAATAGCCTCCTGTGTGAACGAATAAAAAATGCTGATGGAATGAGATTTAATTTGGGGTGGTCAACATACAATACAACGTACAGAGAAGCTATTATGGAATTGTATACCTGGAACCTAGATAACTTTATTAACCAATGTCATCCCAATAAATTCAATAAAAAGGTATATACCTTTTTTTGTCAGTTCAGCAAAAAATGTATTTTTTGCCCTGGCTGGTGTGGCTCAGTGGATTGAGTGCTGGCCTGTGAACCAAAGGGTCACCAGTTCAATTCCCAGTGTAGGGTACATGCCTGGGTTGCAAGCCAGGTCTCCAGTAGGGGGCTTGCGAGAGGCAACCACACATTCATGTTTCTCTCCCTCCCTTCCCCTTTCTAAAAATAAATTTAAGAAATGTAAAATCCTTATTTTAAAATATATACATAGTGAGTATCACCGAATTTTAGTAATTCGTTTATGTGTGCCATGAGATGAAAAAAGTTGAAAATGACGGTTTTAGCTGCATCCTACATATTTCGATGTTTTACCTTTTTATTAATTCAGTTTTATGTAATTTTTACTTTCTTTTAAGCTCTCCTTTATTGATATGCATTATTTTGCAATATGATGTTTAATTTTCAAATTTTAGAAGTTTTTACTTTTATCATTGTATTATTGGTCTCTAGTTTGATTTCATTACTGTCAGACAATGTCGTTTATTTTAAATTTGTGGTTTGTTTTATGGCCCTGAATATGTTCCCTCCTGGTGAAGTTTTCATTCCCTTTAAAAAAAATTAATGTGCATTCTGCTATTATTTGATAGAATATGCTATATAAGTTAATTAGATCTTGTTGGTGAATTGTGTTGTTCGCGTTTATACATGATGATTTACTGTTTAATACTTGTATCAGTTGCTGAGAGTAGAGTGTTGGCATCCAGACTCTAATTGTGGATTTTTTTTCCTTCAACTCTATAAATTTTTGCTTTATGCATTTTGTGGCTTTGTTGCTTAATGTCACCTTTAAGATTGTTATGTCTTACTACTGAACTGATATTTTTATCATTACATAATGTCCTTTTTAACCTCTAGCAAGCTTCTTTGTTCTGCAATTTAATTTTTCTAATACTTATATTGCCACTCCTTTATTAATGTTAGCATATTGTATCTTTTTCTATTCTTTTACTTTCAATTTACCTGTCCCTGAATTTGAAGTGAGGGTCTTGTAGTCAGGAAATCTTCAACTAGGATTTGATTTTTCTTGTAGAAATAAATTATGAGAATTTTGGAAAATGATTAGCCCATAAACATTGGTTTAATGAACAAATCTGCCATAAATGTGAATGAAATTTACACATATTTTGTACATTCTGCATATTACTTACACTGTTTGCATGTGTAGTATATTTATATTTATCCCAAACTTTTTGTGTAGTAAATTCATTCAAGTGTAAGGAAACTATAGATTAGATATAAAGAAAGCATTTCTTAACCACATACATATTAGTGATCTAACTATGGCAGTCTTAGATTTAATTTTCTCATCAAGAAAGGCAAATGTTACAAGGTGCTTTAGATATAAGTACTTGTATTAAGTGCTATGGTGACATCAGAGTGAGTGTTTTATTTTCTAGGGAAAGATACCAGTCTTCTAAAAGACATCAAAGTAAAGCAAAATTAATGTGAATATAGTCATGTGACACACTATTTCTATCAATGTTGAACCATGCAAAGTTATATGTATTTTATTTTTATTAAATTAATGGGGTGACATTAGTGAATAAAATTATATAGGTTTCAGTGTACAATTCTATACTACAACATCTGTATACAATTTTATGGTGTGTTCACCACCCAAAGTCCAGTCTCCTGTCATCTTTTATCCCCTCTTTACCCTAACTCCCCCACCCACCTTTCTATCTGTTTATAACCATCTTATTGTCTGTGTCTATGAGTATTTTTGTCCTACTCCCTTCAACTCTTTCACCTAACACCCCAATCCCTCTGAGAGCTGTCAGTCTCTTCTCTGCAGCTATGACTCTGTTTCTATTCTCTTACTTTATTTTATTCATTAGATTTCACATATAAGTGAGATCATATGGTACTTTTTTCTCTGATTGGCTTATTTCACTTACATAATAACCTCCAGATCCATCCATCCTGATGCAGAAGATAAGATTTCCTTTTTTTTTTACAACTGAATAGTATTCCATTCTGTAAATGTACCACAGCTTTTCTATCCACTCATCTACTGATGGGCACTTGGGCTGCTTCCAGCTCTTGGCTAATGTAAATAATCCTGCAATGAACATAAGGGTACATATATTTTTTCAAATCAGTGTTTTGTGGGGGAGTGGAGGTAGAGCTTCAGAAATATTCCAAGAAGTGAAATCGCTGGAACATAAGGCAGTTCCATTTTTAATTTTTTGAGGAAACTCTATATTGTTTTCCACAGTGACTGCACTAATTTGTATTCCCACCAACAAAGCAGAGGTTTCTCTCTTCTCCACATCTTTGCCAACAGTTGTTTTTTTGATTTATTGATGATGGCTATTGTGATAGGTGTGATATGATATCTTATTGTGGTTTTAATTTACATTTATCTAATGACTAGCACCATTGAGCATCTTTTCATATGTCTATTGGCCATCTGTATAGTTGTTTTTTGGTTTTGAGTTGTGCAAGTTCTTTACAAATTTTGGAAATTAACCCCTTTATCAGGTGTATCATTGGTGAATATGTTCTTCCATTCAGTGGGTTGTCTTTTCATTTTGTTAATAGTTTCCTTTGATGTGCAAAAATCTTTCAGTTTGATGAAGTCCCATTTATTTTTTTCTCTTGTCTGAGGAGATATATCATAAAAAAATATTGTTATGAGAAATGTCCAAGATTTTATTGCCTGTGATTTCTTCTAGGATTTTTATGGTTCAAGTTCTACATTTAAATCTATTTTGGATTTATTTTTGTGCATGATCTAAGAAGGTGGTCTAATTTCGTATTTTGCATGTATCTGTCCAATTTTCGCAGCACCATTTATTAATGGGCTGTCTTTACCCCATCTATTCCTTGCCTCTTCTGTCAAATATTAATTGACCATGAAGACATGGGTTTTGAAACCAGAATTGATGCAGGTGCTGATGACCTCCAAATTCATGTATCTAGTTGATATGTATCTTATTTTATTTTAAAATGTTTAAAATAAGATGTCCCTCCAGAACTTCATCTGCCACCCATGGGAACCCAGCCAGCCCTCTTGCAAATCTGCACTCCCTACCCGTCATGTTGTGGTGAAGTGGTTTCTTCCATTTGTCCTCAGTTATAAGACTACTTTCCAGCTAGTGTTTAGTTGGTTATTCAGGATGATTTTTCTTTAATTTAGTTGTACTTCCAGTTTGGGAGGAGCTTAGTGTAGCTCCCACCCACTCTGCTTCAATCTTGGGTTCTAAATCAATTATTCCTTTTTTCAATGAAGTTCTGAACAGGTTCACATGCTGTATTCATCTTCTTGTCTCTCATAAATCTTTTACTTATAACCGTCTCCTTTTTTTCTCCCATGTCATATATTAGTTTAAGATATATCATTTTCTGTCCTGTAGAATGTCTCACAATGTGAATTTGCCTGATTCTGCCATAAGAAATACATAATAATCCCTGGATTATCTTAAATACAAATTCCTCTTTTTGAATAGATTATATTTATTTTTTTCCCTTTTAATTAAATTTAATTGGGTAACACTTGTTATAACAAAATTATACAGGTTGCAGGTGCGCAATTCCAAAACACATCATCTGTACACTGTTTTGTGCTTTCCACCCCAAGTCATGTCTCCATCCATCACAATTTATTCCCCAAAACCTTCCTCCACCTCCCTACATGTCCCCACCCCCAGCAATCATCACACTGTTGCCCATTTCCCTGAGTACTTTTTCTTTTATTTTCTTTTGTGCTCAATCCCTTTACCCCCATACTCAGCCCCCGCCCCCAACAACTTTCAGACTTCTCTCTATGAGTCTGTCTCTAGTTTGTTTATTAGTTCATTTCCTTCATTATATTCCACATATGAGTGAAATCATATGGTGCTTTTCTTTCTCTGACTGACTTAGTTTACTCAGCATAATATTCTCCAGATCCATCTGTGCTGTCACAAAGGGTAAAATTTCCTTCTTTTTTTTACAGCCAAGTAGTAGTTGACTGTGTAAATGTACCACAGCATTTTTATCCATTCATCTTTGAGGTCCTGATCCATCTGCAGGCACACCTATCATCACAGAAAGTTGCTTAAAAATCCAGAACTGCAGGCCTTATCCCAGACCTGATGAATGTGAATCTCCATTTAACAAAATCCCAGGATGCCTCATGTTAAATGAAGTTTTAGAAACACTGGTTTGTTATACATTCATTTAAAAAAAAACAGAAATATCCTTTGTTAAAATACTAACTTTCAAGGTACCTATAGTTTAACAAAACTGACAAGTTAAAGTATGAAAATGCACACAACAATAATGATTTCCCAAACTTTGAAAGTAAATGTACTTTCCATGCAACCCAGTTATCACATGTTTAATTAGAGAAGGATTCAGGACACCTAATGCTGAAAAGCTAGACTTATTAAATGGTTATACATGCAATGTTTAAATGAAGAAGCAATAAGTATTCAGTACACAGATGAACTTGTGTACTGAAATTTACATAGGTATTCAGTTCTCAAGACTGCGGGTTATATAATCTTAACTTTTCATTCTTATATAATTTCCTGTATATTTCATAAGCGTCTGTCACTAGACGAACAATGCTGTTAGAACACAATTTTAGGCAAAATAAAGAATGAGGTACCACCTCACACCGGTCACAATGGCCATCATAAACAGATCCACAAACAACAGGTGTTGGCCAGTCAGTGGAGAAAAGGGAACCCTTGTCCACTGTTGGTGGGAATGCAGACTGGTGCAGCCACTGTGGAAAGCAGTTTGGAATTTCCTCAAAAAGCTGAAAATGGAACTGCCTTTTGACCACTGATTCCCCTACTGGGACCATACCCTAAGAATCCCAAAATGCCAATTCAAGAGAACCTATACACCCCAATGTTCGTAGCAGCACAATTTGCAATAGCCAAGTGTTGAAAGCAACCTAAATGCCCATCAGTAGATGATTGGATCAAAAACCATGGTACATTTACACAATAGAATACTATGCAGCAGAAACAAAAAAAGAACTACTAAACTTCACAAAAGCCTGGATGGAACTGGAGAGCATTATGCTAAGTGAAATAAGCCAGGGGGCTAGAGACAAATACAATATGATCTCACCTATAAGTGGAACCTAACCAACAATTCAAAGATGCAAGGAAAATAAGACCAGCAACACTGAAAGGAAAAGAAAACAACAGAGACAAGAGGGAAGGAGGGACGGTGGGCGGGGAAAGGGAAGGGAAGGGAAAAGTCAAGGAACATATAGCAAGGACTCATGGACAAAACCAAAGGGGAAGAGCTGAGGGAGGGGAGGAGGGAGGGGGCAAGGGAAAGTGTTGGCGGGCAGGCAGAGACAAATGTATTTGAAAAAATAAATTAAAAAAAAAAAAAGAATGATATAATATTACTGAGAGAAAGAAACCAAGTTCTTTTAAACTTGTAGGGGATGCCTGCTATGGCTGAAAAAGAGGAGGCTGGATTTTAGCATGTTAAATACACATAATAAATAATCAGCTATCATTCATTCATTCTATAAGCATTATCTGCCTATGGTGGACTAGACGCAGTTGTAGAAGCTGAAGATTTCTGCCAAATGAGATTTCCCCTGCCAAAGGGAATTCCTGATCTAGTGAGAAGATGGACAAGGAACAGACCACGTTGGTGGAATACAAGTGTGATGACAGGGGAAATATTTTTGAGAATAACTCGTCCAGACTATGGAGACATCCATCCTGGAGAAACTTAAATCTAACATAGAGCCTAATGAATGAATAAGCATGAATCCAATGAGATTCAGAGTAGAAAACAGACTTTGTTTTTTTAGGCAAAGGAAAGAGCATGCCCAGATTTGAGAGAGACACTGGCCATGGCACACTAAAAGAATCAGAAAGGCTGTGCAAAAGCTGCATAGAAATATCAACGTTTTCTTTTTCCCATTAGTGCAATGGTGTTTATTTACTTCTTTGAGTGTTCAAGACAGATTTTGTAAGTAAAACATGGCTATGATATATGATGCATGTAAATCATATTCTTGAATATTCACACAAACAAGTCTATTTTCATTCATATCACTACACATTTCATACCAATTTCAATCATCTTATATTATCCTGAGTAAATTTTTTGTGAGGGGAAAGCTAGGTATAAAGAGACCAAATTTGCTAAACTTTGCAATGTTGATACTTTATGATACTTTATGGTCTTTTTGTTGCTTTTTTCACACGAGATCTCTGCTATAAACCCAAAACTGGCCCTCAGCAACATGTTCTTTAGTTTGATTATAGCAACTCTAGGCCACGCTTGGATATCTGTCCTAATAATTAACCCACATATTTTTAAGAGGAACTTAATCCAGCCCTCTCTGCTGTCAAGTTTACATTTTCTAGTCCAGTAACAGATGTCCCCTTTTATTCCACTGTACCTTAGGTGGTCTTCCTTAGAACCTCTTGAGACTGTCTATATTGGAGAGCTTTCTGTGACGACCCATGATACTGGGCAGAGGCCAAAGTGGCTTTTCTTCCCCTGAATTTTGGAAATCCAACTGACAAATGACCCTTAAAGTTGAATTATGCTAAACATAGGGCATGACAGGACTTTTCTTAGAGATACAGTGCATATTTTTATATTAATAAGGGAAGAATTTTGACAAATCTCAAAATATGTGACTTGGTATCTTTCTAAAGTTTCACACATTTATTCTTGTGCCACTTCTGGGAAAAATGGACTAAGGGAAAAATGACTATATAGATCTAAACATATACATTGTAAAAATAGAAAAAGAACATCACAGACCAAGAAAGTGAAAAGGTAGGCAGTTTCATGTCAGAGAGATGATATGAGAAGTTTTAGAAAAAGAATAAACAGATGCCACAGTCATAGAAAGTGTTAGTGAAAAACTGTTTCTCGGATTTGCAAGAAGATAAAGAAGGTGCAAATTGCCTAATTTATTTAACAAATAACATCAGCTCTGTGACAGTAGTTGTACTTCCAAAAGGAAACATTACAGAAAGCCAAGCACTGCTTAGAAGTATCCACAAGGTTTCACTTACGGGGGGCTGCAGTTAGACTTTTGGTACACTGAGTGCTAAGAAAGGAGCAAGCACTGAGGAAATTCTAAATCAGCAAAGTAGGGAAAAATCACTTCTAGTAGAAACCCCATGGGGGCATTGCACAGCCAAAAGTGCAGATGTTTCTCTACAAGGTAGCCCCCCTCAATCATTGAAAATTGGATTGATGAATGCTAGCATGCTAATGGATGACCCTTCCAAAACTACATATTGGTAATCTAAGACTTATAAATGTTGATTTTTAAAAATTAACACTAATGTGTAAACCAGTAGACTGTTCAGAATGACATAGAATTCCAGGTTATGGGCAGAATCTCACAAGTGACAGCTAAGATTCCCTCTACTCCAACTTCACCCCATTGAGTAATCTTTGCTCTTACTGTTACAGCAATTAAGTGTAAAATAACAATCTTTGTTTTAAAAATTCTGGCATTAGCTTTGTATTTAAAACCTTTTATATGTAAAAGTAGTCAGCACTTCTAGGAGCTTGAACAAACTTGTTTGTTTTCTTAAGTAGATGGCAAGTCTAAGAAAAGTTTAATCTGCGTTGCATCACTTATTTTTTTCTTTAATGAATGAATATAGGAATGTGATTTTTATGACCCCTCATGTCTGTTTTGAAGCTTCCTTCTAACTCTTTGTAAGCATTCTGGCAACAAGTTTGATGGTCCTATGGTGGTATTTATTTAAATTGAGAAGGTAAACATTCTCATTTCTCCTGAACTCCAGATCCTTGGGGTAATGTGTCCTGATTGCTCCAGATTTCTATGCTAACTCTTTTAATATTTAGAAGAAAAATTTTAATTCTCTCCACTCTCTTTATTGAACTATGACTTCCATCACTAAACAATGCAATTAATTTTTGACACAGTCACGAGTTGTTTCTGAAGGTTCATTTTCCCTATTTATTGCTCATCTTATCCATGACTTTTAATAAATCAGTTGAGATTATACAGAATCTCCTACATTCCAAATAATAGGAGAGTTATTAAGTATATATTAATTATGATTATTAAGAAAATTAATTTACCGAGCACTATGCAAGACAGTGTTTAAAAATATCAACTTTGCCTCCAAAAAATGGAGAAGATGTACTTTTTTTTCTAATGCTTAATACAACTAAGAGCTCTAGACATTACATTTAAAAAGGAAAAAAAATAAAAACACTGTAAGCTGGAGAAAAGAAAGAAGACCTGCTAGGAACTTGAGGATGGCTAGAGTAGTGATACTGGAGAAGTTAGTCACTTGGAATGCTTATAGGTATAGAGAAATAAAGATAATAATAATAATAAAAGCTCCAAGTAATATAAGAAATATAGCATTGCTCATATAACCAATAGAGAGGTAGGAAGAAAAGGAAACAATTTTTTTTATAAAAGAGAAATCTAAAGTGGAATGGCAGATTAATCTTCAAAATATCAATACTGATATTAGACGTAAATTTTTACACATGCCAGTTAGAAGACAAAGATTGGCAGTGTGGATTAAAAATAATAATAAAGTTACAAAACCATACCCTGCCTACAAGAATCTCAGTTCAAATATAATTATATATGTAGGTAAACAATAAAAAATATACATCTTGCAAACATTACTCCAAATAAGCAGCAATGGCTAAGTTAATAGCAGATAATCCAGACTTCAGAGCAACTACAAATGCCAGTGACAGAGAGGGACATTAAATAAAAGAGTCAAGATAACATAGCAATGTTAAGTGAGTATATACCAAAAACAGAGTCTAAAGTATGTAAGTCAAATACTAATAGAAATGACACATCCAAAATTATGTATGGAGAACAAAACCCTCCTGTTCACCTATTAATAGAACAAAAGGCAAAAGAAGAACTCATTAATCAAACAAACATCAAACAAAAACACCTGATCAACATATATAAAATAATACAACCAACAATATTTATTTTAAGTCCCTGTAGAACATATACCAAGATAGACCATATCTGGTACTTTTTTAAAAAAATTATAAAAAAAATTTTAAAGAAAGGAAATCATACATTGTATGTATGAGAGTACTTTGACTATAATAGAATGAAAGTATAAATAATAGGAAAACCATAGGAAAATCTCCAACACTTGGAAACTAACATACACACCTAAGTAATTCATAGGGCAAACTAAATAAAAATAAAAATAAACAAGAAATTTGTGAGGCACAACTAAACAGGTGCTGAGAAAATTTATAGCACTAAATAGTTACATTTGGAAAAAGGTCTCAAATTGGTCATCTAAGTTCCCATTGCTGGTAATTAGAAAGAGAAGAGCAAAACAAGCCAAACAAGCAAAAAGAAATAAAAATAAAGAGCACAAAACAATAAAATTAAAAACAAAAAATAATTGAGACAAAAGTTGTGTCTTTGAAAAATAATAAAATTGACCCACCTCTAGCAAGACTAACGAAGAAAAAATAAAATAATATATATAAGTTGCTAACAATAAAATGATGTTACAATAAAATGATGGGACATTGCTTTATACGCTGTAGACATCAAAAGGCTAAATGGGATTACTATGAATAATTCCAAACAAATAAATTTGACAAATGATACAAATAGACAAATTCTTAAAAAGTTCCATTACCAAATTCACCTAAATCGAAATGGATAAATTCAATACCCTGTAACTATTAAAGAAATTAAATTGTAATTAAAAACCACTAAAAAATTCTCATGAGGATTTCTACCAAATATTCAAAAATTAACACAAAATTTCTTCCTAAAAAGAAAAGAATGCAATACTTCCCAACTCATTCTATAAAGCCAGTATTATTCTCATTCTAAACTAGATAAAGAAAATACAAACTACCAGTATTATTTATAAATTTATGTGAAAATTCTTAATAAAATATTGGTGAATAGGATCCATCCATCAGCATATAAAAATAATTTCACTCCACAACCAAATGTGGCTTATTCTAGGGATGCCAAAAGATGGCTAAACATTTGAAAATCAATCCACATTTCACAGGCTAAAGAAGAAAAATTAAATGATTAATTATATCAATTGTTGAAGAAAAAGCATTTGCTAAAATTCAATACTTATTCATAAGGACAACTCTCAGTAAACTAGAAATAGGTGTATAACATTCCCAACTTGATGAAGTATACCTAAAAATAATTACAGTGAATATGGTAAAATGCTTACTGTTTTCCCCGTAACATTGAGACCAAGACAAAAAAATTTACTGTCACCACTGCTATTCAACCTAGTACTGAAGTTTCTAGCCAGAGCAATGAAGCAAACAATGGAAAGGTCCTTATTTGTGAGCAACATAATGGTTTATAGAAAATCCTCAGCAATCTACTCCAGAAGACCTAAAAATCATGAGTTCAGCAAGGTCACAATATAAATAATAAACATACAAAAGTCAATTGCATTTCTCTATATTACTGATGAACATATGAAGACAGAAATATAAAACAATACCATTTACTGTTGCTAAGAATGTTTAGGTGCTAATCTAACCCAATTTGTAGAGGAGTTATGTGTTAAAATTACACAACACTACTGAAAAAAAACATAAAGAATACATCAATGAAATGTCTCTCAATTGGAATATTCAACATAATAAAGATGTCAATTATCTGCTAATTTATACATAGGTGTAACACAATTATTATCAAGATCCAACCCCTTATTAAAGAAGATATAAGCTAAATTATTCTAAAATATATGTGAAAAAAACAAATAAACAAAAATAGCTAAAATAATTTCAAAAGAACAAAATGAGAGAAACCACTCCACCCAATTTCAAGAATTACTGCATACTAATCAAGACCGTACAGTGTTGGTGGAAGGGTTAATAAATCAATCAATGAATCTAAATAGAGAAAACAGAAATAGTCCCATACAAGTATTGACAACTGTTGTTTGACAAGAGAAAGAACACCAATTCAATGGAGAAAATATAGTTTATCTAATGAAGCATTGGAGTAATTGGACATCCATAGGCAAACATATGGGCCTGTAACTGAACCTTATGTCATATACAAAAAATAATTCAAACTGAATAAAAAATTTAAATGTAAAATTAATTTAAATCTTAAGAGTATAATCTAGGGCTTTGAAGGAACTATGGCTAGGTAAAGATTTCTTATACTTAAAACCAAAAGCACACACATGAAAGAAAAAAGGTGCATAATTTCATAATATCACATTTTTAAAAATTTTCTGAAAATTATCATTTTAAAAATATCGAAATCCAAGCTATAAACAGAGAAAATATTTGCAAGTCACATATCTGAGAAAATACCTTCATTTACAACCTATAAATACCTTTAAAATTTTTAATACAATTAGAAAATGGGAAAATTATGACTATTCATATTTCACTAAAGAGAATATGTAGATAAAATATGAGCACATGAAAGTATGTTCAACATCTCTAGCCACTAGGGAAATGAGTGCAAATTCAGAGCACAATGATATATTATGACATATTTACCTATTAAAATAACTAAAAATTTTAAAAATAATAATTTTAAACATATACACGAATAGTCTGTCCAGAAAATATCCAGCCATTGTTAATATGACAAGAATGGTTTGTGTGACATTTATGTAATGTGACAGCCAAGGAGAGTAGACTTGAATGTACATGTATAAACAATGAGGAATTCTGTGTATTAGTTAGTGGGGATGGTATTCGCCACTGAGTAAGCATGTGTAGTGTGCGGACATTGCATTCAAAGTGACTGAGTGAGGAGAGCAAGAATCTGCATAAAATTTTGCATTAAACTTGAACATTCCCCCACAGAAACTATTCAGATTATTCAGAAGGCCGCAGCTATGGGCTACTGGCTATTGGCAGCTTCATCACAACAACATGCCTGCTCATATATCACATCTCGTGCAAGGGTTTTTTGGCAAACATCAAATCACTCAGGTTCCTCAACCCCACCACAGCCCAGATTTGGCACCCTGTGACTTCTGGCTTTCCCAAAACTAAAATCACCTTTGAAAGAGAAGCGATTTCAGACATCAATGAGATTCAGGAAAATATGATGGGACAGCTGATGACGATTGGGAGAACTATGTAAGGTCCAAAGGTGCCTACTGTGAAGGGGACAGAGAAGTCATTTTTCTGTGTACAGTTTTTCTTGTATCTTGTATCTCCCTCAATAAATGTCTCTATTTTTCATATTATATGGCTGGATACCTTCTGGACAGACCTCATATTTATATACGATCTTAACAGTGTTAAAATAGTACTATATCTTGATTGCATCGGTTACATCTACACATAAAATAAAATGACAGAGACCTATAAACACGCAATATACCAATATCAGTTTTCTACTGTCAATATTGTACCCTAATTATGTAAGATATAACCATTGGAGAAAACTGAGTGAAGGGACAACTTGATGTATCTGTACTATCTTTAAAACTTTCAGGTAATTTATATGTATTTTAGATGAAAACTATAGAAATTATTAATCAATTAAGAGAGAAGGTGAATTAAGAGAGTAAGTTTCAGTGACAAAAAATCAATTTATTCTACTCTCCGAGTAGCCATTATACACAATGAATTTTGTTGGATGGTACATTAGCTTCTTCAGGCTGCTGTAAGTTTTATCCTCAATAACTGTGAGAAAATAACCTTCTACCTTTTCAAACCACTAAGTTTCTATATACTCTATCTCTATCTATGTCTCTATCTCTGTCTATATCTATATATTTATATATCCATATAAATAATAATTTTTGAATGAAGATGTAATCACCTCATGTTTGGGATCTCTTAAATTGGGCTATTTTTCTATTTGTGTTTTTGTGTTCTTGTTGAACCATCCTTAAGCTCATAACATTTACTTATGTGCAACATTTTGCTCTTGTGATGTGATAACCTCCAGCACAGGAATGTGGGCACAGGTTTCTCTTTCTCATGAAAGTAATTGGTAGACGGTTACTTTGAATCTTTAATCTTTATATCATTACCAACTCCCTTTAACCAGATTAACTAACTAACTAGCTAGACAAGTGTTTTGCAATTAGACCAGGGAAAATTCATTATATTATTATGCACATATACATACCAAGTAGTCCAAGACAATGTAGAATTTAGACAGCAATGCTTTTCCAGAATAAGAGGCTTAAAACAAATGTTCAACCATTACACATGTTCAAAGTCATTTTTAATCCTACAAATAGAGCAAATTTATTATTGAAAAGATATGTATCGACCAAAAAATAATTTAAAGCCTAAACTCAATAACAATATACACCACTTTTACAGTATATCAGAAGTAGAAGGCATCTTTATCAAAAAACAAGTGATCAAATAAATTTTTATATATAAACATTTGAACTTTTTATGTTGTTGTAGGGAACAAGTTTAGATAATTTATGTTCTTCTGAAGCTTATTTGTATTCTACTCTAAATATACAGCAGCCTAAAATGTTGAGAAAATCTGGGACAGAGACCTAAATGCAGAGCTCCAGGGAGAATTGCTGGCTGACTGCAAGTTCATTTATGTAACTATGAGTCTGGTATTATATCATTGTAAGAAACAGCATAATTTGGTTCACTGTGATGAATGAGATGCACTCTATATACCAACATGCAACAATGAAAGAAAATAAATTGCAATGTATTGATTAGGAAGTTATTTTCTAAAGCAAAGTGAAAGACCAGTTTTAGAGTTTTTCTAATATTTTTAGGAAAATGACATTTTCATGCATTTTTCCAAAAAAGTAAAGTTTTATTAAAATATGGGATTTTTCCCTCTATCTGAAATATTAGGTTGGTATTGAAAGGCTTAAAAAATACCCACATTGTTTTTTCTTACTACAGGATTTACCAGTTATTTCTTTTCCCACATAACTTTCTTACATGTTCTCATGTAACAGTTCTCTTCAATGTGTTTTGTCTGTATCATTTTTAAAATAAAATATATTTCTTACACTGTGAATATTATACCACCTTGTAAAACTAGACTTCTCCCCTTCCATAAATTTTTGTGTAGACAAATTTATCACCCTAAACTAATTAGTAGTTTAACATATAGTTGAATGCATGATAAACTTAGTAGAGAAAAGAATACCTAATAATTAGAATTTTGGGTAAAGTAGGATTAAGCTAAACATAAAATGACTTAGATGACAGAATAAAGAAATATTAATAAGAAAGTATGTAAAATATTACAGTTCAATAAAGACAACTGATGTTACTAAAGTAACATAGTACTGTTCTGATTGTTGCATAGAAAACTTAGTGGAGGGTCATTGAGAATGACTAAAAAGAAATACATTATTTTTATAAATTTTTTTATTGTTCAAATACATTTGTCTCCATTTCCCTGCTACCACTTTCTCCTGTCCCTCTCACCCCCACCTTCCATCCTCAATCCTTCCCCACTTTGGCTTTGTCCATGGGTCCTTTATACATGTTCCTTGATTTGATCCTTCCCATTCTTTTCCCCATTACCCCCTTCCCTCCTTCCCTCTTGTTACTGTCGTTTTCTTTTTTTCCCAATGTTGCTTGTTATATTTTTCTTACATTATTTTCATGTGTCTTTAAAAATAAATTTTCTTTTAAAAAAAGAAAAAGAAAGAAAAACCTGGTATGCGGGCTTTTGAAAATGGTCTTTATGTCTTATACCACCTTGCTGAGAGTATATACTCATTTTTTCCTAGATCTGTATTCAGTTTGCCTAGAACAGTAGTTCTCAAACTTTATTGGGCAACAAAATCATCTGCACGGTTCACCAAAATACAGATTGTTCAGCTGTACTGTCAGTTCTACTTCAGTAGCTCTAGAGTGGAGCCTAAATTTGAATTTTTATCAAGTTATCAAGTGACACCGATGAAGCTCATCCAGGGATCCCACATGGAGAACACACAGGGTAAAAAAATGAGAACATCTTCCTTTTTGGCATTGTATAAACTATATCCAAACAAACAAAAGACGCAACTTTAACACAGAATCAGTTTAGAATTAAAGTACATTCCCTCCCCATCTACATAAACATATGCCCATGTCTTAATATAACTCAGAGCTATCTTAGTTGAGCTGAGTTCTGTAGCCTGAACCCAACCAAGTCTCATACTAGTGGTCATAAAGGAGGAGGCTTGGACACCCACCAGAGTCTCCTGTTGATCTTAATGAGTACTTGGGCTTCCTGAAAATTTATGATTAAATGTTTTTTATTGCTATTGTTATGGCCATTCATTCTTTTAGTATAGGGGAATTGTCTCACTGAATCTAGCAAACATGAGTGAAACAGTATATCCTTTGGTCTGGGGGAAGAGGAGTCTTTAGAGGGAGACATGAAAATGTTGAAAAAGACAAAGAGGCTGCCAGATACGTTTATTGCTTAAAACACTTGGAAAATCTCTAGAAAGCTGTTAAAATTCCATGGATGAAATCAAATTTTCTAAAAACAGCTTTGTATATATTAATAAGCTTTTTGTGACACACAACAAATATAGTTTAATATTTGTTCTCTGTGGTGATCTAAGCAATTGCACTTGGAAAATTGTCATTCACAAAATAATGCCACTGTAAGCAGTTATTTGACTTTAAAAAAATTATAAAACTGCCATTATTTGTGAAAATATAAAAAGTGATCTCCCTGCCTTTGCCTACTCTAATTCATAGCTAGGAGTCTTTGAAAACTTAGATCATCTAACTGTAATACAGTCTTGGAAAAAAAATAGATTAAGTACTGGAATGTTGGTTCATTCCAATGATAATTATTAATATTACCACTGTTGTTTATAAGATTCATTGCTCCCCTCCCAAATCATCAGTCTGACCCTTCACAGACTCCTTCCTAATAGATATCAATTTCAATTCTTCCCAAGCTTAAATGAAACTTTCACTTTACTCTTCTACTTCTAATCATGTTGATTTTCCATTAATGACTAGATTTCTTAGACTGGTCCTGAGATAATTTTGTTACCATATATTTACAGAAAACATTAATTGAGGACTTTTTTCTTTTCTTTTTTTTACTTTTAGCTTCTTTATTATTTTAATTTTTAATTAATTATTTTTTCAAATACATTTGTCTCTGCCTACCCCCCACTACTTTCCCTTGCCCCATCCCACCTCTCCCTCCCTCAATCCTTCCCCTTTGGTTTTGTACATGAGTCCTTGCTATATGTTCCTTGACTTTCCCCTTCCCTTCCTTGTCCCCGCCCCCCACTCCTTCCCTCTTGTCTCTGTTGATTTCTTTTCCTTTCAGTGTTGCTGGTCTTATTTTCCTTGCATCTTTGTACTGTTGGTTAGGTTCCACTTATAGATGAGATCATATGGTATTTGTCTTTCGCCCCCTGGCTTATTTCACTTAGCATAATGCTCTCTAGTTCCATCCATGCTGTTGCGAAGTTTAGTAGGTCTTTTTCTCTTTCTGCTGTGTAGTATTCCATTGTGTAAATATATCATAATTTTTGATCCCATTATCTGCTGATGGGCATTGAGGTTGCTTCCAACACTTGGCTATTGTAAATGGTGTGGCTATGAACATTGGGGTGCATAGGTTCTTTTGAATTGGCATTTTGGGATTCTTAGGGTATAGTCCCAGGAGGGGAATCACTGGATCATAAGGCAGGTCCATTTTCAGCTTTCTGAGGAAATTACAGACTGCTTTCGACAATGGCTGCACCAGTCTGCATTCCCACCAACAGTGTACTAGTGTTCCCTTTTCTCCACAGCCTCGCCAGCACCTGTTGTTTGTTAATCTGTTTATCATGACCATTCTGACCTGTGTCAGGTGGTATCTCATTGTGGTTTTGATCTGCATTTCTCTGATGGCTGGGGATGCCAAGCATCCTTTCAAATGTCTTGGGCTCTCTGTATCTCTTCCTTGGAAAAGCATCTGCCCAGGTCCTTTGCCCATTTTTTAATTGGATCATTTGTCTTCTTGGAGTGGAGTCAAGTGAGTTTTTTATATATTTTGGAAATCAAACCTCTAACTGATGTATCATTAGCAAATATATTTTCCCATAGAGTTGGCTCCCTTTTCATTTTGCTGATGTTTTCTATAGCCATGTAGAAGCTTCTTATTTTGATGAGGTCCCACTTGTTTATTCTTTCCTTTATGTCCCTTGCTTTAGGAAACATATCAGTGAAAAAATTGCTGCGTGGGATATCTGAGAGTTTGCTGCCAATGTTCTCCTCTACGACTTTTATGGTGTTGTGACTTATATTTAAGTCTTTTATCCATCTTGAGTTTATTTTTGTGTATGGCGTCAGCTGATGATCCAATTTCAATTTTTTGCATGTAGCCGTCCAGCTCTCCCAACACCATTTATTGAAGAGGCTATTATTGCTCCATTTTATGCTTCTGTCCCCTGTGTCAAATATTAGTTGCCCATATAGACCTGGGCTTATTTCTGGGCTTTCAATTCTGTGCCACTGGTCTATGGGTGTGTTCTTGTGCCAGTACCAGATTGTTTTCAGTATAGTGGCTTTGTAGTAGAGTTTGATATCCGGTATTGTGATCCCTCCTACTTTGTGTTTCTTTCTCACAATTGCTGAGGTTATTCGGGGTTGTTTATGGATACATATAAATTTTGAAATATCTGTTCTATTTCTGTGAAATACATCATTGGTATCTTAATAGGGATTGCACTGAATCTATAAATTGCTTTGGGTAGTATGGACATTTTGATGACATTAATTCTTCCAATCCATGAGCACGGTATATGCTTCCATTTACTTGTGTCTTCTTTAATTTCTTTCTTCAATGTTGTATAGTTTTCTGATACAGGTCTTTTACCTCCCTGGTTAAATTTATTCCTAGGCACTTTATTTTTCTTCTTGCTATATCAAATGGTATTTTTTTCTTATTTACTTTTCTTCTATTTCATTGCTGGTGTACAAAAATGCCTTTGATCTCTGAATATTGACTTTGTATCCTGCTGTTTTGCCAAATTCACTTATTAGGTTGAGTAGTTTTTTGGTGGAGTCTACAGGGTTTTCTATGTGCACTTTCATGTCATCTGCAAACAATGATAGTTTTACCTCCTCCTTTCCTGTTTGGATGCCTTTTATTTCTTTTTCTTGTCTGACTGCTGTGGGAGGACTGCCAATACGATGTTGAAAAGAAGTGGTGTAATCGGACATCCTTGTCGTGTTCCCGATCTTAGTGGGAAAGTTTTTAGTTTTTGCCCGTTGAGTATGATGTTGGCAGTAGGTTTTTCATATATGGCCTTTATTACATTGAGGAATGCCCATTTATTCCCATTTTGCTGAGTGTTTTGATCATAAATGGGTGCTGTACATTATCGAATGCTTTTTCTGAGTCTATCGAGATGATCATGTGGTTTTTGTCTTTTCATTTATTTATGTGATGTATTACGTTTATTGAATTGCATATATTGAACCATCCCTGCATGCCTGGGATGAATCCCACTTGATTGTGGTGGATAATCTTTTGAATGTATTGCTGGATGCGGTTTGCCAATATTTTGTTGAGGATTTTAGCATCTATGTTCATCAGCGAAATTGGCCTGTAGTTTTCTTTCTTTGTAGGGTCTTTATCTGGTTTTGGGATTAGGGTGATGCTGGCTTCATAAAAAGAGTTTGGGAGTTTTCCCTCCTCTTGGATTTTTTGGAATAGTCTGAGAAGGATGGGGGATAGCTCTTCCTTAAATGTTTTGTAAAATTCCCCTGTGAAACTGTCCAGCCCAGGGCTTTTGTGTGCCGGGAGTTTCTTGATGACTGCTTCAATTTCCCCAGCTGTTATCCGTCTGTTCAAGCTTTCTGTTTCTTCCTCCTTCAGTGTTGGAAGATTATACTTTTCTAGAAATGTGTCCATTTCATCAAGGTTTTCAAATTTCTTGGCATAATTGTTCATAGTAGTTTCTTACAATCCTTTGTATTTCTGTGGTATCGGTTGTTATTTCTCCTCTTTCATTTCTGATATTATTTATCTGGGTTCTCTCCCTTTTCTTCTTAATGAGTCTGCTTAAAAGCTTGTTGATTTTATTTATCTTTTCAAAAAAAACAACTCCTGGATTGGTTGATCATTTGAATTGTTTTTTCGTCTCTATGTCATTCAGTTCTGCTCTAATCTTGACTATTTCCTTCCTTCTACTTGCTCTGGGATTTATTTGTTGTTGTTTCTCCAGTTCTTGAAGTTGTAGTGTTAGGTCTTTTATTTGAAATGTTTCTATCTTTTTTAGGTAAGCCTGTATTGCTATGAACTTCCCTCTCAGGACTGCCTTTGCTGTGCCCCATAGGTTTTGGACTGTTGTATGTTCACTTTCATTTGTTTCCAGAAATTTTTTGATTTCTTCTCTTATGTCATTATAGATGCATTCATTGTTTAATAGTCTACTGTTCAGTCTCCATAAGTTTGCAAGTTTTTCAGGTTTCTCTTTCAGGTCAGTTTCCAGTTTTATGCCTTTGTGGTCCAAGAAGAAGCTTGGTATTATTTCAGTTTTCCTGAATTTGCTGAGCCTTGCTTTGTGTCCTATTATGTGGTCTATCTTTGAGAAACTGCCGTGAGCATTTGAAAAGAATGTGTATTTTTCTTCTTTGGGATGTAAGGTTCTATATATGTCAGTTAAGTCTGTTTGATTCAGTGCGTCATTCAGCTCCACAATATCCTTGTTGATATTTTATTTGGAAGATCTGTCCATTTTTGACAGTGGGGTGTTAAAATCCCCTAGTATCAGTGTGTTGCTGTCTATATGTTTTTTGAAGTCGTCCAAGATTTTCCTTATATACTTGGGGGCTCCTATATTGGGAGAATATAAGTTTACAATGTTTTTGTCTTCTTGATAGATTCTTCCTTTAAGTATTATAAAGTGTTCCCCTGGGTCTCTTTTCATGGCCTTTGTTTTTGAAATCTATTTTGTCTAAGTATTGCAACCCCTGTTTTCTTCTCTTGCCCATTTGCTTGGAATATTTTTTCCCATCCCTTTACTTTCAATCTGTGTAGGTCTTTTGTTCTGAGGTGGGTCTCTTGTAGGCAGCATATGTGTGGATCATGTTTTCTTATCCATTCTGCTATCCTGTGTCTTTTCATTGGGGCATTTAGTCCATTTACATTGAGAGTTATTACTGATAGAAACCTATTCATTTTATCTCTTTCTACCTGTGTTTTTCTCTTTCTCACACTTTTCCTTCATCTTCTAAAACCAGTCCTTTTAGCATATCTTGTAGTGCTGGTTTGGTAGAGATGTATTCTTTTAGCCATCTTTTATCTGGGAAACTTTTTATTTCACCTTCTATTTTAATTGAGAGCCTTGCTGGATAGAGCAGCCTTGGTTGTAGGCCCTTGCTTTTCATTACTTGGAATATTTCTTGCCATTCCCTTCTGGCTTATAGAGTTTCTGTTGAGAAGTCAACTCCTAGCCTTATCAGGTCCCCCTTGTATGTTACTTTCTCCTTCTCCCTTGCTGCCTTGAGGATTCTCTCTTTGTCTTTGACATTTGCCATTTTAATGATGATGTGTCTTGGAGTAGAACTCCTTGGGTCCATCTTGAATGGGGCCCTCTGTTCCTCCTGGATCCGTGAGACCCTTTCTCTCCTCAAATTAGGGAAATTTTCCATCATTACTTTTTCAAGGAGGTTCTCTATGCCTTGCTCCTCTTCTCCTTCTGGTATCCCTATTATGCAGATATTATTGCATTTCAGGTTGTCCTGCATTTCCTTAAATGTCTCTTCATTCTTTTTGAGTCTTTTTTCCATTTCTTGTTCTTTCAGGGAGCGTTTTTCTTCCTTATCCTCCATCTCACTGATTCAATCCTCGGCTTCATCTAGCCTGCTTTTGATTCCTTCTACTGTGTTCTTCAATTCAGAAATTGTATTCTTCATGCCGTCTTGTGTCTTCTTGATAGTTTCTATGTCCTTTTCCAGGTTGATATAGTTTGCTGTGAGATCCTGATAGTTTCTCTGCAGTTTCTTATAGTTATCTTTGAGCTGGCTGAGCTCATTAAGCTTCCTTAGAGCCATTGTTTTGAATTCAATATCTGATAGTTCCCTTGCCTCTATTTCATTTAGCTCTGGGGATTCCCCTTTTCCACTCATTTGGGGGGAACTTCTTTTTCTTCCCATTTTTGTGGAAGTCTATTATTATTTATTTATTTATTCATTCATTCATTCATTTATTTATTTTTGCTTCTGCTTCAATTGATCCATCTAGATTTCCTGACTTTGTAGATTAAACTTCTATGGTAGTAGGTGGGTCTTTTTTTTTTTCTTTACTTTTGTGGGTCTGCTTCTGATGATGTCACTTGTTGACCTTATATGACCTTGAGTCATTTGTTTGAGCTTTCCAGGAATCTACTGTCTGTGTCTACCTCCTGCTTTGGGCAGTTCCGTGACCCCTTCGGCCAGGGATCCACTATTTCTGTGGATTGCTCTGCACTCTCATGCCAGCTTCCTGAGCCTGCTCCCCGGCCAGGCAGGATCACCTGCTGGCCTGGGTGCGCACAGTTGCCCCAGCGTGGGGGTGGGGGGGGCTTATTCACCGGACCTCACGCATTTGCCTGTTGCCCCCACCCGGCGGGCGCCCAGGACTTGTCAGTTTAGGGTCTTCTATTGTGTGCTTTCCCTGCTTTTGGCTCTTTGGGGGTGTGGCCTGCACCCGCAAAATGGAGAGTAGGAAAATGGGAAGAAGTCAGCTCCGGGCCTCTCCGGTTAATCCTGTCTCCAGTGTCTCCTCTGGGTCTCTGGGCAGCTGTGTGTCCCCTTTGGCCAGGGATCCTTGATATCTTCCAGCCAGTCTGCACTCAGCCCCTAGGCCCACATGCCCACAAGCTGTGTGCGGAGCATGCAAAAGGCAGGTTAATTGAGTCTCTTATGACTGGGCAAGATGGTAGCTGCAGAGCGGGAGGTGAGTTATTACCTGGGCTCCGCTGGCCACCGTCTCTGTTCTCTTCACAAAGTTTTCCTCCTCAATCTTTCCTCAGGCACCAGCCCACTCTCCTGCCACCTCTACCCAGAGATCAAGGAAGGTGACTGCTACAGCAAATTTTTGCAATGGCCCTTTAAATGTCTCTTTGCATCTCCAGCCACCTGTCTCTGGCAGAGAGTGCCACTAAGCTTTTCAGGGTTGAATTTTGTCTGTGTGTTTTCCTAATTTCAGCTGCTGTAGTCTAGGGGTTCCAGTTTATGGTTCAGACCCTGTTCTTCTCAGGGGGATCCAAGTAGCCATTTCAATGTCCCTCTGGTGCTAGTGCCCATGGGCGCCCGGCCCATGCTCTCGAGCCTCAACTGCACTTCTCACCTGTTGGGATGTGTGAGAGTCGAATACACTGTCCGCAGCTCCAAGGCTCCTCTCTGTCATTCCATTGTTTTCCAGGTGATTTCTAATTGAGGACTTTTTTCATTGTTGCCAATGAAATCACATTGATCTTGTGATTCTACATATTCTAACAATTACAAACATTCCTTTAACCTGGAGATCTTAGAGTTCCTTCTTTTCTTCTCACTAGCATGTGTATTGTGTGCGAGAATGAACGAAAGATCAAAATCTACCCCACATTACTTTACTTCACCAGGAAATGTATGTTTTAAATTTTTTCCAATGGGAATATGGATGGCATAGACTCCATTTCAGAACTCTCCATATATTCTGGCACCATAACTCTTCCTGAAAACACAGACAGTAAACAGTAAATAGTCCTGAACAGAAAAAAAAGAAAAAAAACAACCTTCTAGCCTTCCATGCAGGCTAATGATAATCTATTACTCTATTCCAGGTAATTAAATTTAGTTTCAGCCAATTTAATCCAATATATATTTAAGGCATTGACCAAGTTGCAGGCCTCCTTATAGGAGATCCATTAGTGCTAGAGGGGACATGATGCAGCTCTCATGGATTTGTTTAATTATCTGTCTTGTTTTGGTTTCTATAGCTTTCCAGAGTTTGATAACAATTACTTTTGTCCTACACCACTGGACTATATGCATGCTTCCTTTGGCAGTATTGGACTTTGACCAAGATGCCTAGGTAAAGTCTGTCCTGAACCATTCTCCACACATCTTAAAACATAATTGGGTGTTTCCCACTGGAACCACAAACATTTTGTAAAAATTTCTATGCAGCACGTATCAGCATTATTATCTCATTTATCTGTAGAGTATCCTCAAGAGGTTATTATTACATCCATAATAGGATTTATTACCCCCATTAGTGAGTCCAGTAGAGATTGTATAGTCTGCTAATTGTGATACAACAAGATAGAGGTGGAGCTTGATATGACACCACTGTGTTCTTTATATTGCAATGCTTCTTTACATGCACCATGAATTTTTCTATTATTATTGTGCTCCCTAGAATGACATGTTTTTAACCATGCTATATTCCCTTTTGTAAACCAGTAGATGTGAAGGTGCTTAATCACTGATGAACATAGAACCACATAATCACTAGCACCATAACTAGAGGGTTGAATTTCTAGACCTTCTGTAGTTCTCAGAGTCTCCCCATTAACTGTACCTTAGAAAGTATCATTAGTTCCATTAACTCCATGGGAGAAATAAATTTATCAAGTTCAATGTTCTCATCTAACAAGGACATGAAAAATCGTGTCTTGACTATATACATGATGTTAGTGGGAGAGATTCTATTGTAGAATTGGGAAAGATATCTAAACCCTTGTACCAGTGTTGACAAAGGGTAGGTGAAAAATGACTCAGATAAAGGTGGTGAAAAATTATAACAATGCAGATAGAATTGAGGAAGTCAATAAAAAGGGAATTATCAGATTAGAAGGTTTTAGATAGAATTTACAGCTCTTTTTCCTGAAAAAAATATTCTGGAACTGTGAAGATTTATCACAGCCATTTTTCCAAGGAAGTTTAGCTCTATAAAAGCCTACTCAAGGACTTGTGTAGTTCCCATGGCTTTTGTGTGCATACAGGATACTTGAAACTGTATTTAAAATTTAGCCTGCTCTGTCCCACCAGAGGGATTCTTCTGCAGACTAGGGGTGGCCCTTAATCATATTCATGTCCAAAGGCATTGCTGAGTGACTTTCAGTTAACAGGACTTCAGCCACAATTTGAGAAACTCTAGACCTTGCCCATATCTAAGATTTTAAATAAGGATGAAGAATCTATACATAATAAAGTTTATTTCCTTCAAATATTTTATCCCTACCATATATAGTTTTTTCCACCAAATTTCTTAGACTCTACAAAAAAATTCCTTTTTGTCATACATAAAGAAGAAAGCCAAAATCCCAGGTGCATCTAATATTCCATGTATAGAGAAGCATTTGTAGTTTACTCCCCATCAGACCTTATCAGAAGACAAATCATCAGATTATACAGGGATATCATTTTGTATAATTTCACCATCTGCACTCCATAAAATGCCCCTTTATAAAGATAGGTATATCAAGAAAATCCAAACAAATACCCCACAAGTTAATGGTACTCCTAAGTAAATTAGATAATTATTACAAGAAGAAAATATTTTACCAGAAAATATATTTCAGATGGAATATAGTTGAAAGTTTATTACAAGAATGATTACATGTTGCATAGTATCATTATTCAAGTAATTAATAAACTGGAATTATCTTTGTTGGCATTATACCCAATGATTTAAAAGATAAATGAATAGCAGGCTGGCAACTCTGTAGGAAGCCTTGTTTCTGCCTCCTGCATAAGAAGACCTATTAAAAATATATTATAAAAGACTACCCCCAAAAAAGTGGAAGTATTATGATACATTCTGTATCATAAGAAAATTTACCTTGACTGAGTAAATAAAAAATAAGGAGTAGAAGACAGAAGAGGAGAATCACTTTTCTTCAAAGCAAAATACTTTCCTTTCAGATTTTAGATTTGTCAAAGACCAGTCAGAGATAACCAGCATAACTGCTGTTTAATACTAACGCAAAAGAGAAAGAGAAATTGCACATGGACTGATGGAGCGCACTGGCACAAAAGGTCTGATTGCTTTCTGATCTTTTGTACAGATTAACAATATACATGTTCATGGGTTCTACTGCCAAATTTCCATATACTTTATCTCAATCACATTATTTTAATAGCATCTCGATTTGATATGTGGCAAAATAATATTCATGTTTAGATAACATCTTTATCTTTCTTGTAATATAAAGCACTCCTGTATATAATCCTTTCCACACACTGGAACCTCAAGATGAATAAAAAGCAATCAAATGTCATTTTGTATAGTTGTATTCCAAGCTTCCATGTCTTACAATCATGTCCTCATTATCATTGATCTGTACTCTTAATATATCCTTGCATATTTTGGGAGGCTTTTTATTATCCTTTTTACTGAACGTATGAGTCATACTTGTATTACGACTCTCTTTGAGGTAAGAGATTCATAAAGTATATTGAATAGGCCCATGGTTGGAAGGATAAATGAAAAGATGCATAAATGGATGAGAAAGGGAAAAATGAATGCACAGATTATTTTTTTCACTGATACAGAAAGCAAGGTAAACTAAGAGACTTTGCTGAGAGTAAGTATAAAAAGAGGTTCTTTGTATTTCACACAACTAACAGATTTTTCTTACTCCATCTTAAAGTATATAAGACATTTACACATCTATGTACACATATGTGCATTTACTGGGTGTATGAGTCTACCCCTACAAACAGTGTTTTGGAAAACTGAATATTTTATATAAGAACTTATATAGTTTTCTTCAAACCTATCAGAAATACAGTGGAACCCTTTTTCATCTTTATGAGAAGAACTACAGGGTCCGGCAAAAGTAACGTCTGCTTGAGTGTGGTTGGTAGGGTAATAATATGGGTGTAATAATTTATAGTTTTAATTTGAACATTTCACCTAAAATGTCATATGGTGTGCTTGAGTGTGATATTGTTATATTACAGAATTACATGCGTATGATTTTGTAATAAAAGATTCTTTAATGAAGAAGGGGCATTATTTGTGCTGGATCCTGTAGTTCATATTGTTAAATTTTACTTATTTTTTATCTCTTCTGCCAATCTCTGGCTTACAACTGGAGTGTTTAATCATTTAGATGTAATGTATGTACTGAGGAGGTAGTATTTACATGTATTATTTTACTATTAGTTTCTATGTAGTTTATGACTTTCAATTTCTTTATGCACTATTCTTTTTTTTCTTGTTATGTAAATATATTCTAATATACTTTTCAAATTTTTCTTTTTGTTTTTTTCAGTGTATACATTTTCATTATAATCAAACTGGGTACCCAGAAGAAGACAATTAATATTTCAATTTAAAATAATCTAGTTCAGATTAATAATAATTTAATTTAAATGTACACAAAAACTTCACTCCAACATAATTCTGTTTCATCCCTCTCTTTTGTATCATTCTCATATAAGTTACATTGCTATCCACTATAAGGTGATCAAATTTTATAATTATTGCTTCATGTAGCTGTTTTTAAAATACATGATAAGAAAAATATAACAATAAAAGTACATTTATACTGTCCATAATAACATTGTATTTACCTTTACTGGTGCTCTTTATTTCTTTGTATATATTTAAGAAATCATCTATTGTCCTTTCACTTAACATGAAGTTTCATATTAATATTTCTTCTATGGCATGTTTGCTGGTTACTCAGTTTCTTTTTCCCTGGAAATCTTTTAATTTTTTCTTTGTTATTGAAATGGCGTTTAGCTTTATATAAAATTCTCAGTCAATAGCCTTTTTCTGCCAGCACTTTGAAAATGTTACTTTGTTTCCTTCTGGTTTTCATGACCTCTGATAAGGCAGCTGTCAATATTATTAAGGATTTCTTGTACCTAATAAGTTGTTTTTTATGTGTCTAGAGATGTCTTTGAGCTTATTCTTATTGGTGATGGTTGAAAATCTTTAAAAGTGAAAGCTAACCATTTTTAAATCAAATTTTGGAAGATATCAGCCATTATTTCTTTAAAAATAATTGGCTAAAAAGTCCATAACTAAGGCAATCTATAAATTAAACACAATTCCTATTAAAATACTAATGGCATGTATCACAGATATATAACAAATTTCCAAAAATTTATGTGGAGTCAGAAAAATACCTCAAATGCCCTCAAAAATCTTGAGAAACAAGAACAAAGCTGGAGGTATCACAACATGATGTTAAATTATACTATGAGGAGAGAGTAATTAAACAACTTAGTAATAGGGAAAATAAAAGGGGGAAAAAAGGAAAACAAAAAAACTTGGTGCTGGCATAAGAACAATCATATAGATAAAAAAGAAGAACAGAGAGCCCAGATATCAACCCATGCCTATATGGTCAATTAGTATTTGGTAAAAGAGGCAAGAGCATACAATGGAGTAAAGACAGTCTCTTCAATAAATGGTGTTGGACAGGGGACAAGATGGCAGCAGAGTGAATGGAAGTCACACTGACGTCCTCTGAGGACCAATCTGGAATTAAACTGAAGAGAAATCACCTGGAAAAAACTGAACAATAGCGCGAAAGAAGGCTTATAACCTTGGACAGACAGAAGAATCAGCTTTAGCACAGTTTAACTGGTAAGGAGTGTGGTAGAGACTCCAGAAGGCGAGCAGTGTGCCCACAAGTGGCAGCACTAGAAGGAAAATGAAACGGCCAATTGGATCCCTGAGAAGAGCAGGGTCTATACCATAATAGGGGATCTCCAGCCTAAAAGACCAGAGCCTAAAATGAACACAGAAAACAATGAGATGTTAAAAGTGGCAGTGTTGCTCTCTGACAGAGATGAGAGGCTGGAGAAGCAAAGAGCCATTTAAAGGACCAACACGTAACTTTTTATTTGCAGCCACTTACCCTGTTCTCCAGCAAAGGCGGGGGCAGAGTGGGCTAGAGATACCTGAGGAGAAATTGGGGAAGGAAGCTTTGGGAGAGAACTGAGGGAATAGCAGAGGCGATCCCAGTGCTGAGTCATCCTAAATACGGCAGCAGTCATCTTGTTCAGGCAGACCACTCCCCTGAGAGGCAGCAGCAAAAGAGGATACAATAGCTCCACCCCAGAAGCCTCTGCCCGGGCTTGGTGGTGCTTGAACCTGACTGCTGAGCACAGACTAGAAGCAACAGATAGTAGATCCCTGGCTAAAGGGGAAGCAGAGTGGTCTAGAGACACTTGAGGAGAGCCAAGAGATGGAAGCTTTGGGGAAAGCACTGAGAAAGAAGCCTGGGGGATCCCGGTGTTGACTCCTTAGCTATACAGAAGCAGCCATCTTGTGAAAGCCAGCCACTCCCCTGTGTGACAGCAGCTTGAGAGAACCAAATAGCCCCATCCCCAGGAGAGGCACTAACCTGCCCTAAGATGCAAAATACTGATTGCTGAGTGCAAAGTGACTAGATTAAAAACTGAAGGAGACAGCCAGAGACAGTAGAGTCAAGGAAGCCTCGAACAGACTGCCTAAGTTCAGACAGGGCGAACATCTGACATCATCAGAGGCAGATCCAGAAAGAAAAAACAGTGGTTTCCTACCACAAAAGTTTATACAACAAAGTCAGGAAATCAAGACAAATTAATTTAAGAAGCAGAAGCAAAAAGGAAGAGTCACACAAATAATGGGAAGATAAAGCATCACCCCCTCCGTTGAAGGAAAGGAGGAATCCCTAGAAAGAGAATTAAATGAAATAGAGGCAAGTATATTATCAGACACTGAGTTCAAAACAACAGTTCTAAAGATACTCAGTAAGATGAGTGAGCTCAGAGAGAATTACAAAAAACTATAGGGAATCTACAAGGAACTTACTACAAAAACATATCAGCATGAAAAAGGACATAGAAACTATATATGAGACAAGATGAAATGAAGAATACAACTTCTGAATTGAAGGACGCAGTAGAAGGAATTCAAATTAGGCTAGATGAAGCAGAGAATCAAATGAGTGAGCTAGAGGACAAGGTACAAAAATGCTCCCAGAAAGAGCAAGAAAATAAAAAAAGACTCAAAAAGAATGAAGTGTTAGGGGAAATGCAGGACAACCTGAAATGTAATAATATCCGTATATAGGGATACCACAAGGAGAATATGAGGAGGAAGAGGTAGAGAACCTGTTTGAAAAAGTAGTGATGGAAAACTTCCCTAGTTTGAGGAGAGAAAAAGTCACACAAGTCCAGGAAGCACAGAGGGTCCCATTCAAGAGGAACCCAATGGGGCCCACTCCAAGACGCATCATCATTAAAATGGCAAATATCAAAGACAAACAGAGAATCCTAAAGGCAGCAAGGGAGAAAGAAGTAAGAACATAGAAGGAGGCTCCGATACGGCTAGCAGCCAACTTCTCAACAGAAACCCTATAAGAGAAGAGAATGGCAAGAAATATTCCAAGCCATGAAAAGCAAAGACCTGCAACCAAAACTGCTCTACCTTGCAAGGCTCTTAATTCAAATGGAAGGTGAAATAAAGACTTTCCCAGACAAAAGAAGGCTAAAAGAATACACCTCCACCAAAGCAGCCTTGCAAAATATGCTAAAGGGACTGCTTTAAGAAGATGAAAAAAAGAGAGTAAGAAAGACACGATCACAGGTACAAAGGGAAAAAAATGAATAAGTACCTATCAATAATAACTTTCAATGTAAATGGATTAAATGCCACAATCAAAAGGCATAGGATAGCTGAATGGATAAGAAAACATGAGCCACACATACGCTGACTAGAAGAGACCCACCTCAGAACAAAGGACCTACACAGACTGAAGGTAAAGGGATGGAAAAAAATATTCCAAGCAGATGGGCAGGAACAAAAAGCAGGGGTAGCAATACTTATATCAGACAAAATTGATTTCAAAACAAAGGCCATAAAAAGAGACACAAAAGGACATTTCATGATATTCAAAGGAAGAATCCATAAAGAAGACATAAACATTATAAAACTACATGTACCCAGCATAGGAGCACTGAAATATGTAGGGAAAGTCTTGGAGAACTTCAGGAAAGGTATAGACAGCAAGATACTGATAGTAGGGGATTTTAATACTCCAGTGTCAACAATGGATAGATCTTCCAGACAAAACTTCAACAACGATATCATGGAACAAACAATGCATTATAACAAATGGATGTAACTGACATATATAGAACCTTTCATCCCAAAGAAGCAAAATACACATTCTTTTCAAATGTACATGGATGATTTTCAAAGATAGACCACATGATAGGACACAAAACAAGCCTCAACAAATTCAGGAAAATTGAAATCATAACAAGCATTTTCTCAGACCACAAGGGCTTGAAACTAGAAACCAACCTCAAAGAAAAAACTCAAAAATATTGAAACTCATGGAGACTGAACAGCACGCTATTAAATAATGAATTGGTTAATAATGAAATCAAAGAAGAAATCAAAAAGGTTCTGGAAACAAATGATAATGAACACATAGCAGTCGAAAACCTATGGGACACTGCAAAGGCAGTCTTGAGAGGGAAGATCATAGCAGTACAGGCCTACCTAGAAAAGATAGAAATATTTCAAATAAACAACCTAAAAATACAGCTTCAAGAAGTGGAGAAACAACAACAAACAAAGCCCAGACCTAATAGAAGGAAGGAAATAATCCAGATCAGAGCATAACAGAATGCTATAGAGACTAAAAGAACAATTCAAAGGATCAACCAATCCAGGAGCTGGTTCCTGAAAAGAAAAAACAAATTCAACAAGCCTTTAAGCAGACTCATCAAGACATAAAGGGAGAGGACCCAAATAAATGATATCAGAAATGAAAGAGGAGAAATAACAACTGATACCACAGAAATACAAAAGATTGTAAGAAATTACTATCAACAGTTATATGCCAAGAGATTCGAAAACCTTGACTAAATAGACAAATTTCTAGAAAAACAGAACCTTCCAACAATTAATGAAGAAGCAGAAAGCCTGAACAGACCAATAACAGCTGCTGATATTGAAGCAGTCATCAAAAATCTCCTGGCACACAAAAGCCCTTGACCGGATGGTTTCATAGGATAAATTTACAAAACATTTAAGGAAGAGCTATTCTTCTCAGACTATTCCAAAAAACCCAAGAAGAAGGAAGACTCCCAAACTCTTTTTATGAGGCCAGCGTCATCTTAACCCCAAAACAAGACAATACATGAGAAACAAATAAAACTACAGGCCAATATCACTGATGAAACTAGATGCTAAAATCCTTAACAAAATATTGGCAGACTGCCTCCAGCAATACATTAATAAGATCATCCACCATGATTAAGTAGGATTCATCCCAGGGATGCAAGGATGGTTCCATATTTGCACATCAATAAACACATCTCATAAAAAATAGGAAAGACAAAAACCACAATCATAACAATAGATGCGGAAAAAGCATTTGATAAGGTACAGCATCTATTTATATTAAAAACACTCAGGAAAGCAGGAATAAAGGGAGCATACCTCAACATAATAAAGGCCATATAAGAAAAACCTACACCCAACACCATACTCAATGAACATAAATGAAAATCTTTCCCACTAAAATTGGGAACAAAACAAAGTTGCTTTCACCACTTCTATTCAACATAGTATTGGAAGTCCTTGTCACAAGGATCAGACAAGAAAAAGAAATAAAAGGAATCCAAACTGGAAAGGAGGACATAAAACCGTCATTGTATGCAGATGACATGATAGTGTACCTATAAAACTCCATAGACTCCACCAAAAAACTACTTGATCTAAGAAGTGAATTTGGCAAAATGGCGGGATGCAAAGTCAATATTAAGATTTCAAAGGCATTTTTGTATATCAACAATGAAATATCAGAATCAGAAACTGGAAAAGAAATCCCCTTTGCTATAGCAGCAAGAAAAATAATGTACCTAGGAATAAACTTAACCAAGGAGGTAAAAGACCTATACTCATAAGATTAAATAACACTGAAGAAAGATATTAAGGAAGACAAAATAAATGGAAGAATATACCATGTCCATACTACCCAAAGCAATTTATAGATTTAATGCAATCCCTATTAAAACACCAATGATGTATTTTCACAGATATAGAACAAACATTTAAAAAATTTATATGGAACCACAAATGACCCTGATTAACTGCAGTAATTTTAAGAAAGAACTACAAAGTTGGAGGGATCACAATACCTGACATCAAATTATATTACAAGACCACTCTAATCAAAACAGTCTGGTACTGGCATAAGATCAGACACAGAGATCAATGAAGAGAATAAAGAGCCCAGAAATAAACCCATGTGTCTATGGTCAATTAATATTCAACAAAAAGGGCAGAATCTTAAAATGGAATAAAAATAGAATCTTCAACAAATGGTATTGAGAGCACTGGAAAGCTACATGCAAAAAAATTGAAATTCAACCACCAACTTACACCCCACCCAATAATAAACTCAAGATGGATAAAAGACTTAAATATAAGTAATGACACCATAACAGTCCTAGAGAAGAACATAGGTAGAAAACTCTCAGATATTCCATGCTGCAATATGTTCACTGATATGTACCCTAGAGTAAGGGACATAAAGAAAAGAATAAACAGATGGGACTTCATCAAAATAAGAAGCTTCTGCACGGCTAAAGAAAACATCAACAAAATGAAAAGGGAACCAACCATATGGGAAAATATATTTGTCAATGATACCTCACGGACAAGGGTTTGATCTCCAAAATATATAAAGAATTCACATGACTCCACTCCAAGACAAACATTCCAATTAAAAAATGGGCACAGGGCCTGAATGTACACTTCTTTAAGGAGGATGTAAACAATGCCCAGAGACATATGAAAGGATGCTTAACATAACTAGCCACAAGAGAAATGCATATTAATACTGCAGTGAGATACTACTTCACCCTAGTCAGAATGGCCATCATAAACAAATCAACAAACACCAAGTTCTGGAGAGGTTGTGGAGAAGAGAGAACCCTAGTACACTGTTGGTGGGAATGCAGACTGGTGCAGCCACTGTGGAAAACAGTTTGGAATTTCCTCAAAAAACTAAAAATGGAACTGCCTTTTGATCCAGCAATTCCACTGCTGGGACTGTACCCTAAGAAGCCCAAAACACCAATCAATTCAAAAGAACCTATGTAACCCAATGTTCATAGCAGCACTATTTACAATAGCCAAGTGCTGGAAGCAACCTAAGTGCTCATCAGTAAATGAGTGGATCAAAAACTATGATACATTTACACAATGGAATACTACGCAGCAGAAAGGAAGAGCTACTGTCCCTCGCTATAACATGGATGGAATTGGAGAGCATTATGCTAAGTGAAATAAGCCAGGGGGTGAAAGATAAATACCATATGATCGCACCTATAAGTGGAACCTAATCAACAAAACAAACAAGCAAGGAAAATATAACCAGCAATATTGAAAGAAAAAGAAACGGACAGTAATGAGATGGAAGGAGGGAAGGGAATAATGGGAAAATGGAGGGGAAGGGTTAAATGTATAAAGGATTCATTGACAAAGCCACAGTGGGAAAGGACTGAGGGTGGGAGGTGGGGGTGGGTGAGGCAGGGGAAAATGGTAGCAGGAAATGGAGAAAAATGTATTTGAATAAAAAAAATTTTTAATTTAAAATATACATAAAGAAATAAAGAAACTTAAATATTACTAGAGTTTCACAATAAACCAAAATACAGGATATAATAAAAAATGTGTCATACCAAGAACCAAAAAAATCAGAATTTTGAAAATTAAAGATTATCATCTAACACCAACACTTACATGAATCACATACTGGAAACTGACAAGAATTTTACAGCAATAATCACAGAAATGTTCTAATGAGAAAGTTTAATTCTTTGAAACAAATAAAATATAGAACTCTTAAAGAAAAAAGTTATAAAAATGAAAGTTTGGAAATAAAAAATGAAATAGAAATAAACACAGCATGCTAGAGGAGTTCAGATTTAGATTGAAGATGAAAGAGGTTAGAAAGAGTAATCTGAAGGACAGATCAAAAGGCTTAACCCATCTAAACGACAGAAAAAATATCCAATTTAAAAAAAAAAATTATGGTACATATACACAATGGAATACTATAAGGGTGGAGGCTAACTAAAAAGAGCAACATGAAAGGAAGGGGGGGAGGGAGGGGGGTAAACTATTGGGAGGAGTGGGAGGGGGGGGGGGGGGAGACTTTAAAAGTAATATTAATAAAAAGCAATAGAGAAAGAGAGATGAAAGAGCCTTAGGGACACATGAAACAATAACAAAATATCATATTGTCACATCACCAAATTTAATTTTATCTCATGGAGTGTTTTATACCTGAATTTCAAATACTCGTAATACCTGAACTAAGGATCTGTATATGTAAATCAATACTTTTTCCGTACTTCAAAAATATGTAAAATTTAGATATATTGATATGCATTATATAATAATCCTTATGTCACTTATTGAGTTTATTTAAGATAAAAATCCACTTGAACTTTAGTTAACAAATATGTACTGTATTAAGTATACATTCAAATTGTCAATTGTTTTCATTTTTATAGCAATATTTGTAGGCTATGCCATTGTATTCAAATAATCTAATGTTCTTTTTTCAAAAGCAAAAACAGGAAATTTTAAAATTTCTTTATGATGTATGACAAGTTGACATGACAAGATATACATCTTAGAAATGATTATCAATTTTTACTATCATTGGAATGTCACTGCATTTTACACAATCAAGTAAGATTTCACTTTTATTTCAACACTTGTGTGAGCCATTAATATGTAAGCCATTTTTCTTTTTGCATTGTTCTCAGTTTAGAATGTAAACTTTTCTTTTTGTTATAATGTAATTATTATGATTAAGAGTATAAATCAATAGATTTTAGAAGCTCACTAGACTACATATTTCTGAATATTAGTATCAGAAACAATAGAAAAACATATTTGACTCTGTTATTTCAGTATATTTTCTGTTGCAAGAAACAAAGTAAAATATAATTCAGTATGACTCATGTAGTAAGGAGGATTTATTAGCTCAAATAATGGCAAGTCAATGAGCAGGGAGCCTTCACGCATGATTCAATTCACCAGTACACTAATGTCGTAAGGACCTTGCAAACCCCGCCACCCAGAATCCTCCTGCGTCCAGCCATGCTCAACCCCGCCATGTTCTTTAACATTGCAAGCCCTTGGGCCTCATCTCTTTCGGTCTGTTTGCAGACAAAGTTCCAAAGACAGCAGAAACCTTTCCTGCTCTGAGCACTGGGTAGAAACGATGTGATTATAAAGAGTCTTGCTTTCACATTTATTCCAGGATTTATGTGCCAGGGTGGTGATATCACATGCCACAATGGCACAGGCGGCAAGTCCATGTAAGGGGAGAAATTTGATGATGCGAATTTCATCCTGAAGCACACAGGTCCTGGCATCTCCTCCATGGAAAATGCTGGACCACCCAGTTTTTCATCTGCACTGCCAAGACTGAGTGGCTGGATGGCAAGCATGTGGTCTTCAGCCAGGCGAAAGACGACATGGATGTTGAGAAAGCCATGGTGCACTACAGGCCCCAGAATGGCAAGACCAGCAAGATCACCAGACTGTGGATAACTCTAATAAATTTGACTTGTGTTTTTTCTTAATCACCAGACCATTCCTTCTGTAGCTCAAAAGAGCACCCTCATCAGCTTGGAATATTCTATAATTTTCGTGTTCTTGCTTCAGTTCATTAGATTCCATATTTTTCTTACTCCTTCCAAGTTTAGCTAGATTGCAGAGTTAAGTTTATAATTATGAAATAAAAACTAAACAAAATAATAATGTCATAAGGACTCCAATTTCATTCATTTTCTCTGCTTTGCATCTTGTGATATCAGTCTCATTCCAATACTGGCTTTCCTTTTAGTGCTAAGTAGTCACAGGTCTACTTGCTTCTTTAGCTACTCAAGTATAGAGAGAGGATTTCTTCTGGAGGTTATTTCAGGAGACCAAGAAACTGTTTTTATTTGTTTCTTTAAAAGCTCTGGTCATCTCTACATACACATTATTGTACCACTTTGGGACATATGCCAATCACTACAACAGTAAATATTGCCAGTAGATGGGATGTTAGATTTGAGCAATTTGTCCTTTTCTATAGTCGAGATCAATTACCTTTACTTTTAATTTAAAAGCAAACAGGCTGCATGGGAAATGTGGAAGAATTAATAAAGAAAGGAAAAGCGGGTGGGGAGGTGTTGGGCAGGCAAGTACAATATCCATGGCAGAGTTACATTAAGGGCAGGTCCTCTGGATTCTGACAAAGATCTTAATTCTCAGTAACCATGACTTGCAATTCTCCTCCTCCTACCGAGATTTGGTAAACCACCAGCCTTTGTTACAAATATTTAAAGTGACTATGTTTCCAAAATGTATAGGAATTGCTGAATAAACATCTTTTGGTACTTAGTATTTCCCAATTTATGTGAAGTGACTTGGTCTACTGTAGATAAAATCCATGTGGCTGGAGAGAGGATAGAATTTATTCAGTAGTATTATCTCTATTAAAACTACTTAAGTTATTGTGTTAAAGCTTTTTATACAATGTTACATTTAACCCTTACAAAAATCATTAATGGTAGATGCATATTACTGTAATATGAGATCAAAAACTCAGATTTAAGGACATTAATGTCGCTAGAATAACATGATCTCAGTGTATATGCTGCTTATCACTACCATAATATGTTTGCACCATTTTGCAAATTTTGAAAATCAAACAGGAATAAAAATCCTAACATAATTTTGGCTCCTTGGCAGAGCCTTTTAAGTGAAGCAATGACCCTACGTCACCCATAATAAAATTCTCCTCACCTGGACTATCTGCAGGATGACCAGAGTCTGGGGCACAGGACGAAGCACCTGGAAGCAACGAGTTAATTCTAATTGATAATGCTAAGTGAACAAGCAATTAAACTTAGGTGTTTTCCAGAGAGAAAATAACTGAATCATTTTTATCCCTCCTGGAGGTGTTGGCACAATTTTCTAATACATACAAGACTAGCTCCTCTTGTGGGAAAAAAAGTAAAATATTAAGGAATTCAACCAATAAAAATACCTATCTTTTAAATAAAATTTTCTTTTACATAGAAAAGATTTCATTAAAAAATCTTGCTTTTTAATTAAAGACAAATAAATATTTCTATGATGACATTCTGAAATGTATTATTTTATTCTTGAACTTAGACTTATCTTTCAAATCGAATAGAATAAAATTATTTTTAGTTCAGGTACTTATGAAAACTTGGTGATTGTTGCTAGGTTCCATGCAGATTTTCCTAAAGAATGTTTTTACCATAAGGCCACTACACAATGGCTGGGGGGAAAAAATTAATATTTAATCTTCAGCAGTTAACATTTATACTTTAAGTAATACAAAGAAATAAATTTTCCCCAAATTTTGAACAGATACAAAATGTCATTACCTTTTTTATATAACAGCTTTATTGAGATATAATTCCTATACCATTAATTCACCTTCTGAGAGTGTATCATGTTTTTAGTATATTCACAGACTTGTAACATCATCACAATCTCTTTTCAGAGCATTCTTATCACCTTCCAAAAAACCCTCATACCTATTTAGCAGTCTCCATTTCCCCACCCCACAAGTCACTGACAACCAAAAATCTGTATTCTATCCTTATTGATTTGCCTATTTTAAACATTTCACATAAATGGAATCATACAATATGTGATCTTTTGTAACAGCTTCTTTTGTGAAGCTAATATCTAGATTTATCCATGTTGTAGCATGTATCAGTACTTTATCCTTTTTTATGGCTGTATAATGTCCCGTTATGTGGATACACCATAGTTTATCCACAATTACATTGTTGATGGACATTTTGTTTGTCTCCTCCTTTTGTCAATTATAAATAATGCTACTATAAACATTTTGTACAAGTATGTGGATATATATTTTCATTTATTTTGGGTATATACTTGTTAGTGGAGCTGCTGAGTTATATATTAACTTTCATTCTGTTTTATACAAAAAATGCCCCAAATCCACCAAATTTAAAGGGGGTTATATATGTAATCTCTTAAAAAATTTTTTAAAAAATTAAACCTGAACAAGGCTCATAGTAAAAAAAAATAGAAAAATTGAGCAATCCTTCCAGTAGTCACCCATTTTCCAAAACAAAGGGAAAGTTGTACTGACATTAAAATTATGTTTGTAATATTTTTGTTGTTGAAATTAAATGATGATTCATATTAAAAATTTCACATTTTTATTGAAAATATTCCAATTACCTCAGAAAAATAATCAATACTAGATTTTTCAAGTCATTTCTTTGACAATTCAAAAAAATTTTAGTTGTATTACTCTTTCATATTTACTGAAATTTCTGACCATTTTCATGCCACCTCATCTCTCCTTATAGATGTACCTTCTCTTGAATCATACTCCAAAATAACAAACATTTATAGAGACCCTTAGAAAAGAAAGAATATTTCATCATCAATTATATTTGTTAGTCATACTATATGCTAAGTATAAACCATTAATAATACATTCAACTAAGAAATATTAACCATATCGTCTACAAAAACCAAATTAAACCACATTAAAGTTGGGGAGACAGTACAGATAAAGGGGAAAAATGCTCTACAGTGATGGCCTTGTGATCATGTATTAGTAAGAAAATAACATGTGAAGTAAGGTCTTTTTAAAAATATGTATTTTGTGATATATTACATTCCTAAATGAGTTAATCTCATCATTTCATTTACACCTATAAATATTCATAGTTTAAAATGTGTATAAGTAACAAAGTTTTTTATTTAATTTTTAATCTTTATTCATGTTTATTCTATTACAGTTGTCTAAATTTTCCCCTTTGTCCTCCGCCATCCATCTTACCCTGGCCCCTCTCCCACAGTCAATTCCCACTCTGTTGTCCATGTCCACGGGTCATTCACACATGTTCTTTGTTTAGTTCCTTCTCCTTCCTTCCACCATTGTCCTCCTTCCCCATTCCCTCTGGTCACTTTAAGTCTGCTCCATATTTCCATGCCTGTGGTTTATTTTGTTTGTGAGTTTTGTTGAATAGATTCCACTTATAGCTGAGATCATATGGTATTTGTTTCACCAACTGGCAAGTTTCAGTTTGCATAATTTTCCCCAGTTCCATCCATCTTGTTGCAAAAGGGAGGAGTCCCTTCCTTATTTTTTTTTAAATGAAGATTGATTTTATTAATTTTTTAAATGTCAAAATCCAGTATAAATTATTTAAAAAATTAAATCCATTATAAAGTCTCAGCAATTAAAACGTCATGACAACAGCACAGAAATAATAAAGTAGATCAATGAAATCAAGTGAACATTCTAGGAACAAATGTATATATCTTTCTACAATGTAATAAATCATTAAGTCGATATTTCAAATCAATGGAGAAAATAAGGCTTATTCAACAAATAAGGTGCATGGACCACTATTACTTGAAATAAAACAAATATAGAGCCCTATTTCACATATTATACAAACAATATTCAGGTGAGTTAGAACTCAGTATGTAAAATCTAAGGAGTTTTCATAAAAAAATGCAAACTAATATTTTTCTTACCCTGAAGTAAAATATTCAAACCCAGAAGCTATAAAGTAAAATACTTACAATATGACTATATTAAACATTTAAGACTATACAGTAATATACATATAAAAAAGGTAAAGGACAAGTAATAGAATAGGAAAGTATTTACAACACATTTAAAAAAGGGTTAATAGATTGTTTGTTTTTCAGTGAAAATTTCCTACAAACATTTAGTTAAAAATGGTTAAAGAATACCAAAAAGTAATTTAAAGCTTTTTAAAAATAATATAAATAGGCAAGAAATCTACAAAAACAGGTTTAGTTTCAACAATAAAGTAACAATTAAAATGCATCATTATTACAATCAGATTAATAAGTATTAAAAATATTGGTAATATTAAGTATTGGTGCTGTGAAAGCAACTGAGTATTTATATACTCTTTTTCTTCATCTTTTTAAAGCAATCCCTTTAGCATATTTTGCAAGGCTGGTTTTATGGAGATGTATTCTTTTAGCCTTCTTTTGTCTGAGAAACTCCTTATTTCGCCTTCTATTTGAATTGAAAGACTTGCAGGGTAGAGCAGTCTTCATTGCAGGCCTTTGCTTTTCATTGCTTCAAATATTTCTTGCCATTCCCTTCTGGCTTGTCGGGTTTCTATTGAGAACTCGGCAGCTAGCCATATCGGGGCCTCCTTATATGTTCCTACCTCTTTCTCCCTTGCTGCCTTTAGGATTCTCTGTTTGTCTTTGATATTTGCCATTTTAATTATGATATGTCTTGGAGTGGGCCCCATTGGGTTCCTCTTGAATGGGACCCTCTGTGCTTCCCTGGACTTGTGTGACTTTTTCTCTCCTCCAATTAGGGAAGTTTTCCATCATTACTTTTTCAAACAGGTTCTCTATCCCTTCCCCTCTTCTTCTCCTTCTGGTGTCCCTATTATATGTATCTTATTACGGGTTGTCCTGCATTTTCCCTAACACTTCTTCATTCTTTTTGAGTCCTTTTTTGTTTTCTTGCTCTTCCTGGGAGCAATTTTCTACCTTATCTTCCAGCTCACTGATTCAATCCTCTCCTTCAACTACCTGCTTTTGATTCCTTCTACTGTGTTCTTCAACTCAGAAACAATATTCTTTATTTCCTCTTGTCTCTTATTGATAATTTCTATGTCCTTTTTCATGCTGAAATAGTTTGCAGTACGCTCCCCATAGTTTCCCTGTAGTTTTCTGTAATTCTCTCTGAGCTCACTAAGCTCATTGAGCTTCCTTAGAACTGTTGTTTTACACCCAACATCTGATAGTATACTTGCCTCTATTTCATTTATTTCTCTTTCTGGGGATTCCTCCTTTCCCTTTGATTGGGGGGTGATTCTTTGTCTTCCCATTATTTGTGAGACTCTTCTTTTTTGCTTCTGCTTATTAAGTTGCTCTCTCTTGATTTCTTGACTTTGTTGTGTGAACTTCTATGGTAGGAGACCACTGTTTTTTCTTTATGGTTCTGCCTCTGATGATACTGGATGTTGACCCTGCCTGACTTTAGGCAGTCTGTTTGAGGCTTCTAGGAAGCTACAGTCTGTGGTTGTCTCCTTTAGCTGTTAATCTAATCAATCTGCACTCCAAAGGCAGGCTTAGACAGCACAGGGTGGGGTATAGTCCCTCCTGGGGGTGGGGTTATTGGGTCCTCTCATGCTGCTGCTGCTCAGAAGAGTGGTCTGCCTGAACCAGATGGCTGCTGCTGTATGAGATAGTAGTTAGCACTGGGATTCCTCCAGCTACTCTCTCAGTTATTTCCCCAAAGCCTCCCTCCCCAGTCTCTCTTCAGGAGTCTCTAGCCCACTCTGCCCTCACCTTTGCCAGAGACAAGGATAAGTGGCTGCAATTAAAAGTGTATGTGTAGGCCCTTTAAAAGGGCTCTTTGCAGCTCCAGCCACCTGTCTCTGGCAGAGAGCAATCCTGTCACTTTTCACAGCTGGCTGTTTTCTGTGTACATTTTGGGTTCTGGTGCTGTAGGCTGGAGATCCCCACATATGGTTTAGATCCCACAAGAGGATCAAATTGGCCGTTTCAATATCCTTCTGGCCCTGCCACCCATGGGCACCCCACCTGCCTTCTGGAGTCTCTACCACACTCCTTACCAGTTATATTGTGCTAAAACTGATTCTTCTGTCTGTCTGAGGTTACAAGGCTCCTCTCTAGCTATTGTTCAGTTGTTGTTTTTTCCAGGTGATTTCTCCACAACTTAGTTGTAATTCCAGATTTGTCCCTGGAGGACATTAGTGTGACTTCCACTCACTCCTCTGCCATCTTGATTCTCAGTAACAGAACTTTTTAATAGAGATAAATGTCTAGCCTCTGGTCAAGATGGCAGCATAGGAGAATGCGGTACTCTCATTCTCCCACGACCACATCGAAATTGCAAGTAAGCTACAGAACAGCCATCATTCAGAAACACCTGAAATCTAGCAAACAGAAGTCCTACAACTAAGAATATAAAATGTAGCCACACTGAGACTGGTAAAACAGGCAGAGATTCAGAATGGGTCCCACACCAAAATGTGGGCAGATAAAAACTGGGCAAGATACCTTAGCTGTGAACATCTACCTTGAGGAGTGAGGGGTCACCAGGCCACCCATCTCAGGGTTCCAGTATGGGAAGAGAAGTCCCCACAAATTCTTGTTGTGAAAACAAGTGGGAATTTTGGTTGAGTGAAACAAAGTGATTCAGGGGTCCCAGGCAGTTCCTCTTAAAGGACACACTTACTCAAACTCATATCCTCTTAGTTCCAGAGCTGGGGCATCAACTTCAAAGCCCCTAGGAATATATGGGTAAAAACTGAATTTTCTGGGCTTAGATCGAGAGCTGGCAGGGCAATATTTTCCCAGACAGAAGTCCTGGCAGAGGCCATTGTTTTTTCTGATCCCCTCCCCTATAGAACCAGCATGCAGATGTCATATATAAGTCTCCATTAATCTGGCTATCATTGTTTGTTCCACTTTGGTGATTCCCTTAGACACCAGCTCACCAACTTATGGGCCCAACCAAGCTGTTTCCAATGATTTTTCCATACAAATGGACTGTCTTGGTTCTTACTTCAGACTTTCCTAAAATCTCTCAGACAAGCAGTATCTGGCCTCAGTGTGACCTGTATGTAGCTCTTGCTAAGTGGCGCCAGGCCTTACAGTAGTTACTACAGGCCTTGGTTCTCAGCTTGGCCTCTCCTGGGCACCTCTAAGCCCATCATAAATAGCAGCCATCTGCTGATTACTTTTGAGCTTATGCCTGCTAGTCCCAGGAAGAACACAGGCTGTGGTTAACCTTGTCGTGCAACTCCTGAGATGTCCATCTCAATAAGTAACACATACAAGAGGCAGACTCAGCAGGCACCAGTGCCTTGATGAAGTAAGCCTGGCTTTGTGGGATGGGACCCTGCTCAGCAGATCGTCCATGGTGGTTGCAGCTAGTCCTTACAGCCAATCAGTTTGGAGATAAATCCCTCCTATTGATGTTCAAACATGAATCAAGGCTAAACTACAACAGGAGAGTGTACACAGCCCACACAGGGAAGCACACCTAGAGAGCTCAGCTTGGGTGAACAGAGAAGCTGTACCACTGGGACCTACTAAACACCCACTACATTAGGCCACTCTACCAAGCACAGGAGATGTAACAGATCTACCTAATGGAAGGAAACAAATACAGAGAGCCTGCCAAAATGAGAAGATAAAAGAAATATATCTCACATAAAAGAACAGAACAAAACTACAGAAAAAGAACTAAATAAAATGAAGACAAGCAATCTACTAGATGCAGAGTCCAAAACACTGGTTACTAGAATGCTCAGAAAACTTAGGGAAAGAGTAGAAGAACTAAGAATTTAAACAGCATAACAAAGGACCTGGAAACCATAAAACATAAGCAGTTGGAAAGGAAGGATATACTAACTGAAGTGGAAAATAATTTATAAGGAATCATTAGGAGAGTACATGACATTGAGAATCAAAATAATGATTTGGAATATAAGGAAGTAAAAAAACACCCAATTAGAATGTCAAAAAGAAAAAGGAATCCAAGAAAATGAGAATAGTGTAAGGAGCTTCTGGGACAACTTCAGGCATACCAACACTCACATGATGGGGGTGCTGAAAAGAGAAGAGAGAGAGCAAGAAATTTAAAATGTATTTGCTCTTGTCTTGTCAAAAATAAAGACAGAAAACTTCCCCAACCTGGTGAATGAAATAACATAGAAGTCCAGGAGGCACAGAAAGTTACAAAGAAGATGAACCCAAAGAGACCCACACCAAGACACAGCATAATTAAAATGCCAAAAGTTAAAGTCAAATAGAAAATCTTAAAACCAGCAAGAAAAAAAACAATTAGTTACAAAGGAGTTCCCGTAAGACTGTCAGTTGATTTCTCAACAGAAACTTTGCAGGCCAGAAGAATTGGCAAGAAGTATTCAAAGTGATGAAAAACAGTGACCTACAACCAAGATTACTCTGCTCAAAAAAAGTTATCACTTAGAATCAAAGAACATAGAAAGAGCTTCTCAGACAAGGAGAAGCTAAAGGAGTTCATCACCACCAGACCAGTACTACATGAAATGTTAAAGGGTCTTCTTTAAGAAACACAAGAAAAGGAAAAAAGATAAAAATATGAAAAATAATATTGCAATAATATATATCAACAACTATCTATAAATACATATTTGTATAAATATATATTATATATTTATGTATAAATATATATGAATATGTATATATTAAAAATTTGAATTTAAGCAAATACAAAACACATAGAGTTCTCATTCCACAGAGAACAGCTTCATGGACTCACATAGTTGCCTACTTTAGGTAGATCTGACTAAATTTTGTATTCTCAAATGATTACCTAAGTAGTTCACAGAAAGCTATACAATACTGATACAGAGTACTGGCTTCCATCCTGAAATTTAGATCAGAAAGCAAGAAACTCTCTTAGATCCCTGAAAGTACCAAGGTCACAGATTAAAATTTCAAAAGTTACGAAAATTCCGGTTATTAAAACTACAACCCTTCTGATAGTGCTGAGTAGTGAAAAACTTCACTGTAAATCTAGATCACTTCCAGGGAACAAATTTAAACATTTTTATTATCATTAGATTATTTCTTTGAAAAATTCTATTTTTCATCATTATTATTTTTTTAAAGTACTGTAGTTTATTCACAGGAACCTTATTATTTTAGAAAGTATATTCTCTGTTTTGTCATTATCTCCAATCTTGATTGTGATAAAATAATTCTCTCCAACATGCAATGTGAAGCTGAGAACTGAAGGAAAAGGAAAAGGACGAAATCAAGAAGAACGAAATGCTCTTTCTTTAAGGAATGTTTTATCAAACATTGTTGAAGAAAAAGAAAACATATTGCTTCTGCTTTTTAACTTTTCACCTAGGTACATTTATCCAAGAATAATGAGCAATACAATTCTTATTTCTAAGATCTGTAGTACTGCAGCAATTTGACATATGCCTATTCCCTTGAAAAATCATATCACCTTAGAAGAAATAAAGCAATTGTAAAATATTAACTACATTTTTCTATTTCCTTTAGTTTTATATATAAATTTGAGGAAATGAGAGCATGAAAGAAATGAAAGGCATTGATGGGCTTGTTTTCTAAAATGACAAAAACAAAAAAATGCTAATTGAAACATTAAACTTAATAATATATATTTTCCAGTATTCAGTTATTCTTGAATATCTAGGTTTTTTTGTTGTTGTTGCTATTGATTTTTTGCTTAAAATTTTGAGTTGACACATTTATACTCCCTGTTAAGTGAATTTTTAGATTTATTGAAACTCAGAAAATATTGATGTTTAAAGAAATATACTTTTAGGGCTAAAAAAATAAAATTAAACTTTAGAGTAGAAGTGCATCTTGATCACCAACTAATAAGAAGCCAAATAAATGGTATTCAAGTAATAGAACAAACGGCTATCTATTGAAAAAGATTTTGAGAGTACAGGTCCAGCTGGTGAGCTGAGAAGACACTGCAGAGACTGTCCTATTTTAGAGTTGCTCTTTCATTCTTCATTGAACATTCACGCCAATATCTATTTTCTCAGTATTCTGAACATCTTTGCTACAGTATTCTTTCACGCTGAACAGGTAGTCTGTATATCAGCGTGTGGGGGTGGAGTGGTGGGACCACACCTGGATAAATGCTACTGAAGAAAAACACACAACTGCACACATTGGTGCCACCATTATTTTACGGTTTCCCACTGCATTCAACCCAGTTCCCAATTCTGCCCACCAGTCCTTCCACAACAATTATTTTCTCCAGTCTTCCTTAGCAGATGTATTTTCCAATTTCTCCATTCTTCTCATACTTAGAAACCTGTGGCCACCCAATTTATTCTCAGAAAATAATCTTATTTTTAAATTTCCTTAAATACCATTTAAAAATACCATCCTCAAAATTTACCCAAAATTGAACAACTACACCTCTAGCTGTATCTATCTTTTGTTTTCATTTCCTGTCTCATACTATATTGAGTGTCCTTGTTCAATTTAAAGTCCAACTGTAATCAGACTTTGGGATTTTCTCCACTCTGAAATTGTTGAATTCTCATTAATTCATTATTTCTTTTCCTCTTGTTTAATTAGTACCTGTCTCTCAATGGGTATTTCTCAATCTCTGGATTCTTCTATCTCAAAACAGAAACCAAGTTCAAAACACATTACTATTAGACCTCAGTGTTCTTATTTAAATTATAAGGTAATATGGCTAGGCAGTTACTATATTTTCTCTAGCTTTTACATTTTATTAATTGAAAGACCTATAGGACTTTGAGGTAACAAAGTGTCCTTTACAGCATCTTAAGATCTAGAATGATTCTAAATGAAATCAAGAAGGCTTTATTGCTTTGATACCATATATTTGATGCCTCCTTTAAACCATTCAGTGTCTTGTTCTCCAGACTTTTCCACCAAAAACATTGCCTATTTTCATCGCATTATATCAGGCTTGAGAAAAAAATGAGTATTATTATTCAAAACCGAGTGGCTAATAGTAGATAAGATGTAACAGTTCTTTCAGCTTTGAAATAATTCTGTTTCATTGAGTTATCTCAATTCAATACAGCTCTTCATAATGTCCCTTTGTAAAAAAAAATAATAATCTTGAGAATTATACCTTATATTCATTAGGTAGAGAGTAAAAAAAAGAATTTAATTTTTCACATCTCATTTTACCGTCTAACACAAAGCACATTTATACAATAACAAAATTATATATACTTGCATAAGCATATACTTACATATATATTTATAACAATTTAAACACTGAAAAGTTATATATTTAAATTCAATAAAATATAGACTATATAATGGATATTTTAGAGGACTAAAATCCTATGTTGTAATTGATAGAGAGTAGGAAAAATTTTACAGAGAAGAAATTTTTTCACACATTTACATGTATAAGAATTGAAAGATGCTTTCAATAGGAATAGGATGGTTCATCTGATATTGCACTCTAGGTAATCAGCACCATAGTTTCTTTAATACATAACCCATGGAAAAGTAGTATGCTCATCTTATGATGAAAAGACCTTCACATATCATTCTCCTTGATTATTTTAAAAGATACAATAATTTTAAACTCACATATATACACATAGCATACATATAATGACTTGTGGGTTTTTTTCTTCAAAGAAGGAGAACTTTAGGACATATACTCTGCTTTCAGGTTTCCAATGTTTTATGTATTTAAGGTCTCACCAAGAAAATGAGTGAATGCAAAAACCACAATATAAATACTCTGGTTACATTCACAAAAAGCTGATTTTAGTATTTCCATGGGTGTTTTATTTACTAAAAATAAATTCTTAGCACTACACCTTGAATTATGCCTGTAAATTAATGGGTAAAGCCATTTAAAAAACAGTTGTTCTCAAGAGGTCTATTACCAGATGAAATGCACTTTACCTTATAGGAATAGCAAAGTGTTTTAAGCAGGGAAATGCACTCTTAGAATTCCACTTTTTTGCTGATGTTAGACACTATCATGAAAGCCAGTTTAAAGCTTCTTCCAATACTACCAATTTATCAATTCATTTCTGTGGGAGTTTCCAGATAACTAGTTCTGAGGCTCTCTGTGTGCCCTTATTATTTTTGCCCATCAAATTTCCCTTTACTACTATGTGCATCAGTATATCATGAAATGTAAAAGTCAACATGCTTTAAATCACTATTGGGAAATCTATGTAGAAACTCCTATGAAATAAGGTGATAGTTTACAAACTATATTAAAAATACAACAAAAATATTCCCCCCACAATTTACTTTGTCATTTTGTGATTTATAATAAGAAATATATAACTGGTCTTTGTTGTTGTTCCATCATAACGTTCCTAAAACCCTTGGAATTTTCCTGTGATAAGAACGGTAACAATGCCTTGATATTCATAAGGGGGATATTTAATAACCAGAAAAAAAACAATAAAAAATGAACTATTCAAAATAAAAAATTTAAATCAAAAGAAAAAGGAAAAAATCCCTTCCAACAAACCACATTTAGTTCACAAATTCTGTCCAGAAAAAAATCCAGCCATTATTAATCTAATAACAGTTTGCACATTGATGTAAACTGGCAGCCAAGGACAGTGGTCTGGAATGCACATGTATGAACAATGGCAACTTCATTGTTCTAGTCAGTGTGGCCAGTAGATGCCATAGAGTGAGCATATGTACTGTGTGGCTGTCACATTCAAAATGACTGAGTAAGTAGAGCTACAAATCTGCATCAAATTTGAGTTAATCTTTCCTAAAGGACCGGATTCAGAGAACTTCCAGGTTGGTGAACGTATAAAGATTCTGGGAGAGTGGAGGCTTTCCCAGAAATCATGGAAGTTCTGCACCACGTTGTACTACCTTGTCTTATGCATCCCTCCCATTTAGCTCTTCCTGACTTACATAGTCTTTTATAATATACTGGTACTCAAGTAAATACACTGATCTTCTGAGTTCTGTGAGCCACTCTAGCAAGTCAGTCGAACCTGAGGAGGGGATTGTGGGAACCTCCAATTTAGAGCCAGTTGCTCAGAATCACAGACACCAGGACTTGCAACTAGTGTCTGAAGTGGGGACAGTCTTGTGAGAATAAGCCCTTAACAAGTGGGATCTGACAGTCTCCAGGACACCAGATCAGTGTCCGCTGAGAAATGGAGATTCATTTAGTAGTGTAAAAAAAGAAAAAAATCGTAATTGGTGTCAGAGTTGACAAAAGTCAAATTCTAATACGTAAAATTACTAAAAGTCAGCATGCTCTGGTTGACTCACTGAAAATTGAGTGGTATTGATTTCCTTCCTCATTTGTAACTCTCAAACCTCTTCCACCCACACACCTTTATCTACACTACAATAGGATACCATTTTTGAAATTTTCTTATTTTGTTACATTCTTAGTATGAAAACTGTAACAACAATGTAATTTGAAAGTTTCTTTCCTTGATCATTTGAAAATTTACATAATGTAACTCCAAAAATACAGGCTATATATGTATACATTTCAGGGGTGTTCAAATTCTGTTCCAGCATAGGAATGCATACTCTAAGGGAGGCATAGTAGGCAGTACAATATTAGGGAAGAATAGCAAGAGAAAAAAATGGGAGAATTCTTCATTAAGGTATTTAAACATTTTTACAGCTTTAATGAGATACAATTCACATACTCTATTATTTCCCTATTTAAAATCTATAGTATTTAGAGCTGTTCAAATATCACTAGTCTCTAATTTTAGAGCATTTCATCAAGCCAAAAACAAACACAATACCTATTAGCAGTTATACCCTATCCTCCCCTCCTCTACTGCCTTGTTACTACTAATCCACCTTCTGTCTCTATGAATTTGCCTCTTCTGCATTATTATATATAAATGAGACCATAAACTATGTGCTCTTTTCTGACTGTATTATTTTACTTAAAATAATGTTTCCAAGGCTCACCCATGTTGAAGTATGTATCATTACTTCATTCTTTTTTTTTTTTGGTCCAATATTCTTCCATTTTATAGATACACTATATTTTGTTTATCCCTTCATCAACTGGGTATTTGGGTTGTTTCTACCTTTCAACTATTTTGCATAATCATGTTGTAAGCTTTTGTGTACAAGGTTTTAGGTGGACATAAATTTCCATTCTCTTGGGTCCATCACCTAGGAGCAGAATTGCCAGATCATATAGTAACTCTGTTTAACACTGAGGAACTGTAAGGCTGTTTTTAAAGGCAGCAGCACCATTGTATAGTCCCACGAATAATGTATGAGGTCTCTTCACCTACACCTGTTTCCTTCTGATCACAGCCATACTAACTGGGTGTGAAGTGGCATCTAATTATGGTTTTGATTTACACTTTTCAAATGGAAAAGATGGTGAGCATCCTTTTGTGTGCTTATTGACAATTTCTATATCTTCTTTTAGAGAATAGTCTATTCAGACTCTGCTAATTTTTAAGTGGGTTATTTTTTATTATTAAATGATAAGAGGTCTGTATATATCTGGATACAAGCTCATTACCAGATATATAATTTGCTAATACTTTCTCCAGTTCTGTCAATCTTCTTAATAACTTAAGAAACACAAGCTCTTAATTTTGGTGAAATCCAATTCATTTTTTTGCTGTTTGAGTTTCTATAACATATCTAAGAGAGCTTCACATAACTCACAATCACAATGGTTTTCTTACATATTTTCTTCTAAAAGACTTCTTGGTTTACATCTTACACATAGGTCAATGATACATTTTGAGCTCAATTTTGTGTATTGTGTGAGGAAGGAGTAATACTTCATGTTTTTGCATGTCAGTATCTAGTTGCCCCAGCACTAGTTTGTTAGTAAGACTTCTACTTACATATTAAGACTTCTCCTTACATATTAAAATGCCTTGGCACACACAAAAAAATGGGTTGACCATAAATATAAATGCTTACTTCTAGAATCAAAATAATCTCTATTTTTATCCTTATGCCAAAATCACACTGTTTTGATTACTACTCTTTTATAGTAAATTATGAGATCAGAAATTGTGATTCCTTCAACTTGGTTCTTTTTTTCAATATTACCTATTCTGGGTCCGTTTTACTTTTGCAGAATCTTTAGATCAATTTAAAGGTTTCATGGAATCTTTAAATCAATTTTGGAAGTATTGCCACCTTAACAATATTAAATTTTACAGTCCACAAATATGATATGCTCTGCATTACTTCAGGTTTTTAATTTTTAACAAGTTTTTTTATTTTTAAGATTACATGTATTGTACTGCTTTTGTTGCTGTTGTAAATGGAATTGTTTTTCTTCATTTTAAAGGATTTATTACTTCTAATATTTTTGTGGATTTATTATGATTTCTCTATATACAAGATCCCATTCACAAATAGACAAGGATGTACATGTATTTCTCCCATATTTCCCCTTTCCCTATTTTTTATTATCCAATTGCTCTTGTTAATTAGAAGTGGCAAAAACGTACATTCTTTTTTTTTTTGTATTGCAGGAGGTTATTTTTAAATATATATTTTATTGATTATGCTATTACAGTTGTCCCATTTTTTTTCCTCTCCTTTATTCCCCTCCACCCTGCACTGCCCCTTCCCTGAGCATTCCCTCCCCCATCTTTGGTTCATGTCCATGGGTCGTACATATAAGTTCTTTGGCTTCTCCATTTCCTATACTATTCTTAACCTCCCCCTGCCTACTTTGTACCTACTATTCATGCTGTTTATTCCCTGTACCTTTTGCCCCATTCTTCCCCATCCCCTTCCCCTCTGATCCCCATTTCTATGATTCTTTTCTTGTTCTAGTTGTGTGCTTAAGTTTGTTTTTGTTTTTTTTTTAGATTCAGTTTTTGATAGTTGTGAGTTTGTTGTCATTTTATCTTTCATAGTTTTGATCTTCTTTTTCTTAAGCAAGTCCCTTTAACATTTCATATAATAAGGGCTTGGTGATGATGAAGTACTTTAACTTTACCTTTTCTGGAAAGCACTTCATCTTCCCTTCCATTCTAAATGATAGCTTTGCTGGATAGAGTAATCTTCAATGTAGGTCCTTGCTGTTCATGACTTTGAATACTTCTTTCCAGCTCCTTGCTTGCAAGTTTCTTTTGAGAAATCAGCTGATAATCTTATAGGAACTCCTTTGTAGGTAACTGTCTCCTTTTCTTTTACTGCTTTTAAGATTCTCTCCTTATCTTTAATTCTGGGTAATGTAATTATGATGTGCCTTGTTGTGTGCTTCCTTGGGTCTCACTTCTTTAGGACACTCTGAGCTTCCTGGATCTCCTGGAAGTCTATTTCTTTTGCCAGATTGAGGAAGTTTTCTTTCATTATTTTTTCAAATAAGTTTTCATTTTCTTGGTCTTCGTCTTCTCCTGGCACCCCTATGATTTGGATGTTGGATCATTTAAAGTTGTCCCAGAGGTTCCTAAGACTCTTCTCATTTTTTTGAATTCCCGTTTCTTCAGTCTGTTCTGGTTGAATGTTTATCTCTTCCTTCTGCTCCAAAACGTTGATTTGAGTCCCTGTTTCCTTCCCATTACTGTTAGTTCCCTGTATATTTTTCTTTATTTCACTTTGTGTAGCCTTCACTTTTTCCTCCATTTTGTGACCATACTCAAGTATTCACTGAGCATCCAGATTATCAGTGTCTTGAACTGTGCATCTGATAGGTTGGCTGTCTGTCCAGTGCTTAGTTCTGTTTTTGGAGCTTTGATCTGTTCTTTCATTTGGGCCATAGTTCTTTGTCTCAGAGCACTTGTTACGGTGGGAGGGGCAGAGCCTTAAGTATTCACCAGGGTGGGGCAACCTAAGTTGCTGTGTTGTGGTGCTATATATGGGAGAGGGGTCTGAGAGGGAACAATGCCACTTGCTCAGCTCTGGCCATTTTTCAGTCACTTCCCCTACTACCCAAGAGCAAATCAGGCCCTTCCAGTGCTGATTCCTGGGTGGGTGGGTCTGTGTATGTTCTAGGACCCTGTGGGTATCACCAATAGGCTCTCCCGTGAGGCTGGGAGTTTCTCCTGCTGCTGCAACCCCCACAGGTTTTTACCTCTAGAGGTTTTGAGGCTTTCTCTTCCTGCACTGGAATCCTGGATTGCGGTCTGTATTGCTCCTCAGCTGTTACTCCCAGTTTATCTGCATGCAAATGTGGGACCACCTGATCTGCCAGCCACCACCTGGCCTGCCCAGTCCTCCAGCCACTGCCTTGCCATGCATCCTCTCAGCCCTGGCTGCCCATCTCCACCCCTTCTACTGGTCTGGATGAATGTTTCTTCTTTAGCTCCTTGGTTGTTGGACTTCCATGCAGTTTGGTTTTCTGGCAGTTCTGGTTACTTTTTGTTTTTAATTTGGTGTTGTCCTTCTTTTGATTGTGTGAGGAGGCAAAGGGTAACACTCTTTTGGTATCAGGGTAACTCAACAGCAAAAAGCCTCATAGAATTTGTTGTGAAGTGTCTCGTTCTCATATTTTTGGAAAGATTTTGTTTAAAAAATTACTAATTCTTCTTAAAAGAATTCACAAGTGAAATAATCTCTGGGTTTCACTCTGTGAGAAGTTACTAAATTAAAAATTTAATTGATTCACTGGTTATACATCTATTCAGGTTTTATAAAATTTTTTAATCAATTTTTATAATTTATATTTTCTAGGAAGTTGTCCATTTCATCTGTTATCTAATTTATTTGTATACAGATGTTTATAGTATATATTATATATGTATATTTATATTTAATACCATAAGATCAGTATTGATGTCCTTCTATTCCTGATTTTAGTCATTTAGATTCTCTTTTTTTCTTGGCATTCTACAAATAAGATTTATAGGTTTTTTTTACATTATACAGAACACACTTTTGGGTGTATCAATTTTTATTGTTGTTATTTTGTTTTCTATTTTATTATTTTTTGCTTCTATGTTTCTTATTATGTCATTGTGTTTACTTTGCTCTTTTTTCATTATTTGATGGGATAGACTTAGTTATTTTTGAAAAAAATAATATAGGAAGTTAACATGTACAATTCTTTGTAAGCATTGCCTTCGCTGCATTCATTAGTAAGTTTTTGCATGTTATATCTCCCTAATTGCCATTGTGATTTATTCTTTGACCAATTGGTCATTTAAGAGGGTTTTGCCTAATTCTACATATTAGTGAATTTTCCAGTTTTTCTTCTGAGATTGATTTCTATATTTTTAATTCATTTTTAGAGAGAGAGAAAAAGAAAAGGAGAGAAAGAGGAATGTCAATTTGTTGTTCTACCCATTCATGCACTCTTTGGTTGATTCTTGTATATACTCTCACTGGGGTGTGAACCTGCAACATTGGTAAATGGGTAAACCCTCTAACCAACTGAGCTACCTGGCCAGGGCCTGATATGGATTTTTAATTACATTAAATCATGATCTAAGAACATACTTGGTATGACTTCAATGGCTTTGGATTTACTGAGTCTTGTTTTATAGCCTAATATATGGTCTATCCTAAAGAATATTCAAAGGGCACTTGAGAGCAATGTGTAAGCAATGTATAATCTGCTATTGTTGATTGGAATTATAATGGTCAATGTATCTCTTTCCCTATTAATCTTCATCTTATATTCTTATATGTTCTATCCATTATTGAAGATGGTTTCTGATGAGAAGTTGAAAATTCGTATTATTTTTGAATTGTCCACCTCTCCCTTTTAAGCTGTTACTTCATTCTTCATGTGTTTTGAAGCTCTGTTATTAGGTAAACAAATTCATGTGATTGTAATATATCCCTGAAGGATTAACCCTTTACATTATCAAAAGTTTCCTTATTATCTCTAATATGTAACATTAGTTTTAAAGTTCATGTTGTCTGATGATACAATAGTATATCCATTCCTCCTTTTAATATTGCATGATATGTCATTATCCATCCTTTTACTTTGTTTACTTGTTCTTTATATCTAAAATGTGTCTCCTATAGAAGGCACATAGTTGGATTCTCTGTAACCAGTCTGAAAATATATGCCTTTTCATGAGATTTGAGTGAATTCATTCATTCACATTGAATTTTATTATTGACATAGTTGTCTTTATATGTGACATTATATTTTGGTTTTCTACATATCTCAGATCATTTTTATTTTTTTCTTCCTCTTTAATTTTATTTTTATTGTATAATTTTGTTTCCTTTAAATATTTACACTACATATTTGAGACATTTCCTTAGTAATTGTTCTAAAGTTAACAATGTTCATGTTAACTTATCATAACCTGTTTCAGGTATATACTAACTTAACCCAGTAATTTATACATAAATATGATTTCTATATAATTCCATTCCCTCTCTCCTTTTTTGTTCCATTATTTTTACAACCCTGACAGTAAATTCTTGTAATTATTATCTTATACAATCATATGTCTTTTAAGTAATCCAAGAGAGTGAAGGAGAGCAAATACATATTTGTAGATATTTGTAACATTAAACTTTTTAATGTAACTTTCTCTTATTTTTTTTTCCCTGGGGGTTCACTTTATCCTCTAGTCCTTTATCTTTTCTTTAATATAACTTTGCTACCAGCCACATCCTTGAACGTTATTGTCAAATAGTTACTTCCCTACAAGTTAAATGACCAATAATAAAATTGTGTGCATCAGGTAAGAGAGAACAGGAAAATAAATCTTGAAGTATGTTGTCTTTCAATTACCTAATTACTTTATGTATTTAAATTATTTTATTTTATATGATTACTTGTTTTCAGTCCAAGAAACTTCATTTAGTATATTTTTATAAGGCAGGTCTAAGAGCAACAAATTTTCTCAGTTTTTAGTTTTGGGGATGCTTTTATATTTTTTTCATTTTTAAAATACAGTTTTATTGAATATAAGATTCTTATTTGCCAGATTATTTTTACCTTTTAGCATGTTTAATTAAGTCACCTCACTAATTTCTGGCCTCTTATTTCTGATGAGATTTCGGCAATTATTTTATTGGCATTTCTTTGTAAATGATGAGTTATTTTTTTCTTTGTGCTTTCAATATTATATCTTTATCTTTGACTTTTAATATTTCTCTATGACAATCTTCATCTTTATACTAATTAGAGTATGTTGAGCTTCTCTAAAGTTTAGATTTTTTCTCTTTCATCCCATTTGGGAAAATTTCCACCATTGTTTCTTTAAATATACTTTCTATTCCTTTATCTCTTACACTCCTCCTGGTGCTTCCATATTCCTATGCTACTCCAGAAGCTCTGTGGGAATTCTTTCTTTCTTTTTGGTTTTTTGTGTTGCATAAACTCTAACAGTCTATCTTCAAGTTTGCTAATTATTTTTCTGCCAAATCAAATCTACAGATCTAATTAACTTTTCAATTTAATTATTGATCATACCCTTCAACTTCAGAATTTCAGTTTTTTAAGTTTTACCTCTTTATATCACATATGTGATAAGCCATTGTCATCATTCCTTCTTCATTTGCATTAGTTCTTTAAACATAATAGCTGCCTTGAAGTATTTTTCCGCTAAATCTGGGTTCTGGATCCTTTCCAAGGTAGTTTCTGGGTTTTCTGGGGGATTTTATTCCCTATTTATGGGATACTTTCTTTTTTCCTTTTCCTTTCTTCTTTTTCCTTTCCTTTATCCTAACATTTTGTTGAAAATTGGAGACTTTAGAAAAAAATTGTAACAACCCTGGATACTAATTTCCATCCTATTCTCCCCAAGACTTGTTCATTTTGATTCCTTGTTTGCCCCATTACTTGGATAGACCATTTTACTGAAGCCTTTCTCCCACATGTGCCATCTCTGATGTCACTTCTCAGAAGTCACAGCCTGTCTGCAGTCACCCTGAGATCACAGTCGTTTTCACAGACTTCTTGACTATCTCTTTCCTTGTGTTCTCTGTTCAGCTATTTCTGTTTATGTCATACCTTATCTGTTACTGTACACTAATTTCAGGAAAATTGCTTTATTATATTCAAAAATGCCCTGAGCATAAATTGTTCCATAGCCTGATCCAATTGTATTTGGGATCCTTTGCAGAGGTGGACTTTGGGAACAGAATTTGAGGCTTGTTCCAGCCCTTCTTAGTTGTATCTTTCTTTGTTTCATTCTCAACTTTATGTAGTCCAGGGTTTAGCTTATTGCTCTCGTAGAGGCACCAGTCTCCTCTTAACTGTTTTCAACCAAAATGTCAATTGTTTCTTTAATCCTCAGCCGATGACATGTTTCCATTGATTTTAGAGAGAGGAAGTGAGGGAGAGAAATATCGATGTGAGAAAGAAACATCAATTGGTGGCCTCATGTATGTGCCCCAACTGGGGATCGAACCCTCAAACGAGGTGTGTGCCTTGTCAGAAATCCAAACAGCAGCCTTTCAGTGCATGGAACAATGCTCCAACCAAAGGAGCCACGCGGCTTCAGCTCCATTGTTTTTAATACAAACTTTAGGCTTAAACTTCTCACATCTTCCAACTGAAATCATTTCATTTGGGGAAATCTTAGGAACACTCTGTCTTAAAGTCCTCCTATCATCCTCAGAAAAACTTCTATGTCATTTTTTCAGAGTTCAGGCCAAGGATAGCAGCCTACTTCTGGAGTTACACCTATTTTACATTGGAGAGCTGTGTAGAGGCAGGGGGCTCTGATCTTCTCAGCTTGCCTATCCCTGAATGAAACCTTTACCCTGTGAGTGAGCTGGGACTACATTAATTGGGGATCCAATATTTGGCAGCAGCATCTTGGGTAAAGTTTCTACTTTACCATTTGGGGCAGGGGAATAGACAGATTGATCCTCAGACCTTCCAGCCTTTCTTGCCTAGAGTAGACCTTCTGGAACATGGAGCTGGGAAAGATGAGAAATGTGATTTCTTGCCACATTTTAGCCCTAAGCTGAATTGGGAGGAGGAGGGGGACTTGGTTGTGACTCAAATTTAGCATTATATCCTTAATGAGAGTTAGTAAATTTCTTGAATAAATGTTTATTCACTAGCTGTATGCCATTGAGATAATTTCCAGAAACTATACATTGTTGTCGTTGATAGTTTATTTTAACCATTATGGTTGTTTCACTGAGGGCCACAGACTCTTCACATGCCCATTCTGAAAGTCATTCTCTTAACTGATTATTATTTTCATATTTTTTCTGTATAACCCCTTGAGTTTTCATGCTTCCATGACTTGTTATTTCACCTCATATACTTTCTTTTCATTTTATATATTCATCATTTTCATAAAGATGACTCTCGACTTTTCACCTGAGGTCCAATATGGCACTTAACCTTCATAAATATCTTCTCATGGACATCAATGTGCTTTAAAACTTAACATCCCCCAAATGAAATTTACCATATTTTCCCAAACATAAGTCATTTAGTATTTCTGAATATCACAAAGGCAAAATGGAATTCCTTATTTCAGATAGAAATTTAAGACTACCCTCAAATTTTAATCTTCAGTGTCCATCCCAGAAGGTTTCTTCTCCACACCCAAGTCCCAGGTGTTCATCATTTAATCTGAACTATACTGAATATGTGCCTTACCCCAAACCCTGTTTTGATAAAAGGTGCTATGCATAAAATTGTAAAAACTGATTAAGTATATACAGTGCCATTGATTTGCTTCATTATTGCATCAACCTTAAATGTAACTGATTTAATTAAAGATCAGAATCTTACTCATTTATACTTTGAGGGGATCTTTCCTATTCTGAATGTTTGCATTCTTCCAAAATTCAAATGTTAAAATCACAATGCCTAATGTGATGGTATTAGAAGGTGGGGACAATGGGAGATGATTAGGTCATGACGAAGGATTGAGATTAGTGCTTTCATTCAAGAGGCCCCAGATAAATTTCTTGCCCATTCTGCCAAGTAAGAACACAGTGAGAAGACAGCCTTCACTGGAGTCACCCATATTGGCACCCTGATCTCAACTTTCGGCCTCCAAAACTAGGAGAAAAAAAATTAAGTTTTTTATAAGTTATTCAGTCTGTGGTGTTTTGTTACAGCAGCCTAAGCAATCTGAACAGAGACAGAAAAGGCAGAAAACTGGTACTTAAAGTAGGGTGTTGCTATAACAAATACCTAAAATTGTGGGAGCAGTTTTGTGTAGAGAATGGAAGAGAATGGAACAGCAAACAGGGCATCCAGCTCAAAAAGATTATTCTAGAGTCTTAGTATTTAATGTCTTTGCCTCGTTTGGTTTTGTATGTGTTTGGAACCTGTCGCCCCCTTTTCTCCTATTTCTCCTCTTTGTAATGAATGGGTTCCACCATTTTATTTTGGAAGTACATAACTTGTTTGATTTCACTTGTTCACAGCTGGAGTGAAATTTCCTCAGGGTAAATCATACCTTGCATGTAACTATCTGATTTAGATGATATTTAGGTTAGACTTTAGAGTTGACGCTTGAACGAGTTAAGACTTTTGGGGCTGTTGTAATAGAATGAAAGCATTTTGCACATAATAAGGACAAAACTTTGGGGAGAGAGGCAGAATGCTATGGTCTGAATATTTTTGTCCCCTAAAATTAATAAGTTGAAATCCTAATGCCCAATGTAATGGTATAAGCAGCTCTGGGGAATTGATTAGGTCTTGGAGGAGCCCTTATGAATGAAATTACTGACCTTATAGAAGGCCTTACAGAGACCTTTTGCCCCTTCTTCCATGGGAGGACACTGAGAACTCTGCAGTGCGTAACCCATAAAAGGCTTTCTCTGGAACCTGATGATGTGGGCGCCCTGGTCTTGGACTTACCACCTCCAGAACTGGGAGAAATCACTTGTGTTGGATATAAGCCACCGTGTCTATGATTCTTGACTACATCAATCTATAATGGTTAAAACTGCAACTTCTGCAATACTCCTGTGCTATATTTGTTTTAAAAAACAAATAAACTTTATGATCCACTTCAAAGCTTTATAGATTTAAAACATCTTGTGCTGTTGGGCCAGTTATAAAGATGCAAACCATATATTCTGAAGAGATGTAAAAGTGAATGTTTGTATATAGCGGATCTCATACTTTTCTTTAAATTTAAAAAAATGTAAATAAACTATTTCCTTGTAAACAAATTTTTCATTCTATCTAAAAAGTATAAAACATTTTTAAAAACATGAATGGAATGACACATCTGCTATAAGAAATAAATGAAACATTAAAACAGGGTCAATCCATTTGAAAAATAAGTCAAACGAAACAATCATCATTGTTTCCTCTTTTATTTAATGTTTGGGTTAGGGTTATGTCCACATGGAAGCAGAAGGTAAGCAGTTGTTTAGAAAAATGTTAGCATCTACTATACATATATTACCTTTAAGATATTTATACAGTTTCGTTAAATTATAAACATTGGATTTCTGCTATGTTATTTTTATTTTGTGTTATTCTCCTTATTTTATTACTTTTTAAGTATTCATGCTATTTTGTTAATGCATTATTTATTTTGTTACTTTTTAAGTACTTATTTTGTTAATACATTTACAACTTAGGCTATTTTGTTAATGCATTATTTCTAAATAAAATGTTTCTGAAATTTTACAAGAAAGTATTTTGTTACAGCAGCATGAACAGAGTAAGATAGGATTTTAAATGAGCAAGTGCTTCATCAATACTTAGAAAACTTCATTGGCTGAAGACCAGCTGAAACAATTAGAACCAATTAGGACACCAGCTGAACTAATTAAGAACACTTTTCTATTATAATCCATCTTACATAGATATTTGTTATCACAACAAATTATTTGAATTATTAATGAGAATTTTATGAGACCACACAAAATTTCACTTATAAAATGAAATGCTCATATCAAATGTACTGGCACAAAATAGATCAAAATCATTTTCATCTGGAAAAGAACGAAAAACAAAAAAAATGTTACAAAATCAAAGGCTGAAAAAAAAAAATCAAGTGAAATTTTTACGAAATTCTGGTGAGAAACTGTCTTGCAGCCTTTCAAGGCCAGGAGGGTTCACTGGGATTCAGGCAGACGGAAGAAAATTTGCGGAGCCGTGATAATGCTTAACATGCTTTTATGCAAGGGTGGTGCAATCCACAATCGCCACAAGCCACATGTGGCCCCACAGCAAGGCCCAACTCCCTTATATACTACATGTACACAAAGCCAGCAGGGTGCCGATATGTTGTATAACGAAGTGTGATTCTGTACATGTGAACCCCTCCTCAAGGCTCTAGGAATCCTGCTTATCTTAGATGCCCAGAAGTCAGGGTGGGGAAGCCTGAATGACTCCCTTTATCCTACAGAAACCATACACCATGAAGAACTAAATTGCTGAGTTATTTGAAATAGCTAATTTGACTGTCAAATTTGTATTTTGACTTAAATAAGTTTTTAAAACTGTGTTTACTGTACATGATTTATATAAAATATTGAGTAGTTAACTCCTTCGACTTGTAAATTTAAGAAAAAAATGTTATTTTCACCTTAAATAAAAACCTAACCTGTCCACTAAAAAATTCAATGGGAATTTAACAAATTTGATATTCTCTAGGAAGAAAATAAGAATTACCACTTCAATATTTATTTTAATAGAATAAAAGCATTATGTTTGCTTCCACATTTATAAAATTTACAATATATCTCAAGCATCAGTTTATGCCTCTTTAACCTTTCTTCTCAATTCCTGATTATGAAGTTTTAATTCCTTAGGAATCTAATCTGGGGCAGCAGAAGAGAGCTTATTAATTAGAATTTAATCAGTAACTCCTTTGAGATCATTTTTCTTTTGGAAACTGATAAGGCAAAGGTTAGAACTGTACTCCGAGAGGAGAACAGATTGTTTTCTGCTACAGATGCTTAAAAACTTCACATTATATAGGCAACTAACCTTTCATGATACTCCTTTAGAAAAAACTTTTAATAGTATTGTGTGGGAAGTTTGCCATTTCATTAACGAAATCAGCTAAGCAGAAATTCTTAGACTGTACAATACTTAGCACGATAATCTCTTCCTGTTACAAAGTGTCAGTTCTTCAATTTACTTCCCATGGAATATATTGCTGGTTTTGAGAAAAAAAAGAACAAACCACAGTAATTTAGCAAAATAAATTATATGTTTAGGTCTAAGACATTAGGGAAAATTTTATCCCTCACATCATTAATTTAATGTTTTGGGAAATAATCTATATTTGCTTTCCCTCTAATCCAAGAGGAATATTTGATTTAGAAATAACAAAAACAAAAGTTGGTCCCAGCATGAGTTATATTTTAAAATGTCTGTACTTTATTCCAAATCAATTTGTTTTTAAATCTGTAACTTGGAATCTAAAATGCCCCAAAAGGAAACTCGTGTTATAACGAATCAGAAAATTGATTACGTGGAAGAGAAAAAGATAGAATAGACAGAAATGTGCTTCCCAGTAGTAGATTTATTTTTCACATGCCCAAAAGTTTAGTCTCAGGAGGGCCTCTGGGCAAGAGTCCTTCTTATTTGTTCTCAATGTTCTCAAAAATAAAAATTAAATTAAACATGAAGATACAAATCTTCAGTGGGGCACTTTCTTTGCATACTACAGAGAGGGGACAAGACATGGAAGTATACTAACAAGTGGTTCTTTTCTACATCACTCTCCAGGAATCCCTTTAAAAGCACCAGGACAAAGTGAGAGTATAATCCTGGTGACTTCAGTGGTTCTTATGGCTTAATCATCTGTGTTTTTCCTCCATGACAAGGATTTCTGTGGGCATTCAGTGGGTAAGTTAGAGGTAGAAGATCAAAAACAGTTATAGGTCATCTAGGCAACTCTAAGTTATATATGTTATCTCATTTTCTTATTTTAGTTCACATACCATAAAGTTCTCAGTTACAAAAGGCAAATAAGGTTATTTATTATGTATATAGAGATATCAAAGAAAAAATAAAAGATTCCTTAAATATATAAATTTCATATTATTTGTATTGTATGACTGAATTCAGTATTTTTATTGAACTCAGAATAAACTACACCATATGTATGGACTCACATTAAATAAATAATTTAAGGAGAAAAGCCTTATTTAAACTTTGAATTCCAAGTCATCAGACTTTTACACTTGATGTATAGACAACTATGTCTTAACAATGATAATTCAGAAAGTTTCTATATTAAATTTTTTCATTTAACTTGTCAGCGTTTAGTTCCATAAAATATAACTATCTATCAGAGACAATTTGCCATGCACCAAAATGATTTCACAACTGCGGCTATGTTTGAAGTTTTGGGGTCAGGAAAAAACTCTGGTATAAATCCTCCTATGTGTGTATCATCTCTTTAGTTAAGTATGAGAGGAACCTGTCTTTATGAAGGTTCAGTGGTCTTTTGAACACTCTTTAGCCTTTGAAATAATGGCATTAAAAGTGTACAAAATGGCCATGGCCTGGTATATCAGTTTGAACGTCATCCTGATATACCAAGGTTGTGGGTTTGATCTCTGGTTAGGGCACATACAGCAATCGGCCAATGAATGCATAAATAAGTAGAACAACAAATTGATGTTTCTCTCTTTCTCCCTCTTTCTGTCTCTCAAATTAGCTTTATGGCCAATTAATATTTGACAAAGGGGGCAGGAGCATAAAATGGGAGTAAAAATAGCCTCTTCAATAAATGGTGCTGGGAGAGCTGGACAGCTACATGCAAAAAAATGAAACTTGATTCCCAACTTATACCATAAACAAAAATAAACTCAAGATGGCTAAAAGATTTAAATGTAAGTTGCAACACCATAAGAGTCCTAGAGGAGAACATAGGCAGGAAAATCTCAGATATTCCATGCAGCAATATTTTCACTGATACGTCCCCTAGAGAAAGGGACATAAAGGAAAGAATGCACAAATGGGACTTCATCAAAATAAGAAACTTCTGCCTGGCTAAAGAAAACATCAGCAAAATGAAAAGGGAACCAACTGCAAGGGAAAATATATTGGTCAATGATACCTCGGACAAGGGTTTGATCTCCAAAATATATAAAGAACTCACATGACTGCACTCCTGGAAGACAAATAATCCAATTAAAAAATGGGCAAAGGACCTAAGCAGTCACTTCTCCAAGGTGGGCATACAGAGGGCACAGAGACATATGAAAGGATGTTCAACCTCACTATCCATGAGAGAGGCACAAATTAAAATCACAGTGAGATACCACTTCACACCAGTCAGAATGGCCTTCATAAGTAAATCAACAAACAAGTGCTGGCGAGGTTGTGGTGAAGAGGGAACGCTAGTACACTGTTGATGGGAATGCAGACTGGAACAGCCACTGTGGAAAACAGTATGGAATTTCCTCAGAAACTAAAGATGGAACTGTCTTTTGACCTGGCAATTCCACCACAGGGATTATACCCTAAAAATCCTGAAACACGAATTCAAAAGAACCTATGCACCCTAATGTTCATAGCAGCATTATTCACAATAGCCAAGTGCTAGAAACAGCCTAAGTGCCCATCAGTAAATGAGTGGATCAAAAAACTGTGGTACGTTTATGCAATGGGATACTATGCAACAGAAAGAACGAAGGAGCTCTTACCCTTCACAATAGCGTGGGTGGAACTGGAGAGCATTACGCTAAGTGAAATAACAGGCAGTGAAAGACAAATATCATATGATCTCACCTATGAGTGGAACCTAATCAGCAAAACAAACAAGCAAGCAAAATATAACCAGCAACAATGAAATAAAGAACAAACTGACAGTAACCACAGAAGGGGGGGGAGGGGGATAACAGGGAAAAGAAGGGGAAGGGTCATCAAAGAACATGTTTAAAGGATCCATGGACAAAGCCAACAGGGAGTGAGTAGGATTGAGAGTGGCAGTTGGGGGTGCGTGGAGTGGGGGAGAGTGGGGGTGAAGTTGAAACAACTGTGCTTAAATAACAATATAAATAAATAAATAAATATATAAATAAATAATAAAAGTACACAAAATACACTAATGAATTTAAAAATTAGTGACTTTCCAACTTAACTGAATGGAATAACATTGATTGAGATATTTTTATCTTTCATAGTGTAATACTGATTGTCAATATTAAGCATGTAGACCTAAATATTAATTGTAGGAAATATGTAAATATAAATATTACTAGAAAAATATGTACTTAATTTTTTTCTAAAAATAAAAAATATGATCTAAAGGGAGCTAAATTAAGATACATATTTTTCTTCAGGTAAATAAAATATAAGGTACAATTCTTAGTATTTTGTTAATTTTATGTAATTTTGTATTTATAAACACACATTTACCTATACATATATTACTATATATAGTGTGTGTTTTCTAATATAAAATTTTTCAGCTATCAAAATTTCTTGAATATTTTCCTATTACCAGAATTTAAAGCAGTGCCTAGTAATAGCAGGTATGCAAAAGATATTTACTGAATGAATCATAAAAACTTGACCCACAAAATATTTTCAAATTTCAAAATGAAGTATTCAAATGCTGACTATTTGAGTTGAATACCACTGGCGTACCCATCCATGCTGTGACTGAAAGACCTCACATATTCATCAGGTAGAGCACAGATAAATGCATACTTTTGTTTTTGTAAATGATTTCATTTGGAACTAGAAGGATAGTGTTTTTTAACTTGAAGGAGACATGAAACTTTGATGAGACCAGGTCATTTAAAAAAGTAAACTATTTTTTTTCCAAAGATTTTTACTTTTAAAGCTATTATTTTATTCATAGATTATATTATCTTTAGTTATTTTATTTAACAAAGACCTGTGGTAAAAAAATAATAATAATAATATCCACATCCCAAACAATAAAAATAAATTAGCATTTCATTTTTTATTACATTATTTCACTACAAAGTGTTTTGTTTGTTTTTAGAAAGCTTATATGCTCTGAAAGCTCAATGAGGGCCGGGATTGTTTGTTTTTTTGTTTAATATATAACATTTAATTTCTTAATTGAAACCAAAATACAGGATCCTGAAGAAATAATGCTTATTTGATTATGGTGGGTAGGGTACATGAATGTCTCACACAAGATGGAGAACAATTTGAGCATTTCACCTAAAATGTCATATGGTGTGCTTGAGTGTAATGTCATTATGTTACAGAATTACATGCTTATGATTTTGTAATAAAAAAGGGGCATTATTTGTGCTGGACCCTGTATTTTTATGTAGATTTAAGAAACCAAATTCATACATACAGTGCATAATAATTAACTGATCGCACTATTTCAATGATTATTGATTATTTCAAAAAGGTAAAATTATTCAGTTAAATTCATTTACCATAATAAAATGTAGTGTTAGGGTAGCACATTCTCTCTCCTCAAATTGCATTTACATGGTGACAGGCAAGTAAACAACCATAATACTGAACAGACTAATACAAATATTTGCCCATCTTTTGTCCTATTCTAATCAAAATGCCCTTAAAAATAATATTGTAATAAGTGTAACTATCCTAGAGTCCAGACTTTTTATCACTCCAGCCTCACCTCCCTTCAAGATAAAGTAATGACTTTTGTGGTCTAGCAACGCAGTGGGCAAATATCTGAGCCTGAAGCATGAAGCTGCATGAGACTCAAGTGTTTGCTATTTACATTTACATTATTTGACTTACAATAATGCCTCTGGCACAAGGGTCTCTGGTGCCCGATTATTGGTTTCTCTCCCTCTGTCTTCCTTTCTTTTCCTGGTATTTTTCCTAAAGTTTCTTCAAATACAGTCATTTGCTTTTTTTCTGTGATACTTCTTTTAACTCATGTGGCCTTTCTCCCAAGATTAACTCCCTGGCCTACCAAGAGACTCAAGTCAGTGTTTACCAGGGACCTGGCCTAGATGGATGTTAGACATTTAAGGCATCTAGTCTTTAGCTCCCAGAACATAAAAGCATTGCTCTTCACTATCATATGTGTACACCAGCTCCAGATGGACAGTTATAGAAACCAGGCTGATATATCAGGATTTTACTCCACTTTTATAGGAAATATAGTTCTTCACTTAGAAAAACAAATTTTTTTCAAACAAAAGCAAAAAATACACAATAGAAACTCTTAAGAGTATATAGTCTGTGATTAAACATTCACCAACAATTTAAGTTTAATATTTTTAAAGGCTTAGAACACATTTCCTTAAGGAATATTTTATATTAAACTTTTAATTTCCTAGTCCAAACCATAGAACCACTTTACCAGTAAGTACCTGAAATTAAATTACTTTACACCCAAATATAATTTATAACATTTTTTTATAGAAGAAAAATTAGGGAGCACAAGCTGTGCTGCTTGAGGATGACACAGCTGGGCAGCTGAGAGGTGACCGAGCTGTGGATCAGAAGCTCAGGAGGCAAAGACCTCCTTGGCTAGAGAAGCAGGGACTCTGGGGGCTGGAGACTGGGGCTGGGCATTTTGTGCAAGTGTAAGGCCATCTATCAAATGGAAAAGCAAAGGGCTCAGTCTGCTTAGAGCTTAGGCAATGATGAGGATTTCAGGGTGACTGATCTAGAGAGTATGTGGGATAATGGTCACTGCTCCATACATTTAATTCCTTTACATCTCAAGCAAGCCATAATTAAAATAGAAAGAGGTATATAAAGCAATCAAATTCAAACAGAATATAGTATATTAGTTTCTAGGGACTGAGGGGAGAAGATAACTGGGGAAGTTGTTTGGTATAGAGTATTAGTTTTGCAAGATGAAAGAATTCTGGGGATGTGTTGTTGCACAACAGTATGAATATACTCGAAACTACTGAACTGTACTTAACATAGTTAAGATGGTAAACTTTGTTATGTGCATTTTACAATACAAGAGTTAAGAAAACATACAATAAAAATAAACTTAAAGAGTTATTTTTTTAAAGAGGAGGATGATTTACAATCTGACATGATGGTCACAGTTCGACAGCAAAGACAAATGGAAATTTAAGGTGATTATTCAGAAAATATAGATGCAAATGCACTTGTCCAAACAACTGGTCCTTTTGAACTGGTCCTGTTTTTGAAAACAGGAAAAAGTTCCTGTTTTGTTTTGTTTTGTTTTTCCCTCTAAACTTGATCCATCCCTGCATTTCAAGAAGCTCATGGCATCCTTCTACTCTGACAGTATGAAGTATGTCTGTCAAGCAACATTTAGCAAATGTTGTGCCTTCTGTATGGGTTCACTGATTGTTTTTAACAGCAGTTCTTTTCCTAGGATAAAAATTTCCCCAAAGATATAATGTGCAGATATAAATAACCATGTACATCTGCTTGGCTGTCTCTCCACACACACACAAGCTATAAATAACTATGCACATTGCTGTTTGCAGACTCACCAGGTCTGAGTATGGACATTGCAGGTTATTTTACTGAACAGTCAGCCAGTATATATTGAGCAGCCTCCATGCCTAGGGCAGTGTAAACAGGACAAGCATGGTCTCTGTCCTCACAAAGCCTATAATCTAGAAAGACAGTCCATCATACAGTCCATGATATTTCAGCTGCAAAGTGTCACTAAGACAAGTTAAAGGCTGGGTCTCTAGCTAGACCAAGCGAAAAACCCAAGCGTAAGTCCCAAGAAGGCAAATGTATAGACAAATGATGAGACGGGCAGAGGTCAGAAGGAGAAGTAAAGGTTAGGCAGAAGGAACAGCATATGAAAATGACCTGGAGCAAGAGAAACACTGTAATCAAAACCACAGAATCTGCCTTGGTTGGTTGGGGCATTGTCCCATACACCAAAAGCTTGTAGGTTCCATTCCAATCAGGGCACCTACCTAGGCTGTGGGTTCAATCTCTGGGATGGGAGGCAAACAATCAGTGTTTCTTTCTCGATGTTTCTCTCTCACGTCTATGTTTCTCTTTCTCACATCCTCTCTCTCTCTCCTCCCTTCCTCTCTCTCTAAAGGCAATGAAAAAATGTCCTTGAGTGAGGATAAAAAAAAACACAGCATCTTGGTAATAAACAACTGAACAACTTACACACGGTGGGAATAAACCGTTACTGAGCTGATGTGTGGAGCAGCATGCATATATCACAAGTGATAATCCCAGCATCTTGGTAACGTGATTATTATTATACATTATAAAGATATTAAAATTGAGGTTCAAACAAGTTCACCTGTCAATGGTCACAAAGCTAGAAAGCCACCTTCCTAGAAAGCAAATTTAGGACCTTCTAAACTCTAAAGCCTGTTCTTTCCACTGTCTCTGTCTTAGAGGTTATAAGTGTTTTCTTGTCTTCTAACTTTATCTTTTAGTAATTCTTTCTGTGAATTTCACCCTTTCGATTTTCTATGATGAACAGTATGAAAAGGGAATGTAAGTCATGCTTTAAACTTTAAAGAGTTGATATAGAAGGAAGCTTCATACCCTAGACATGGTCTCTTTGTCACTGTCTCAACTACTTATCCAGGACAATTTTCTGCATTTATTCCAGGATAGCTCCTGCCTTTAAGTAATTTACCATCTAACAGAAAAGGCTAAGTCAGAGAAACAAGTGCACATACACAAATCACAGCACTGCACAGACGAATACACCTAACAACATGCCCGGGAGGTCCTGACCCTCAGCATCTAGGGATGGGAAAGAAGGCTTTGGTGCAGTAGGCAGTGAACCATCAGCCAGTCGTCTGGGCTATGTGTGCATGGAGGAAAAGAATGACAGTGAGAAGCTCATAGTGGTGGTAGAGCCCACAGTGGAGTGATGACAAAAGGAGAAGCTATAGCTACTTTTTGTCTTCCTCTGAGAGGAAGTAAGTGATCCATAGCAGAATCTTCACAAGCATGTCTGCCTTCAGGGAGTCCTGCCCAGACCACATGCCCAGCCGCTTGGCCTCAGAGAGTTCTGTCTGCACCCATTATTCTTCTGTTCTGTTTTCGTAACTTACATTCCTTTTGGGGGAAAATCCAATTTTAAACTATAAAAATTATTAATTAAGTATAAAAACTGAGATATAATCAGTACTTGTCTGGACATCTAAAGGACTAGATCCTACACCCAGCCCACCCACCATTGGCTAAGTAGTCTTGCATATGTGGTATACCCTCTCTTGGGTCAGGGCATTCTCCTTTGCCAAAATGAAGGGTTATATTTAAACAGCTTTAAAAAATCCTTCTGGCTCCAAATTTAGGATTCTGCATTCAAAGTGAGAATGAAGAAAAGTACGGTCTATGCATTTTCTTAATTGTTTGTTTCACTTTTTTTACATATGAAAAAATCATTTAAATACTTATGAGTACAGCACAAGGAGTTAAAAGTGTTTTACAGTTGATTGAATGTATGTTTGTTTCTATGTAATGAGTCTGATTAGTGTTGCTGAGAGGATTTCAAATTAATTCTTACTTCATCCTCTAAATTTGCTTTCTAAACCCTCTACTTCCCACTGACCTTCCTTTTTAGTCTGGACTCCCTTCCCTTTGAATTGGGTGGGTTGGAAAGACTGTGTTTTTCCACACCGCAAAATTAAATCTTGGGGTCAAAGCCCAGAATAGTTCCATCCCCTTCAGCAGCACTTCCTTGCACAAAGCAGCAGCTCCTGCCCTAGAGGTCACTGGAACAGCAACCACCTCCTAGTCTCTGAGCTGCCCTCTTGTCCCTACAATTCTTTTTTAACATAATATCCAGAGTAATCTCTTGAAAAACAAATGGATTATGTTATTTAATCTTGCATAAAACCTGCCAGTGGCTTTCTATTGTACTTAGAATTAAGTTTTAACTCTTCTTTTGACTTTAAAATTCTCCACATGATCAAGACCCAGGAGGCCCTTCACCTCTCTTTTAGTTCCCCTGACAGACACTTCCCTCTAACTGCTTCTTGAACTCCTGCCTTCATCTTCATAATTGGCTTGGTTATGTCAATTACATTTCAGTTGAAATTTTACCTCTGCAGAAAAAGCTTTCATGGACAAGTTTAAGTCATTTTTCTTTCTTCATGATATTTAAACATTTTCTGCACAACATTCATCAGCATCATGTTTATTTCTTTGTTTGCTCATTTCTCATTCCCCTGCCCCTCCCAAACACACACTCTTGAGTGTCAGTTTCATGAAAACAGAAAAGTGTATGCATTATTCAACCTCATAACCTGGAAAAAAATAAAGTTATATTTTGAAAATATAAAAAATTGCAAAAATACAGAAAATAATTGAGTGGCTTGCCTTTCACCTCTTATATCTGTATCAAAGGCACTTAACTAAAATAAGGTAGTATATACCTCCCTTTATAGAAACAAAGAAAGCTTCTCTTCCTATCCCTTTCTGTTTTCCACATAAATATTCCCACACTTCGTCTTCAAAGAATGCTTTGCTTTCCCCAAAATAAGGCATTAAATCTAATTAAATTTGTCACTGATTACAAGGTATACCTGGTTGAATCATTACTATATAGTAAATTGGGATACAGATCTTGAAAATTAATAATTAGTGGCAAATCTGGAAGTAGATCCTTTCAATTCTCTCTCCATGCCAATTTTGGAAATAAAATAAGAATAAATAACTCTAGGAGCAAATATAATTTGTAAAAAAATCTGTTAATTGAAAATAAATGATACTTCATTCCAAGCACTTCACTACAACATGAAAACAAAAAATTGAAAGGAAACAATGTTGAAAAAAGGCAGTATTACAAATTTCCAACCCCATTGGTTTATCAGAAACAAGGGGAAAAATGTCTGAATTACGTATCAACAAATGGAGCTTTTACGTGTGTAAATATGCTTTCGTACGCATTGCAGGCACAAAATGAGGCTGTTTTAAAACAGAATAAATATTTCCCCAAACTGAAAGTAATAGTCCCCTTATTATGGACTACCTATGATTTATGTGCATAGAGTACGTGTCTGTTATGGTTATTGGAGAGCTATCTTGCAATGCCTCTGGCTGCTAAAGGCATTCAGGTCAGCTTGGTAGTGAACACAGTAATAAGAAAAAACATAATCAGGAGTTGTAGAGATGGGTGCCAACTCCACAACCCTGCACAATTACAGTGATCTTGAAGGCAATGGCTGCTATGTATTTTTGCTGGTGATTAAATTTTAACCTTAAAAGACCTAACTGAATGGTTTTATATCATATATTCAACCTCAAAAGCATACTGAGGTAAGCTAAGTCAAGGATTCTTAAATATGAGGAATCTAATACTTCATAAGTAAAGAACTAAAATCTCCATAGGAGAGGTCACCATGAATTAAGACATTCTAACTTTCATGTTGGTAGTTGTATTTAGTAAGAACCTTCTTTAAATTTTATTTCACCAGACATGTATTTAAACACATAGTACTTAGCCACCTCAAAATCGTTTGGAAAGAGACAAAGTATATATAGATAGACACAGGATGATTTGCTGATTAGAGCATCTCTGACTGTTCTGGCTATGGCAACTTTTCCCAGAAAGCATTCAACTCCAAGAAGTGTACCTGAGCTCTGACCTGTGAGGCTCAGCTGGTTGAGTGTCATCTTGAAAAGTGAAAGGTCGCAGGTTGGATTCCTTTTCAGGGCGCATGACTGGATTGTGGGTCCAGGGCCCCAGTCATGTACGAGAGGCAACAGGCCAATGATTCTTTCTCACATCGATATTTCCCTCTTTCTCCACCCCCTTGCCCTCTCTCTAAAAACAAATAAATAAAAATCTTCAAAGAAGAGAAGTGTACCTGAAATGCATCCCTACACGTTCATTCAATGTGCTTTTTGTTCTAGTTTCACTCTGCACTCAATATGCTAATCTACTGAGAATCCTGCCTTTAATGGATGTATGTCTAATTTTGTTTTACCCTGCATTTCCCAAAACCGACTTGTCCAAAAAACTCCTTTATAGCATAATATATATAAACATACATGAAAATATTTTCAGAAGACATTCTAGGAAACTCTCAGCAATAAAATATATTATTGCAGATGTATTTTTTTGAAACATTTCTGAAACTTAAGTTATTTTAAATAGACCCACTAAATTGCATAGCTAAAAATACTTGAAATTTTTTAGTTTTACAATTAATAAAAAGAACCACAAGATCATGCATTTGGTAAATCACTGATCTTGCATGTAAGGGTTGTGTTTTCGAAGTTTCTGAGAAATTGTTAAAAGAGCAAGAAATTTGAAACCAAAGGCCTGAGAAAAATTTTTCAACTTACTATTATATGTCCTTGGAAATATAGATTCTTCTTCTAGAAAATAGGTATTTTAATAATGATTTATCCACCAAAGTCATAGAATTTTTTATAAGTCCAAATAACCTGAGAAAATATATAAAAGCACTCTATATAATATGGAGGGCTAAGCAAACATCAGTGCACATTAATTAATATTGTTTTGGTAGTTGCTTTACTTTATCAACCTCCATTTGGAAATCTAAAATGACTTTTGGTAATTAATATTATCGCTGTATAGTTTTCATGCTTTGCAAATGGAGTTATGACGTGTGCTTTTAGATAGGAACAAAAAATGAATAATTTGAAATTTTGGAAGCTATATTCATTTAATTTGGAAAACAGTATACTTCCTAGTGTAACACACACACGAAAAGCTTGAATTAATAGATAAACTTAACGTATTCAAAGGAAACAAGCTAACAGTCAAACAACAAGAAAATAAGACTTTTTAGTAAGATGTTGACATGTTTTCCTTTTCCCATAGATGGTAATGTGATAATACCAAAAACCTTAATCTTATTTAATTTAAATGAAATACAGAACTTAATGCAGTTGCTGGAGTAATTGTAGAAATATTGTTTTGTTGAAATTAACTGCCACTTCTGTTATCAAGTAGGATAAAAATGATCAATATTCTCTTCTGCCTAGTAACATGCACAATCATGCAGGTCTAGCAGCCACTGGGGGCCCATGGCAGACTGTGCAGTCTCCAAAGGACTGAGCTTTAATATGGCACAGTATCTCTGGACGTTGGCCCGATCTCTAGCCCTGATTTTCCATGGCTGAACAGACAGAAATAGGACACTGGAAACCCAAAGGCAGCTTTCTATTTTTACCTGAATAAATCTTGCCATACCTCACCCTCAAAAAAAAAATTATTGTTGTGTTTTTCTTTAATCTTCTCCTCATATTCCTTTCCCATGCTCTGTACCTCTAATTTTATTTTAAAGTCCTAAGTTCTATTGACTTGATTTATAAATTAAAATATTTTGAAAGAATTTTTTCTTCCAATATATACTTCTTTGTAAACATCTTTATATCTTGCTTGAATTATTTTTTAATTTTTAAAAACACACCAGTGCACATGTGAAGAAAGCCAGAACTCATCAAACTGAAGCAGTGAATTTCGCCTTAATTCAAAAACAGACATACTATTTTTATTGGAAGCCAGCGTGGAGTTGAGTCTTTTGCGTATTCCTAGTGCCATTAGTTCTCCCACATGCCCTGTACCTTTAAGTCAGCTTCTCATAGACTTGGTGTCACTCCCTAACCACGGCTGCCAACTGTTCAAGATAAAATAAGAGAGGTCTCTAGAGTTTTTTTAAAAAAATAAGCTGTTTGCCAATCTCATGAGTTGTAAGATTATGTGCAAGCAGAACTGTTCTTCCCGAGCAACGTGGTGGCTAAAACTGTGTAAGTTGTATTTTCTTTGACCCTCATCTCAGGCAGAAATCTAATGAAATAAAAGAAAAAGGAAAACATCTAACTGCAATTAGGACTTGGGTAGTAAATGCCTGTATCTCTTTCGAAATGGATAATTTGCTGTTGATTATTTGGAAGCTCCAGCGCAGTAACAATCACCTAAAACAACTGCATGTGTCCTGAGAAGACAGTCACTGCTCAGGTTGGACAAGGCCATTAAATACTAGTTCATAAACAAATTAAAAACCATACGATAGGACATAAATGCATTATTGAAAGAATGCAATTTATTTCAATGCATACTCCTGTTTCCAACACTACCTACTGAGCATAAATAGTTGTTGAAACTTTGTTGGTGCTGACAATTGCTTGGTGAAGTCCTTGAGCTTCTTACCATATATGCACTGAGAATTTTTGTAAAAAGATGAAGTACAGAAATATTACTGGAGTTTCAAATCTCCAAAACCCTCCAATAGTCAGATGTCCACCAGGCTAAAAGTTGCATTCTTCAACCAAGCCCTGGTAAACATCCCAGGATTGATCTAAATGTTGCCGCATCATGGCAATTTGATTAAAATAAATAATAAAAGTAAGAGATGGCCTTGTTAGGATTCAGTAGTATACCAGGCTGAAAAACACATAGTCATTAATTCCATCATCAAAAAATGACATGTACTGTTACATGGATCATCAGTAGTATTTGGAGTGTTGTTGAGAAATGGAGGATGAAGAAATATCTATTTTTTAGGTTTATAAACTTTGAATTTACATTTCTGTGTCAATTTTCTTTCAATAGTGCATTTATCTCTTTTTCAACATTTCTCAATGTCAGTACCATATGTCATAAATGTAGTTCAAAAATATCAAGTGAATTAAAAGAAATTTACTGTTGAGAATTTTTCTTAAATTTTACAATTCTCTATAAAGTAATTAAGGGAAACTGTGGTAAAAAAAAATCCAAAGTTTCATTTGAAATAATGCCTCTCTCTGACATTTTACTTATAAGTAATCATATTCAATCAGATTCATAATCATTCAAAAGGAGAAAGTTTTTAAAAAGGTAGACTAAGCTTTCTGAAAAAATTCGTTCAAGTCATTTAAAAAAATTAATAGGAACAGAAGCCTTTAATTGAATTAAGCAGTGCATACACAAGCCACCAACATTAGTTTCCTTCATCTGGATATGCTGTCACCTAATCTTTCTCTCATTCTGTCTCTAATCCATTTTACACACTATTCTTAAATTAATATTTCCACAGCTCAAAAATGTTAATTCTCCACCCCATTCCTCCAGATGTCTAAGCCTTCATGCATGGCATTCAAGCCCTTCTATTTTTTTAGATGCAATCTAGGTTTTATTTTTTTGCCTCAATATTGACATTTGCCTGGAGTATGAGGGGAGACCCAAAAAAAATGGAATTTATTTCTAAAAATTGTGTATTTATTCTTATATGTTTAAATTCAGTCACCTTCAAAGTACTCTCCACTTGATGTAATATACCTGTTGAGACTTTTTCCACTGCTCAAAACAGGTTAATTGACAGTTCAAAAGTGGTCAGTTTTGATGGCTTTTAGTGCTTTTGCCATTTTTTGTTTTACCTCTTCCACATTGGTAAAACATTTCCCTTTGAGCACTTTTTTCATCTGGGAAACAAACAAAAAAAGTCACTCAGGGAGAGATCAGGTGAATAAGTAGGGTAGGACACAGGAGGGTCATGTCATCGTCAGTCAAACCTGCTGAACACTCAGTGAGGTGGGGGCAGGTGCATCCTTAAATCACACATGAAATAGGCAAACACATTGAAAAATTCTACAAAGAATTTCACTGAAGCCAAACACAGCCTCTCTCAACAATGTCAGCTGGTACACTGATACAGGTGGGTTCCTAGAACCGTCACCTAGCAGGGGAAGCCTGTACTACAAGGGGCCTGCCTTCCAGAAGATAATTCTGGCTTTTTTTCTGGTCCCTCCTCATAAACACCAAATTGATGGAAAGATCAATCATTACCCCAAATTGTATCCTGAAGGGCCCTGCCCTCCAGTTTTCTGAAACACTAGAACATACTATGTATAAGTATCTCTGATTAAACTGAGTGAATGAATGCTTGTCATCTGCCTGGGAGATTCCCTCATCAATGGGAATTTGCTCATTATCCTTCAAAATCTAGCTTTAGTATTACCTTCGTCATGAAGCTGTGTTTTGTCACTCCAATTTTACATTTGCTCCTCTAAATAAGACACCTTCTGCTCATAGGAATCTGGGAATTTTATTGTAAGTCCTTTTAGGACAAGGATCATTCTGATTCACTTTAAATCCTGAACCAGTAATCTTTCCATTTTAGATATTCCTGAAAAATCAGGGCCAAAAATGAGGCACCAAGTCGACTTAATAGAAAAAATATTTTTAAACATGTTCTTTTACAGCTATTTTTTAAGTCATAAGAAGCAAAGTAAAAAGGATTCTAATCTATTGCATTAGTGAGGATAATCCAGATAATCAGAATCACAGGATATGGTTTAAGCACAAAGGCAGAAGAAAAGGACTAATTCTTCCTTCCTCTGCCTTTTGTTCTATTCAGGCTCTCCAGGGATTGAATGTTGCTGCTCAGCCAGTGTAGGGAAGGGCAACCCACTTTACTGAGTCCACTCAGTAAATATTAGTATCACCCCAAAATGTCCTCAGATGCAACCAGGAATAATGTTTACTCGGTATTTACATCCCGTAGCCATTCAAGCTTACATATAAAATTTACCACCCTACCTGTCTTTGAAACAAAATACAGCATGACTAGGAGGAGAAATAGGGTGTTAAAATTCCATAAGCTAATGTGCACCAAAAAGGGGCCACACACACAAACCTTGATAAGCTCAGAGGAAGACTCCATGGTGGACCCTACAAACTCAGGGACCCACCAAATAAGATGGTCTGAACATAAAAATTCCTAGCTAAAAGAGAGTCAGGTGACTTATACCAGGAAGTCACATCCATGGCCTGTAGATTCCTTGACAAAGCTCAATCTTTATCTTAAGTAAACCTGTCCATCGTGTGTTTTTCCATCTAAGATAACATACCTTTGAAATGTCAGAGTAATTCTTTTTGGAAACCCCTCAGGATACACCCACAGCACCAAAGCGGGAGACCACAGAACCCCTCATTGTTATCATATTTCCTAAATATCATCTCTCTGTGCTATAAATGTTAACCATCCTGCCTCCACCAACACAAAAGAAGTATTTTCTCTCCATTTTACTCTTTATCCAAAGTCAGAGTGTTCCCTGTTTTGCTTTCTCCTGCCTCCTTAATCTACCATTAATGGATTTCATGTCACTCCTCCCACCCTTATATCTCCTTCTTTGATTTTTAATGTATAAAATAAGCTGGAGAACTGCCATTATCTGGAGCATTTTCTCAGTCCATTGAGATTTAGCTTTCTGGCAACCGTCATCAGTTTGGCTCAAATAAAATCATAAAAATTCTCTACAGGTTTAGTCATCTCTTATGCTGACAATAATATATGGCATTTTAGGCACACTTATTATCATCAAATTCAATGGAGTATGTGGGCAGTTGCTTTGGACATAAAGAGATTGGAAGAAGAGAAAACATCCATTCTTCTCTGTAAAAATCTCTGTTCCCTTATGAAATAGTATATATAAACATAAAATATATATTGAACAGTTATCATTGTATTTCTTTGCAGAAAAAGAATGTCCACCACATACAGAGGAAATATACTTGGCTTTTGCAAGATGAGTAGGGTAATTCTTTGATGTCCTGCAGAACAAGGATGGGACAAAAATTGGGGGAGAGAACACCCTCACTCTTGCATCTACATAAATAGGCACTCACTTTTTAGGGACAGTGAGGGAGATGCCTGTAGGGGATCTCACTTTAGAGATGCAATATGATGGCTCCAGCAGCAAAGACACCTGGGAACTGTTCAGCTCCCTATAACTGCTGAACTCTCTGTGACTGTTGAACTCTCTGCAACCTCACGCTTGGCTGACTACCAGAATGCCTCCCTAAGACAAACATCATGCCCCCAGGAAGGAAGATAATGAATGTATAGTGTAGTAACTGCCTGTTATCTTTCAGCTTTTCTTTTAACTTAGCTATATTGTTCTCTCAGGAGCTCTACACAACTAACTGCCATTTGGTTCTGTTATTAACCCCTACTATGAACCCACTTTAAAAGGGACCCTGTACTGGGAGGGTTGTGGAGACTACTGAGCCTGCCACCACTGGGAGCAGCTGCCTTGCCTGTGTATATAAGTTTCTCCTAGTAAAGCTCTTATGAATATGAATAAGGCCACATGCCAGTTCTTCAGATTCGATCCTGAATTTAGACTTACATGGCTTTCCCCCAACAATGCCAGACTAACAGATAATTTTGATAATCATTATCTTAAACTATAAATGTCAATAGTAAGACATACGTATTCATGGCATCTTATTTGCTTAAAAACTTTTGGTTAAATGTCAGTCTAGTAATTAATTCTCCTTAATGGAATTTTTATTGCTTTAATCTAAGCTTCACTAGTAATTAATACTTACCAATTCTCACTGCAAATGAAAGAGATGTTTCAGAGAAAGGACTAAACTCAAAAGACACAGCACTGCCATAGTAAAGGTTGATTGAGAAAAAGCTAAAGATTATATTTAGTGCACTTTTTGTTTTTGCCCAAATTAACCCAACAGAACTTAAACACAGTCTACACGTATTATAATACTTTAATTGAAAAAAAAATGTAATGAATAGTGAAGACTTGATCAGATGGAAAACTCATTATTATAGGTGCACTGAAAAAAAGTGTATACTAAAATGGAAAGTATAGTGATGCAGAAAATTTTATAGCCTCATATCTACAAAAGTAGATTTTATGATACAGTAATTGAGATGCAACAACAAGCTATGTTGTAAACACTGTAGTGTGATAGACTAAGTTCCCTGAGGACAGGGATTCAGCCTTTGGTGAAAGTATAGAATAATTATTAAAGGCAACAGAATCCAAAACCAGGCAGACATTGTTAAAAGATCTGCTATGCCACTTCATTAACCATGTGACTTCTGGCAAGCCATTAAACTCTTCTGTAAATCAGTCTCTTAATCTGTGAAATAAAAATCATTACAGATCCAACTTTATAAGGTTATTGTGTGGATTACAATATGCTTAAGAACTTGGAACAACTCTAGCCAATACTGAGTGTTAAGAGTTTGTAAGCTTTTACTTCTGGTCAAGATGGAGGCATAGGTAGACACACTTCACCTCCTTGCAGAACCACAAGATGAATCTCAACTAACATGAAAACAAAAAACACCCAGAACTGCCCGTAAACCAAAATGTATGGATGTTTGATAACCAAAGATTTAAGGAAGCCACATTCATCCAGGCAGACAGAGACAGGGAGCCAGAGCTGAGAAGATGAGGTATGGCATGGAGAAGTAGTGGCCATGGTGCACTAGGCAGTCCCACATTTATGTGTGGTGGATAAAAACTGGGAGGGATATCTTGGAAACAAGCAATTCCAGCCCAGGTCAGACCACGCAGCCCAGGGTTCTAGCGCTGGAAGATGAAGCCTCACTTCTGGCTATAAAAACCCGTGAGGTGGCAGAAGAAACTGTTGGTTTCTCAAGAGTCTGTATAAAGGGACAGAATGGTCCTAGAACATATATAAAACCATCCACTCTAGGAATCATCACCAGGGCAGCAGCTAGAAAGGCACCATTCATATATGGGAAGTGGGTGAAGTGACTGGAAACAGGGTGTCAGGAAAGCCTACAGATGCCAGGAAATGGGATTGTCCCCTCTCTGACCCCTCCTCCCCACATAGTAGAAAAGTGGGTTTTCCTGCCCTGGCAAATACCAAAAAGAATAATAATGGTAACTAATACATCTAAAGTACTCACTATATTTCAAGTACAAATCTACAATTTACAACAACTTTATGTATTAAGAACTATATATATCCTTTTTACAGATATAAAACTGAGACATTAAAGAAGCAACTGGACCAGAAATCCAAACCCTAACGGTCAGATACTGAAGTCTATTTTCTTTCCCATTAAGTAATAGTTCAATCAGAAATATAAACCAAATATGAATATTATTTAAATATTATTATTGCATTCTGAAAATACTAGGAAAAAATAGTCCAGATGATGCACAAAGATTTAAATGAGTACATGAAGGGGAGAAAAAAGAAAACTGACATAAAAGGTTGAAACACCAACAAAAAAATAAGTTGACTAAATTTATCATTTTTTTAAACAATATTTTAAAAATCTAAAAATAAAATTTTTCTGGTAGTGGTGGGGAGCACTGACTAATCAAGATATATGACAAAAATCTCACTTTAAAGTGTGGAAGAAGAGGGGCCACATATTCGCCTGACAAGCTCAGGAGAGGCCTGCAAGGCAGCCTTAGAAACTCAAAGACCGAAAGGAACCAAAGGAAGGTCTGAAATTAAAACTTATTAACTGAAAGCAGTTCATGGCCTATAGTCGTTTCCTAAACCTGTATTTTTCTCTAACAAAGGTCAGTCCTTACCTTCACTGAGCCTGTCTGATGTCTTTTTGCATCTAAAACATACCTTTGGAATGTCAAGATAATTACCTTTTATCCGGAACCCTCAGGGCACAATCTCCCACCAGAGCAGAGACCCCAGGAGCCCCCCATTGTTTTCCTGTTCTCAGGCCTATCATCCCTACCTGCTGTTGAGTATTCATTGTTAACTACGGGATGCCCACCAGTATAAAAGAAGTATGTGCCTCTCCATTTTATTTTTAATCCAATCCCAAAGACTTCCCCTCTTTGCTTTCTCCCACTCCCTAATCCATCACCAGTGGATTTCATGTAACCTTCTTATGTGTCCTCCTTTGACTATAGTGTATAAAGTAAAGTGCTAAACTGCAATTCTCCAGAGCATCATCTCAACACCTTGAGGTTTTGCTTCCCAGCAATTTTTGTCAGTTTGGCTCAAATAAACTCACAAAAAATCTCTATAGGTTTGAATGTTTCTTACGTCAACAAAAGAAATAAAGTCAAGTGTCTGATTACTTAGATTTTAAATTCCTATAGGGGTCATTGTCCTAGTGTCTAGAGAAAGAACTTTCCTGAGTTCACATTGATAAACTAAATCATTCATTTCCTTTTTTATAATTTTTATTGTATTTTTTCCACTGCCACCATGAGTTCTTTTCCCCTTTTGCTTGATCCCTCCCCCTAGAGCTGTCAGCCTGCTTTTTATCTATTACTAGTCTGTTTTTAGCTCGTTAGTTTATTTTGTTCATTAGATTTCACATATGAGTGAAATCATATGGTATTTGTCTTTCTCTGACTGGCTTAGTTCACTTAGCATAACGTTCTTCAGGTCCACCTATACTGTCCCAAAGGATAAAATTTTCTTCTTTTTTACAGCTAAGGAGTATTACACTGTGTTAATGTACCCAAGCTATTTTATCCCCCGATCTGCTGATGACATGTGGGCTACTTCAAAATCTTGGCTATTGTAAATGACACTGCAATGAACATAAGGGTGCATATAATGTTTTGAATTAGTGTTTCAGATTTCTTCAGATAAATTCCCAGAAATGGAATCTCTGGATCATAAGGCAGTTCCATTTTTAGTTTTTTGAGGTAACTCCTTACTGTTTTCCACAGCAGCTGCACAAATCTGCATTGCCACCAGCAGTGCAAAAGGGTTCCCCTTTCTCCGCATCCTTGGCAGAAATTGTTTACTGATTTATTGATGACGGCCATTCTGACAGGTGTGAGATGGTATCTCATTGTGGTTTTAATTTTCATTTCTCTGATGATTCACTGATTTTGAGCATCTTTTCATATGTTCATTGGCCATTGATATAGCCTCCTTGAGGAAGTATATATTCAGGTCCTAGGCTAATTTTTTAATTGGATTGTTTGTTTATTTGGTATTGAGTTTTTAAAGTTCTTTATAAATTTTGGAAATTAACCCTTTATCTGAGGTATGAGTATGTTCTCCCATTTATGGGTTGTCTTTTCATTTTGTTGATGGTTTCCTTTACTGTGCAAAAACTTTTTAGTTTGATGTAGTCTCATTTGTTTTTTTTTTCTTTTATTTCCCTTGACTGTAGAGATACATCCGAAAAAATTTACTACAAACAATGTTTGAGATTTTACTATGTTTTCTTCTAGGATATTTATGGTTTTGAGTCTGACGTTTAAGTCTTTAATCCATTTTGAATTTATTCTTGTGTGCAGGGTAAGAAGGTGGCCTAGTTTCATTTTTTTCTGCACCTGTCTATCCAATTTCTCCAACACCATTATTGAATAAATTATCTTTAACTTATCGTATGTGTTTTCCTCATCTGTCAAATATTAATTGACTATAAAGGTATACATATTTTTCTGGGCTCTATATTCTGTTCTATTTATCTATGTGTCTGTTTTCATGGCAGTGCCATGCTGTTTTGATTACCATGGCCTTGCAGTATAGTTTGAAATTAGGTAGTATGATCTTCCTACTTTGTTCTTTCACAAGATCACTGTTGCTATTTGGGGTGTTTTGTGGTTCAAATAAATTTTTGGAATATTTATACTATTACTGTGAAATACATAATTAGCACTGTGATAGGAACTGCTTTGATTCTATAGATTGCTTTGGGTAGTGTGGACATTTTAAAATTAATTCTTCCTATCCATGAATACAGTATAAGCTTTCACTTTTCTGTATCTTCTTCAATTTCTTTCTTCAGTATCTTAGAATTTTCTGAGTACAGGCCTTTTACATTCTTGGTTAAATTTATTCTTAGGAATTTTATTCTTTTTGAAGCAATTTAACTGAGATTGTTTCTTTAATTTCCTTTTCTAATAGTTAATTATTGCTGTATAAAATGCGACTGATTTCTGGATATTAATTTTGTATCAAACTACTCTACTGAATTCATTTATTAGGTCTAGTTATTTTGGCAGAATCTTTAGGCTTTTCTATGTATAGTGTCATGTCATCTGCAAATAATGACAGTTTTACATCTTCCTTTCCAATTTGGATGTCTTTTATTTCTCCTTCTTGTCTGATTACTGTAGATATGATGTACAGTACTTTGTTGAATAAGAGAGGTGAAAGCTCACATCCTTGTCCTGCTCCTGACCTTAAGGGTACCTGTTATAGTTTTTGCCCAGTGAGTATGATGCTGGCAGTGGGTTGCCATATATGGCCTTTATTATATTAAGGTATGTTTCATCCATTCCCACTTTGCTGAGAGTTTTTTTTTCATAAATGAGTGCTGTGTTTTATCAAATGCTTTCTCTGCATCTATTGATATGATCATGTGGTTCCTATCCTTCATTTTTTTATGTGATGTATCACATTTATTGACTTGTGAATATTGTACCAAACTTGCATCCCAAGAATAAATCCCACTTAATCATAGTGTATGATCTTTTTGATGTTTTGCTGTATTTGGTTTTTTGATATTTTCTTGAGGATTTTAGCATCTATGTTCATCAGGGATTTTGGCCTACAATATTCCTTTTTTGGTAGTATCTTTGTTTGTTAAAGTGAGTAAGCATGAAAATCAGAGAAAAATGGTCTTGGGAAGAAAGCAAACTAAATAGCAAGTTGCAGTATTGATAAATATATTCAGGCCTCAATTACTACATACATGTTCATCTGTATAGGGAAAAAAAAGAATATGGAAAAGACCATTTGATTCCTCCACACCATTATCTTCATCATCATCACCTATTTAATACCTTGCTCTCTGTAACTATGTCTATTACAATCTGAAATAGAAAACTCCATTCTTATAGCTATGTATAGCCTGTCACCATTTTCTTAAACAAATCCATCACTCCCACAGGTATAAAAAGTGTTCAAGGTTAATACTGCTAATAAGAGAAAGACTCATGCCATTTTAATATATGAGGAGAAACCTTAGGTAAGAATCCATTAGCAGGGATGGAAGTATTCAGTACATCAGGTTTTTAATTTACAGAATTATAGTTACAAACACAGATATTCAACAAAAAGTGTGTGACACTGGGCATTTCACAAAAAGAGGATTGGTTTAGTGTTTCCTGTTTTAAGTGAAAATGAAGGTCAGGATACCAAATTCCAAGTTCCTATGCTCTTCTACATGCGCTTAATAATTTCAGTTTGTATCAGTGAATACTATACATATAAACTCTAATTTATAGTAAATGTTGGTGTTAATGTATCTGGGTAATACATTATGCACCATTGATGACTACAGTATGTATAAAATAAATATATAAAACTTCAAAATTATACTGAGCATAAATTCCATTTATCTTGGAGATTTCTACGGTAATTTTAAAAACTTCATTATATAAAAGACATTACTAACGGATACTTATTGCCATTGAACTGGATAAATAAAAAAATGTTGGTCAAAAGGAAAAAAGAATGAAAATATACTAATTTTTTAAAGGAGCAGTCTTGACAAGATCCAGCTAAGCAGAGGCTCAGAGGATGCAGAGGGGAAGCTGGTGTGTGCTCATCTGCCACAGGTGTGCCTTTGCCTGTAATCCTCATATTCCCTCAAAGCCAATTACAAATTATTTTGTAAAATGAGTAGAAACAATGCCATTTTCCCTACAGATTTACAAGAAATCAAGAGTTGGCTTTGAGTCCAAGTAAATGTGAAATTCCAAAAAGCCACTGGATTCTCCTAAGCCTCAGAGTCTTCCTCCATAAGAAGATGACAGGAGTTCCAGGCTCAAGAAGTAAATGCGAGCCAAGTGATCAACAGTGAAAGCATGGGGAGATGACTCAGCACACGAGTTTAATCAATGTGAGCTATCATTACTGCTTTCATTTACATAGAGTCAGCACATTGCATTATAACAACTTATGACAGAAAGTCTTACTCCAAGGAAACCCACTAAAAGAATGGCATTAGAAGCGATGTATTCTTTATCTCAGATTTTTTATTTACCAGGATAAGTTACAAACACAGATCTTAAACAAAAGTAAAGGACAGCATGAAAAATTCCCTTTCAGAAACAAAGTAGGTCAGGATACAGTAATGACAAGTTGCCCCAAAAGGGATCCATGTTTCTACCCACTAGAAAGCATCAGCCATGCTGGTCCGACATTTTTATTCATGTGGAACCTGAACTTATGAAAGACGGAGGGGCATGGACTCCTTAATAGAGGAAAGAAGACCTTCCTTTTTATTGTTGATAATGCTGATAAATCTTAAATGCAATATTTAATGTTCATGTTGCTGAAAACTGTTATTGCTTTGCAAACAATAGAGGAAATTAATTTCTTTTAAAGAGGAAACAGCTCAGCTCTGAAGGTGCGGATAGGGAAGGCCAGCTCTGTTTCCAACATAGAATCTGCAGAAAACAGGAGACACACAATCCTATGTAATTTAGCTTTTAGCTTGAACAGTCTCTCAGCTTCCTGGTTCTCCGATTGATATATTCCTCAGCAAGCCAGCAGCTAACATTATGGAAAATGACAATCCTGAAAACACAGGAAAACAGTTTCCAAGATGGTCTTTAAAAAAAAATTTTCCTATGCATGTAAGCCTTTCCCTTTTACATAGCACTGTTTCTGTTACAGTTCCTAGCCAAATCCAGGCTACAGACCCTCCATATTTCTCTGCCTTCACCTTTCTACCCAGACATGGAAGAGCCATTATCTCATTGAATCCCACAAAGGGTAAGCATTCGGGGAACACTGTGGGTATCTACTGTTTTCTTAAGCTAAGGAAATACAAACCCAGAAAGTCACACAAGCCTTTAGTGGCAGAGTAGCTCTGGAACAAGAGCCAGCTCCCACTAGTGCTCTTTCCATATTGTGACTTTGTCGCTTTCATTCACTTACACGTGATATACCCATTATACCCTTGTGTATGTGTGTGTGTGTGTTCCTCAAAGAAACTCATGGTGCCTTTTTCTCTCCTGTCTTGCTCTTCATCACCAAGCTTCATCTCAGGGGTAGCAGAAGGGAGGGAGACCCTGGCAAGTGCAGATTATAGATAATTTTCTTGTAAGCATAATTTCTGTAAGTCAGAAAATGTCTATGATGTGATTAACAATTACTCATAAAAATATAAAAAATGAGTACTCCTTATTTTTAGGAATTAAAAAATAGTGAAACAAAAAATTCACAAATGCCAATTAGATAAAATTAAATTCACATACTGCAAGTAGAATCATATTTTCCACATTAACTAAAAGATCAAGAAGCAAGTCATCAGATGCTTAGAAGCACATTTTCAACCATGAGATAATATAAACTCTGGTTGAAGAAATATTTTCATGTTTATAAAGGCCATAATCTCTGCTTTGCAGATCCTAATGGAGAAATATTCCTCTAATTATAAGCATCAGCTTTCTACTCTATGACCAGTAATATCCACCTGTGACTGTATGCTTCACTGTTTCACCTAAGAATGACCTTAATTAGGTTTCACAGTAATAAATTCTTGGTGTAGAAAGAAAACATTAATAAGCATACTACCGCTGGAGCTGTAGGATTGCTTATTAGATGCCCACCTCTCTATCAATGGCCACCATCTCTCTATCATCCTGTCAGAGCCACAGGCCTCCGTACTGACAGTTCGCCTTTTGTTTGGTCCTGTAATGTGTAAGTGTCAATTAGTGATGTTTTAGGCAATGCTGGCCAGTGTCTGTCTTGGATCTTAGCAATTGGCTTCTTTCACATCTTCTTTCCTTTCATGCTTTCTCCATGTGTCTGAATACCTGACCTCTTATTAAAACCAGAGGTAAATCTTTCGCTGTGAAAGTTCAGCAATAGACATAGGACAGCAGAGATAAGACTCCTAACATTATACTTCCTTGCCCCTATGTCATCTACATAATCTTAGAGCCACCAACTTCCCCTTCACCCAACTCTTCAAAACCCAACCAAATTAAAACAAATGAAAGTATTCATGTCATTAAGTAACATCTTTCAGATTCTGTTGATATTCCAGTTTTTATTTTTAGCTGAGTATCTGAGAGGAAAGCAATTGGGAAAACCGGGTCTCCTGAAAAACATTCTTTCCTGCCAGCCTGTACTTGCCAGACATGTTCCTCTCCTATCACCTGGCTCATGTGTGGGGCTACGGATATCAGGACACTCACTCGCTCACAAATGGCTAAGCCAACTTCAACTGCTGGCAACTATTTCACACAAGATACAGCAGCAACACAGGAAAAAAACATAAAGATGAATGACGATCATAATTAGAAGTATTCACATTTTTAAAATGAGTGCATAGAATTACAGTAAAAATATATACTATAATAGGAGAGCCATAACAAAAACGAACTCAGAAAAATAACATTATGCTGATTTTTTACTTATAAAATGTCACTGTGTTCTGGAAGGTGTGAGAATGAGAGAACCCACACACCTTCTCACAAGACCCACATGAAACACCAGTTGGATTAAGCTATTGCTTGTGAAAGTGAAGATCTTATCTATCTTATTTCCCGAGGGCCCATTTTTACACTTGAGTATGAACACAGACATTACTAGCGGTCTTATCAAAGTTGCTTGTGTGGTGCACCACCCAGCGTTGCACGTGAATCATCTTATGCTCCTGCCACACCAGCCTTAGCACCCACGTTTGTTTTACCACAGCTTGACAAGCTACACTAGGACCTTATTTACAAAGTAACAAAGTGTGATATATACGATTTTTTGGAAAGATCAGATTTGGCAATCCAAAGGACACAGTTTGGGTTGTTCATTTTAGGTTTTTGCCTCAGTTACACAAATTGGCTGCGAGGTTCCTCAAGTCACTAGGTGTGCAATGTATCTTGCTTAAACTCTGCACTTACGCTTTTATTACTGTGCGTGTAAGAATTTAAAAAAAAAGTCTTGCAAAATATAAAATAAAACATAAAAATTTTAAATCTTTATGTTCTTTGTACCAATGACTCTTGTTAAAAAAAGAGCAACTGATACATGTAACACTGCAGGAGGTTTCTTTGATGAGAAAATCTCTCCAGCTAGATGGAAGAAAAAAATTGGCATAGAAAAGAAACAAATGTCAATCAAAAGAAACCAAAAGAAAAATGACATTGAAAATGAGATGACACTCATGGGTCCTAGAATTACTTTGCCAAGGGCTTAGAAATCAAGGCCCAGGGCCTTTCAGAGCTTACCAGCTCTATAGTAGGCAAGCCTGAGAAAAGCCCATAAATGGCATTTATCTCCATAATAAAATAGTAATAAATTTTGAAGCCTTTAACATACGTAGAAAATCTGTTTAGCAGTGCATGTGGGTGACTACAGTGCTCTTGCAGTACCTCAAGCTTTTGTCACACAATGCAATATACAGATGATGTATCAGAATTGTACACTTGAAACCTATATAATTATCTTAACCAATGTTACCCCAATAGATTTAATAAAAAAATGCCTATCTCCAATCCTAAAACTTTCCACAAAAAAAAAGGTAAAAGATTTTATCTTGCTCTTTTACAGCAGAGAGTGGTGCCAATAGGAATTCACAAATTTTAAAACAGAAAGTCCATTACAATCAAAGGAACACTATTGAGTACTTGGTAAGTTACATTAATCCATTTCCCACTAAAGATAAATAATAAGTGATAAGAAGCTTCTTGGTGTATCTTTGGCAGTTTTTTGTAATTGTAAGAACTTTACATCTTGTTTGTACATTTGAACTTCTGAAGACAGGTAAAAGCACTGGGGCTCACTGTACTTTCTTTTTACTTATTGATTCGAGAAAGAGAGAGAAAGGGGAGAACGAGAGCTAATGAGAGAGAGAAACATCAATTTGTTGTTCTGTTTATCTGTGCATTCATTGTTTGCTTTTTTATGTGCCCTGACCAGGGATGGAAGCCACAGCCTCGGTGTACTGGAATGATGCTCTAACCAACTGGGCTACCCAGCCAGCACAGTGGGGTTTACTGTAAGCAGGCAGCTGCACCTCACCTCATTTGCTATGACAAGACACACTAAGCTTAATACTAAACATGCCTACCATTGAACCATGATACAACCGAAAGGAGGAACACAACTAAAAGACAATATCACTTTATTGCATTAATATATTCTAATGAAATCCATTTAAGTTTAAGAATTAGTTTAGCTAAAAGAAAACATCTGTCCAATCTGTACATACAACAATTTTCTGAAATAACAATGTACATTGAAGTATACTATATAAAGTGTTTGGTCTTGAAGAGAAATAAAGTACACCAAATATTCTGGGTGAGAGTATTTTCACTAATGTCATATATAGATTATGAACCTTTAAAAAACAGGAATAAAAAAGATACTTAATATTGAATGATGCCAGGCATAATTATTCTTTTGATGCTCAAGAAACAGTTTAAATTTATTCACATTTGGAATTATTAGTAATAATTATTAATTATCAATAACATTGGAATGTCAGTTAAAAACACTTCAACTAAATAGAATGCTAGATAAATAGCATTTATAATATATGGATCTTCAATACTATAGATATTATAATTTTCCGATTTTTTGAAATATCTTAAAATAGTATTGAAATAATTAGAAATGTTACTTAAAATAATATTGTATGCTAATAAGTAGGCCTTCGTCTTTTTTTAAGGAAAGAGGGAAAATAGTCTTGATTTAAAATATGTCTTATTTCTAATAAATATTCTGAACTTATAATAATAAAAATAAGCTTTGTCATTTGTTCATTTTCTGGCTAGATATTTCATGAGGGGGTGGTTATTGATTTAACTAAGGGATCTGCCATGTAAAATTTCAAGAAAATGTCAGACTTCATTAAAATCATAAAGACAGAGAGGAGAGAGAAAATACACATTCTAATTACTTCAAGTTTTGCTTTGGCTCTATATTTCTCTCTAAAGATTTAACACAGAATTAATAAAATATAAACTGGATAATCTTTCTCCCTCTAAATAGCAGTATTTACAAATTGCCTTTAACTTATGATACTTACTAGACATTATAACCTAAAATAATTCCTGTTAAAGAGAGCTGTTATTGACTTTTGTGTTTGACACATAGTTACTAATCAAATGTATGAACCATCTAACTATTTCACATTTCTCTGAATGTGATCTGCTAATTAAAGTACTACATTTTAAGAGCATAGCATTCATTTAAATTTTACTTTCTGGTCATGTGGGATTCTCTCTCTGCTTGGGTTTCCTTCAAAATTACCCAGCTATTTACCAATTATTAGGTAGGAAGATTAAGATCAAATGAAAATAGATATTAAATTACTACAATTATTTCTATGTAAAACCATTCTAATAACATTTATATCCATATCTTATACATCTACATTTTTACTGTAACAGAAAATATAGCACATTGTTTCAATTCCTAACTTTCTTCACTAAAAAATACAGTAAAAATACAATGGGGGACCTCCAAAAAGAAGCAAAACCTATTTATAAACAATTGAGTATTCATTCTTCATGTTCAAACTTCAGTCACCTTCAAAGTACTCTCCATCTGGTACAATGCACCTGTTGAGACATTTTTCACACTGCTCAAAACAGTTTTTGAACTGGTCGATTCTGATGCCTTTTCATGTGCTCTTCATTTTGTTTCACCTCTTCCACACTGGCATAAAGTTTACCTTTGAGGACATTTTTCACCCAGGGAACCAAAAAAAAAAAAAAGGTCGCTCACGGTGAGATTGGGTAAATAAAAAGGGTAGGGTCTGAGGGTCATGCTCTTTTTTGTCAAAAACTGCTGAACACCCAGCGTGGGTGTTGGCAAGTACGCTCATAAATCACCCAGCATGAAGTGGACAAATGCATTGAAAGAGTCTTCAAAAAAAATTCACTGACATCAAATGACACAGCCGCTCACAACAACGCCAACTGGTACACTGATACAGGTGGGTTCCTGGGACGCTCTCCTACTGAGGGAAGCCTGTACTACAAGGGGTCTGCCCTCCAGAAGGTAATTCCAGTTTTGAGGGCGTGCCTCCTTGTACATTGAGACTTGCAGTTCTGCTTATTTTTAATCACAGAAAATTTTATTACAAATATAATAGAAGTGACTGTAAAATAAGGAATGAAGAGAAAAAACAGCAACTTATAATTGCTACATAAAATCATTTCATACTTTTCTTATACAGTGTTATGCTATTTCTTTTTAGAAGAATCCGATTTTCCAGGAAGTGAACTAGCTTCCACAAAATTGGATTTGTTTTTCTGAGTTAATCCATGTTTTCCTTCACTCTATGGGAGACAAGGCTTCAGAAATAACAATACTAATAACTATGTAAGTCTTTAAATTTTTCAAGGTAACTTCTAGTTTCTAAAGTAATTTAATTCTCATCATATATCTTGGGGAGATAACAAAATAGCTATCTTTTATATTTGCTTTGTATTTATATACCATTACAAATAAGTAAGTAAAGAAAATATGAGCTCCACATTATTGATTTAAAATATTTTGCTCTCTGTGTCAGGCATCTTCACTCTAGACCTCGCCCCACCTCTGCCCATCCTGTAATGCTGCCCTATGTTGTTAACCACCAGCCTCTCACACTCTCTGGCTCCTGGGTTTATTTGGAAAGCAGGCGGCAAGGATGGGAGACAGGAGGAAGGGAGGCGGAAGAATGAGGACAGGGCATTTAGCCTCTGATGGCCTCCCAGAGATGTTGTTGACAATCAAGTTTATCAACATGAATATGCCTGACACTAAACACTTGATTTCTATCTATCCCGCAATCCAAAACATGTTTCTAACCAAATTATCTCTATTTCAGTGAACTGGAACCACCCAGCTAGTTGGTCAAGTAAAAAACACAGCAGCTTCTCCTCGATTCATTCTTTATTATCATCCATCAAATCAAATCTATCAACAAGTCCTATATATTTGACAAAGTAACACATTCAAAATCTGTGTAAACATGTGTTTTATGATCCTAGTCTAAGCCACATGATGGTTGGTCTGGACCGTTACACTGGCATCAAACTGTGCCTTATTCTTTCAGGCATCGCTTGGTAGTCATTAGTAAAAATAGTAACAGCAAAGGGTATATCATACCACTCATCTGCCTAACCATCCACCTTATTCTAAACTATGGGCCCTCATTCCTAAGATCCAGCTTACTCTATTTGGTTGAACAGGTCAAGATCTTTCCCTTTTCCACAATTACGTGTCAGTCGTTTCTACTATGTGGAATGCCTCTCCCCACTGTTTTGGATAGAACTGGTTCATTCTCTTCCATTTTACCTCCAAAGGAGGTTTTCTCCCTCCACATTTTCATCAGACATTTTCACTATTTAATACAACAGCACCAAAATGTTTACTTTATAGCGTTTCTCATGATCTGGTTACTGTCTTTCCTCAGACGCTCTGTGAGAAGAGGGGCTATGTCTATTCTGTATACTGTTTTATTTTTTGTGGATATATTTACTAGTGACTCCATATGTTCAAAAGTCGTCTCAAAAAGTTAAATGGATATAAGCAAAGATTTGCCCTTTCTAAAAATAGTGCTGCCTCTTCTTTGGTTAAGCGACCATGGCCATGGCATAGTCTCCGTGCTTCAGCGATACCAAAGTAAAATGGGCTGGTTATAGCTGCCTCTGTGAAGTGAAGAGGACTCATTTAGTTATTTTATTTAAAACCTGGATATAGTAAGCATTCAGTTGACACATTTTTTTTTATTATTTCTGAGCTCATTGATTATTTTTTCCTTTCAGTGGTAAAACATCACTGTTTTGGTCTTTGAAGTATTTGCTTTAGCATAATAGTATGATGAATTAGATGTCAGCAAATCTAATTTTTATTCTTTAACCACTAATTGCTGTGTAAAATCAGAGTAAAGATATATCTTTCTTAGTCCCAATTTCATTATCCTGAAAAGTAAAAGTGTTGGAATAAAGTCAGTATTATCTGACAACTCTAAGATTATAAAGTTTTTATGAATAACTAAAGAAAAAATACCTTTGGTATGTCTAGACAGCAGATCTATATCATTTTAAACTGGAGAAAAAAAAGTATGATGTGAGCACCTTACAAGTGAAGAAATGCAGTTGAAAACAGTGACACTATATTTGCAATTCCGGGAATAATTCACATCTTTGAGCTTTGAGAAATAAGAAAACCTGGGCAGCATTTGGAGTAACACACATTTGGCAAATGGCAAAGGTTTAAACTGACAGATTTCTACATTCCAAATCAAAAAGAACTGCCCAGACATTTACTTAATGATTAAATTTATCATTTTGAGAAAGAAAAATACATCCTTTTCATGAAAAAAATTCTGAGATATTAATAAGTTGCTTTTTACTTGACTGGCAAAGAATAGCATGGTCCCTGAATTCTTGATTTCATTTGAAAAGGAAAATGATTAGCTTAAATATTAGTGCAAGTAGGAATGGCAAAAGGAATAGCATATACAATGCAAATAGCATTTGTTCAAAGCCTTTACAATTAAGATTAAAACTGGAAATGAGTTATTAATTTTATTAATCATATATCATGGGATTTTGATAAGGTCAGTAATATACTTAACTTTAGTTTTAATAGAAATAACTAACTCTTAAAATTTACTTAGAGAGGAATAATCATAAATATCCAATGAAATTAGTCCTCTAAACATTCCTTTAAGGTCAAATGTCCCAATAGTAACAGAAACATGCCTGAGAATTAGTAACTGCATCAGTAATACTTAAATCCATAAAAACATTAGTAGAATAGGATAGCTCAATTAACACGAAAGGGTGCATCAAAAAGTGCTCCTTCAGGGTTTTGGAACTACTGCATTCTCAGACCATACAAGTTACCTATGATACACAGAAATTAGATCTCTATTTGTCAAAACTGAAAAATATAAATATTAAAAACATCCACTGAATACATCTGCCATACACAGTGCTCTTTCTTTTAAAGAGCTGCATGTTTGTACCAACTAATATCACATGGACTCATGTAATTTAAAATAACCAAATAAAAATGAAAATCTCATGAAATTAGCTTCATGACCATAGAAAAAGAAAAAGACAGTAGCCTTCTCTTAAAAAGAACAGCGAATTGCAATTAAGTTTAAGAGAGGAGTTACATTTAGTCTAACATGCAAGGATTGAGTATTCATTATTAATTTGCAGTTGAGCTCTAAATCAGCCTTGTTGTATGTGGAAATAGTTTAACTATACCTTTTCTCCCCATGATGATACTGATTCTTGATCTATGTTCATATAAATGTGTACTACCCTTTCAAATAACTCATTAGCAGATCTGGTGAACAGCATGCCAACTGGCTTCCTTACCAACCATAAACCAGGCACCAGCCCTTCCTAGGAAGATGAGCTTTTAAAATCCTCAGGCTTGGAGACCATGGCTTTAAACATTAATGCTGTCTGGACTGAGAACAAGCGCAGGATTTTTTTCCTATTTGGCCTGGGAAAGCTTTGGGACGAAGGAGAGAAATCCAATGAGTGAGAGTCAATCCATTTATAATGTGGAAAGTACAGTTCTCAAATGCTCTGGAATTTTTAAAGGAAGGGTACATAGATCTGGGAGGACTTAAAGAGCAATATAAAAAGATGGGTTGGTCTCCTCTGTACCCTGAGCCTGAGTTTACTGAAGAATTGGTAGTTAAGGCAACTGTAGAGACAATGGCTTCTTTAATGCTTCAACAAAAGACTGACAACCTTCCAGTCCAGAGGAGTTCTATCATTATTAGTGGTTTTGCTTAACAGCCAGAGCTGAGCTTTAAGTATCTATAATGAATAGCAGAGTAAAATAAGAATCTAGAGAGAAGAAAACTAAACAAAATGGGTTTTTACCAAATTAGAGCTGCTGGAGGAGATGGAAGATGTTTGAACCAAAAATATATATAATGAGTACTTAAGGATATTCAAATACAACTCTCAAAAGCCCAGAAAATAAAAACAAAATATCAAGCTAAACTATTCAGTAGATAATTGAAAACTAAGATAGTAATTGTTGAGTAGCTTGAGAGTTAATTTAAGGAATATCTCAAATTACATAGTATGAAAATGAACATAAGAATCATCAGGAAAAAGTTAACAGATTTGGCAAGACAGGTCTTTGTTACAACAGATTGTAAGTCTTCATATCTTGAGAGGCTATCAAAACACCTTTAGGGTTTGAATTCCTTACCACAAAATAATGAAAATAACATATGATAATGAATAATGAAATAATATACTTCAAGTCAGTTTTCAAAGGTCCAACTTAGAGTGTGAACTTAACGTTAGATTTTTATAATAAAATCCATGTGGATTTTAATTTACAGAAACATTATGGAGACAAAAAGAGAGAGAATAATTATGAGTCTGAGATGTTTTTGCTGTAATTGCATAGATCAATACTTCTTCTCAATTTATTTTTTAAGGTGACAGACTTTAATGTTAAAGAGTTCCAACAGAGCCAAAATACATTTATTTGTAAAATATTTAAACATGTTTCAGCATTTTCCTTTAAAATCCTGAGCTCTGGTGGCTTGGCCTTCAAAGACATTAGAAAATACTCTTTATAACTAAATAAACTCACTCATGAGTTAACATTCAATGGGTATTAAAAGTCCTCTAGAAATACACATCTTGTCACCAATTTTCACAGCTTCTTAGTTAGAAAATGCAAATACATTGATTGATAAAGATGACATCTATGGGAGATTAAAATATTATTAAGTTTTAAGAAAAAAAATCTTTCCTGGGAGATAACATTTATAATGTGTATTTTCTTATATGTGACCCTGTGAAGCAAACCTCCTGGTTTAAATGCCTTACCTCATCCAGAATTTACACAGGTCTTCAATGTTTAGTATCAGAAATATCTTTTATAATTTATAGTTAAGATATTCCGTATTAGTCCTGGTCAAGATGCCAGAATAAACATGGTAATTAGAATCTCCCAAAATCACATTAAAATTATAACTAAACTACAGAACCACCACCATTCAGAGCCACCTGAAATCTAGCTGAACAGAAATCCTATGACTAAAGATAAGAAGAAGAAGCCACAATAAGGCTACCAGGAGAAGCGGAGACATGGAACAGGATGGATAAATATTGGGAGGACATCTCAACTGCACAGCAATGGGTCCCAGCCCCATACCATGACCCAAGCCAAAGTTTCCAGTGCCAGGAAGAGAAGTCCCCATAATTTCTGGCTGTGAAAACCAGTTGGGGGTGTGGTTGAGTGAGACGCAAGGCTATTGAAGTCCCAGGCATTCCTCTTAAAAGGCCTGTGCATGGGAATTACTTGGACTCACTCCTTCTGAATTTCAGTGCTGAGGTAGCAGCTGGAAAGGCACCAGGGACATATGGAAAGGAATTGAATTGTCTGGCTTCAAGGTGAGTGCTGGAGAGGGTTTCCTCCCAGGAAGAAGTGTTGGCCAAGGCCTTTGTTTCTTTTCTGAGCCCTCTCCCCAGAGAGCTGGCAATAAGCCACATCAACCTGGTTAACCCTGTTCACCCACCCTGATGATTCCCTGAGACCCTGCCCCACTCAACTTACAATCCTACCCAAGCAGTTTCCAAAGGCTTTTCCATAGCATGGCTTGTCTCGGTTCATGCTTCATATTTTCCTAATCTCTCAAATAAGCAGCATCTGGCTTCTGTGTGCCTCATACCTCTTGCTAAGCAGCCCCAGGCCCAGCACTAGTGAAAGCCATCCTTGGTGTGAAGCTAGACCTTTTGGGTATCTCCAAGCCCAGCACAAGTGGGAACCATCTGCAAGTGGCTTTGTAGGTCATGCCGGTTGGCCCTGGACAAGACACGGGTGGCAGCTAATATTGGCTTGTACCTCCTGGTAGGCCCAAGAACCACCTCCATGAGTGATACACTCATGGGGCAGGTTCAGTGGGTACCAGAGGCTCTCTGAAATAACTCTTGCTTCATGGGGTGGGCCCCTACAAGGTTGAGCCTCCACAGTGGCCCCAGCCAATTAACCTGGGGGTCAAACCCTCCATTTACTTGCCAAGAACAATCAAGAAATAGCTACAACAGAAGTCGTACACAGTCCACATGGGGTGTACAAACGCAGAGAGGCTACCCAAATGTGGAGACAAAGAAACATGTCCCAGATGAAAGAACAGAACAAAATTCCAAAACAAAACAAAAAACTAAATAAATGGAGAAAGCAATCTACCAGATGCAGAGTTAAAAACACTAGTCATAAGGATGCTCAATGAACTTAGGAGAAGAATAGGTAAACTTAATGAAAACATCAACAAAGAGAAAGGAAACATAAAAATAGAACTAGAAGACATAAAAAAGCACCAATAAGAAATAAAAGAATACATTAATTGAAATAAGGAATAAATTATAGAGAATCAGCCATGAAGCAGATGAAGCAGAGGCTCAAATGAGAGACTTAGAAGACAAGGAAGCAGAAAACACCTAATAATAATAGCAAGAAGAAAAAAGAATCGACAAAGTGAGGATAGTATAAGGAGTCTCTGGACAACTTCAAGCATACCAACATTCACATCATGAGGGTACCAGAAGGAAAAGACAGAGACTAAAGAATTAAAAACCTATGTGAAAAAAATAATGATAGAATAAAAATTTCCCTATCCAGTGAAGGAAGCGACATGCAAGTCCAAGAAGTACAGAGTCCTGAACAAGATGAATCCAGAGGTCTTCACCAAGACACAACATAATTAAAATGCCAAAGGTTGAAGACAAATAATCTTAAAAGCAGCTAGAGAAAAACAATTATCTCTAAGGGAGTACCCGTAAGATTGTCAGCTGATTTCTCAACAGAAACTTTGCAGGCCAGAAGTGATTGGCAAGAAATATCCAAAGTGATGAAAAGCAAGGACTTACAACCAAGATTACCATACCCAGCAAAGCTATCATTTAGGCTCAAAGGACAGATAAAGTGCTTCCCAGACAAGAAAAACACTGCAGAAGTTTAGCACAACGAAACCAGTATTACAAGAAACTTGAAAGTTCCTTGTAGTTTCCCTGTAGTTTTTTGTAATTCTCTCTCAGATCACTGAGCTCATTGAGCTTCCTTAGAACCATTGTTTGGAATTCAGTATCTGATAGTTTACTTGCCTCTATTTCATTTAGTTCTCTTTCTGGGGATTTCTCCTTTCCCTTCAACTGGGGAGTATTCCTTGGTCTTCCCATTATTTGTGAGACTCTTCTTTTTTGCTTCTGCTTCTTAAATTAGTCAGTCTTGATTTCCTGACTTTGTTGTATGAACTTCTATGGTAGGAGACTGATGTCTTTTTTTTTCCCTTTCTGGATCTGCCTCTGATGATGTCAGATGTTGGCCCTATGGGACCTTACACAGTCTGTTCGAGACCAAAATACTTAAAATGTTCAACACAGGTAAAATTTAGAAAGGATTGAAGTTCTTCGTAAGCGAATGTATTTTGCAACCATACAAATCTCCCAGATTCTCCAAGATGTTTTTCATATAATCTCACTGTATCCTAAACTGGCCAGAACACATATTGAATTGTTATATCTATGAAGTACTTTAAAATATTTTGTCTAGTTATAGTAATAGATTTTTATGTGCTGTGAGTACGAGACAATGGTTACTATAATAGCTGGAGTCTGAATTCATCTGTATAAATAAAAGTTGCTGAAGGTCAATGGGAAGAGGAGTAAACATGGAAAAGAGAAATATGTGGGGAAGTATGAAGTTTTAGTATATATATACACACATACACACATATATTTGTATACATATATGTATATACATATATACGTGTGTGTGTGTGTGTGTGTGTGTGTATGTGCTGGAGAGAGACAGTGGGAACAATGAAAAGAACAAAGTTAAAAGAACAGCAGCTTTGTACTCAAATATCAATTAGCTTCCTAACGTTTCTACCTAGCGGGACTTCGGGCAAGATATATAATCATTCTGATTTTCAGTCGCTTTATTTGCAATAAAAGGGGAAACTTATAATTATCACTTTCATGTAGAATTCAAATTAAAGATGAATTATATTTTAAATTATTGTCCAGTAAGAATCCCCACCCTCCTGCTCCCACTGTGTCCAGAGTCCCCATCCTCATTCCACTCATGCTCTAATTGACCATATGATATGTTTTGACAATGGGCTATTAGTGAATTGATGCAAGCAGAGACCTTAAACATGCTTGTGTTCTTTGGCTTGCTTGTCATTCTTCAGTCATCATTATGAGAACATGACTTGATAACCATTGCCTCTTCAGCCTGGGCCCTAGAATACATGCATGTGAAACAGACCTAAGCCAACTGGAGTCTGCAGCATGTAAGCCCACCACAGATCAGTTGGGTGTGGTTTATCTGGTTCATCTGCAGACTCAAGAATGTGAAAATAAAGGCTTGTTATTTTAAGACTGTTATAAGTCACAAAGGTCATAATGGAGCATTATTGGTGTGATAGGTGATTAACATAAAATTAATGGGAAAAGGTTAAAGGGAGGCAGGCATGTATCTTCCAATCATTTTGGAGCTGCCCAATAATGGAATAGACTACCTCTAAATATAAAATGTTTCTATTGCTGGAGGTGCTCCAACAGCACACAGAAGAGATTCTGATGTGTCAGGGATATGGCACCACTTTCACAGTAGGAGGAAGAGAGTCTCTTAACTCCAGATTCCATCATTCTTTGAGTGCAGTGTGTGTATTTTAGTATCAAAATTAATGTAGCAAACTTCAAAAACTGCTTTGTACATTATAAATCCAAATACTAAAGATGAAATAAGTGGATGGTGTCTTCAGTGGGGTACTAAATACATAATAATTAGATACTTATTCAGAATATTCATCATGACATGATAGAAAATTACACAGTAATTAATATTTTAATGAGGGACTTTATGACAAATATAGTAACAGTTATTTTTCAGATTAAAGAATTAAGAATATGCATTATGAAATTCACACAAATGTCTTTTCTTCAAATACTTCTTCCTAACACAGGGCTTACTTATATAATAAAAAGTATAGTAACAAATTCCATTAATTCTTAAAATAGAATTCTAAACTCACAGCCAACAGATAGCTTTGCAAAGTCAAGCCTGATACCTTGTTCAAGTATCTTAGCAGCTATTCTTTTCCCAGTGAAATATTTGTACAACTTGTGTCAGAATTGAGACTCTACAAAGATTTGACACTAGGGACATATCAGACAAAAATTACAAGATGCATAAAATAAGGACAGAGTAATTGTTGAAATAATTTGGAAAGGAACATTAAGAAGATATTCTTTTAATTATTATACAATAAATACCAAAAATGCATAAAATATTAGCTGAGAATATTCATTAATTCTACATTTTTATTATAACCACTTTATATGTTTTCAGAACCACTGAAAGTAATTTTTCCTTTAAAAACTTTAAAAATAATAAATGCATTAACCAAATTAATATCATAACAAAAACTAAGCATTATACTTTAGTGGTTGCATAAAAAGATATATTGAACTAAAATTAAAATGGAAATACAATTCTAATCCAATGCATCTAGTGATGCAAAAGTGTATGTACTAAGAAAGACCCATTTTATATTATTGTTTTTAATTAATTCCCAATTTAGCTTATTTTACCTTATATATTTTCTTGCTCCATCTTTTCTTTTTTTATTATGAAAGTCAGAGAGGAGATTGCTCTCAGCCTACTGAACCCTAGAATTTCTCTAGATCAGCTAGCTTCCCAAGAAGGCCCATCTTTAGAATTTATTTTGAAACTCAATGCTCTTTGAGAGAATAAAAGAATTGAGGGTGAGCTTTTCTAAAAAAATAGATAAGTACAGAACATATTAAAGAGCCAGAGAACAATCTGTTCAGTCTGGTTACAAGTCTACTGAGTGATAGCTTGAAAGAAGCAAAATCAATTTAAAAGACCTATCAGGAATTGGACATGCAAAAAATAAAGTTCAGTACATTGCTTTTTATTAAATGAGCATTTATTGTGTTTCTAGTAAGTATTCAAGGGCAAGGGTCTTTTAAAAAGCTGTGGTAAGACCACATGGTACTCTATCATTTGGTTAACTATTTATTGACATCTGACTATAAAAATGCAATTTACAGATGAGATCCTAGTGGTTGAAAAATTTTTAAGATATTTTAAAATTTACTAGTAATAATATAAATTCAAATTTAAATGCCAACATGTTAATTTTCACTAAATAGAATGGCAAAATCAAAGAGTGGACTATGTCAAAATTTATCAAGCATGTGAAAAAACAAAAATCCATAGGCACCAGTGGAAAGGGTATAAATTCAAACAGCCTTTCTGGAAGAGAGTCTGATAGTATTTAATGAAATTAAAAATATAAAAAACATTCTTATTTAGGGTATCCATGAGTAAATAGGAAATGTATTCAAAAAGTTTATTCCACTAGTGTGTGCTATATCTAGCAATGGAAAGCCATCTTTGGGTCCATCTCTATGAGACAGGTAGGTAAAATATGTTGGGAGACTAGGGTGGAATTCCATGCATCATATAGGAATGTTCAAACTATAGACACCTAAACAGCATGGTCATTTCTTCACAAACTACTGCTGAAGGGAAAAAGCAATAAGAACAAGACATAGAGCACAAAACCATTTGTTTAAATTTAGAACACATGCGAAGTAAGTTACCTATTTTATAATAGCATTTTCATATTTAAAAAGTCCTTCCTTCACATTCTCCACTAATGTCTGTGTGATGGAGGCTGAACTGAGTAGACCATATCAAGTGGCTTTCTTGCTTCTGGCTTCTTCTTGGATGGAGCCAATGAGAGACACCTGGAGGAGACGGGCAGCCTGAGGAAGAGATTCTGCAGTGTTTGTTCTCATGTGCCCTAACTATGAAGTCCCTGGTGTGGCTAAATTCCTCTTCAGGAAAATGCAAGTCCTGGCAGGCAGCTCTATCCATAAAACCACCTTCTTTGGAGTTAGGTGAGTGCTCCCAGCCCCCATCCTTTGCCCCTCCAGGTACCTTCCAGTGAGATACTGCATGTTCTTGTTGCTTTTCCATATCCCACACTTTGTAAACAATCTTTTTCTTAAACTCCTTCAAATTAACTACTGTCAGTGACCTAGTTTCCTGTTGGGACACTGACTGGGAATAAGTGGTATAATGAATTAAGTTCCTGCCATAAAGTCCAAGAAAATAATGGAAGGAAGGGACAGAGGGAAAGAGAGAAGGGGGACAGGTGGAAGAAAGGAGGGGAGAATTTCACTGAATGTTAGGCACTGGCAGAATAGTACAGCAGTTATTGTGAATCCTGACTATGTAGATAAGATTCTCATCTTGAGTATCCAATTTAATAAACATGTATCATGTTTCTCCATCTATACAATGGAGATTATAATCGTTAGCTACCTTCTAGGATTCTTGTACAGATTAAATTAGATATGGCATGCAAAATGCTTAGCACATGCTGAGCTGATATTATTGTTTTGGAACATATCATGAAGAATGATTATACACAAGATTATAGAGACATATGGGCTCAGCTTGTGAACAGCTTTGCAAATTAGGCCAAGGAGTTACCCTGTCAGTTATGGGCAGCCAATTAAGGTTAGTAATCAAGGACATGGAAAGATTAGGGTTCGTGTTTTAGAAAATAAACCTAAGAATGCCATGGATTTGAAAATAGTCAGGAGATCAGTTAGGAGGCTGCTAACATAACCATGGAGGGGAAAAGGCAAATGGAAAGATAAACACAAGGCAGAATTTAAGACTGATTACTGATCCGCTATGAAATAGAAGGCAGAGAGGCCGTTACTGACGATACTAAAATTGCAAGCTTATGGGTCTGACTGGAGTAATGTTTCACAAACAGAGGAAACTGAAATAAGAGAGGAAGGTCTTAAAAGAGAGGGAGGCAGGTGGAGAGAGAGAAGACAGCACAACGTCTTCAAGAGAAATGATCAACTCTTGAAAGAGAAATGTAAAATCAAAAAGTCACATATTGCATGTGACTGTTATTTTTCCTAAGTCCCTTCTTAGCTATAGTTTTTCTTGCCATATATTTATTGAAAAAGCCTGATAATTTGTCCTGAACATTCCACTTTCTAGACACAGATGATTGAATCCTAGTGGTATTTAACATATATTTCGTCCTGCCCATTGCCTGCAAAATGGCAGTTAGGTCTACATTAGCAGTTTCCAATAGAAATGTAATACTAGTCACATAGGTTATTTTAAAAATTCTAATAGCCCTATCCTAAAAAAAAGAAACAAATGAAATTAATTTTTATAACAGCTTTAGTGAAGCTAATTGACATATAACAAACTGCACATATTTAAAGTGCACAATTTAAAACTCTCACCTCAATCAAGCTACTAAACACTTGAACATATTTTGCATTTTATATTTTAACTACCAAACATGTGAATGATATTTCTACAGTTCTCTAAAACTGCAAATTGTATAATAATTCTTAAAAGGTTATTAAGTTCACTCATACTAAAAACAGGGACACTGTCACGAAAGTGACTGATAATTCAGCACACAGACTTTTCAAGGCAAATAATATGGAGGCATCATATGTAAAAGAATAAAAGAATATGTTTCTTTTATCTAAATAACATTAAAATTTATTTTTAAAAGGCATTAATTTATTTGACATAATTTGGATCAGCTCTGTTAATGGCCCTTACTTATATACTAAGCCTTTAAATTATATCCATTAGTTTGCAATGACCCCTAGGTTCTTGCATTTTGAAAACTCTGCCATTGTTAAGGAAGTCCATAGGATTCATTCCAATTAAGATTCTGTTTAGTATTCATAAGCACTTTTTAGTTTTAATTTTAATTGGTTTATATGGGCTTTATTTTCATATTAGTTTACTCCCTTTAAACTGCAAATGCCAAAGTTCACTGCCACTCATGTGCACTGGAAGATCACAGACATGGTAGCAGGGAACTGAAAAACAGAAAAGGCACAATCGTATCTCATGGCCTAGTAGGAAAAATGAGTGGAGAACTGACATGAGAATAAAAATTTAAAAAACCACAAATGAGCACATATGCCAGGCTCTCAGGTGAGCTGCGGTGTTGGAATATGCAGTGACCACGGTGTAGGGGGTCTACCCTGCATCCATCAAGCCAACACTGCAGGTTGAAAACAGACAACTGTGCCAGGTGTACAGGACAGAGGCCACGGCTGATGGATACCAAACTGGGTGCTTCAAACCTTGTTCACACCCTCGCATCTGTGTTAATCAGGACTGGGAAAGAAGGAACCCACGTAAGTTTGGATAGAGCTCTCTCCTCTGCTACAGTGATTCTTTCTTGTCTCAGCTCTGCTTCCTTACATGCACCCTCTTTTTCAGTGACCTGGCATTTCCCTCATGCAAAATCTTCCTAAGCACCTCTGCCTGTGTTAATACCACAGGAAAAAAAAAAGAATAAAAGAAGAATGGCTGTGAGGGCCCATAATAAAGGAAATAGTATGGGGGTCACTGGTGATATGTTCAAATTCTTCACTTCATTAGGATGCTCTGCAAACATTTCTTCTCAGAAGAGAGTATCAGGACATTCTGAAGAGTTGTAACATGCAAACGCACACACACACAGTTCTGCTTCACTGTCCCCTCATTCTGGAGATAAGGTTAGGATTTAGCAAGTCTGGCACTGGGCCTAGAATCGATACTTCTAAAAGCTTCCCAGAACTGCTTGGCCAGTTTTATTAACCAGTAACCTAGAGAACTCTTATTCTCTCAGTCTTTATCATAATAGATAGTTTAAAATTACCAGTGCTAAATCAGTATTGGCATTGATTTCTCATGCCTTCTCACAGGAATAAATAGTAGTATCTTTTTAAAACATGTTTAAGATTTTTCTTCTAATGTTCAAAGAGAAGCAATTCCTTTATTTCTGCATTCGTCTCTAGACTTTTTAGTTAATCCTGTCAGAGATCCAGTTGTAATACACATGCATAAAATGTTTGAAATTTTTGGCTGATTGGGAATTTCATGCTGAAGCCCATGAAATTAGATTTTAAATCAACTTATTTACCTGTTAAAATAGGATATTTCCACATACATACACAAGCATATTGCTCTTATTCTTGCATCTGTATTTTTATAAATATCATATGAACTATAGGCATAATCATGGCAATGACAACTACTTTGTGATTACTTTGCATTAATTTCACTTTCTAGAACAAACACTGTCATTAGACATACACCATTCAGGGGTATGCTCTCCAATGATGGTTCAGCCACACTTTCTCCCTGGGGTCCCTCCCAACCTCACATAAATCTTTCTGCTCTTAACCGTACCATTTCCTCTTTGGATTAGTCATTAAATATTCAAGTGGAATGTGGTTCAAACCTTCATTAATTGCTTGGTTTGCAAATACTATTCTATCATGCTTGTCTCCATAAAAGGTCTCTGTGATACGAGAAAGAACATACACATTTTAAATATACAGGGTGGGACAACAGTAGGTTTACAGTGTGTGTACATGCAGCACAGAGTTTATTTTTTGTGTTATTATTTATTATTATATTACTTTTCATATAAACAAAAGTAAACTTACTTTTGCCCCACCCTGTATATACAATATATTATAATATATATTGAGGAAAGGTATACAGCAAGCTGACTATAAGAATGGAAAGTGTTTGCTGCAGAAAAGTTATACATAATCAGGAAAGATATCCATGTTGAAGTAAGGCATATATAATATATGGGGAATAAATGAGGATGGAAGGAGATTTAGGGTGATGAACACACTATACAACATACAGATGATGTCTTATAGAACTGTATAACTGAAATCTTTATAATTTATTAATCAATGTGAGTCCAAGAAATTCAAGAAAGCAAGCAAGAAAGAGAGAAAGAGAGAAAGAACAAGATCGAGAGAGGAAGGAAGGGAGGGAAGGAGGGAGAAGAAAGGAAGGGAGGGAGGGAGGGAGAGAAAGAAAGGAAGAAAGAAGGAAAGATGAAATATTCAAATTTAGGTTAAGGTTTTAGCAGCCTTGGCTCACTAGGTAGGAAACTTTCTCACACATGCTGGTCTCATACATTGTGCTATTCACTCATTCTCTTAGCAGACTTATTGAACCACATGGAAAAATGAATATTTGGATATAAATTTACATATTTATTTATTATTTATATTTATAGATTTTCTATTTCCCAAATTAAGTTCTAACCTAAGAAGAAACCATATACTATATATTGGTATTGCTTTCAAACTTTCTGAAATTGAGTTCACAATGTTACAAATAAATATGCATCACATGAATAGAGCCATCAAGCAAGATCAAATAAACACAAGTGAATGGGCTCATACTTGCCCTTTTCAAAACTTTGAGATAAAACTGTAGTGCTGGCATGAGAACAGACATCTCGATTAACGGATAAAATTGACAGCCCCAAAACAAATCCTTACATCTATGGCCAATGATTTCCAACAGGGGTGCCAAGATGATACAATGACAAAAGAGTAGCCTCTTCAATGAATGGTACTGAGACAACTGGATATTCCCAAGAGAAAGAATTGTATTTGCCCCTCAACACAGCATATACAGATTTTTTCTCAAAATAGATCAAATACCTTATATAAGAGCTAAAACTATAAAATTCATGGACTAAAACATAGGTGGGGAATCTTATCTTGGCTTAGCCATGCTTTCTTAATTATAGCACCAAAATGACAGGCAACAATTAAAAAAATAAAACACATAGAGCTGATAAGTTTCACTTAATTCAAGTTTTTATCTGTTTGTGCTTTAGAGGACATTATCAACAAAATGCTAAAAAAAATTTTTTTAATAGAAGAAGATATTTTCAAATCATGTATCGATAAGGTTCTAATACATAGAATTTACTGAGGACTCATACAACTCATTAATAAAAAGACAAACATCCCACTTAAAAATGGACCAAAAAAATTTATAGACATTTCTCTAAAGAAGCCAATGATAATCGAAAGGTGTTCATAATTACTAATCCCTAGGTAAATAAATGAAAGTCAAAAGTAGGTAATACCACTTCACAGATACTAGGGTAACTATAATAATAATAATAATAATAATAATAATAATAATAATAATAATAAAAACTAACTATTGTTGGCAAGGGTGTAGAAAAACTGGAATCTTCAGGTATTGTTGATGGTAATATAAAATAGTGCAACTGTTATAAAAAAGTTGTGTAGTTTCTCAAAATATTAATCAAAATATTAACTTGACCCAGCAACTGCACTCCTAGATACGTACCTAAGAGAACTGAAAATATATATTCACATAAAAACTTGCATGTGACTATTAATTACTCTAGTCAAAAAAGTGGAAACACTAAAATGTCCGTAAGTGCTGAATGGACAATTATGTAATCACATATGATGTGAAGCATCTTTTCATATGCTTATTTGCCATCCTGGGTATCTTCTTTAGTGAAATATCTGTTTAGGTCTCTTGATGATTTTTTAAATTTGATTGTTCATTCTTTTAATTGTTCAGTTTTAAAAGTTCTTTCATATACTTTGAATAACAGTTCTTTATCAGATATGATTTTTGCAAATACATTCTCTCATGCTGTGACTTGTCTTATCATTCTCTCCACATTATGTTGCACAGTAGAATTTTTTAGTTTTAATAGAGTCCCAACAATTGTTTCTCTAATAGACTGTGCCTTTGATTTGCCATATAAAAATTAATCACATACCTAAAATTATCTAGAGTTTTCTCCTATGTTGTCTTGTAGGAGTTTTAGTTTTCTGTTTTATCAATGTATTTAAGTATATTATCTATTTTGAGTTAATTATTAAAGAGGGTGTAATGTTTGTGTCTAATTTTCTTTTTTGCATGTGGATGGATGTACAGTTGTTTTAGCTCCATTTGTTGAAAAACCTCATTTTTTATTTTTATTTTTTTTACTTAAATGGTATTGATCTAAGACCATGCTCTTAGAATTATGAACATTTGAAATCTGGCATGGTTTGCATTGTGGCACCATATACAGTCAAGGTTTTATACATGTATATGTGAACTTCTAAATATCATAACCTGTAAATGTTTATATTTGTGTATATTGTGTATGTAGATTTTTAATTTGCATGTCCACATCATTACATTTTGCTGTGAATGTGCAGGAGATAATAAAATCAGGTAAATATGGCATTAACTAAAATGCCTTCTTAGAAAAATCAATAATTGCGTGGAAGCATTATTAAATTGTTTAAACTTTTGCATTAATTCTTAGAAATAAAATTGTTTTATATCTAGCGCTCATAGAGAAAGAGTAACTAGTATGAAACAATCATTCATCAGTGGAATGACAGTTTAAAACTATATTACTTGTCCGAAATCTTGTTTTCTCCAGTATATTGCCTGCTTTGTGGAAGCAGTCCAAGAGTCCATCAGTAGATGAGTAGATAAAACTGGGCCGTTTACACAATGCAATACTACTTGGTCAGTATATATTATTGCCATATTCTGTTAAGTGATCAAGTGTATTCATAGGAAGGTATTCTGGTTGTCTATTACTGCATAACAAACTACCTATTTGTGAATGTTCAAAATACCATTGTTCACAATAGCCCAAACTGGAAACAACCAAAATGTCCTTCAATGGAGGACAGGTCAACAAAGTAGTGTATTCATACCATGGAATAATATTTAACAACTAAAATAAATAAACTGACAAAATAAACAGCTTCAATGGATTTCAAAAGCCTTATGCTGAGTGGGGAAAAAAGCCAATCTCAAAAGGTTATGTACTGTATGACACTGCTTATATAACATTCTCAAAATAACAAAATTCTAGAGATGGAGAATGGTTGCCAGGAAAGCGGAGAGTAAGCCACGCTATTAAGGATCAGAACTAGTTCTATTGTGGTGATAAAACTATTCTCTGTCTTGACTGTGATGGTGATTATGTGAATCTATACATGGCATAAAGTACATAAAATTACATATACACATATAACCAGATAAAAAACTAAAGAACTTAAACTATCACTTATAGTCTATTTGACAATGTTGTGCCAATGTAAGTTCTTGGTTATATTACTGTATTATTATTATGCAAGATGTTATCATTGAGGGGAAGGTGAGTGAAAACTTTACAAGAAACAATCTCTGCAACTTTTTCTGAGCCTATAGTTATTTAAAAATAAATACAAAGTTGAAAAAAATGATTGCCCAAATATAGCATTGCTATGCCTAGCTGCATCTAAGATGGACATTCAATCACACTTGTTTGAAATTTGGAAAGACTTAACACTTACCTCTTCTCTACCTTTTTAACATCATAGGTTGCTGAACTACGATTCAATAAAGAGATATTCATTAAATGGTATTCAGTTATCCTTTACTGTTCTTAGAGTATCATTGATTAAACCATAATACATGGTTCTATTTCAACTCAGCCATAAACTAAATTGGAATCTTTTAACAAATTTCAGAAATTTTCTGAGTAAGCTTCCTAACTTGATAATCTGTGAGTACATTTATAGCACTACCTTGTAGTGACATTATGATTCGATTGCAGATAATCCTTGTTCTGTCACATTAGACTCCAGCCTCCTTGAGATCAGAGAGCAGACTTAGTATTTAAAAGTAATCTATACTGAAAAAAATCTATTTTGCATGTTGAGGCAGTCCATAAATATTTGTACAAAAGACTCTGGTGAGTTATGAGTTGTGTTTGCTTCTGTTCATCAGTATTCTGACCATTTGACATTGAAATTGAGAATTTTGGCAATTCCAGCAAAGCAAGTGTAACACACAGATCATTTCTAACAAACTATTTTTTCTACAAACTAAAATTCATTTTTATTTATAGAAGACTTAAGAATTTAAAATGGTTGGAATATATCTTCACATGAACCTTTTTTCATAATTTTATATGCTGTATAAATTTAAGGAGCTTTCAGATTCTTTACTTTATTAGTTAAATAAATATAATTTTATCGGCTTACCAGAGCTAGCAGACACACTAATCCCATTCATTAAAATTTAACCTGCTCTGAACTTCCTTTCAAATTTTTCCAGAATATTTCAAAATCACTGGTATGATAGGAGCACATATATTGCTTTAACAATCTAATAGATAGATCTAATGATATTCTATAATGTGTTGAATTAGTATCATCTGTTAAACATTCATTGCTAATTCACTTTATAACACGCTTTATTAAAAGTCATTAAAACCTGCAGCTGCATCCCGCAATCATTTCCTAAATATAAAGACTGCATTTATAAATGATCTCCTTGTTCAAAATACTGCCATACAGCTCACAAACTCTTTGTTAGAAGCCAGAAAGCTTTTATTCTTTATAAAAAGAAACGCTAAGTAATTCATCAGATGCCAAACATTTTTTTTTTGGCCACATATCATCCTTGTTCCAAGTGTTCAACTTTTATTAAGAATCATTACAATGTAGTCTTAGATTGATACTTAGAACTTTTATCTATTTGAGTTCCATCTTGCTCCTAGGATTCAATCCCTTAATATGCATTCTTTATAAACCTGTAAAAGCTTAGTGATTTGGCTCAGCTAAGCACACTGAAGTAAGGCTCTTATGTAAATATTCTAGAACTACACATAGAAAGAAGAAACTGCATTCATTTGGAGTTTTGTTAACTCTGTTCAGGAGAAAATAGCCCGCTGGGGGCTTTAAATGCTTGTATAAATAATGTACGTTTTCTAGGCTTCATTTAATTGTTCATTCTAGGATTATACTTCTTTTACACATATCCAAAAAATTCAGAAAAATAAAGTTTGGATAAGGCTTAAAGAAATTTAATTTTCACAGAAAAAAAATTTGTAATAGAATTGCTTATTTCTTAAGTAAGATTTCATTTAAAATCTTCAGCATTTGTCAATATTTTTGGCAGTTTTACCCATAACAATGTAACTGGTAGAAGAGATGCTGAAATAAAACACATCATGGGATATTGTTGATTTATCTTCACTCCTATTTATTCTATGGACTATTTGTTTTCCTCACAATATTTTTGATCTTTCAAAGAAATGAATTATTTTATCTCAACCACTCACCACTTTTTGAAATGCATTTCTTAGAAATTTCTAAAAGACATTAAGATGAGGAGGGTTTTTGCCAAAACACTGTTTATTCTCGCATTTTTAGATAAAAACAGAGAGGACTGGAAAAAGCCTCTGACTAAATATGTCAGTTTTGTTTCTAATAAATGCCATTGAAATCAGAAAAGCAACGGTCCTAAAGGCTATGGGACACAGAAGGTATCCTGTGCCCCATACTGAGGCCAGTATGTAGTTGGTTTTGTTCCACGAAAATTTTTTTAAATTAAATTAGATGAAAATGAGATTTCACTAAATTCTGTGTTTAGCAGGTTTTGCTCTAATTGACTCAAGTTGAGAGTCAGGGAACCCTCCTGGGGTTGCAATTTGCTATAGGCCCTCCTGGTGTTCATTCCTTTACCTCCCTGAGCCCTGTAGGTATTTGAATTTACAATCTATGCAAAGAGATGCCGGCAAACCGAAAAGGAAAGAACCTAGGGCAAAGCATAAAGAAAACAACTACTAAACGTGACCATAGTATGTTTGGAAGACAATATATAACAGGGATTTTATCTGAAGAAATTATAATAGAACAATGATGGGGCAGTGAGAGCCACAGCATTCAGGGTGGGCTAAGGAGCTAAGTAATAACAAACACCAACTTGACCAATTTCCTGCTGTTTACGGGCAACAGACTAGCCATTCTCCAAACCCTGTTATATTAACTGTTCCCAACAGCATTTTTGGGGGGGATTTTCTTTCATTTTACAAATGAAAATAAAGAGACTCAAGAGAGTTTACATTTTTTTCCAGGTTTGTATAGTTATGAGTCTGTAAACTAGAACTCAAACTCAAATCTCTCTGATTATAAGTCTCATGTACTTCCCACCATAAGCATATGGGAACATTTATGAGAGAAATTGTCTGAGAGAAGCAGAAGAAAGGTTTTTGAGCTCAACTAAATGTATAGGTTTTTGTTTGCTTATTTTCTTTCTTTTATTGTTAACTCTATTATAGATGTTCCCCATTCTCTTGCCTTTGTCCCCTTCTACCCAGCCCTGATCCCCATCCCTGCCTCACAAGATAATCAATAAAACAGGTGAACTATTAAATTAAGATAAACTGATATACCCAATATTATACTTTTAGTTGATGAGAAACCATATTTGACTCTAAGAAATTAGTAAGTACTTCAAGTATTTTTAACCACACAATACTGTTTACTTAAGGACTTTTACTTATCATGATCTTGGATACTTACTTATTTCTCACCCTGGGTCCCTTTGAGAAGGCTCAAAGAGAATGCATTATTCGATAGTTTTATATGAAAACATATTATTGTTCAAATTCTGATACCATTTCTAAAAGATTCCTGCTTTCTGCTAAATTATTCAGTGAATATAAGTGAATTAAAAAAAGTAAATCTTCAGCTACTTGAAATTGGGTAAATGGTATATATTCAGTATATATAAATGTAGTTGTAACTACTTCACAAGTTTTAATTTTTAAAGCTATGCAAGTGCATACATTAAGTGTACTGAAGTGATAAAGAATCAGCCCCATTTTAATGCATTGATTTAACGATTCTTTTATTTAAAAGTATTACTTTAGCTTTGTTGAGAATTTGAAGACAAAATTCATGAAAATCTAAGATCATTTTCTGACACTGAGTGTGTAAAATGTGCTAAACTAGCTTCACAATAATTCAAAGATGAAGTTTTAGAGTCACATGACATCATTTTGATGAACTTTCACTTCCTGCTTTTTTTTGTTTTTTTCCTTTGTCTGTTATTTCTTTCTTATTTTCTTTTTTTGGTAAGTGATGACAAAACAAAAAAAATCTCAAAATTGTATCACTAACTAGGTAATTAAAATAATTTTCCATGTCGGTACTCAAAAAGCATAACTAAACAATAATTTAAATTTCCTAAAGATACTACGTGTATATGCTTAGTGATACTATATAAAACTATACAGACTAAATGTTTAAAAATTACATTTAAAAAATCACAGTCACTTTTAAAACTCCAACTGATGAAAAAATAAGCAATAAGATGTTGCTTAACTTGAGATTTTATTAAGACATCCATGAATAGAAGCAAATCTTTGCACTAAATAAACACTATACCTGTACAGTATTTCCAGTGTATCTCCATAGATTGGGACCATGTTATCCACACTTTATCCTCACTAGCGAGAAATCAAATACAAAATGTTTTCTTTCTGGTTATGTTTTCAGGTTTTGAGTTTTAAAGTCCATTTAACTCTCTGAGTGTCCATGTTGATATATCTAACAATAAATATTATTCTTCTTCACAGACCAGAAAATTATGACACAAAGGAAGGACTGATTTATTTAAGGTAAAAATGAAAGTAGTGAAAATAAACTTGGGTCATGTTGATCACTGTGGTGTGAAATTTGAATAATAAATATTTTTAAACCAGGTTCTACCTGCTTTGAAATATTTATTCCATTAAGATATTTAAGATAGTTGATGCTGAATTAGCACAATAAACATATTCTCTATACTGAGAATTCTTAATATAAGAGGCATGTCCACCATATTGTAATCAGCAGGGAAGTTCTCAATGAGGAAGAAATTAATGCTATAGGAGATTATTTATATCTTAAAGATATAGTGCTTAAGTTTCCAAAACACTCTCAAAGCATTATATTGGGAAATCCCCACATTCCAAACAGTAGGCATTTGTTCATTCATCCCACAAATATTTAGGTGTCAACCATGTTAGGAATGTGCCTTAATTGATACCCAAAGTATCCGCTTTTACAGAAGAAAAGTTAAGTTTCATTGGGTTGAGTGACTTGTCCGAGATCTAATGACACGCATTCAAGAATCTTCATCTTTGGACTGTCAAACATTACTTGTTCTACTATACTATGATATATGATATATTTTAGGCATATACTGTAGCATGTTTCTTTCAATATATGCCATGTATAACTCATTCATCTAAACAGGAAGAAAATATTAAATAAGATGCCTTTCTCCATTTGTGGGCTATTCTATGACTCACTGTACATGTTTATGGACAGCTGAGATGATTATAAATATAATTTCCAGTTTACAACATACTTTTCTTCACTGGTAGCTTTTACCTTGCTTGTTAGAATTAGGTGAATAAGCAGGTTTCTTGCCTGGAGTCAATTACTGAGGACCTTCTTAAATTCCAATACTAATAATCTCATACTTTTTCATTTTTTGATCTATACAATTCAAACCCAAGGGAACACTCCCTAAGGCAAACTCTGGACATTCAAATCGAATACAATCTGTAGGTATCAATAATTACATTAGAATATCTGGTTAATATTCAGATGGCTTACACAAAAAGTTAAACAAGAAGTGTTTCTGTAGTATCTTAGAATTTAAAGATTCAGGCCAGAACTCCCTGTTTCACCCTCCACGTACAATTTCTTATTAAAAGAAGAAAAGCAATTGATCAGATTCCAGGGCTCATTTCTAACTATCCTCTGGTCCTATGTACACTTTACATTTTCCTGTTTATACAATCTTACTTCACTTTTTTCCTTTGAGATGCAAATGTAAGCAACCTTTTACCAACAAAACAGTTCCTTCCCCACCCCCACCATTGGCCTTACCAGGGGAGGGGATGTTGCATTATTGTGTCTAGTACTATGCAAACCTCATGCATCTGTTTTCCCTTAATAGACCAAAATTCCTCTCTAACAAACAGTTCCTTTACCAGGATATGGGTATCCTGAAATAAAGCACTGATTTCTCTTTAAGACCAGTGATTCTGTCCAAAAATGTTAGGTTCCATTAACCCAGCCACTCCTTTTGGAGAGCTGGAGAGCAGAGGCAGACAAAGATTAGCATTTAGGTAGGCATTAAATTGATTTTTAAAACTCCATCTTAATGTAATAATATTTCCCCAACTATGAGGATTGGTATGAGCTCCATGCACTTTGCCTGAGCTTGGAAGGGTGAATTAGAGTTATTTATTTCTAAGACTAAATCTCCAAAGGGATTAGGCAAAGGTACTTTTACTTTGAGCAGTTTCAGTCACACATAGAGAAAGCCTGCCCTCTCCACCACTAAGAAGGTAACTGCAGCCACATACCCATAGGAATGCTTCCTAGAACACATTTTCTGCTTTTATTTTATGAGATCCAGCCACGAGTCTATATTAATTAATAGGCAACTAAAATATCAGTCTAAAAATATGCCATACATCTCTTAAAGTATTATTAATGATTCCATGAGGTAATTTCACCTTCACATCTCTAAGATGAGAAAAAAAATCAGGTTACATTGGGAGTACATCCTAGGTCTCCTAGGAAGGAATCCAAATCAATGGTACATTTTCTCCTCTTCAGATGATCATTTCTGACCTATATAGGGCAACACAGCTCCCAAGCAGCTCAGTGACATAGATGACTCTGCTCCCTTTCTGCTAAGCAAGCACGTTCATGGTAAGCGGTAAATGACACTTAAGCATGGTTTTTCTTGGAGTGTAATTGCTACCCTCAGCCAAGGCAAAACAAGCTCCCATCAGCCCACCAACAAATACTATCTTAACTGCCTCAGAGGATTTTCACGCTGAAATTGAGAAAGGGGGTATGGATGGGTACATATTAAGAGTATTTCATTATCAGTTAAATATGACCTATAAAATTAAAAGAAAAAAACTAAGGAACTGTAATTTTTCAAAGGAGCAAACTCTTTCCACAGTTTTGGTTATGCATACAGTATCGTATGTGCTTACATGACCGTAAAAGTCCATTCTTGCAAGTCAGTCCTCTCCACAGAACTGAATGTGCGCATTGGAATTGATTGAGCCCTTAGTGAAATGTCAGGCATGGGCTATAAATTTGTGTAACTGCCTTTACCCAGTGAAACCTTTTTATTAAAGCAGAATGCTTATCAAGGTCACTGTGAAAGATGGTAGTTTTAATGCTCCGGGGGAAGACTCCAGAAATAAGAATCAACAGAAAGCAGATTTAATGAACACTTTAAAGTTTATGGTTTGTCAAGAAACTATTTTACCCTACCACTTTTTTGGATTTCAGTGACAAATTTATTTTGTAGAACTAGGAAGTCAGAATGCTATCAAAATCCAGCTCTCCTAAAAAAAAGGCACACTAAAGCTTCTCACTTCTGCTTTATGGAAGATGTGGTTTGAGTAAGCAGCCTTAAGCTTTAAATGACAGGAAAGACCATGCTAAGAAAAAAATGTGTATTTCTTTAGTTAAGACTCTACAGGTGTGGGTATACTTGGGGATTTAGGTAGAGAGAGGGATCAGGTGTGTATGCACACATGTGTTTGTTCCTGTGTATTGTCTGATAAATTATAATCATCTAAAATATAATATAAAGTATAGTTAAACCATCTACTTGTAACTTTGAATCTTACATACTATGTAACACAGACAAGATCACTTTAAACTACATGCATAAGAAAAAAAACCCTCTTAACAAAATACCAGATTATATTAGTTTTTGAAAAAAACAAAACATACACAAATTCAAAAAACTGTAGATGAGCAATGTAAAAATATCCCATTGAGAGTTTACTATAAATATATAAGCCTATAAATAATATTTTTAATATTCTGGTCATATAAGGGACTTCAGAGAAATAAAATACTCAACTATGTTATTAGGCAAGAGATTTCCTAAGATCATGATGAAGGAACAATCATATAAAAATCAAACTGTTTACCTTCTTAATCCACAATGAAAAATAATATTCTATATAATCTTTCTGCTAAAGTCTTGAAAAAAATCATTAGAATTGTAAATAAGCAGAAAACTAGTATTATTACTTACCTGCCAAGTAAAAGAATTAGAAGTCTTTTAGTTTCCCTAATGTAGGATTTTGAATAGTCCTGGAACCTCCTTTCACAAAGCTATATCCAAAAACAGTTGCAATCCTCTCATGAACATTATTTATTTCAAAAAGTGTGGGCCTTTGAGCATTTCGATCCCTATTGCAGAGCCCATGATTACTCAGAGCCTCTAAGAACTTTGACTTCACTCTTCTGCTTGCATTTCTCTCAGGCCCCTGTAGAGAATTATTCTTGAAGTTGCTGCTGAGTTTAATCTCTGGAACAAAAGTACTCCTCAGAGCCCTTCGGTATGGTAGTTGCAGCAGGTAAATAAGAAAGGTTATTTTTTGTCTATTAAGGAAGGGCAGTGGGAACGAGGGGTTATTAGGAGGCACTGCCTTTTAGCTGCGAGAAGTAGGAAACCCAGCTGCCCGTGGCGACAGCAGAAGTGGCAAGGACAGCGGCAGTGGCAGCATCAGCGCAATTGTGTCCCTGTGGCTGCAGCCCAGTCTGGAGACGCTGTCCATCCCCTTCGGTGCTGAAGTACAGGGACTGGAACCCCACCTTCAGCCCGTCCCCAGATCGCTCTTTCCTCCACCAGCGAAGGCGAAGGGGCTTCCTTGTCTTCCAGGCTCACCTTTCCTCTGGCGCCTTATATTTCGGTAGGGGTTAATTGCTTCTCCAAAATAATATTCTCATACTTATTTGGGGGCAACGTTTCCGGACATTATTTGACGCTGGAAGTAGGAAAACGTGGGAAATCAGATCTAAGCATCTCCTCACTTTTCAGTGTCCCTAAACGAGTTTCCCAATGATACAAATGAAAGGAAACGCACGCACACGCGCAGGAGAGAGGGGAAGGGGGGACACGGAGGATGGGAACGAGAGAGACCGAGAGGGGGCGGGGAGGGAGGGGGGCGGAGAGGGGGAAAGAGGGGGGGGAGAGAGAGAGAGAGAGAGAATGAATACAGATTATGTACCGTAGAAAAGCAAGAGCTTTTTTCAGTCTCTCATTACATAAAAAGGAAAGGAGCTATTTTGGAAGGCTCCGCAGTTCACTACCAGTTAGGTGGACCGCAATTAAATTCTAAAAAACCCCATATGAAATTCCTAGATCAGACACAGTTAAGAGGTTGTGGATTCTTCTTTGACCCTCCAGATAGAAACGGCAGGTTATTGTAAACAAAAAAGAAAAAAAGAAAAAAAGAAAGAAAAAGAGAAAGAAAACGAACGAGAGAAAAGGCATCTCGGCTCCGCTACCTTTTAAAACGCTGCTGAATTTGTTCCGAAGCGTCGCAGAGCCGCTAGGAGGATCCGGCCGGAAGTCGCCCGCGGGAGCGCCGGCGCCCGGGGAGCCGGGACCAGCGGCGGGGCGAGCCGGGAGCCGCGCGAGGCTGCAATCCCAGCCGCGCTCCCAAGCCGCCCACAGCCCGAGCTCCTGCCTGCGGGGGGCGGGGGGGCAGAGGGGGCTTTCACAAAGGATCAAATGAGGAATGCATAAAGTCAGCTGGAGGAGTGACAATACCCGCCCTTTTCAAGCCAGAAAAACTCCCAACGCTGCAGGCGTTTTGCCTGGGGTTCAGCCCATTTCCCTTCTCGCCTCCCACGCTGCCCTTTAGGCTCCTCGGTCCGGAGTCGGCGCTCTCCCAGGCCCTGCTAGCTGGTCGCTCCAGCTCCGTGCAGGCACCCACTTCTGCCCGCTCCACCAGCTCCTAACAGCTGAGCATAAGGAAGGGCTTGTTTGGTGGTCCCCAGGGCAGTCACGGGGGCTCCGCCACCCACCCTCGACCACAGGAGCAGTTGCCAGTAGGGTGAGATTCTGGAAGAGATACACAACACTGAAACTGTTGGGAAACTGATCAGTTGTTGTCTCGAGGATTGTGTGTAGTGAAGAAGGAAAATGTAGGAGAGAGGGGTCGTAACACAGCCCGCCTCTTCAGGCACCGACGGGTGCCGTGTGGAGGTCGGCTCGCGAGGAAATTGGGGGAAGAATGACCAGGGGTACAGGGCTGAAGGGGGCGGAGGGAAACACTAATTTGTCCAGAGCGTTAGGACAGCGGCTGGCGGCTCTCTCTCTGGCCTCGCTTCCCTGTGAAATTCTCAGATTCCTCTTTTTCGGATACTGATCGTAGAGGCGAGGTCGTAAATGTAGTGTTCTCCTCCCGAGCTTGCGCGGGGCTGGCACCGGCCTCAGCGGCGAGCTGCCCCCGCCTCCGCGAGCGAACGTGCTCTCCAGCCCCTGGCTGAGCCGAGGCCCGGCGGGCTAGGCGCGCGAGGGCGGCGACGGCCACAGCGCTGCCAGGCGAAACAAGATTGAGCTGAGATCAGTCGGGAATGAAAATCAAACAGGCAGGTTGTTTACTCGCACGAAAAGTCCATGTTTTCGTTGACTGTGAGCCTTTTCGCAGCCGCGTCGGTGCCTTCACACCCCCGGGTGGCCAGCAGCAGACACTGCCGGCTGCCAGGCTCTGGCTGCAAGAGGCCGTGCACGGTGCCGGACTCACTGCAGGCGGCGGGCGCTGTGGGAGCTGCCCACCCGCTGTGTTAGACGTGGGCAGAAGCCCGGCCAGCTTTCCCTCGCAGATCTTTCCAACAGAGGCAGTACCAGAAGGTGTGAGGGAGTCTCTCAAACGGTGTCTGATGAAGCCCTCTGAAATCATTGGCATACACAAACCTACTCACAGTATTTGTTAATTGAGGCTGCTTTAGAAGGGTTGTGTTTTGCTTAACCGCCCATGTGAAAGATGGATTGCTCAGGACTGTGACAAATGAAGTTTCCCTTATCCCTTACAAATGTAGACAAACGCGTGCTTCTTGTAGCTGCATAAACAAGTACTTGTCATCCTGCAAGTTTCAGAAAGTGCAGGGTTTCTGTCGGAGGACGAAAACAAGCCTGTGTGAGGAATACTCTTCTGGTGCCACTCTCCCTGTAATAAGAAAAGGGGCTTTTCTCAGCAGGATTTAATTCTATGCTAACTCCAGTTGACTGAATTGATTGTTTAAATTATTTCCTCCCACCATATAGAAGCAAGGATAATCGCAGAAATACCACACCAAATAAAAGAGCATTAAACTGAGGCACACTGTACAAGGATGTTACTAATTAAATGCATATGCACTTGATGATTCAGACCTGGAGGAACACATTCTCTCTTCCAGACCGCTGATTGACGTTAATGGCAGTCTCTCTCTCAATCTTTCTTTCCTCCTCCCTCCCCCTCTCTCTGTCTGTCTCTCTCTCTCTGCCAGTCAGAGAAAAAAGAGAGTTGATTAATTTGAACCGTCAGTCCCAGTAAGGTCATGGTAGTTTAATGTCTTCTTTTGAAGAAGCAAATTCCACTCCTTATTTTCCTCATCAAGTTGTGTAACCAGTTATGGAAATTAAGATGATGAAAATCAAATGCAGCCTAACATCTGATGCTACAAAAGAGGATATATAAACGAAGTGCCATAGAGAACAGATAAACTGAGATGAATTTACTTGAAGAAATTTCACCCTTGGAGCAGTTTTTAAAGTTTACTTTCAATGTAAATTGTTACTTATTTTAAATTACCATCGTTTTAAAATGGAAGCATAGTAAAATGTGAATGTAAAATATCAAAACAATACAATGTACGAAGCACTATTTTCACAAGAAACTATACTACCATAGGATGGTCACTGTGAATCCTAAAGCAGGTCATTCAGTTTGTATACAAAACTAGGGCACAATTCCCACCCAGACCACTTTTCACAGTGTAGAAATTTTAGAAAACAATAGTTTGTGAAACATTTTGAACATAATTTTTAGTCCTTTGGAGGAGGAAATTAGAAATGCAAAGCAAAACCTCCATACCATACAATCTAGAGGAGTGATATTGTATATGAAACTGACACTGGCTGCATAGCTTATACAAAATGTCTCAATTGTTTTGAGCCGTCTTGAAACCATATATAAAATGGTAATAATATAAGTTCTGTTAACTTCGTTCAATTGTAATACACAACAAAACAATGTGTGTAAAACTTGTAAAGTCTATAAAAATATGTAATATAATCTATGGGTTATTCTTTGGTTACTATTTCTACACCTCGGTTTCAAGACTGGCTAGACAATTGGGGTTTTCATTTTTGATTAATATATTTTTCTAATTATTTCTTGGCACTTCATGTTTCCTATTAGAGATAGGGCTACATCTGAATCCTTTTTTGATATAATCACTAGCATTATTTTGAGCTGATTTATTTTACTATGTTCAAGTACAACAAGATAGCTATTAACTATTGTTTCTTAATTGGAACAAAAATCCTATTTTTAAATCTCCTTTTGTGGCTTTTCTGATGAGCTGTTGTTAAGTTGTACATTGTTTTGTCCCTTTTGGGTAGGAGCCCTCACTCAAAACAAAGTTTTAGCTGGCCAAGGTATAATTACCTGAGTCATATAAGTAAGCCCAGAAGATTTCACCTGTGTTTGCTTTTGTTTTAATGAGTTCAATTGACTTCCGTAACAGGGAAATGTGGATGGGTTTCCAGAATTCCACTGGCTTCAAAGTAACTGAAGTGCAAAAAAACAAAACAAAAAACCTAGTTAGATTTGTTTGATTTTTCTCTTGGGGAGATAACAAATAAAGGTCAGAGAAATTTAGGAAATTGGGCATTGTTATTCACAATTGCCTATGAGAGAGATTTCATTTTGGATAAGTTAATTAACTCTTTTTGAGTCTGTATCTTCATTTTAACATGGAAATAATGCAACCCGCTTTGTAGGGTTAAAGTAAAACCCTGGCTCGGGGCCCATACATAAAATGCTCAATATATGACAAGTTTCTCCCTTTTTAGGACATTTCTCCATATCTCTCTGGCAGAAACAGTGCTTTTTGTTCATTAACATCAAATAGGATATATTGCTTTATTTAAAACACACTAATGTGAATACATCAATGTTTCAAAACACAAAACAAAGTTTGTGTATAAGTATGTAGAAATTCTACTACACAATTTCAGTGTTATGAAAATTGTCAGTGTAAGTAGCTAAATATTAATAAAGGAAGGGGCAAAGGAAATCAGGCATTATTAAGTGTGATAATTCCAATATTGGAATTCCAATATTGGGACTGCTTCACTAGTATGTTCCAGCTTCACACACTCCCTAGGGCATTAGAACCTAATTCCCCAAATATTAGAAGACCAGAGGGAAGAATAAAAGCAGGAGAAATTCCTCTGCTGCGTGCATGCATGGTAAAAGCCAAAATGGCAACTATAGAGGCTTGTCCTAGGAAAAGGATAAAATTGGGTATGAGACACATGCCCTCAAAAGATCTAGAAAACAGATTGGTTGCAGGGAAGAACCAGTGCAAGCCCATGAAAGCGTTGAAAGTTGATTAGTTTGAAGAAGCGCCTGGTCTGTCCTAAGTCTGAGAAATATAATCAACCTAACAAAGAAGAATTCGCTCTTGCTCTCTCTTTCTCTCTCTCTCTCTCTTTCTTTTTCTCCCCCCCCCCACCTCTTCCTCTTTCTTTTCCCCACTCCCTCTGGCCCTGCTGGTTTGCATGTTCTCTCTATAGCAGCCATGCCATGTGGCCCTAGCAGCCGCCTGGGGCTGCAGCAGATTGTATAGACCTGAGCACAGTGCCTTCTGGGAACAGACTAAGCTAGCCAGATGGGGACAGATACATAGACTGAACCAATGGTACAAAATCTCTGGACACTAGTCTTTGTTCTTGGCCCAATGAAAACAAGACAGGACTCCTTTCAGAGCAGGACAACTGGAGATGAGACATTGGGAACCTGGAGACAGCCTTATATTTTCACCCAAATGAATCTTACCACCAGACTCTCTTATGGGTCCCCCAAAATGGGTTTCTCACATCACTGAAAGGGCACTACTTCAGCAATATCTTCACAGGTTGTCAAGTCCTCCATGGTAACAATTTATTAACCACAGACAAAAAATAAAACTATCCTTAAAGTATATGCTGCCAATTTAGCTTATTTATTATATTAAATATTTTAAACGATCTAGTAATATACATCCTTTATAATAAGTGTGTATGTGTGTGTACATATATATATGCTTCAGTAGCTTCCTTCTTTAAAAAATGTGTGTACTTGTGTGTGAACATATATGTTTATGTGCCTAAGTATGTGTATGCATTCATATATAAATATATACATATAAATATAAATAAATCAATATTACACTGATACCTAGAGTTGGTGACCAATTATTTACAGGAAAAAATGCTTAGATATATCATCTAAAATGTTCTCATTTATTACTTTATTTTTATCACCTCTACCAAACCATTTACTCTTTAGACCCCTCTCATTAGACTTCTCTGTCAGTCACCAATGAGCTCTCTATTTCTGAATTCATTGGTCATTGTTTTCTCCTCACTATACTCAACTGTTTTTTCTAACCCAAAAGCAGCCTCTGACCTATTAGATAAATCCCTTTTTTCTTGAAACACTCTTGCCTTGGTTGGCGTAATGTTATTCAGGGAAATGGCTATTTTTACTTCTGTTTTCCCTACTGATTCCTTATCAGCTCAAACCCCTTAACGCTAGAATTCCACAGGATTTAGTTCTTAGCCCTCTACTCTTCTGGCATTTTCTCCTCAAGGGATCGCATCCAACCCCAAATACTATTGCTTTAAATACCATTTCTTTAACACTGACACTTAAATGTATACAGGACTCCTAAACTGTCCATTGAAATCAAAGATATTTGTAGAGATGCATGCTGTATATTTGACATCTCTGTCTGAATACTCAGTAAAGACCTTAAACTTAGCATATAAAACTGCCCTCTGGATCACCAACCCAGAGAAAACGGTACATCGTCTTCATCAACCAAATGCACCACTGCCCACCCAGCTAAAGCTCACAATAGAAGAGTCACCTAAAAGTTTATCATCCTTCACCCACCATGTTCAAAGAATTGGCAAGGATGCTTGCTTCTGTTTCTAAGATATATCTCTAATCCACCCACTACTTCCAGGATAAATTTTTTACTCTAGTACAAGCTGCTATAATTTCTTCCTGTACTAATTCAGTAGCCGAATAATTTAACTCATCATAACCGGTTTTTCTCTTGGAATCCTTCCTCTGCACAGCAGTAAGAATAAATTTTTGACAACATGAATCATTTCAAAGCATGCCTTTGCTTAAATTCTTACAGAGTTTCCTAATGCACTTGGGATAACTTCTGGCTTTGACAGTCTGATATTTGTCTCATCGCTCTCTCCTCCTTGATCACCTCCATTCCAGGTCCTCACACTAGCCAAGCTCAGTCCCGCTTTAGGAAATTTGAGTGCCATCCCCAAAGACTGAAACAGTATTCCGCCTTCCCACACTCACTCCAGATCTCCACTTGTCTGGCTTCTTTTTCTTAAGGTCTCAGCTTGAATGTCACATTACCAAGGAGGCCTCTCTGACAGAGCAAATAAACAATTCTCATGGTATATATAACTATTTGTTATAATGCCTATAACAAGTATCACTATGGGAAATTATTAACTTGTGACTTTCCTTGCTGATTCTTCTCTCCCTATATGACTCAGGCTGTGGGATAGCAGTAACCTTGTTGCCTTGTGAGTCCCCTTCCTAGAAACAGTGTCCAGCACATAGTGGCTGCTCAATAAATGGTTGGTAATTGAATGATTAAAAGGCTAATGTTATCCCTGGCTGGTGTGGATTAGTGAATTAATCTCCAGCCTGCAAATCAGAGGGGTGCTGGTTCAATTCCAGACAGGACCCTGGTTGGGGCGCATATGGAATGGAACTGATCAATGTTTCTCTCACACATTGATTCATCGATGTTTTTCTCCTCTTTCTCCCTCCCTTTCCCTCTTTCTAAAAAGAAATAAATAAAATCTTTCTTTTTAAGGTTGAAGGTCTGCCCTGGCCAGGTGACTGAATACCTCAAAACAAAGGGGTTGAGGGTTTGACCCCCCACTCAGGGCACATACCTAGGTTGCAGGTTCAATTCCTGGCTGGGGCAAGTATGGAAGGCAACCAATTGATTGATATCTCTCTGATCTCGATCTCTCTCTCCCCCTCCCACCCTTTTCTCTAAAATTAATACCCATATCCTCAGGTGATGATTTAAAAAATCTAGTTAAGGAACATGTATAAGGAACCCATGGTAATGGACAACAGGATGGGATCGATTGAGGGAGTGGGAGGGGGGTAGAGCAGGGGAGAGCAATAGGGGAAAAACTGGGACAGCTGTAATTGAACAACAATATAAATAAACAAAAAAATAAATAAAATCAATAAATGTACCCTTAGTCTCAATGAGGTTTTTTTTTAAAAAAAGACTGAAGCTCTGTAATAATTCTTAGAGTACAAGATTAAACAAAATATTGCCTTTGTCCTTCAAATCTGGGAAACATTTGTTATTTGCAGGAATAAGAGCGTTAATAGTGTGGTTAGTCATAAAATACTGGCTTTTAAAAAATATGGGCATCCATTTTGAAACCACCTAAGATATATTTTACATGTTGTAATAAATTTATTTTCAAGGAGAGTCACCTTGTATGCTTCTATAATTATAATATTTTAGTATAATTAACTAAGTGGATATTTATGTTTAAAATTAATACAATTATTCAGAGTCTGTCAAAGACAAAAATAATGGCATAGGCACACATCCCATGTAAATTTCAGATAGTATTTCACTTTTATTTTACTTAAGGTCATCCCAAACCTAAACTAATTCACGTTTTAATAATTGGCAGCTTTTTAAGAAGACAAAAAAACCCAGAAGCTTTTTATTTCCTTTTTTAACATTTTTATATGTACACATATGTGTAAAACATGTCTATCAATCTAACTACCTGTATATCTGGTTCATTGATTGAATTAACACATTTAATGACCTTCCTGTATCCATACTTTGCAAAGAGACTTCGCACTTTTCAGAAAGAATGAAAATATTCACCCCTTGATTCAGAGAAGTTTTCAGATTTGATTGTACTAGTGGAAGGCAACAGAACGGTGGTATGTTATTCCCCAGATGGTGCGTCAAGAGGCCTTGTACTCTGGCTCTTTTTTGGAGCTTTCCTCCAATCATAATAACAAGTACAAGCCAACTAGAGAATGAGAAATGACGTGAGTAGAACTGAGTCCAGTCAGATGACACTATTGTAGCCCTGCCGTTTCCCAGACATTGTCAGCTTGCTTCAGTCATATCTGCAAGCTGACCAGAGAAAAGATGTCCTAGACTTGTGACACTAATTTTGGGGGTAGTTTGTTTAATGTCAGTCACTAACTGATACAATATATTTTATTTAGAGTCCAAATGTCACACTTTTCTATGAAACATTTTCCTAGCAACTGGCTGAGTTAATTATATCCTACCCCTTGTTTCTGTAATACTTAATTATTTTTTTATTTTTTATTTTTTTTCTGTACTGAAATCAAGTGGAGTAAGAAAATGTATAAGACAGGCATATTATTCTATAGCACTTATCAAATAGAATTATAATTCCTTTTGTTGTTTGGAGATTTTTGTTTTTAATGAAGCAATGTATTGACTGTCACAGAAAATAAGCCCAGAGAAGAAATAAAATCAGCCACATTTGGATTCTAGAACTAAAACCTATGGTACGAGCATTGACAGACCTTTGCCCTGTTCCTTCTTTGAATTGGCTAAGTGTTCAAAATATTTAATGGAAAAGTTGGACATAGCTGAAAATTCTTATTATCTATCAAGCCCATTGAGAAAAAATGCATTGCTTGCATATTTGTCTCATGAGGAAATGAACAAAGGGAGGACATGACTAGACTCTCAAGTAGTGAACACATGGATTGATATTCAACCCATACCAGTGGACCAACAGAAGTCTGTGGAACACCTGCACAGGCCTGTGTGTTATCAGCACCCCTGGAAAATTCCCATACCAGGTAACTTCCCACTATGTCAACTAAATCACAAATATGAATGACTTCAAGCCACAGAGGCTTCATGATATTTCCAGTTAGTCTCAGAATTCTCTCACTGAGTGTCCTCATTTGAACATATGAAAATAGAACATATACTCTGAACTTCTAAAAAAATTCCTCATCCTAGGATGAAATTGAGCACATTCCTCAACAATCAGTTTCTTACATTTCAGAACTTGATAAATAAAGGCCACATTTATGTTTTAATTTTGGAATAAAATTTATTTTACAAGGTGTATATGTAACAAATATTATGGATTCTATATGTAAAGTATACACATACACATACACATGTAATATAGGTAAATGGGGACATAAATATTTTTCATGCAAAACAACTATGTTTTTAAATTTTGCATACCCTGTATTTTTATTAAAACTACTAGTTTAGGTAGAAATTTTATTTCTTTTTCTCTAAATATATAGTCTTTTTTTAATACCATTTTTTATTGTTATTCTAACACAACTTTCCCAATTTTTCCCCCTTTTCCCTCCTCCACCCCTCACCCCCCACTCCCACAGTCAATTCTCAAACTGTTGTCCACATCCATGGGTCATTCATACATGTTCTTTGACTAGACCGTTCTCCTCCTTTCCACCATTATCCCTCTTCCCCTCCCCTCTGGTCACTCTCAGTGGGTTCCATGTTTCCATTCCTGTGGTTCTGTTTTGTTCATTAGTGTATTTTGCTCATTTAGCTTCCTCTTATAGATGAGAACATATGGTATTTGTCTTTCACTTACTGGCTTATTTCACTTGCATAATATTCCATCAATTCCATCAATTCCATGCTGTCGCAAAAGGTAAGAGTTCCTTCATTCTTTCTGCTGCAAACTATTCCACTGTGCAGATGTACCATGGTTTTTTGATCCATTCATTTACTGATGAACATTTAGGCTGTTCCCAGCACTTGCCTATTGTATATAGTGCTGCTATGAACATAAGGATGCATACATTCTTTTGCATTGGTAATTTGGGATTCTTAGGGTATATTTCCAGCAGCAAAATATCTGGGTCAAAAGGCAGTTCCATTTTTAGTTTTTTGAGGAAGTTCCATACTGTTCTCCATAGTGGCTGCACCAACCTGCATTTCCAACAAAAGTGCACTAGGGTTCCCTTTTCTCTGCATCCTCACAAGCACATGTTGTTTATTGATTTATTAATGATGGTCATTCTGACAAATGTGAGGTGGTATCTTAATGCTGTTTTAATGTGCATCTCTCTGATGGCTAGTGATGCTGAACATCTTTTCATATGTCTGTGGGCCATCTGTATGTCCTCCTTGGAGAATTGTCTATTCAAGTCCTTTGCCTATTGTTTAATTGCATTGTATGTCTTTAATTGGATTGTGCTAAGTCATGTGAGTTCTTTATATATTTTGGAGATCAAACCCTTGTCTGATGTATCATTGGCAAATATGTTTTCCTATATAGTAGGTTCCTTTTTCATGTCAATGATGGTTTCTTTGGCCATGCAGAAACAAGTAGTCCCATTTGTTTATTTACTTTTTATTTCCCTTGTTCTAGGAGATATATTGGCAAATATATTGCTACATGGGATATCTGAAATTTTTCTACCTATGATTTCATGGTGTCATGTCTTATATTTAAGTCTTCTGTACATATTGAGTTTACTATTTATTGTGGTAAGTTGGTAGTCTAGTTTTGTTTTGTTTTGTTTTGTTTTTTGCATGTACCAGTCCAGTTCTCCCAACACCATTTATTGAAGAGGCTATATTTTTCTCCATGGTATGTTCATGCACACTTTGTTAAATATTAATTGACCATAGAAACTTGGGTTTATTTCTGGATTCTCTATTCTCTTTCATTGATCCCTGTCTGTTCTTATACCAGTACCAGACTGTTTTGATTACAGCAGACTTGTAGTATAGTTTTATATCAGGTATGGTGATCCCTCCTACTTTGTTCTTCTTTCTCAAGATTGCTGATACTCAGGGTTGTATTTTGTTCCATACAAATTTTTGATATATTTGTTCTAGATCTGTGAAATATGCCATTGGTATTTTAATAGGAATTGTGTTGAATCTATAGATTGCTTCAGGTAGTATGACATTTTAATGATTTTAATTCTTCCAATCCATTAACACAATATATGCTTCCATTTATTTATGCCTTCCTTAATTTATTTCTTCTGTGTTGCATAGGTCTTTTACCTCCTTGGTTAAATTTATTCCTAGATACTTTATTTTTCTTGTTACTGTGGTAAATGAGATTGTTTCTTAGTTTCTGTTTCTAATACTTCATTGTTGGTATCCAAAAATGCTATCAATTTCTGAATATTGACTTTGAAAATCGCTATTTTGCCACCTTCACTTATTAGGCCGAGTAGTTTTTTGGTGGAGACTGCAGGGTTTTCTATGTACACTATCATGACATCTGCAGAAAATCACAGTTTTACTTCCTACTTTCCAATTTGTATGCCTTTCATTTCTTTTCATTGTCTGATCACTGTGGCTAGAACTTCTCGTACTATGTTGAATAGGAGTGTGGAAAGCAGACATGCTTGTCTTATTCCTGACCTTAAAGGGAAAGCTTTTAGTTTTTCCCATTGAGTATGATGTTGGCTGTAGGTTGCCTGTGTATTCTCTTTATTATGTTGATGCATGCTTCTCTATCCTCACCTTGCTGAGTATTTTTATCATATATGGATGCCGGATTTTATCAAATGCTTTTTCAGCATCTATTGAGATGATCATGTAATTTTTTTCTTCAATTTGTTTATGTGGTATATTATGTTTATTGATTTGAGAATATTGTATGATCCTTGTATTCCTGGGATGAATCCTACTTGGTCATAGTGTATGATTTTTTAATATGTTGCTGAATCCAGATGCCAATATTTTGTTGAGTATTTTACCATCTAGCTCATTAGAGATATTGGCCTGTAGTTTTCTTTCTTTGCTGTGTCTTTACCTGGTTTGGAATTAACATGATACTGGCCTTATAAATTGACTTTGGGAGTCCTCCCTCTTCTTGAATTTTTTGGAATAGTTTGAGAAGAATAAGAGTTAGTTCTTCCTTAAATGTTTGGTAAAATTCACCTGTGAAGCTATCCAGTCCAGGATCTTTGGGTACTGCAAGTTTTTTGATTACTGCTTCAATTTCACTAGTTGTTAGCAGTCTATTCAGGCTTTCTACTTCTTCTTGATTCAGTTTCTGAAGATAGTATATTTCTAGAAATTTGTCCATTTTGCCCAGGTAGTTTAATTTCTTGGCATATAGTTGTTCATAGCATTTCCTTACAATCCTTTGAATTTCTTTGGTATCAGAAATTACTTCTTTCATTTTTTATTTAACATATTTGGGTCCTCTCTGATTTTTTTATTGACAAGTCTGGTCAAATGTTTGTGAATTTTGTTTATTTACAAAGAACCAGCTCCTGGATCTATCGATCTTTTGAATTGTTCATTTAGTCTCTGTCATTTAATTCTGCTCTGATCTTGATTATTTCCTTCCTTCTACTCACTCTGGGCTTTGTTTGTTGTTCTTCCTCTAGTTGTTGTAGATGAAGAGTTAGGTTGTCTCTTTGAGATTTGTCTATCTTCTTTAGGTAGGCCAGTATTGCTGTTAACTTCCCTCTCAGTACTGCTTTTGCTGTGTCCCATGGATTTTGGGCTGTTGTGTGTTCATTTTCATTTGTTTCCAAATACATTTTATTTCTTCATTAATCTCATTGTTAACCCATTCATAATTTAACATGTTATTCAGTCTTCATGTATTTGGATGCTTTTGAGTTTTTTCCTTGAGGTTAGATCTAGTTTCAGAACATTGAGAACTGAATACATGCTTGGTATGATTTCAATTTCTTGAATTTGTTGAAGTTTGTTTTGTGTCATACTATATGGTCTATCTTTGAAAATATTTCATGGGCATTTGAAAATAATGCATATTTTCCTTCTTTTGGGTGAAGGGTTCTATATATATCAATAAAATCCATTTGATCTAAAGTGTCATTCAGTGCCACAGTATTCCTGTTGATTATTTGTTTGGAAGAGCTATCCATTATTGACAGTGGGGTGTTAAAATCCCCTATGATGTCTGTATTGTTATCAATATCTTTCTTGGAGACCTTCAAGATTTTTCCTTATATATTTAGGTGCTCCTATATTGTGTGCATGTAAGTTTACAATGTTTATGTCTTCTTGATGGATTCTTCCTTTGAGAATTTTGAAGTATCCTTCTTTGTTTCTTTTTATGGCCTTTCTTTTGAAGTTTATTTTGTCTAATGTCAGTATTGCTACCCCAGCTTTCTTTTTTGTGTCCCTTTTCTTGGAATAATTTTTCTATATCTTCACTATTAACCTGTTTAGATATTTTGTTCTGAGGTGAGTCTCTTGTAGACCATATGTATGTGGGTTATGTTTTCTAATCCGTTCAGCTACCCTATGCCTTTTGATTGGAGCATTTAATATATTTATGTTTTAGGTTATTATTGATGGGTACTTATTTATTGCCATTTTTCCATACCTGTTTCCTTCTCTTTCTCTCTTCTCTTTTTTATAACAGTCCCCTTAGCATCTCTTGTTGTGCTGGATTTGTGGGATGTATCCTTTTAGCCTTCTCTTATTTGGGAAGCTCTTTATTTTGTCTTCCATTTTAAATGAGAACATTGCTGGATAGAGTAGTCTTGGTTGTAGGTCCTTGCTTTTCATTACCTGAAATATTTTGTGCCAATCCCTTCTTGCTTGTAGTGTTTCTGTTAAGAAATCAGCTCATAGCCTTATTTGAGCTCCCTTGTATGTTACTAGTTGTTTCTCCCTTGCTACCTTTAAGAGTCTCTCTTTGTCTTTAAAACTTGTCATTTTAGTTATGATGTGCCTTGGAGTAAGCCTCTTTGGGTTCATCTTGAGTGGGACCCTCTGTGTTTCCTGAACTTGTATAACTTTTCCCTCCCCAAGTTAGGAAAGTTTTCTGCCATTATTTTTTCACAAGTTTTCTATTCCTTGCTCGTTTTCTTCTCCTTCTGATATTCCTATATGATGATCCAAAAGTTGCTGTGTAACATGTTGTCTTGAGGCTCCCTAAAACTATCCTTGTTCTTTTTGAGTCTTATTTCATTTTGGTACTCTGCCTGGGTATTTCTTTCTACCTTGCCTTCTAGTTCACTGATTCAGTCCTCTGCTTCATCTAGCCTGCTCTTAATTCCTTATAGTGTATTTTTCATTTCAGATATTATAGTCTTCATTTCTTCTTTGTTCTTATTCATAGTTTCTATGTGTTTTCTCATGCTGCTATATGTCCTGCTAAGTTCATTGTAGCTTCTACAGAGTTTCTTGTAGTTCTCACTGAGTTCTTTGAGTATCCTTATAAGCATTATTTTGAAATATATGTCTGATAGATTGCTTGGCTGAATTTCATTTAGCTCTTTTTCTGGGAATTCCTCCTTTCCTTTTAATCGGGGGTTATTTCTTTGTTTCTCCATTCTCCATTTTAGATGATTCTTTTTGTTTTTTTCTGCATTTCAGGTTGCTCTGCTTTTCCTGCTTGTCTTTATGGGGTGGATTTCTGTGGTAGCAGTTCTGTGGGATGTAGTCGTATAATCCCTTTGGTCTTCTCATCTGGATTTAGGGTTGCCCTTTATTCAGTTTATGTTTGCTCTCTTGTTGTACTTGGGCTTTAATAATTGATGACTCATTCATTATTTGGTTCTCCCCTCCAGCTGGCTGAGTGGTTCTCCCCTCCACATTCTGTATGCTATTGTACAGGTGCTGGCTAACAAAGCAATACTACTTTAAAAACCAAACCCACTCCAGCAAAAATGCCACCCTACCACATCAGCAATATCAGCAGCCATTGAGCAAAGATTAATAAGGTTGCAGAGAGATTAAGAATATCATAAAATAGGAAAAAGAGAATATGCAATGGCTAAAGGAGAGAAAAATGATATTGTGTGGGAAGAGGGAGGAGAAATAAAAAGGGTAGAGAATAGAAATGAGGCAAAGAAAGGTAGAAAATAAAATTTAAAATGTAAGGAAAACAGGGAAGGGCAATGGAAAAATGGAGTAAGGAAAAGGAAGAGTATAATAGAAAGTTTGAAATATAATTTAAAAAGTACTATACCAAAGGGAATAAAATTGCAGAAAAACCACAATGGTCTATAACAAAGACAGTTGAACAAAGATCAATAAAGGTGGAAAGAGAATAAGGCCATTATATGAAAAAGAAAAGAGAATATGAGATTTCTACAGTAAAAGAAAATGATTTTAAAAGGAGAGAGGAGAAATAATAACAGTAAGAAATAGAATCCAAGGCTAAGAAAGGGAAAAAATAAAATTCCAAGCTCAAATAAGCATGGGCAAGAGGAAGACAAGATGGAGTAAGATAGGAGGAGAGTAACCTATGATTTTGAAATTAAAAAAAAATAGTGAATAAGAATACAGTTGAAGAAGAAGAGCAATAATCATAATATCCATACAAACAAGCCACAATTTATAAAGGTGGAAAAAAATAAGAATATTATAAGAAGGAGAAAAAAGAATGTGAGCTGACTAAAGGAAGGAAGAATGATTTTGAGAGCGTATAGGGAGGAGAAATAGTAAGAGAAAGGAATAGGAGCAAGATATAGCATGGGGGAAAATAAAATTTACAAAAAAAATTAAAAAGGGCAGGAAGAAGGCAAAATGGAGTAAGATAAGGAAGCGTATAACATGAGATTCAAAATTAAAATAAAATAAAAAATAATATAAAAGTATAAATAAAAAGACTGAGTAAGAAAAGAAAAAATAGGAAATTCATTGGAATGCAATGGACACAATAGAAGTATTAAAAGGCTATGAAAAAGAGAATAAATAACGCAAATTCTGAAGAACAATGAGGTGGAATTCGTCTCAGCAGAGTTTGGTGCTTGTCTTCTGTCTTCTCTTTCTGGATCCACCTCTGGCTTTTTTTCAGCTCACGGCCCCCAGAGTGAATCATCCAACTTCTGGCAGCACCACCTGTATCACTTTCTCCTGCCTCTAGAGGGGGCTTCTATTGGGATTGGGAGGATAAGAACCCTGGGTCTCCACTGGGAGGCACTGTTCAGTCTTATGGGAAAGTTGTCAGTGTGTTCCCCCTGCCCCTGCACAACCTACCTTGATGTGCCCAAGCTTATTTACAATAATGTATAGTGTCTGATGAATTAGCTGTCTCTTTCAAGGGAGGGGCCAATCTGTGTAAGAGGGTCAGCTTGTTCCTTCTTGGTGCTTATGGCAGCTTTGCATGCAAGCTGAGTCTGGACAGGGCCCTGATTCCCCCTCGCCTCACTGATTTCTGATCTCCCTGCTTTGCTGGGCTCTGTGAAGCAAAGCCCTGGGAATCAGTGTATTTTATCTCCCTGAGAGAAGTTCAAAATGGGCCCTGTAAGCATTTCTCTTTGTCTTTCTCTTGTGCATATGCACCTTGCAGCCTGACCTTCCTGTTTTTGCTTGCAACCCTGCAGGAGGTAACAAATGGGTACTTCTTCCCTTCCAGGGGTTTCAGTTCTGAAGTTTGATTTCCACCAGGAATGGAGGCTCTGTCTGGATGTAAATAATCTCAGGTGCTCAATTCCTGCCCATCCCCACCCACTGTACTCACAGCAGTCACAGTCCCAAACTCTCCACTCTGTGTAGCCTGTGGCCTGCCAGCTGCACGAGGCTGGGGCCAAGACATCCCCTTGATGTGTACCTTTCTGATTTGTCTGCCCAGCTGCACTCAGTGGGAGCAAACTCCACCCTCAATCATTATTCCTGAGCAGCTGTGCACAGGGTCCCTGCCCAGTATCCTCGGCTCCCCTTTTCAAAAGTCTCTCTGGGCACTCATACTGCAGCACTGAGTCACTGTCCAGATTTCTTTACACATCACCCCTCCAAAAATCCAAAAGCCTCTTACAGTCATGGCTGGCTGTGATCTGCCTCTTTTGCCTGACCCGGGTGCAGATAGAATCCCTCTCTCTCTCTGACACTCTCCCTGTTGGCATTTGCCACTGGAGTTATGAGTGTGCTGCTCACTGTGTGTGTGAATAACCTGGATCTCCCCAACTTTGTATTCAAGTCACTCCTGGCCTGTGTCTGGGGGTTCTCTGACCTGGGAAGGGAGAGAGCAGCAGAGCTGTAATTTCTGACTAGGCTCTCCATGGCTGCAGGTACCATGCATAGGGTATTTCCCTTTCAACCTATAAAGTCTCCTTACTTCCCATTGTGAAGCCTCTTCTGTACTCCTTGTCTTCCAAACTTCATATCAGCTAAGGTTCCGTTGAAAGTTCATTTTATTTTTTGGAAGATCATCCAAGTATCTGAGTTGGGGACAAGAGTAAGTGGACTCAGCTTCCACTTGGTTGGCCGCCATTTCTCTCCTCCCATATTGCCATTTTCAAAAGGAGTTCTGAATTTCCAACATTGTACTAAGAATTCTGGCTGAAAAATCTGACAATGTGTATTTCCTATTTGTGATATTCAAACAATTGCTATTTAATCTTACTCTTATTGTTTTCTTTTTAAAATTCTTTAATTAAATTTATTGGGGTAAGCCCTGGCCAGTGTAGCTCAGTTGATTGGAGCATTTCTTCTGAATGAATTTTATCTCAATTTCTCTTTGCAAACTCAGACCTTTACCACCTCCCTTTTTATGTTTTTGTTATCACAAAAAATCCCCATTTATAATGTAAATTTATTTCTAAATTATGGTAGCTTTTGTCTTCTTCTCCTCCTATTTTGAGTGTTTTTTAACCTCATTCAATTTTTATATTGTATTTAAATGTGTAATATCTTATACTGAAAATGGGTTGCAATATTCTGCTTCTGTCTGTTAGTAATCCTACTCATAATTTGGTAAATTCCCTCAGCTTCTGTTATTCTTGACAGGTAATTTCTCTCTCTCTTTTTAATTTAATTTTTAATTATAGTTTAGTTTAAATATTATTTTGTATTGTTTTCATATGTACAGCATAACGGTTAGACAATTGTATACTTTACAATGTGTTTCTCCCAATACTTCCAGTACCCAACTGGAATGCTACATAGTTATCATGTTATTGACTATATTCCCTAGGCTGTACTTTACATCCCCATAACTATTTTGTAATTACCAATTGGTACTTCTCTCTTTCATTACTTTGAATATTTGATTCCATTCTTTCCTAGCTTTTAGGATTTCTGCTGAGAACTCTGATGATAATTGAACAGGCTTTGCTTTATAGGTTACCGACTTCTTTTCTCTGGCTGTCTTGAAAATTCTTTCTTCGTCATTAATTTTTAACAGTTTTAATATAATGTGCCTTAGAGCAGACTTTTTTGATTAAAATAAGTAGATATTCTATTTGTTTCTTGGAATTGAGGTTCTAGCTATTTCCACAGGTACAGGAACCTTTTGTCAACTATTTGTTCAAGTAGGTTCTGTGTTCCCTTTCCCTCCCTGCTCGTCCTGATATGCCCATTAGTCTTATATTGCTGTTACTGATGAAGTCAGATAGCTCTCACAGAATATTTCCTTCCTTCCTTCCTTCCTTCCTTCCTTCCTTCCTTCCTTCCTTCCTTCCTTCCTTCCTTCCTTCCTCCCTTCCTTCTTTCCCTCCCTCCTTCCTTCCTTCCTTTCTTCTTTCCTCCCTCCCTCCCTCCCTCCCTCTTTCCTTCCTTCCTTCTGCATCATTTCTGGATTTCTCACTTTAATGTCACTAATACGTTTCTCCATTTGGTCAGCTGTATTTTCTAAGGTTTCTAGTTCATTTTTTCTCTCTTTATTGAGTTCTTCATCTCCAGAATTTCTGTTTTTCTTTTTTAAAATTTCAGTCTCTTTGGTAAAGTAATCCTTTTGTTTGTTGATTTTATTTCTGAGTTTATTGAACTGCCTATCTGTTTCTTTTGTATCTTACTACATTTTTTTTCAGAACAGAAATCTTGAATTCTCTGTCACTTAAATCACATATTTCTATGTCTTTAAGTTTATTTATTGGAGATTTTTTATTTCTTTTTGGGCTGAGCTGCCTTGTTACATTGTTTATTCATGGTATTTGATAGTTTCCTTATCTGTATTGGCACCTGTGAGAATGAGATCTATTTTTGTTTGTTTGTTTGTTTGTTTTTTGGTAGATTGATGAAGAGAAGTCTTTCTTCTGTTTTCCAGTTGGTGGTGCTGAAGAACATGTCTGTGTGTGTTTGTGTGTGTGTATGTCTATTGCACTGCTCTGGTATCTGAGATGCTTGCCAGGTGATGAAAAATACCCTCTACTCCTGGGGAGATAGGTGTTTCCTCTGTGACCAAGTTACTTCAGTCTTAGGGCACCAGCCCCATAAAGACAATGGGGTTACAAGTCTGTGACCTTGGATTGTCTGTCCCTGCAACCAGATACTGCCAACAGAGCAGCCATGATGGGTGAGGGAGGGAGGACCTGGGAGAGCCTGGCTGGTGTGTTTGTGGCTTTGTTCTCCCAGTAAAGGTGATTGTCACACCTCAGCTGTCTTACCTCTGTATTTCTCTCCCTGTCACTGGATTAATTTGCTGCTCAAGGGAAAAAAAAATACTTCTGCCTCTCAGTTCACAGGACTGCAGATAGTGTGCTCTGTAAACACTCACTGCTATAACTTTTCTGGGTCTTGTTACTAGCTCTTGGAATATAAAAAGGAGGACAATATCTGAAATAAAGAATAAATTAGAGGGAATCGACAGTAGATTACATGAAGCAGAGAATCAAAAAAGAAATTTGGAAGACAAAGTAGCAAAAAATACCCAATAAGAAGAGCAAAAAGAAAACACACACACACACACACACACACACACACACACACAAATAAGCCTCAGGAGCAATGTCAAGCACACCAATATTTACATTATAGGGACACCAAAAGAAGAAAGAGATCAAGAGATTGAAAACTTGCGATGAAATAATGACTGAAAACTTTTATAACCTGGCAAAGGAAATAGGCACACTAGCCCAGGAAGCATAAAGAGTCCCAAACAAGTTAGACCCAAAGAGATCCACATGAAGGTGTATCAGAATTAAAATACCAAAGTTTAAAGACAGACAATATTAAAAGCAGCAAGAGAAAAGTAATTCATTACCTACAAGATAACTTTTGTAAGACTGTCAGCTGATTTCTCAACAGAAACTTTGCAAGCCAGAAAGAATTAGCATCAAAAAAAGTGATGAAAAACAAGGGCCAACATCCAAGATTACTCTACCCAACATGGCTCTCATTTAAAACCTAAGGAAAGATTAACAGCTTCCCAGACAAGAAAAAGCTAGTTTATTACCACTAAACCAGTATTACAAGAAACGTTATAAGACCTCTTTAAAAAGAAGATGGAAAAAAGAAGGAACATGAATATGAATAATGAAATGGCAGTAACTACATAACTCTCAACAATTACTTTAAATTTTGATAGATTAAAAGCTCATATCAAAAGACAAAGGGTGGTTGAATGAATAAGAAAATAAGACCCATACATTTGCTGCTTGCATGAGACACACCTCAGATCAAACGACAAATGCACACTGGAAGTAAAGAGATGGAAAAAGTCATTTCATGCAAATAATTTTTTTTAAAGCTGGAGTTGCAATACTTATATCAGACAAAATAGACTTTAAATCAAAGCCTGTAACAAGAGACAAAAAAAGAACAAGGAATTTAATTTCTGTGTACTTTATCAGAAAAAAACCCAAAACACTAATTCAAAAATACATCTCATGCTCATTGCAGCTTTGTTTACAATAACCAAGATATGAAAGGAACTTAAATGTTCATTGATAGACAAATGGTTAGAGAAGAGATGGTACATATATACAGTGGAATATTGCTCAACCATAAAAAATAATGAAATCATATCATTTCAGACAACATGGATGAATCTAGAACAGCATTCTCAACTTCTTTCATCTATGCTACAAATAAACTAATTACAAAAACCTGTGACACACCAAAATATATGTTATATTTTTTGCCAGTCTGACAAAAACTAATAGGTATAATTTTGATTCATTCACACCTAATGACTATTGTGCTGGCTTTTGCCATTTTATTATTTGACAATCTAAGGGAAGAGAGGTAAGTGCCCTGACTAAATAATTAAGTATTGCATGTTTTAAAAATGCTGAGGTACACCAGTTGAAAAATCAATGACCTAGAGAGTATTATGCTAATTGAAATAATTCAAAGACAAATACAATATGATTTCATTTAAATGTGGAATCTAAAAAACAAAATAAATAAAACTGAAACAAATAAAACAGACGCAAACATAGATACAGGGATCTTTAACATTTTGAAGGTGGCCGGGTGCAGGGGTTTGGTGGTGGTGGATGAGAAAAAAGAAGAAATTGAGATGTGCAAATATCCAGTCATAAAAACAGTCATGCGGCTGTAAATTACAGCATAAACAGTTTATGATACTGTAATAACAATGTATAATATCAAAAAGGTACTAAACTTATCGAGATGATCACTTCATAAGTTATATAAATGTTTAGTGATTATGTTGTACACCTAAAACTAATATTGTGTTGTATGTCAACTGTAACTTAAAAATAAAAATACATATTTATAAAATTAATCTATTTTTAATGAGCACAACATTGATTAAATAATGGAATTATAACAACAAAATCAAACAAAACATTTTAAGAGTGTTATATAAGTGCTGAGAATTTTAACTTTAATATATATTTTGTGTATTTGAAATCAATTAACACTTTGTGAAGATTAAAGGAAATTTTGTTTCAATGCATTAAATACTTACTATTTTACCTGCATATATTCTGCTTATAGAAAATTTCTCAAAAGAAAATCTTACCAGTATTTTTAACACTTTAACAAATATATTTAAAGAATTAAGTGGAAACCTTATAATTCATGAACTGAGAATACAGAACACCACAAGAATAATTGTTATTTTATAGCTAAAGCACTACATCAGTTTTGGAGACAAATATAAGCACATGCATGTACTTCTGATTTTTTATGCTATGAATAAAAAATGGCATGGAATGAAAAAGATTGAACATGAACATTTAATTTGCTGCAGGGCTTCATATTAATTTTAAATCTCTTTAGAATAATAGACATTTTAGATCATAAGTGATATAAAAATATTTGTAAATATAAATTTTTATGTTTCAAAATGATGTTTTAACTTTTTTTTGTCTTACTTTGATTTTTTTATTCTTACTTTCACACACCTCTGGTTTAAAATAATATCAAAAGAAAAATAACTTTCATTCTGATTAATGATGAGGGAAACCAGATGTTGGGAAGAGTAATTCTTTATGGAGTTTCTGCATGTTTTGACGTTTTGTGTCCTGCATTATCTTTTTGAGAAGTTCGTACAGTAAACAACCTTGGAAAATGAAGGTAAGTAGTGCTTTTTCCTGGCTCAGAGGAAAGATTTTGTTGGTTTGGTTTTTGACCAAGATATTACTGAGTGTGTTCGCTCTGTGGGGCAAAAGTTTAGCAGATTTGCTTGCAGCCCCTTCATAAGATTGGAGATTTTCTAAGTTCAGTGTTAATAGACTGTGACACAAACCCACTGCATGTACAGCATCCATCTTTGTATCATTTATGTGGTATTTTAGGGACCAGAATAATTTATGTAAACACGAAGCTCTCCTGCCTTGTGTGTCATGAGTAAAGTCTGTGGTCTCTGACTCTTGACTCTTGTGTCTTTTCCCAGCATACATTAAACTATGGCAGGTATGCAGGGCTAAAAAATACCTTTTATTCCACCATCTAAGTTCCTCCAGCTGGATTAATAATCAAATTAATACAGATTAACAGGAGAAAATCATGATTTAATAGGTGTGCATGGGGAATTCACAGAAGCATGAAAATGTCAAAAGCAATGAGGTAAAATTAGGTATATATGTCATTTTGGATAAAGGAACAATTGGGAGTCATTGATGGTATTTCAAAAAAGAGTAGGCATTTCACACATAATTGAGGAAGAGCAGAGCCAGACAGGCAAATCCTTGCTTCAACAGGACATAGAGAGTGATCTACCTCCAAGCCTTTGCTTGGTATCTTTTTCTCTACTACACTTAATTCAAGTCAGATTTTCTTCCTGGAGCACGTTTTTCTATATGAATCTCTTGGGTAGCAAATGGGAATTGTCGAAAGTTGTTTCTGAATCTTTGGTTTCTTAATAACCAGCTAAAAATTAATATTTCAAAAGGCAACTTTTGGATGACAATACTTAGGTCCCCTTCACAGGCAAACTTGTTAACTTAAAGTAGGGTAAAAATCTCAGGTCCTTCATAGTTATTCACTATGCAGAACCCCATATTTTTACTGGGAAAAATAGAAGTTTCTCAGATAATGATGCTTACTAAGTTAGGCAAGACTGTGAATCTAAATCTTCAGCTATTATTTTATTTTAATCAAGTGAGGAAAGAAACTTTTTAAAAAATCTAAAGTGCTTCATAACCTATAATAGAGAAATAAATTTAGAGTTTAAGTTTAAATTTAGTATTTTACTCAAAACAATTAGTAAAATTTAGAAGCAAGTCAACTAGTGATTTGAACAGATGACAACTTGTAGAGTTTTCAACTATCTTACCTTTGCTACTATGGGTTCTAGTTAGATAGTTAAAAAAAGAGGAGGGAACAAATGGAACAGTCACCCCAGGAGGTAATCGCCATCATTCCAGCAAATGTAATAAAACATCCTGCCTAGTCAACTAGGCAGGAAAGAGGTTCATAGCCACCACCCTGGGTGACTAATGTTCCGCCTGATTAATAGGCAGGTAGGAGAAAACCACAAGGCAGAATTCCTTTCCTTGAGCACATGCCCAGTAGAAGTCAAATGACAAAGCAGAACTATGAGGCATGTGCAGTACTTCATACAACCATAAAAGGCAACCATAAAAGGGGAGGACAAAGTCTGGAATAGCTGGGAAAAATGATTGTATAGTGTAATGGCACAAGCCTCCAGAAAATCCAGGAAAGAATTTGGAAAGGGGGTAGGACACAGGCATGAGCCCAGGAAAAGCCAGAAAAGAGATTGGATGGTTTGAAAGAAAGCCTGCTCTTTCCCAACCCAGTACAAAGAAGCCTGATGAAGAACCCAGTGTGTACTCTAGTTGGAGAACACCTGAGTGTCTTCATCTTTCAGGCATGTGATTTTAGTCTTTTTTTCTCTTAAACTCTAAGGATTCCCATTAGACTTGAAACCAGGGGAGCAGTGAGCAGTGGCAGAGGATTCTCTCTTGGCCTCTGTAACTTCCTTTCCTACATCTAAGCAGCTGCTCCCCTATAACCTGCCTGCTTTTCTGCCTATCTGAGAGGGCAAGATCACTTTTCAATCTAATCAACTGTGCCACTGATGCTAAACTTCTCCTACATGAGTATCCCTGAATTTGTTTCTTTCATAACACTGCTGAAAAACCAATTTCCTCTGGTAACAATTTTATCTGCAAAATCATCAAAAGCTTGGCTGAATTATTCATCAGTGAATGTTTCTTAAATGTAGCAGTATAGTCTTGAACACGAGGCCACTGAAGAGGATTAAAACAATTTGGTTTCTATGAATTTACTGGATTAATGCATTTTGGGTTATAATATTAGTATATGTACATACATATGGCTAAAATAAATTCATTCTGTATGTGCGAAAAGTAAAAATGTAGACCTAGTTATCTCATCATTCTGCCTTTTACCTAAAATTGTTTACATTGTGTTTAAACACTTCATAGTAAAAATTTTGATTATATATTTATTCACTTTCTGACCTGTCTTCAATTTATTTAAATAACTTTTATTTACTTACTAACTTATTTTTATAAACAAAAAATAGCTATTTTTATTAAAAAGTATGAATAATCTTTGAGGAAGATAATAAAAATAATCAATAATACAGTTAACAGAAGGGCATTTATATACTTTTGTTACCAGTTGGGGCCTGGGGAGTTTCTGTCAACTGGCCAAGATGACAGCAGGGAGGCATCCTTACACTGCGCATCCAAAAGGCTAGCAAGATAATTGGATAAGAAAAGGTACCCCTCCCCCTGGGGACAGATTGGGCAGTGAAACCAGGGGTAGGCAGGCACATGTGCCAAAGAACACAAAATCTTGCAAGAAGGGTCGGGAGGTGGACCCACCCAAATCTCACAGAAGTTTGGGAAGTTGATTTGTCATTTTGAGAAAGCACCTGGTATTGCTCACACCCTAACTAATATAGTCCAAGGGGACAAAGAAATGGTGTCTTGCTTGTTGCTCCTCCTTGTGCCTTGGACTCACATGGTAGACTCACCAGTTCTCTCCATGAGCCACTTGGCCTTAGCAGCCACATGGCCCATGGTCTCCAAGAATAAATCTCTCTCTCTCTCTGTCTCTCTCTCTGTCTCTCTCTCCTGGCAATGCATTCGCTGGAGCACGCAACCTTGCAGCCCTAGCAGTATCATGGCTGATGGTCACATAGGGTTCAAATGCAGGCTTCAAGGAGAAGACTGAAATGAACAGCAGCTGGGCACAAGCTAAGCTACTTGGATGACTGCTTAGTAGTCCCCTGCAGGTTTCAATGGGACAGGAACTCTGAACACTATCTTTCTTTTAGTTTTGCAGAGATGAGCTTTGAGACAGGAGTCTGCCATTCTCCCATATCATACAGAACCTGAATAAAACCTCTTTCCTTTTACACCAACATCTGCCACATGAGTTGGGTTTTTGTGATGACAAGCATCTGAACCTCCATTTTTTTGTTTGATAACATTTTGAATTAGGCACATGAACCCAAATCAAGAGGGCCAATGACTTTCACACCAAGGAAAAGTACTGATTCATGTAAACACATGACTTCTGAGAAAGTGGAGTTGACATTTCACAGGACTGTGAACCAAAGAGACAATTTGTCATTAGTTTAGAGAACTGATTTGAGCTTGAAAAGGATCACAGGGAAATGACATTGGAACTAAACAATTTTCCCTGAAATCTGTTCACCTCAAAAACAAGAGAATATAAAAATCAGTAATACATGAGTAATAAGGGCTTGGTGATGACAAGCTCCATTAACTTTACCATATCTGGGAAACACTTTATCTGTCCTTCCATTCTAAATGATAGCTTTGCTGGATAGAGTAATCTTGGATGCAGGTCCTTGCCTTTCATCACTTTGAATACTTCTTTCCATCCCCTTCTTGCCTGTAAGACTTCTTTTGAGAAATCAGCTGATAATCTTATTGCAACTTCTTTGTAGATAACTATCTCTTTTTCTCTTGCTGCTTTTAAAATTCTCTCATCTTTAATCTTGGGTAATGTAATTATGATGTGGCTTGGTGTGTGCTTCCTTGGGTCCTACTTCTTTGGGATTCTCTGAGCTTCCTGGATCTCCTGGAAGTCTATATCCTTTGCCAGATTGGGGAAGCTTTCCTTCATTATTTTTTCAAAGAAGTTTTCAATTTCTTGGTCTTCCTCTTCTCCTTCTGGCATCCCTATGACATTATATGAAATGCTAAAGGGACTTATCTAAGAAAAAGAAGAAGATCAAAACTGTGAACAGTAAAATGAGAACAAACTCACAACTATCAACAACTGAACCTAAAAAATAACAAAAACAAGTACAAACTAAGCAAACAACTAGAACAGAAACAGAATCACAGAAATGGAGATTGCATGTTATCAGTGGAGGATAGGGGAAAAGGTACAGGGAATAAGAAGTATACATGTTAGCTACAAAATAGACAGGGAGAGATTAATAGTGTAGGAACTGGAGAAGCCAAAGAACTTATATGTGTGATCCATGGACATGAACTAGGGAAGGGTGGGTATGCTGGTGGGAGGAGGGGTGCAGGGCAGAGGGTGATAAAGGGGAAAAAATTGGACAACTGTAATAGCATAATCAATAAAATATACTTTTAAAAAAGTGCAAAAAGTAATATATGTTTTAATTAATAATTAAAAATAATTTCAATAAAAAACTGAACTTTCTCAATGATAAAATCACATAGAACAGAATGCATATTTTGCCTTGGAAAATGATATATCAAATGTGTATTATTTCATATGGGTAAGCACCAAATATGGTAATTTAAGCCTCAGTGTAATAAAGGCAACAATGTGATATATCATTACCTTAAAAGTATGCTTAAGAAAACATCTTATCCTCCTAAATAAAAGTAACCAATAATTTGTGATAATACCTTAAACTGACATTTTGCCATATGCCTCAAATAAGGAAAACAAAGAGAAAGGTATTATCATCATAATCTATTTTTTTACTTTCTCATTTCACAGTTACTCTGGATTCATTTTTTTTCCATTCCTCTGCAGAGCAATAGATTCATAAAATTCTGGTAGATTTGCAACTTGTTTACTGTTTTTTCCAAAGAGATTACTTTCCTTCCTCCCAGATATTACCCTGAAAAGGCTCTGTGTCTGTTGCTTGCTTCACTGCTGAGAAGCACCCTCCTGTGCAGTTGTTTCCTTCTTCGTACTTTTCTACAATTTCCATTTAATCTCTTTTGTAAAAGATGGCTAAAAGTACAAAAAGTGGATAAAATTTTTCTGTTAAAGTATCCTTAGCTGAGACGCTATGAGACATAAATGAAGAGTTCTGGGAACTGGGGAATTCTACTTTCTCTACCAGGAACTGAGGAATCCAACTTTTTTCACAACACTGTAGAACCAATTCGGGTGTAATTATTTAGCTTTTTTTTTTTATTGCAAATGGCCATTGGAAAAGGATAGCTTATATTTTTTATTTCCCCTTTAACATAAAATTTCACTCTCTGTTCTGTTTAATACGGTTACCAGGAAATACAGAATTTTGTCTTTATAGGAGCTAAAAAAAATACTTCACTTTGTACATTTTACATTTTTTTCTAGCTAGGCTAATACTCAAATTAACAGAGACAGATTAACAGGAATAAATCCAAATTTTAATATGTGTTCATGGTAATTCACACAAGCATGAAAATTCTAATGACAAGAAGGTAAAATTAGGTATATATGTCATTTTGCACAAAGGAGAGAAGGCAGAGATAGGATCTTAGATTTCAAAAGTGAGAATAGCTAATTTACATGTAATTAAGGAGGAACAAAACACACACAGGCAGGCAAATATTTATTTCAATGGGACACAAGGGTGATCTAGCTGCCATGGCCTTGCCTAGCACCTTTCTATTTACCATATTTATTTCAAATTAGGCTAAGGTAAAGTATGTTAAGATTTTCTTCTGGAACAGAATTTTCTATTTAAATCTATTGGGCAGGAAAAGGGCAAGGTCAAAGGGTCAAATGTAGTTTTAGGGTGGCAAAATTTTTTGATCCTTTTATTATGAATTCTAAAGTTATCTTTTCCAAGAAAATATCTTCATAACTACATGTTTATGTTTAATAACTACAGAGTTACAGTTGAGATGATAAGAATATTCTGGAGATGGTGATCGTTGCACAACAACGTGGATGGAGTTGGTACCAAAATTGGGTCCTAACATTGAAACCATATGGCTCCTTAGGAACATAACACTGAAACGAGACCTTAATAGTTATTTTTTTCTCTATAGTTTAAATTTCTTTTTCTTCTTTAGCAGATAACACCAGAACTCTGTACAGTGCTCCAGAGACCACCAGACCTAGCCTGATCTAACTATTTCTAAAAGCTTAGGCAGGCCCAGTTAGCAGCAAAATGACTTTAAGCTGACCTCGAGAGCAAAGCAAAACCAACTTTCAGAAAGCTCACATAACAGAGGTGTCATTGTTTGCCATCTGGAACCCTTTGGTCAATCAATAAGAAAGATCAGTGCCTAGACCAAATATGGACACATACAGGACTGACCAAACTCTGTCAAATTGAAATTACTGCCCTTCCCTCTTTCACGTTCCTTATCTTAGATGATTTAGTTGCAATACTGTCCATTCAGATCCCCTGAGTTAGAATTAATAAATATGCATGACCTCTTCCCACTTTATGTTAAATTTATTTCAAATATTTATTAACTGAGATGGATTTGGGCTTTTTCTCTGTGTACTCATCAAGGTACCTCACAAATGAAAGCTATTTTCTCTGTGAAGACTTGTGGCTTCAGAATCTGGCTTCTCTGTATGCAATGACTAAGGACCCACCAACTTTGGTCAGTAAAAATGACAGTGGATTATACATTTAAAAAAAGTTAGAATGGTCAATTTTTCCTTATCTTTATTTTACCATAATATAATAAGCAAAGCAAAACAAACAAACAAAAACTTATTTAATTTTTAAAAAGAAAAAAAGTGTCCCCTTTTGTTTCCTTTTTTATATACTGCATAATTTTTATAAGCTTTCACATTTCCTATCTGCCTCAACATTGTATAATGCAAATTATTCTATGACGCTTATTATGTTTTATATAAACCTAGGAGAGAAAGGAAAACTACTTTTAATTGTTTCCAATTTTTCATTTTCATGAGTCCTAGACCAATTTTTTTATACAAAATGTATGTTCCTATCAGTGTATATGTTTAAAATATTTTAATGTTTTTTTCTTCTTTTTAACATTATCTCACACAAGAAAAGTTAGCTAGAATTTGAACCTTTATAACTGTGATCTTCTAAGACAAAAAAAAGAAGAAAAAATTAGAAAATAAGGAATATAGACAGAAAGAAGAGATGTAAAATTAATATTGACATTTTTAAGGGGGTTATCTCCAGCTATTGTAGGGGGAAAAAAATTTCCTCTCCTTTTTAGGTTCAGTGGCTGGACCTACTAATTAAAGCAACAAAAGACAGATTAATAGGAGAAAATGTTATTTTGCAAGGCATGCAGACTTCACAGAAACCAAGTGAAAACCCCAAAGAAATCATTAGCCCTTTGGAGGGAACTTAATAACTTGTGGATAAGAGACCAGACAAATGAAGAGAGGGTGATAAATTGTGAAGAGGTAAACATATAGGAAAACTAATGGAAAATGAGAATTATTTAGTAAGGCTTGTTTATAGAGACAAAGTCTCCATTGATAAGAGCCCTCTATTTTGACTGAGTTGTTCTCCTCTTCCTGGTACTAGAGAGGGAGACCCCTTTACAAACGGAAATTTATGTCTTGTTTATAGGCAGAAAGAAGGAGAGCAGAGAGTTCCTTCTGTGTCACAGTTGAGAAACAGTCTTCAGCTTACAATAATCATTATGTGAAAATGGCCTTTCTGATGGTCTTTACTAAGATAGAGCACAGAGGTTTATTTGTGTAAAAGCTCAGAATATGCATGTGTGACTGTGAAAACTGTGTTTTGGCCGCTTGGCATCTTAATACATGACCCAACAGTTTGTGTTTAAGGAAACATGTTTTTATTAACAGAGTTCCAACTTTGGGGGTGCTTCTGCTTGGGGCCCTACTCTCCCACAAGACTCAGAAATTCTCTTGCTCCCCGAAAGACTACCTAGTCAAAACCATGCCCAAAAGCTCCCCATTTCTTTTTCTGTCAATAAATCAGTCCCACAAACAGATCTCCATCCTCTCTGGAATGTGCATCTGTGGGTTTCAGAGTCGCCATCTTCTTGCAGCAACTCTGTCCTTCAGGACCTGGGGTGCCCTGTTCCAGATCTCCATGCAGTGGTTCAGGAAACTGCGTGCTGTGCTACACTGTCACCGGGGAGCCCAGGGAGGCGCTCATCCCTGTGTGGGACCCAGCCTCCAGGTGGGGGCTCCCATCCATGCAGGGTCTACGTTCCTAGTGGGCCCTACATCTCCTAGTCCCATGATCACTCTCTCCTGTGTGGGGAGCAGGCCCAGAGGCCCAGAAACTCCGAAGACCAAAAACACAGAGGGAGAGAGCTGTACCTAGCTCCAAAGTTCCGTACCAAGAGTCCCCATACCAAGAGAATGACTTCTCCATACTAAGTGTGTGTGTGTGTGTTTGTGTGTGTGTGTGAGAGAGAGCAACAGAGGGAGAGAGCAAAAACATGGGTCTTTCTGCTGTTAAGTCTTGCTCCCTTTAAAAGCACCCAAAAACAAATAGCCCTGCCTCCTCCTGCCAAGCCAGACCAGTTTCAGAACATGCCATTCAAAAGTACCATCCTTCAGAAACACAGAAGTCTGCAGCTCCGCGTTCCTGGGCACCGTTTAGGTCCATTCATCTCTCACGAGTCTGAGGGCATCGGTCTGAGTCCTTGCAGTGTCAGTACCTCTCTTCTGGAGCTGCCTTTACTCCAGCCATCAGCTCACCAGTGGGTCCTGTGCTTGCCTAGGCAGGTGCCTCACAGCACTGCCAGCTCTGTCGCTGTCTTCTTTGATGGAGGGGAAACTGAGGATGTTTCCAAGGCCCCTCCAGGCCTCCATCCCTACAGACATACTAACCAACCCGCAGGCAGACCTCCTGTTTCTCTGTGTGCTTCAGTTTTAAAGGCTTGGCTCAGAACTTCCTGCATGGCAGAATACTGGCTGTTTCTATGGTGTGTTAGTGTCTGCCATTTGTGTCAGCTCCCCGCAGTCTTTGGCCCTTTTTAGTCAGGGCAAGAGTTCCCAGCCATGCACAGGCATACGGGGTGGGCATTCTGTCTCCATAGTTCACACAGGTGCCGTATGAGCTTCCCCCCAGCTGTGTCGTGAGTCACTCAGCCCAGTCCCTCTGCTGGCACAATTCCTCACCCTCAAGTACACAATTTGTCCCAAGAAACAGCATTCTTCTGCAGCTTCACCCTTCAGAAAGAAGAAGGTTGTTAATCTGCCTTTGTTATACAATATGCCTCACCCATTGTACTTTCCACCCTGTGGACACGCCTATCCTCCCATGCAGGATTTGGGGGGATAGTGGGGTTCTCAGCTTTCCAGAGACCCATGCTCTGACCTACGCCATTACACATGTAGTGGTTAATCTGAAAATGACCACCATTAATTATGTAATTTCAACATCAAGCCAAACAAGTGGTCAGAGGCTGATTATAAGTACCCTTTTTTACCAAATAATGGACCAGTTGTCGGGGAGAACCCAGATACTATTACCGAAACAATGCCCCCCTTCCTCAGGGTCCCTCTGTTCTAAGTTCGTTGCCCATCGCCGTTAGAAGTTATGGCTCTCAGTGGCAGAGTTTGGTAAAAAGGAAAGGAAATATTTATTCAAAAGCTATACAGGTTTTGAATACTGGCTAAATGTCGCTGCTAATATCTCGAAATCCCTTTAAAACATCCACCAACACACACAGCCATGCCTTCCCCCTTTTACCCAGTCAGGCCAGCCAAGGGTACTGTCCTTCAGAAGAAAAAGAAGTCCAGAGCTCAGCCATGCAGGCCTCTCGCTGTTCTCAGGACCATCCGCTGTGTTGCCGCGATCTCCAGTTCTTATTCCGCGACCATGTGGCACCTTCTCATGGCCCACTAGCAAGAGTCCTTTCTCCCCTTTCTTTCTCGCATTGTTCTTTGCATTGTCCCCTCGCAGCGTAGAGCAAACCATCCCTGAACTTTCATGAACACATGCTGTAACCGGGGGAACTGCCTGCATGGCTGCTACATCTCGCTTTCCTGCTTGCTAAGCCATGCGGTCAAGGGAGCCCCCACTCTGCTCCTAAAACAGTGTGGTCAAAAGTCTCTAGCATGGGGCCTGCACCTGGGTCCCGACACTGGCAGAAATCGTCCCCTGCCACCCCATCTGTGACTCCTTTGGCAGGAACTACAACCAAAGGAGCGGCTTGCCCAGTTACATTCTGGGTTAAACTTTTGCAAACCTTCCTGGTTAGCCTTGTTGATATGCAAAATAACCATCTTTGCATATGAGGTATGACCCTATCCTGCTGTTATTGACATGCAAAATGACTCTCATTTGCCCTGCTCCATGTCAGGTATGAAGCTGGCCTGTTACTGATATATGCAAAGGAAGCCTCAGGGTCCCTGCTCCATGTCTCCCATCCCCCATGGTGGCCCCCCTTGGGGAGGGAGGGTGGGAGAATAGCTTATATTTTTCTTGGATACCCCAAGTTCTGGACCCCGTTACAAATCCCCGATTTGGTGGGGGCCCTTGCTGTGCCTCGTTACACACTGAAGTTGCTTTAACCTTTCCCTTCTATAATGTTTAGTAATTGTCTTTAATACACAGACTGTTATGCAAATGTCAACATTATTTCTAATTTGGTCAGCTTTCATTACCATTAAGTTAAAACACATTCTAGTTTATGGTTCTATGAATAATATTGTCAATGTAAGAAATATTCAGACCTGTTAGCATTTTTATGCATTGATTTAGCCAAATTGATGACGGTTACCAGGAAGCAAAATCTCAACAGATTGAGAACATGCTCCAAACAATGGCAGTTTTGCACGTTATTTCATGCATTACAATCAAAGGATTAGGCATAAAGGAGTAATATGAAATCCATTGCTGGTAGATTAGTGAGGTAGGAGAAAGTAAAGCTCGAGGTTGAGAGGGATCTCTGGGATTGGATAAAAAGAACAAATAGATGCACATTTCTTTTACATAGGTGAATATAGGATAGTTAACAGTCAACAGTTAACACGATATCAATAACAATGGAGGGATTTGTAGTATCTGCTCTAGTGTGGTATCTGTACTTTGATGGATCTAGAAAAAAAATTACTTTGACATTTCAAAGGTATGTTGTCTTAGACACTAAGAGACAAGAGGTACCTTAAAGATAAACTTTTGTCAGGGAAGCTTTTACCATAGGACAGGGCTACCTGCCATAAACTGCTTTTAATTAATACATTTTCATTTCAGATCATTCTTTGTATTACTTTAGGTCTCTGAGTTAATAAGGTTGCCATGCAAGCCTTCCATGAGCTTGTCAGGTTTAGTGTGTGGCTCCTTTTTCATGCACAATATAAAAGCTAAACATAAACACATATATACAAGGTTGTTCTTTAAACTATTTGAACTTCAAGGGGTCATATGTAACACATGAATTAATGCTGAATTGCTGGATGCAATACGTGCAATTTTTCTGGGTAAAAGGGCTTATAGTTATTACCAAAATCTCTAAAGTATGGATGAAAAAGGGTACTGCAATAAATTACAAATTCCTAACTAAGCAGGTCATAGTGAGTACTCTTGCACCAAGCCAATAGCATTTGAGTGAAAGCTTTCTGAGCCAGCGTTGCCCATTTTTTTGTGTATCTAGGTTAACACACCTTTGAAATGGCTCCTTTTAGAACCCTCCTTCTAAGATGTAACTACTCTCAAGACAGCAAATAACCTCAATTGTCCTGTTATACAGCACCCATCTTGTTTTCTCCCACCTTCACATAATCTTCTTGACATTCCCTCCTCAATCTCAAATGCATAAAAAATACAGAAAACTTTTTATTCTCAGGGAGCATTTGAAATTTTTCTCCCCAGCATATGTCATCAGCTTCGGTTCAAATGGACTCATAAAAATTCTTCAGTAATTTGAATTCTTTTAATGCTCACCCAAAGAGATGCTTATTGATTTTACAGAGATAGGAAGGGAGAGAGAAAGAGAAAAAAATATCGAGGTCAGAGAGAAACATCAATTGGTTGTCTCCCATATACAGCTTTATAGGAGATAGAACCCACAACCTAGTTATGTGCCCTGACTGAGAATCAAACCACAGCCCTTTGGTGCATGAACATTGCTCCAACCAGCTGAGCCACCTGGCCAGCACTAGGTGTTTCTTACATTGTCAAAAGTATCGACGGCCACTAAATATATATTATGCGGACATGTTATGAGTCCAAAGTCTGTGTGCCCAGTGATTTGGAAAGCTAAAACTGAAAACATCAAAGTTTGGATTAAAAAGCTTTGTTGATAGAGAAAGTGCTAACAAAGAAGATGGAGCCCTAGTAGTTTCTCAAATACATCTTAAGAAAATATGGAGTTCAGGCTTCTTTTATGTTAAGAAAAGGAAAAATGGAAGGATATTATTTTGGGGGTAAAAACTCAAGTACCAAGCAGAATTTGTCTAATGATTAGCACGCCTAAAGCAGGAGCTTTTATCCTGAAGGTTATGGGAACAACACAGGCTTAAAAAGAATGGAGTCAAAGAGATTGAGCCCTTCACTCTGTTACGACACAGCATTTCGTTTTTCTGTTGTTTGGTGGATAAGGAGGGGCATCATTTTTAGACCAACAACTACTAGGAAAAAATTAAAATAAACATTATGCTCTCCTTCACATTTCAGCTCTTTGCTAAACAGCTTTTGAAAAATACTTTTTATTTCTTTCACATTTTTTTATTGTCTGTATAAACACTTCCATTAAAAAAGACATTTCTGAGAATGATGTTAGAGCACTCCAAAAGCTGAGTAGCTTTCATATCGTTTTGCTGTTGTTGTTAAAGCAATGTAAAAGTCTTGTCCTATATTCAATTTATTTTGCTATTTGGTTTTAAATTTTAATATGCCTAAAAAAGTTACCTCACAAAGATAAATAAATCTAAATGGCTAAAGTACATCATTGACTAAATTTATTACCTATCAATTCCCATTTTCTTAATGTCTACCAGTTATACACAATTTTGGTTAAAATTTGCCTGGTAAATGTGTATGTTCTCATAATTGCTTTTTGCAAAAAAGCTTATATTATGGGGAAAGCAATTATGCTTTCATATTTACAGAAAACTTAGAAATAATTTTCTGATCTTTTAAAAAAATGTTAAGGAATGTAATTGATACAGAGAGAACTGATCAGATTACTGTGGAGGAGTGGGGAGGATTAGGGAGGGGCGATAGGAGGAGGTTGCCTGAAGCAATGGGTAAAGAGCCGAGTATGGGATTGGCTGAGAAATTGAATGCCTCCAATGCACCTGGATTATGGGCTGGAAGATTTAAACAGAAGGAAGGAAGAGATTGGCTCTCCGTCTTTCTCTTCCTGGATGATCATGCTGTAGTCACCTGTGTTTCACAAAGGACAGTATTTTAAATGGAAGAAAGAACCCTGGGCACAACCTAGAACTGGTCTGGCCTGGAAGAGGGTTCAGTATAATTTTTGGGGTGTTCTAGAGGGGATGGGCTCGGAAGCAGAAGACTGCAATTCTTGCAAAATTCTGTAGCTTTTGTATTTTGTGTTGTTTTAGTTTGTAAACTAATTTTATATAAAAATATAATTAAAAACTAATGGGGAATGATAGAGGACCTCTAGTTAAAGATTTTAGCCTTAATTGATAGGCTTAAGTGATTAAAGCTGTAACTCAAAAGTGAAAGATTTTAGACTTAGTTGATAGGCTTAAGTAACTAATGCATGTGGAAAGCTGTTTTGAAAATTGTGTAGCTTTTAAATAAAGACTCCTTTCTTTTTTCACCAAACCTCTGCCTCTGGGAATTTGCCTAAAGTGTGTAGAGGGCAGCAGGACCCTACCTGCTGTTCAGTAACATAAGAGTTCATTTGGGTTTTTTTTTTTAAATTTCAACACCTCCTATCTTTATTAATACAAACTGTGTCATATTTTTCTTTGGAAGTAATTCCCCCAGCTCAGGTAAAGCTCGTCAGAGCAGTATCTTGTGATTCCCAGCAGCATTCCGTGGAAGAAAACTTGTAAATCCTTGAGGTTACATACAGACTTGAAACTTGGTAACACTCTGATGCCATCTGTTTACTTTAAACACAGTGCCTGCTAGAGAACATACAACCACGGAGATATAAAGTTTTAATTTCTTAGGGAAGAAGAAACTATTTCATCACTGTTCAAAGAATTTTAATTATGTTTTAGGCAGCATGTCTTTTTTTTTTTTTTGTAAAAAGTGCATCACATAGTAATTTAACTAAAATTTAAATTTAGTTTATTGCATTTTAAATATGTGTTTACTCTTTTTAACATTGTTCTCAGTACCTTCATTGGATTGATATACCTAAACTTATTTAATTTAGTAAGAAGTAATCTACTTTCTTCATGTGTAAGGATAATTTTATATGAGATAGGTTACCTGGAAGTGACTAAATCCCTATGTAAGAAGCATTCAAATCTGCAGAGAAATTTTTGTGAGTTTATTTCAGCCAAACTGACAATTTCTGGGAAGCAAAATATCAACAGATTGAGAAAATGCTCCAGAAAATGGCCATTTTGCACTTTATTTTATACATTATAATCAAAAGAGAAGATGTAAGTGGGTGACATGAAATCTATTGGTGATAGACTAGGAAGGCAGGAAAAAGAAAAGTGGAAACCCTTAGGATTGGATAAAAAGCAAAATGATAGACACATACTTCTTTTACACAGGTAGGTAAAGGATAGTTAACAATCAACAATGAACACATAATAATAACAATGAGGGGATTTGTGGTCTCCCTCTGGTGTAGTGCCTGTGATTTCAAGGGTCCAGAAAAAGGAAATCATTGAGACATTTCAAAGGTATGTTATCAAAGATGCAAAAAGGCAATAAATAGGCTTAATTTAAGTAAAGATTGACTTTTGTTAAGGAAAATTCCAGCCTAGGATACAACTGCCTACCATGACCCGCTTTAGTTAGAAAGTTTTTAGCTTCAGACCATCCTATGTAGTTACATTAGGTTTCCACATTTGAAAGGCCAACATGCTGGCCTCCTCTGAGCTATTCCGGCTTAGCATGTAACCCCTTTTTGTCCACATGTGTTTACCCTTCTTAGCATTGTGCTGAGTACCTTTATTGGATTGATGTAACTGAATTTATTTAGCTTAGGAAGGAACAATCTACCTTTTTCATGTATAAGAACAACTTTTTATGAGATATGTTACCTGCAAGTGGTTAAATCCCCCCAAAATTTCTTCATGTGATACATTCTCACTTGATAGTAACTTAATAATAATTGCATGATATTAAAAAAGTCGAGCAAAGCTGTAGAGAAATTTTATGAGTTTTTTTGTGCCAAAATTGACAAAAATGACCAAAAATCAAGATATCAAATGCTCCCTAGGATAGCAATTTTCAGCTTCTTTTATGCATTTTGAATTAAGAAGGGAATATAAGGAATATTACATGAAAGTAAGAAAAAGCAAGTTGGGTACTGAATTACAGAATAGTTAACAAGATTATGTGCTTTATTGAGGGTATTTATGTTCATTTCAAGGGTGTGTTAACCCAGAAGTACAAACACAATGGACAAGGTGTTTTAAGGCAAAGATAAGTCTTTTATGGAAAAAGTTATATGCCTGGGATGTAACTACCTACCATGACCTGCCCAGTTAGAAATTTATGAACAGATCACCCTTCAAAACTACTTTCCATAGAACCCCTTTTTCATACACAGTTACAATAGTAGTAATAGCTAATATCTCTTGATGTTTCTAAATTCCAGGTAGTCTTCTAAGTTTTCTTATTCTCTTTTTACTGATGCTGAAGCTGAAGTTTGGAAGGTATGCATCAAATTTCAAACTTGAAGGTAAGATGAAGTCACTTACCAAAAATCAAACAACCAGCAAATGAATCATTACTCAAACCTAAGCAGTTGAACTTCAGCACTCAAGCTCTCAGCATGACAAAGGTAAAACTGACCATATTTCCTTCTTATAACCCAGATACTCTTAAGCCCTCTGTAGAATAAATTTTCCCCAAGGGTTTAATATAGCAAATTATTTCAGGAATAAATCCCTCTTGGCAGTTGAAGGCCTACACAATGAAAACTACAAAATATTGCTGAAAGAAATTAAGGAAAATAGGACTTCTGGTCAAGATGGACACATAGGCAAACACACTTCACCTCCATGCACAACTACAACAAAAATTACAACTAGGCTACAAAACAAATATCATACAGATTTTTCAGAAAATTGAGCTGTATGGAAGTCTGACAACCAAGGATTTAAAGAAGCCACATTCATCCAGATGGGTAGGAGAAGTGGTGATGTAGAGAGACGGAGTGGTATGGAGAGGCAGCAGAACAAGTGGTTCCACATTTATGTGTCATGGTTAAAAAGTTGGAGGGATACATGGGGAGCAAACAATCCCGACCCCAGACTAGATCACCCAGCCCAGTGTTCCAGCACCAGGAAGATAAGTCCCTATAACTTCTGGCTGTAAAAAAACAAGTGGGGGTTGGGGTGGTGGAAGAAACTGCAGGATTCTTAAGAGACTCATCTTAAAGGGCCCACAACGGATGTAAGAGTCACACAGACCCACATTTTCTGGGACTCAGCACCAGAGAAACAGCTGAAAGGGCACAAATGGCATATAGGCAGAAGGGGAAAATGTGAAATGACTAGCAAGAAGGTGAGTGCCAGGATACAGCTTCTTCCCAGGCAATCTTCAGAGGCCAGGAAGTGGCATTGTCCCTTCCCATTGTCCCAACCCTTCTCCACACAAAGGAGTGAAGTGGGTTGTCCCACATTTGCAATTGATTAAGACTCCACCCCACACAATGTACAGATGCATTTTCTACAATAGGCCACACTACTAAGACAGAGAATCAAAGCAGCTCAACCTAATACATAGAATCAAACACAGGGAGGCTGCCAAATTGAAGAGACAAAGAAATATGGCCCAAATGAAAGGACAGAACAAAACTCCAGGAGAAGAACTAAATGAAATGAAGATAAGCAACCTATCAAATGCAGAGTTCCAAACACTAGTTGTGAGGGTGCTCAAAGAAATCATTGGGTACTACAATAGCATAAAAAAGACCCAGGCAGAAATGAAGGTTGCATTAAGTGAAATAAAGAAAAATCTACAGGGAACCAACAGTGGAGGGGATGAAGCCAATAATTAATTCAATGATTTAGAACATAAGGAAGAAAAAAACCATTCAATCAGAATTCCAAGAAGACAAAAGGATAAAAACAAACGAACAAAAAAAAATCCCAAGGATAGAATACAGAGCCTTTTGGACAATTTTAAATGTACCAACATTGGAATCATAGGACTGCCAGAAGAAGAAGAGGAAGAAATTGAAAACTTATTTGAAAAAAATGATGAAAGAAAGCTTCCCTGATTTGGTGAAGGAAATAGACATACAAATCCAGGAAGCACTGGGAGTCCCAAACACTTTAGACCCAAAGAGGACCACACCAAGAGACATCATAATTAAAATTCCAAAGGTTAAAGATAAAGAGAGAATCTTAATAGCAGCGAGAGAAAAGCAGAAAGTTACCTACAAAGGAGTTCCCATAAGACTGTTAGTTGATTTCTCAAAAGATACTTTGCAAGCAAAAAGAGACTGGCAAGGAGTATTCAAAGTGATGAAAAATAAAGACTTACAAGCGAGAGTACACTCTCCAGCAAAGCTATCATTTAGAATTGAAGGAAAGATAAAGTGCTTCCTAGACAAGGAATGCTAAAGGAGGAGGAAAAGTGGGGGAAGTCTGAGACAACTGTAGTAGCATAATCCATAAGATATTTTAAAAATAAATTAAGGAAAATATAAATACATAGACACCTATCTAATGATCATGCATTGGGACACTTAATATTGTTAAGATATCAACACATTTTGAGGTATCTCCATACTGCTTTTCACAGTGGTTGTTCCAGTATGGGTTCCTTCCGATAGTGCAAAAGTATTCCCTTTTCTCCACATCCTCACCAGCACTTGTTGTTTGTTGATTTATTCATGATAGCCATTCTGACAGGTAAGAGGCAATATCTCATTGTGGATTTAATTTTCATTTATCTGATGATTAGTGACATTGAACATCTTTTCTGTGTCTACTGGCCATCTGTATCTGTTCTTTAGAGAGGTGTCTACTCAGTTTTTTTGCCCATTTTTTAATTGAGTTTTCTTTATGGTTTTGAGTTTTATAAGTTTTTAAATTTTGGATATTAATCCCTTACCAGATGAATTGGCAAATATGTTCTCCCATTCTATGGGTTATCTTTTTATTTTGTTGATAGCATTCTTTACCTTTTTAGCTTGATGTGGCTTTGTTTGTAATTTTTTTTCTTTTGATTACCTTGCCTGGGCAGATGTATCAGCTAGAATACTGCTTTGAGCAATGTCTGAAATTTTATTACCTTTGTTTTCTTCTAGGGTTTCTATGGTTTCAGGTATAACATTTAAGTATTTAATCAATTTTGAATTTATTCTTGTGTGTGATGGAAGAAAGTAGCCTAGCTTCATTTTTCTGCATGTAACTGTCCAATTTTCCCAGCACCATTTATTGAATAAGCTATCTTTAGCCCATTTTATGTGTTTGCTTCCTGTTTAATATTAATTGAATATAGAGTATGAGTTTGTTTCTAGGCTCTCTATTCTGTTCCATTGATCTGTGTTTAGTTTTATGCAAGTACCATGCTGTTTTGATTACTATGGCCTTATGGTATAGTTTGATATTAGGTAGAGTGATTCCTCCTACTTTGTTCTTTCTCAGGGTTGCTGTTGCTATGAGGGGCTTTTTTGGTTCCATATAAATTTTTGAAATAATTTTCTCTAGTTCTATGAAATACATCACTGGTATCTTGATAGGATATGCATTGAATCTATAGATTGCTTTGGGTAGTATGGACATTTTAATGATGTTAATTCTTCCTATCCATGTATGTGTTTCCACTTATTGGTATCTTCTTCAATTTCATTTTTCATTCTCTTATAATTTTTGGAGTAAGTTCTTTTTTATTCTTGGTTAGATTTAAAATAGGTTTGCCTTTTGACCCGGCAACCCACTTCTAAGAATATATCCAAAGGAATCTAAAACACTAATTCAAAAGAACATAAGCACACCTATATAGTTCATTGAAGCATTATTTACAATTGCCAAGATATGGAAGCAGCCTCAGTGTCCATCAATAGGTGAGAAGATAAAACAACTATAGGACATTTGCACAATGGAATTCTACTTGGCTGTAAAAAATGAGAAATTTGGCCTTTTGCAACAGCATGGATGGTCCTGGAGAACATTATGCTAAATGAAATATGCTAGTCAGAGAAAAAAGTACCATATGATGGAATCTAAAAGTGTGGAGTCACTCATATGTGGAATCTAATGAACAAACTGTATGAGCAAGCCAAATAAAGACAGACTCATAGATAGACAATAGAATGACAGCTATTGGTGGGAGAAGGTTTCAGGGTGCAAAGTTTGATCAAAGGAAAAAGGACTTATGGAAGGACATTAACAACAGTGTGGTGATTTCAGGGTGCAGAAGGTATACAGTGGTTAATTACTAATGGAAAAAAACACAATAAAAAATTTTTTAAAAGATATCAACACACTGCAGGTGAACTACAGATTCACTGCAATCCATACCTGGCCTGTAAGAAATTCAAAAGGGAATACTTTAGGATGAAATTTAGTTCTTTAGGGCACTAGGCAATAACTTGAATCTAACAAAGAAATAAATAATACCTGTAAAGGTAATTGTACAGGTAAATTAAAAAAATATATAATTTTTTATATATTATTAACTGTTGTTAATATAATGAGAATGGTTTGCATGACATCTATGTAACCTGGCAGCCAAGGAGAGTAGACTTCAATGCACATGTGTGAACAATGCAATGATAACTTCACTGTACCAGTCAGTGGGGGCAGTAGACTCCATTGAGTGAACATGTGTATTGTGTGGCTGTCATGTTCAAAATGACTGAGCAAGTAGAGCAACACATCTGCATCAAATTTTGTGTTAAGCTTGAGCATTCCTCTACGAAAACTGTTTGGATGATTCAGAAGGCTGCAACTATGGGCAACCGGTGATTGGCAGCTTCATCACAACAACGTGCAAGGTGACATTTGCACATCTGCCTCCTTTTGCTCCCATGCTTCCCTTTGTGTTGTGAGGTACAGGATCACAGGGAACTGATACCTCTGATTTATTCTTTTCTCTCTCTAAACCTGAAGGTGGTTCTTTGTACTTTTACAAGTCAAATGAGTCAGGTCTCCCTGCTTTGCCGTTGAGGACTGCAAAAACTCTCAGAAGGAATGACTTATTTAAGTGTCTTTTCTAAGAGACATGACTAAGCCTAGCATGGCTTTTAGTAGCCTGAGTCCATGTTCCTGGGATGACCCTGCACCTCTTAAGTTCCTGCCTGGCAAAACTAAATGCTGCCAAAGAATTTACTCCTTGTTTGAACCAAAACCTGACATAGGCCCATAACTTTCCTTTCTCCAGAGCATTTGCTTTTGAAAACTCAGAGACGTAAATCCTTTCTCTGTACTTCTGGGATGTACAAGTACCTTCTACAAACATGGAGTGTATTTCTCAAGAATCTTGCTGCCATTCCTTTGAAATGTAATCATGAAGGTAAATCATCTCCCCCTCTGTCTTTTGTCTGTGTGGGAGAGTAGAAGACTAACTTCAGTAAGTGCCAGTTAACAGACACAAATGGCCTAGTCATAGCTTTCACTGTCCTTTAATACCTTTCCTTTACATTTCTCAGTCTTTAAAAGGTCTCCCATATACTAGAATAAACCCAAAATGGAAAAAAAAACTTAAATAGAAGTTGTGACTTCATAAAAGTCCTAGAAAAAAAACATAGCCTGTCAAAATTCAGATATCCTAAGTAACAGTATTTTTTGCCCATTTATCTCCTAAGGCAAGGGAAATAAAGGAAAAAATAAACAAATGGGACTACATCAAATTTAAAATGTTCTGAACTGCTCAAGAAACCATCATCAAAATAAAAAGGGAACTGACCATATGGGAGAACATATTTGCCAATGATATGTTGGACAAGGGTTCAATCTCCAAAATATATAAAGAACTCATTCAACTCCACTCCAGGAAGACAAACAACCTATTTTTAAAAATGGGCAAAGGACCTGAACAGATACTTCTTCAAAGAGGACATATAGATGGCCCATAGACATATGAAAAGATGCTCAACATCACTAGCCATCAGAGAGATACAAATTAATACCACAATGAGATATCATCTCTCACTTGCCAGAATAGCCGTAATTAATAAATCTACAAACAGGTGCTGGCAAGGATGCAGAGAAAAGGGAACCCTAGTGCACTGTTGGTGGGAATGCGGACTGCTGTAGCTACTGTGGAAAACAGTATGGAATTTCCTCAAAAATCTAAAAATTAAACTGCCTTTTGACTCAGATATTTCACAGCTGGGAGTGTACCCTAAGAATCCAGAATCACCAATGCAAGAGAACTTATGCACCCCTATATAGTCATAGTAGTGTTATTTATAATAAGCAAGTGATGGAAACAGCCTAAGTGCCCATCAGTAGATGGGTGGATTAAAAAAAATAAAAAACAGATGCATTTACACAATGGAATACTACGCAGTATAAAGGAAGAAGGAACTCCTACTTTTCGCGACAGCATGGATGGAATTGAAGAATATTATGCTAAGTGAAAGCCAGGCAGTAAGACAAATACCACATGACCTCACCTATAAGAGGAATCTAATGAGCAAAATAACTAATGAACAAAATAGAATCATAGATATGGAAAGGTGGAACAGATTGACAGTGGCCAGAGGGAAAGGAAGGTATGAGAAAGATAATGATGGGAAGAAGGTGAAGAGAATAGTCAAAGAGCATGTATGAATGGCCCATGGACATGGGCAACAGAGTGAGAAGTGACTTTTGGGAGTGGAGTGTGGGAAGGGTGGATGAAGGCAATGGGGGGAAAATTGGGACAACTGTAATAGAATAACAATAAAAAAGGCCTCCCCCCTTTCGTTTCTGCTGGGGTATAGGTCAGCTTACACTGGATTACTTACCTACTTCAGAAGCATTGAGCAAATGGGTGTTAGATTCCTTAAATTATTCAGGTTTTGTTCCTCTTTGACACCTGTATTGTCTCGTGTATGTGAGCTCCATACAACATGTTCTAAAAAGCATGCAAATTCCTACTTGCCTGGACTACCTCTATGGGTTCAGAAACATAAATCACAGGAGTCCCTAACTAATAAAAAGATAGATGTTTGATTTAGTATTTTATCCATGAGGGTAATATTCTGCAAGGCAGCAGGGAGCTGCTTGTGCTCTGGAGCTATCAAACCCCACCTGAAAGGCACATTTTGAGCCCTCTTCTGTGTGATTTGGCCTGCTGAGGTCACTCTCTCTCTCCTTCTCACCCGAGCAGACTGCTACCATGGTATTCCAGGGGTGGGAGGTGAAGGCGTGTGCAGGGGGCACTGTTTGGCTTTAGTAAGTGCAGCCATAAGTTTATTTTGGGTAATGGTAAGTGGCAAGATCTTTAGGCTCATCTTCAAAGGTATGTACTGGCCCTGATGTCTGCTTTATCTAACTCAACTGTTGGACTCTATTTTCTATTTTTTTCTCAGTGTTTTAAAGCTATTTTTGCCTATCTTTGGATACAATTTTAACCTTTCACAACTCTCAAAAAGCTAAGCAAAGCAAGGATGAGGAAATATAGCTTAGAAGTATCTTACTGTTTTCTGGGAAGTAAACGTGCAGGTCTGATGCAATCTGACATTCTAATAGTCTTTTATGACTTCATTAGTTCACTCTGGATCTAATTTTAATTTCTAAAATATATCACAATTGATGGGGACTTAGACAGAAACAATAAAATAATTATGTGAAGGATCCCTATTATAGGTTATAATTTCCAGAAAAGTTAAAAATGTAATTTTTACTATATTTATATCTAATATGATATATGAGAACACCATTCCATCTACATTTTAATAACTATATCATTTTCCTATAAACCAAAATTTTCATATAAAACACAGTTCTTTGTTGTGCCCACTTCCTACAAGATTTGTATTTTAAAAAGTGAATCCTCAATTATGCTGTGTTATTTCTATTATGCTCTAAAGTGGAAAATTCATATCCTGGAAAGCACTTATTCTGTCAACATTCCTCCACCACATCTGTCAATGCGAGGCTACAGAATAGCCACTTGGCCTCAGATGATGTCCTTTTTAAGCAGGAGATAGAAATTAGAAGTAAAAACTGCATAAACTGGGAAAAATTATTAATATACAAATCTGTTTTGAAAAGTATGTACACATTTTCTCATTCATCTAGCTAGTGAAGACATGAGAAATTTGGAGTAGCTACTTTGAAGAGAGATTAATTCATGCTCAAGCTCACAGAGATATAGGGCCCAGAGAGAAGGCAAATGATGTGTATATTAATATTTTTCAGGAAGTAACAAACTAAGATGTCAGGAGGCTGAAAGGGGCAGTTTATTTTCTGTTGCATTTGTACTAGAAATATTTTTTATTTATGTTTAGATTAGAATTTAAAGCAAAAATACGTTTAGTAGTAACTAATTTTAAAATCCATGGAAAGCAGGTATACCAGCATTAAAAATGTCAAAAATATGCAAGCATTGGTTTTATGGGATATGCTTTCCTTCCTAAAGAATTTGAACGAGAAAAAATACCAGCAGGCCATATTGGAGGCCAATGAAAGTACCACAGGTTGTTTTAGCCATCTCATTCTTGGCATTATTACTAAAATTTTATTTCCAGTATGCATAATAATATAGATTTATCTTAAAATAATGCTTGTATGAATTGCATATTGTGCTATGTGTTTATTAGTTGACTATGTTTAAAATACAATGCATTGGAAAGATGGCGGAGGAGTGAAAGGGAGTCACGCTGACCTCCTCCCAAAACCAAACTGGAATTGCAACTAAATAATGGAGTAATCACCTGGAAAGCAGTGGAGCGATAGTGGGAGAGGAGCCTTGGTGCCGCGGACAGCGGATTCGACTCTCACACATCTCAACAGGTGAGAATTGCGGTGGAGGCTCGAGAGGGTGGGCTGGGTGCGCACGGGCACTGGCACCAGAGGGACATTGAAACGGCCAGTTAGCGTCCCCCCGGGAAGAACGGGGTCTGAATCATAAACAGGAACCCCTAAACTACAGCAGCTAAAGCCGAGAAAATACAGACAAAACGCAACCCCAAAAAGCTTAGGGGCGCTCTCTGCCAGAGACAGGTGGCTGGGGATGCAAAAAGACATTTAAAGGGCAAACGCAAAAGTTGCAGCGGCAGCCACCCTCCTTGATCGCTGGGTACAGGCGGCAGCAGGGTGGGCTGGTGCCTGGGAAAAGACTGGTGAGGAAAACTTTGTGAAGAGAACTGACTCTGCGGCCGGTGGAGCCCGGGTGATGACGCACCTCCCACTCTGCAGCTACCATCTCGTTCAGGCATAAGGGAATCAATTAACCTGCCTTTTGTGCGCTCTGTACACAGCTTGTACGCTTGTGAGCTGCAGGGCTGAGTGCAGACTGGCTGGGAGAGCCTTGAGGAGAGACTGGAGACAGAGGCGTTGGGGAAAGAACGGGAGGAGGAACCGGGGAGTCCCGACTCCCTCCCCGTTCGGTAGTCTCCATTGTGGGCTGGAAAGGCGCGACCCCAAAGAGGCAGAAGCGGGGCGCGCATGAACCAGACTGCCTGCGATTGAAACGCAGTCCGCACAGGGGTTGGATCCCCGGCCGAAGGGGTCACAGAACTGCCCAGAGGCCCCTGAGGGGAGACTAGAAACGGAGGCATTGGGGAAAGAACGGGAGGAGGAACCGGGGAGTCCCGACTCCTTCTCCTTGCCGAAGTCTCCATTGCGCGGGAAGAGGCCACACCCCCAAAGAGCCAAAAGCTGAAAAGCAAACATAGACACCCCCAAAACACCCAGAGCAGGCGCGCGCACTTGCGCCGAGTGACCGGCGAGGGTTGGCGAGCGTATGTGTGACCCATGCGGGCTGGCGAACGCTTGCACCTGCCGGCAAGGCCTCACACAGACTGGCACCCATACAGCCTGCGAGAGAGTGCACAGAGGGGCAAGGTCAGGCGTAAATTGACCTACCCGCCGCGATTGCGGAGCGGCCCACAAAATAAGTAGAGCTGCCCAGAGTCCCTGGAGGAGAGACCAGAAACAGGATTAACCGGAGAGTCCTAGAGCTGATTTCCTCCCATTTCCGTAGTCCCCATTTGGCGAGGGCAAGCAACGCACCCAAAGAGCCAAAAGCGGGGAAAACACACAATAGAAGACCCTAAACTGACCAGTGCCGTGAAGCTCGCGTGGCCAGATGAGTACGGGAGGTCGCGAATAAGCCCCCTGGTCTGGGGCAAGCACATGCGAGCCCAGGCAGGTGGGGGACCCTGCCTCGCTGGGAACGCGCTCAAGGAGCCCTCGTGAGAGCGCAGAGAGATCCCAAAAAATAGTTCAGCCCTGACCGAAGGGGTCACAGAGCTGCTCCAAGCAGGAGTCAGACACAGGCATTAGACTCCTGAAAGGCTCAAACAAACAACCCAAGGCTGTATAGGGTCAACAACTGACATCATCAGAGGCAAGCCCAGAAAGAAAAGTAAAGGACAAAAATACTTAAAGGACTCTCACAAAAATGGGAAGAAAAAGAAGTTCACCCTCAAATGAGTGGAAAAGGGGACTCCCCACAGAGAGAGCTAAATGAAATAGAGGCAAGGGAATTATCAGATACTGAATTCAATACAGTGGTTCTAAGGAAGCTTAATGAGTTCAGCCAGCTCAAAGAGAACTATGAGAAACTGCAGAGAAACTATCAGGATCTTACAGCAAACTATATCAGCCTGGAAAAGGACATAGAAACTATCAAGAAGACACAAGAGGATATGAAGAATACCATTTCTGAATTGAAGAACACAGTAGAAGGAATCCAAAGCAGGCTGGATGAAGCTGAGGATCGAATCAGTGAGATGGAGGACAAGGTAGAAAAAAGCTCCCAGAAAGAACAAGAAATGGAAAAACGACTCAAAAAGAATGAAGAAGCATTTAGGGAAATGCAGGACAACCTGAAACGCAATAATATCCGTATAATAGGGATACCAGAAGGAGAAGAAGAGGAGCAAGGAATAGAGAACCTCCTCAAAAAAGTAATGATGGAAAATTTCCCTAATTTGAGGAGAGAAAGGCTCTCATGGATCCAGGAGGCACAGAGGACCCCACTCAAGAGGGACCCAAGGAGGTCCACTCCAAGACACATCATCATTAAAATGGCAAATGTCAAAGACAAAGAGAGAATCCTCAAGGCAGCAAGGGAGAAGGAGAAAGTAACATACAAGGGGGCCCCGATACGCCTAGGAGCTGACTTCTCAACAGAAACACTACAAGCCAGAAGGGAATGGCAACAAATATTCCAAGTCATGAAAAGCAAGGGCCTACAACCAAGGCTGCTCTACCCAGCTAGGCTCTCCATTAAAATAGAAGGAGAAATACGCAGTTTCCCAGACAAAAGAAAGCTAAAAGAATACATCTCTACCAAACCAGCACTCCAAGATATGCTAAGGGGACTGGTTTAAGCAGATGAAGGAAAAGAATGAGAGAGAGAGGAACACAAGTACAAAGAGAAAAGATGAGTAAGTTTCTATCAGTAATATCTCTCAATGTGAATGGACTCAATGCCCCAATCAAAAGACACAGGGTAGCTGAATGGATAAGAAAACATGACCCACACATATGCTGCCTACAAGAGACCCACCTCAGAGCAAAAGACCTACACAGATTGAAAGTAAAGGGATGGAAAAAAATATTCAAAGCAAATGGACATGAGAAAAAGGTTGGCGTTGCCATACTTGTATCAGACAAAGTCGATTTCAAAGCAAAGGCCATAAAGAGAGACCCAGAGGGACACTTTATCATACTTAAAGGAAGAATCTATCAAGAAGACATCAACATTGTAAACTTATATGCTCCCAATATAGGAGCCCCCAAGTTTATAAGGAAATTGTTGGATGACTTCAAAAAAGATATAGACAGCAACACACTGATAGTAGGGGATTTCAACACCCCACTGTCAAAAATGGACAGATCTTCAAAAAAAACATTAATAAACATATCGTGGCGCTGAATGAAACACTGAATCAAAGAGACTTAACTGACATATATAGAACCTTACATCCCGAAGAAGAAAAATACACATTCTTTTCAAATGCTCATGGCAGTTTTCAAAGATAGACCACATGATAGGGCACAAAGCAAGCCTCAGCAAATTCAGGAAAATTGAAATAATACCGAACTTGTTCTCAGACCACAAGGCCTTGAAACTCGAAATCAACCTCAAAGAGAAACTTCAAAAACTTGCAAACTCATGGAGACTGAACAGTACACTATTAAACAATGAATGGGTCAATAATGAGATAAGAGAAGAAATCAAAAAATTTCTGGAAACAAATGAAAATGAACAGACAACTGTCCAAAACCTATGGGACACAGCAAAGGCAGTCCTGAGAGGGAATTTCATAGCAATACAGGCTTACCTAAAAAAGATAGAAACATTTCAAATAAAACACCTAACACTACAAATTCAAGAACTGGAGAAATAAGAACAAATAAATCCCAGAGCAAGTAGAAGGAAGGAAATAGTCAGATTAGAGCAGAACTGAATGACATAGAGACAAAAAGAACAATTCAGAGGATCAACCAATCCAGAAGCTGGTTCTTTGAAAAGATTAATAAAATTGACAAGCCACTAAGCAGACTCATCAAGACAAAAAGGGAGAGGACCCAAATTAATAATATCAGAAATGAAAGAGGAGAAATAACGGATACCACAGAAATACAAATGACCATCAGAAACTATTATGAACAATTATATGCCAAGAAATTTGAAAATCTTGATGAAATGGACAAATTTTTAGAAAAGTATAATCTTCCAACACTGAAGGAGGAAGAAACAGAAAGCTTGAACAGACCGATAACAGCTGGGGAAATTGAAGCCGTCATCAAGAAACTCCCAGCACACAAAAGCCCAGGGCCAGACGGTTTCCCAGGAGAATTTTACAAAACATTTAAGGAAGAGCTAACCCCTGTCCTTCTCAGACTATTCCAAAAAATCCAAGAGGAGGGAAGACTCCCAGACTCCTTCTATGAGGCCAGCATCACCCTGATCCCAAAACCAGATAAAGACCCTACCAAGAAAGAAAACTACAGGCCAATTTCGCTGATGAACATAGATGCTAAAATCCTCCACAAAATATTGGCAAACCGCATCCAGCAATACATTCAAAAGATTATCCACCATGATCAAGTGGGATTCATCCCAGGGATGCAGGGATGGTTCAATATACGCAAATCAGTAAACGTGATAGAGCACAATAATAAAAGAAAAGACAAAAACCACATGATCATCAATAGTTGCAGAAAAAGCATTTTACAAGGTACAGCACCCATTTTTGATCAAAACACTCAGCAAAATGGGAATAAATGGGGCATTCCTCAACGTAATAAAGGCCATATATGAAAAACCTACAGCCAATATTATACTCAACGGGCAAAAACTGAAAGCTTTCCCACTAAGATCGTGAACACGACAAGGATGTCCGCTCTCACCGCTTCTTTTCAACATCGTATTGGAAGTCCTAGCCATAGCGGTCAGACAAGGGAAAGAGATAAAAGGCATCCAAATAGGAAAGGAGGAAGTCAAACTATCATTGTTTGCAGATGACATGATAGTGTACATAGAGAACCCTGTAGACTCTACCAAAAAACTCCTCAACCTAATAAGTGAATTTGGCAAAACAGCAGGATACAAAGTCAACATTCAGAAATCAAAGGCGTTTTTGTACACCATCAATGCAATAGGAGAAGAAGAAATCAGAAAAAATATACCATTCGATATAGCACGAAAAAAGATAAAGTACCTAGAGATAAATTTAACCAAAGACACAAAAGACCTGTATGCAGAAAACTGTACAACATTGAAAAAAGAAATTAAGGAAGACACAAATAAATGGAAGCATATACTGTGCTCATGGATTGGAAGAATTAATATCCTCAAAATGTCCATACTACCCAAAGCAATTTATAGATTCAACGCAATTCCTATTAAGATACCAATGACGTATTTCACAGAAATAGAAGAGACATTTCAAAAATTTATATGGAACCATAAATGACCCCGAATAGCCGCAGCAATTTTGAGAAAGAAACACAAAGTAGGAGGGATCACAATACCGGACATCAAACTCTACTACAAAGCCACCATACTCAAAACAATCTGGTACTGGCACAAGAACAGACCCATAGACCAGTGGAACAGAATAGAAAGCCCAGAAATATGCCCAGGTCTCTATGGGTATCTAATATTTGGCAAAGGGGGCAGAAGCATAAAATGGAGCAATAACAGCCTCTTCAACAAATGGTGTTGGGAGAGCTGGACGGCTACATGCAAAAAATTGAAATTGGATCATCAGCTGACGCCATACACAAAAATAAACTCAAGATGGATAAAAGACTTAAATATAAGTCGCAACACCATCAAAGTCCTAGAGGAGAACATTGGCAGGAAACTCTCAGATATCCCACGCAGCAATTTTTTCACTGATATGTCTCCTAAAGCAAGGGACACAAAGGAAAGAATAAACAAGTGGGACCTCATCAAAATAAGAAGCTTCTGCACGGCTAAAGAAAACATCAGCAGAATGAAAAGGGAGCCAACCCTATGGAAAAATATATTTGCTAATGATACATCAGATAAAGGTTTGATCTCCAAGATATATAAAGAACTCATTCGACTCTACTCCAAGAAGACAAACGATCCAATCAAAAAATGGGCAAAGGACCTGGGCAGATGCTTTTCTAAGGTGGAGATACAGAGGGCCCAGAGGCATTTGAAAGGATGCTCAGCATCACTAGCCATCAGAGAAATGCAGATCAAAACCACCATGAGGTACCACCTCACACCGGCCAGAATGGCCATCATAAACAGATCCACAAACAACAGGTGCTGGCGAGGCTGTGGAGAAAAGGGAACCCTAGTCCACTGTTGGTGGGAATGCAGACTGGTGCAGCCACTATGGAAAGCAGTGTGGAATTTCCTCAGAAAGCTGAAAATGGAACTGCCTTTTGATCCAGCAATTCCACTGCTGGGAATATATCCTGAGAACACCAAAACGCCAATACAAAAGAACCTATGCACCCCAATGTTCATAGCAGCACAATTTACAATAGCCAAGTCTTGGAAGCAACCTAAATGCCCATCAGTAGATGATTGGATCAAAAAGTAATGGTGCATATACACAATGGAGTACTATGCAGCAGAAAGAAAAAAAGAAGTACTAAACTTTGCGACAGCATGGATGGAACTGGAGAGCATCATGCTAAGTGAAATAAGCCAGGGGGTGAAAGACAAATACCATATGATCTCACCTATAAGCGGAACCTAACCAACAATGCAAAGATGCAAGGCAAATATGACCAGCAACACTGAAAGGAAAAGAAATCAACAGAGACAAGAGAGAAGGGGGGGGGGCAGGGAAAGGGAAGGGAAGGGGAAAGTCAAGGAACATATAGCAAGGACTCATGGACAAAACCAAAGGGGAAGAGCTGAGGGAGGGAAGGTGGGAGGGGGCAAGGGAAAGAGGTGGGGGGGAGGCAGAGACAAATGTATTTAAAAAGTAAATAAAAAAAATAAAAAAGAAAAAAAGAAAAAATAAAAGAAAAAAAATAAAAATAAAATACAATGCATATTTTTTGTACACATACTCACAAAGGGCAAAGACTATAAAGAAGTTCACTCCTTATAAAGCTGGTGAGAACAGAGAAGGAAATCAAGCAAGGTGTCTAGCAATAAAGAGCCTTTTGATGACTGTATGAGATGTATTCATATAATTTTGGATCATAAATTTTAAAATAGTAACTGCCAAATGTTTATTTTGGATCTGTATACATTCAGCAGTGTAAACACTATAAAATGAAATGAGGAAGAACCATATCAAGGTTTTAGATGGAGCGCACTGTTTTTCTAAGAGGCAAAGTGGCCCAGAGTTGGTTTTGTGTTAATGCTTAGGTTTTGAAGCTGCACAATGATTATCAGAGTTGAGATCAATGTATGAGGATGGCTCTGGCAAATCCCTGATTTAGAGTTTGTTGAGTCTGATGAAATACAGTGGTCACTTCTGAACTCAGAGAGTGTTCGTTGGTGCCACTGTTAGTTTCTGTTCTTAGAAATGTCTTTACAGTAACACTATATACAATAAAAATGTAAGGCTAAATAATATACTGGGAATGTTGGAATATTCAAATGATAACCTGAAATTTTAAGAATTTTCAAATCATCTGGAATTTATTAATTCAAAATATATTTCTAAAGATATTAGATAATAATAACTAATGTTTGGATAGAAACTTATAATTTATCAAGCTCTTTCCTTAATAGAAAAAATCTAAATTGTTAGCTTATTTTTAACTTTTTTAGTCTTTATTTTTTCATTTTTTATTCTTGTTTATTCTTTACAGTTGTTGATAGTTCATTTTTTAGCTAATGATTAATTATTTAAGTATTTAAGTATTTAATCAATGTAAAGATATAAAGCATGTATTTTTGGAAAATCTCGCTTACATTTATGTAGCCAAGATTAAATGAACTAGCAAGGTGATTCCTAAATCTTCTTGTCCATGTCGATAAAGTTTCTCTTATCATATTGTCTTATCTTTTTCCTTTCATTATTTTAGATTCTTTTCTTTCACCTTCAGTTCTCTTATCCTTTTTTATTCTGCTCTTCTGTCTGCTTTTCTGTTCTAGTAATTTTTTGAATATCAATATTGTGCATGACAACTCTGAGAATTTTGTACAACATTTAGGATATATTGAACAATGCCTCTGAACATAAGGGACATTAGAATAAAAGAGTGGCAATTTTCATTAATTTGACAATGAGACATTTGTTTTTATCAAAGAGACTTCAAGATGATTTTCTAATATTTTAGGATTTTGCTTCTAAACAATCATTAAATCAGGTCTAAGAATGTGGCAATGTGTACAGAATGGGTTTTTAGTTAAGAAGTTAACTATGCCCTGATGGATTTGATTCAGTTCATTGGGCATCATCCTGCAAAGCAAAAATTCACTGGTTCAATTCCTGATCAGGGCAAATGCCTGGGTTGTGGATTCCATCCCCAGTAGGAGTGTGTGCATGAGACAACTGATCAATGTTCCTCTCTCACATTGATGTTTCCCTCCGTCTCTTCCTCCTTTCCTTCCCCTCTCTATAAAAATAAATAGATAATACCTTTTAAAAAATGAAGCTAACTTAGCTTTATGTGTTATTTAGACATTTCAAAATGACATTAACACACATGAATAAAAATGCAGACATATAGAGTATAATGAATACTTATAAAGGAAATACTCATTATACCCATTGCTCATATTAAGAAATAGATGCTATTAGGGCTTTATGAAAACTCCAGGGTTCTTTTCCAAAAAATTTTTTTTTCTAGCCAACATGATATAATAGCCTGACTTTTGTTGTAATTAACTCTGTTTTTCTTCATAGTTTTATCTCCAATGTATGCATTTATAAAAATTCAATTAATTCTCCCCTTTTAGAAACTTCTAAATTGCAATCAAACTATTATTATTCTTTTATTTCTTTTTCTTTCACTCTATATTGTATCTATGAGAATTATCTTTATTTTGTTGCTATAGTTCATTTATTCTCACTGCGGGATAATGCTTCAATTTGTGAATATATCTAACATTGATGAACATTTGGATTCTTTCTACTTTGGGCATATAAAAACTGTGGTTACGAAAGATTTCTTTATGTGCTGCCAGGGCCTCATTGGAGTGGTCTCCAATCATTTCTGACTCTCGGTCTTCACATTCTTGTGTAGGCTGTAGCCCCTCTCACTTTCTGTCAGGGCTGGTCTGTGATGTACTAATCTGCATTCCCACCAACAGCGCAAAAGGGATCCTCTTTCTCCACATTCTTGCCAGTGCTCGTTGTTTGTTGATTTATTGACGATAGCCATTGTGTTAGGTGTGAGGTGATTTCTCATTGTGGTTTTAATTGGTGATTCTACGATGATTAGTGACGTTGAACATCTTTTCATATGCCTATTGGCCATCTGTATGACCTTTTTGGAGAAGTGTCTATTCAACTACTTTGCCCTTTTTAAATTGAGTTGCTTGATATTTTGGCATTGAGTTCTTTAAGTCTTTATACATTTTGGGTATTAAACCCTCATCAGATGTTTCGGCGAATATGTTCTCCCATTCTGTCAGTTATCTTTTTACTTTGTTGATGGTTTCCTTTGCTGTGCAAAATGTTTTAGTTTGATGTAGTCTTATTTGTTTATTTTCTTCCATTGCCAGAAGAGATATATCAAAAAAAAATATTGCTAAGAACAACATCCAAGATTTTACTGCCTATGTTTTCTTCTAGTATTTTTATGGTTTCAGGTCTAACAATTAAGTCTTAGATCCATTTTTAATTTATATTTGTGTGTTTCATAAGAATGTGGCCTAGTTTCATTTTTATGCACATATCTGTCCAATTTTTCTAATACAATTTATTAATAAACTATTTAGTCCATTGTATGTTCTTGCTTCCTCTGTTGAATGTTAATTGATTACAAATGTGTGGGTCTATTTACAGGCTCTCTTTTCTGTTCCATTGATCTATGTGTCTGTTTTTATGCAAGTATCATGCTGTTTTGATTACTATGGCCTTATAGTATAGCTTGATATTAGGTAGTGTGATTCCTCTAACGTTGTTCTTTTTCAGGAGTGCTATTGCTATGTGGGGCCTTTTGTGGTTCCATATAAATTTTTTAAATATTTGTTCTAGTTCTGTGAAATATGTCACTGGTATCTTTATACTAATTGCATGGAATCTATAGATTGCTTTGGGTAGTTTGGACATTTTAATCATGTTAATTCTTTGTATCAGTGGACGCAGTATGTACTTCCACTTATTTGTGTCTTCCTCAATTTCTGACTTTGGTATTTTATAATTTTTTTAGCATAGGTCTGGAAACAAATGAAAGTGAAAACACAACAACCCAAAATCTGTGGAAAACAGGGTAAGTAATCCCTAGAGGGATATTCATAGCATTACAGGTGTATCTCAAAAAACAAGAAGAAGCTCAAATAAACATCTAACTTTACACTTAAAGGCACTTGAAAAAGAACAACAAACAAAGCCCAAAGTGAGTAGAAGAAAGGAAATAATAAAGTTCATAACAGAAATAAATAATAGAGTCTAAAAAATGATTTAAAAAACCAATGAATCCAAGAGCTCGTTCTTTGAAAGATAAATAAGATAGACAAACCTTTAATGAGACTCAAGAAGAAAAGAGAGAGGACCCAAATAAATAAAATCAGAAATGAAAGAGCAGAAATAATAACTGACACCAAAGAAATAGAAAAGAATGTAAGAAAATATGAAATGTTATATATCAACAAATTCAACAACATGTATGAAATGGACAAATTCCTAAAAACATGCAATGTTCCAAAACTAAATCAGGAATAGTCACACAATCTGAATAGACAGATTATACCTACTGAAACTGAAATGGTAATCAAAAAAACTGTCAACAGACAAAAGCTCTGGACCGGATGGTTTCACTGGTGAATTTTACCTAACATTCCAAGAAGAACTAACACCTCTCCCTCTCAACATTTTTCAAAATATTCAAGAGGAGTGAAGATTCCCAAGCTCATTTTACAAGGCCAGCATTATCTTAATTCCAAAACCAGATAAAGACACAACAAAGAAAGAAAATTATAGGACAGTCCCGTAATTTTTGCATTTACCAGTCCAGTTCTCCCAACATCATTTATTGAAGAGACTATTTTTACTCCTTTGAATGCTCATGCCCCCTTTGTCAAATATTATTTGACCATAGAGAAGTGGGTTTATTTCTAGGCTCTCTATTCTGTCCCATTTATCTATGTATCTGTTCTTATGCCAGTGCCAGGCTGTTTTGATTATAGTGGCTTTGTAGTAGAGTTTTATATCAGGTATTGTGGTCCCTCTAACTTTATTCTTCATTCTCAAGATTGTTGAGGCTATTTTATTCTCTTTTGGTTCCATATAAATTTTTGGAATATTTATTCTATATCAGTGAAATATACCATTGCCATTTTATTAGGGATTGCATTGAATTTATAGATTGTTTTGGCTAGTATGGATGCCTTAATGATGTTAATTCTTCCAACCCATGACCAAGGTATATGCTTCCATTTATTTGTATCTTCCTCAGTATCTTTCTTCAGTGTTCTATAGTTTTCTGAGTATAGGCCTATTGTCTCCTTGGTTAAATTCATTCTTAAGTGCTTTATTATCCTTGTTGTTATAGAAAATGATATTTGTTTTTCTATTTTATCTTTCTATAGTTCATTGTTGGTGCACAAAAATGCTATCAATTTCTGAATATTGACTTTGTATCCTGGTAGTTTGTCAAATTCACTTATTAGGTCAAGTATTTTTTGGTGGAAACTATAGGGTTTTCTATATTCAATATCATGTCATCAGCAAATAACAACAATTTTACTTCCTCCTTTCCAATTTGGAAGACTTACCTTTTTTTCTTGTCTGATTGCTGTGGCTAGAGCATCCAGCATTATGTTGAATAAGAGTGGTGAGAGGTGACACCCTTATCTTGTTCTTGATCGTTAGGGAAAAGCTTTATTTTTTCCCATTGAGTATGATGTTGGCAGTATGTTTTTTGTATATGGTCATTATTATGTTGAACTATGCTACCTCTCTTCCCACTTTGCTGAGTGTTTTTATTATAAATTGTTGCTGGATATTGTTAAAAGCCTTATCAGCATCAATTGATATGGTCATGTGGTTTTTGTTCTTCATTTTTTTGTGTGGTTTATTACATTTATTGATTTGTGATTATTGTACCATCCTTGCATCCCTGAGATAAATCCCACTTGGTCATGGTATAAGGTATTTTTAATACATTGTTGGATCTAGATTGCCAATATTTTGTTAAGTATTTTAGCATCTATGTTCACCAGTGATATTAGCCTATAATTTTCTTTCTTTGTTGTGTCTTTAACTGGTTTTGGAATTTGATTAATTCTGGCCTCAGATAAAAAAAAAAGAATTTGGGATCCCTCCCTCTTATTAAATTTTTTGGAATAGTTTGAGCAGAATAGCAGTTAGTTCTTTCAAAGTTTGTTAAAATTCACCTGCAAAGCCATCTGGTCCAGGGATTTTGTGTGCCTGGAGTTTGAATACTACTTCCATTTCTTTAGTTGTTATAAGTCTATTCAGGCTTTCTGGTTCTTTTTTATTCAATTTTGGAAGATTGTGTTTCTAGACATTTATTCACCCAGGTTGTCCAATTTCTTGGCATATAGTTGTTCATAGTACTTTCTTACAGTCCATTGTATTTCTATAGTTTTGTTGTTATTTCTTTTTTGCTTTTAGTTTTATTTATTTGGGTCCTGTTTATATTTTTTATGAATCTGGTTAAAGGTTTGTCAATTTTGTTGATCTTTTCAAGGAACCAGCTTCTATATTGATTGATCCTTTGAATTGCTTTTTTTAGTCTCCATGTCATTTAATTCTGATCTGATCTTGATTATTTCCTTACTTCTACTCGCTCTCAGCTTTGTCTGTTATTGTTCCTCTAGCTCTTTTAGATGTAGTTAGATTGTTTATTTGAGATTTCTATCTTCTTTAGGTAGGCCTGTATTGCTATGAATTTCCCTGTCAGTAATACCTTCACTGTGTCCCATAGGTTTTTGGGTTGTGGTGTGTTCATTTTCATTTGTTTCCAGGTACTTTTTAAATTTCTTCTTTGATCTCGTTGTTAACCCATTCATTATTTTATAACATGTTATTCAGTCTTCATGTTTTTTAGTGTTTTTGAGTTTTTTTCTTAAAGTTGGCTTTAGTTTCAAGCCATTGTGATCCAAGAAGTTGCTTGATATGATGTAAATTTTCTTGAATTTGTTGAGGTTTGTTTTGTGTCTTAACATGTGGTCTACCTTTGAAAATGACCCATATGTATTAGAAAAGAATATATATTTTGCTTCTTTGGGGTGAAATGCTTATAAATATCATTTAAATTCTTTTAATTTAGGGTATTCAATGCCACAATATCATTGTTGATTTTTGTTTGGAAGATCTGTCTGTTCTTGACAGTGTGGTGTTAAAATCCCCTACCAAGACTGTGTTTTTGTCAATCTTCTTAAAGTCCTCCATGATTTTCCTTAAGTATTTAGGTGCTTCTATCTTGAGTTCATGTATGTTTACAAGGGTTATATCCTCTTTTTGGACAGTTCCCTGAAGTATTACGTAGTGACTTTATTTGTCTCTTTTGTTTTGAAGTCTTTTTTTGTCTGCTACAAGTATTGCTACCCCAGTTTTTACATGCTCATTTGCTTGGAATATTTTTTCCACCCCTTTACTTTCAGCCCGTGTGGATCTTTTATTCTGAGGTTGGTCTCGTATAGACAGCATATATGTGGGTCATGTTTTCTTATCCATTCAGATACCCTTGGCTTCTGATTGGAGCATTTAATCCATGTACATTTAAGATTATTATAGATAGGTATTTATTCATTGCCTTTTTCACTTTGTGCCTGCATTCCTCTCTCTCTCTCTCTCTCTCTCTCTTTCTTCATCTTCTTAAAGCAATGCCTTTAGCATCTCTTACAATGCTGCATTAGTGGAGATATACTCAGTTAGTCCTTTTTCTTGTGTCTGGGAAGCTCCTTATTTCACCTGCTACTTTAAATGAGAACTTTGTTGTGTAGAGTTCTCTTGTTTGCAGGTCTTTGCTTTTCATTACTTGAAATATTCCATGCCATTCCTTTCTGTCTAGTAGTGTTTCGACTGCGAAATCAGCTGATTGTTTTATTGGAGTGCCTTTGTATGTTACTGTTTCTCCCTTGCTGCCTTTAAGATTCTCTGTTTGTCTTTAAGTTTTCCATTTTAATTATGATGTGTCTTGGAGTGGGCCTCTTTGGGCTCATCTTGATTGGGATCCTCTGTGTTTCCTGCACTAGTGTGGCTTTTTCACTCACCTAGTTAAGGAAGTTTTCTGTCATTATTTTTCCAAATAGGTTTTCTATCCCTTGCTTCTTTTCTTCTCTCGTGGAACTACTATGATGCAAATATTGTTATGTTTCACATTGTCCTGTGGCTCCCTTAAATATATTTGTTCTTTTTGAGCCTTTTCCTTGTTTTGTTGCACTGACTGGGTGTTTTGTTCTCTGTTGTCTCCAATTCACTGAATCAATCTTCTGCTTCATCTAGCCTGCTTTTAATTCCGTCTAATGTATCCTTCATTTCCTCTGGTTCTTTCCATACTTTCTATGTCACTTTTCATGCTTATGTAGTTCTCAGTAAGTTCCTTGTAGTTCTCAGTGAGTTCCTTTATTATCATTACAACCATTACTTTGAACTCTATGTATGATAAATTGCTTGCTTCAATTTCATTTAGCACTCTTTCTGGGGATTCCTCCTTTCCTTTCAATTGTGGGTTGCTTCTTAGCCTCTCCATTTTAGGGGGCTCTTTTTTTGTTTGTTTCTGCATTTTTTATTAATCTGCTTTGTCTCCTTGTCTCCATGGGGTGACCTTCTGTGGTAAGAGTTCTGTGGAACTCAGGGGTGCAATTGTCCTGAAATCCTGAGCTGGATACTCTAGGAATGGTCTTTATGCATTTTTATGGGTTCTCTTGTTGTAATTCAGTTTTGGTTATTTTTGGCTCATTATTTGGTGGGTTCTCCCCTCTGGCTGGCTGAATGAGCATCACAAACCCCACCACATCTTATACAGGAGCTACAAGAACAAAACAAAACAACCTAGCAAACAAAACCCACACCAGCAAGAATACCCCTCAACCACTACCTTGATATCAACAACAAATGAGCTATGATTTATAAAGGTAGAAAGAGAGTAAAATATTATTTCAAAGAACAAAGAATATGAGGTGACTAGTAGGAAGAAAAATGATTTTGAGAGGATAGGGGGAGGAGAAATAATAGAGTAGGGAATAGAAACAAGACAAAGAAAAAGAGAAAATAAAATTTACCATGTAAATAAGATAAAGAGAGAATAGAGCAAACTGGAGTAAGACAAAGAAATAGTACGATATGAGGTTTGGAGGAAAAAAATAGTGAAAAACTTGGAACCAAATTGCAGTAAAACCACCACCTCAGCAATATCCATGACAAAGAAGCAAAGATTGGTAAAGATAGAAAGAGATAATAATATTATAAGAGAGAAAAAAGATTGTGATATGTCTAAAGGAAAGAAAACTAATTTTGATAAGATAGAGAGAGGAGATAATAAGTAAAAAGGTTATAAACCAGGCTAAGAAAGGGTGAAGATAAATTTTAAAATGAAAATAGGACAAGGCAGGAGGAAGGGGAAATAGAATAGGACAGAGGAACAATAAAATATGAGATTTAAAAATAAATAATAAAATAATGAACAGCAAGGAATAGAATTAAAGAAATGCAACAATCACCTCAATATCAATGACAAGCAAGCAAATATTAATAAAGGTTGGAATGGCAATAAGGATATTATAAGAAAGAGAAAAATAATGTGAGATGAATAATGGAAAGAAAGATTTTTTTAGAGGATGGAGGGAGAAAAAATAGTAAGAGTGAGGAATAGAACCAAGGCATAGGAAGGGAAAAAATAAAATTTTAAACAACAATAAGAAAGGATGAAGGAAAAATGGAGTAAGAGAAGGACAGAGTAAAATGTGAAATTAAAATTAAAATTAATAATAAAAATATATAAAGTTATAAAATAAAAAATAGTGAAATAATAGGAACAAAATTGAAGACAAAGAAACACTGTTCAAAGCTATGCAGGAGAAAAAAAAATAGAGGAAATAATGGGAAAGAATGAGGGGGAATTCATCTCAGCAGAGTCCACTGTTGGCCTACTGTCTTCTCCTTCAGACTCCATCCCTGATGTCAGCTGGTGTTCCAGTCTTGCTTTAGGCAGCCTCTTTGAGGCTACAAGTATTCCACAGTCTGTGGCTGTCTCCTTCAGGCATGGCTCCTCTATACTCTGCCCTACTGGCTTTTTTTCAACACAAGACCCAGAGGTCGTTCATCTCAAGTCCAACAGCACCACATGTACCACCTCCACCTGCCTCCAGAGGGGGCCTTTGGTGCAATCAAGAGGGTTGGATATCTGGATCACTCCCCAGGAGGTGTTGTTCAGCCTTCAGGGAAAATGGTGGGTGTGTTCCCTGACCCTGCACCACACAACTTGGTCTGTCCCAGCTTATTTCAGCTAATGTGTAGTTTCTGATGAATTAGCTGTCTCTTTCATGTGTGGGACTAATCTGTGCTTGATGCTGATGGCAGCTCTGTGTGAGGGCCAAGGCTGGGCAGGGCCCTAAGTAACTTTGCTGCACCATTTTCTAATCTCTCTGCTCTGCTGTTTTCAGTTGAATGGGGTCCAGGTAGGAGCCAGCATACAGTCTGATAAAAGTTCATACAGGGCTACTTTGGAGATTTCCTTTCTTTCCCCTGTGGATATGCTCCCAGCAGGGGGATTCTTCAACCAGGCCTTGGATAGTTTGCAGTCCTATATGCTGGAGATGGGCATGCCTTCCCCTTCCCAGTGGTTTGTATTCGGAGGTTTGGTGGTTCTTCCTGGCTACAAGGAATCTCAGGTGCTCAGCTCTACCCTGTCTAGGTCCTGACTCACTGCCCTTGCAGCAGGCTCAGACCCAAATCCTCCCTTCTACATGCAGCTCCACCGCTGCCAGCCACACTGAGTGGGGCCCCACAATCCCTTTGCTGTTCAGCTTTTTACTGGCCAGCTGGATTCAGTGGACATGAACAGCGTTTTGAGTCTGGTCTCTTTGCTGGCAGTGCAGCTGCATGTGCACAGGTTCCCTGCTCAGCCACACCTCTGCTCCCCTCTTTAAAAAAAGTCTCTATGTGGCATCCCCACGGCAGCCTGTGCCCAAAAGGCAAAAAGTCTTTCTCAGTCAGGGCTGGCCACAGCCTTTTGGTGCCTCTAGCAGTTTTAGGAGCCAGAAATTCTTTTCTGGGCTCTCTTGTTTGGCACTGCAGCCATGGATCTGCTGCTCTTTGTGTGTATGTAGCCTGAGTCTCCCAGATACTGCATGTCCTCCCAGGTGTCTCTGGATTAGGACTGGGGGTTCCCTGTTTGGGACTGGAGCCTCCTGCCATGGGAGGGGTGAGAGCCACCAAGCTGTGCTTTCTCTGCTCTCTTATTTGCTTCAGGAACCTAATGCTGGGTATTTCTCCTTCAACTTGTAAAATCTCTTGCCTGATGTTACAAAGCCTCTTCTGCACTTCCCAGCATCAAAAATTCATACCAGCTAAGATTCTGTTAATTATTCAGGTCATTTGTCAGGAGGGCTGAAAATCTGTGCAGGGGGCACAAGCAAGTGGGCTTAGCTTCCACCTGCTTGGCTGCCACCTTTCCTCTCATAAAATCTCTGGATAAACATAATTCTTAAAACCACATATAATACTATAAAATGTAGTATAGACTTTATATATCAAACACCATGAAAAATCACTAAAAACTAAATTATTAGGCACATTGGATGCATATCACTAATCTACTTCTTGATATTGCTGCCTCAGCATGCATTTTTGCCCTCCAGTCCCTTAATTTTATGTCTTAAAATGGCAATCTTTATTAGAAATCACAAGGTTTTTTGTTTCTTTGTGTTTGGTTGAAAGACATTTCCATCTCTAGGACATTATCTGCTATTATCCCTATATACAGTGTGTCTCTCATCTTTCCATTTTCTTTTTCTAGTACATTTTTGTCCTGTTTTTAAAAATGTTATGACTATATTTTTATTTTCAAAGATTTCTAGTTGCTTCTTACAAAGACTTTCTGGTTGTTTTATTTCTATCCATTTTTAGGGTAATAATTCCTATTTTTGTTTTTATAAATATAATATCTCAATTAACCTTTTTAACATTTTAAATATACTTAAGTTCTCAGACCATTCCGTTATATGGTTTTATCTAGAATGTCTTCACATATGTAATATTGATTTTGTTAGCTGCTTTTTATAGCAATAATTTTTTTTCTGTTTTGAGTATTGGGGATTTTAAACCAATGCTGAAGGGGTGGAATATTTTTCTTTCACCCACTTACTCTGTGAGTTTATGCATACCTCAATTTTTATAACAATTGTTTGGGCCTCCTGTTCTACAATCATAATAACAATAAGTACCATTTACTGAATATTTGTAATAGGTCAGGCATATTTTTAACATCCTTACATTTACCTCCCTGACATAAGCACCAATATCATCCCCATTTTATAGGTAATAAAAGTGAGGCACTAAAAGTTTAACTAACCAGTTAAAGGTCACAAAAATGTAAGTACTGGAGACATTCTTCTGCAAGAGCTCATCTTTTTTAAGCATTTCAGTATGATCTTTAGGTTTGGGGACATATGTTTTAGTTGCTGTACTTGTTTCAGCCCCTGGAGTCAAGACTGTGTGTGGGGCTGTGTCCTTCTGGCTGCCAGTGGTAGGCTCCTGCAATGGTGATGTTGAGAGTTTAGCTAAGCTACACCATGGTATTGCTGCCTCTGCATCAATTGGTTTGTGAGGTCCTCTTCAGGGACCTTAAAATGATACTAGCTCTCTCAGTCAAGCACATTCCCTAAATAGCAGCTCACAGAGTCACAGTAAATGTAAATTCTTCATAAAACTTCTTTAAAAGCCCTTGTGATCAACAGTCTCCTCTGCTTCCTAACACCTTCCTCTTAGGGGCCCCTTAGATGAGACCTTCCATGGGGCTTTCCAAAAATCCACACTTTTGGTTTGAATTGATTAATCTGGCCTTAGTCTGGGAACCCCAATGTGTGCCATGCATAGGCCCTAAGAAAATCACATGCCCCAGGTCCTGTCTCTGTCTGCATTCTGCCATAACCTTCCTTTTCACCCCTGGAGACATTTCAGGTACTTTCACCAGGACCTGTGAGTAATAAACTCTCAATTTCAATATCTTTTGTGGTCTTGTTGAATAATGACTCACCCTAGCACCCTGTGCTCCACTTAGCAAGTGTTAATTTGACAAATTCACAACAGTTGTGTCCTCAGTTCAGGATCAGGGTAGTTTCTCTGGATAACACAGCTGCAGTCAGCATTGCTGGAATCTCTCTCCTTTTTAAGTAGTGTACCTTTTATTTCCTCAGTTTCTTCCCTGCCTACATCTACCTCTCTAGCCTGGTGTCTTGCAGCCTCCTTCCCACCTAGTGTTTGACACCAATTTAATTTCCTCTGACTGGAGTTGATTTCAAACTTTTTGTTATTGTTTTTGTTGTTGTTGAAACAATGAGCAAATAGTTTCATTGGATTGAAAGTCTTCAATATCTCTCCTTTAGGCCTTTTCTTCACCACCAGGAAACTGCTATTTGGAGAACTTATATTATCTTTCAATACAGATTTTCTATTTATACAATTGTAGTATTATTTTAAAAAGCAGAAAACAGACAAAAAGGATTTTTCCATGCTTTAAACAATTTGGCACACTGGCATTTGTGTACATGCTTTTGTCTTAGGGAAGAACAACTCCAGGGGTTGTGTATTTGGTGGACCACCATGATTATTTTCTCTATTTTTACTTTAAGATTCTTCTGAGGATTCTCCTACAGCTTCCTCCTTGTCCACGGGATGCAAGGCAATACAACTAAAGTTCTCTCTAGGTGGCGTGAATGCGGGGACGCCAGGGAGGTCATTCCTCACCTCCTCTCATCTTTCTGTTACATTATCTGCCTAATCATTATTTAAATATTCAGTTTACCATGGAAAAGTGCTATCAATGTGCACACTGGTGGGAAACCAAGTGACAGTTTATGCTGCATAATGGCTGGGACATCTCCCATTATGAGTTACCCTGCATAGCTTACCATCTCCAGGTAAAAACTTTCACTTTCCTATTTTGAAGTAAAACCTTATATCGAGAATGAAAGTGATCTCTTGAGTGCTCTAATTCTACCTTATTTTGATTGAGCTGTGGCTTTTGGATTTAGCTACCAATTTTGTATTTCAAAAGAAATAACCTTCTAATAGTCTTTTGGACTCTTCAGTCTTCCTTAAAGTTCTTCATGTGCCTCACTAACCTTACAAAACCCTGTTACAAGTATCAATAATATAATTTCTGTTGCCAAACAACTTCTTTGCACTTCCCTGTGAGTAGCTCCTACTCCAGCTATGAGAGTGCTGTTTTAGATATTCCTTGGGGATTAAATACTATTTACCCCTAGAAATATGTCTTCCTCCACCACCAATTTCTTAATCAAGCCCTAAAATTTTGTTTAGCTAGCATATACAGCACTCAATGAAAATATTTCATATAGCCACTATACGACAAGGAGGCCTAAAAGTCACCTTATGTCATGCTTCAGGTCATCTTCAGGGATAGCATTTCCCTCCATATCAACTCAGCAAACAGCAGGTGCTTTCCAGGTTCCATGGTGTCCCCAAGACTCCCTTGTTCATAATAGTAAAACTAATTGCTACACTACAGAGACCTTTTATTTTATTTGGATGATGGAAGATCTTACCAGCCTTTGAAATTAAATGAAGGAAACAAGAAGTCTCATAGCTCTGGGAAAATCTAATATTCTTTTAATCCTTCACTGTAAAGACCTTTACTGACAGTGCACAGGCTTGTTAGCTCTCCAAACACCTATTCAGAAAGCAAATTATATACCTCAATGAATTCACCTGCATGATCAAATCTTGTTCAGTTTTTCCAGCTGGGACTGTCCTAAAGGAATCTGGCCTAAGCAGTAGTTTTTATTATTGCTTCCTATTCCTATATCACCTTATCTTCCAGATATTACGTGCTAGACCTTTTAACCAGGCAGAAGTTTAAAGTATGGACTATAGACACCTGAGGCATTAGATCTGAAAATAAAGTGTTTACCCTCACATTCTCTGTCTAGCCTCCCAAAAGTACCTGGAATTGTTTTCTCATCTCCTCAGCTTCTTAAGAAATACCTAAGATGGAGCAAGATTTATTTATTGGTATGCATAATCTAAATTATACTGGTTATAGTAAAGCTTGTTCACAGTATCTGCAAAATAAAATTAACTACTTCTATAGAGAATAAGCAGTGAGCATTCTCTTGCTTTGTGGGAAGTCCCTATAATGTTTATAATAATATCAAAGGTAGGCTGATATTCAACAAGATACAAGCTATGGACAGAAAAAATTTGCGCGACATCGATGTAACATGGCATCCAAGGAGGGTGAACAGGAATGTGCTTGTGTGAACAACGATGACTTCACTGTAATAATCAATGGGAGCAGTAGACACCATTAAGTGAGGATGTGGCCTGTGTGGCTGTCATATGCAAAATGACTGAGTGAGTAGAACAACAAATCTGCATCAAATTTTGCATTGAACTTGAACGTTCCTTTGCAGAAACTATTGGGATGATTCAGAAGGCTGCAGCTGTGGGCAACTGGTGACTGGCAACTTCATCACAACAACGCATCTGCTCATGCATAAGATCTTGTGCAGTTTTTGGCAAAACATCAAATCACCCAGGTGACTCAGCTCCCCTACAGCCCAGATTTGGCACCCTGTGACTTCCAGCTTTTCCCAAAATTAAATCATCTTTGAAAAGGAAGAGATTTCAGACTATTGTAGAGATTCAGTAAATTATGAAGGGGCAGCAGATGGCTATTGGGAGAATTGTGTGAGGTCCCAAGGTGCCTACTTTTAAAGGGGACTGAAGTGTCGTTATCCTATGTACAAAGTTTCTTGTATTTTGTATCTTCTTCAGTAAATGTCTCTATTTTTCCTATTGCATGACTGGATCCTTTCTGGACAGATCTCATGCAATATAATCATATTTATATTTTAATATACATATATTAACATATTTAGTATATTATAAATATATCTAAAAGTCACTGATACTAATTGTATCACTTATTCAAATCTTTTTAGTAATCCATTACAACTCAATTCTGAGAGGTTCAAAAATGTACATTTTTATTTTAAAATATTATTTTCATTTTGATATAGGAAGCATGCAGTCAGTGTTCAGAGGAATACTTGCCTTTCTAAACAGACTTATAGAGTGAAAGGATGAAACAAGATATTTGTGTGAAAAAGTTCCTTGAGTTATTTCACCTTGTGTTTGAACTATTCTGGAGCTCTGCAGTTCTCACCATGTTACCATTGATGAGTCCATGAGGAAGGCAGTGGTCGCACTTAAACTCCTGTGAAACTACTCTAGAGCCAGAATATCAGGGAATTGAACTGAAAAGTAGCCAAGTCATCCAGCTGAGGAGTTACTAAGCCAAGAACTACATGAGCATTTTTCATAAAGGCTTGCAAAAATAAAGACACCATAGAAAGCCAGGATATAGCTACAAATAAGTAAAGTTTAGACTTCATAAAATTTAGTTTTAGCTGCATTCAGGATTTCGGAGATAATCATGGCTTTTTGAATAAGCACTTGGAAAATCATAATAGTTAAAAGCACAAGAGAAAAAATGCTTTGAAATAAAATGTATTTATTTACTTTTTAACTCATGTGCTTGCTTCTTCCTTTTGTTTTTGCTTACCTTCAAAATAATTCCCCAAGTTATTTTAAATATTTTTGGATCAAGGTTTAAAATTCATGCTATACACCAAGATTTAAAATAAAATTCAAGGAATTACTTTGAAGGGAAAAGACAAAAAAAATAGGACCTGGGGATAAAAATAAAGTACAAGATAAGCCATGCATTTTTGAAAATACTAGAGCTGAATAATATTTTTATCTTGAACTTTATAGCCATTGATGCAAAGAAGGGAAGGTAAAGAGTGATGTTGTTCACAACTTTCATGAGAGGAAAAAAAACTACCTGAAAATAATATTAAAATACTAAAACCTGATATAGTTCTCCTATAGGTCACGTTCATTGGACTTGGTTTTATTGTTGTAACCCTGTATCTTAAAAAATAAATAATATTTGGCACATTATGAAATTTATGTCCTAAATAATTATTTCTATAGCCATGCAGTCCAGATAGAGTAGTGAAAGGAAGACTGTTAATGTCACTATAAAACAGCAAATCGATCCATACAAAGTGTTCCACTGCATTTACCAAAGTCATGGCTGACTCAAGGTTTATTGCTCACCAATATTAAAGGGTGACAGACTCATAATTTTATTTTATTTTATTTAGCAGAAATCATCTGCTTCTTCATTCATAATCTTGACAATGAAATGTACATAAACAAATATTATGGATACTTTAAAATAGTATAGTTAGTGATACAATATATAATTAGAAGAAATAATATTTTAAGAGGAATATTGAAGCTAGAGTGTGAGAAAGTTTGTAATGCTAATTAACTCCTGTGTATTTTCTTCCATAATGCAATCTTTCTGTGACAAAATTAACTATTACTCTAACTCACTTGTGATTATGTTAGTAGGCAGTAAGTTAGTTATTAACAAAAAGAAAGGAAGCAAACATCTGATTAAGCTAGATAAACTATGAAGGGGCATTTCACAGTCCCTCCAGGGAATAGCCAGCATCACTCCCCCAAATGGATTAACATCCAGGTGGGCAGGAAAGACTGGCTCTCCAATCAAACCAAAGAACAACCAGCACCATCTCCAGGATTAATAAGAGGAAGGATAAACAGCAGGGTATGCTGTTTACTATGAGTATGCACAGTAGAAATAAAAAATAATGACAATAAAGAGGAGGAGACTACCCTGGGAAAATCTGGAAAAAAGACCAAGTAGAATAAGGCACAAAACCCCAGAAGATCCAGGAAAGGAATCAGATAATGGGAAGACACCAGCACTGCCCTGGGAGCAGCTGGGAAAGAAATTGGATCATTTGAAAGAAAGCCTTCTCTGGAAGGGTCGTCAAGGAATGTGTATAAAGGACAAAGCCAAAGGGGAGTAGGATTGAGGGTGGGAGGTAGGGGTGGGTGAGGTGGGGAAAATGGTGATGGGAAAATGGAGACAACTGTATGTGGACAAGAAGAAGGAAGGAAGGAAGGAAGGAAGGAAGGAAGAGAGGAAGGGAGGGAGGGTGGGAGGGGAGAAAGAAAAGAAAAAGAAAGAAAAGAAAAGAAAGAAAGAAAGAAAGAAAGAAAGAAAGAAAGAAAGAAAGAAAGAAAGAAAGAAAGAAAGAAAGAAAGAAGAAAAGGAAAGAAAAAAGAAAAGAAAAGAAAAGGAAAGGAAAGAAAAGAAAAGAAAAAGAAAGAGAAAGGAAGGAAGGAAGGAATAAAGAAAGGAAGGAAGGAAAAGGAAGAAAAAGAAAAACCTTTTCATTCCCAAACCCAAGGAAATATAATTAAAGCTTAACAATGGCCTGTCTGGGGGTGGGGTGGGACAGCAGCCGTGTTGCCTGGGGCACTGGGCCTTGGCAGCAGATGTACAGATGGGGAAATGAGGCTCAGAGAAGTTAAAAAACATGCCCAAAGTCACACAGGTCAGAATTTTGATGCCCACAGATGGGGAGCAGAGACTGAGGTGGACTACTGGAGCCTAGGTGCCAGGGGTGATGACACTGCAGCCCTGGGCTCTGGCCCTCCTGGGCCTGGTGGGCACAAGTGCAGGCCCACTGCCTGAGAAGCTAGATTTCTTCCACAGAGAGATGGAGCTGAACTACCTGGTTGTGCATTAGACATCAGGTGTGCTGTATTTGGGGCAGATCGAAAACACTGACTAGCTCCTGCTGCTGGACTTGCCAGGGAAGCATCTCGTTGAGTGTGGCAGACTTTTCACTGGCATCTGTGCCCTGCACACCCTCTATTCTCTCCGGCTGTACTTTTGTGCTTTAATAAATCTTGGCACTATCAATACTTTCTTCACTAGTGTCCATAAAATGATTTTCCCCAGACACAGCAAGAACATATTTTCAGACTATGGATACTTTATGGTCCACTTAATGGTAACAATTATTTCTGATATTTTTTGAACACAGTATGTTGTATTTAGGGATGTGTCCTTCTGGCATTCCACCTCCACTTTCTGCTGTTTAGTCTTCCCATGATCCCGCACAAGTTTTCCTTCCTTTTTCAAGTGAGATAAGTGGGCCAAGTTTGCATAAATCCTACAAAGGCATGTCCTCTTGTCAAAGCTCCACTGACATTCATGTAGCACATGCAACTTTAGGAAACTAATGTGTTTTATTTTGTAAATATCCATGTTTTCTTCCAGATTTGATGTCAGTTTTCTGTAGGTGAGTGCACAGTAACTGAGTGGTGCCACCTGATATACACAGAGGCTGAATGTTAGTTTATTAGTGCAGCTATCACCATTCCTGAAGTAGCGAAGGGGTTCAGCCTTCATTTAAAGGAGTATTAAATATTTCTAGTAAATTTGACTCCTACCAGCTGCTTTTAAGTCTAATGCTTCTATATTATACATGTTATTAAAAAAAACCACACCTGTGGTCAAAAAAAATCTAACTGCAAATGTCAAGGGTTTCTACTCCCTATTCCTGTCTTAAGTAATACATGCAGTTCCAAACCAGCACAAGCATATCTAATGAAAAGACTGTAAGGCTTAGTAAAATTTCTGCATAAGACCACTGTCTAACCAAAACCTAGCCTTAAAAATGACCATATTTTTAAAAATAAAAATGGTGGAAGAATAACTGGAAGTCACACTGATCTCCTCCCAGGACTAGTCTGGAATTACAACCAAATTGTGGAGAAATCACCAGGAACAAACAACTGAACAGTAGTGAGAGAGACTTAACCTCGGACAGACAGAAGGGACAGACAGAAGAATCAGCTTTTAGCACAAGCTGGGGTTTTGTGCCTTATTCTATTTGGACTGAAAGTGACCAGAGGGGATGAGGAAGGAGGACACTTTTTAGCACTGGTAAGCAGTGTGGTAGAGACATCAGAAGGTGGGTGTGGTGCCCACTGGAGGCAGGGCCAGAGGAATATTGAAATGGCCAATTGGATCCACTGGGAAGAGTGGGGTCTAAATCATAAGCAGGGATCTCCAACCAACAAAACAAAGCCCAAAACATACACAGAAAACAGCCAGCTGCAAAAAGCGACAGGATTACTCTCTGCCAGAGATAGGTGGCTGAAGCTGCAAAGAGCCTTTTAAAGGGCCAACACATACATTTTCAATTGCAGCCACTTATCCTGGTCTCTGGCAAAGGTAGAGGCAAAGTGGGCTAGAGACTCCTGAGGAGAGACTGGGGAAGGAGGCTCTGGGGATAGAACTGAGAGAGTAGCTGGAGGAATCCCAGTGCTAACTCCTCTCCCATACAGCAGCAGCCATCTGGTTCAGGCAGACCACTCCCCTGAGCAGCAGCACATGAGAGGACCCAATAACCCCACCCTCAGGAGGGACTCTGCCCCACCCTGTGCTGTCTAAGCCTGCCTTTGCAGTGCAGAGTGACTGGATTAACAGCTGAAGGAGAGAGCGATGGACAGTAGATTCCTGGAAGTCTCAAAGAGGCTGCCTTAGGTCAAACAGGGTCAACATTTGACATCATCAGAGGAAGGTCTAGAAAGAAAAAACATCGGTCTCCTACCATACAAGTTCACACCACAGAGTCCGGAAATCAAGACTGATCAATTCAAGAAACAGAAGAGTCTCACAAATAATAGGAAGACAAAGAATCACCCCCTAGTTGAAGGGAAAGGAGGAATCCCCAGAAAGAGAACTAAATAAAATAGAGGCAAGTAAACTATCAGATATTGAGTTCAAAACAATGGTTCTAAGGAAGCTCAATGAGCTCAGTGAGCTCAGAGAGAATTACAAAACACTACAGGGAAACTACAGGGAACTTAATGCAAACTATATCAGCATAAAAAAGGACATAGAAACTATCCGTAAGAGACAAGAGGAAATGATGAATACAATTTCTGAATTGAGGAACACAGTAGGAAGAATCCAAAGCAGACTAGATGAAGCAGAGGGTCAAATCAGTGAGCTAAAGGATAAGGTAGAATAAAGCTTGCAGAAACAGCAAGAAAATGAAAAAGACTCTAACAGAATGAAGAGGCATTTAGGGAAATGTGGGACAACCTGAAACATAATAATATCCATATAATAGGGGTGCCAGCAGGAGAAGAGGAGCAAGGAATAGAGAACTTTTTTGAAAAAGTAATGATGGAAAACTTCCCTTATTAATGGAGAGAAAAAGTCACACAAGTCCAGCAAGCACAGAAGGTCCCATTCAAGGGAACCCAATGAGGCCCACTCCAAGACACATCATCATTAAAACAGCAAATATCAAAGATAAACAGAGACTCTTAAAGGAAACAAGGGAGAAACAGGTAATGACATATAAGGGAGCCCTGGTACAGCTAGCAGCTGACTTCTCAACAGAAACACTACTAGCCAGAAGGGAATGGCAAGAAATATTTCAAGTCATGAAATGCAAAGGCCTGTGACCAAGACTGCTCTACCCAGCAAGGCTCTCAATTAAAATAAAAGGTGAAACTAGGCGTTTCTCAGACAGAAGAAGGCTAAGAGAATACACCTCCACCAAACCGGCATTGCAAAATATGCTAAATAGACTGCTTTAAGATGATGAAGAAAAAGTGTCTATGAATGCTCAGTTCCTTTCACAGTCGCCAATATGTGATATTACCAATATTTTTAATAGTTATTAATCTGATTGTGACAATGATATGTTATTTTGTTAATTGATTATTTGTTGAAACTAAATCTGTTTTTGTAGATTTCTTGCCTATTTCTATTATTTTAAAAAAGGCTTTAAAAGACTTTTTGGTATTTTTTATCCATTTTTTGATTAAATGTTTGTAGAATTATTGCCCTTAAAAAAAAACAACTATTAACCCTTTTCTAGATGTGTTGCAAATACTTTCTATTCTATTACTTGTCCTTTAACTTTTTTTATATGTATATTACTGAATAGTCTTAAATGTTTAATATAGTCATATTATCAATATTTTAATTTATAGCTTCTGGCTTTGAATATTTTACTTCAGCATAAGAAAAACATTATTTTGAATTTTCCCCTAAATTCCTTAGATTTTACATATTGATTTTTAACTGACCTGAATATATTTGTATTTGTTTTATTTCAAATAATAGTGGTCAATGCACCTAATTTGTTGAGTAAGCCTTATTTTCCCCATTGATTTGAAATATCAATTTAATCATACTTTTCACTTTTAGACAGACAGATACATTTGTTTCTAGAATGCTCATTATATTTCATTGATCTACTTGATTATTTCTGTGCCAGTGTCATGTTGTTTTAATTGCTGAGACTTTATAATGGATTTAAATTTTTTAATAATTTATAATGGATTTTGACATTTTAAAAAATAAGTAAATAAAATCAGTCCACATTTTAAAAAAGCAACAGAGACAAGAGGGAAGGGGGGGCAGGGAAAGGGAAGGGAAGGGGAAAGTCAAGGAACATATAGCAAGGACTCATGGACAAAACCAAAGGGGAAGAGCTGAGGGAGGGAAGGTGGGAGGGGGCAAGGGAAAGAGGGGGGGGAAGGCAGAGACAAATGTATTTAAAAAGTAAATAAATTAATTAAAAAAATAAAAAAAATAAAAAAAAAACAAAACAAAAAAAAATAAAAAAGAAAGAAAGAAAGAAGAAACTCTTACCTTTAGCGACAACATTGATGGAACTGAAGAATATTATGCTAAGTGAGATAAGCCAGACGGTGAAAGACAAATACCATATAATCTCACCTATAAGTGGAATCTATTTAACAAAATAAACTAACAAACAAAATAAACCAGAAGCATAGAAACATGGAGCAGACTGAAAGTGACCAGAGGGGATAACAAAGGAGGACGCTGGTGGAAAGAAGGGGAAGGGATTAGACAAAGAACATGTATGAATGATCCATGAACATGGACAACAGTGTGAGAGCAGGGGTGGGGGTGGTCGGATGGGTGGAGGACGACAAAGGGGGAAGATTGAGACACCTCTAATAGAATAAACATGATTTAAGAAATAAAAAATAAATGGCCCTATTTTGCCTGACCCTACCTCACTCCAAGTAAGTTGCCAATGGTCCCCAATCGCTTTCATTACCTGGGCCATCCCAAGACCACACCTATGGATAGGGATCCTAAGCAGGCTTGTGCTGTAGTGAGCTACATGGCAATCTAGTATGGTCACAGACTGACATTTGGACTGGCTTCCAATTCCTCTTTATCTATGATCTCTTTAAAGTTTTAAGAGAATTACAGTGATGAAAGGCAAAACTATTTTCTCAATCTGTGATTGATAGAGTGTACCATATCCTATACAGAGTTCCCCCAGGTCTCCATGGATGGAAAAATAAAACAAGTCATCCCAGACACTCTCAGTCGGCTAGGAAAAGTGGGTGGCAATTCCCTCTAGTTGAGAGTGCCCCAAGCCCTTCTCTTGAAGTGGCTTTTACTGAGAACGATGTGCACAGGGGTACACAGCATGCATGTAAAGCTCATCAATCAATGTCAAAAAGCTAAGATTGAAGGAACATAGATTTGTCTCAGGCCAGGGTCTGGCAGAAATGATGGTGCCCATTCAGCCCTGAAACCTGGGAAACTGATCACATTCTGTGCTCAACCCCACACATCAGTACTCATTAACTTGAGGGCATTCTTAGCAAAGTAAGTTTCATAGGATTTAATGCATTCATTTTCCAGGCCTAATGGTCCCTGGGAACCTCCTGATCCAGTTTAGGGCTGTACCCAGTCAGGCAGCTGGGCAAAGCAGCCAAGAGACAGGGAGACTTCTTTCAGATAGAATGAAGACTCTCGCCATGACAAAGCCAAGGAGTGAGGATTTTTGCCCCTTCTCCATGTCCCCCAAGTCCTTCCCTGATGGCCCCCATGTGACTGTGCCTGTCTTAGGTTGCCCATGCAATCAACGGGTCTACCTGTCATTGACTAACCAGCCATCCTCTGGGGCCAAGCAGGGTGATGTGAGGGAGGCAGGGGCACAGGGGACAGATGTTGTCCCCTCGGTGGCTTATTTTCCAAGGTCTCCTTGCTCAGCTCCAGCCTTGAAGCCTTTTCTCCTGTTGGCAAAGCTATTGTCCCTGAAACCAGGTGGGATGGTCCCAACATGTGATTACTATCCTATTTAGAATATGAGTGTCCTACAAATCCAGCATTTGTCAAAGGATGGTTTTAACACTCTCTCCTCAGATTGCCTTGTATCTTAAGAAATCCTTAGGCTTTTGAAAGTTCTTCCTATTGTAAATGGAAATTGCCATGATGCATTTATTCATGTAAAGAAAAATAAAATGGACCCAGGAAATAACAGAAATTTGCCTTATGCTCTTCTCACCTATGAACTTTTAAAACAGATCATGTCCTGAACTTCACTTTCTCCTCATCATGGCAACCAGACCATCTGCACTTTTCATCTTGAAAGGAGACAATTACAGACTTCATGTCAAGATGACAGAGTATGTAGACTCTGTTCTCACTTTCTACCACAACTACATAAAAATTACCCATAAATTATAGAACAACTAATATTGAGAACCACATGAAAACTAGCTGAACATGTCTTATAACTAAGGACATAAAGAAGAAGACACTTCAAGACTGGTAGGAGGGATGAATATATGGAACAGGCAGTCCCATACCCATAATGTGGTGAATAAAATTCAAGAGGGAGGGATATCTTGACTGCAGAGGTCCCTTCTCAGAAGTGAGGGGTCCCAGATCCACACCTGGCTCTCCAACCCAGAGAATCACTACCAAGAAGAGGATTCCCCATAACATCTGGCTATAAAGACCTGCAGACTTTGCATTTGAAGAAAATATGGGCTGCTGGACACTGAGGCAAACGTTTTATACAAGTACTCTTTAATTCACCAGTTCACAAACTCACTCTCTCTAAACCCAAGCAAGAGACAGAATCTCAAGAAGTTCCAGGTGCATATGAGGAAGAAATAAACTGACTAAATTTAGGGATCAGGCTGAAGGGGCAAGGCTCTGAGCAATGCTTTCCAGGGATGGACATGTTGGCAGGCAACATTGTTCATTTGCAGAGCTCCCCTCCACCCAGTCAGCCATGTGCAGGCAGGCACCAAATCTGTGATCTCCACTAACCTGGCTAACACTGTGTACCCTACCTTAGTGATTCTATGAAACCCCCACCCCACCCAACTTAACTGCCTGTCTAGAGCCTCTTCTAGTTACTCTTTCATACAAATGGCCTGCCTAGGCTCATGATGCAGACTTTCCCAAAAATCTCTCAAAAGTTCACAAACTCCAGGTAAGCATTGGACAATCTCAATATGCTTTGTAGCTATTGCAAAGTGGCCCCAAGCCTATTAAAAGTAGCAAGAAGTCTCAGCTTGCACTATAACTTCCAAAAGGTGGCTTCATGCCCGGCAAAAGCAGCAGTCAGTCTGGGTCAGGAAAGTAGCTTCAATTAAGTAGCCAAATTCGTTGGTGGCTGGTCTCAGCTCACATCATGGTATACAACAAAAGAGCCCAAGTCTGGTGAAAAATGCAGCTGGCTTTGGTTTGCAGCATAGCTTATCCCAGATAGCTCTAAGCCCAGCACAAGTGACAATAAACCATAGATCATTTTGTAACTTCTACCAAGAACCTGGCCTGCACTAAAAAAGTATCTCCCAAGAGGCTCTAGAACCAACTTACACAATGGCCAGCTTCCGACCACATTAGAGCACTATAAAAACACCCCAAGGAATGACACACTCAAAGGAAAGACTTGGATGGCACCAGGAACCTGCTAAAGGGACTCTCACTCCATGAGGTGAGACCCCACACAGCCGCTCATTCACTGTAGTCATATCCAGCCCTCACAGACAACTAACCTGAGTGTCAACCACACCACATATATGCCAATAAGAACTGAAGTTCAACTACAACAGGAGGACTCACACAACCAACACAAGGAACAAAGCTGGAGCACCTAGCTAAAGCAACATATAAGACTGTGCCACTGGACTCCACAGGACTCTTCCTATATAAGGCCACCGTGTTGAAATGAGGATATGTAGCAGCTATAGCTAATAAATAGAAACAAACAAAAGAAAAAGAGTCAGCCAGAATGAGGAGACAAAGAAACATATCCTAAATGAAATAACAAGATAAAATTACCAAAATAGGACTAAATGAATGGGAGAGAAACATTATACAAGACACAGAGTTCAAAACATTGGTTATAAGGATGCTCAATGAATTTAGGAAAAGAATGGATAAAAGTGAGAACTTCAACAAAGGCATAGAAAACATAAGATAAGAAAGAAGATGGAATATATGAACAAGAAAGCTTCAGAAATGAGGAATAAAATAAGTGATATAAAGAATACATTAGAAGGAGCCAACAACAGATTAGATGAAGCAACATTTCAAATCAGCAATCTGGAAGACAGGGTAATAGGAAAAAAATAGAAAGAGAAAACAAAAGAGAGAGAAAGAAAGAAAGAAAAATATGAGGATAGTGTTAAAACGACCTCTGGGACGACATCAAGCACACCAATATTTTCATTGCAGGAGTACCTGAAGGACAAGACATAAATAAAAAAGGTTTTGAAAACTTATTTGAAAAAATAAGATTGAAAACTTTTTCAACTTGAAGAAAACAGACACATAAGTACAGAAAGTGCAGAGAATTCTGAACAATATAAATTTAAAAGGCCCACACCAACACACTTAATTACAGTGCCAAATGTTAGACACACAGAGATCTTCAAGTCACAAAAGAAAAGCAATTAATGAAGTACAAAGTAGTTCCCATAGTACTGTCAGATTTATCAACAGAATCTTTGCAGGCCTTACAAGATTGGCTTGAAATATTCAAAATGATGAAAAGCAGTAACTTCAACCAAGATTTCTCTACTCAGGAAGGCTATCACTTAGAATCAAAGAGAGATATTTTCCCAGACAAGTAAAATCTAAAGAAGTTCATTGCCATTAAACTAGTTTTACAAGAAATGTTAAAGAGGCTTTTTTATGAAGAAACAATTTTAAAAATATGAATAAGAACATATAAGAAGAAAAATATTGTCACCAACAAAGTCAAACATTTAGTAAAAGAAGTGGTTAGTACAAGGCAAAAAGACAAAAGAAAGAAGATTATGTGTAATTATGGTAAAAAACTAAGCAGCAGTCCCCAACCTTTTTGGCATTAGGGACTGGTTTCGTGGGACAAATTTCCATTGACCAGGGTGGAAGCGATGATTTCGGGATGATTCAAGAGCATTATATTCAAGCTCACCTCCTGCTGTGCAGCCCGTTCATAACAGGACTGGAGGTTGGGGAGCCCTGAACTAAGGAATACATACAACTCCCCCACACATACAAAGGAAGGAAAAAGAATGATAAAAACATTAATGTGGAGGGGTAAGTAGAAATTGTAGTTACTTTAGAATGTATTCGAACTAAAATGACCATCAATTAAAGTGGACTGCTGTAAGCATAGCATGGTATATATGAAACAAATGATAACCCAAACCAAAAATATACAAAAGCTATACAAGAAATAAAGATAAAAGAAATTCAAAAACAACTCTATAGAAAGTTATCAACATACAAGAGAAGAGAATAAGAAAATAAGAAAGAAATAAAGAAGACTACAAAAACAATCAGCAAACAACTTTCTGAATTATGAATTACAAAAGTACCTAATCAGGAAGTCAGAACTAGAAGGTAATTTGCATAATTCCATGTTCTCAGTAAGTTACTAGAAATGTTACAAAGCACAAGTTTTAAAACAAATCAAATTGATAATATATGTTATTTTCTGTTCAATTTGAGGCTAACATTCATTTCTCTTCGGTGTTTTGCCTTCTCTTAATATTTCTAAACAGAGATGTAACCTGAATTGAATTAGATACAAGCAAATTTGTGTGATTTAAAATCCTAGTTTATGAAAAGTCAGCAATTTCATTTTTCTAAAAACTTGGCCATCTTTCATGTCATTATATCATACCGTATTATCATTTACTATGTAATTTTAAATTTTGATTCTGATAAAAATTCAGAATTTTAGAATCATTATAGGGACTGGTTTTAGCAGAAAACATTCTGTAACTGATAAAATTGAATGAACTATCATCAAAGGTCACATAAGAAAAGCAACCATTTACTTAACAGAATTCTGAACTATAAAGTAGAAATAGATTTGTTTTTATTTCCACTGTAGTATTTAAAAATATAGTCATTGGAGTAGACACACTGTGAACCAGAGGTCACTTTTATTTATTTATATTTTATTGTATTTATTTATGTTGTATTTTATTTATACAAAGTGTAAATATATTGTATATTAATTTTTCTAAACAGAGTAGTCTAATGTTTGTTATTAAATGTATAACTCATATGTACTCCATTGGGTTTCCTACTTGTATTAGTAATTCCCATATGTACTATTGCTATATATGCACATGCATATTCTTTTAATTTTGAAAGGGTATAAACATACAAATTACAAAAACAAAAGGGAGCTTCATTGAATCATGCATAATTAAAAATTTAAAGCTTAGCATGGGTAATCTTTATCACTACAGGCACAAACTTTCCTAGAACTGAGTGTGTTTCCTTCAGTTGTACTGACTGATAAATAATGAGTGTGTTGTCAGTAAAACATGCCAAAGAATTAGCAGCCTCAACTTTGGGTGTCACAAGGTGATAGGTTGTACTAAGTGGTTTTAGTGGTTATCAAAGTACTGTGATAAAAGACAGTACATAATCATAGTAATCATATTTCATGAGTTAAGGCAAAATAAAAATAAAACTGTTATATATCAGGTGGAAAGTGCAATCTTAAAACATATAATTTGATTCAACCATGATGTTCCTATAAATGCTTTTTGAGGTGTTCATTTACTACACACACACACACGCACACACACACACAAAGAGGATGTTTGAAAGGGTTGCAGGAATCAATTGAAAGAGCTCCCAATGGATGAAACACAAAAAATTTGAGGAAGCAAACAAAATAGCTTAGATTAAAACTATAAGTATAAAATAAATATTCATGAGCCCTTATGGATATAATTTATGATTGAATAAACAAACAAACAAACAAACAAACAAAGACAGATTCCAGTGCAGAATAATTCTAAATACTTTCTGTGGCTATTCTGCCCTCAGCTTTTCAGTCCTTAAGTGTGGGTTGCCCATATTCACCTTCTTCCAAAAGTACAGTATGGGAAGGAGGAAAAAATAAGTTTGCAGTGGAAAAACCTCCTGAACACTACCTGAGCCAGATGATTAGGGTCAACACCAACATTGATAAGTCCTGTTGATAGTACAGACTTTTAAAATAAAGTGATAAAAGTGGCACTTTAGCCCTGGCTGGTGTGGTTTAGTGGATAGGGCCCTGGCCTGCAAACCAAAAGGTCACAGTTTCGATTCTCAGTCAGGGCACATGCCTGGGTTGCTGGTCAGGTCCCTGGTAGGGAACATAAGAGAAGCAACCACACATTGATGTTCCTCTCCCTTTTTTCCTCCCTTCCTTCCCCTCTCTCTAAAAATAAATTAATTAAATGTTTAGGAAAAAACGGTACTTTACCTTTGTGATCTTACACCCCAGAATGCTTATCCCCAGTCTAATAATGGGAAAAACAGATAAATCTCAATTAAGAATCATTATATAAAATACTAGACTAGTGTTCCTCTGAACTTTCAAAAACAAAGAAAGTGTGAGGAAGTCTTTCCACCAAAAGAAACATGAAGAGACATGATCCTGCATGAGATCCTGGAGCAAGAAAAGGACACTGGGTAAAAGCAAAGGAAATCTGAATAGAATATGAACTTTACTTAATAATATAATGTATCAACATTGACACATTAATTGTGACAAATGCACTTTATTAATACAAGATTTGAATAATGAGGGAAACTGGATATGGGATATATAAAAACTGTAGTATCTTCTCAACATTTTTGTAAGTCAGAAAATATAAAATTTAAATCATTTTAAAAAATAAAGTTAATTAAAGATATTTAACTGAATTAATTATTTATAAAGATAAAAGCAGACATCTTCTAAAATACAGAAACAAGTGCCATAGTCAACATAGCATACAGAAATTTTTAAATTAAATTTGTGTTTATCCACTTATAGGATATTATGGAGACATTACAAATATTTTCAGAATATTTACATAAAATGGGAAGTAGTTACGTTAAACTATAAAACAGAAAAAGTAAACACACTTTATGAAGTATAACCATATCTATATCATATGTCTGCCATGAGCTCAGTTCCCCCCTAGAGAGAAAGGGAAGCTGTACATAGAAAAATAGCTAGTGGATTATATAAAATATTCAATTGAATATTTTTAAGCTGTGAGCTTAGTTTTATAATCAGACAGACCTAGGTTTATGTATTGTTTCCAAACATATTACTTATGTGAACTTTGAAAAGTTATTCAGTTTGTAATTCCTGCTTTCTTCATTGGGAAAGTTGAGAATAAACATATCTATAAAAACATTTATCTCAATGTTTGAACCATGGTGATGTTGCTAAATAAATGCTTAGACATTTTGTTAGAAGAAAATTTAAAATATTTTAGTTTGAATTCTACAGAAGAAAGAAGAGATGGAGAGAATCAGAAATAAATGGAGAGCATTAACTTATAATAATTTCCCATGAATTCAAGTCACTGAAGAAAGATCATTGGCAGACAGGAACATTATTCATGATAATGGGGAAAAGGGTGGAAATAGGAGTTTAAAGGTTAAAGATCAAATTCCAAGGCAACCCTGAAGGGAATCAATACAAACCATAAGCTAGCTCAGCAAAAAGCAGAGAATTTTTCAAGAATAAATAGGCTAGAGAATGTTTTGTTATAAAATAAATGCTTGATATGATTTTAGAAAAAGTAGAGTTTGATAAAAAGTAAAAGTATTGGCAAAAAAATTTGACATGTTTTATACTTGTCAAGGGAGGCTAATTTCAGTCAAATGCCTTTAAAAAATATACAATGTGAAAAAAATTCTAAAAAAATAAAAATAAAAATATACAATGTGAATATTTTAGACTATTGATTGAATTGTTTAGGAAAACAAATTTTGAAAACAAAAATTAGATTACAAAAATACAGAAGTTCATACCTATGAAAGATTCTCTTTAAGATTTCCATTATTATAGAGACCTTTGGGGACTGGCCATCAGTATACCTCAAGAGGAGACCCCGATAAACAGAGCATAGCAAATGTATGGTAAGATGGTCTCAGGATACTTGAGAAAGTAAAGGTAAGCCATACCACGAATAATCTGTCAGTCTGAGATGCAAGGCTTGGTACTACTTAACCAATGAGAAATATTAGTTTTCCAGGGCTGCAATAACAAAATACCAGAGACTTGGTGGCTTAAAGCATAGGAATGAATTTTCTCAGAGTTCTGAAGATCAGAAATTTGAGATCAACGTGTTTATGGGGTTTGTTTCTTTGATGTCCTCTTTCCTTGGCTTGTAGTTAGCCATCTTCTCTCTGTTTTCACAGGGTCTTCCCTCTGTATATACCTGTGTCCTAATTCTTTACAAAAGAAAACCACTCCTATCAGATTAGGGCCCATCCTAATCATTCAATTTAACTACATTTACCCCTTTAAAGATCCCACCTACAAATACAATCACATTCTGAAGTACTGAGGTTTAGTGCTTCAACATATAAATATTTTTTGGGAGGGGCACAATTTAGTCCATAACAGGTACTATTTAATTTAGTTTGGAATAAAGATAGGGACAGTAACCAGACATATAGCACCAAGACAATTTCATATGTAAAAGTGGCTATCTTCACTTTCAATTGTAATTAATATCTCACATAAGTAATATATCAACAGTTAGAACATGCGGTCAAGAGATGTTTTTGCCAGAATAGAATAAAGTATGGTGGAAAATTGAGACTTTTGAGAGAGAGATGTTGTCAACCTGGATGCATGTGCTTCCATATAATTTGGGTTTCTCCAGCCTCTACAGTAGTATACACATAGAATTTTTATAAAAATGGACATTTCTGAAGTATTTTTAAAAAGATGGGTAGTAGATGCCTATGACACTCAGAAGAGGCAGTTCCAAAAATTATGGCAATTGTCAAGGTAACACAGGATCCAAGGGGTTGTAAAATTTCACTCTGAAACCCCAAAAAAGGACCTTGATAAAAGAGAAAGTGTCATGTTTATGAGGTGGCTACAAATAACTTGTAACAACTTGGAACTACAAGAAGTATCAGGATGGAGATCACATCATAATGGAAAAAGCTGAATTCAAGACCAACATGATAAAAGGACATCTATGAAGAATCTCACTAAAAGAAGAAGAAAGAGGCTACCAGAAGTTCTATTGGAGAGGCTTCATAACAAAGGCTGTAAGTAATTTAATTACTATTTTTTTAATTCACATTCCTTCGAAAATAGAAATCTTTAGAGTTCAACATCATCAAATATACTGATTGGAACATTTCAAGTTACAATTAGAGTAAAAGTCACTGAGATATATTCATAGGGACATTTTAACCAGAATTTATGCAGAAAAAATTAATTTTTAAAACTAAAGTGAAATAAGCCAGAAAAAGACAAATGCCATATGATCTCACTTAAATGTGGACTCTAATGAACAAAATAAACAGACAAACAAAATAGAAAAAGAATCATGGATACATGGAACAGACTGACAGCTGTCAGGAGGATGGAAGAGGGGAGCTTAATGAAAGAATGTGAAGAGATTAGCTAAAAATCATATGTGTATAACTCATAGAAACAGACAACAGTTTGGTCATGACCAGAGGGAAGGGAAGGCAGGGACTGGGCGGAGGCTGGCAGAGCAGGGAAAGTGGGGCATCTGTAATAGTGTCAACAATAAAAATTTTTAAAAAATAAGAAAGAAAAAACAAAAGTGAATTAGGATAAAAATGTATCCGGGAGGTACTGAAATTCCTTGGGTGTATTCAGTATCATGAAAGGTAAATAAATAAAGGTCGATGCAATTTAATGCATCTTAGTAACTTGTTAGTCAAGCAAATATTTATAGTAGTCTAATGATGAACTTATGTCTATACTCATAGGCATTTATGAGTATATATATTTTTACTTTATATTTGCTTTCAGCTAAAATTGTCATCTTATATATTTGCCTATGAGCAATCTCATAAAGGTGATTGACCTCAATTATGGATATCAGGCTATGGAGAAAATAAGAATTCATTCTTTCTGCCTTTCCTTGTATACACACACACACACACACACACAACAAACCCACACAGATACAGAAGGATTTAGCTTGAAGTAAATACAGATTAATTAAGACAAACGTCAATCACATAAAACAATGGAGTAAAAACTCATCATTTGTTTTTCACTCTATAAAAACAAAGACAAAATAAAACCAATGCTGTGCATCAATTACAGCAGTAGTTAAAGTATGACATTCTTCATAGCAATTTTCAGAGTAAGCTGAAGTATAAGAGGCGAAATTACCAAAATAAGGATACCAAAGAAGTAAAGGGAACAGAATAGAATACTGTAAGAGAAGGAGAAAAGCCAGTCAGGCAGTGAGACACGGGTTTGACAAAGGGAAAATGAGAAAAATAGATGTGCTGCCTGTTACTTCACTCTAGAAACGCAAATATAATCCAGACACCTAGGTACACACTGAGCTTTAAGGGGATACTTAGGCTCTTAAGTTTATAAATAAAGATATCCTTCTTCATATCATTGGACAGGTGAGATTTCTGAGACTGTTCTCTTGTACTATGTCATAATAATCTATTTCCACTTATCTTACCAAACCCTAGTAAATATAAAATAGAACAACGAACACAGATAAAGGAAGAAAAAATATGTGACTGGCGCACATGGAAAAACAAGAGGCTTGGTAACTCAGTGCTTGTGCAATAAACATCGATATGCTGTCTCACATTTATTCAGAGCATGTTATATCCCATTGTTTTAGCACAGCACACAGAGCAGTGAAAAAAGCAAGGTCCCTGCTCCCAAGAGGGAGTATTCTGTAGTTGGAGCAAGACACAGAATAAGGTAGTCTCAGTGAGTGATCCCTGCTTTGAAGAAACAAAGCAGAGTAATGCATAGAAAATGATTTGGATGATGTCAGTGATATTTGAAAGGTCATTTAAGTAGGGTAGTTGAAGAAATTCTCGGAGAAGGTAAAAATGTGAACTGAGGTCTGAAGGTGATAATGAAAACAATCTTATGGCGGGGGACAAAGCATAACAAACTTGCTACCTGGAGGCAGTGGAAGAATGAGAGATGAGGGCTTTGAAATTAATTTCACCATCAGTTAGAAGTTTTTAGAGATTTTTTAACATAGGGAGATGATGAAAAATTATTTATATTTAAAAATGATATATCTGGTTTTGGAAGTAGTAATGACAGAATTTGTACATGAATTTGATGTGCAGTAAGAAAACTGAGTTTGTCAACACTGCTACCCCCCAGCCCCATTCCTGGCAGACTCTAGCCTCATAAAAATCTCCTCTTTGACTTTCAGATTCTCAAACGCTTCTTAGGTAGTTGAAAAGCACTGGGGGAAGTGACACCAAAAGTCATTTCTCTGTTTTATTCTCTTAGATCTTGACTCTGAAATAGTTTCTTTCTTTGTAGTTCTCTTGTGTTTTCTAATTCATGCTATTTTATTTTTTCCCATTTTTCTAGCTTTACTCAGCAGAAACATTGGTCCCAATGACTTATTTAACTATTCACTTTATTCATATTTATACAGAAATGCAAGCAAATATATATATATATTTGTGACTGTATATCAGTAACATAGTACATGTTATCCAACTTGGTCTGGATTCTACTTTTATAAACTCAGGTTAGGTAATGGATTATCAAACATTACAAATAATAAAGGAAATATTTGCTAGATTCCCCTGTATTAACATGAGTAGTTATTGTTCTTATAAACAGGCAATCAAAAAATTGGAAATATAAGCCATTCCCTTGGAAAGAATTTGGAAATTATATAACTGACACAAGATTAGTATCCATTATACTCTGAGATCATGTAAATCATCATCATCATCATCATCATCATCATCATCATCACCTATTCGAAAAATAAGTGAAGGAACAAGCAGCCATTTTAGCAGAGCAAACACAAATAGCCCTAAATTATATGAAGATACACACATTAATAATCACAAAAATGTAAATTAAGATCAAAATGAGATACAATTACCTATCCACCTTAATTCCAATTAGAAAAAAAAGTTGTCAATAGCTTAAAAAATTTTAAGTCATTATATGTGAGGCAACAGCAATTCAGCCATGGCTGATAAAATTGTATATCATTAAAATCACTTTGGAAAACAATCCACGTACTTATTAAAATGAGAATGTATAAACTTTATGGCCTAGCTATACATATAACTTAGAGAAGCTTTTGCATATGTGTCATTAAAAGGCATGTTATACAACTGTTCATAGAACCATTACAGGAAAAAACTAAATAAAAATATCTATTAGGAGTAAAATGTAGAGGTATATTTTAGTGCATTCATAGTAATGAATACTATACACAGTCACAAATGAATAAACTACAACTACATACAGCCATATAGACAAATTTCAAAAACCTTAAGAGAAAGTAGCATGTTAAAGAAGAGTATAAAAAATTAAAAACAATTATATGTTTTACAATGATGTATAATAAATGATATATAGGCAAACATATATTAGAAGTACAATAATTTTTAAAAGAGGGGTTGCATAACACCAAATTAAGGCTATTCATAAAGGAGGGGAAGAAAAGGAAGGTGTGATTTGTGGGTAATCACAAGGCTTCTAAGGTGTCTATATTGTTCTGTTTCTTAAGTTGGGTGATGGGTACACTGGTGTTAATATTATTATTCTTTAAATGATAAATATTCATTTTATAGATTTTTTTGTATATATGATATGCTTTATAGAAAATAATCCAAAAAACTAAATTATTTATTAAAGCTAGACATTATTTATAATAGCATAAACAATAAATACTACATAAGAATCTTATTTAACATTTTTTTAATTTAAAATTTTGCCAGATAATATACTCCACATTTAGCAACGATTGAATTTATTTTTCAGAAATTAGATATACAGTTCTCATACAACTCAATTTCATAAACTCCACAACTCATCCAATTAAAATATGTGCAGAGGATTTGAATAAACAGTTTTCCAAAGAAGACATGCAGATGGCCAATAAGCAGATGAAAAGATGTTCAACATCGCTAATCATCAGCAAAATGCAAATCAAAACCACATATTTTAGATATATTTACGTACCTTTCCGAATGACTATTATTAAAAAAGGCCACAAAAAAATAAGTGTTGTTGAGAATATGGACATAAGGTAACCTTCCTGCACTGTTTGTGGGAGTATAATATGATATAGTCACTATGGAAACCAGTATGAAGATTCCAAAAACTTTAAAAAAATAGAGCTATCATATAATCCAGAAATTTTAATTTTGGATATTTATCTAAATTAAAAAAATACTAAAATGAAAAGATATATGCACCACTCTTTTTATTGCAGCATAATTTACAAGAACCAAAATATGGAAGACATGGTAACAACCTAGGTGTTCATCAATAGATGAAAGAATAAAACAGTTGTGATGCATATATATAATGTAATACTTCTCAGTCATAAATAGGAATGAAATCATGCCACTTGTGACAACATGGATGGGCTCAGAGAGCATTAGGCTAAGTAAAATAATTCATGAGAGAAAGACATGGTTTCACTTATATGTGGATTCAAGAAAACAAAACAAAATGAAACAAAACAAATCAATAAACACCAAGTGCTGGAAACAGCCTAAGTGCCCATCAGTAAATGAGTGGATCAAAAAAACTGTGATACATTTACATAATGGAATAGGAGGAAGCAGAAAGAAAGAAGGAACTCCTACTGCTCGAGGCAGCTGTATGGAACTGCAGAGCATCGTGCTAAGTGAAATAAGCTAGGCAGTGAAAAACGAATACCACATGATCTCACCCATGAGTGGAACCTAATCAACAAAACACACATAAGCAAAATAGACAGAGATGTGGAAATAATGAACAAACTGACAGTGACAAGAGGGGAAGCGGGAGGGAGATAATGGGTGAAAGAAGGGGAAGGGTCAAGTCAAGGAACACATAGAAAGAACCCATAGACAAAGACAACGAGGGAGTGGACAGGGGGTGGGGTAGGGGGTGGGGGAGATGGGGGATGGATAGGGCAGGAGAGAGTAAAAGGGGTAAAATGGGGTCAATTGTAATTGAACAACAATAAAAAATTAAAAAAAACAGTTTTTGAACTAAAAAAAAAACTACCTTAAATTAAAAAAACACAAACTTGTGCTCTAAAAAATAGAGTCTTTAAATTACCAAAAGAAAATAAAAAACAGAAATATATTCATAGACAGAAAAAACTGATGCTTGACAGAGGGGTGGGAATGAGAGGATGAGTGTAGAATGTGAAAGGCATTGAGTACAAACTTTCACTTATAAAAGAATTCATAGGGATGTAATTTACAGCTTAGGGAATAGAGTCAATAATATTGTAATACATAATTTTGTACAGTGACAGATGGTTACCAGTCTCATGTGGTGATCATTTTGTAAAGTATATAAATGTTATTCACTATGTTGCACACTTGAAACTAATATAATATTGTATTTCAAATATAATTTTAAAATAAATTAATTAAAAGAAGAAATTTTGCTCAGTTGTCCACAAAGACAATATGTCAATGTGACCTATGGATTAAAAAAATGTTTATTATTCAGAAGGCTGGTGGTTATCTTACAGTATATAAGTATTTTTATAGCTTTATATTTTGTTTTGATTTTGCTTATTGTGTTTGTAATATATAAATTTAAAAATAATTTTGCACTTAATTTTGATTCTTTTTTGTATTTTCACCTTAGGTATTATAAGGGAAAAATAGCTCCTACTTAAATTGATTATCCTGTATTTTAAGGTTTAATTTTACACATAAATTTTTATTCCTATTGGTATATATTTTGGTGAAATGATATGAAAATCTAACTTTCTTATCCAAATATTTCAGAAAATTATACATTAACCACATTTACTGAATAATTTATAATCCCCAGTGAATAGATACAGCAGTTTCATACTAATAATAGGAAAATGCTATACAAATTTTTAATCAAATTAATGCTTGCATACAGTTGAAAGTCAAATAATGAAGAAAATATTATAATGCATGTTACAGTCCTTTACCTTTCAATGTCCTTCCCTGTTTCTCACAAATTATAATCATGGAACCTTCAAAATGATTTTTAGTCACATGAAGGAAACAAGAGTACATCCAAAATTAATGAATCAGCTGTCCAAGGGGAAATTAATTTTTTTGATCAAACAGTGGTGAATCGTATCTTTGAAAACAAAATTCTACTTTTCTATTAAAAAACTGAATTAATTTTATTTTCATGAAAAATAGTCCAGGATTGTCATTGCTTTGGTGATTTCAAAGTCTTGCCACTACAGTTTTGTAGTCCCCTACATTCTAGGATATCTTTACTTAAATATAAAACATTGTTTCATCACAAAACAAGGCTGTTCATATTCATATGTCAGGTATATCTTCTTGACCATAATTTTATTTGTTCCATACATGCTACTTGACTCTATTACTGACAATAAATAAAATCCCCACATTATATTGATTGAAATGTAAGAAAACCTTGGGTTTGATAAATTTGGACTTGAAAAAGATAATAGAGGATATGGTGACAGATTGTTTTATTTTTCTGACCAACAAAGTTCACTTTGTAGAAGACCTAAAAAGCTGAGGGTATAAAGTTTAAAAATAATTTTGTATTCTATTGCTTTTGAAAGCTGTGCTTTTTTTTAAACATCAAGGGGACTAAGAAAGCACAATGTGTCAATACACTGGAAACAAAGAAATAAGGAAGGTAAAACCAGAATCCTAAAAAGTATTTGTTGCTAAATACTTTAACATGAAAGGAAAGGAGACCTACTGGAATAATAGCATGGTTAATACACTATTTAAAATACTCCGCTGCTTCTATAAAATCCAATTTAGTAGACTAAAAATATAGTACATTTTAGTTGTTCTAATTAGACTTTAGAAATGAAACAGATAAGAATAATGTTCAGAGATTTTTATAAATATTCATTATGCTCTTTTAAAATATTTAAAGGGACTTGAAAAATTATGCATTTATAATATATATCATAAGAGATTTATATTATATCTCAATAAATACCTATAGTTTTCCATGGTCACACATATATTATTTATTTATTTTATTTTTAAACACGATTTATTTATTTATTTTTAGAGAGCGAGGAAGGGAGGGAGAAAGAGATGAAGGGGAACATTGATGTGTGAGAAAAACATCAACTGGTTGCCTCTCCATACTCACCCCAACGGGGGACTGACCCCACAATCCAGGCATGTGCCCTGATCAGGAGTCAAACCAGCAGCCCTTTGTTTTGTAGGAAGGTGGCCAACCAACTGAGCCATACTGGTCTGTTCTATATGTAGATCTATATTTAGATCAGTTCTGTCAATAATAACACTTTTTTCATTTTTTTGCGTGTCATTAAAGTGTAATAATTTAAGCATATATATAATCTGTGAAATATTTAAAAAATGTATAAAAGATCAACACTAAAATAATAAATTATTAGTAAGTTAATTACTAATATGGTGTTATTGTAGGAGAATGAATAGTCTTTGTGAATTGGAGACAACTCTCAGAACTATTTTAACAATTATTTTAGAATTTTTTTTTAAATTGAAATAAATCAACATATACCTTTGGGTGACTTTAAAGTTTACAATATATTTATTTGATACACTTCTATATATTGCAAGATGATTACCAACTTAGCATTATCTAACACCTGCATCATGTCACATAATTATTTCTTTTTTTGTGGTGAGTATATGTAAGGTCTCTCAGGCAGCAAGTTGGAAGTGTACAATAGAGTGTTGCTAATTATAATTACTGTGCTGTGTATCAAACCTCCATAACTTATTCATTTTTAGGTTGCAAGTTCATATCCATTAACAACATCTCCTCAATTCCCCCACCCTCAAGTCCTTGGTAACTACCATTGTACTCTCTCTGTTTCTACAAGTTGGACATTTATAAATTCCATATTTTTGTGTTATCAAAGAGTATTTATCTTTCTCTTTCTGGGTCATCTCACTTAGCATAATGCCATCAAGGTCAATCCATATAGTTGCAAATGACAGGATTTCCTTCTTTCTCATGCAGAATAACATCCGTGTGTGTGTGTGTGTGTGTGTGTGTGTAAATTTATATATATATATATATATATATATATATATATATATATATATAAATTTATTTCACATCTGGACCCAGGTTGTTTCTTAACTTGGCTATTGTGAATAATGCTGTAATAAACATGGGACTTCAGATATCCATTTGATACCTTGTTTTTATTTTCTTTGAATGTATATCCAGAAGGAAGATTGTTGGATCATTGGTTCTATTTTGAATTTTCTGAGAAAACTTCCATACTGTTTTCCACAGTGGCTATACTAATTTACCTTTCCATCAACAGTGTACAAGGGTTTACTTTTCTCCATATTCATCACAACATTTGTTATCTGTTGTCTTCCTGATAAGAGCCATTCTAACAAGTGTGAGGTGATAGTTCAATGTGTTTTGATTTGAGATTTTTCTAATAATTAGTTATGTTGAGCATCTTTTTTATTTTTTTAAATTTATTTAAAAATTTTTATTGTATTTCTTCCATTACCATTTATTCCCCTTATACCCACCTCCCTCCTGCAATCACCACATTGTAGTTCATATCCATGAGTCCATTTTCCTTTTTACTGATCCCTCCAGCTCACAACCCACCCCCACCCAGCTCTGAACTGGCAGCCTGCTCTCTGAGTCTGTCTCCATTTTTCTTGTTAGTTCGGTTTGTTTATTATATTCTGCATATGAGTAAAATCATAAGGTAATTGTCTTTCTCTGATAGGATTATTTCACTTAGCATAATGTTCTCCAGGTCCATCCATGCAAAGTACGAAATTTCCTTTTCTTTTCTTTTTTTCTTTTTCTTTCTTTTTCTTCCTTCCTTCCTTCCTTCCTTCCTTCCTTCCTTCCTTCCTTCCTTCCTTCCTTCATTCCTTTCTTTCTTTCTTTTTTAACAACTGAGTAGTATTCCATTGTGTAAATGTCCCATAGTTGTTTATTCCATTCATGTACTGATAGACACTTGGGTCACTTCCATATTTTGGCAATTATAAATAACGCTGCTATTTATGTTCTGCAATGAACATAGGGGTGATTACGTTCTTTCAAATTAATGCTTTGGATTCCTTGGGATATATTCCCAGAAGTGGTATTGCTGGGTCAAAAGCCAGATTCATTTTTAATTTTTTGAGGTATCTCTACAGTGCTTTCCACAGTGGCTGCACTAACTTGTATTCCCATCAACAGTGCCAAAGGGTTCCCCTTTCTCCATACCTTCACCAGCACTTCTTGTTTGCTGAAATACCATCAGCATTTCTCTGATGATTAGTGACATTGTACATCTTTTCATATGTCTATTAGCCATCTATATGTCCTCTTTGGAGAAGTGTCTATTCTCTTTGCACATTTTTTAATTGGATTGTTTGTTTTTGTTGGTTTTGAGTTTATAAGTTTTTAAAATAAATTTTGGATAGTAACACCTTATCAGATATGTCTCTGAATATGTTCTCCCATATCAGTAGGCTGTCTTTTTTTTATGGTTTCTTTTGCTGTGCAAAAGCTTTTTAGTTTGATGTAGTCTCCTTTGTTTATTTTTTTCTTTTGCCTCCCTTGCCTGAGGAGATATATCAGAAAAATTGTTGCTATAAACAACATCTGAGATTTTCCTACCTATGTTTTCTTCTAGGGTTTTTATGGTTTAGGGTCTAACATTTATGTACCAGTTGGTCATTTAGAGGTCTTCTTTGGAATAAAAAGTTTACTGAGTTCCCCTGCCAATTTTTTAATCAAGTTGTTATTTTTGTTATTGAGTTTGATGGGTTATTTATATATTTTAGATATTAACCCCTTAAATAATATGTGGCTTGTAAATATCTGCAAATATTTTTTTTCCTATTCCATAGGTTTCTTTTCATTTTACTGACTGTTTTATTATGCAAATTTCTTTTAGTTTGTCGTTGGCAAACTTTTTAATTTTTTTCCTTGTGTTTTTGGTGTCATATCCAAAAAAATATATCACTAAGACAAATGTCATGGAGTTTTTTCCTTGTGTTTTATTCTAGGATTTTTACATTTTCAAGTATTACATTGAAGTCCTTCATCCACTTCAATTTAATTTTTTTGAGTGGTACGAAATAGGGATAAGATTTTACTTTTTCTGTGTGGTTATCCACTTAGGCAACACTAGTTTTTGAAAAGAATATCTTTTCTCCATTAAGTGCCTTTATTCCCTTGACAGATATTTGTTGAGCATACATTCAGAGGTTTATTTCTAGGCTCTCTATTCTGTTACATTGGTCTATATGTTGATTTTTATTCTAATACAATAATGTTTTGATCACTATAATTTTGTAGTATAGTTTGCAATCCAGAAATGTGATATCTCCAGCTTTGTTCTATTTTTTGTCTCAAGATTATTTTGTCTGTTTAGAGTCTTTTTTTTTGTTTCATCTAAGTTTTAGTATTTTTTCAATTACTGTGAAATATGTCTGGAATTTGTGTAAGGATTGCATTGAATCTCAAAGGGCTTTTTGTAGAATATGAACATTTTAACAACTTAATTATTCATGTCCATTTACTTGTGTCTCCTATAATTTCTTTTATCAAAGTCTTACATTTATTTTTGTACAGATATTTCACTTCATTAAGTGGAGTGAGGGGTGAGGGGGAAGAAGAATTGGGCAAAAAGGAAAAAGGACTTATGGGCATGGACACTACGGTGGTGATTGCTGGGGGAAAGGAGGATGAACTGGTAATGGAAAAATATAATATAAATTATATATTTTAAAAATTAAAAAATAATTCATAAATATTTTATAGTTTTTGATGATGTTGTAAATAAGATATTTTCCATTACTTTTTCAGATATTTTCTTTTTTCTGTATAAAAATACAGCTGATTTTTATATGCTAATTTATTGATTAGTCCAATAGGGTTTTGGTTGAACTTCAGGAGTTTCTTTAATGTAAGATCATATCATCTGTAGATAATGACAACTTTACTTTTTTCTTTTCAATTTGGATACTTTTTATTTCTCTTCTTTGTTTGATTGCTCTAGCATGGACTTCCAGTACTATGTTGGATAAGAGTGGTGAGTATGGGCAGCCTTAACTTGTTTCTGACCTTAGAGGGAAAGCTTTCAAACTTTTCATGGACTATAATGTTAATTCTGAATTTTTCACATATGGCCTTTATTATGTTGAGGTATACTTCTTTTATACCGAATTTGTTTTGAATATTTGTCATGAAAAAGAAAATGCTTCATTTTTGTCAAATACTTTTTCTGCATCTATTGAGATGAACAAATGATATTTATCATTTATTCTATAATGTGGTAGATCACATTTATTGATTTGTATATTTTTAATTCTTCTTGTAACCTAGGGATAAATCCCACTTGGGCATGGCTATGAGATTATTTTAATGTGCCATTGGATTCAATTTGATAATAGCATCCTGAGAATTTTTGAATCTATGTTCATCAGAGATATTGCTCCACCATATATTTTTTTTATACTGTCATCATTTGGCTTTGATATCAGGGTATTCTGCCCTCATAAATTGATTTTCAGTCAATTCTCTTAAAATATTTGGAAGAATGTGAGAAATATTGATATTAATTCTTCCTTAAATGTTTGGTAGAAATCACTCATAAAACCATCTGGTCCTGAGCTTTTTTCTATGTTGGGAGGTCTTTTTTATTACTGGAACTTACCCATTTCATTTAGGTTATTCAATTTATTGGTATATAATTGTTCATAATATCCTGTTATGGTCCTTTGTATTTTGTGTTGTCAGTGTAATGTCTTCTCTTTCATTTTAAATATTTATTTCTATCCTCCTCCCTTGTTTATTGGTTTAACTAAAGGTTTGTCAATTTTGCATATGTTGAAGAAAATGACTCTTGCATTCATTTATGTTTCTATTGTTCTTCTTTTTTTTTACCATGAAACGGTGTTGCATTTATTTTACATTTAACATAATGAGAAATGATTTTTATTTTTCCAAGCAACTGGAAAACTCTAGTTCAATTGATCTTATGGATGAAATAAACATGGCATTCTTCTCCCCAAATAGCTACAAAAGAAAACCCATTTATATGATTTCATTTATGTAAATTATACTTGATGAAGGACACAAATACATGTTTACAGACCAATAAGGCTTCACATTCAGAAGGCTGGGTGGCTGTTTACCATAGTCTGGGAAGAGCCTAGCTAATTGCCCATAAAAGAAACATTTTTGTTAACTTGTCCTTAACAAGTAATATTGAACTTTCTGCAGTAATACCTTAACTAGAATAATCCTTCCATCAAAAAAATTTGCAGTTTATATATGTTTAAAGATTTATTTTTGCATGATTTCTAATAGTTTCCTACAAAAGATCTTAAATGGCAGTAAAAATAAATTAGTGCTTAATAACTAACATATGAAACAATTTAAATAATTTCCTCATCTTTCCCAAATTACCTATGCTTTGCACCTCCTGAATGTAATATTTTCCTATTGTTTTCCTAGTGTCTATTTCATTTCTGCTCTGATATTTATTATTTATTTTCTCTACTAAGTTTGGGCTTAGGTTTTCTTCTTCTAGTTCATTGAGACATGAAGTTCAGTTGTGTTTATGTAATTTTTTTTCTTAACCTAGGCATCAGACACTATAATCTGCCCTCTAAAACTGCTTAAGTGGTATCCCATAAGTTTTTATTTTATTTTTTTAAATAAAAATGTTTTTATTTAAAATAAAAATTTGTATTTTTATTTTAGTTTGTCTCAAGATATTTTCTGATTTTCTTTTAGATTTCTTTTTCGGCCCACTGTTGTTGTTTTTTTTTCCTGGAGTGTGTTATTAATGTTCATGTATTTGTGAAATTTTTAGGGTTTTTATTATTATCCATTTCTATTTTCATGCAATTAAAAAGATATTTGGTATGATTTCACTCTTCTTAAACATAATAAAATTTATGTGGCCCACTGTATAATCTGTGCTGAAGAATTTTTTGTGTGCCCTTAAGAAGAATGTATATTCTGTTTCTGTTGGATAACATGTTCTGTAAATATTTATGTCTATTCGGTCTAAATGACTATTCAAGCCAAACTTTTCCTTGTTGGTTTTCTATCTTTATGACCTATCCGTTGCTAAAAGTGGGGTATGACAGTCTTTTACTATTATTGTATTGACATCTATTTTTCCATTGAGATCTATTAGTATTTTCAACTTCAATCACTCCAATACTGGAAAGATACATACAACTGTTGTATCTTCTTAATAAGCTGACCCCTGTATCACAATATAATGATCTGCTTTGTCTCTTGTTACCATTTTTGGATGAAAATCTATTTTGTCCGACATAAGTGAAGCTACCTCACTTTCTTTGGAAAAAGAAAATCTTTTTTCATTCCTTCTTTTTGGCTATATGTGTGTTTTTATAGCTGAAATAAATCTTTTGTAGGCAACATATTATTGGATTTTGTTGTTTTAAAAATTTATCTATTCAGTCACTCTGTACCTTTGGACTGGTGAATTTGATACATTTATAATTGGAATAATTATTAATATGTAGTGATTTACTAACAGCATGTTATTAATTACTTTCTGGCTGTATTATAGTTACATTATTTTTTCTTTGTTTCTGAATGCCTTTTTGTATTGATGATTTTCTTAGGTGATATGCTCTGATCCCCTTTTCTTTATCTTTTGTACATCTTTTTAGGTCTTTGCTTTGTGAATATTATAAAGTTTAATGAAAAAATCTTATAGATAAAACAATTAATTGTAAGCTGGTAGTAACTGAACTTTAATCACATACAGAAGCTTTATACTTCTGCTCTCCCCTTTTATGTTTTGATATTACAATTTATATCATTTAATATTATATATTTTACAAATTATAATAGCTATAGTTTTTAATAATCTTTTCATTAACACTATGTTTAGATATTAACACACCATCCTATTACAGAATCAGAGTTTTCTATATATAAATCTATATTCACATTTATCTGTGTGTTGTAGATTTTCCATGTGTTTTCATGTTGCCAATCTGTCTTTTCATTCTTGTTTGAAGAAATCCTCTTAGCATTTCTTGCAAGGCAGGTCTGGTGATGAGTTATTTCAGCTTTTGTTTGTCTGAGAAATAATACCTGAAAAATAACTGCAAGATAAATATTCCTGGCTCTTCCTTTTTCTTTCAACACACTGAGTACATTTTTCCATTGCTTTCTGGGTTGCAGGCTTTCTGCTGAGAAGTGTGATGACAGCCTAATAGGGGTTCATGTGTAGGTTACAATTTTTTATTTTCATTCTGCCTTTAGGATTCTGTCTTTGTCTTTAATTTTTGACAGCTTTATTATAACGTGTCTAGAGAGGGTCATTTTGCATTGAAAACTAAAATGATTTATTAGCTTTTTGAACTTGAGTATCCAAGTGTCTCCCCAGGTGTGAGAGGTTCTTACATATTGTTTCTTTTAATAAATTTGTATCCCTTCCTCCCTCTTTTCTCCTTCTGAGATTCAATTATTTTAATATTTATACATTTGATGGTTACAATAGATCATGCAGATTTTCTTTTTGATTTTTTAGTTCTTGTTTTCTCTGTCTTCCTTTGACTGGGTTATTTGGATAGATGCCAGTGTTTAGTAAAAAGGGAAAACAACAAGGAGGGATGGCGATAACATGATGTTGATGTCTTAGTGGTTAGAATTTCTTTTTACATTAGATACCTTATTAGGATAATAATATTTAACTGACTTAGCAAATTTTTTTAATTGTTTAACATCTGTAAAATAAGAAAGTGAATTGAATCATTGAAACAACCATTCTTTATTTTAAACCTATTTTTTGTCATTGTCATTGTTTTATTTGCTTTTTTCCAGTTCAAGGTTTAATAGAAAGGAATAAAGTATGGAAAGAAAAATAAAAGAGAGAGAAGATGGATGAATGATGTGGGATTGTGAGAAGAGGACTTTCTGATCCAAGGACCCTAGGTAGCCATATGCCACCTAATTACAGTCTCTTTACTATGAACATTGGGACTAGGTACACGGAAACCAGGGGAGCATTGCACTGCTTGCTCAGCCAGCAATTTCCCTTTAAATGACAAAGAATATTAAAATAAGATGTTCTACAGTCTTTATAACTTTCATTGTTTGAAAAAATTCTTATGCTTCATACTTTTTACTCTACAATGTACCTAATTAAGGATGAATGAATATGAAGTATTATTAATATTGAGAATTACCTAATTAAAGATGGATAAATACAAAAGTAATATTAATATGAAGAAAATACCAATTATTCATATAGTTTATCAGAACATGCAAAAGTTTTGACTTGAAAAGAGCCAACTATCCCATAACTGAGAAAAAGCGTTAGCAATATATGAAGAGCTTTTAGACAGAATCTGAAAAGGCTCCGAAATGTCTCTCTTAAGAAATTCTGATTTAGTATCTTTAAGAACTTCTATACCTTTCATTGTGAAACTATAAGTTCAAGTTACAAATGCAGATGAAAAACCTGCAAAACATTACACCATGCATTGATAAAAATCATTATTGTGGAAAGCTGAACATAAATTATAATTTTACTTTTGATAAAGTAGTTTCAGTTAATAGATAATTTCAACAAATACCTATAATACAACGGAGAAAATAAACTAAACCCCGAAGAGGAGTCTCAAGTGTTGGATAGCTGTGACTCTAGGTACAAACATCATTTTTTTGTTATGAATAGAAATTTACTGCTTATTTCAGTAGTTAACTGAGGATTCTACATCTGATTGAAAAGATAAAAGGCAAAATAAAGACTTTTTCAACTGAATAAAAGCTAAGAAAAAGCTCTGTCAACAGACATGAGTTATAAAAAATGTTAGAAGTCATCAAATTGAAGAAAATAACACCAGATGGGTACTTTGATTTACAAAAACAATATAGAGTGTTGAAAATGGCAATATATGCATAAATACAATTTTCTCATTTTTTAAGGATTTTTTTAAAAGACAAATGCTCAAATCAAAATTGAGTAGCTATATCATCAGGTTACAAAATTCATTGAAGTAAAAATTTGAAAATTATAAGGAAAAGTTAGTAGATCAAAATATACAAGGTCTCAATTTTTCCAAATAAAACATTTGAGATTTATGACCTTTCTCTCTCTATATAATAAATACATAATAAATAAATATATATTTAATAGATAATAAATATGTGTTTGTATATATAAATACATGTAATAAATATATATAATAAATATATGTGTGTATACACACACACGTGTGCACGCGCGCACACACACACATGCACGCACATATAGTCTGTCTGGAAAAGGTCCAACCATTGTTAATAAAATGAGAATGGTTTGTGTGACATTGATGCAACCTGGCAGCCAAGAAGGGTGGGTTGGGATGTGCATGCATGAACAATGATGACTTCACTGTACTAGTCAGTGGGGATGGTAGATGCTGTTAAGTGAGCATGTGTACTATGTGGTCATCGCATTCAAAATGACTGAGCAAGTAGAACAAGAAATCTGCATCAAATTTTTCATTAAGCTTGAACATTTCTCCATGGGAACTATTCAGATGATTCAGAAGGCCACAGCAATGGGCAACTGGTGACTGGCAGCTTCATCACAACAACGAGCTTGCTTCGTATTACATCTTTTGCAGGGTTTTTTTGAGAAACATCAAATTACCCAGGTGACTCAGCCCCCTACTGACCATATTTGGTGCCCTAAGACCTCTGGCTTTTCCCAAAACTAAATCACCTTTGAAAGGGAAGAGATTTCAGACCAATTGATGAGATTCAGGAAAATGTGACAGGGGCGCTGAAGGCAATTGGGAGAACTGTGTGAGGTCCCAAGGTGCCTGCTTTGAAGGGGACTGAGGTATCATTGTCCTATGTACAATGTTTCTTATATCTTGTATCTTCTTCAATAAATGTCTCTATTTTTCATTGTACATGACTGGATACTTTCTGGACAGACCTTGTACTATAGACAACAAGCAATAAAACTGTAGTATTTACTTAATAATGTAAAGCAAGATTAAAGCTATTAAGGCTAAAAAATTCTTAATGAAAATGCTTAACCAAAAATGACAATGAAAAAAAGAAATAAAAAAATAGATGGGGCAAATAGGAAATAAATTACAAATGGTAAACAAATTCAATTAGATTATTAATGACTTTAGATACAAATAATTTATTCCAATTAAAAGGCAGAAATTATCAGTCTCTATAAAGAATGATGACTCAAATATATCCTGTCTAAAATAAATGCTCTTTCAGTATAAAAATACAAATAGGTTAAAAAGTAAAAGGTGAGAAAAGATATACCATAAAAATACTAATCCTGAGACAGCTCAAGTGACTACATTAACATTCATAAAGATGAAATTCAGAACAATAAATATCATAATGAATATAGAGGAATATTTTATAATAATGAAAGGAAGAGTTTATTTAGAAAATAGAACAATCTTTAACATATAAAATTATAATTTTTAATATCCTTATTAATAATTGAAAATAAGCAAAAACCCATAAAACTAAAAGAATAAAGAGACAAATCCACAATTTTAATTTGAGGTTTCAAAATTCCTTTTTAAGTAATATATAAAACAAGTAGACAGGCTGAGAAGGAATACAGAAAAACTAGAAAAACATTATAACAATGAGCTAATTGACAGTATGGGAGCCCTGTACCCAGCAACAGCATAGTTCAATACTCTTTTCAAGTAAAATAAAAGATTTACCAATATAGACTGCATGTTGGGTCATTAAAATTTTCAAATATTTAATAGAATTATAACCATATAGAGCATTTTCTGACTAAAAGTGATATAAATTATAAGTCAATATCAATAAGATATCTGAAAATCTCCACATTTTGGGAGATTAAGCAATACAACAGTAAAAACATACAAACAAATATATCCTTTAAATTTTTCTCATTGTTATTTTAAAAATTTTATTGTTGTTCAATTATAGTTGTCCCAATTTTTCCCCCATTGCTCTCTCCCATCCCATGAAATTTTGACATATGCTACAACATGGATTAATCTAAAAGGTATTATACTAAGTAAAATAAAGCAGTCATGAACAGGGCAAGTATTGTATGGTTCCATTTACATGAAGTACCTAGAGTAGACAAATTTATAGAAACAGAATTTCGAATGATGGTTGCTGGAGGCTGAAGAGAATGAGGAATGCATGTTCACTGAATGCAGAGCTTCAGTTGCAAAGACAAAAAAACTTCTAAAGATGTTGGTGATGTTACACAAAATGTGAATGAATGAACTTAAATGTACTAAACATTTAAAATGGAAAATTTTTATAAAATAATAAATTAGACACCTGAAACTTATATAATGTTAATCAACGTTACCTCAATAAATAAATTTTTAAAAATTTAAGGTGAATTTTTTATGATGTATATTTTACTACTTATTTTTATTTTTAGATTTTATTTGTATATTTTTAGAGAGAAGGAAGGGAGGGAGAAAGAGAAGGAGAGAAACAGCGATGTGAAAGAGAAACATTGGCTGTTTGCTTCCTGCACCTACCCAGCTGGGCACCTGATCCACAATCCAGCCATGTGCCCAGATTGAGACTCAAACCAGTAACCTTTCAGTTTGCAGGCTGACACTCAGTCCACTGAGCCATACCAGCCAGGACATAATTATCACAATTTTTTAAAATGTTAAGTCTCTGTCCATTACCATTTATCCCCTCTACAACCATATCCACCTCCCTCTACCCTCCTCCCCCCAGCAATCACCACATTGCTATCTACGTCCATGAGTCAGTCTCTCTCTCTCTCTCTCTCTCTCTGTCTTTGTTCATTTATTGATGGACTGGTGGATGGAGACTTGACTTGCAGTGGTGAACACATAATACAGTGTATTGATAATGTGTGGTGGAATTGTGCACTGGAAACATGTATAATTTGTTGACCAGTGTCATCCCAATAAATTCAATAAAAAAAAAAGGGAACTGTGAGAAATAAATTTCTGTTCTTTAATTTAAAACACACACACACACACACACACACACACATATATATATATAAATTAGTGGTTACTAATGATAACAGCAGAAATTTTAAAAATGTTGATATTAAATAGAATGTAATTATTTTATTTCAAGTAAACATATGATCTTTTGCAGAAATACCACTTATAGGAAAAATCAGCTTTTTAAGGAGAAAATGGTATTGCATATTTTTAAAATCACCCCAACAGCAACTGAGATGAATAAAAAGCAGGTCATTATAGCTTTTTCCAACAAATTGCACCCATAGATTTCTTTAATGTGCCTATAAAATCCATATGTTTATTAACTCGAAAGAAGAAAGCAGTTTCAGTATTTTATTCTAGTTTACAACTTTTCTTCCAGTAAATGAAATAGTGGTGTAGAGCAAAGAGCCTCATATGTTCATTTCTTTTTTATATATATATTTTTTCATTTGGCAAATTTTCTTTCAGTGGGGAGAGAAGTTGTCTCACAAACAAGAGAGTTTGATTGACCCTGATAACTAATCAGACCAATTGAACTCCTGCCATAAACCAACATGCTATCTTTAACATTGTTTTGATATGTTTCAATCCTAAGGAAAACATTTTCTTAACTGAACTAATAAAATTTTAAAACATTTATCATCAAAAAGCTTTAGAACAAATAATGATTTTGCTGGTTCCAAGAATATACATCGATATGGAGAAAGAATTACCTACGTGAAAAGAGATTAAGCTTTGTTTACTTTCCACAAGCCAGGAGTAAGTGGGATCCTGAGTGAGCAGGCAGAAGACCTTGAATAGGCAAGTCTGGGAAATTGAGTGATCAGGTGAGGGGCCCTGAGTCAGCAGGTAAAAGACTCTAAGTGAGCAGAGGAAGCATGCTGATTCAGTAGGAGAGGGCAGTGAGCAAGTTGGTACCATTGGTGCGGGTGTGCACACTGAATTAGCAAGTGGGACACACGGACTGTGAATACGTGAGGGACACTGCGTGATTAGACACGAGACGCTAAGTGAGCAGATGAGGACCCTGACTGACCATAGTGTGTTACTACACCACACATTTTTCCACATCTAATTAAATTTGTTAAATATTTCTTTTTGGTAGCCATTTACATGAAGTTTAATTTCTGTGAGTGCAGTAAAACCTTGAAAATGTCTTTATTTACAATTTTTGTAATATTTTATCCTGTTCCTCGTGTAGTGGTCTTGAATATCTAAACTGTCAGTGAGCTTATTAGGAGCCATGTCTCCCTAGACCAATGAATGCCCTCTTTTCAGCTCTGTGACTTTAGTTTTTATTTTGAGTGATTCTCATCTGCATTTTTAGACTTGCCTGGCAGACTGCCATCCAAACATGCATTCCCATCCACAGTTCCAAATTAATTTGCTGAAAAGGATGCTCTTGCTACTTTGTATATACTTCTCTGCCAAGCCTAGCCCTCCAGCATTTTTCATCTTTGTAGGTGACACGACTACTTACACAGCTGCCAAAAGCAAAGCCCTGAGTCATCTTTGAGTCCCCGCCATCAAAGCTGACACTGAATCACTAATGAAGCACAGTAAATTGTATCTCCTTAACGAATTAAATGTTTTTCATTATTTCTATTTTTACATTTCTTTAGTTAAGTCTTTAATTCTCTCTTTCCTCGGAAAGGGAAAAATTATCGTGTTATTTTAAGAGTGCCAGTGGAAAAATTGGTTTTCCGTATGGGAGAATATAAAACATATACAATTATTAATTAATCTGAGATAGACTATAGATCTAAATGTGAAAGATAATAATGCTTAACAAAGAAGCATAAGAAACTATTACCATGGCTTTTCTGGTCTTGAATAAGACAAAAAAAGACATTATAATAGATTTTATTAAAATAAATTCTATTCCTTAAAAGATACCGTTAATAGAGTTTAAAACACAGCAAGCTACAGCCTGAGAAAACATACTTGCAATATCTACCCCAGGAGTTGTGCTCAGATTATGTACCTCAAAATTAATAATAAAAAGATAACCCAATTAAAAATTATAGAAAGATTTTAATAGGCCTTTACAAAAGGGATATCTAAATGGCCAATAAGCTTAAATAAAGATATCTGAAGTAGTAATTCATCAGGAAAATGCCAGCTAAAATCCTTATTAGAGATGATGTAGCAATACACACTAAAATAAAGTTCACAAGGCTGTCAGTATTAAGTGTTGACAAAGCTGCAGAATTTTCTTAGATGGCTGGTGGTATATAATTTGACTGAATTATTTTAGAAAACTCTTTTACTATATTAAGTTAAATAGTTGCTTATTTTATAATCTGGTAATTTTGTCCCTTTTTATGCAAAGAGAAATAAGCATGTTATGTCCATTAAAAGATATGTACAAAAATATTTGTCATAGCTTTACTGATAATGGGTGCAAACTGGCAATAACCAAAAGGTTCATCAACAAAATAATGGATTAAGGTATACAAATAAAATTTTAAAAAAAGAAGAAGAGAGAACTGCTACATGCCACAGCGTGGATGAAATTCCCAGACGTAATATGGAGCAAATGAAGCTAAACATAAAGAAATATATACTGGGTTATTACATACACATGACATTTAATATCAGGTATAAAGAGCCAAAGTCAGAAAAGTAGTTACTTATTTTAGAAGGAAGACTATTGGCTGGAAAACATGATGCACATTATGAGTCCTGGAGACATTCTCCACTCAGAATTGTGGAAACACTGGTGACCACAGAAGTTTGGTAATTAATTCATGTGTGTCATGAGATGAAAAAGGTTGTAAATCAGTGCATTAGAGTAATAATTATGTCCTATGGTATGTCTTTTTATAAATTTTCCCCAAATATTTTCATTAACTTAAAACCTTAAGTTGCTAAGTTAAATTAAATGATGGACATATATTGAATATCTAGATTATTTTTAAATAAAATAAAATACTGACACATTTATCATTGAACATAGGTTTATCTGCATTTGGATTTCTTTTACAAAATAAATATATTGGGATCTATTAATGTGTAAACATGTTTTGTGCCACATTGAAAAAAATCCTGCAAGGAAGGCTATACATCTAGACATTATGAAATATATTTATAAGTCTGCCAATCCACAAAATGGTAATATAAGAAATAGTCCAAAATTGTTTACATTTTAGTTTCACTAGGAATTAAGTATTATAACGGTTAAGAATTCTAATCAATATATGTAATTAAAACTACTTAGAAATAATAAGGGTATAATATTATACCCTTATTATTATTATAAATAAATATAATAATAATAATAATAGCAAGCAACTATTTATGAAAAATAGGTAAGGAAAAAGAATGATTGATTGTTTCAAAATAAGAAAACGTGAAAAGGGGAAACTGCAGAAGGTTTGAGGAAAAATAATCTTGGGGAAAAAATATTACACATAGTTCAACTAGCTAAGGTAGAATAAAATTAATTATATTTTAAAAATGAGTTTCAATATCAAAGAGATGTTAAATTAACTAGGCTTATTTAATATGTTAAATTACATGAGGAGCATTGTCAAATATAAAATGATAATGTCTGTTTTATGTTGTATTTGTCTGGCTTTTTCTCTCAGCATGTTTTGTGATTCATCCAAATTGTTTTAAGTATCAGGAACTCATTGCTTAGGATTTTGTTCTTGCTGTTGCTTGAGTATTCCACAGATCGTTTATATACTTAACCACTGAAACATTTTTATTATTTCCAGCTTTGGTTTTTTTGAATTAAGCTTCTATGAATACTCATATACAAGTATTTGTATGGTTCATGTTTTCACTTCCTTTGGGTACTTAAAAGTAAAATTCACTTTTTTGAATAAAGCTGCTATGAATACTCATGTACAAGTGTTTGTATAGATTATGTTTCACTTCCCTTGGGTAAATACTTAAAAGTAAAATTGAAAGACTATGTGATAGATATGTCTTTAAGTTATAAGAACTGTTGGACTGTTTAAAAAAATTATATAATTTCACATTCTCACAAGCAATGTGTTAGAATATCAATTGCTACACAGGCTACCCAATCAGTATTTTTATCTTGGTTATTATAGCCTATGAATATTAATATCTCCTTATAGTTTAAATTTTTATTTTCTGGATAATTAGTGGTTCTTACTACCTTATAATATGTATATAGTACAATATATGGTCTGTTGTTTGTATCCTGACAATTAAATTGTAAGAGTTCTTCACACAGGATGCAGCAAAAGTAAGTTTATAGTTGTGAGTAACAAAACACAAAGTTTATTATTGTATATTTATTATGATATTATTTTCCATATGAACAACTATAAACCTGCATATTATCTATGAAAGTATTTGGTCAAATTAATGTATTGCAGATAGTAATTCTACTTCTTCATGTTGTCTTTTGGAGTGTTTTTAAATTTGATGAAGTTTATTTTATCAAATTTCTATTTGTAGTTTGTACACTTGTTATGTCCTACTGAAGAGATCTTTGCCTACTCTAATGTCAAAAGATTATTTCTTCTATGTTTTCCTCTAGGAATGTTACAGTTTCATAGTTTTAATTTTTATTTAAGGTGTGAGGTAAGCAGTGGTAGTGATTGTTATTCCTTTATTGATATAAAGAAAATCACAGTACTGTTTATTCAAAAGAAATTCATCTATTTGCACATTGCAATACTTTTATAAATTAATTTTTTCAACACTTCATTCCCTATTGACATCTCTGTGAAAAAATAAGGTCTCAAGAAGGTAATATATATCCTTGAAAACTTTAAAAGAAGGTAGTGTTATGTCCAAGATGATTTGGCTATCTCATGTTTTCTTCATATAAATTAAAAAATTGGATTCCAGCAAGATGGCAGAGGACTGAGTGGAAGTCACACTGACCTCCCTGGACCAATCTGGAATTGTCCAACTAAACTGTGGAGAAATCACCCAGAAAAAAACTGAACAATAGTAAGAGAGGAGTCTTATAACCTCGGACAGACAGAAGAATCAGCTTTGGCACAATCTGACTGGTAAGGAGTGTGGTGGAGACTCGAGAAGGCAGGTGGGGTACCGACGGGTGGCAGCACCAGAGGGATATTTAAGCAGCTAGTTGGATCCCCCTCAGAAGAGTGGGGTCTAAAGCATAAGTGGAGATCCCCAGTCTGCAGCAACAGAGCCCAAAAAGTACCCAGAAAAGAGCCAGTGGTGAAAAGCAGCAGGATTGCTCTCTGCCAAAGACAGATGGCTGGAGACGCAAAGAGCCGTTTAAAGGGCCAACGCATAAATTTTCATTTGCAGGCCCTTACCCTGGTCTCCAGCAAAGGGCGGGGGAGGGGGGCAGAGTGGGCTATAGACACCCGAGGAGAGATGGAGGAAAGAGGCTTTGGGGAGAGAACTGAGAGAGTGACCACTGGGATCCCATTGCTCAGTCATCCCCCTCACAGCAGCAGCCATCTGGCCCAGGAAGACCACTTACCTGAGGCAGCAACAGTGGGAGAGGACACAGTGGCCCCTCCTCTAGGAGGGACTCTTCCCAGACCCTGTTGTTCTTAAGCCTGACTGCTGAGTACAGAGTGGCCTCCACAAATAGTAGATCCCTGGCAGGGTGGGGACGGTGGGCAGAGGGGACTAGGGACGGGGCTTTGGGGAGGGAGCTGAGAGAGTAGCTGCTGGGATACCCGGCTGAGTCATCCCCACTATGGCAGAAGCCAAGTGCTTAAGTAGACCACTCCCCTCTGAGCACCTGTGAGGGGAAACAATACCCCGACCCCAGGAGGCATTCTGTCCCGCAGTGTGGCACTTAAACCTGACTGCTAAGTGCAGAGTGACTAATTAACAACTGAAGGAGACAGCCACAGACAGTAGATTCCTGGAAGTCTCATATAGACTACCTAAGGTCAGACAGGGTCAACATCTGACATCACCAGAGGTGGACCCAGAAAGAAAAGATGGCAGTAAATACTAGAGGCTACCAAGATGAAATCCACTGTGGTCTTCTCCATGATTTGTGATATTTCCTGTACTACATAGGTTTTTAACATTCATTTCTGGTCCATCAAGTTTGTGCATATTAAGTCATTAGATTTTATACTAATAGTTTATTACTCTCCTTTATTATAGTAGTCTTAATCTCCTTACAGCCTTATTGATACTGGTTCATTTGCTGTTGATAGTGGGATTGCAAGGGGGAGTTATTTTTGAAGATGTGGGTTTGTTTCCTGGACTTTGTGGTTTTGTTCTGGCAGCACCTGACCAGAAACACACAAAACATGGTGGGCAGAGTAACCCTCAGTCAAGAAAAATATAACCAGGAAACATTGAAAGAAAAAAGGAACCGAGAATAATGAGAGGGAAGAAGGCAGGGGTAATGGGCGAAAAGAAAGGGAAGGGTTAAGGCAAGGAACCTGTATAAAGGAACAATGGACAAAGCCAAAGAGAGGATGGATTGAGGGTGGGAGGTGGGGGTGTGTGGGCAGGGGTAAGTGGTGGCAGGAAAACTGAGAAAACTGTACTTCAATAACAATAAAAAAAATTTTTTTAATCTGTTTCTCCATTTCTACAAAAATAATATTTAATGGAATTTTTTTAGATGCTTTTAACTCAATTAATTTGAGAATGTGCAAGTTTTTAATATATTGAGAGAAACATTGTTAAAATTTTCACAATCATGGTAAAATCATCTTTTTTTCACTCTAATTAATATCTTGTAGTGTTCAGTAAAGATCTTCCAAGTTTTGTTAATATTTTATCTAAAAATATTATGATTTGGATGTTAATTTAAAGTCTTATTTCCAGTACTTTTACTGATAGTCCATAAAACATTGAATATAATTATTTTAGCATACTAAGCATTAATTTTGTGAAATCATTGGATTTTATTAGTATTTCTAGTGGATAGACAATTTGCATATTAGTATTTTTTCATAAATGACCATAAATAACAGAGCAGTTTTACTTTCATATTTCTATAACTTTTATTTTTTTCCTTGACTTATTCCAGAGAATAAGACTTCATGTGCAATTTTGAATAAAAATGGTAAGTGTGGAAATCCTTCCATTTGTCCTAGTTTTAATGAGAAAATTTAGTCTCTCATTAATTCACTTTATCTTCTTTACATTTTTATTTTTTATATTTTTAAATATAATTTTTTATTGATATTCAATTAAACTTGTCTCCATTTTCCCAACACATCCTTCCACTGCCCCACCGACCCCTACCTCCTACCCTCAATCCTCCCCACCTTTGAATTTGCACATGGGTCCTTTGTGCATGTCCCTTGACTCCACTTCCCCTTCTTTCCCCCATTATTACCTTTCTCCTTCTTCTCTGGTTACTGTCAGTTTGTTCTTTATTTCAATGTTGCTGGTTATATTTTGCTTGCTTCTTTGTTTTGTTGATTAGGTTCCACTTATAGGTGAGATCATAAGGTATTTGTCTTTCACCCTCTGGCTTATTTCACTTAATATAATGCTCTCCAGTTCCATCCATGCTGTTGCGAAGGGTAGGAGTTCCGTCTTTCTTTCTGCTATGTAGTATTCCATTTTGTAAATATGCCATAATTTTCTGATTCTCTCATTCACTGACTGGCACTTAGTTTGCTTCCAGCACTTGGCTATTGTAAATCCTGCTGCTGTGAATACTGGGGTGTATAGGATCTTTGGAATTGGTGTTTTGGGATTCTTAGGGTATAATCCCAGCAGTGGAATTGCCTGGTCAGAAGGCAGTCCCATATTTACTTTTTAGAGGAAATTCCAAACTGTTTTCCACAGTGGCTGAACGGGTCTGCATTCCCACCAACAGTGTACTAGGGTTCCCTTTTCTCCACAACCTCACCAGCACTTGTTTGTTGATCTGTTTATGATGGCCATTCTGACTACTGTGAAGTGGTGTCTCATTGTGGTTTTAATTTGCAACTCTCTGATGGTAGTGATGCTGAGCATCCTTTCATATATTTCTGGGCCCGGTATATGTCCTCCTTGGAGAAGTGTCTGTTCAGGTGCTTTCCACATTTTTTAATTGGATTGTTGTCTTCCTGGAGTGGAGTCATGTGAGTTCTTTATATATTTTGGAGATCAAACCCTTGTTCGAGGTATGATTGGCAAATAAATTTTCCTATACAGTTGGTTCCTTTTTCATTTTATTAATGTTTTCTTTAGCCATGCTGAAGCTTTTTAATTTGATGAATTCAATTTGTTTATTGTTTCCTTTATGTTCCTTGCTCTAGGGGATATATTGGTGAAAATATTGCCGCATGGAATATCTGACATTTTCCTGCCTATGTTCTCCTCTAGAACTTTTATGGTGTCGCAACTTATATTTAAGTCTTTTAAACACCTTGAGTTTATTTTTTGTGTGTGGTGTAAGTTGGTGGTCAAGTTCCATTTTTTTGCATGTAGTTGTCCAGATCTCCCAAAATGATTTGTTGAAGAGGCTATTTTTACTCTATGCTCTTGTACCCTTTATCAAATATTAATTGACCATGGAGACATAGGTTTACTTCCGGCTCTCCATTCTGGTCCACTGCTCTATGTGTCTTTTCTTATGTCGTTACCAGATTGTTTTGATTAGTGGCTTTGTAATATATTTTGACATCAGGTATTGTGATACTTCCAACTTTGTTCTTCTTTTTCAAAATTTCTGAGGCTATTTGGGGTCATTTATGGTTCCATATAAATATTTGAAATGTTTGTTCTATATCTGTGAAATATGTCATTGGTATTTTAATAGGGATTGTGCTGAATCTATGAATTGCTTTGCGTAGTACAGACATTTTGATGATGTACATTTTTCTAATCAATAAACATGATATATGTTTCCATTTATTTGTGTCTTCCTTAATATCTTTCTTCAGTGTTGTGTAGTTTTCTGAGTACAGGTCTTTTACCTCCTTGGTTATGTTTTATTCTTAGGTACTTTATTTTTTTTATTGCTATAGCAATATTATCTAGAAGTTCACCTTGGACACCACTGTCCAGTGAGGATAACTTTAAAAGGCAAGATATTTTGAAAATACCTCATCTATCTGCTATACCAGCACTTTTCAGTAGAATTTCTGTGATGTTGGAATTATTCAATATGTGTATTACCTAATATGACAGTTTGTAGCAATTCCTGAAATGCTGCCCATATAACCCAGGAACTGGGTGTAAATTGTATTTAATTTTAGTTAGTTTAATCTTAAATAGTCACATGTGTCTAGAATCTACTGTACAGAAAATGAGATTTTAAAGAAAAGGATGGTTAAAAAATAAGGTGTTTAGTAGTGTCTACATCAGTATATGGTGAGATATGAAGTTTTTTACTGGATGACATAGAATCAGTTACACCAATCATACATGTACAAGACTAACTTCTGCCAGCTACAAGGAATACCCAAATCACTCTTAGCCAGAAGTAGGTCTTATCTATGCCTTAAGTGGTTTTATAGGATGAAATGAGGAACCCTAGTAGTCTCACATTACTCACAGTTGTCTTAAAGTTTTGGAGAAAAGAGGTCAGCATTTCCTGAGTACATTCTAATGACCAGCAGACATTGTGGGGACATGCCACAGGGTGGTTCTGAGATAATCTCTACCAAAAGTGCTTGGCAGATTGTAAAATTCAGGTAAGCTGCAGAAAGCTCTCAAATTTCCCAATGAATTTTTGAAACACACAATGCCAGCCTGTATATAATTACTGAACCTTTAGTCTTAGACTTATGCACACCAATATACTGTAAAACACCCATGTAACTAGCATCACCCTAATCAAAATGTAAACATCTGCACTGCATCAGAGATTCCTCGGATCCTCTTTGAAATCAATCTCTTCTTCTTGTACCCAGGCTTTCCGTCACTGTGGATTAGTTTTGTTTATTACCAAACTTCACATATATAAAATCATAGTTTATAGTCTTTTGGGTCTGACTTCAAATAAGCATTATATTTTGAGTTTTATTTATGTGTATGTGTATCAGTAATTCATTCTTATTTATCACTGAATAAGTGTACTTACTCCTTAAGTACAAGTAGTGTATGTGTATGTGTGTGTGTGTGCACATCTGCAAACATGCACCCAATCGCCTGTGTATTTTCAGTGGTCCTGAGTTCACACCTGAGAATAGAATTTCTGGGTTGCATGGTAAAACGTTCTTTACTGGAAAGTGTGTCAACAAATTAGAGAATTTTGATTATTTGAGACATAATTTAATCTTACATCCAATAAATCTCATAGAAGTATTATTTATATTATTTATATTTTATTATATGGTATTCTATTATAATGGTTTGTTTTACCTATGCTTGTTAATAGGTTCTGAACTACACAATTTATTATGGATGTAGATGTAATATAAAATAATAAAGCTGAAAACTTGTGTCTCTAAACCTTTCTTTTAAAATAAAAATTTACCTTTAGAGGATATGTATTTAGAGAAAAATTAATGAATAATTTATAGTTTCTGAAGTATTTTCACTGATATTACATAATTTCACTGGCACTTAATGCCATTTATTTATTTTATTTTATCCACTAATACAAAGTTGTATTATACATAACATATAGTTGCATTGTGAACAACTAACACCAAAAAGCTGGTTCATTCCCCAATAAAGTATAATAGTGATATTAAGTGCTATGCCTTTAATTACTATGATTTGACAAAAACCCTAATGTTTTCAACACAAAGACCCTCAACAATGTTAGACATTGGCACTGCAAGTTGGCTTTCCTTTTCTACAGAGAAATCACAGATGGTTGTCTTGGATAGAGGAAACTATCTCAAGAGACGCAAGAAGGGCAGCTAAATGACTTTTTGAGAAGTCTTCAGGCTGTGCAAGTGGCGGTAATCACAATTGGTTACTGAAGAACTTCCTACTTCCTGGCAGCTGGCTAATTTTTATCTTAAAGATGCCTATTTTATCTTGGCTCTTATCTTTAAATGATACCATATTTAAATTTTGGGGATTAGAAGAAAGAAACAGAAGTTTCAGCTGCTGAAAATTGAAAATCATTTCAAAGGCAAACACATTCCGCACAAACTTTAAATAAACAAAATCTCTTGTCTTACTGGACAATCAGCAGCACATTCATTACCTACCTTTCTAACTCATTTTTACCTCTGCATGTGCAATTCTGGTCATTTCTTCAAAGCTTCCTTTTTTGGGGGGCAGGGTTTCATCTGGACATTCAGTCAGAATATAGGACAAACTCACTTGTCTTTCTTATTTACATGAAGGCCTTTTTGCACAAAGTGCATTTTAAAAGTTTTAAAGTTAATAATGTTAAAAATAGCAAACTAATCTTTAAGATATCTTCCATAACTGGAAATAACACAAATGGATCTGGACAACTAACATTGCACAAATGTCTTGAATTTATTTGTATAAAATAAAATTAAGCATTATGTTTCCTTTTTTTCTTCTTCATTTCACGTTTGCTTTATTATTATGTACAAAAAAGAGCTGCATTATCAGAGACAACAGTAAGACAGCAGGACCAAACATGAGAAAATTAATCTCTGTGTCAGGACAGAACCAGAACTTTGTAGGACTTTGGCATTCCTACTCTTAAAAATATCATTCTTATGATATCAAATGATTTAACTTTATCCCATCCCATATTAAACTAGAATTTATGTGCTCTTATTTAAGAGTTGAATTGAATTACAACTAATTAACATAATATAATATTATATATACATTTAATGAAAGGTTTATTAAATTTTGTGGTTTTCTACTGATGTTATGGAGCTGCCCTACCTTCCTGTATACGTTTAGAATATCTTGTTGGTCCTGGACTACAGTGTTACTTAAAGTCTAATGGAAAAACAAGCTCTAAAGAAAGGTGTTAAGAATAAAATGGATACTGGCATATACATAACCCACCTGAAGAGCTAAGGTGGTGTTTCCCTTGTCTTTCTCACTTTGGTCTCAGGCATTATTTGCTTGAGGTCTTTTAATTGAAAACAGTTATTTTCTTTCTCTCTTTTTTCTTTCATTCTTAAAAAATAACACTTTTATTGTGGTAAAAAAATATACAAGACATACTGTCTTAAAATATTTTGTTGCCTTTTAGGAAACTTTTCATTTCTTTTTTTTCATTGTTGTTCAGTTATAATTGTCCCACCTTTCTCCCCATTGTTCTACGCTGCCCCACCACACCCCAGCTCCCACAGTAATCCCCCACCATTGTCCATACCCATGAGTCTATTATTCATGCTCCTTGGCTTTACAATTTTTAAGTGTACAACTCAGTGGCATTAGGTACATTCATACTCTTTTGCAACCATCACCATCATCCATCTCCAGAACCCTTCAGCTTGTGAAACTAAAATTCTCTATCCATCAAACACTTTTTCGCCATCCTCCTCTCTCCAGTCTTTGGAAACTACCATCTATTTTTTGTTCCCATGAGTTCCAGGTTCTTCATATGAGTGAAATCATAGGTATTAATCTTTTGTGACTGGATTATTTCACTTAACATATTATTCTCAAGGTTCATCCATGTTGCAAAATGAGTCAGATTTACTTCCCATTTAAGGCTGAATAACATTCCATTGTGTGTGTGTGTGTGTGTGTGTGTGTGTGTGTATGTGTGTGTGTGTGTGTGTGTGTAGGCAAAGCACCACATTTTGCTTATTTATTAATCTGTTTGTGGACAATGAATTGCTTTTACACTCTGGCTATTGTGAATAGTGCTGAAATGTTTATAGCTATAAATTTCCCCTTTAGAATTGTTTTTACTGTGGTCCATAAGTTTGGGTATGTTGAATTTTTATTTTCATTTGTTTCTAAGTATTTTCAAATTTCCCTTGTGATTTCTTCTTTGATACATTGATTGATTTAGGGGATGCGGTTTAATTTTCACAAATTTGTGAATTTTCTAGTTTTCTTTCTGTTATTGATTTCTAACCTTGCCTTGTGATCTGAGAAGATATTTCGTATGACCTATATTTTTTAAATCTATTGAGAATTAACTTTTGGCTTAACATATGACCTGAAAATCTAAAGAATATCACATGTGCATTGGGGCAGAATGCATATGTCATTGTTGTTGAATAGAGAGTCCTATGTATATGTGTCTGTTAGATCTAGTTTTATTGTATTGTACTTCCATTATTGAGAATGAGATATTAAAGCTTCCAACTATTATTATGAAAATGTCTATTTCCTTTCATTTTATCAATTTTGTCTTCATATATTTTGAAACTAACATCGTTATATGTAATTGTTATTATATATTTTTGTTGTATTAGACCTTTATAAATAGATAATATTCTTCTTTCTCTCTTGTAATCTTTTTTGTTTTAAACTCTATTTTGTTTATTAGAGCTACCCTGTTTTCTTTTAAACCAATTTGCCACTGCATATAAGTATCCATCCTTCACTTCAAATCTAGTTGTGTCTTTGGATCTAAAATGAGTCACTTGTAAACATAAATAGTTGGGTTATCTTTTTTATTAAAAATCCATTCCACTAATTGTTGCAGGAGAGTGCTGTGAGGGGCGCTCCCGGAACTGAGGGTTACTGTCCAGAGCCAGCTGAGGAGGGAGTGGGGCTCTGAATCCTGCAGAGCCCATCCCAGGGTTGTCACGTATCGGGGTGATAAACATGAGTCATTGCAACCACTTTTTTGCTCTTCCCTCTAGTGGGGAAGGCCCCGAACCCCCGTGTCCAAAAGTTTTTATTGAGAACCATATGAGCAGGGGTATACAGCAAAGCTCATCAATCAATGTCAAAAGGCTATGTTTACAGAAAACAAGTAGAGATCATAGATACCAATTGGAGGAACACAATAGATCTGCCCCAGGTCAGGGTCTATGAATAATGTAAATCTCCTTCCCAGTATGAGCTGGTTATAATAGCTTTTGAAGGAAGAACAAAGCATGCTGAGAGGAACTTACTTCTAGGCCTGATTGTCCCCAGGAACCGCCCCATGCAGTTTAAGGCTGTACTTGCCTTTAATATTGTTTAAAGCCTGAGCCAGCGGGCAGGGCAGAGCTGCCAAGAGATAAAGAGATTCCTTTTAGATAGAATGAGGACTCTGGTTATGTCTGAGCCGAGTCAAGGTGTGCGGGCCTTTTTGCCCTTTCTCCGTGTCCCCCATGTCCTTGTCTGCTGCCCATACTGGCCATGTCTGTCTTAGGTGGTCCCCCCTCTTGAGAGATCTTACCCATCTTTGACTAAGTGGGCATCACAGAGCCAAGCAGGGTGATGTTAGGGAAGCAGGGGCTGCGCCCCTGCCAAGGGGACAGGTTTTGTCTCCTCAGTGGCCTGTTTTCCTAAGGCCTCCTTAAATATTTCCAGCCTTGGGGCCTTCTCTCCTGTCGGTGGGGCTACAGTTCCCGAAACCAGACCCAGCGTTTCTTAAAATCTAATCTCTGTCTTCTGATTGTAAAGTTTAATCTCATTACATTTAAAATAATTACTAATGAAGAAAAACTTCTACCATTTTGTTATTTGTTTTCTAAATGTCTTCTAAGATTTTTGACCTCATTTCTCATGTTACTATATTTCTTTCCATTAGTTGACTCTTTTGCTAGCAAAATATTTTTATTTCCTTCTCATTTAATTTTTTTGTAAGTTCTATAGCTATTTTCTTTATGGTTACCATGGAGATTATATTTAATATCTTAGAGTTATAACACTAATTTTATTTTATTTTATATTTATTTACTTATTTATTTATTTATTAGAGAGAGGGAAAGGCTGGGAGAAAGAGGAAGAGAAACATCGATGTGAGAAAGAACTATCAATTGGTTGCCTTTCATATGCACATTGACCAGGGACCAAATCTGCCACCTAGGTATGTTCCTTTAACCAGGAATTGAACCAGTCACCTTTCAGTTGGTGAGATGACAGCCAACCAACTGAACTACACTGGCCAAAGGAATATTCTTATTTTAATCAATACTAATTTAACCTCAATAATATACAGAGTCTCTGACTCTTACAGCTCTATCCTAAACACTTTTAGTGATCGATGTTGTAACAGGGCACAGCCAGTGCCCCCCGCCCCAAAGTGTATTTGTAATGGGGTCCAGAGATTGGGGTGTCCAAGAAAAATATATTCCCCACCCCAGGGAGGGCTGCCATGGGGGATGGGAGCCTTGAGCAGGGCCATTGAGAAGTCTGTTTGCATGTCAATAACAGGATAGCTTCGTTCCTCCTTTGCAAAGAGGATTATTTGGCATATCACCAAAGCTAATCAGGAAGGTTTAAAATGACTTAATATAGAAGAAAAAAAGAGAAAGAGAGGGAGAGAGAAAGAAAGAGGAGAGACAGGGGCCTGCAGGAGAGACAAAGGGCACAGACTCTGGGGAACAGTGTGACGACCACGCGGGAAGAAAGAGGGGAGAAAGGACTCTTGCTAGTGGGCCAGGAGAAGGTGCCACATGGTTATGGATTAAGAGCTGGAGATCGGGGCGATGCAGTGGATGGTGCTGAGACTGCGAGAGGCCTGCCTAGCCGAGCCCCGGACTTCTGTTCTTTTCTTTCTTCTGAAGGACGGTGCCCTGACTGGCCTGACTGGCCTAACTGGGCAAAGGGGGGAAGGCAGGACGGTGTGTGTGCTGGTGGTTGTTTTGAAGGGATTTTGAGTTTTAAGGGTGACATTTAGCCATTAATCAAACGTGTATAACTTTTGAATAAATAGCTCCTTTCCTTTTCACCAAACTCTGCCATTCAGAGACATAATTCCAAGGGCAGCAGGCAAAGGACCCACAACCGAGGGGTCCTGGGGAAGGAGGGTGTCGTTGTTTAGGTAATAGCATCTGGGCATCCCCCCCACACGGATCCTTTTGTTCGGTAACAATGTCACAAAATCACATCGTTAGACATGGTTTGTAAAGACGATAAACTAATATTTTAAAGAGATTTTTATTTATTTATTTTTAGAGAGAGGAGAAGGGAAGGAGAAAGAGAGGGAGAGAAACACCAATGTTTGGTTGCCCCTTGTACGTCCCCCACTGGGGACCCAGCATACAACACAGGCATGTGCCCTGGTTGGGAATCGAACCGGATACCCATTGGTTCACAGCGGGCACTCAATCCACTGAGCCGCACTAAGCAGGGCTAAACTAATACTTTTTCTTTTTTTAAATACTGTGACAATGAGAGTCCTTTCCCAAGTGTTAGAAATATTTTTAAAAATATAGTGTGCATAACAGAGAAGCGGCCATACTGGCTCTCTGTTTCACCTCAAAAACCACGTCAGAAAACTTAGGAAAAGTTTCTTCTTCCTCAGATTACTCTCCATTGCTACTCAAATTTGCTTTCTTCAGAGCACTAGTCACTATTTAAAATTGTCTACATTTATTACCTCTTTTGTTTATATTATCTGCTTTTCTCCCAAAGTCAAATCTAAACAACTTCTGTTTTGTTTTGTGAAAACAAGTTTTTGTAAATAAGGGTTTATTTTATTTTCTTAAAATCATGTTTATTCTATCACAGTTTTCTCAATGTTTCCCCTTTATCCCCCTCCACCCATCACACCCCACCCCCTGCCCCCACAGTCAATTCCCACTCTGTTGTCCATGGCCATGGCTCATTCATACATGTTCTTTGTTTAGTCTCTTCTCCTTCTTTCCACCACCGTTCTCCTTCCCCATCCCCTCTGGTCACTTTCAGTCTGCTCCATGTTTCTATGCCTGTGGTTTATTTTGTTTGTTAGTTTATTTTATTGAATAGATTCCACTTATAGGTGAGATCATATAGTATTTGTCTTTCACTCCCTAGCTTATTGCACTTAGCATAAATCTCCCCAGTTCCATCCATGTTGTTGCAAAAGGTAGGAGTTCCTTCTTTCTTTCTTTCTTTTTTTAAATGTAGATTGATTTTATTGTTTTTAATGTTAAAATCCATGATCGAGTATTTAAAAATTTAAATCCATTATAAAGTCTCAGCAATTAAAACGTGTTACCAGCACATAAATAATCAAGTAGATCAATGAAATATAATGAGCATTCTAGAAACAAAATGTATATATCTGTCTAACAATGTAATATATGGTTAAATTGATATTTCAAATCAATGGGGAAAATAAGGCTTATTGAACAAATTAGGTGCATGGACCAATTTTTCTTGAAATAAAACAAATATAGAGCCCTATTTCATACATTATATAACAAATATTCGGGTGAGTTAAAAAATCAATATGTAAAATCTAAGGAGTTTTAGGAGAAAATACAAAATAATATTTTTCTTACCCTGAAGTAAAATATTCAAACCCAGAAGCTATAAAGTAAAATATTGACAATATGACTACATTAAACATTTAAGACTATACATAATATACATATAAAAGAGTTAAAGGACAAGTAATAGAATAGGCAAGTATTTGCAATACATATGAAAAAGGGTTAATAGTTTTGAGGGGGTTTTTTTAGGAAAAAAGTTCTACAAACATTTAATCAAAAATGGATAAAGAATACTGAAAAGTCATTTTAAGCTTTTTAAAAATAATAGAAATAGGCAAGAAATATACACAAACAGGTTTAGTTTCAACAAATAATAAAGTAACAATGAAATAACATATCATTGTCACAATCAGATTAATAAGTATTAAAAATATTGGTAATATCAAGTATTGGTGAAAGTGAAAGGAACTGGGTATTGATAGACTCTTTTTCTTCATCTTAAAGCAGTCCCTTTAGCATATGTTGCAATGCTGGTTTGGAGCATATCCTGGTTTTAGCATATGTTGCAATGCTGTTTGAATTGTACTCTTTTACACTTCTTTTGTCTGGGAAACGCCTTATTTCACCTTCCACTTTAATTGAGATCCTTGCTGGGTAGAGCAGTCTTGGTTGCAGGCCTTTGCATTTCATGATTTGGAACATTTCTTGCCATTCTCTTTTGGCTTGTAGTGTTTCTACTGAGCAGTCAGAAGCTCGCTGTACCAGGGCTCCCTTATATGTTACTACCTCTTTGTCTCTTGTTTCCTTTACGATTCTCTGTTTATCTTTGATATTTTCCATTTTAATTATGAGGTGTCTTGGAGTCAGTCTTGTTAGGTTCCTCTTGAATGGGTCCCTCTATGCTTGCTGGACTTGTGTGACCTTTTCTCTCCTCAAATTAGGGAAGTTTCCATCATTACTTTTTCAAACAGCTTCTCTATCCCTTGCTCCTCTTCTCTTTCTGGTATCCCTGTTATATGGATATTATTACAGTTCAGGTTGTCCTGTATTTCCCTAAATCCCTCTTCATTCTTATTGAGTCTTTTTTCATTTTCTTGTTCTTTCTGGGACCTTTTCTCTACCTTATCCTCCAGCTCGCTGATTTGTTCCTCTGCTTCATCTAGCGTGCTTTTGATTCCTTCTACTGTGTTCTTCAATTCGGAAATTGTATCTTTCATTTCCTCTTGTCTCTTATGGATAGTTTTTATGTCCTTTTTCATGTTGATATAGTTTTCAGTAAGTTCCTCATAGGTTCCCTGTAGTTTTTGGTAATTCTCTCTGAGATTTACTCTCCTGAGCTCATTGGGCTTCCTTAGGACTGCTGTTTTGAACTCAATATCTGATAGTTTACTTGCCTCTATTTCATTTGGTTCTCTTTCTTGGGATTCCTCCTTTCCCCTCACCTGGGGGTGTTTCTTTGTCTTCCCATTATTTGCGAGACTCTTTTTTGCTTCTGCTTCTTAAATTGATCTGTCTTGATTTCCTGACTTTGTGGTGTGACTAAACTAATACTTTTTAATGAATTATTTCTCAAGTTATGTAGAAAACAAAAATGTAGAGTAATAAATCAAAGTTACAGCTTTACGCTAATGTATTTTTAAATATGTTTTTAAAAATATTAGTTTTGGTATGCAAGTAGATTCAAAATATGCAAGTTAAATTCTCAGTGACACATTTATAGAATTAATGATAATACATGGTTACTTTAATAGATGCAGAAAAACAAAAATATTTGGTAAAATTCAACATTGTTTCATGATTAAATAAAACTCTCAACAAATTGGTTATAAAGAGAACATAAAACAACAAAAAAATGGTCAGATATGAAAAACCTACAGCTAATATTCTCAATGGTAAGAGGTTGAAAGCCTTCTTGCTAACTCAGGGAGAAGGCAAATATACCATTTTCACCACTGTTATAAAACATAGTTCTGGAACTCATAGCTAGAGCAGTTAGGACAAAAAGAAAAAAGAAAAAAAAGAAAGAAAAACCATCCACATCTCCCTGAGAGGGCTCAGATTGATAGGTTTCATCTTGCAAAGTAAAAGGTTGCCAGTTCATTTCCTGGTCAGGGCACATGCCTGAGTTGTGGGATCTGGTCCTCAGTTCGGGAATGTATGAGAAGCAACTGATCAATAATTTTTTTTGATTAATGTTTCTCACCTTCTCTTTCTCCTTCCCTTCCCTTCTTTCTAAAAAAATGAAAAAGCAAAATCTTAAAAAAAAGTCAATGCTTATTTAAAAAGAAGCATCTACATCAAAATCCCAATGACATCTTTCACAGAAGTGGAAAAAGCTATTTTAAAATTTGTATAAAACTGCAAAGATTACATAATAGCTAAATATTTCTAATTAAGCACAAGAAAGCTATGGCCATGACATTTCTTGATTTCAAATTATATTCCACAGATATAGTGATCTACATATACTGTCGTATAACGAACACATATACAAATGAAACAGAATTGATAGCCCATAAATAAACCCATATATAGAAGGTCAAATAATATTTGGTAAGGGGGCCAAGAATACTCAATAGAGAAAAGATTGTCTCTTTAATAAATTGTATTAAGATATATAGACTTCCAGTCAAGAAGGCAGAATAGGTACGTGCTGCATGTTCCCTTTCACTAGCACATCAAAATTAAAAGTAATGTATAGAATAACCATCACTGAGAACAACCTGAAGACTACCTGAACAGAATTCCTATAACTAAGGATATAGAAAAAAGGTCACACCAAGACTGGTAAGAGGGGCAAAAAGGCAGAATGGACAATTCCCACACCTACAGTTGTGTAGTTAAAAAATGGGAAGTACATGTAGCCTGACGAGGTGCCCCATGAAAAATGAGGGATCCCAGCCCCACATCCAATTTCTAAATAGTGTCAGGGGGAGAAGTTCCCATATCATATGGCTGTGAAAACCCATGGAGACTGTGGCTGAGTGAGTCAGGGCTTCCAGAGACTTGGCCCTGGCATTGGTAAAAGGACCAAGCAGAGACTGACTCAGTCACAAACTCATTCACTCTGAACTCCAGCATGGGGGCAGCAGCTTGAAAAGCACCAGGGACATATGGGGAAAAGTTGAATTGACAAGCTTCAGGACAAAGGCCAGAGGCGAAAGGGTCAGGACACCTCCTTCTGGGGACAGACATGTTGGAGATGCCCCTGCTCCTTTGTTGGACCTTTTTGTCACCCAATGAGCAGGCTCAGGTGTGCACCAAATCTCAGTTCTCCATTAACTTGGCTAACACTCTTCACCCTGCTCTGGTGATTCCCTGAATCTCCACCGCACCCAACTCTCTCACCAGGCCAATTCCTGCAGCTTTTCCACACAAGCAGCCTTCCTTGGCTCATGCTGTAAGTTTTCCTAAAATATCTCCAAGGTTCACAAACCCACGAAGAGTGGCATCTGGCTTTGGGATGCCCCTCATCTCTTGTTAAGCAGCCCCAAGCCAGGCATTAATGGCTGCTGACCTTGGTTTATGGCGTATATTCTCTCAGGTGTCTCCAGGGCCAGCACATGTAGAAATCAACTGCAGATCACTTTATAGATCAACTGTAGATAACCTTATACCTTGGTATGTAGGAAGTTCATGGTAACCAAAAATAATAATTCTACAACTAATAAAAAAAGAAATACACAGAAAAGAATCCAAGCACAACATTATAGAAAGTCATCAATATATAAGAGAAGAGCATGGGAGGTGGGGGTGGGTGGGACTGAGGAAAGTGGAGTTGGGAAAATGGAAACAACTATACTTAAACAAAAATAAAAAAATAAAAAAAGGAGAATAAGAAACAGAGAAGTACAAAAACAACCAAGAAACAAATAATAAAATGACAATAACTATATACATATAATAATTATTTTGAATGTCAATGAACAAAATGCCCCAATTAAAAGAAATAAGGCAGCTGAATGGATAAAAAAATACAACCAACACTTATGCTGCCCATAGGACACCCACTTCCAATCAAAGGGAAACAGAGATAAAAAATAAAAGAATGAAAAAAAAATTTAACAAATGAAGACAAAGTGAAGACAAATGAAGACAAAAAATGCTGGGTCAGTAATAACTATGTCAGGCAAAATAGATTTTAAAACAAGGGCTGCTACCCTCAGGACAGTCCGGCCTGGACAGGAGTTGTGGGCATGCCTTGGTACTGAGTGCAGAGCTGCCTGCAGAAATATAAGACCCTGGGCTAAAGGGGACACAAAGCTGCCTAGAGATTCTTGAGGAGAGTCTGGAGGCAGAGGCGTTGGGGAGAGAACTAATGGAGTAGCTGAGGAGGATCCAGGTGCTGACTCCTTCCCCATTCCACGGTCTCCATCTTGCTGAGGCAGACCACTCCCTTGAGTGACAGCCTCCTGTAAGAACACAATAGTCTCACCCTCAGGAGATACTGCCCTGCTCTGTGGTGCCTAAGCCCGACAGCTGAGGGCAGAGTGAATAGATTAACAATTGCAGGAGACAGACACAGACAGTAGATTCCTGGAAGGCTCAAACAAATGGCCTAAGGTCAGACAGGGTCAACAACTGATATAATGAGAGACAGACCCAGAAATAAAAGAAAAGGAAAACATAAATAAATAAATAAATAAATAAATAAATAAATAAACCTGCCTGCTACCATAGAGGTTTAATCCACAAAGTCAGGAAATCAAGACTGATCAATTGAAGCAGAATAAAAATAAAAAAGAAACTCACAAATAATTGGAAGGAAAAGAAATACCCCCCAAATGAGGGGAAAGGAAGAATGCGCACAGAGAGAGCTAAATGAAATAGAGGCAAGGGAACTATCAGATATTGAGATAAAAAAAATGGCTCTAAGGAAGCTCAATAAACTCAGCAAGCTCAAAGATAACTATGAGAAACTACAGGGAAACTAACAGTAACTTACTGCAAACTATATCAGCCTGGAAAAGGACATAGAAACTATCAAGAAGATATAGGAGCTAATGAAGAATACCATTTCTGAATTGAAGAACACAGTAGAAGGAATCAAACGCAAACTAGATGAAGCAGAGGATCTAAACAGCGGACTGGAGGACAGGTAGATAAAAGCTCCCAGAAAGAACAAGAAATGAAAAGAAGACTCAAAAAGGATGAAGAGACATTTAGGGAAATGCAGGACAACCTGAAATGCAATAATATCCACATAATACGGATACCAGAAGGAGAAGAGGAGGAGCAAGGGATAGAGAACCTGTTTGAAAGAGTAATGATCGAAAATTTCTCCAACTTGAGGAGAGAAAATGTCTCATGGATCCAGGAGGCACAGAGGGCCCCATTCAAGAGGAACTCAATGAGGCCCACTCCAAGACATATCATCATTAAAATGGTAAATATCAAAGACAAAGAAGAATCCTAATGGCTGCAAGGGAGACACAGTTAGAAACATACAAGGGAGCCCCAACATGGCTAGGAGCTAACTTCTCAACAGAAACACTACAAGCCAGGAGGGAATGGCAAGAAATATTACAAGTAATGAAAAGCAAAGGCCTACAACCAAGACTGCTCTACTCATCAAGGCTCTCAATTAAAATAGAATGTTAAATAAGGAGTTTCTCAGACAAAAGAAGACTAAAAGAATATGTCTCCACCAAACCAGCACTACAAGATATGATAAAGGGTCTGGTTTAAGAAAATGAAGAAAAAGAGTGAGAAAGAGAAACACACAGGTACAAAGGGAAAAAATGAATAAGTTTCTATCAATAATAACTCTTAATGTAAATGGACTAAATGCCTCAATCAAAAGACTCAGTATAGCTGAATGGATAAGAAAACATGACCTACACATATGCTGCCTACAAGAGACCCACATCAGAAAAAGGACCTACACAGACTGAAAGTAAAGGGAGAGAAAAAAAATATTCCAAGCAAATGAGCAAGAAAAAAAAAGCAGGGGTTGCAATACTTATATCAGACAAAATAGATTTCAAAAAAAAGGCCATAAAAAGAGACCCAGAAGAGCACTTTATAATACTTAAAGGAAGAATCCATCAAAAAGGCATAAACATTGTAAACTTATGCACCCAACATAGGAGCACCCAACTATATAAGGAAAATCTTAGATGACTTCAAAAAAGATATAGACAGCAACACACTGGTAGTAGGGGATTTTAACATCCCACTGTCAAAAATGGACAGATCTTCCAAACAAAACATCAACAAGGATATTGTGGAGCTGAATAACACATTAAGTCAAATGGATTTAACTGACATATATAGAACCTTTCATCCCAAAGAAGCAAAATACACATTCTTTTCAAATGCACATGGAACTTTCTCAAAGATAGACCACATGAGAGGACACAAAGCAAGCCTCAGCAAATTCAGGAAAACTGAAATAATAACAAGCATTTTCTTGGACCATAAGGGCTTGAAACTGGAAATCAACTGCAATAAGAAAGCTCTAAAACTTGCAAACTTATGGAGACTGAACAGCACACTATTGCACAATGAATGGGTCAATAATGAGGTAAGAGAAGAAATCAAAAAGTTTCTGGAAACAAATGAAAATGAACACACAACAGTTCAAAACCTATGGGACACAGCAAAGGCGGTACTGAGAGGGAAGTTCATAGCAATACAGGCCTATCTAAAAAAGATAGAAACATTTCAAATAAGAGACCTAACATTACAACTTCAAGAACTGGGGAAATAAAAACAAATAAATCCCAGAGCAAGTAGAAGGAAGGAAATAGTCAAGATTAGAGCAGAACTGAATGGCATAGAGACAAAGAGAACAATTCAAAGGATCAACCAATCCAGGAGCTAGTTCTTTGAAAAGATAAATAAAATTGACAAGCCTTTAAGCAAACTCATCAAGAATAAAAGGGAGAGGACCCGAATAAATAATATCAGATATGAAAGGGAAGAAATAACAACTGATACCACAGAAATACAAAAGATTGTAAGAAACTACTATGAACAATTATATGTCAAGAAATTTGAAAACCTTTATGAAATGGACACATTTCTAGAAAAGTATACACTTCCAACACTGAAGGAGGAAGAAACAGAAAGCTTAAACAGACAGATAACAGGTGGAGAAATTGAAGCAGCCATCTAGAAACTCCCAGCATACAAAGCCTTGGGCCGGGTGGTTTCACAAGAGAATTTTCCAAAATATTTAAGGAAGAGCTAACCTCTGTCCTTTTCAGACTATTCCAAAAAATCCAAGAGGAGGGAAGACTCCCAGACTCTTTTTATGAGGCCAGCATTACCCTAGTCCCAAAACCAGATAAAGACCCTACAAAGAAAGAAAACTGCAGGCCAATTTCGCTTATGAACACGGATGCTAAAATCCTCAACAAAATATTGGCAAACTGCATCCAGCAATACATTAAAGAGATCATCCACCAAGACCAAGTGGGATTCATCCCAGGGATGCAAGGAAAGTTCAATATACACAAAGCAATAAATGTAATACATCACATAAGCAAAAGGAAAGACAAACACCACTTGATCATCTTGATAGATGCAGAAAAAGCATTCAATAAGGTACAGCTCCCATTTATGATCAAAACACTCAGCAAAATGGGTATAAAGGGGACATACCTCAATGTAATAAAGTCCATGTATGAAAAACTTACAGCCAACATCATACTCAATAAGCATAAACTAAAAGCTTTCCCACTAAGATCGAGAACAAGACCAGGATGTCCTCTTTCACCTCTTCTATTCAACATATTATTGGAAGTCCTAGCCACAGCAGTCAGACAAGAAAAAAATAAAATGCATCCAAATAGGAAAGAAAGAAGTTAAACTATAATTGTTTCAGATGACATGATAGTGTACATAGAAAACCCTGTAGACTCCACCAAAAAACTACTCAGCCTAATAAGTGAATTTGGCAAAACAGCAGGATACAAAGTCAATATTCAGAAATCAAAGGCATTTTTTGTACACCAGCAATGAAATAGAAGAAGAAATCAGAAAAAAAATACCTTTTGCTATAGCAACAAGAAAAAATAAAGTGCCTAGGAATAAATTTAACCAAGAAGGTAAAAGACCTGTATGCAGAAAACTGTACAATGAAGAAAAAAATTAAGGAAGACACAAATAAATGGAAGCATATACCGTGTTCATGGATTGTAAGAATTAATATCATCAAAATGTCCATACTACCCAAAGCAATTTATAGATTCAACGCAATCCCTATTAAAATACCAATGATGTATTTCACAGAAATAGAACAGACATTTCAAAAATTTATATGGAACCTTAGTAGTTCTTTTTTCTTTCTGCTGCGTAATATTCCATTGTGTAAATGTACCATAGTTTTTTGACCCAGTCATCTACTGATGGGCATTTAGGTTGCTTCCAACACTTGGGTATTGTAAATTGTGCTGCTATGAACATTGGGGTGCATAGGTTCTTTTGAATTGGCGTTTTGTGATTCTTAGGGTATAGTCCCAGCAGGGGAATCACTGTATCAAAACGCAGTTACATTTTCAGCTTTTTGATGTGACAGCATGGATGGAACTGGAGAGCATTATGCTAAGCGAAATAAGCCAGGGGGCGAAAGACAAATACCATATGATCTCACCTGTAAGTGGAACCTAACCAACAATACAAAGATGCAAGGAAAATAAGACCAGCAACACTGAAAGGAAAAGAAACCAACAGAGACAAGAGGGAAGGAGGGAGGCGGGGCGGGGGAAAAGGAAGGGAAGGGGAAAGTCAAGGAATATATAGCAAGGACTCATGGACAAAACCAAAGGGAAAGAGTTGAGGGAGGGAGGGAGGGTCAAGGGAAAATGGTGGGGGCTAGGCAGAGACAAATGTATGTGAAAAAAATAAATTAATTTTAAAAAATAAAATAAAATAAAAATGGTTTAAATCATCAAATAACAACAAAAAAAATTATATGGAACCATAAACAACCCCAAATAGCCACAGCAATTTTGAGAAAGAAAAACAAAGTAGGAGAGATCACAATACTAGACATCAAACTATACTACAAAGCCACTATACTCAAAACAATATGCTGCTGACACAGGAACAGACCCATAGACCAGTGGAACAGAATAGAAAACCTGGAAATAAGCCCAGGTCTATATGGGCAACTAATATTTGGAAAAGGGGGCAGAAGCATAAAGAGGGGTAAAAATAGCCTCTTCAACAAATGATGTTGGGAGAGCTGGATGGCTACATGCAAAAAAATGAAATTTGATCATCAGCTGACACCATACACAAAAATAAACTCAAGATGGATAAAAGACTTAAATATAAGTCCCAACACCATAAAAGTCGTAGAGGAGGACATTGGCAGGAAACACTCAGATACCCCACGCAGCAACATTTTCACCGATATGTCCCCTGAAGCAAGGGACATAAAAGAAAGAATAAACAAATGGGACCTCATCAAAATAAGAAGCTTCTGCATGGCTAAAGAAAACATCAGCCAAATGAAAAGGGAGCCAACTGTATGCGAAAATATATTTGCTAATGATACATTAGAGAGAGAGAATTGATCTCCAAAATATATATAGAACTCACATGGCTCCACTCCAAGAAGCCAAACAATCCAATTAAAAAATGGGCAAAGGACCTGGGCAGACGCTTTTGCAAGGAAGAGATACAGAGGGCCCAGAGACATTTAAAAGGATGCTCGGCATCACTAGCCATCAGAGAAATGCAGATCAAAACCACAATGAGGTACCACCTCACACCAGTCAGAATGGCCATCATAAATAGATCAACAAACAACAGGCGTTGGTGAGGCTGTGGAGAAAAGGGAATCCTAGTACACTGTTGGTGGGAAATCAGACTGGTGCTGCCAATGTGGAAAACAGTTTGGAATTTCCTCAAAAAGCTAAAAATGGAGCTGTCTTTTGATCCAGTGATTCCCCTGTTAGGGACTTTACCCTAAGAACCCCAAAACACCAATTCAAAAGAACCTATGCACCCCAATGTTCATAGCAGCACAATTTAATAGCCAAGTGTTGGAAGCAACCTAAATGCCTATCAGTAGATGTTTGGATCAAAAAACTATGGTACATTTACACAATGGAAAACTATGCAGCAGAAAGAGAAAAAGAACTACTATACTTTGAGACAACATGGATGGAACTAGAGAGCGTTATGCTAAGCTAAATAAACCAGGGTGTGAAAGACAAATACCATATGATCTCATCTATAAGTGGAACCTAAGTAACAAAACAAAGATGCAAGGAAAACATGACCAGCAACATTGAAAGAAAAAATAAACCAACAGAGTCAAGAGAAAAGGAAGGAGGGGTAGGCAGGGTAAGGGAAGGGAATGGTTAAGTTAGAGAACATACATCAAGGACCCATGGACAAAGCGAAAGTGGAGAAGGATTGAGGGAGGGAGACAGGGGAAGGGGGGCAGAGGAAAGTCTGGTGGAAGACAGAGATAAATGTATTTGGACAAAAAAATAAATTAAAAATAAATAATAAATTAAATATTTTTTAAAAAATTTATGAGATAGTTGGTAATTTGAATACTGACTTGATAATTGATGAAATAAAGGAATGATTGTCAATTTCTTTTATGTGTGAAAAATACAAACAAGGAAAAAGGGAATTCCGGGGATCATATTATTTTATCCATGAATATATATTATGTCCCTTTATGATAAGGACTCATGTAACACTACCACAATATTAACATCTTAACAAAAATTAATAATTTATTAATATAATCGAATATTTAGTGTTCAAATTTCCAATGACATTTCCAAATGACACTAACGGAAATTTTTTGTTATGTATTTTAAAAACCAGGACACGAATAAGATCCACATATTAGGTGTTTTGATATATATATTTCTTAAGTCTCTCTTTTTTATAACAATTTTATTGATGTATATTCACTTAAAGTGAAAAAAAAAGGGCTGTAACAAAACACAAAGAAAGGCATTACATAATAAAAAAGACATCAATCTAACAAGAGGACATAACTCATAAGCATCTATGCCACCCAGCTTAGGAGCATTTAAATATATAGAGCAAATATTGACAAATATAAAGGGAGAAGTTGACAGTAGTACAGTCAAAATAGGGAATTTTACGACCATTTTTGACACAATCGATAGATAAACTAGAGAGAAAAATCAACAAGGAAACAGCATGCTTAAATGACATATTAGACCATATGGAATTAATTGATATTTTTAGACATTTCACTCAATAGCAGTATTATATGAACTTTTTTCAAAGGTACATGGAACACTCTTCAGGATGGACCAAATTTTGGTCTTCTCCAAATGACCAAAGCAAGGTTTCTCATGTGAAGAATCTTCAAGAGTATGGAGATTACCCAGGTGGGTCTTGTTTTCAAACTATCTACAGTAACATGAAATCTACAATAAAGTTCATTTCAATTGGCCCTGTGTATACACATATACATTTTTGGTTGCTCTATACAGTGAATTTATATTACTTATTTCCAAACATTAGGTGTTTTCTTGAGACTGAAACTTAATCAGTAAAGGAGAACCATGATAGGATTTCAAAGAGTCAGTAAAAAATGTGTATTTCAGTCCAAAATTTTTAGAAAGCTAATGCCAATTTGTGTTTTTATAAATGTCCAGACACAGAGAAGAAACAATATTTGAAAGATTATAATAAAGTTACTTATTAAATACAAGCTTAAAATATTATCAGAAGATGAATCAATAAACAATTTGCACTGTATAATAAATCAAACAATATCAAGAATAAAGTAATCTCTTGACTAAGAGGGAGAATTATAATGCCAGAGGGGAGGTTTTAACATTAAATTTGTTTTTTTGAACAGGACTAAATTTATATGAAATCCACTGATAATATTTGAGAAAAAACAACAGAAATCACTGAAAATATAAAATATTCAGAAGTGCAATTTTTAAAGAAAATGCAACTAAATCACATTTTCAAATACAAAGCAGGGTTTTTCTGGAAAAATGTCAAACATCAAACTTTTATGGGTCACACTGCATTTTGTTTATATATAAATTTAATGTTTTACATAGTTTTTAGAGGAATTGATTTTATTTTAACATCTCTCAAAATTTTTTTTAAACATACATTTCTCTGCTTCTCAGTGACTGAATTATTTTGTCATATTCCAATTTCTTATTACAAACTAAAATTCTTTCTTTTATTAAGCCATGAGAAATCCCTCATTACAAAAAAAAAATGTCTTTTAAAGTATTTTCCATTCTTGATTTGTCTGAGAGAACTTTCTGCTCTAGGAGGATATCTAACATTTTAATAACACTTTGTCATCTCTCATATGTCATGATTGCCAATTAATTTGTAACCTTAGGGATGAACCCAATGAACATGTCTTGAGAGAGGCTTTAGTTTGATGGCCTATCAGTGTTAATTCCCTCTACACTGGTGGACCACTATCACTCATTTGGGAGAGAAAGAAGTGCTACTTATAACACACACACACACACACACACTCACACACACACACACACAAGTCAATGAGTGGATATAAATGTAGAATGAAACAATATCTAGCTATTTAAATTATTATATTTTTTACTTTGATTCTTGATTTATTTGTATTACATTACTGATTTTCCCTAGAACTATTCTATTTATAAGTAATCTTACAGGAAAACAAAATCTTATACTTCCATGAGTTTTACCTTAGGGGATCTAATAGCTGCTTTATAAGCTGTTCTTTTCAAGCCTTTTTGTATGTTTGAAAGGTGAAAGATATCAAATTCATTATTAGCCATTACCTGTTTACAACAATACTAAAAATGGTTATAAAAACAAGTCTTATTGAATATGAAATAAGTGGAATCAAATTAATAGAATTGCTTTCATAAGAAAGGGATTAAAATTAAAGAATTGGACTGGATAAAAATTTTATATACAGGATACAACATAGTATAGTGGTCAAGGATACAGACTCTAGAGCCAGAATAAACAAGTTCGAATCCTGAATCTATTGCCTGATCGTTCTCACTTTGAGAAGGTTTTAAAACTTTTCTGAGACTTAGCTATACTCATATTGTTAGGTTCTTGAAATAAATTATTTAGTTAATATTTAAACGTTAATTATACACCAAATATAAATAAACTACTCATTATAACTCAGTTTGAAAAATAGTAAGAAACATGCTCAGATATAAAAAAAAGAAATGCTATCAGACATATAGAGTATGATGTGCTAGGTTTATACTTATGGTAGCTTCTGGTATGAGGCAAAGTAAAGCCTTCAGATTTAACTACAGAATTAACTTCCAGATTTAATTAAAATGGTTATTACAGTGTAATAGTAACTATGTTCACATCTTTGCACAAAAGATCACTAGAACTTTTACATCTTGCAAAACTGAAGCTCAGAACCCACTGAACAAATTCTCATAACCTGCATTTCTGGCCCCAACCCTGACAACCATCATTCTACTTTCCATAAAACTTTTTGGAATTTGACTATGTTAGATACCTCACGTAAGTAGAATCATACAGTGTTTGTCTTTTTGTGTCCATCTTATTTCACTTAAAATAATGTCCTTAAAGTTGCACAATAGGACAAATTTAATTCCTTTAAAGGCTGCATAATATTTCATTGTATACACATACACATTTTCTTTTCCATTCATCTCTTGATAGATATTTGAGTTGCTCCTTCCTCTTGGGAACAGTGAATACTGCTGCAATGAATAAGAGTGTGCAAATAATTCTGAGATTCCCCTTAAATTCATTTGGATATATAATCAGGAGTGAGGTTGCATGAAAATATTTTTATTATACTTATATTTTAATATTTGAAGAACCATTGTACTTTTTTTAAATAGCGGCTTCAGAATTTTACATTCTCACCAATAGTGCACAAAGGTTCCTTTTTCTTGACATCCTTACAAATAGTTTTTATTTTATGGAATTTTTAAATTGTTGATCTATTAGCCATCTTGACAAAAATGAGGTGATATTTCACACTGATTTTGATCTGAATTATCCCGATTGGTGACGATGAGAACATTTTCAAATGCTTGTTAACCATGTATATATACTCTCTGGAGAAATGACAATTAAAAAACTTTATCCACTTTTAATCTGTTTTTATGTTGTCATTGAATTACAGGACTTCTTATATATTCTGTATATTAATTCCTTATCAAAAAGTTTGTAAATGTTTTCTCTCATTTATCATATGCTATATTACTGTATTGATTGTTTCTTTTCAAAAATATTTTATTTATTCATTTTTTGAGTAACGGGAAGGGAGGGAGAAAAAGAGGGAGAGAAAAATCGAGGTGTGAGAGAAACATTGATTGGTTGTCTCTCACACGCCCCTGACTGGGAAGCTGGACTGCAACCCAGGCATGTGCCCTAACTGGGAATCGAACCAGCAATCTTTCAGTCAGCGGTACCACACCCAACCCACTAAGCCACAATAATCAGAGTAGATTCTTGCCTTCTGATAGAAAGTTTTTAACTTTGACAAATTTCTATTTATCTCTTTTCACTTATGCAGCTGTGGTTTTGGTGTCATAGCCAGGAAATCATTGTGAAATCCATCATTAAGCTTTTCTCTTATGTTTTCTTCTAGTAGATTTATAGATTTATGTCATGTTTAGGTCTTGAATCCATTTTGAGATAATTATTACTGTCATTCATTTTTACAAGTGCATTGAGTTTATTGAAAAGAACATTGATGAGTCTTTTAATGTTCATCAACTTTATTGGGGTGACATTGGTTAATAAAATTATATGGGTGTCAGGTGTACAATTGTGTAATACAGCATCTGTATGTTGTATTGTGTGTTCACCACCCCAACTCAAGTTTCCTTTCAACACCATTTATCCCCACTTTACCCTCTAATACCTCTCCAGCCCTCTTTTCCTTTTGTAATCAACACACTATTGTCTGTGTCTATGAGCCTTTTTTCTTTTTCTAAATCCTTTCCCCTTTTTCACCTACCCCACAATACTTCTCCCCTCTAACAACTATTCTGATTTCTGTATCTATGTCTATTTCCATTTTGTTTCTTTCTTTATTTAGTTCATTAGATTCAACATATAAGTGAAATCATATGGTATTTGTCTTTCTCTGACTGGTTTATCTCTCTTCGCATCATACTCTCCAGGTTCATCCCTGCTGTCTCAAAAGATAAGATTTCATCCTTTTTTATTGTCAAGAAGGATTCCATTGTGTAAATGTACCAAAGCTTTTTTTATCTATTCATCTGTTGACGGGTACTTGGGTTTTATCCATATCTTGGCTATTGTAACTAACACGGCAATGAACATAGGGGTGCATATATTCCTTCAAGTCAGTGTTTTGGGATCTTTCAGCTATATGCTCAGAAGTATTATAGAACCACTGGCCTTAAGCTAGTTCCATTACTAATTTTTAAAGGATACTCCATACTGTTTTTCACAGAGGCTGTATCAATCTCCATTCCTATCATCACTGCACAAGAGTTCCCTTTTCTCTACATGCTCACCAGCACTTGTTTGTTGTTATATTGATGGTAGCCATCTTGACAGGAATGAGGTGGTATCTCATTGTGGTATTAATTTGAATGTCTCTGAAAATTAGTGATGTTGAGCATCTTTTCATATGTCTGTTGGTCATCTGCATGTTGTCTTTGGAGAAGTGTCTATTCAGGTCCTAGGCCCGCTTTTTAACTGGAGTGTGTGTGTTTGTTTTTTTGATGTTGAGTTTTGCAAATTCTTCATAAATTTTGGATATTAACCCCTTATCAGATGTATTAGTGGAGAATATTTTCTTCCATTTAGTGGGTCATCTTATCATGCTATTGATGGTATCCTTTTTTTGTGCAGAATATTTTAGTTTCATGTTTATATTTTATTTCTTTGCATGAGGAGACATGTCAGAAAAACTTTTTATATGAAATGTCTGAGATTTTACTGCTTATGATTTATTCAAGAATTTTTACACTTTTAAGTCTAACATTTAAGTTTTTAAGCCATTTTGACTTCATTCTTGTAAATGGTGTGAGAATGTGGTCTAGTTTAAATTTTTGCATGTATCTGTCTAATTTCCCAACACAAATCATTGAGTAGATAATTTTTAACCTTTTGTAGGTTTTTGCCTCCTTTGTGGAGTATTAATTGATCACAGAGACATGAATTTATTTCTGGGCTTTCTATTCTGTTCCATTGATTTTGATGTCTGTTTTTATGCCAGTTCCATGCTCTTTTGAATAGTACAGCCTTCTAGTTTGATATCAGGTAGTGTGATTCCTCCAACTATATTCTTTTTTATCAAGACAGCTGTTGTTTGGGGAGTTTTTTATAGTTCCTTACAAATTTTCAAGTATTGGTTCCAGTTCTGGGAAATATGCCATTGGTATCTTCATAAGAATTGCATGAGTCTATAGATGGCTTTGGTAGTATGAGTATTTTAATGATGTTAATTCTTCCTACCCATAAAAATGGTATATACTTACACTTATTTGTACCTTTTTCAATTTCTTTCTTCAGTGTCTTATAATTTTTGTAATATGGGTCTTTTGCATCCTTGGATAAATTTATTCCATTGTATTTTGTTCTTTTTGATGCAACTCTAAATGGGGTAATTTTCTTAGTTTCCCTTTTTGATAGCTCATTATGGGTATATAAAAATGCTAATTTTTCCTAGATTTTTATTTTGTGTCTTGCTACTGTAATATATGTATTTATAGTCTAGTAGTTTTTTTGGTGGACTCTTTAGGATTCTCTAGATAGAATATCATGTTATCTGCAAATAATAATAGTTCTACTTCTTTCTTTCCACCTTGGATGCCTTTTATTTTTTCTTCTTATATGATTGCTATGACTAGGACTTCCTCTACTATGTTGAATAAGAGTGGTAAAAATGGACATACCTGTCATTTTCTCAATGTAAAGGGAAAAACTTTTAATTTTTGTCCATTGAGTATGATGTTGGATATCGATTTGTCATATGTGTCCTTTACTACATTGGAGTATGCTCCCTATATTTCCCCCATGATCAGAGTTATATTTTTATTATAAATAGGTGATCAATTAAATCAATCTGATCTACTGTGTCATTTATTTATTTTTTAATTTATTCTTTTTATTGTTCAAACACGTTTGTCACCACTTTCCCCTGTCCCACCCATGCCCACCACCCATCCTCAATCCTTCCCCACTTTGGCTTTGCCAGTGGGTCCTTTTTGCATGTTCCATGACTTGACACATCCCCTTCTTTTCCCCATTACCCCTTTCCCTCCATCCCTCTCATTTCTGTCACTGTGTTTTTTCTTTCAATGTTGCTGGTTATATTTTGTTGCTTGTTTGTTACATTGATTAGGTTCCATTTATAGGTGAGATCACATAGTGTTTGTCCTTCCCCCCTTGGCTTATTTTACTTAGCATAATGCTCTCCAGTTCCATTCATGCTGTCTCAAAGGTAGGGGTTCCTTCTTTCCTTCTGCTGTGTAGTATTCCCTTGTATAAATTTGCCATAGTTTTCTGATTCACTCATTCACTGATGGGCACTTTGGTTGCTTCCAGCACTTGGCTATTGTAAATCCAGCTGCTATGAATATTGGGGTGCATAGGTTCTTTTTAATTGGTGTTTAAGGATTCTTAGGGTATAATCCCAGCAGTGGAATTTCTGAGTTAAAAGGCAGTTCCATTTTTAGCCTTTTGAGGAAATTCCAACATGTTTTCCACTGTGGTTGCACCAGTCTGCATTCCCACCAACAGTGTACTAGGATTCCCTTTACTCTACAACCTTGCCAGCACTTGCTGCTTGTTGGTTTGTTTATGATGGTCAATCTGCCCTGTGTGAAGTGGTGTCTTATTGTGGTCTGAATTTGCATTTCTCTGATAGCAGGTGATGCTGAGCATCATTTCATAGGTCTCTGGGACCTCTGCATGTCCTCCTTGGAGAGGTGTCTATTCAGGTCCTTTGCCCATTTGTTAATTGGATTGTTTGTTTTCTTGGAGTGGAGTCATGTGAGTTCTTTATATATTTTGGAGATCAAACCCCTGTCTGAGGTATGATTTGCAAATGTATTTCCCCATATGATTGGTTCCCTTCTCCATTTACTGATATTTCCTTTACCCTTGCAGAAGCTTTGTAATTTGATGAAGTCCCATCTGTTTATTGTTTCCTTTATGTCCCTTACTCTAGGGGATATATTGATGAAAATATTCCTGTGTGGAATATCTGACATTTTCCTGCCTGTATTCTCCTCTAAGACTTTTATGCTATCACAGCTTTTATTTAAGTGTTTTAACCATGTTGAGTTTATTTTTCGTATGGTGTTAGTGCGTCTTCAAATTTCTATTTTTTTACACGTAGCTGTCCAGATCTCCCAACACCATTTGTTGAAGAGGCTTTTTTACTCCATTTTTATGCTTCCACCCCCACTTTGTATTTACTGTTGTTTTTTCTTCCTGGACCTGCCTCTGGTGATATCAGATGTTGACCCTGTCAGATATTAGGCAGTCTGTTCGAGACTACCAGGGATGTACTGTCTGTGGCTGTCTCCTTCAGCTGTTAATCTAGTCACTCTGCACTCAGCAGCCAGACTTAGGCACCACAAGGCAGGGCACAATCCCTCCTTGGGGCAGGGCTATTGTTTTCTATCAGCCTGTTGCTTCTCAGAAGAGTGGTCTACCTTAGCAAGATGGCTGCTGCCACATGGTGGAGGAGTCAGCAATGGGATCCTTCTGTCCACACTCTCAGTTTTCTCCCCAAAGCCTCCTTCCCCAGTCTCTCCTCAGGCATCTCTAGCCTACTCTGCCCCCACCATTGCTGGAGCCCAGGGTAAGTGGCTGCAAAGGAAAATTTATGCGTTGGTCCTTTAAAAGGCTCTTTGCATTTCCAGCCCCCTGTCTCTGGCAGAGATCAACGTTGTCGATTTTCGCAGATGGCTCCTACCTGTGTACTTTTGGGGATCTGGTGGTGTAGGCTGGAGACCCCTACTTATGGTTTAGGCCCTGCTCTTCTCATGGGGATCCAACTGGCCGCTTAAATATCCCTCTGGCTCTGTTGCCTATGGGTGCCCAGACAGCCTTCTGGGGTCCCCACTGCATTCCTTACTAGTCAGGTTGTGCTAAAACTGATTCTTCTGTCTATCCAAGGTTGTAAGTCTCCTCTGTCACTATTGTTCAGTTGTTTGTTCCAGGTGATTTCTCCACAATTTAGTTGTAATTCCACATTGGCCCTGGGAGAAGGTAAGTGTGATTCCATTCACTCCTCCGCCATCTTGCCTCTTCCCCCTAGAGTGCCATTTAAAGCCACTATTTCCTTGCTCATTTTCTGTCTGGAAGGTATATGCATTGATGTCAATGGATTGTTAAAATCCTCTACTATGCCTGTATTACCTTTGATTTCTCCCTTTATATTCATCAAGGTTTACGTCATATACTTAGGTGTTCCAATGTTGGGTACATAAATCTATACAAAAGCTATATCCTCTGTCATTATGTAGCGTCCTTCTTTTTCTCTTACTATAGCCATTGTTTTAAAGTCTATTTTTTTAGGTATAAATATTGATACCTCTCCTTTTTTTCTTTGCATTTGCATGAAATATATTTTTTCATCCTTCTACTTTTATTCTGTGTGTACCTTTCTTTCTTAGGTGTTTCCCTTACATATAGCATACATATGCATCTTGTTTTCCATTCCACTACTCCATATTTTTTATTGAAACATTTAATCCTTTTACATTTCGATTATTGATACATATGTTATTTATTGCCATTTTACTATATTAACTATGTTTCTCTATTTCTTCTTCTCCTTTTTTTTTTTTCTTGTTTTTCTTGTTTTTCCTAAAGAGGACCCTTTTATACTTCATGTAATACTTGTGGTAACAAATACTTTCAACTTTTTATTATCTGGGAAGATCTTTATTTCTCCTTCAATTTTTAAATTCTAGTTTTGCTAAGTAAATTAATGTTAGCTGTTGATCCTGGCTTTCATTACCTTTTGGCCTGAAATGTTTCTGTTCAGAAATCAGCTGGCTGTTTTATGGAAATTTCCTTATAGGTTACTAACTGTCCTTCTCTTGGTGCTTTTAAGATTCTCTCTTTGCTTTTAAATTTGCCATTTTAATTATGATAGGTCTTTATGTGGGCCTCTTTGGGTTCAAGTTGTTTGAGACTCTCAGTGCTTCCTGGACTCATGTATCTATTTCTTCAGCAGGTTAGGGAAGTTTTCAGTCATTATTTTTTTGAATAGTTTCTCAATCCTTTGCTCCCTCTCTTTTCCTTCTGTTATACTTATAATGCAAGTGTTGTTATGCTTAATGTTGTCTCAAAGGTACCTTAATCTATATTCTTTTTTTTAAAAATTTGTTTCTATTTTGCTGCTTTGATTGGGATTTTTTTTTTCTATCTTGTCTTCCAAATCACTGATTTGGCCCTCTGCTTCATCTAGCCTACTATTTATTCTTTTTAGTATATTTTTCATTTCAGACACTGTACTATTCATTTCCGACTGGGTTTTTTTCATGTGTCTTCCCTGCCACTTTTAATACTTGCTATCTCTCTGTTGAAGTTCTCACTATGTTTCTTAACTCTCCTTATAGCTAGTTTTTAAAATTTTTATATCTGCTCAATTGCTGGCTTCCTTTTCATTTGGCTCTATTTCTGGAGATTTCTCATGTTCTTTTATTCAGGGCCTGTTTCTTTTTCTCTCAATTTTGGCTACCCATTTGTGTTTTTTACCTATGTATTAGATAGATCTGCTTTGACTCCCATTCATGGTAGTGTGGCTTACGTGATAGTTATTCTGTGGTACCCAGTGGCTCAGTCTGCTTTATCATCTGATCTGGGTTCTCCAGAAATGCTTCTTATGTGGATAATGTGGGCCCTCCTGTTGTAATTGAGTCCTGATTGCTACTGACTTATTCCTTTGTGGGGTAGACTCCCATGTTGGTGACTATAAAGATCAACCCTGTCCATAGTGTATGAGCTGCTGTGCAGGTGCTGATCAAATGAAGCAGAATTCACCTCAGCAGGTTCTGTTGCCTGACAAGATCTTTCTTCAGATATATCACTTGTAAAGCTACATGGATACTGCTCTGATGTTATCTGCAGCTGTCCACTGAGTGTGTTGTGCCTGGGGTTTCTTGGGAACTCTGGTATAACCTATTATCAGACACTACCTGTGACTGGCCCTCAGCAACATGTTCTGAGCTACTAGGTTATCCACAGTCTGTGGCTGCCTGTCCTGGGTCTGGGTGTGCATGGGAATGACCAAACTACACACCAATGTTGGCTTTTATCAGCAACAGGCCCAGGTGCAAATAAACAAAAATTTCAAGGAACCCTAAGATTTTCCTTTGCCTGCCTCTTTCTTCTGAGCCATCAGGAGGGGCAAGTGGTATTCAGCAGATTGATATAGGTTCAAAATCAGTGCCAAAGCTGGGTCTGAGGTCTCTCAGCAAAAGTTCCAGGGTATAACAAGTCTAGCTGCCTCTTGACCTGCAGACATTTGTGGTAGGACAGGATTTTAGGAAGTTTAAATATATATTATACATGTATATGTAAAATGTGCATATCTATGTATATATAAAATTAGTACATATTGATATCCATGATTCCAATTTAATACCAGAAGTTTAATTCTAGCATTCCTATTTTCTTTATTTGTTACTCCTTTCTCCAATAGTTAAGAACTTGGGTCACATTATTCATTATATGTGGATGTATTACTTAATTCTAGAACATACAATGTAGTTTTAGAGTTGCAACTACATATTGCTCTGAAAACAAATTTACTAACATATAATATTTTAGTCTTTTTTAGACTTATTTAGTAAAAACACTATTACTAAAAAATGTCCAGGTTATTTCTTTTCTTGTCCATCCCCTTCAATGTGAAGTTGTTCTTTGGAATACAGTTAGGTTTATTTGGCGTAGTTTATATTTAAATTTCTGTTTCCTCTACAAAATAGTTGGCATTATAACAATGGTGTTTCTATGCATTTTCTCTGAACACTAATGAACTTAAGCATCTTATAATATGTTTTCTGGCATTTCCTTTTTTAAAATAAAATGTATACATAGAAATGTTCTACATTTTTTAATACAAAACTTTGTTGAATATATGTCTCAGAAACGTTTGTTCCCAACACACCAACTTGTCATTTATTTCTTTTTTCCCTTTTTTATGAAGAAAAGCTTTGACATTTAATATAGTCTAATTTACTTTTTACCACTTTCTTAGCAGTGTTCATACCTTGTCTCAAAAGGCTGTGTACAGAAAGTGTTAATATATTTTCAAGGCTTTTAATAAAATTTTATTTTAAATAAATTGCTTAATTTTACATTTATAACAACAAACTGCATTTAACAGATTTTTTTTAATGTGGTGAGAGAGAGTGGTCCAGATATATTTTTTTCTATAATTAAAAGCTAATTAATCCAATGCATCTATTTAAAAGACCTTTCATTTTATTCCACAGCACTAAAACTTTATATTTCTTATAAATCAAGAGACCATGCATATATGGGACAGCTCATGGACTCTATTTTTTTTATTTCTCCATCTGTGTATCTTTGTACCATTGCTATACTGTCTAATGACTGTATAGTGCCCTTTATCTATTATTAAAGGTGGAATAGTGAGTCTCCAGCTATTGTTTACCAGTAGTCTATTTCTCTCTTCATTTCTGTTAGTTTTGCTTCATGTATTTTGGCATTATGTTGTTGGGTGCATATGTATATTAATAATTATGTATTCTGAATGGAATAACACTTTTATAATTATAAAGCACTTATCCTTTGAACACTTCAAAATGTTTTATTGTTGTTCAGTTACAGTTATCCCATGCTATCACTCTCCTGTATCCCTTCTGATCACTGTCAGTTTGTTCTTCATTTCCATGTCTCTGGTTCTATTTTGCTCATTTGTTGGTTTTGTTGATTATGTTCCATTCACAGGTGAGATCATATGGTATTTATCTTTCACTGCCTGGCTTATTTCATTCAGCATAATACTCCCCAGTTCCATCCATGCTGTTGTGAAGGGTAGGAATTCCTTACTTCTTTCTGCTGCATAGTGTTCCATTGTGTAAATGAACCAGTTTTATTTAATATACACTGATTTACTAATGGGCATTTGGGCTATTTCCAGCACTTGGTTATTTTAAATAATGCTGCTATGAACATTGGGGTGCGTAGATTCTTTAAAATTGATGATTCAGGATTCTTAGGGTGTAATTCCAGCAGTGGGATCACTGGATCAAAAGGCAGCTCCATATTTAGCCACTACACCAGTCTGCATTTCTACCAACAGTGCACTAGGGTTCCTTTTTCTCCACATCCTCACCAGTACTTGTTGTTTGCTGCTTTGTAAATCATGCCCATTCTGACCAGTGTGAAGTCATATCTTATTATGGTTTTAATTTGCATCTTTCTGCTGGCTAATGGTGTTGAGCATTTTTTCATATGTCTATGGGCCCTCTACATGTCCTCCTTGGAGCAGTGTCTGTTCAAGTCCTTTGCCCATTTTTAAATTGTATTGTTTGTCTCCTGGTGTGGAGTACTATGAGTTATTTATATATTTTGGAGATCAAACCCTTGTCTGAGGTATCACTGGCAAATGAGTTTTTCCATACAGTTGGTTCCCTTTTCATTTTGTTATTTCCTTTAGCCATGCAGAAGCTTTTTAGTGTGATATAGTCCCGTTTTTTAAGATTTTTCTCTTTATATCCGTTACCCTAGAAATTAAGACACAAATAAACAGAAGCATATACTGTGTTCATGGATTGGAAAAATTGACATCATTAAAATGTTCATATCACCCAAAGCAATGCATAGATTCAATGCAATCCTTATCAAAATACCAATGATGTATTTCATAAATATAGAATAAATATTTCAAAAATGTATATGGAACTATAAATGACCCTGAATAGCCTCAACAATTTTGAGAAAGAAAAACAAAGTAGGAGGGATCACAATGCCTGATATCAAACTATATTACATTGCCGCTGTAATCAAAACAGTTTGGTACTGGCATAAGAACAGAAACATAGATCAATGAAAAGAAATTGAGAGCCCAGCGAACTATTTTAATAAATAATTAAATAAACCTATGAAGAAATAAAGATGAAATAAACCTATTTTGCTATGGTCAATTGATATTTGACAAAAGGGGCAGGAACATAAAATGGAGGAAAAACAGTTTCTTCAATAAATGGTGTTGGTTGATCTGGACAAGTGCATGCAAAAAACTGAAACTAGACCACCAAAATAAACCAAAATAAACTCAAGATGGATGAAAGACTTAAGTATAAGACTTGACACCATAAAGGTCTTAGAGGAGAACAGGCAGGAAAATTTCAGATATCCCCTGCAACAATATTTTCAATGGTACATCCCCTTGAATATTCCGTATGTAAAATCTACCTTCTCTTATATCAGTATATCCACTCCAGCTTTCCTGTAGTTGCTATTTGTGTGATGTATCTTTTCCAGCCTTTTACTTTTTATCTATTTGTAACTTTAACTCTAATGAAGTCCCCTATAGACACTATAATATCAGTTCATGTTTTGTTTTGTTTTTATTCATTCTCTCTTTTGTTTGGGTTACTTAATCCATTCACATATTCTTTTCTTATTGACATAATTTGGTTTATACCTGCCTTTTTAGGTTTAGTTTAGTTTACTTTATTGTTTATCTCAAGACTTTTTGGTTCTTCTATTAATCTTTTTCTGCTTTCTTTGCATTGAGTGAATTATTTTCACTATATTTTCTTAATTTGTTTTTAGTGGTTTACCATACACATCCAAACTTATCAGAATTCAGCTTTAAATTATTATTTTTAAAATATTTTATTATTTATTTTTAGAGAGAGGGGAAGGGAGGTCAGAAAGAGAGGAAGAGAAACATCAACGTGTGGTTGCCTCTCATGAGCCCCTACTGGGAAACTGGCCTATAGCCCAGGCGTGTGCTCTGACTGGAAATCAAACCAATGACCATTTGTTTCCCAGACCAGCACTCAACCCACTGAGCCACACCAGCCAGGGCAGAAATCAACTTTACATTCATTAGCAGTAATTTGATTGTAGCAAAATGTAAAAACATTAGTCTTATATAGCTCTATTTTTCTTTCTTTCCTTCCTCTTTTTGTATTATATATACACACACACAACATATATATGGCTCAATAATATATATCATATGTGTAAATAAAAGAATGATATATCACATATTAATGTTACAAACCCAACAATAAAATGTTAGTATATATATCTCCTATCATATGTCATTATATCCTTAACCCATTATAGCTTTGCTCCAGTGCTGTTATTGAAATATTAAATTTATTAGATATATATTACCTTACTATATGCTATAGGTCCCACAAATCATTTCATACATATTTTATATAATTGCTTTTTAAATGATTCAAGAGAAGTAAGGAGAAAATTTTGCATTTATAACATCTTTTATACTTACTAAATTACTTTTGCTGTTGTTCTCTGCTTTCCCACCACCCAACCAAGCCACCCCCACCCTGGGGATATGAATTACTATCAGTGGTTATTTGCTTTCAGCCTGAAGAACTCCCTTTAGTGTTTCTTTTAATATGAGTTTGCTATTAACACATAATCTGTTTCTATAAAGAAATCTTTTTTTTGTTTTTATTTCATCTTCATTTATGAAAGAAAATTTTACTGAATATAAGATTTATAGTGGAAAGTTTTATTGTTTGGGAATCTTGACTACGTCATCTCATTATCTTCTACACTCCATTGTCTGCTGAGAAGTCAGTTATTAATAGTATCTGGGTCCCTTTGTAAGTGGAATGTTTTATTTTTTTCTTGCTGGTTTCAAAAGCTTTGTCCTGTGATATACTTGTATATGTGGCTCCTTGTGATTGTGCTAGAGTTTTTTGAGCTACCTGAATGTTTATTTTATTATTTTGCAATAAATTTCAAAAACTTTCAGTCATTATTTCTTCTAATAGCATTTCCTTTCTCTCCCTTTCTAGTACTCCCAGTAAGTGTACATTGATGCACTAAATGGTGTCCAACTTTTTTCTAAGGTTTTGTTCATTTTTTAAATTCTTTTTTCTCTATGCTCTATATTTTACATAATATATACTAATCTATCTTCAAGTTTATTTTTTTCTGATATATTTTTCTGCTTTTTCTCCTCTCCTGCTTCTCATAGGTATGTCAGTGTGGCTTATGGGAACACACATTTTGCTAAGGTTCTGCTCATTTTCATTAATTATTTTTCTCTATTGTTTACCCTGCTTATTGTCTATCATTCTACCTTCACACTTGAGTTTTCCTTCTAATTTTTAATCTCTTTATGATTTTTAAATTTTTCAGATACACTATTAAACTACAGAATTTGCTATTTGTATTTTTAATGATTTCTGTGTCCTTATCAATATTTTCTTATGAACCATTACCTTATACCTTCCCCTACCTCCATAAGCATACATTTATAGTGGCTGTGTTGCAGACATAGGAGAGAGAGTCTTACATTTAGGCCATATCTTAAACAGTTTTAGTCATCCCCCCCTTTTTTTTAATAGCACACACTCTCATGCTTATTTGAATGCCTTGTAATATTTTCTTCTTATTGATGACTGAACATTTTAAATAACATTTATTATGTAAATGATTGATCTGTATACCAGTCCCCTTCCTCCAGGTCCAGAGTGCAGCTCTGATGTTGCTCCATAGTGGTTGCAGTCTTGCGTACGAAGAGCCTCTTGGGGTGGGAATGTATCTGCAAGACTTTCTGTCTTTTCTCATAATCTCTCTGTTAAGTTGTCTACCTTTTTGTATCACACCAGCTGTACCTTGTACTAATTTTCATCTGATTGCTTTATTCTCAGTCATTTTTCTGGAACATGCAGTACATTTTTTCGCTGTCTGGCACAGTTAAATTTGAGCTTTTTTGTATGAATAATCTTTGAAGTCATTCTTTGGGCTTTGTTCTCACCTTAAGAGCTATCCTCATTGCGATTCATTTTTCTCTTTCTTTCTGTTAATTTTCTATGCTGTTGACCATATGGCTTGTTGCTCTCATGTAGTTTCTGGATTCCTCTTAATTATTTAACACCATAATATCCATTTTTGCAAGAATGCCTTTATACCTTTATATTTCAACATCCCACATTCAATTTCTGTTTACTTAAGGACAGCTGTGGAGGGTTTTTGTTTGTTTGTTTGTTTGTTTGTTTGTTTGTTTTGTATTGTATTATTTTGGTCCTGTCCTCTCTCTGTGCAAAACCTCTACATAACTCTGCCCGAGCTGGGCAGAGATGTAGGCTACTTTTCTCAGAGTGACAGTCTTGCCTTTTAAGTCTACTTTTCTCAGAGTAACATTTCTGCTTTCTGAGTCACTGCTTGGAAGGATGTCTCTTCTAGCTTGCTTCTCCTGGCATGGGAATCTCTTATTTACAAGTTATACAAGTTAGTTGGAGCAAAGACAAATATGACTTTATTATTTTTGGTTTGCCATGTTTTTTGTTGACTTTGACCCTAGCAGCAGTTGGCTAGATGAAGACAACTCCACAATCTCAGTTTCTCTTGCTTAGAACACAGTCCTCCAACATGAGATGGGGGATGAGAAATTTTAGCATCCTGCCCCTCCTTCAGTTACTGTAGCCCTTAACAGGAAATTAATGAGAATGGGAGTCCTATGTCCATGACTTCACACATCCTGAGTGGAGCCTTTTGTCTTGCTGGGCTAGGAGTTAAGAGGAATGAAACAAATTCTTGCTCAAGTGTCAAGTTCTTCTGAGACTTAGTAAGTTTTCTTCAGTAAATGTTTCTTCATTTACTCCATGCTTTTAGGACAATTTTTAAACATTTTAAATGCTTAGTTTATACCAATATTTACATTTATTATTTATTGTATATCTCCTTATCTACTAATATCTATCTATAAATTATTTTTAACTGGTTAAGATTATTCTGCAGAGAGCAAGTCATGATCTTTATTGAAGAAGTCCTCTTTTATATATTCCTAATTTGGCTTTAGATGGGTATAAGATAATTGATATTCACTTTTTCCTTCCTTTGTAGGGGTAGATATTTATCTCTGAACACAGATAATTTTAACTATAGCTCACATACAAATTTTATTACATATAATATCATCATTGTCATATAATTCAAAATTTCCAAATATCTTAATAACTTTTTCTTTGATATATGGGGGCTTAGAATTACATATTTTAACTTTCAGAATAATTAGGTATTTATCTGTAACATTTAAAACTTATTTCAAATTAATTTACATATTAGCATATAAACTGTTTATGATTTTTTTCTTTGAACATTTTTATTAATCTTGCTTTGTAGTGCAGCTTAGGAGTGCTAATTATTTTGTTCCTGGAAATCAAGTGTATTGTCATATATTGAGAGCAGTGTTATGCATTTCATTTAGGCATTTATTAACTTGGAATTATGAGTGTGTATGTGTGTACTTCTATTTTGAGTATGTTGTGTTAAAATTGTGGATGTGTGTAATATTCCCATTATTTCTATAAATTTTCATTTCTTAATTTTTGAAGTGATGTTATTGGGTGCATTCACATACAAAATTTTTATACAGTTGACCCTTGAAAAACATGGATTTGAGCCATGTGGTCTCACTTATATGAAGATTTTTTCCAATAAGTATATTGGAAATTTATTTTAAGATCTCCTTATTATCATGAAGCAATTATAGAGACTGTACTAGGCTACCATAAAACATCTCACTGCTTCTTTGTTATTAATGCATTGTTATACTTGTAAATAAATATTAATTTATTTTTCACATTAGCTTTTCATTTCTGATGTCTAGTGTTAGTTATATGTATAACATCTACATTGTTTTGTATCATACAAGATAATATTAAAGTAGATACTAACAGAGATAATTCATCTTGTAAACAAATGATGTAAACTTATGGTATTAATAAGTACAGTTCTGTACTGTGTATGAAATTTCTCTTTCCTAATAATTTCTGAATAACAGTTTCTTTTATCTAGCTTTATTTATTGTAAGAATATAGTATATAATACATATAACATACAAAATATGTATTAATAAAATGTTTATGTTATTGGCAAATCTTCCAGTTAACAAGAGGCTATTAGTAGTTAAGTTTTGGTGATTCAAAAGATATATGCAAAATTTCAGCTGAACAGGAATGGGGTAGGGTTGGTTCTCCTAATCAATTTTCAAGAGTCTACAGCAAATTCTCAGTGTATTGATTTCTTTCCCTACATTAAGGAAGTTCTTGTTTGCATTCTTTCAGTTGAAAAGGCTGCTATTAGTCTTTCTGTTGGTTCCTTAAATGTTCATATACTTTTCCCCTTTGGATAAGTTTAATACATAATTTTTCTTTGATTTTTTTTAGCATTTTTACTCAGATATGTCAAGGTCATATTTTCTTTGTATTCAATCTACACCTTATTTGATTTAAGTGATTATTTGATATAAATATTTAATACAATATAGAGGCACATTTAAATATTAATATGAAACATACCTACTTATTTGATATAAATGATTTTTCAATTAAATGATATTTAACTGTGAAATACAGTTTAGTATGTTTAATATTTTGAGTTGAGTCATTAAAAAGGAAAGATTTTAATAGTTACAATATTTTAAATAGCCTGCTTGTAATTTTAAATGGATTTCTAATAATGGATTTTTCCCCTTGTTTTAATTTCATTATATCATTAAACTATATGGTGGTGTTAGTTCATTCCTGATTGTCATTTACAAATCATTATGTAAATCTTAGTTTATTTTTAGTTAACTAGTTGACACGCTGCTATAATTTATATCAATTTAAGTAAAACACATTGTTTTGAATGGGTGTTAATGGTTTTTATTTTTTCAGGTATAAATGTTGGATCTTGAATTCTCCCAGGACTGAGACACTATCTACATTGTGCTGAATGGATAAAATGCCCTAATCTCTTCTGTTTTTAGTCCCTCTGTGCTCTACACCAGTGGCAACAAAGTCGTAGAATTGATTCTCTCTGCTTGCAGACAGCAAGTCCTTTATATACACCTCTCCCCACTGTAGTATAAAGCATAATATAAATTATGCTACCTATAATATCCTACATTTTTTATCATAATTTGTTTTAAGGGTCAGTCTCAGTAGTGATGATTGTGTTCTTTGTGATCTGATTTATTAGGACTAGAATAAACCTGAATGTCTTACTTTAATTCCAATACCAACTACCTAAAACACACAAAGTCAACCACATAACTGTTTTAAAAACTTGACAATATCCATCTTTCTTACCACAAATAGCTATATATACAAATATCATACTATTTTTTCTATTAAAATACCTGTTCCCTCAAAATTTAGCCCATTCCCTACTCAACCACTTCATTTATATCTGTCCTACCTCCCACTTTCCAGTGGATAAGGCATGAGTAATATTCATGAAAGGCCACTAATCCAAAATAGTTTAAAGTGATCTATAAGAAAATATAATATTTATTATTCCATAGGCTATTACTTCCTACTTGTTTTGTGTGTGTGTGTGTCTTCTTCTATATCTCCTCTATTGTTTATCTCCCCTCTATCAAATCTTTTTCAATGTAACAAGTTGTTCAAGTCTCCCCAGTATTTAGAAGTATGTTTTTATTTTACTCTCAACCTTTCTTTTCCTTCATAATCAATCATTAGACAGGAGCTGTCTAAAATAAGCCGCTCAAACTCATTTCCCAAACTTCCATACTCCAGTGCTCGTCTAAATACTCATGATTCAAACTTCATAAATAAAGTCTTTGAGGAAACCTTTTCTGAGTTAATTCATCCATTTTAAGTGTTGGTTCTGTTTGCTGCTATAGTATATTGTGTTTTGTTCTAACACACCAATTACAATTTTGTAGTGTTTGCCTTCTAATCTTTTCTCCCACTAACCTATGAGTATCCTGAGGGCAGTGATGAGTTTTCTCATCCCTTCAAAATGTACGAGCATTTAATACAGCGGAGGTCCATGCTATATATATGTATGTGCTTAAATGTCTGCTTAGATTTATTTAGTATATATAACACATGCACACTAACTAAATAACTTAAATAGTGTATTGGGTGTAGAAACGTGTTCTTTTATCCCCCCCAACTGGTTTATGCTTTATTGACACCTTGATGCTCGGACCTCGACCATGTCATTTCTGCAGTGGCAATAGCCACTCTCTCCGCGGCTGCTTCTTGGTCTCGTGGTTCTCTTCATACTCACTGAGGTGACAGCGCGTAGCCACATTTTCTTGGGCTGCAGATCCAGGGGCTTGTATAGTACTTCTTACCATTGTAGAATTTTCTGAGGTTCTCTTTCTGAGTCTGGTTAATGACGGTGAGAACCCGGGTGATGGATTTGTGAACAACTCTGATATTAGAAAACTTGGAAGTCCAGCCTGTCTACTTGGCGATGTGTAGCTGGGAGAGCTTCACCTTCAGGTTGCCCAGCTGTTTCAGCAGCTCCTTCTTCTTAAAGTGAAGGAAGATCTTGAGCCTTAGCTTTGGCTATGGATGAACCGAAACTTGCACAAACAACTGCTACATTTTAGGTTCCATCTCTAAAGAAGCCTCACCAGTGATACACGCTCCTAAATTTCCCGTTTATGACATTTTCCTATATTATACATTTATCTGGGATGTTAACAGAGTTTATATTTTGATTCTAACAAGTAGACTATTATCTGTTAAGAGTTCTTTACATGTATATACCATTTTGCTCAACTACATTCTGCATAAAAGTGTCCCTATTATTCCTTTTCAGTGTTTTTTTTTTTAATGTGTTGCCTCTTGGCTCAATTGAATATTCAAAGTATTATTTTTAATCTTTAAAACAATTATTATCATTTGGTATTTTTATTGTTATTTGTTGGTTTCTCCAGAAACAGACATCAGGTTGGGGTTGAGGATGTATGATGTCTATTAGGTACCAAAGTCTGAGAAAAAGGGAGAGAAACAACTGAAATTGTTAATCTACGGTGCAACACCAAGAGTCTTAGCCAACCTGCTAGCCCAATCCAGAGTGAGTTTTGCCCATATGAGTGACTTGATAGTATTGAAATTGCCTGGCCTTTATGCCCTGCCTTGCTCAGTCACCTGCGCAGAACCTGGACTAGCCAAGAGGTGAAGGCTGTCTACTGAAAGCACTGCCCCACCTGAGTAGCACGTCTGTCACTGAGAGGAATCTGAGCATCGTATCTATCTCCAAATCTATAACATATATGTATGTCTATAGTTCATGCATATATATCATGTATTGATTAGAGAGAACATTGTAATTTTCTGAAATAAAAGATTTCAAACTATCTCATAAGGATGAGTAGGTGGAGGGTGAGTGACAAAAATGGTTATACAGATATTAGACAAATGACCCAAGTTACTTCTCTCCTTTCATAATTTAGGTATGTGAGAAACAAATGAAACAGAAATAAAATAAATAAATAGGGAATTACAGTGTTAATAAATGAATTATAATAAATAAAATAAATGCAGTTTATATCTAAGTGCTATTCCCTGTAACCATTCTTCATGTTTCTATCATATTCCTCAATGAATCTTTCATATATAGGTCCACTGGCCCCACTTTTTGTTCCCTAGAGCCCACATAAAGGCTATCAGATGTGATAAATTGGAAAATATAAATATCATGTTCCATTCTACAGGGTCTGACAGAAGTCTTGCTTGAATGTGCTTGGTAGAGTAATATAGATGCAATAACTTATAGTTTTAATTTGAACATTTCACCTAAAATGTCATATGGTATGCTTGACATGATATTATGTTACAGAATTACATGTTTATGATTTTGTAATTAAAAAGAGGCATTATTTATGCCAGATCCTGCACTTCCACAAACCCAGGTCTCTGTGTTCCTATTAGCTCTCTTGGAGATCCTTATAAAATGACAGTGGAACAAAGAGAGCTCTATACAATTTTCTAAAACATTGTCTTTTTCTCTTATTTTCTCCCGCTATGAATTATGTTTATACAATTACTTATAATTTTCTCTTTCATATACTGTTTTGTTTCTTGGCATTTAAAGAATTTACATTTGCATTATGTTTTCAAATGTCCAGGTGTTCAGCATATTATATTCTGATATATATATATGCTTGACAGAAATGAGGCATTTCACGACAGACCCTGCCAGGGTGTACACAGCCTACCTGCTCCCTTTTTGCAGTTTTAAAGTCTTAGTAATCCTCCTTGGCATGGTAATTGTTTGCAGAGTTTTAGCTTGAAAGATTCCCTGGTGGATAAAGACAAATTCAAATAGATAAACAGGATATTTTTACTCTGCTGGAAGTATAGGATTGTTCTGTTGTTTTTTTAATAGCAGAAAGTACTCATGTTAATCACATGAAAAGACATATCCAATATCAACTAAATCTAGTACGTGGTCTCTTGATACTATGTAATTATCTTAACAAATCCAGAACATCTAAGTAGGGTCTGATATTGCCAAACACTCAGCATGTTCCTTCCCACAATTGGTAATCACAGAGAAAAAAAGGAACACCTGGAGGTGTGAAATAATTGCTTTTGTTCTTCCTGAATTACATACACTGGAAGAAACTGAAAATCAAGACAGGTAATGAACGTATGCTTTACAACAAAAATTTCCTATGAAAGATTGAATAGAGATTGATGAATTAAAAGTATGAGTTCTTACATTCATGGAGCTAAAATATTTTGACTTATGAGAGATATAAAGAAGAATGTTATGCTAAAAATAATTTTATATTAAATAGGGACAATGTATGAAATTAGAAACTATACCTTTTTAAATCCTGAATACATGACTAATATGCATACTACCACCATTAAAATATCCAGAAATTTTAAATATATTTTAATATGTGAACCATTATGGCTATTAAGAAATTTAATTTATCACTGTATATGTTAATTAACATTATAAAGAGTCATAGGTTGTAATCGGGTGGATAAAAATGTATTTTTTTGAAAATGTATTTAATAAAACCAATTTCAATTGCATTAATGATTTTGATTAAATTTGGATTGATTTCAAAATTATAAATTTGCAAATATTATTTTAAATAAATATTTCATCAAGAATAAAATGATCATATAATTCTGGGCAGTACTTTTTTTGAGACATCTAAATGTAATATATCAAATTATAACTATTTTTGGAAAATATTTGGTGATTTGGTTAAATTATGCATAGAATATTAAAATAAAAACAAAAACAAAACAAAGCCTGTAACTTGACCTTATTCATAGTATTTGCCCTAGGACCAATTCCTCAATAAGTTGTAGAGCTGTGATTTTAAAACTATAATTTTATTTCTACAAAAGCCTTCCAGTTTTGGAATCAAAGTCAAACTAAAATTACAGCTTTTATAAAAACTTTCTATCTTATATTTACCTTTGTATACATTCCATACATATATATGGAATGTGTGTTGTGTACACACCCCAAATGTACTCAAAGACTTCCACTCTTGTTCTTCCTTCATTCCGCCCTCAATATCTAACACTCTTACTTTTTTTCTTGCCATGAAACCTCCGCAGGGATACTACACTTTCTTCACCCTGTAGTCACCATTTCATTGCTCTAATTTATTAAAAGACAAATGGTATATAATATCACTTATATTATGTGTGGAATCTAAAGAACAAAATAAACAAACTAGAAAGAGACATAGTCACAGGGAACAAACTGATAAAGCTATAGGGGAGGGGTGTTGGGAGACAGGGTAAAAAGAGTTTATGGCATTAATTACTAATTAGTAGTTACAAAAAAAATCATGGGTTATGTAAAGCATAGGAAATATGGTTAACAATATTATAATAATTTTCTATGGTGCCAGGTAGGCACTGGAATTGTCAGAGGGAAAACTTTGTAACCTATATGAATGTCTATCTGCTGTTCTGTACACCTGAAACTAATATAAAAAAGTGTTGAATGCAAACTGTAACCAAAAAAATAAAATTAAAAACAATAAAAATCTGTATCACATGAGAATTCCAAATGATGATGGGGCGATCAGTTCACCTAAAATGAGCCGGTGATATTTGTTTGATAACCATCTAATAACAGCTGCATTGTTAAGATGTCCAAAAACCTGGATCAAGTTTTCACAGCACTTAGCACATTGTTCTGAAAGCTATTTCATGGTTTACTTTGTTTTCTAATACTTCACATTTTTTCCCAGCACTTGTCTGACATTATTAGAAATAGATATTCTTTCCTCTCCTGAGTTTGTTAAGTCTTCTCATTCTAAGGTATTTCTAATTGTATATCACATATCATTTGTCTTTTAGAACCCTAGAATGTTATAAGTACTAATGTTAAGACAGCTGGGACTATATGTAAGCGTTAGAAGCTTAGCTGGGCCATTTGTATATAATTTCATTGCACATGTGTCAAAATGTATAAAGATTCTCTGGATCCATTCACATTATTCACTTACTCTCATTCACTTTCTATTTTTTTTTCTGTATTTTTATTGTTAACACTATTACAGATATCCCCATAGTGAAGGATCATAAAAACTGTTACAATGTAGGTCCATTTAAATATGACTGATTACTATTCGTATTCTTCTGAAATATTGGAAATAAGTATTGTATTTGAATAAATCATCAAGAACACAAAAGAGCAGACAGATGACAATTTGCTATCAGTGTTATTCCACCCAATCAGATTTATGTAAAACTTTGAAACATATATAGCTCACACCATGTGGAAGATGAAAGAACTAATTTTTTTTCAATAACATAGTCTTTATCATTTTCAAGGCTGCATTTTTATATCCTATTCTGCTTGCCTTGAATAATCTGTCAAGCTTCCTGGTTATCAACGGTTTTGTGGCATGGAGTCATAAAGCAATAACTGTGAGTCTATAGCAGTTTTTGTTTTTTTAGCTAGATAAACAGTATTGAAAATTCAGGTCAATTAATTCGCTGCATCTACACATGCATTGCATTTTCACCACTGCCTCAAACTTTGTCCTGAATATCCAAGTTTTATTTAAAGTATTAAATTATCTCCTATATTTTCTTTTAAGTGATTGAAAAATGACACCTTTTTCTGAAAGTTTCCATTAGACCTATCTCCTCCTCCATATCTTCCCCGATTACTTCACACCTTAGAAACTAATTTATTATTGTGATGTTTTTAAAACTTGCAATTTTTAAGTATGACATGTTTATCTTCATCATATTTCCAAGTAGTATATGGTGTTGTTTAATTATAGGCATCTTTAGAAACCATAATGAAAAATAAACTCAGGGTATTATGTATCCTTCCCAGAGAAAAAGTGATAATATGAATCTGTGTAAAATGAAAATATGACACATAAATATACAGTGTATTTCATTTATGTATCTCTGGTCCCCAGTTGTTTGCCTAGTATATACTATTTAAAAATTAAAGATTACAGTGAATAAATGAAAGCTATGCATCAATATATTCTCTGATAAGCCTGGGTTTGTCACTTTCCTTGTAACTGTGCTGCCTGGCTCCAGTGCATTTGTTTAAGAGTGGAAAAAAGTTGATCCAAGTGGATGGTAAATGGTAAGAGAGAAATGATCATACTCACTTTGAGTGGTTAATTTTCTTGTAGTACTTCCAAGAACCTAAGGGTTTCTAATGATGTAGTTTTTATTTCATACACAAAAAGTCATCTGTTTATATGTTGAACTAATCATTGTAGTACATTGCATTAGAAATTCTACAACCATTCACAAAATATATCATCAGTCTTAGACAAGTTTTATGGTCTTTCTTCATAATACAGTTATATAAAATTTATTTAAAATTTCAGAAGAAATTTCCCATTTGATTAAAAATGGCAAAGGTTAAAAAAGACAAAAATTGGCAGGTGCACCTTATATCAATTCTGTTTTTAAGTTAAATCTGCAGCATACCTAGAGCCTGGTTATAATTTTTGCCTCATGTTCCTTTCTCTGTAACTGTGAATCTGCCAGTCATTCTGGCACCCAAAAATCACTACACCAGGACTGGTTTTGACATTGCCTGTCCTTAAGCTGCTTTGTTTCCTAGTTTTGAAACCATTGCTCTCTCTGGGGTCACTTCACCTCTGCTACAAATCTCCAAAGTTTCCAGTTTTCTCCACTAGGTCTCATCTCTTTATGCATTTTAGCTAATGGCCTAGACTGGGATGCCCCATTAAAACCCCACAAGCAGCAGGGAAAACTAACAGACTAGAGGAGGCATGTCTGCTAAGGTCAATTTCTCAGGTTTTTCTTTTCTCAGACCAGGAAAGGAAAATATGTTGAAGATCATGTATGAAAGCTAATCCTGGTCCACCCTTATGATAGGTCTCTTCCTTCCAATTAGAATGATAGTTTATTTTGAAGCCCTACTTACCTGCTGTTGGTATAGTGTTTTTAGACATCTCTCCTCCCTTTCCTGTTCTTTGTAAAAAGACAACCTGCCTAGAAAATAATCCTTTCTTAAAAAAGTTATTTTACTAAACTGATACATAGAAAGAAATTTTATATATGTTATTTTCCTTCATTACACACACATACATATATACACAATGTGTAACATCCAACATTTTTTTCTATCATCTTTCTATATATCATCATCTATCATCATCATCTAAGAAAATAAGCCTGTGTTTACACATTACCAATTAAAGAAATAGAATTTTTTTTCTATCTACCTATGCTTTCTGTATATCATGGCTCAGTCTTTTCCTAAGAGGTACCCCATCTTGATTTTGTGTTGTGTTGCCTTGTTAAAAAGGACTCATGGACAAAACCAAAGGGGAAGAGCTGAGGGAGGGAAAGTGGGAGGGGGCAAGGGAAAGAGGTGGGGGGGAGGCAGAGACAAATGTATTTAAAAAGTAAATAAATTAAAAAAAATAAAATAAAATACAATTTGCCATTTTAATTAAAAAAAGGGAAAAAAAGTAAAAGTACAAATTTACTATTTAAAATAAAAAGTACTTCAGTCATGTATGTATGTATTCTAAAGCTTTTGTTGTTCAATTTAGCTTGCTTTTGAGCATTATAAAATCATGTCATATTTTATGTAGCTTTTTGTACATTTCATTTTTGTTTAAATATGATGTTTAAGAATTATCTATACTTCTCTGTAATGTTTACTTCTGGGTATCATTCTATTCTGTAGCAATATCATAAATTATAGGTACACTGGACTAGCAATTGATATTTGAGCTGTTCTATATTCTTGGTGCTTATGAATAATACTGTTAAGAATATTTTTGTACATGTTTTGCAAAATGGGCCAATTTACTTTCTAGGCTGGTTTTTATACTTATGTTCCTACCATACTTCCTCATTTTTGCTGAGATAGTGGTCATAAAATCTCTAACTCTGTTCATAATTTCCTTTCCTTGTATAGAGTTTGATGGTTACCTTTATATGTTTATGTGATGCTGTTATTTATTTTGCTAAAAAGTCAACTCATGCATTTTACTACTTTTACAGTGGTTATTTTTTCTTTGTGTTTTTTAAGACTCTTTATATATTCTGAATATTAATTGCTTATAATATGTATTGCAGATCTCTCCTGCAACTTTTGAAGTATAATGTAGCTTCCTTTCCCTGACATTATGGAGAGATTTTTCTATATATTTTTCTAAATGTTTAAAGATTTAATTTTTACTTTCAGGTCTTGGATTTGATGTAAAATGTGAGGTAACACATTTACTTTGTTTTATAAGGACTGTTTAGCATTTATTATTTTTCTACCTTTTTAAAAATATTTATTGTACATTAGCATACTTACAGCTATGTATACTAAATACTACTTGCTTTGGGAACAACATAAAGTGAAACAAAATCCTCATCATAGGTGTATCAGAATGAGAAAAGAGAAAGCAAGGGATTGAGAGCCTGTTTAATATATTAGTGACTGAAAACTACCCTAACCTGGTGAAGGAAAAAGACACAAGGGTCCAAGAAGTGCAGAGAGTCTCAAACAAGATAAACCCAAAGAGGCCTACACCAAAACTCATCTTAATTAAAATAGCAAAAGTTAAAGACAAACAGAACCTTAAGATCCATAAGAGAAGGACAGTTAGTTACCTACATGGGCACTCCCAAAGACTGTCAGCTGATTTATCAACAGAAACATGTTAGGCCTGAAAAAATTGGCATGAAATATTCAAAGTGATAAAAAGCAAGGACCTACAACCAAGACTAATTTAGCCAGCAAGGATAACATTTAAAGTTGAAGAAGAAACAAAACCACATGATCATATTAATAGATGAAGAAAAAGTATTTGATAAAATATAACACCCACTTATGATAACAACTCTCAGAAAGTAGGAATAAAGGGAACATACCTAAATAATAAAGGCCATATATGGCAAACCCACAGCCAACATCATTTTCAGTGGGCAAAAACTATTATCATGTTCCTTGAGACTGGGAACAAATAGGGATGACCTCATTCACCACTCTTATTAAATATAATACAGGAAGGCATAGCCACAGCAATCAGACAAAAAGAAGAAATATAAAGGATGGAAATGGGAAAGGAAGAATTAAAATTGTCATTGTTTGCAGATGGTGTGATACTGTATACATAGAACAATAATAATTCCACCAAGAAAATATTAGAACTGATAAATTAATTTAGCAAAGTAGCAGGATACAAAATAAATATCCAGAAATCAGTTACATTTTTATATATATTAATAACCTTTCAGAAAGGGAATCTAAGAAAACAACCCCATTTGAAATTACTTCAAGAAAAAAAAGTAAATATCTAGGAATAAATTGAACTGAAGATGTGGAAATCTATACTCAGAAAATCATGAGACACTGTAGAAAGAAATTGAGAAGATAAGAATAAGTGGAAGCATACACCATGTCCCTGGATACAAAGAATAAATTACATTATTAAAATATCTATACTGCCAAGAGCAATCTACAGATGCAATGCAATTCCAACCAAGACACCAATGGCATATTTCACAGAACTAGAAAAAAATATTCCAAAAAGTTATAAGGAACTACAAAAGACCACAGCAATTTTGAGAAAGAACAAAGTTGAAGGGATCACACTATCTGATATCAAAATATACTACAAGTCAATAGTAAATAATACAGCATGGAACTGGAATTAGAACAGGAAGTTTGCTCAATGAAAGAAAATAAAAGCCCAGAAATAAACCAACAGCTTTATAGTCAATTAATATTTGACAAAGGAGGCGAAGATATATAATGATGTAAAGGTAGTCTATTCAATAAATAATATTGGAAAAATTGGACAGATAACATGCAAAAAAAATTAAAGGAAGGAAGAAACTAGATCACCTTTTTACACCATACATACAATAAACTAAAAATGGATTAAAGATTTAAGTGTTAGACTCAATACCATAAAAATCCTAGAAGAAATCAGAGGCAGTACAATCTCAGACATTTCTCATAGCTATATTTTTTCTGATATATCTCCTCAGGCAACAACAACAACAACAACAACAAAAACAAATGGGTTAACATCAAACTAAAAAGTTTTTGCACAGCAAAGAAAACCAACAAAATGAAAAGACCACCCACTGACTAGGAGAACATATTTGACACTGATATATTCAATAAGGAGTTAATATCCAAAATTTATAAAGTTCTTACAAAACTGAACACCAAAAAACCCACAAACAATACAATAAAAAATAGGCAAAAGACCTAAATAGACACTTTTCTGAAGAAGGCATACAGATGGCTAATAAACATATGAAAAGATGCTCAGCTTCACTAATTATCAAAGAAATACAAATTAAAGCCATGATAACATATCACTTCACATTGGTCACAATGCCTATTATCAATAAAGCAACAAACAACCAGTGTTGGCCAGGATATGAAGAAGAGGAAATCCTCAAGCAGACTGGTGCAGCTACTGTGGAAAGCAGTATGAAGTGACCTCAAAATATGAAAAAATAGAAATGCCTTATAAGCCATTAATTCCACTTCTGGGAATATATCTGAGGAAACCTGAAACACTAATACCAATGAATACATCCACCCCTGTGTTCACTGTAGCATTATTTACAATAGCCAAGATTTGGAAGCAGCCCAGGTGTACATCAGTAGATGAGCAGATAAAAAAGCTTTGGGCCATTTACACAATGAAATACTACTCTGTCATAAAAAAGAAGAAACTCTTTTCCTTTGCATCAGCATGGATGGACCTGGAGATCATTATGCTAAATGAAATAAGCCAGTTAGAGTACAATAAGTACCATCTGATTTTACTCACATGTGGAATATAAATGTGGAATATAACAGGAGGTACTAACAAGCAAAATAGACACAGGTTCACAGAGAGCAGGCCGACAGCTGTTGAGGGCTGGTATTGGGGGGCTGGGTAGGGGTTGAAAGGATTGAACAAAAAAGATGAAAAACTTACAGACACAGACAACGGTGTGGTAATCACCAGTGGTGGGGTGAGGTTGAGGAGGGTATATGAGGGGATAAATGGAGATAAAAGGAGACTGCTTGGAGTGGTGAACACACAATACAGTGTACAGATGATGTATTGTGGGATTTTATATCTAAAACCTATTCAATTTGTTAACCAATGCCACCCTAATATATTAAATAAACAGGATAAATTATTGAATACTATTATAACAATCACTCAGTTAATTATTAAAGTATACTTTACCCAGTATTCTAATAATCACAACTTGAGAAATATGATTATAAATTAATTTTATGTTAACCTACTTTAGGCAATAATATAAATTACTTTTCTGCTTACTTTTAATTAACAAAGTTCATATTGTAACTTTTCAGTGCAGACACTGTCTCTATGGACTCCCTTTCTCCATGTTGGAGCTGTAAGTGGTAACATACGATTCCAGAGGCAAGCAGTATCACTTATTTTTCTTTTTCTTATGCACCTCCAGCCCAAATGAATGGATGAATTTGGATAAGTGTCAGGATACGCTTTTCTGAATCATTGTGTTATAAGATGCTTCCTAAATTTCCAGCCTTCAGATGATTAAATCTATTGTTTTTCTTACGGGAACAAGAATGGCACCTTTTTTTTTTTTTTTTCCTGAAGTCTCTTGCTGGATTCCTCCTACAGGATATTCATTGTATGAATTCTATTCGTCTCTGCCACATTTTCCTCAATTGGTGCCCATCACCCTCAAAAAGTCCTCCGTACAAACTTTAATATTATTATACATGGGCTGTGTTTCTCACACAACCATTTACCCTCATGCATGCCTGGCCCTGCCAACTTTTGGAGCACAAGAAGATCCCAACTAAATCATCTCTCTCATACTGTGATGTTAGAAAAAATGGCCATCACTAATCTCTGATGTGTTAGGTGTGTGCCAGACACTAGTCCACTACATCCCCCAAATGCGGGGTTAATCTGCTAGTGATCTCATTGGAGCTCATCTTTCTAAACTGAAAAAAAATTGATCTGCTCATTGTTCCCTCTGGCAGGTAAGAGCAGTGACTTAGATATGGAATATCTTTTTCCCCAAGGAAATGTTTTAAGGAAACAGACCTTCAGTTTTTACTCCCTATAATTTAATGTCTTCCTTTTGGATTTTACAGCCCTTCAAATAATTCTTGTCCATTTAATTTGAAATTTGGGTATAATAACGGTAAACCTCCATTTGAACTTTCATATTCTTTTGAACTTTTGTACCTATATCTCAACTTTACATTAACATCCTTGTGTAAATACATCCTTATGAAGAAATTTCTCTGAAAAAAAACTATATTTCTTCTAATATGTTGTCTCATTTAATTTCAAAAATGATGTTACCATTTTATAGGGGGAAAAAAAGAACTCTTACTTGAAAACTTTTCCCAGGGTCAAGAAACTTTCAGGTGTGTGTAAGACTATCAGACTCAGGCTTCAACAATTTTAGGTCTTAGAAATAACTTTGTAATTCAGCTTTTCTATGCTTCTTAAATGCAATGATCCCAAGGGAACATATTTTGCTGATCTTTCAACAAGTCTACTTACTTTCTAGAAGATTTTTCCATATTCAAACCATTTCTTGATCTTTTTTTAAATATATTTTATGGATTATGCTATTAAAGTTGCCCCATTTTTTCTCCCATTTACCCCCTTCTGCCTGGTATCCCCATTCCCTCTGGCATTAACCCCCCTTAGTTCATGTCAATGCGTTGTATATATAAGTTCTCTGGTTTCTCCATTTCTTATACTATTCTTAACCTTCCCCTGTCTATTTTGTACCTACTATTTATGCTTCTTATTCCCTGTACCTTTTCCCCTCCCCCTCTCTGCTGATAGCCCTCCCATGTGATCTCCATTTCTGTGATTCTGTTCTTGTTCTAGTTGCTTTCTTAGTTTTTTATTTTTATTTTTATGTTCAGTTGTTGAGAGTTACGAGATGGTGTCTATTTACTGTTCATAGTTTTGATCTTCTTCTTATTCTTAGATAAGTCCCTTTAACATTTCCTATAATAAGGGTTTGGTGATGATGACTTCTTTAACATTACCTTGTCTGGGAAGCACTTTATCTGCCCTTCCATTCTAAATGATAGTTTTTCTGGATAGAGTTATCTAGGTTGTAGGTCCTTATTTTTCATGACTTTGAATACTTCTTTCAGCCCCTTTATGCCTGCAAAATGTCTTTTGAGAAATCAGCTAATAGTTGTATGGGAATTCCTTTGTAGGTAACTGTCTCCTTTTCTCTTGCTGCTTTTAAGATTTTCTTTTTATCTTTAATCTTGAGAATTTTAATTATGATGTCTCTTGGTGTGGCTCTCTTTGGGTCCAACTTGTTTGGGATTCTGAACTTCCTGCACTTGTATATCTATTTCCTTCACCAGATTGGGGAAGTTTTCTTTCATTATTTTTTTCAAATAAGCTTTCAATTTCTTGCCCTTCCTCTTCTCCTTCAGGCACCTCTGTGACTTGGATATTTGTATGTTTAAAGTTGTCCCAGAGGTTCCTAAACCTTTTCTCATTTTTTTTTGAATTCTTGTTTCTTCCTTCTGTTCCAATTGAATGTTTATTTCTTCCTTTTGTTCCAAATCATTGATTTGAGTCCAAGTTTCCTTCCCTTCATTGTTGGCTCCCTGTATATTTTTATTTATTTCACTTTGCATAGCCTTCACTTTTTCCTTTATTTTGTGGCCATATTCAACCATTTCTCTGAGCATGATGATTATCAGTGTTTTGAACTCTGCATCTGATAGGTTGGCTACCTCTTCATCACTTAGTTATTTTTCTGGAGTTTTGATCTGTTCTTTCACTTGGGTCATATTTCTTTGTCTTGGCACACCTCTTACAACTGTAAGGGGTAGAACCTTAGATTTTTGCCAGGGAAGGCAACCTGCTTCACCACTTTGGGGCTCTGTATGTAGGGGAGGGGTCAGAGAAGTTACAATGCTGCTTGCTTGGCTCTCACCCTGCTTTCACTTTATACAGCATACCAGAAACCAGAAGTAAGAACACTGAGGTATAAATGTGGATCAAGTATTCACCTTGTTACTACAATTCTCTATTCATAAAATTATCTTGAATCTAACTGTGTTACTTTCACTTCCAAAAGAACCTGAGAGTTAACTGTGGGCTTTGCAGTGCTACAGTTGGTCTTTACTCCCAATTGAGATACACGAAGTGGTTCTTCAAAAGTTCTTTCAAAACACAATTATTGAGAACAAAGTGCCAGTAATATAACAACAAAATGCTAGGATTATTTTATGTTTTTAAATTTGAAATCCAGTCCCTAAGTTTGAAGAAATCTACTTTCAAGTGGTAGAGAAAGAAATATAAACAAGTAAATTGCAGTAAAATATGGTAGAGATATGAACAGATAACTATTGGAGTGAAAAAAATGGGGGAACCCAGAGCACCAGGTACAGGGAAAAAAAAAAGTATGATATGAGATTGAGGAGGGGATGGAAAAATCTTTCCAGTCAGATAAGAAAAAAAAAGGTATTTTGTGATTATTTTAAATGCATTTGAAACTGAGGATGCATCTTAACATTTGTCAGAGGTCATTAATGCAGTTTATTTCAACTATAAAGCATATACCATGTTATTTAAAGTAATTTTGAAAAAATAGCAATTGATTGAACATATCTTTTTATATTGATATTTCTCTTATTATTTTTTGAATTATTTTGTGGGTTTTTTATCTTTATTCATATTAATAGTATTCTTGCAAACCAACTTTCTGTTACCTTGTAATTTTAGGTTTCTGTATTTATTTCTGAGATCACTGTAGGACAATGGATTTGTTCTCCTTGACTCTGATGCATTACTCACCTCTCCTTCCTTGATAATTAGATATCAGTACCTATCTGCCCAAAAGCATATTCCAGCCCTCAAAATAATGGAAACAAATTAAAAAAAAATTCTTCTGAGACAATTTAATGTAATTTAAACTCATGTAGAAAGTGACATTAATGTCTAAAAAATATTTTTTACATATCAATGGTCAAACTTAAAATTTGAAAGTTAAATAATTAGATTATAAAAATGATGAATAGAGATACTTGTTCATAAAATATCTAAAACTGATTATATAGCAACTATATTTCTAATAATAATCTTCTAATAATACAAGGTATATTGTTAAAAGTTGTTATGTTTTCTTGAGAAACAATTTGAATTATGGTTCCAAAAAGATAAATAACAAAAATATTTAAAATTTAAGACTATGATGTGATCCATTATGTGAACTTCAGAGAACTATAAAGATTTATAGAGCATACAATTGCATATAAATGAATTGTAATATAGATGAAAAGGAGCAAAAACATCAGTCATAGAAGATATAGATAACATGTACTAGCAGTAAATCACCATTTCTTGGCCTTGGGTTCATTGCTACAGGTCATTTTTACATATTGCTTTAGAACAAAATTTATATGTCATGTCAACAGCTTGGCATATTCACCATTCAATCACTCATTTAGCAAATATTTATTAAGTAGTGTCCCTGAATGATGGAAAAAATATGACTAGATATGACATATCCTTTAATACTGTGTAGTGCAGAGATATTCAAATATTCACTTTACTAAACATTAAAATTGTTTCTAGACTTTAACTGTAAAGAATTAGGGAGCACATAGAAAGGGCTAGCTGGCTCTTTGCTCTAGTGTAAATTATAAGAGAAGGAATTTAACCCCTTTCTTTTGGAAATGACTTGCAAAAGTATGATACTTGGTAACAAATGGATATGAGTTTACAAAACTGGGAAGATGAAGAGGACTACAGATACTTCAAGTAAAGGCAAACAGATATCAGTAAGAGCTTTTTTATTCCCACAAAAGTGAGAGATAATTCTGAATAAGTGAAACACAGAGTTGTATAACTAAGAACTCAAAGAAAAACTGAAAAGGATATTTAGTGCAAGACTATTAACACCTTTTCTAAAATGTCTAGCTGTTTAATCTATACATCTTAGACAATAAAGAATTCCTTAAGAATTTTAATTTAAGTAATGACATGAAATTAACTTACATCCCTCTGGTGAAGGTGTGGAAAATGAAGGAAGCATGGATGGGAACTGGGTTGAGGAGGCAAGCCAAGAAGTAAGAAAATAAGTTATGATGTTGCTTTTGTGATTTCACGGGATATTTCTTAATAGTGATGGTGATGAAAAGTGAAGGGGAGGAACCATTGGTACTGAACATAAAATGAACCAAGGAAAATATCTACAGATATGATCTTGAATTTTGTTGCAAATATTTATTTATATAGGCTTATGCACATTTTGTGTGCCAGCTCTGGTTTCAAGTTATCTTATGGATTGGCATTACTTGGAATTACTGACTACTGTTTTCTGATGTTTAAAAACTTAACTGATGTTCAATCCTTTGATAATTGTAGCACTCCTGATGAGGTAAGTTTCAACTCCATTCTGCACTCAGCAGTCAAGCTTAGACACCACAGGGTGGGGCAGAATCCTTCCTGGGGATGGGGTTATTGGGTCCTCTCATGCTGCTGCTGCCCAGAGGAGTGGTCTGCCTGAGGAAGATGGCTGCTGCCATATTGGGGAGGAGTCAGCACCAGCATCCTCCAGGCTACTCTCTCAGTTCTCTCCCCAAAGCCTCCATCTCCAGTCTTTCCTCAAGTGCCATTAGACCACTCTGCACCCCTTTAGCCAGGGATCTATCTGTGGCTGCTGCTCTGTACTCAGCTGTCAGGCTTTAGCACCATCAGGCCAGGGCAGAGTCCCTCCTGGGGGTGCGGTTTTGGGGTCCTCTCATGTTGCTGCCCCTCAGGGGAGACATCTGCCTGAGCAAGATGGCTGCTACCATATTGGGGAGGAGTCAGCTCCAGCACCTCCAGGCTACTCTCTCCACTCTTTCCCCAAAGCCTTCTTCCCCAGTCTTTCCTCAGGCATCTCTAGTGCACTCTGCCTCCTCCTTTGCCAGAGACCAGGGTAAGTGGCTGCAAATAAAAATTTATGTGTTGGCCCTTTAAACGGTTCTTTGTGTCTCTAGCCACCTGTCTCTGGCAGAGAGCAACCCTGCCGCTTTTCACAGATGGCTGTTTTCTGTGTACTTTTTGGGCTCTAGTGCTGTAGGTTGGAGATCCCTGCTTTTGGTTTAGACCTCGCTCTTCTCAGGGGAATCTAACTGGCCCTTTCAATATCCTTTGGGTGCTACCACCCATGGGTGCCCCACCTGCCTTCTGGAGTCTCTACCACACTCCTTACCAGTTAGGTTGTGCTAAAGCTGATTCTTCTGTCTGTCCTTTCTGTCTGTCTGAGGTTATCAGGCTCCTCTCTCACTACTGTATAGTTGTTTGTTCCTAAATTGTGATTTCTCCACAATTTAGTTGTAATTCCAGGTTGGTTCCGAGAGAGGTCAGTGTGACTTCCATTCACTCCCTATTTTCTTTTTCTTACACAATCCTATAAAACAGTCTAACAATTCTCTAAAACAAAGTAGCACTTGAGCTGTAATTGGAGGTGCTTTCTGACAACAACATCTGCTCCCATTACCACACACAAGAACATTATGTCAGTGGTACAGAATATTTAGTGTTTCGCTAAGAAAAGGAGTATTTCCTGCAGGAATTATACCTTCTAATTTGAGAAGGTGTTTGGTTGTAATACCAACTCTGATATGACCAGCCCTTGTCAGACTGAACATTCTTCTTTACTTCTCTTACTCTCTAGCTTTTCTAATTAGCCTTCTTATACTTTTATTCAAAACTTATAATAATTGTGCCATTTTCTCTTAGTCCAAAATCCTCCCAGTGCTTATAGTAATGTCTTTAGGTGTTAGCTAGTTTCTAAAATGTAGGAATCACCCATCAAGTCAATATGTCTAATTAATGAAAAGGTAAGGAGTTAGTAAAAAAAACTGGAAAATTTTATGACTCCATAAGTTTTCTTGATGAAGGGATTCATGAATAAATAGAACATATAAGCACTACATCATCATTTATTTTCATTAGTAATAAGTTTATTTTTCCCTACTTATACTCAGAGATCATTGATATTTTTTTCTAGAAATTCTTCTTTATATTCTTTAAGAAATTAAGTACATTTTTTCTGGTTATATTAAAAGCATTTTCCATTTCAATAATAACAACAACAATAAACATACAACCACATTACCTACTACTATGTGCCAAGTACTCTTCCCAGTGTTTGACTTATATCACCTTATTTATTCCAGTGATCTAACATTATCATCACTCTATAGCGATGAGGATACAAAGACACAAGACAATGAAAAGAGCTGCTCCTGTCCCTACATCTAATACCAGGAACATGAGCAAAATAGGTATATCCCCTGGTCCTTAATCAGAGTCACCATGCTATACAATAATTATGTGCATTGACATACTTACATGTATAATTTTGGTCTCATTTTCTCAATAAAAATGTATTCTTAGATGTTATACTGAAAAAAAGAAATGACAGTCCTGAAACTGATTATTTAATATTTCTCACCAAAATCACATCTTAATCATATAAACTGGCCTTAAATTAAAATAAACATATACTATACTTCATCTGTACTTTCAGTTTAAGAATATTTTCTATCAAATAAATTGTTATTATATATTTTACCAATATTTTAGCATGATGCTTTTTTCTTTTATTTATAAGTTCATTGGTTATAATGTATAATTAGGAATTTTTTTTACTTTAAATAATTTTTTACTTTTCACTTACAGTTGACATACAATATTACATTAGTTTCAGGTATACAACCCACAGATTAGACATTACATAATTTACTAAGGGATCATCCCAGTAAATCTGGTACCTATCTGACAACATGCATAGTTATTATACTATTATTGATTATATTTCCTGTGCTGTACTTTACATCACATTGGCTATTATAAACTAAAAATTTGTACTTCTTAATCCATTTATGGACTCAAAGCCATAAAAATCCTTGCAGAAAACAGACAGTAAAATTTTGGACATTTCTCATAGCAATAGTTTTTTTCTGATATATCTCCTCAGACAAAGGAAACAAAAGAAAAAACAAACAAATGGGACTACATCAAACTAAAATGTTTTTGCACAGCAAAGGAAACCACCAACAAAATAAAAAGACAACCCAGTGAATGGGAGAATGTATTTGCCCATGCATCTGATAAAGGGTTAATAACCAAAATTTGTAAAGAATTTATAAAACTCAACACCAAAATAACCCAATTAAAAAATGGGCAAAGGATCTGAAAAGACACTTCTCCAAAGAGGATATACAGATGGCCAATAGACATATGAAAAAATGCTCAATGTCACTAATCATCAGAGAAATGCAAATTAAAACCACAATGAGATGTCACCTCACACCTGTCAGAATGGCTATCATAAGTAAATCAACAAACAAGTGCTGGTGAGTATGTGTAGGAAGGGAAACACTTTTGTACCATTGGTTGGGAATGCACACTGGTACAGCCTCTGTGGAAAGCAGTATGGAGTTACCTCAAAAAATTAGTAATGAATCTGCCTTATGACCAAGTAAATCCACTTCTGGAAATTATCTGAAGAAACCTGAAATACTAATTTGAGAGAACATAATCACTCCTATGTTCATTACAGTGTTATTTCAGTAGTCAGTGGAAGCAGCCCACCAGTTGATATGTGGATCAAACAACTACTGGACATTTACACAATGGAATACTTACTCATCCTTAAAAATGAAGAAAATTTTACCCTTTGAGTCAGCATGGATGTACAGGACATTATGCTGAGTGAAATAAGCCAGTCAGGAAAAGGCAAATACCATATAACTTTACTCATATGTTGAAGCTAATGAACAAACTGAACTAACAAGCAAAATAGAGACAGACTCATAGAGAGAGACAGGATGACAGCCCTTGGGGTCAAGGGAGGACTTGGGAGGTAGAGGCATCAGCTTTAAAAAAAGGATTCATGAACATGGACAACAGTGTGGTGACTGTGGGAATGAGGGGTGTGGGTGGAAGTGGAAGAATGTATAAGGGAGATAAATGGTAATGGAAAATAAGACAATAAAAAAAATAAAGCTCATTTTATCTGGTATAATTTTTGCTATCCCAGCTTTTTGTTTGTTTCCATTGTCTTGAAATGTCTATTTCCATCCTTTTATTTTAAGTCTATGTGTGCCTTTCGATCTGAAGTGAGTTTCTTCTATACAGCATATGTAAGGATGTTGCTTTGTTATCCATTCAGCCTCCATATACCTTTTAATTGGAACATTTAATTCATTTGCATTTAAAGTAAATGTCAATAGATATATATTTATTGCCATTTAATTATTCATATTTTGATCATTTTTCTTCTTCATCTTTAAGAAGGTCTTATAGAATTTCTTATAATATTGGTTTGGCTGTGATAAATTCCTTTAGCTATGTCTTTTCTGGGAAGCTCATTATCTGTCCTTTGATTCTAAATGATATCTTTGCTGGTTTGTGGAATTTTGGTTGTAGACTAGGTTCTTGTTTTTTATCGCTTTGAATATTTTTTGCCAATCCTTTTGTGTCTTCAAAGTTTCTGTTGAGAAATCAGTTGACAGTCTCATGGGAGCTCCCTTGTAGATAACTGCTTTTCTCTTGCTGCTATTATGATTTCCTGTTTGTTGTTAACCTTTGCATTTTAATTATGATGTGTCTTCCTGAGGACCTCTTTGGGTTCATCTTGTTTGGGACTCTCTGTGTTTCCTGGACTTGTATATTTTTTCAATCACCAGATTAAGGAAGTTTTCCATTATGTTTTATACATATTTTTAATTTAAATTATATTTCATTGTTTGTGCAATTATAGTTGTCCCAATTTTTCCCTTTTCCCTGCCTCCACCCAGGCCCACCCTACTCCCTCAGGCAACCCCCACAGTTTTCTATGTCCATAGATCATGTATATATGTCCTTTGACTAGTCACTTCACCTACTTTTATCAGTCCACACCTCTCCCTACCCCTCTTATGGTTGTCATTCTGTTCTCTTTTCTTCTTCTAGCAACTCCCATGATGCGAACCTTGGTATGCTTTAAATTGTCCCAGAGTCTCCTTATACTATCCTCATTTTTTTTTTGATTCTTTTACATTTTCACCATTTTGATTGAGTGTTTTATGCTTTCTTATATTCCAAATCTCTTATTTGATCATCTGTTTCATTTATTCCACTGGTGATTCTCTGTAATGTTCATTCTTGATGGGTTGTTTTTTTATATTTTCTTTGTTTTTATGTTTCCTATCACTTTGTTGAAGTTCTCATTAAGTTCATCCACACTTTGCCTAAGTTCATTGAGCATCCTTATAACCAGTGTTTTAAACTCTGCATCTAATAGATTACTTGTCTCCATTTTGTTTAGTTATTTTCCTGGAGTTTTGTTTTCCTCTTTTATTTGGAACACATTTCTTTGTCTCCTCATTTTGGCAGCATTTCTGTGTTTGTTTTGATGTATTAGGTAGAGCTATTACATTTCCTGGGCTTAGTAGAGTGACCTTATAAGTAATTACCCTATAGACATTGACTCCCAGATCACCTGAGCCAGAGACTCCAAGTGTACCCACTGTGTGGGCTGTATACATATTGTATTGTAGGTGAGCCTTTATTGTTGTTGCTAACTCAATGAAAATAATTTACCTCCAGAAAGATTGGCTGCAGGGACTGACTACAACTACCATGAAGGATCAGCTGTTCAGGGGTTGACCTCAGAGAGCAGAACTTATTTCAGCAGCCTTCTGGTATGTGCTGAGTCTGCCCCTTGAGTGTACCTTTTGAGGAGGCAGATGTGTGGTGCTTCAGAATGGTCTGAAAATGTCCACCAGGTGTGCTGGTTCTAGGGCCTCCCAGGAGGTGCAGGCCAAGGTCAGCCACCACCTGTGCCCTGGCCAGGAACACCTAGTATGAACTACAGAGTTATCTGCATATAGCAACTACTTGCGCTGGACTTGGAGTTGTCCAGGAAAGGCCAGCTACAAGCCATTTCTGGCTGCTGCTAGTGCTGAGCCTGGGGCTACTTAACTAGAAGTATGTAGAATGCCAAGGCCAGGTGCTGCTTGAGGGATTTCAGGTAAGTTTGAAGCTTGAGCCAAGACAGGCTCTTTCTATGGAAAAGCCACTGGAAATGGCTTGAGTGAGCCCGCCGTTGGGTGGGGTGGAGTCCGAGGGAATCATCAGGGCAGGGTGAACAGTGTTAGACAAACTGATGGATACTCAGATATGGGCCTGACTACTGGTTCTGTGCTAAAAGGGCTCATAAAAAGAAACAATGGCCTTGGTCAACATTGTTGTCCAGTAGAAAGCTAATCCTTCACTGTCACCTCAGTGCCAGACAACTCAGTTCCTCTAATTATGTCCCCAGAGCCCCAAAGCTGAAACTCAAGAGTGTGAGACCAAGTCTATACACAGGCCCTTTAAGAGGAACACCTGCCACTACAGCACAGTCCTTTGTTTCACTCTGCCACAGTCACTGCTGATTTTTACAATCAGAAGTTATGGAGACTCCTCTTCCTGGCACTGCAAACTTGGGCTGAGGGTTCTGGTATGGGGCTGGAATTCCTGGCTCTTCAGGAGGAGCATCTGCATCCAAGATATCCCTCTTGATTGTTCTTTTTAAAAAAAAAATTTAAATCATGTTTATTCTATTACAGTTATCTCAATTTTTTCCACCTTTACCCCATTCTACCCATCCCACCCCCATCCCCTACTCCCACAGTCGATTCCCACTCTGTGGTCCATGCCCATGGGTCATTCAGACATGTTCTTTGTTTAGTCCTTTCTCCTTCTTTCCACCATTGTCCTCAATCCCTGTCCCCTCTGGTCACTTTCAGTCTGCTCCATGTTTCCATACCTGTAGTTTATTTTGTTCCTTAGTTTATTTTGTTGAATAGATCCCACTGATAGGTGAGATCATATGGTATTTGTCTTTTGCTGACTGGCTTATTTCACTTAGCATAATATTCTCCAGTTCCATCCATGTTGTTGCAAAAGGTAGTTCTTTCTTTCTTTCTTCTTTCTTTCTTTCTCTCCTCTTTTTTAAATGCAGATTGATTTTATTTATTTTTTTAAAAGTCAAAATCAATTATAAAACATTAAAAAATTTAAAACCATTATAAATTCTCAGAATTAAAACATGACACCAGCACAAAAATACTCAAGTAGATCAATGAAATATAATGAGCATTCTAGAACCAAATGGATATATCTAAATATGTAACATATGATTAAATTGATATTTCAAATCAATGGGGAAAATAAGGCTTATTCGACAAATAAGGTGCATGGACCACTACTACTTCAAATAAAACAAATACAGAGCCCAATTTCACACATTATACAAGAAATATTCAGGTGAGTTAAAAATCAATATGTAAAATCTAAGGAGTTTTACGAGATAATACAAAGTAATATTTTTCTTACCCTGAAGTAAAATTTTCAAACCCAGAAGCTATAAAGTAAGATATTGACAATATGACTATATTAAACATTTAAGACAATATAGTAATATACATATAAAAAAATTGAAAGGGCAAGTAATGAAAATCAAGATGGTGGAGGAGTGAGTAGAAGTCACACTGACCTCCTCCCAGGACCAACAATTGGAATTACAACTAAATTGTGGAGAAATCACAATTTAGGAACAAACAACTATACAGTAGTGAGAGAGGAGCCTGATAACCTCAGACAGACAGAAAGGACAGACAGAAGAATCAGCTTTAGCACAACCTAACTGGTAAGGAGTGTGGTAGAGACTCCAGAAGGCAGGTGGGGCACCCATGGGTGGTAGCACCCAAAGGATATTGAAAGGGCCAGTTAGATTCCCCTGAGAAGAGCGAGGTCTAAACCAAAAGCAGGGATCTCCAACCTACAGCACTAGAGCCCAAAAAGTACACAGAAAACAGCCATCTGTGAAAAGCGGCAGGGTTGCTCTCTGCCAGAGACAGGTGGCTAGAGACACAAAGAACCGTTTAAAGGGCCAACACATAAATTTTTATTTGCAGCCACTTACCCTGGTCTCTGGCAAAGGAGGAGGCAGAGTGCACTAGAGATGCCTGAGGAAAGACTGGGGAAGAAGGCTTTGGGGAAAGAGTGGAGAGAGTAGCCTGGAGGTGCTGGAGCTGACTCCTCCCCAATATGGTAGCAGCCATCTTGCTCAGGCAGCCACTCCTCTGGGCAGCAGCAGCGTGAGAGGACCCAATAACCTAACACCCAGAAGGGACTCTGTTCCACCCTGTGGTGTCTAAACCAGACTGCTGAGTTCAGAGTGACTAGATTAACAGCTGAAGGCGACAGCCACAGACAGTAGATTCCTGGAAGTCTCAAACAGCCTGCCTAAGATCAGACAGGGTCAACATCTGACATCATCAGAGGCAGATCCAGAAAGAAAAAACAGCGGTCTCCTACCATAGAAGTTCACACCACAGAGTCAGGAAATCAAGACAAATCAATATAAGAAGCAGAAGCAAAAGAGAAGAATCTCACAAATAATGGGAAGACAAAGAAACACTCCCAGCCAAAGGGGAAGGAGAAATCCCCAGAAAGAGAACTAAATGAAATAGAAGCAAGTAAATTATCATACTGAGGTCCAAACAATGGTTATAAGGAACCTCATGAGTTTTAAACACCATACATAAGCATAGGACCAGCCCACTTTGTATCTCCACCCCTCCTATCAGTCTTAATGTGGTTTTTTCCTACAAATCTTTGGTTGTAGGACCTCTGTTCAGCAAGACTGCATGTGATTCTGAATGATTGTTTTTCTGTAGTTTAGTTATAATTTTTATGTGAATTAGATATTTTAATTTTATAAGTTCAGTAAATGTGGTCTAATTCTGTATAAGACCATAAGTTTTCTAATAGTTTTTATGGTTCAAATTGATTTTATTTAGGAACCCAACATAAAGCAAAATATCCTGGTTAACTCTTAACTAGGAGTCTAAGGGCATTGTATATAGATGATTTTTCTGAAGTGTACAATAAAAAAAAGAAGTAAGAAAAAGTTGAATTTGTAAACTTACAGGGTAGAACATACTAATTAGTAGTGCGTTGAATCTAGAATCCTGCTTCTCACAATGGTCAACTGATTTGAAAGAAATGAAAAGGAAAACAAAATCAGATAATATTTCTATTGTAAAAGTAGTACATGGAATATAATGTACCATAAACTTCTCTTAAAGTTTTGGTTGGTTTCCAGATATGAAGGAAGTTTTTTAGTTGTACCTGGGTTACTGTAATATTTTCCTGTCAAAACGTACCTAGTTTTTCAGATAACACAAATCCTTTTAATGTCCTGGCCATATATTATAGTATACCATACAAGTATCATTTACTTGAGTTTGTAAAAATATGTTTTACTCTCCTTTGTTTCTTCTAAGGTGACACAAAATATGAGTTTTGTTATGTATCATTTTTGAAGAGATAATTATTTGAGTTCTAAAATAAAAAATGAACCTTATTGTAAGAAATTTCACTGGATATGGTGGCTGTAGCCTAGTCATCTTCTCTCCTTCATTAATGGCTAGGTAGGAAAGTTGTGTTCATAAAAATTAGAACCAAAATATGAGTACCAAGAGTTTCCAGTAAGACCAGGCATCTCACCCATAGCAAATAAGTTTCCTTGGTGCATGAGTTGAAGCCCAGGCTAAAAAAGATAAAGAAAAAGCTCCAAATGGAATATATAGTAGGATGTTGTTTAAAGTGACTATTGTTGCAAGTGCAAAATGTCCACACTTTGCCTGCATAGATAGGATGGATTGACTTAGTGGTTTGTCTTCTAGGTTAACATGAGAGATTCTTCTGATTGACTTAAGATCTTTAACATTGACTGTAAGGCTTTTTAGTTGACTAGGATACCCCATTCCTAAAACTCTGTGCTGATATATGCAGTGATATTGTCTAATTTACTCATATCTGCAACTAACAGATAATGAAAAAAATAAGTGACAAAAGAAATTCTTTAGTATCTACTATATAGTGATTACTGTATTTTTATTATAATAATAAAAAGTTTTCCTAGCTTCCTAATAATATTATTATTATTATTATTAACCAATTGGGCAGATATTATTATTATAAACTTAAAATAACCAATAATTTATAAGTGGGAGACCCAGCTGTTCACCAAAATCTTATGCTGTTAATGCTGTGGTTGTTTTAGAAAAATTCTTTATAGATATTGATAATGATTACCATTAAGAAGATTGTTACCATAGTGCTTCACCACAGTAAGGACAATGAATGAATGGGTGGATGAATGAAGAGCATCTGAATTTGTTTTCCCTGCTCTAGATAAGTGTTTTTTAAATTCTTGCCTGAGGATGTGTTTATTGGTTTTAGAGAGAGAGGAAGAGAGAGAAAGAGAGAGAAACATCAATTCACTGCCTCCCATACACACCCCTACTATGGATCAAACCCACAACCTAGGTATGTGCCCTGATTGGGAGTTGAAACCACAACTTTTTGGTATATGGGAAAACACTCCAATCAACTGAGCTACCTGGCCAGAGCTAGACAAATAATTTTATTACCTCTACCACTCTGTTAACACAACACTGTAGTGAAGTTATAAAAATATTTGTTCTTAGGTATGCATTAATTCTAACATGAAGGGAGCATGCATGGATATTTGAAGACTCAGGATAAACTCTAAGATGTGTGACATGATAGTAAGGAGACAAGACCAACTAAAGGGATGTCCAGACAAAAAAGTACCATCAAGAGTTGATCATGCCCTGGCCTGCTGGAAAGGAAAACTCAAAATTATTTTGGAAGAAACTGAGCTTAAATTTCCCACTGCTCAATATCAAAAGGGAACGCAAGTCATCACATTTACAATAAAGAAAATGTCAGTATCAATGATGCAGAGATGTGGGATGTCTATGTAGAAAAGTATTTCTACTTATTGAGTTACTTCTCTGAAGATTCAGTGTCAATATTTTCCTGGGCAAAAACAAGAAAATCAAATCATTTCCTGTGTGTATTTCAAAAGTATATTGAACCCTGGCTGGTGTGGCCCAATGGGTTGGGCGCTGGCCTGTGAACCAAAAAGTTGCCAGTTCAATTCCCAATTAGGGCACATGTCTGGATTGCAGGACAGGTTCCCAGTTGGGGGCATGCAAGAGGCAACTGGTTGATGTTTCTCTCATACATTGATGTTTCTCACCTTCTCTGTCACCCTCCCTTAATCTCTCCAAAAATAAATAAATAAATAAATAAATAAAAATATATGTTGGTAAAAGTCATATACCATATGATCTCACCTATAAGTGGAACCTAATCAAAAAAACAAACAAGTAGGCAAAATATAACCAGAGACATTGAAATAAGAACAAACTGACAGTAACCAGAGGCAAGCGGGGAGGGGGATAAGATAGGAAAGAAGAGGGGTTCATCAAGGAACACATATAAAGGACCCATAAACAAAGACAAAGACAATGGGATGGTAGGATTGAGTTTGAGAGGTGGGGGTGAGTGGGGTGGGTAAGACTGGGGGCGGGGAAATGGGGACAACGTTAGTTAAACAACAATAAAAATATATATGTATAAAATTTTCTGAAAAAAATGCAATTTGGAAATGTATATTAAAACATTTATAAGAGGGATAACTGATTATCAATAATGTTGATGGAGAAGGTTATAAGTCAGGGTATCAGATTTATTTTTTAAGAATACGCCACAGTAAAATTAGTTTTCATTTTCAGAGAGTGAGAATAGAAAGATAATTAATACATCTGTAGGACTAATAGTGAAACATGGTATAAACTTAAAGTGTTTCTGTGTGTTACACATAAAATACCTATAAAAATTGATTGCATTGATATTTGTGTAAAATTTAATAAAGAATATTTAACTGGAAAAATAATGTTAAAGTGAACATATATTACATTTTACAGAATTATGTTTATTAGGTAAACCTTTAGTTTTCATTTATGGTTGAAAACTAATGATTTAATTAAGATTTAGTAGTTTTTAATTTATTTTTATCACTAAAGAATGTTAAAAAACAAGCCAGAAAGCTCATTTCTAACTAATATGTAGTGCATATAATAAATTTTCATGTAAATACCTTTATAGCTTAGTAATATTTAAGACTAAAATTCTAACTGCCATTTATCTTTTATTCAAATATAATGTTTCATGCATATCAGATAAAATTAGAACTTTGTTAAATATTACTTATATTTGAGTAAACAATAAAACTTTTCCACTGAAACATAACCAATGTTTTTAGACTCTTGAAATTGAGGAAATGATATTCTTTGACTTTTTATAACAACTTTATTAGTGAACTATACTTCACTAACATGGATCCATTTCAATGTTTCTAATTAACCCTTAATTGTTGTTTCTCTTCCATTTTCTCAGGGAACCTTTGTATCAGTCATAAAACTGGTTTCGTAGGAACACACTAAATTTCAGAATCAAAGAATTTAACACTTGTGTAAAAATATTAAAAATTACTTTTCAATGACCCAAATGTTTAAAGCCCTATTAATTAAATTTAACTAAATTGAACACTAAAAGTGCCCCAAACAAAAGAACATCTCAATCAAACTGATGCAAATTCTCTAGGCACATTAAACTGTCCAAATTAACCTGATCATTTTGTTTTCTTGCTGTACAAGTCTAAAATGATTCCAATTTTAGTTTTTTGTTGATAATGGCTGAAACAATTAGCAAGTTAAGTGAGTTTATACTTATTTAAAATCTAGAAGATTTAGTGGACTAGGCAAATCCCTGAGGGTGTGTTAAGGACTGAATGTCTGTGTTCTTCCGCAAATTCTTATCATGAAGCTCTAATCTCCAAAGTGATGGTACTTGAAGATGGAACCACTGGGAAGTCATTAAGTATATAAAAGGTCATAAAAGAGACTAGTGCCCTTTTAAGAATAGAACAAAACCCAGTAGTGCTCTCTCTGTCTCTCTAAATTCATGTGAACACAGAGGTAGCAGTCATCTCTAATTCAAGTGAAGAGGCTTCAGAATAAAACCTATTCCTTTGCTGGCACCTCAAGGTTGTACTTCACAGTCTCCAGATTTGTGAGAAAGAAATGCTTGTTGTTTAAACCAGCCAGTCTATGGCATTCTGATATAGAAGCCCAAACTGACTAAGACATAACTTTAGCTAAAACAGAAAGATAGGAGTGCAAACTCAGAGGACACAATTTGGTGGTGTTTTTAAGTAAGAGGAAAAAAAACCCTGAATCATAAGTTGAACAGAAACTGAAAGTAAATGGATACAGGCTAGAAGACAACAAGGAGAATTATGGCAAACTAATAAAGCAACTTATTCAAATAGTCCTCAAAGTAGCTGATTAATTAGAATTGAGATGATGGTAAATGTTTGGATTGGACAATTCAAAGATTTCTCAAAGGAAAACATGCATTAAATCATTGAATGGACTGTTCAAGAGAATGACTTGACCCATGCCCCCTCGCCAAATAATTTTTTCTTCTTTTCATATAAACATGTAATTAGTTTTCTTTAAGTGGTATGTCAGGATACAGAGATTTTATACACACACACAAACACACATTTTATTTTTTGTTTGAAATAATTGTTTAAATTAGTAAGAATATATTTTGCATATAGATATACATTTAAGTAATAGAATTAGAATGATTTATGTCTGTTATTTTCTAAAAAGAATTTAGAGTGTTTTTTAGAAGCAAGTAAAATATACAAATAAATGCACAATCTCAGTTAATTTTTATTTGCATTAACAGGCTGTGACGAGGTGGCCCTGTTTATTGGATCATCGTCCCACATACCAAAATGTTTTGGGTTCCATTTCAAGTCAGGAAACATACCTAGGATGCAGGTTCTATCACGAGTTGGGGCAGGTATAGGAAACAACCAATTGATGTTTCCCTCTCACATTTATATTTCTCTCTCTGCCCCTGCCTCTCTCTTTCTCTCTAAAATTAATAAAAAAATCCTTGGGTAAGAATTAAAATTTTTTAAATATATTTTTAAAAATAAATTGCATTAATAGCATTGGTAAAAATTAAAGAAAACAAATATATTTTCTTGGAAACATGTAGACTACCTATTTCCCAATACATTAATTTTTCCTGCTGTGAACGTTCTGCTGTGAAATCCATCATTTGAGCCTTATTATATTCTTCACATTGTAATCTATCTTCCAGAACATGTTAATCACAGCTATTCCTGTTTGTTGTCAATATCTTTGATACTTGGGTTATAATTATTATTTTCTTCACATTTTATTGATTTTTCTAGTAATTTTTGGTGGGAGCACTTTGCTGCAAGTTATTCCAACAAAGTACATGTCCTTCCTCACTAGCATAACCAGGAGGCTATCCAGTTTAGCATTGGCTATTATGCAGGTATTAGTTGAGATTGTAATATTACCTCAGTTCTAAAATTCAAGTTATTTGAAAATTAACTATCTTCAATTGCTTTTTAATGTATTCATTGCTTTAAAATACTTCCATACCAGAATAATTCTAGATCACCAGATGCAGATTCTAATCAATGCTATCATGATATAAAATCCCATATGAACTATATGAAAAGGCAACCCATAAGTTTTCTCTATAATAATACTATTTTCTCCTTGAAATAAATCTCTGAGGGTAGACATTTCAAAATGTTAAAGTGTGATTTTTAGTTTCTTAGTCATTTAATGTACTGACAATATATTCTCTATCTTCCTTAAGTCTTAAATCAGTATATGATCATATTGGATTTGTTAGTGGATTACAGGTAAAGTTTTCTAGCCCAAAATTTTCCAAGTGAACTGGCTTTGTATAATGTAAGGTTGAAGTTGTGTTTTAGGCAAAATATATGACTTTACAGTAATAAATAATAAGAAAAATATGTTATGACTCTGTCCTTGTGACATACTAAGGACACAGTTTTATTTCCACTTCATCAGGCCTTCCCAGTCTAATCTTTTCTTTTGATTATATCTCAGTGAAAATCAACACTTGGGCCTTCTATCCTTCTGTGTATCAAACCTACCAAAATTTTCATTCTGAGTCAGTCTTTTTGTGCGTTCTCTCTGATTCTCTAGCTGAGTTGCTGAGTGAGTTCAATTATCAACACACACAAATCTTTGTCCTGGTAGATACTGCAGGTATATAGGCTGTAATTTTAACTGAATCCTCAGCAGAGTTCGGAAAATCATTCCAGAGAGGTTTTTTTAAAAAAGCCTTTTTCTTTTTCTGCTGAACAGAAATAGTCTTTTCTTTTAAAATCACATACTTTTCTTATAGAAGAATATGGAGACCATCAACAAAATAAAAAGACAACTCACAGAATGAGAGAAGGTATTTGTAAATACATCTGATAAGGGGTTAATATCCAAAAATCTATGAAGAACTTATGAAACCTGACACCAAAAAAATAAAAAAAAATTAAAAAATAGTCAAAAACCTGAATAGACACTTCTCCAAATAGAGCATACAGATGGCCAATAGACATATGAAAAGATACTCAATATCACTAATCAACAGAGAGATACAAATTAAAACCATGAGATATCAACAGTGTGATGATTGCAGAGGAGGGGGGAAAAGAGGGTTAAATGGTAATGGAAAAATACAATACAAATATTAAATTACGTGTGTGTGTGTGTGTGTGTGTGAGTGAGTGTGTGTATAATTCTTAAGCAATGGTTGTGATCTGATTAGGGACTCAATAACAATGATAAGTAGGTATTCTCAGTAATTACTACTGGATTCTAATGAGTCTATACCAGAACAAAATATACCAAATGTTTTACAAATATCTGGGTGGGAACAGGCGAGGGAAGAAGAAAATAATAGAAGGCAGCAACAAAAATGCCCCTTGTTTCCAATGGTGCTAATGACTGAATAATTGTGTCCCCCACAAAGTCATATTTTGAAACTTAATCTCCAATGTTATGGTATTTGGGAGTGGGCTTCTGAGAGGTATTAGGTCATGAGGGTAAAGTACTCATAATGGATATTAGTGCCTTTATAAAAGAGGCTCCAGAGAGCTCTCTTTCTCCTTTTGCTTTGTTAAGATTCAGCAAGAAGACAGCTATGAACCAGGAAAGAGCTTTTCACCAAACACCGAATCTGCAGATCTGCAAGCACCTTGACTTTGGACACCCAAGTCTCCACAACCGTGAGAAATAAATTTCTGTTGTTTATAAATGATCCAATCTCTTGCAGTTCCCCGGGTATATATTAATCTATTAAAGCAGTTCAAGTTGACAAAGACAGATGGCAACATTTTTAACCAGAGATAATAACAACAATAAACCAAGCTCAGTTCCTGAAGAGGGCTGGCCATTTATTTTGAAGTATTTGTCTACTACCCCAATACCCAAATGCTGCAGCCAGACTGTGTACTCCTTGATATAAATGATTGCATGGCTTAAACCTTGGAATCTGTGCTTTGACTAGACTAGTGAATTACTAGCTGCAAGAGTTTTTCTGAGGGAAGAAACCCTCTCCAAGAGAAAGAGTGCATAGTTATTGGTCAGGACAGACTTTATATTTTTCTTTTCATGACTTATAACAAGGCAAGAAAAGTTGGAGCTCTGTGAAAAACTTCAGTACTTCAGCCATTAATTTGGCTATAACATGGCGCAGTGACTGAATATTTTAAATTGGCCTGAAGGGACACTGAAAGTCCATCCATTTGGGAGAGGAACTCCTAATACATACACCAGAGGGTTGTAGAAACATTGCCTGATTTATACTGTGTGACCCACAAGCTTGAGAATCTTTAGATCCAGAAGTCTGGGTCTGGTTTAAGACTGTGATTGATGGACACACAATTCTCTATTCCAGGTCCAATCAAGCCAGTTCTTAGAAATGTTCCCACAACTGAGCTGATTTCAACTTCTTCTGTTCTACACTTCTTGCTGCTCATCACAGCCCCACCTCTTGGAGGTCTGGATACTTAACACAACAGGTTCTCCAATAAATCACTTGGGAATAATTGAATTCCCAATTTATAAAGTTATGTTGAAAAGGGTTAAATATATTACACACATGTACACTAAATATACTCCATACACAAACAACATGCAGTAAATAAAAATAAATAAAACATAACATAAACACTTTAAAATAATCACAGCTTTATCTTATAGCATTTCAAGTTCATTTAAAGCAATCAAATATACATAGGTATGTGGGCCAGTGTTATGAAGAAACAATTCACACAGCATGGCTCTTAAATGGCGGGTACAATAATAAAAAGTTGCTCAACTTCATTATACACAAGAATATTAGACATTATAATTGTAATGACCTTTTTTTATATTGTTGACATAAATGAACCTGTAACAATATTAAATGTTGGTGATATTACAGGTGGAGAAAATGGGTGCATTTGCCGATAATAGAAATTAGTATATTAACTTTGAAAGGTAATTTAGAAGAATATAGTAAAACTGACATTGGACATAACCTATAACTCCAAATTTATAATTCTAGTATTAGGAATTCAGGAGTACCAGGGGCACATGAGTGTGAATAGCATATATAATGATATTCATTGGAGCAATGAGATAAAGAACAAAAAAAATAAACAGTTGACTAGGAAGCAGTTGACTAGTAGGCAAATAGATGAATAAAATATGGTGCATTATATGATTAAGCATTAAATACTAGAGCAAAACAAAATTATATGCAATTGTATGGTGTTTTTAATAAAATAGGCTAAAAATGGATACGGTAATATAGGCATAATTGACTGTACTTCTTTGTTTCATTGGACTTCATTTCAATCCTTTGATTCAGCATAAAGGTATTTTACTGTATATATTTAGAAATGATGTGATTTGAGTATTTTTGATGTTAATATATAAGCAAATATATTTTCCTTACATTAATTTATCATCTATGCTTAAAAATAAAAGATTCTTCCCTAGATGTGTCTTTAAACTCAGTCCCTTTCAATGATGACTATATTGCATGTAAAAATAAAAAATACATGCTTTTCAAGTTTCATTTTTCAATTACAGCTTCCATTAAATTATTTTGTATTAGCGTCAGGTGTACAGCATAGTCATTAGACAACCATATACTTCAAAATGTGTTCCCTTTGATATTTTTTCACCCTGAACCATATATAGCTATTACAATGTTATTGACTATGTTCTCTATGCTATGCTTTACATCTCTGTGACTAATTTGCAACTACCAATTTGTACTTCTCAGACTCTCCACCATTTCAACCTCATCCCCCAAACCTCTGATATCTGGCAACCATGACTTTGTTCTCCATATCTATGAGTCTGACTTAACTTTGTTTATTTTGTCTTTAGATTCCACATATAAGTGAAATCATATGATATTTGTCTATGTCTGGCTTATTCCACTTCACATAATACCTATAGATTCATCCATGCTGTCTCAAATGGTAAGATTTCATTATTTATTATGACTAATATTCTATTGTAATGTGTACCTCAATTTTTTATCCATTTATATTTTGATGAACACTTGGTTTGTTTCCATAGCTTGGCTATTGTAAATTATGCTGCAATGAACATAGGGGTTCATATATTCTTTCAAATTCCTGTTTTGGAAATCTTTGAATATACAGCGTATGGCAAAAACAACTTTATAGTTGTTATGAAAAATACAAAGTTTATTCTTTATTATTATTTATTAATTATTGATTATTTTCATATGAACAAGTGTAAACCTACTTTCGCTCCACCTTGTATAGCCAGAACTGGAATTGCTAGATCAAAAAAACAGTTCCATTTTTAATTTTTTGAGTAAATTCCATACTACTTTCCACAGTGGCTGCACCAGTCTGCATTCCCACCAACAGTGCATGAGGGTTCCTGTTTCAACACATCCTTTGGAACTACTCTGGTTTGTTGATTTATTGATGATAGCCATCCTGGCCAGTGTGAAATGTTATCTCATCATGGTTATAAATTGCATTTCTCTGATGATTAGTAATGTTGAGCATCTTTTCACGTTTATTGGCCATCAGTATTTTCTTTTTGGAAAAGTGTCTATTTAGGTCATCTGTCCACATTTTAATTGCAGTATTTGTATTTTTGCTTTTGAATTGTATGAGTTCTTTATAAATTTTGGATATAAGCCCCTTATTGGGTGTATCATTGGCAAACACCTTCTCCTGTTTAGTGCGTTGTCTTCATTTTATTGATGGTTCCCTTCATTTTGCAAAAACTTTTTGGTTTGATATAGTCTTATTCATTTTTCTGTTGATTCTCTTGCCTGAGAAGATATATCAAAAATATATATATATGTTGCAATAAGAAATGTCAGAGATTTTACTATTTATGTTTTCTTCTAGGATTTTTATGGTTTTGAGTCTTACATTTAAGTTTTTAATTCATTGAGTTTGTTCTTATATATAGTGTAAGAAGGTGGTCAAGTTTATTTTTTGTATGTATCTTTCCAATTTTCCCAATGTTGTTTATTGAATAGACTGTCCTTCATTGCATATTCTTTTTTCATTTGTCAAATATTTTTTAAAAATTTTTAAAAGATTTTACTCATTTATTTTTAGAGGGGGAAGGGAGGGAGAAAGAGAAGGAGAAAAACATCAATGGTGGTTGCCCCTCACACGCCCCCGCACTGGGGACCAGGCCCACAACCCAGGTATGTCCCCTGACTGGGAATTGAACCAGCAACCCTTTGGTTTGCAGACCAGCACTCAATCCACTGAGCCACACCAGCCAAGGCTCCTTTGTCAAATATTTATTGACTATAAAGGTATGGGTTTATTTCTGAATTTTCTATTCTGTCCCATTGATCTATATGTTTTTATGCCAATAACATGCTACTTTGATTACTATAGCTTTGTAATATATTTTGATATCAGGTAGCATGGTACCTCCAACTTTGTTCTTCTTTTCAAGCTTGCTGTTGCTATTTGGGGTCATTTGTGATTCCATATAAATTTTGGGGTTATTTGTTCTAGTTTTGTGAAATATACCATTGGGATTTCGATAGGAATTGTGTAGAATCTATAGATTGCTTTGGGTAGTATGAACACTTTAAAGATGGTAGTTCTTATTATCCCTGAGTATTATATATACTTCTATTTAGCTATATCACCTTCAATTTCTTCCTTCAATGTCTTATAATTTTATGAGTATAGGTCTTTTACCTTCTGATTAAATTTATTCTTGTTTTTTTAATGTAATTATAAATGGGATTATTTTCTTAGTTTTCTTTTCTAATAGTTCATTATTGGTGTATAAACTGATTTCTGAATTTTAATTCCAATTTTTCTAGTGACATTTTTAGGGTTCTCTATATATACTATCCTGTAACCTGCAAATAATAAAAATTTTACTTCCTCCTTTCCAATTTGGATGCCTTTAATTTCTTCTTCATTTCTGATTGCTGTGGCTAAGACTTCCAGTACTATGTTGAATAAAAGTGGTAAAAGTAGACACCCACATCTTATTCTGGATCTTAAGGGAAACATTTTTTGTTTTTCCGAGTTCAGTATGATAGTAACTGTGGGTTTCTCATTTACGGCTTTCATTATGTTGAATGGCTACCTTCTTTGCCAAGAATCTCTGGGTCTTTTCAGTGGAGAATATTAAATATCAAATTTTGACTTTAAGGAAGCATATTAGATTGAACCGAATAAATGCTGATAGTAAGGAAAGTGTCAGAAGAGATTACACGCATGATCATTTGTAACTGAAAAAGAAGACTTTATTGATAACCATTTGCTTAATGTCTGGAAATCAACTCTACAATTGTTTAAATATGTTTTCATTTTAAATCTTAGTATTCCATTTCTTCCCTTTCATCCACTTTTTAATTTAATTTTATAGTAACTGCTTTTTATTGCACTACATAGTCCTATGACAAATCATGGCTTTAAATTGAATTACAATGTGGGTTATGAAGTCTTCATTTTGTCTTTCTTCTAAATAATCTTTAGCCAAAGTCTCTTGGGACTACCTCAAAAACATGCAAACCCATTTTATTGTCCCAATAAGTGAACACCACAGAGAAAATAAGCCCCCAAACTATAAAATGTGGCATGTGTGACATTACAAATAAATTTACAGGCACTTCATAAAAGATAATAATGAAAGTATGAAAATATACAAACACTCATTCTCAATTTTATTAAAATTATTTTCTAAATTCAACTTCCTTATTTGTATATTCTCATTTTCCCATATCATTGTTCATTTAAAAAATATAAATAGCATCATTGTTTATCTTTTTCTTTTTTCTATTCAGGATCATTTAGTATTTCCATGTACTAACATTATTTAATTTACAGCTGTATTTTCATCATATGAATGTATCAAATAAAATCTTATTACTTTGTTCCAAATTTGAGCCTAATCATTCTGAGAAGCTAATGAATGAAGCAAATACTCTCCTTTATGTTGTTTATTTGTTTGTTTTTGTATACTATAAGAGCCTAAATAGCAAAGGCATGTTTTTAAAATATTGACATTTTTCTGAAAAAAAATTATTAATTCAGCTTAACAATATAGAGTGTCCTCTGTAACTGAAGTAACACTCTCTGTAACTGTCAGTGGTATAACACTCTTGAAATTCCCCAAATTATACTATTGAAAAATTACTCAAATTAAAGCTAAAATATATCAAAGAAATCATGTAGCATCAAAAATTTAACACGAAAATTCAAAGTTTACTTTTAAAATGTTACTTCTGAAATAAAAATTGTGCTCCCCAAAGGCATTCACCAAAAGTGCAAGCACAATTCCATGACATATTATATTAGAAACCCTACAGCAACGTTATGTGTAACTCCATTCCAAGATATCACTGGTGCATGTCAAGAGCCTTTAGAATATAACTGAGATAGTGGGTAATGAAAGGAAGAAGAGTGTAAACTGATATAGTCTCAGATGATTGTTGAGCAAATATGTAAAATGTTGCATAGATCAAAATACAACATGTCTATACAACATGTCTATAACTCATTCTGTGGTAAATTAAGGGTCACCAAGGAAATAAAACATTATGTTACATTTTATAAATAAAATCTACAAAAATAAATTTTACATATATATATAAATTTTCTACCAGAAAAAAATCAGAAATCAGAGGTGCGGAAAGACTACAATTTCTTCCCTCTCTAGCATTCAGCTTTGACTCTAGGATTGTGATGGTGACATCCTTAGGTTTTTCCACAAAGTTGTCACATGTGATGTCCTTACACTCCTCATCAGATTTCTAGATATCAATGTCTAGGAAAACCCTGAATGCCTCCAGGGAAACATGGACAGATTCCTTGATGTTAGTCACCCAATTTCTCATCCAATCCAATAAATTGGTATTGTTCTGTCATGCGAGCAAGAAGTAAACATTTAATCCTTTAAATTGCTGGAATGCTGATGTCTAATTGATATAACTATTGGTCTACAGGAATTTATATCAAAAATGAATGTTGCTATAACAAAAACTTAAAATATGTATCACTTAAAATATGGCTTAGAGGTTGTTTAATTGATAAAAAAGGAATAGATGTCACAGGCTACAAAGTATCAGATCCATATTATGCATTACAGAACATTAAATAATGTTCCTAGAAGTAAAACCTGAAATAACTAGATGTAAGACCACACACCTACTGAGGCTATATTCCTACTAGCAATATAGTAGGAATATTTCTATAGCCTAGAAACATGGATAGAAAGAACTAGCTCTCCTGTGTGTGGCAACCACTGGTTATTTTTTTAACACTTCACTGTAAGTTTTATTTTATTTATTATTATTTTTATTTTTTAAATTATGTTATTGTTTATGCTATTGCCATTGTTCCTGCCTTTCTTACTTTCCCACTTCTACTCAGCCCCACCCTCTCCCCTCCCTCAGTCAATCCCCATATCATTGTCAGTGTCCAGGGGTCATGCATAAATGTTCTTTGGTTAATCCCTTCACCGTCTTTCCTCCAGGCCCCCACTCCAGAAGCTGACATATTACAAAACAGAGATAAACTCAGGCAATAATTGGGCAGCTTTCATAAAGAGATGGATAACAATAAATACAGTATAAAGAACAGAATCATGAACTGTTCTGGATTCCAAATTGTACAAAATAGTCCAGAAAGTTAAGAAAAAGTGAGTCTTGACAGAAATATAAGACAAATATGCTTCTGTAATGATGGTACTTATACATATATTTTATGGAAACGAGGGACAGAGTAGAATAAAAAATGATTTTTTTATTTACTTTTTTAAGATTTTATTTATTTATTTTTAGAGAGAGGGGAAGGGGGAGGAGAGGGGAAGAAACATCAATGTGCAAGAGATGCATTGATCTGTTGTCTCTTGCACACTCCCACCTGGGGACCTGGCCTTCCACCAAAGCCTGTGCCCTGTCTGGGAATTGAATTGGTGACTTTTTAGTTTGCAGGCTGGTACTCAATCCACCGAGCCACACCAGCCAGGGAATAATGAGTAGTTTTAGATGGAATGCAGCTTGAACGTCTTTAAATAGCTCATCTAGACTCCTCTGAGATAATAGTTAAAATGATATCTGAATTAAAAAGGATACACATATGACAAGCAAAAAGAATGTTTCCCAGGAATTAAAAAAAAAAAGTATGTGCAAAGGTAGAAATTTTTCTTACTTTTCAAGAAAAAAAAACAGCCATTTTGGCCTGAGGAAAATGAGCCAAGAAAAGAGTAGTGCCAGATGAGACAAGTCACCTTTTACAGAATGATTTTTACTGATGGATAGGATTTTGTGATACACACAGAATATGTCAGTGAACAAGACACAGATAGCCCTGTAAGCTTAGGCACAATACCACAAGACGTTAAAGGGAACCAAAGTTTCATGACCCCCAAAATATGCATTTTGGAATATTGATTTTTAAGTTGGTTATTAAAAAGCAAATGGCTCAGGTGAAATTTTTGACTCTCCCCTTTCCTCCTAAGAGATTAAGGTGAAAAGACCTTCTCCGGGAGAGGAATCTTAGCGTATTCCCCTGGGCATTAAATTGGAACAATCTAAGCAGGGGTCTGTTAACCAGATTTTCCCGTGTTTCCTTGTATTTAGGTTGCTGCCACGCCACCTGTAAATTGCCTTTATTTACCTTCCAGAATCCAGACCCATGCCTCCTTTCTCCTTTCTCCATGCTCAACCACCCATGTGTCTCATTCTTATGGTACCCCAAATGTGTATACTGATAATAAACTTTAGACATTTTCTCCCATTAATCTATCTCTATTAATTTCATTATGAGCCAGCTAGGACCACTTAAAAAATGGGAGAAAATTCAGTTCTTTAGCTCACACAATATTCTAAGTAACCAGTTAGAAGAGAATATACACAATTTAAAATTACATTTTTAGCCCTGGCTGGCATAGCTCAGTGGATTGAGTGCTGGCCTGTGAATCAAAGCATCGCTGGTTTGATTCCCAGTCAGGGCACATACCTGGCTTTCAGGTCAGGTCCCCAGTAGGGGGTGCTAGAGAGACAACAACATATTAATGTTTCTCCCTCCTTTCCCCTCTCTCTGAAAATAAATAAATAAAATATAAAGTTACATTTTTATTGAGAAGGACATACCCCACACTTGGAACTTTGTTAATGATCACTTTACAGGAAGTCATAGAATAATAGATCAATATAATTGATTTTATATGGAACATAATCAGATATCAGATTATTTTATCCAGGCACACGTGCCTGATTTATAATCACTTTATATTCAAATCTCTTCTGCAGAAGTTAGGTAAACTATAGATGGAAAGAGAATCAATAAGATATTTACCTTTGTAAATAATAGATAATGTCATTAGTATAAAATTAAGGGATGAGGCAACAAACTTGATTTAATGCCTCCTGGGTCCATTTCTTCTGGTGGCTGAGTCACAACTTTGAAATTGAGGAGATGCTTAGGGAAGCATATTAGTTCAATTAGGAGAAGGAATAAGGAGAAATAATGCTTTAATTCCATTCTTTGCTCCAAATAGATGCAAGCTTTCCTAGAGCACCCCAGGGACCCTACACTTTCTCTGCCTCTCATCTTCAGCCTATATGCCTTTTCCTTCCTCTCTGTCTCTCCCAGCACAGCTAATGGGGCAGGTCGGTGGGAAGAAAGGCAAGATTATATAGAGTGAAATGAAAACTACTTTGGTCCTTTTTTTCACCTTTGAACCATAAGTTCCACTTTACAACAGGCCCTAAAGTGTCAAAATCATACTAGTTTCGTTCCTGGGCTCCTTCTTCATTTTCTGTGCAGATGGTTTTCTGTGTCTCAGGACCAACAGATGTAGCCTAAAGGAGAGAATAGCACAATAGTGGTGAGGCAAAGTCACTGCATAGTGATTACTTCCTTATCCTGAAGACACTATAGAAAGCTGAAATCAAACCTTTCCTTTACAGGAATCATAAATGATACCAGTCATGTGACTTCAGTTAGCAGCCTTAATGCTATCTCTAAAATGTAATCTTGACAGTGGATGCCATTTCTCTATAATAATCCACACTTTTTAATTACAGGTAATCAATCCTATTCTAGAGATACTTACAAGTTTACAAGGAAAAGAAACTTAAGTGGTTTTACTTCTACAGAAATATTTTAAGCATCTGCAGTCATTTATGTTTGCATTTAACTTCTAGCCATAGTTATCAGAGTGGTATGCAAGCAAATGTTATGAATAATAAGTGGGCAGTAGAATAAATGGGTACTTCTTTTAAACCATTAGTGGTATTTTTGAGGCATAGATTTATGTTTATAGCAGCTTTTTAGATAAATGCAATGAATACATGATGACAGAATATCAAATATTTACCATATGGTTATCATTGATTTCTAATGTAACCCACACATCAGAAAAAAAAATGCCATGCTGATTATGTTAGGACATAAAGTGAGTGATGAATTCTGAATAAGGCAATAGCAAGTAGAGGAAAAGACACTGAAATATATGAGCAAAAGTAAACAATTATAGCATAAAAATACATTGCATTCTGGCTTGGCAGTGGATTAAAGAATTTAATTATTTAATTCATTGCAATTTTGCAAAAGTGAAGGCATTTGCTTAAAATTTAATGGAGTTATTAATTCAACAAAGGAAATTATGTGCATTTTAATATATTTTGAGAAATAAAATCATATAAAATTGAGGATAAATGTTCTCTAAGCATCATCTGTGCCTCTCAAATCAGAATAAACTCAATCCTGAAAAATAGCTTATCTTGCTCACTTTTATTTTCTTTACCTGTGAGAGAAATTCTTAAAATTTGGATAGCAGTTTTTCAAAGAGAAGATTTTATGATCCTATTCCTGCATAGTGTTTAATTTTCTGAACAAGTAGTTAATATGTAGTCCTAGCTTTGGGAATTACTTCCTGTGGGAATTTTGGCAAATTACCTAATTTCTTAGGTGCAGAGGTTTAACTTGTATGTATGTAGAACTGTTATATGAAGAGGATTATTAGACCTTCTTGGCCTTCTCCATGGGCTTGGCACAGGGAACAAATGGGCTAAGCTGTATGCAGCACCTATAAACTCTGAGCTTTTTTTTTTTAAAGATTTTATATATATACTTTTAGAGAGAAGGGAAGGGAGGGGGAAAGAGAGTGAGAGAAATATCAATGTGTGAGAGATAAATTGATCCATTGCCTCTCACATACCCCCAACTTGGGACCTGGCCTGAAACCCAGGCACATGCCCTGACTGGGAATCAAACCAGTGACATTTCAGTTTGCAGGCCAGCGCTCAGTCCACTGAGCCACACCAGCCCAGGGCTCTGAGCTTTTTTATAAATAAATTCTTCATTAACAAAATAATATGACTAGTTGAATAGTTTAAAATGTATTAAACCAAGTATATTTAAGCAGCAATTAAAAAACCTCAAAACTCCATAAAAATCAGAGCTTCTCTCCCACCCTTCAATTTTCAGATGGCGATAATGTCTTTTCTGAATAAGTACTTGAGTGTTGTTCAAAATAAAAGATAAGTTTTGGGATTCCAAAAGTTAGGGCAGAAGACAAAACATTTACAATTATGATAAATTTTATATGGATAAAGTGACTATATATGGATTACAAAGGAAAGAGAACAAATGGTAAATAAAACACAAACCAACAGGGCAAATCAAGGAATAAGTGTGGGAAATTAAAGTGAGAGATAAAGAGTCATGTGATGATTCTTGTAACATTGCCTAGGAGGTCAGAGAATAAGTCACCTCAGGAAACTTTGTATGTGACCAGTGTAATCAGAAACAAGTAAAGGAAGGAGTGTATGGAGTGCTCCTTAGTGTGTATTAGGTGATCACTCAATAATACGCTCTGATGCACATCTTACTGTTGGAATTTCTTCCCGGTGTGGCACTGATGGCATGTTACGTAGGAATTATTAGGTCCATAGGTATAAGGTAAATGTGAAGTTATTGAGTGAATTAAAATTATGACAACTGTAATTGAATAATGATTTAAAAAATCTCTGTATATTGAAAGAACTGAATTTAAGGAAGGGATAGTTTAATATTTTCTGAAGTAAATGTTAACATAAGAAGATATTAACATAGAAATTTGGGGATCTAAACCATTAATTCCCACATTCAGCTTGGACATTGTGTATCAAAACCAAATCATACTGTCTACATTAGCACGATTTTGCTGGTAGACCGTCTTCATTAGCACTTCTTTAGACATTGTGTATCTCAAGCAGATGGTTTAACTGTTCATTCCAGGAACTTTAGGGAAGACCCACAGCTTTTAAAAATGGGAAATGTCATAGACAATTTGTTTCAAAAGTTTCTTGAATCTCTCATTTCAGTCTTTGCCTTGGTATTTCCACCAATCCTGGGTTTTTGTATAAAGATCCTTACCCAATATCCTTACCCAATCCTGATCAAATGACCACGATGAAAGGTACGTTTTAAATAAAACTTTCAATTTTCAATGGATTCTGACCTTTCCTTTGCTCTCTAAGGCTCTGACAACACTTTGTGTGTGGTGCATTCTTTCACTGTCATAAATAGTAAACTCAGTTTTGGCTTATCAACAGGATGTGCTGGTGACATTTAGGGAGCCAGATACGACAAATGCCTGGAAATTTCACAAAAGCTTCAATAATACTTTATTGTAGAACAAAGTTTATAGAATCAAATTTCTTGCTGGAAATAAGACATTTTTAAAAACAAAGGAGTTTTCCACATACCTTTGAGGCAAAATAAACTGATGAACAAAATAGAAACAGAGTCATTAATACATAGAACAGACTGATAGCTGTCAGAGGGGAAGGGGGTTGAGGTGCTGAATGAAAGCAAAGAGATTAAGCAAAATAAACAAAGAAACAAACAAAAAACCCCAAATATATATATATATATATATTTGTATGTTATATATATACATATATATATATATATGTATGTTATATATATATATAACATACAGACACAGACCACAGTGCAGTGATAGCCAGGGGGAAAGAGGGAGTCCGGGTGGAGGTGGGCAAAGAGGGGATAAATAAGGATAGAGAGAGACTTTGCTTTGGGTGATGGGTGCGCAATGAAGTGCGCAGATGATGTTTTGTTGTTGTGCACTTGAAACAGGTATGGTTTTGTGAACTAATGTCACCTCAATAAATGCAATAAATATAAGAGTTTTGTTAGTTTATTTATGTTGATAGAGAAAAATGGGTAACATGTTACTATGTTATAACATGGTATAACAAACATGTTATAACAAACATCAGGAGGCTCATTCCTTTAAGTAACTGAAAGTAAAAATTTAAGCAGTCAAGAACTAAAGAAAATATGAAACCCTTCTTATGGTTACAGTTGCACACATGAAGTCTGGCTTTTGAAAGTTTGTCATTAAGTGAACCTCAGTTCTTCAACGTAGTACATATAAGAAAATAGTTTTTGCATGTATGGTACTGGGTTCTTTCAAACACCCTATGCAATATAAACTTTTAAAACAATGAGACAGATGATCTTTATAAAAACTGTGAAACTAGATACAAGATAGGGAATTATGTGAATGTGTGCATGTATACTAAATCAGAAGTGGCCTATCTTAAAGATATATCCCTGTAAAAACATAGACTCAAAACATAACAAGCAGCAACTAAAAGAAACATTGGAAGAAAAAGACAAATCAAAACTTCATGGTGATGTTAACACACTCCTACAAGAAAAGATTAGTTAGGCAAATGACAATCAGAGATATGATTAATACAAATATTACATTTAAGCTATTAAATTTTGGAGAACACATTATTTTTGAGCAGAAACGTAATATTTACAAAAATATCTCCATGTCTGGTACAGAATATATAGACTATCATCAAATTAAAAAGAAAAATCAATGTTCTAGCCATAACGCTGCACACACTTACGTGGGTTTTATTTACACAGACTATAGTTGAGACTATAGCTGAGTTTTCCAGCTTTCCTAGAGTTGAATATGTCTGTGATTCTCAATGTCTATAATATATATTCTCTAACTAAAAACAATAAGATACATATAAATGGAAAAGTATTCTGTGCTCATGGATTGAAATAATTAATATTGTAAAAATGACCATAATACCCAAAGCAATTTATAGATACATGATCCTTATCAATTTTTAATGGCATTTGTCATAAAAATATAACAAATAATCATGCCTATGTTCTCCTCTAGGACTTTTATGGTGTCATGCTTATATTTAAATCTTTTATCTATCTTGAATTTATTTTGGTGTATGGTGTAAGTTGGTGGTCAAGTTTCATTATTTTGCATGTAGCTGACCAGATGTCCCAATACCCTTTGTTAAAGAGTCTATTTTTACTCATTTTATGGCCCTGCCCCCTTTGTCAAATATTAATTTACTATAGAAACATGACTCTATTCTGGTCCATTGATTTATGTGCTTGTTCTTGTGTCAGTACCAGACAGTTTTGATTACAGTGGCCTTGTAATATAGTTTGATGTCAGACATTGTGATCCCTCCTACTTTGTTCTTCTTTCTCAAAATTGCTGCAGCTATTCAGAGTCATTTATGGTTCCATACAAATTTTTGAAAGCTATTCCACACAGCAATATTTTCACTGATATGTCCCCTACAACAAGGGACATAAAAGAAAGAATAAACAAATGGGACTTCATCAAAACAAAAAGCTTCTGCACAGCTAAAGAAAACATCAGCAAAATGAAAAGGGAACCAACCATATGGGAAAACATATTTGCCGATGATAGCTAGAGACAAGGGTTTGATCTCCAAAATATATAAAGAACTCACACAACTCCACTCTAGAAAGGCAAACAACCCAATTAAAAAATGGGCAAACATCCTGAACAGACACTTTTCCAAGGAAGATATACACAAGGCCCAGAGACATATGAAAGCATCACTAGCTATCAGAGAAATGAAACTTAAAACCACAATGAGAAAAGACTTCACACCAATCTGAATGGCCATGATAAACAAATCAACAAACAATAAGTGCTGGCAAGCATGTGGAGAAAAGGGAACCCTAGTGCACTGTTGGTGGGAATGCAGGCTGGTACTGCCACTGTGGAAAACAGTTTGGAATTTCCTCAAAAAAAAAACAAACTAAAAATTCAACTGCCTTCTGACCCAGCAATCCCACTGTTGGGATTATATCCTAAGAATCATGAAACATCCATTCGAAAGAACCCATGCACCCCAATGTTCATAGCAGTACAATTTACAATAGCCAAGTGCTGAAAGCAACATAAGTACCCATCAGTAAATGAGTGGATCAAAAAACTGGTACATTTACAGAGTTGACTACTACACAGCAGAAAGAAAGAAAGAGCCCCTACACTTTTCAACAGCATGGACAGAACTGGAACACATTATGCTAAGTGAAATAAGCCAGGCAGTGAAAGACAAATACCATATAAACTCATTTATAAGTGGAATCTAATCAACAAAACAAACAAGCAAGCGATATATAACCAGAGACATTAAAATAAAGAACAAACTGACAGTAATCAGAGGGAAGGAAGGTGGGGAACAATAGGGGGAAGATGGGATAGGGTCATCAAGGAACATGTATAAAGGGCTCCTGGACAAAGCCAAAGGGGAGTAGGATTGAAGATGGGGTGGGGAAAGTGATGGCAGAAAAATGAAGACAACTGTACTTGAACAATAAAAATAAATAAATAAATAATAAACAAATAATCCTAAAATGTGTACAGGACCACAAAACACTCCAAATAGACAAAGCGATATTGAGAAGAGGAACAAAGTTGGTGTCACAAGAGTTCTTAATTTGAAACTACATTACAAAGCTATAGTAATAAATTCAGCATGGTATTGGCATAAAAACATACACTGCTCGATGAAACAGAGAGCTCAGAAATAAAGTCATGTACATATGATCAAATAATTTACTGCAAGGATCCAAAAATATAAAATGGAGGAAGGATCATCTCTTCAATAAATGGTGTTGGGAAAACTGGACGCCGTACGATAAAGAATGAAACTAGATAACTATTCTGATTTTGTGATACACAAAAATCAACTTAAAATGGATTAAAACCTTTGACATAAGTCCTTAAACCATAAAACACCAAAATATGACATAGAGAATAAGCTATATATTTGTTACATGTGTAGCTTATGTATCAAAACTTTAGCTTATTAGGAAATCCAAGTGGTTTTATTCAAAGCCTTGTTTGAATTTCAGCTCTACCACCAGTTTTCTAAATGAGTTTACACTAATTTCTAATCCTTCTCATTCAGATTTTGCATCTCTATCTCAAATAAAGATTTAAGCTTGATTCATTATTAATTGAGGTGCTAAAAGTAATAATTAAGTACTAGGTTTGATTTCTCTTTTGGTTGTACTTCTATTAGAAACAGTCTATGTATCAATATCAGAGGTCACCATGAACCTTCATGTTTACATTTTTTACAAAAAAAAAAAAAAAAAGCAACCAAAGATAATTTTTGTACCTCAACTGCAGAAAGAATTATAGTATTTTTGGTAGGAACCATACAATACATATAGGTATTTAAGCAACACCTAAAGGAGTACAAGACCTGTTATGCACAAAACTAAAATATGGAGAGGAATCTGGTATAACCAATTGATTAGAAACACCCATACACAATACTGAAGAGTAGCACTGGATTGGGATACGGGGAAAAATGAGTCAACCCCACCACTGATATTTGATAAATGAAAAACCTGTGAAAACTATCTAAACAAATTGTATATGTTTATTTGGTTCCAAGCTTCAACTACGTCCCTTCCTCCTCCCTTCCCCTTTCTCCTTCCCTGCCTTACTTGAGGAGTTGCTAAATCTTCCCAGCAGTGTTGTCATCAGCACCACTTCTCCTCTCTGAGTTTCTGTTGTTTTTGAAATAGGAAGTCCCCTTCCCACTACTCCAGCTGAATTTTTTTCCATGATTGTTGAGGCAAAGGGTGATGTCTCTCTCTGTCAAATGCAAGGCCAGTCTTTTTTTTTTAATTATTAAAGTACAGTTGACATGCAATTTTATATTATTTTTAAGTGAGTCATTTTTTACTTGTACCGAGATAGCCGCCCCCCCCCCCCTCCAGGCCCTGTGACCTTTTCAATTTGCATAATATATATTCTTTGCTGGAAGACTCTGAATTGACTATGAATGTCTTATTTTTATGTAATTAAGTGAATACTTAAAGGGCATAAAAGTAAACCAAAGAAAACAAGAAAAATGACATTGTAAGTATTAGCATAAAAGTGACAAAATTACTACTATGCTAGAAAAGATTGATAGAGATTTTACCAAAAAAAGAAAGTGTTCTATAATTCTCTGAATAAGTAGAGGGAAGAAATAGTGGTGAAAGTCTCCCTTCCTCCTTTTTTTCACTGCCTCCTTCTCCCCCTACCTTCTCTCTTTTTCTTTTTATACTTTTTTCTTTTGAAGAAGAGTCACACTTATCAGTTTACTTTTAATCCTGTGAATTTAAGTTGAGTGGGCATTATTATGAAATGCCTTAGGTCTTTACACCTGATCTTAGTTGTTTTTCTTTAAAAGTTCTTAGTATGCAGAATAAGAATGTTGAAAAGAGCATGCATGGCTATGGTCCTACAAACCTTTTGAGAGAAAATACATTGGCGCTGTTGCCCTTTCTATTTTGAGGTTCAGTATTATCAGAACATATCTGAGTTTTGCTGGCAGGAAAGGGCCTTAAGGTGCAATTTATCATGATAAAAACTGGTGTCAGGCTTAAAATTGAAATATGTGTAGAGAAAAATTATTTCCATTATAGTATGTACTTGTATTTAGCAACCACAAGTCATTTGTCTTGTCATAGCACTTACGTTTTAAAAACATTATGGGAAATATAGCTGAATATTTTATGTAAACAGAAAGAATAATGGGGCACCACTGTTACCTATAAATAAGTAAGCGAGCAAGAATATCTCACTAATAGTGGGCATTTAAGACATACCATATTGAATGGGGTTCACTTTCAACATCTACACATAGAAACTCAAAAGAAGAGCATGCCAGTGGCCGATCAGACTTTCTAGAACTCCTGCCAACTGCTGTTTGTAGTGTCAGTTTATAAACCATCTCGAGATGATGTTGGACTTTGTGCAACATTTTAGAAATATGGAGGTCTGAAAAATTTATTAGAGTTGAAAAAATATAATTTTTGGAGAAATTATTATTTAAAAAAATTGGATTTGTCTGAAGCACTTATTTTATTAATGTACCCAGGAATTATGTTATTAACATTTTTCATTGCAATAATAATATGAGTAAACAACAGCCACCCTAGTAACATTGATCTTCTAAAATCATATGCCATAAATGTATTTATTGAGTGAATCAAAATTTGGCAATTATTCTGAAAATTTTAGATACAATATATACAATTTTAATAAAACTTTAATTGAAAACATATGTATCTCTTTTTATGATGTCTTAGAAAATTCTTAGAATACCTAATATTTTAATATTTTATAAAGCTTCATCTTTAAAATTCCCTCTGAAGCTAGACAGGCCTAACATTCTAGCAAAGTAGAAGGCAGTAGTGTAGGGTTTAAGAATGAGAATTTTTTCTTTTTTAGTCAAAGTGCCTGGGAGTCCTTCCTAGTTAGGTGACTTTTGCAAGTTTTGTAACTTCTCTAATTTTAGTTAGCAACTATTCAATGAATATGTTCTAAGTATTGAATAAGCTACTTCAAGTAAAGCTCTAACCTGGTAAAAAATAGACAATTAATGTGTGGTAACTCTTATTAACAGGCAGAACTGAATTAAGACCTTAAGCAGCAAAACATTATTCTTTCCATGCAAATGCTTTTTGGTGACTCTGATTAAAGGGTAGAATATTACAACCACAGGAGTCTGAGTAGATAGATGAGTACTGCAAGTATGAAGTAATATAGTGGGGTGTGAAAAGAAACAAAACTAAACTAAACTAGCCTGAGAGTCTGGAGAATTTGATTATAGTCAAGCTTTTTCTACTGTCGTTATGGCATTCTATACATTTCTTAGTTTTTTCTAATTTCCACTTTTATTATATTCAAAATTAAAGATGTTTATCATTGTTCTTATATTTAATATTTTAGGAGGTATTATTATCTATTATTAGATAAGAGCTAGAAAATGAAACAATTAAAAAATACAAAATTACTATTCTTTCCTGATGATAGTTTACCTTGAAGTACCTTAAATCCAGAGAAGATAATGACAAATATACAAATCTAATTGTTATTCTTTGTATATAAATTGTTTCTTCTTTCTAAAAGCTTTGAGAATTTACTTTTTTATCTTTGGTATTTTTAAAGTTCACTATATGTTTTACAGGTAGTGTTTCTCTTTCACACTCTATGGGTCCTTTCAGGGAAAGAATGATTAACTGTGGCGATTACTGAGAACAGAAAAGTTTTAGACAGAAGAGCGACCTCTAGATTTTGTTCCACTGAAGTCAGTATTAACCATGACAAGGGCTATTTCCATAGTAGAAATGGAGTTGAAAACCTTACTATACAAAACAATGAATTGGAAGGACACATAAGTTCACAGCACAGAAGCAAGTTGAAGGCAGAGTTGTTTTATTTTGTTATATTTTCCTTTTGTCTGTTACCCTACATCCCAGGGCCTAAAATAATGCCTGTTCAGAGCACTGAATGATTGAACAAAGACACTAATTTCTCTTCTAAAAAGTTTGAATCAAGAACAAACAAATAGAAAAGTGGAAAACCTGGACTACACTTTGTTTGAAAAAGAATGCTAATTCCAAGGAAAACTTTTCCAGGTGATTACTCCATTATTTAGTTGCAATTCCAGTTTGGTTTTGGGAGGAGGTCAGCGTGACTCCCTTTCACTCCTCCGCCATCTTTTTCCTCCTCCTCCAAGGAAAACTTTTATTGTGTGTGCTACCGTAAATGCTCTAAATAGAAAAAAAAAAAATGATGGAAGGGAGAGAATGTAACCACAGAAGTAAAGGCTTTAAGAAACTGGGACAGAGTAGGATCTAGAGGCAAAGTGGAATGCTTGACCATCTTGGATGACAGTGCATAATAAGGGAAAAAGGTAAAGATACAGGTAGTTAAATATTGTGGATAAATTTGGTGATGCAAGATTTCACATCTTATGTGGAATCTAATGAACAAAATAAACAGACAAACAAAATATAAACAGGGACAAGGACACATGGACAGACTGACAGCTGTGAGAAGGGACAGAGGAGGAGGGGCTAGATGAAGAAGGTGAAGGGATTAGCCAAAGAACTCATATGCGTAACCAACAGACACAGAAAACAGTGAAGTAAGAACCAGAAGGAAGGGCGTGTATATTCTTGGTTGAGGTGGGCAAAAGAGGGGAAAATAGGGACATCTGTAATAGTTACAGATATTTAAAAAATAAAAAAAGATGAGAGAGCTCCTGTTTGATTGCTTTGTTTCTATTTTGTTTTTTCAAGAATATATGGATCAAGATCATAGAGGAAGGAATAGTGGGTATAGAAAAGTGGAACAGGAAGATATGTGCAATTTGAGATAAACGCTTTCATTTTTTTCCATTTCCAGAGAAAGCATGATTTCTTCAAACATGTCTTCCACCTAATTTTGATTGTTCTGTTTTTCTAGGATTTCTATTACTGATTGTTAAGAAATCTATTGCTATATTCCATACTCCTTAATTATCTCTCTCTCCCGCCCACCCCTTCCTATTTTCTCTCTCTTACTTTCTCTATATATGCTTTTTTCTTTTGTTCTTGAAAAATATTTTAATCTGATCTTTTGTCTAATGCTGAGGTCCCCAATCCCTGGGCCGTGGGCCAGTACCGGGGCTTGGTAAGCAAAGCTCTCCGGGGCCTGGGATGGGGGTGGGAGATGAAGTTCACCTGAGCTCCTGCTCCTGTTGTTTTAACCCCCACCACCCCCTCTTCCAGGAAACCAATCCCTGGTGCCAAAAATGTTGGGAACCTCTAGTCTAAGGGATTCCTCCTCTTTATCCATTCACTTAGCTTCTTTAATTTCAGTTTATATTTTTTAATGCCTAATATATCAGCTTGGTTCTTTAGCATATTTTCTTGTTTTACATTACTAGTATCTTTCTTGACTTTTTAAATACCAGCTTATTTTTTCTTGGGTCATCTGCTATATCATTTTTTGAAGAATATGCTACCCTGTATGGTGTTATGTTTAGTTCCTGGGGAACTATATTGGGACTTGAGTACAGAAGGTTTACTGGGAAGGGCTCTGGAGAACACCCCCACCTGGATGCATGAGGTGAACAGAACTAAATAGGGAAGGTTGAATTGTGATGCCATCTCTAGGTGGCCCTTCTGCTGTGTACTGGTTTGAGGCAAGAGGGCTAAAGCATATGACCTCCACAAATAATAAGCACTGGATTTGGGCTGCCCGTAGGGAGGGACTGTAACCTTAGCCAAAATGACTTCCTAGAGCAGAGCAAGTTCATTAGAGGGACTCCATGAAGAGCAGTCAGCCTCCAACCCTGCCGGCCACTGAGGGAGTGAGCACCTCAGGCCTGCAGGGGAAACTGCAGGGTGCACACAGCATCCAACACAGTATTGTTATTTCTTTCCAATACATATGTTCCATTAAAAAAAAAAAACTTTCTAATTTTGCCCCTGAGATTTTAACCATTGGAATTTGTAGCTAATTTGTAAGATGATAGAGAAAAAACTAGGTTACCTCCATTTGACCCATCTACACAGAGCCTCCAGATAATTTGACCCTCCACACCTGAAAAATTCACTCCTCAAATTTCCTTTATCTCCCCTTCCTCCACACCTAGTGCCCCAGTGAGGCAGCATTGTGAGGGGATACTTCTCAAATTATCATTTTCATGCCCTGGGCATCTGTCAGTCTTCATCTGAGAATTTGCCAGTTGGCCCCATCCTAGATATTTGCCAATGTGTCTTACTTGGGTATCTATGAGTCCGCGTGGCCCTGGACATTCGTCAGTAAGTGCTATTCTGTTTTTCCCAAAAATATTTTCTCTGAAGCCCAGATGTGACCTGATGTTACCCTTGAGCGAACAGAAAGTCTGACCTCAGTTTCTAGCAGGGGTGGAGAAAGGTATGCAAAGGAGCGCTGACTCCAGCAGGTTTTTTCTGTTGGATCCTCTGTCCTCTACACTGAACTGCCTTTTCTTTCAGTCCAAGGACACATCTGGCTAAAAATATCTCTAGGTTGTTGTTTTTGTTTTTGTTTTTCCTATCTGTTTTTTACTTTATTTTCTAGCCTGCTCAACTTTCTTGGGGGTTGATCACATACATCATAAAGACAGACAAGCTATCCTGGGAATTTATGGCACAGAAATTCTGAAGAATGCAGGAAAAGCACATACACATAGGAAAATTCTTGGCGGCATGGTTTGTACTGGCAAATATTTTGAAATAACATAAATGACCATCAAGGACTAATTAAATTATGTCACAATCCATATAGTGACACTTGAAAGAGGCAGTTCTGTATATACTAATAATGATAGTCAAGAAACATTGAAAGGGATATGACCATTTGTGTAGGTGTATATAACACACAAAATAAGATACACACACATTTACAAGTAATAAATTAATCAATATTACCCAAAACAAATAATTCTATAAAAATAAAATAACAGTAATCAAATTGTTTGTAATTAATAAACTCTAACTTCTTACTAAGCCACAAAAAACAAATATCACAGGATAAAATCAAAATCTTGAAATGTTTAATTCTGTAGTCTTAGTGTATTAGTTACTTTGACTTTCTAGAGCACAAATAAGTAAATTTCCTTTCCAAAATAATAAATGATATACTTATAACTTATAGAAATTAAAAATTCCAAAGTGGCCTTGTTAACTAACAGTGAGTGCTTTAGGCAATGGGAGGACTGGTTTAACACACTTATTTTCTGCTCTGAGGCAGATTTTGAGGTTAAACTGATGTTGAAAATGTGCACTGAATTTCTGTGTTAAGAAGGTTTTTTAAGTGCAGAGTTACCGAGATTTACTTTAAATTTAGTAAGTACCCAAGAAAAATGAGCATTCACATGACATTTTGTGCCATTAAGAGGATTACAAATATCAACCTCGTAATATTTTCAAAGAATCTAATCCCAATGACAGGGAATATTAGTAAGATGAGTTAATAAGAATAAGAAAGTGAACAGTAGTTTGTCATCACGTATATACATCATTTTAAGCACTGATAATTCTCGAAGGTTATTTGTATCTGAACTCTTTTCCTATTTAATTTTTTTTCTTTCATACACTATGAGTTAGACTAGTTTTATACTTTTATGATTATTTTATTCAGTTATACACTGATTAATATCAATATGCCTAGCTATTTGAAGAAGTATAATATAAAATCAAGGTGTATTTTCTTTTCCAGTGTAAATACTCTTCACAACCATTATTCAGTGGATGAGTAGTACACTAGCAAAAATAGAAGCCTTTGTGAGCCATTTTGTTTCATGCATTTCTATATTAGTGGCTCCTACTTTGCCCTAGTTAGAATGCATGTGTGTGTTCCTTCTTTATTTCCGATAATAGAAATTAGAGATAAAGTTAGATATGAATAAAAGTGTAATTACTTAGTGGGGGGAGATGAAAAATTCCCAGACCCAAACCGGGATATATATTTCTAAAGAACTTAATGTACTAATTTGTTAATAAAACAGAAAAATTTATACTATATATTATTATGAAATCTAAGACATATACCCCATTATTTTTTTTCTCTCTGTAATTTATTCACAAAAGTAAAATGGATTTGGGGGTTTTAAAATTGTGTGTAAAATGCTTTATTCAGATATTTTGTTATGCGATAAACTGGACAATTTTGTAAATTTTAAAATTATTAAACACAATGGATCCATTATCACAATCAAGATAATGAACATACTCATCACCTCCAGATTCTTCAGATCATTGTTACTTTAGGTAAAGCTGCCATGAACATTTACATACCAGATATTTTATAGTTATATGCTTGCATTTCTCTCAGGAAAATACCTAGGAGTAGAATGATTGAGTCACATGATAGATACACTATTTTCCTAGGGTGCCTGTAACAAACTACGGCAGAGTTGGTACTTTAAATAATAAAAATGTATTATCTCACAGTTCCTAAGCCAAAAGTCTGAAGACTCTGGTGAATCCTTTTTTGTTTCTTCCAGCATCTGCTGACTTTCAGAAATCCTTGACCTGTGTCCACATCACTCCAATCTCTGATTCTGGGGTCACACTCTCCACTCTTTTTAGTGGTTCTCTATGTGTCTCTCATAAGGATATATGTGATAGCATATAAGATCCACCTGAACTACCTAGTATATACTCCATTTTCAAGATCTTTAATTGCATATTTTTCCATATTAGATAATATTTACAAGTTTCTGAGATTAGGATGTGGACCTATCTTTTGGGAGGCCTCCATTCAACCCATAAAATAGGTATATGCTTATTGTAAGATATTGCCAAACTTTCCCAAAATGATTGTATTATTTTAGTTCCCCAAGAACAGTGCATGAGAATTTCAGTTGTTCCACCTCCTTGTTTGATTCGGTACAATCAGTGATTTTAATTTTAATATATTATAATTAGTGTGCAATGATTTCTCAAAGTCATTTTAATTCACATTTCCATAACTAATAATTTGGAGCTTCTATTCATGCGTTTATTTACCATTTGTGTATTTTATTTTTTATCAAGTGCCATTTCAAATCTTCTCATCTTTAAAAATTGGGTTGTTTTCTCATTATTATTTTCCAAGATCTTATATATTTTAAATATGATATCTTTAACAGAAATCTAATTTGAATATATTTTACAGTCTTAGCATGTCTTTTCTTTCTCTTAACATTGTATTTTGATAAAGTATAAAGTTAACTTTTAATAAAAATATTATCACAAAAATCACAGGAACAATTCTATTTTCTATTTAGAATTTTCTTGTTCCTACTTAAAACTGTGAATTGAAAAAATACTCCTGGAATGCTGAATCGTGATTTTGCCTTCAGACCGACAATGTGTTCTGCTGTTGTTGTTGAAAGATTTGATTTATTCAGGAAGACAAACTAGCTAGAAACACAAGAAAGAAAGTGAAGTTGGAAATGCTATGAGCATATTTTCTATCTTATCATTTAACTCCCACATCATACTTTCCCATAATCAGATTTGTAAGTTCCTATTTTATCTGATTTATTTCATGTGGTAAATATCTCATACAAAAGGATCTATGAGGTGTATGTGTGCAGAATAAGAATTCATCTTTCCAATGATAAATTTTACAGACATGCTTGACCAAGACACAGTAAATGCTGATATTTTTAATTCTCTTACATTTCAACAGTACAAAGTCTTTTATTCCTTATAAATAATATGGAAATTTTATTGTATAATATCTCTTTCTCTTTCTGAATAACCTAATTATCTTCTATACAAATACAATATGAAGGTGTAAATTTTAATATGATATTGTCCTTAGAGGTGTTTCTCTTGACTCTCTTCTCCAAAACACATCAGATGGAACCCTAAGTAAACTCCAACTCACACACCAACTCAGGTGATTAATTAATGGTTCAAAAAATATGTTCCCTCAGAGAAAAGCAATGAGTCATCTTAACACCTTAGCCATACACTCTGCATTTATGAGGCAAAATAGAACTAAAGAAAAGTTATGTCTGAAATACTAACTAAAAGATATCGAAAAGGAATAAAATAAGAAATAGTAACAAATATGCAGAGCATATACTTTTTTATGAAGAAACCCATAAGGACTCCACCAAAGAAACTATTAGAAACCATTCTAATATAATAAAGTTGCAGGATACAAAATCAATGTACAAAAATCCATAAAGCCCCTATACACTGAAATAAAATTTCAAAAAATAAAATAAAATAATTACTTTTGTAATTGCAACAATATATAAAATACATAGGAATAAACTTAACAAAGAATATGAGAGGCCTGTACAGTGATAATTTCAAGACATTATTAAAAGAAATTGAAGAAGACACAAAGATATTCTGTGTTTCTGGACTGGAAGAAAGAACGTAGGTAAATTTTCCATATTACCTGGAGCAATATACAGATTTAATGAAATCCCCATCAAAATCCCAAAGGCATTTTTTAAAGAAATAGAAAAAAGTAATTATCATATTTGTAAGGAACCACAAAATAGTTGCCTGTATAATGTTTCTTCCTCGGTTTTCAATTCATTCTATTGGTCTGTGTATCTTTTTTCTGAAAATATCATGGTGCTTTGATTATTGTTGCTTTATAATATAATTTGAAGTCAGGGAGTGTGATAACTTCTGCTTTGTTCTTTTATTTAGTATTACTTTGGCTATTCAGAGTGTTGTGTGTTTCTTTGTTGAGTGTAATGCATTGCTGATTTAATCTCTCTACTTGTAATAGTTTTATAAAGATTTTCTATTTCTTGCTGAGTCACTTATGATAACTTGTGTATTTCTAGGAACTTGTCCACCTTCTCTTGGTTATGTCTTTTGCTGTGTGCAATTGTTTATAGTATTTTCTTATAATCATTTTTTATTTCTGTAAAGTCAGTTGTGAGGCCTCACTTCCACTTCTGATTTTAGTTATTTGCACCTTTTGTCTCGTTCCATGGTCAAATATACAGTCTATCCTAAACAATGTCATTTTTGTTACTTCTCTACAGAAAACTATTTTAATTATGTTGTTTTAATCTATATCTGCCTATTTATATCTACATGAGATAGTATAGTATATATTATAATACATATATGTTAGTATAGTTCATTGAATTCTCTTCTCAAATATTTCCTTGATTCTCTGTTTTTTTAGCTTTTATTTCCTATTTTATTATTTTCTTAAGGTATTTTAATCTTTTCAGTTTTGTTCTAAAGTTAAAGGTTTAAAATTTACTAAACTAGAAAATATAAAACATTTTATTACCATTAAAATTTTTTCAATACATTTTATTTTCCCTCTTGATTTTATATTTAAATTATGATTTATTTAGGAATGTGTTATTTAAATTCAAGTCTTTTTTCCTTTTTTTTTTTACTGAATGTTAACTTTATTTATTTTTTTTAATTTATTTTTTCAAATACATTTGTCTCTGCCTCCCCCCCCCAACCACTTTCCCTTGCCCCCTCCCCCTGCTCCTCCCCTCAATCCTTCCCCTTTGGTTTTGTCCATGAGTCCTTGCTATATGTTCCTTGACTTTCCCCTTCCCTTCCTTTTCCCCGCCCCCCCTCCCTCCTTCCCTCTTGTCTCTGTTGATTTCTTTTCCTTTCAGTGTCGCTGGTCTTATTTTTTTATATTGATTTTTTTCTTATTAATCATGCTAATGATGATAAGTTGAATATTTCCAATTTTTGACATTTTTAGATATATTCTTTTTTTAAAGAAGTCAAAGCTATTTTATTTGCATTTTTAAGTAGCTCTGTGACTTGACGTCAAATAGCTAATTTATCTTGACAAGTCCTGCAGACACAATGGGATAGATGCAGAGTACAATCAAGTGGTTTCTTTTGGGGAAGCTCTGAGTTCCTGTTGTATTATCTTTTCCCCAGCGCTACTGAAAGTCCTATGAAAATTTTATTTTTATATTACCACTGATACAGGGATATTTGACCAGACCTGGCCAGACTGCAGGGCAGAGGAAGGGCTAAGGGAGGGAATCACCCTGAGTCAGGGGCAGCACCTCCCCATTGTGGAATGTGAAGACAGATTTCCACAGCCCAGGGGGAGAAAGAACAGGGGACACCCTCTGGGGAGTCTGCATGAGAAGGGCAAGGGTGATTGATGGAGGGAAAAGCTCTCCTACCCCCTTCCAAAATATGGCAGCAGAGGGAGGTGCTGATATGCTAGTCTAGCTGGGAAAATGACAGGATTGCCTGGGGAGTAGAACCCTTTTGGAGCTTGTGGAAGCTTGCACTGGGAGATTTATATTAGGAATGGAAGAGACTTGGCCCTTCTCTTCCTTTGGGATCCAAGCACAGGCTCGCAGGCCTGAGCACTCACAAGACCTGGAGGGTCCCGGAAACTGCAAGGTCAGGCAACTGGCATCAGCCCGTACAAACGGAGCCACAGCATGGCCAGATGCAGCATTGGTGCAGGAAGCTGTGGCATGGCAATGGAAGCATGGACCGCTCATGCAGACTCCAGGGACCTGAAGCTGGACAGCCATCGGCCTAGCAGCCTTGGGCTCCAGAACAGAGAAGGATGGAGTGGGGTTTTGGGGCTTGGTTTTGGGTTTCAATCTTTCGGGGAACAAATGGGTATTTTATGTGTCTTGCAGAAGGGCAGAACCTGGAGGCAGGGAATTCCTTGTTCCCCGCAAATGGTACAACATTTTAATAAAGAGCCTTTTCTTCCCCACCAACCTTTGTCTTATACCTGATATTGGTGGCAAGCAGCCAGACCCCGCTTTTGTTTGGTAACACCACTGATGCAGTAAAGACAGTGCTGTATTTCATCATTTGACATGAAATCATGCTTACGTAAAAAGGGCATATGCTTCCATTAGAAATATGAAGTGTTGAATAAATTCAAGTTCAGAGAAAGAATGAGAAAATACACCATAACCATGCCTCTGTTTTCTGTGGCTCTGGATTCTGTGCCTCCACTGATGAGGTTACTCACTTGCCTCAAAGAGACCCTGCTTCCTTTCTTGGGTTACTGATGGCCATAAGGCATTAAATACTGAGGGCTGTGTTATGCTTCCTAAGTTAATTTATATTTAAATTTGATTTTTTTTCTTAGTGTAGATCAGATTTTTATTTAATGAATCTGTTGTCCCTTGATTGGCATAAATAATATTGAAAAATGAAGTCCATTTTTATAAAATGTTGATTTAAGGAAAATTAGAAAACAAAATTAGCTTTTCAATTTAAAATTATGAAAACAAGTACAATTCTAAAAGAATGACTCTGGATTATCCAGAATAATCATGTTATAAATTTATTTCTAATTTGCCATTCTAAACAAACATTTCTTTACTTGGTAATATAGACATAAAATTATTATTTTCATAGTTTTGAGAATATTTATGAGTTTACTTGAGCCAAAATGTTGAAAATTGCCAGGAAGTAAAATCTCAATGGACTGAGAATCCTCTGGAGCATGGCAGTTTTGCAGTTTATTTCATACATTATAATCAAAGGAGGAAATGTAAGGAGCAGAGTTACATAAAATTAATTGGTGATAAATTAAGGAGATGGAAGAAGTGAAGAGAGGAAATCTCTGAGACTGGAAAAAGAGTAAATTAGAGAGACATATACTGCTTTTACATTGATAGGTATTTTGAAGAAGTCCCATTTGTTTCTTCTTCCTTTATGTTCCTTGCTTTAGGGGACATATCGGTGAAAATATTACTGCAAGGAATATTTTAGATTTTCCTGCCTATGTTCTCCTCTATGACTTTTATGGTGCCGCGTCAATTAGGGTAGTAGGTCTTTCTTTCTTTCTGCTGCATAGTATTCTATTGTGTAAATGTACCATAGTTTTTATCCACTTAGTTACTGATGGGAACTTAGATTGCTTCCAGCACTTTACTATTGTAAATTGGGCTGCTGTGAACATTGAAGTGCTTAGGTTCTTTTGAATTGGTGTTTTGGGATTCTTAAGGAATTATCCTAGCAGTGGTATTGCTGGGAAAAGGCAGTTCCATTTTTAGTTTTCTGAGGAAAGTCCAAACTGTTTTACACACTGGTTTCACCAGTCTGCATTCCCACCAACAGTATACTAGTGTTTCCTTTTCCCCACAACCTCACCTGCACTTATTGTCTGTTGATTTGTTTATGTCAGCCATTCTGACTAGTATGAAGTGGTAACTCATTGTGGTTTTAAGTTGCATTTCTCTGATGGCCAGTGACGCTGAGCATCCTTTCATCAGTCTCTGGGCCCTGTGTATGTCCTTCTTGGAGAAAGGCTGTTCAGGTCCTCTGCTCATTTTTTAATTGGATTGTTTGTCTTCCTGGAGTGGAGTCATGTGAGTTCTTTAATTATTTTGGAGATCAAACCCTTGTCCACGAGGTATCATTGGCAAATGTATTTTCCCATATGGTTGGTTCCCTTTTCATTTTGCTGCTGTTTTCTTTAGCCATGCAGAAGCTTTTTTATTTTGATGAGGTCCCATTTTTTCATTCTTTCCATTATGTCCCTTGATCTAGGGGACCTATCAGTGAAAATATTGCTGTGTGGAACAGTGGAGATTTTCCCACCTATGTTATACTCTAGGATTTTTATGATGTCATGACTTATATTTAAGTCTTTTATCCACCTTGAGTTTATTTTTTGTTTGGTGTAAGTTGGTGGTCAAGTTTCATTTTTTTGTATGTAGCTGTCTAGCTCCCCCAATGCCATTTGTGGAAGAGGCTATTTTTACTGCATTTTATGCTTCTGCCCCCTTTGTCTAATATTAATTGAGTGTAGAGACAAGGGTTTATTTCTGGGATCTCTAATCTGTTTCATTGATCTATGTGTCAATTCATATGCCAGTACCAGACTTTTTTATTACAGTGGCCTTGGAATATAGTTTGATGTCAGGTATTGTGATCCTTCCCACTTTGTTCTTCTTTCTTAAAATTACTGAGGCTATTCAGAGCTGTTTATGCTTCCATATAAACTTTTGAAATGTATTTTCTATATCTGTGAAATATGTCATTGGTATTTTAATAAAGATTGAGTTAAATCTATAAATTTGTTTTGGGTAGTATGGAAATTGTGATGATGTTAATTCTTCCAATCCATGAACACAGTTTATGCTTTCATTTATTTGTGTCTTGCTTAATTTCTTTCTTGAGTGTTGTGTAGTTTTCTGAGTACAGGTCCTTTACCTCTTTTGTTATGTTTATTCCTAGGTACTTTAATTTTCTTGTTGCTGTAGCAAACAGGATTTTTCTTTTCCTGATTTCTGAGTCTGGTATTTCATTGTTGGTGTAGAAAAATGTTTTTGATTTCTGAATATTGACTTTGTCTCCCACTGTTTTGCCAAATTCACTTACTAGATCAAGTAGTTTTCTACAAAGAAACCCCATACTATCATGTCATCTGCAAACAATGACAGTTTTACTTCCTCCTTTCTAATTTGTATGCCTTTTATTTCTTTTTCTTGTCTGATTGCTGTGGCTAGGACTTCCAATACTATGTTGAGTAGAAATGGTGAAAGCGGACATCCTTGTCTTGTTCCCGATCTTAGTGGGAAAGCTTTTAGTTTATGCTCTTTGAGTATGAGGTTGGTTGTGGGTTTTTCATATATGGCCCTTATTATGTTGAGGTATGTCCTATTTACTCCCATTTTGTTGAGTGTTTATATCATAAATGGGTGCTGTACCTTATCATATGCTTTTTCCACATTTATTGTTATGATCATGTGTTTTTTGTCTTTCATATTGTTTATGTGATGTATTACGTATATTGATGTGCAAGTATTGAACCATACTTGTATCCCTGGCATGAATCCCACTTGGTCTTGGTGGATGATCTCTTTAATGTACTGCTGGATGCAGTTTGCCAATATTTTATTGAGGATTTTAGTGTCTATGTTCATCAGTGACATTGGCCTATAGTTTTCTTTCTTTGTTGTATCTTTATTTGGTTTGGGGATAAGGGTGATGCTGGTCTCATAAAAAGAGTTTGGGAGTCTTCCCTATTCTTGGATTTTTTTTTGGAATAGTCTGAGAAGAATTGGGGTTGGCCATGAACAAAGCCAAAGTGGGTAAGGATTGAGGGTGGGAGGTGGGTCTTGGTGGAGTAGGGAACAGTGGTGGCGGGAAAATGGAGACCACTGTACTTGAACAACAGTAAAAAATAAATGGGAAAATATATATTCAATAGACAGGCTTACTTAAGATAAATATTGGCTTTTGTCAAAGAAGCTATAGGGCCAGGATGTGACTAACTGCCATGATTCACTTTTAGTTAAGAATTTTTATATTCAGACTATCTGATGTGGTTACTTTTGGCCTCTGCATATGTAAGGTCTGCAGGCCTTCCCTGAGCTTCTCAGGTTTAGTATGTAGGTCCTTTTTCAGTGACCTGGTTAGGTCCCAGGCAGCCCAGGGCCCTTAACAGTGTAGGCAGCTTCTCTCTCAGCTCCAACTATATTAGATATTTTCTTTATGTGGTGAAATTCTCATTTGTACTTTAAAACTGAACTCAGTGTCATCAGGTATTCAATATATATCAATTAAATTATTTATTGTGTTACTCATCATCTATTTTCTTCTATAAATAAAAAAGGGTTTTTATAGAAAATATGTCACAGCATGATTTGATAAATTCCTATTGGGAAGATGGTTGGTATTCATGCCATTGGCATATGGCTTTTTATTAAAATATTTCTTTTTTTCCTTAAGCAAACCATGTCCATTGTTTCTCTGCATCTAGTTTGATGCACCTTTGAAATAAGCAGTGTGATCACTGTGAAGAAAACACATAATCTTGTTAACTGTCCTGTAATCCAATTCCCACCATATTTTTTTCCCACTTCCATCTAATCTTCCTATGTTGTCTTCAGGGTTTCAAATGCATAAAAGGTGCAAAGCTGTTATTCTTGGGACAATTTGGGCTCTTGCCAGCATGCATCATTAGTACACCTCAAATAAACTCTTAAAAAAATTATTCACAGGTTTGGATGTTTCTTAGTTTGAAACATTTTTTCTGTTAATTCTTAGTTATGTGAAGCTCCAACTATGATTGTAGATATTAGTTTGTGACTTTTTAAACATAATTTTGAAGTCAATTTAATAAATGAATATTAACTTTGCAAATTTTCATTGAATAAAGGCAAATAATTAAATGCCTCTATTAATTTTCATTTATTATTTGTTTTATATTGACAAAATTTTGCTTCCTTTTGTTCATTTCTTGACTTGTTTTGTACTGGTGAAATATTTATTTTTGTACTGATGAAATATTATTTTTAGTTTTCTATTTGTTTTCTCCATTATGTTTTTAGCTATACATTATTTTTATTTTTCTGGATAAACTAAAGCTACAAAATACTAATTAATATATACTTACTTCTACTTAAATTTGATTTTAATTCCCTTTACCCTCTCTCTCTTTGCATGTTATTGGAGCCGTGTATTTTAGTTCTATGTGAATTTAACCTACTATTACTAAAAGTTATTACTGTTTTGTTTTGTACAATTCAGTATTCATTTATATTAATCAAATTTCTATACTTTCTTTGTGTATTTTTACCTCTGCCTTTCCATGCTTCCATCTTGGGCCCAAAAAGGCAATTTTTAAAAAGGCAATTAAAAATTTTTTTAAAAATTTAAAAAATGTAAAAAGACAATTAAAAAATTGCCTCAGAAACCACCTTTATTTATTTTTTAAGTGAAAAACTGCTAAAGTGTCAATGTAAGAAAGTCCAAACCTGTAGAAAAGTTTTACGAGTTTATGTGAGCCAAACTGACAACATGCCAAGAGACAAGATCTCAGAATTCTAAGGAATGACACTTTTGCAGTTCCTTTTATACATTTGGAATTAAGGAGGGAATGAAAGTGGGAGTAAGTACAAGTGGATAAATCTCTATAACTGGTTTTTTAAAAAGATTTTATTTATTTATTTTTATAGAAAAGATAAAGAAAGGGAAAGAGCACATTGTGTCTGAGAGGAACATTGATTAGTTGCCTCTCATGCACCCCCAACTGGGGCCCTGGCCTGCAACCCAGGCATGTGCCCTGACTGGGAACCAAACCAGCAACATCTTGGTTCACAGGTCAATGCTCAGTCCACTGAGCCACACCAGCCAAGGCTCTGTAACTGGATTTAAAGGAGGGCTAATAAAATTATATACTCCCTGAAGGATGGTGACAGCTGAGGGATCTGGAAAAGAGGATTACTTCTGGCATTTCAATGGTGTGTTAACAGATATATCTAAGAACAAAGGACAGAGCTTGCTGAAGGCAAAAATAAACTTTTTATGAAAGAAATTATAGGCCTGTAGTGTGAGGACCAACCATGACCTACCTAGTTAGAAATTTATGAACAGCTCATCCTTTGAAGTTACTTTTGGTTAGATTTATTACAACATCTCTTTTTTCATTCACACCTCAGCCCAATTAGAGAATTGGACAAATCAAGACACTATAGTAGTTTTACTAAAACTCAGTCTGCTTTTACTTATATCTTGATTTTAGGGTGTAGCCTTTCAGGTCTTTCAGTTTAGAGTCTGGTACCTTGAGCCTAAAACGCTATGGGGAAAAAGAGCTCTCTTTTTTAGATAATTTTAAGTTAACTATTCATGATCCTGCTCCACAAAGCTTCTAATTTTCAGATTTCTTTGAATAGAAAACTGGTTACTTTTTTATTTCATTAAGTCTCTATTTTCTAACTCTGTCCCAGATGAATATCAGTACCTCCTTCTTTTTTTCTTCCCTGAAGCTGTGTCTTTTCCAGAAACTGAGTGACCTATTTTATATTTTCTAGCTGCACCCAGAATGAATCATTAAATTTCTCCGAGTAAAAGTGAGCCTAGATCTTCACTTCCTCTTGACTGTTTTGTTTCAGGAAAAGCTTGCACTATAAGTTTTTGTTTCCTAATGATCAAAAGAACACAAGAGTCTCCTAATTCTTAGAAATTTTCAGGCTAACATTAACAACTTCAGTGCAGTTTCTAAGTCTAGTAGTGTTTGTGTTGCAAACTATTGCTATTATAGTTTCCTCAAATCTCCATACTCAACCATATAACCTCAAAAATGTTGGTGGTTTTGCTTTGCTGTTGTTTGCCTATTTGTTTTTTTCCTAGTAGTAATTCTATACTTTGGGCCTCTCAATCTTTGCAACTTAAGCCAGGCCTTGTCATTGATAAAGTGTGTTATCCTCAATTCATCTTAGAATAATTCTTCCTTTTCAATGTTAATTATGAATAGTCTTTATAAGTTCTAAAGTTCTTTCAAGTTTTATATAAACTATGTTAATTTATCTGACTTTTGTTGTTGTTTGTGGGAGAATTAACCTTACTATGTCTTACCCATAAACAAAAATTGTTGATGTAGAATATATTTTAATTTGAAACCAACATTGATACTGTGGTTTGAACTATAAACCCGTTGCAGAGGGTTGCCAGGGCAGGGAGCCCCATGTGCTTAACAACAGTCAAAGCTATAAGCCCTTGCATAACTCCTTTAAGCATTAATCTTTGGAAGATGACATCTAAGCTTTAGTTCTGTTTTAGGTACAGGTCCAGAGAAGCATCAGAATCAAATGGAGTAAAACCAGAGTTGATATCAGGACCAGCTGCATTGACAATGACTCCCTAGCACTGACCAGTCTACTAGTAGTGACCACAAGGGGGAACATCTGGGAAGCTGGTCAAAGTTCTGTTGGAATTCTTCCCTAAGGCCTATAGATAAAAGCCCTCAGGATGGAGGACACAGTGCAGCTCTTCCTGTGGAGAACACCCATGCCTTTTCCTTCCTTCTCTCTGTCTCTCCCTATTCCCCTACCCTGGCTCAAAGGACACTTCTTTTGTGAAAGTTGTTTCCTGAAACCATTTATTCTATGACTCTCTTCTTCTACTGATAGGGGAACTCAAGAGTTAATGATTTTAGCCTTAGTTAAGATTTTCCCCCAAAATTATCCTCACCAGAAAACATACAAGAAGGATAAGGAAGAAAAAGTACTTCTCCTCACTTTCTATATTTTTTTTTTAACCAAGAAGGAAAGTCTTCCAAAGATGCTACCAAGCAACTCCCTATTATATTCATTGGCCAAAAATGGCTCACATTACAATTCCCTAGTTTCATGGGAGGCTGGGGAAATTAATAACTGGTTTTACAAAGCCAAACAGAAACAAGGGAAAGAAACAGAAAGGACTGGAAATTATGTAACTGTTTGCTTGCATAACTCACTAGGAAAAAGGATAATAAAACAAAAAAGTATTTACTCGAGGAACTTCTGATATGAGCAAATTTCATTTAAACTAAGGTAAGGCTTAAAAACTGAGCACTAAAATTTGAGAAAAATATAGCATACTTGAATAGCAGACACACTAAAAAAACCAAAACATGAGCATATGAAAATAAATCTAGAGTGGCAAGATGGTTGAGGAGTGAATGGAAGCCACACTGACCTCCTTCCAGGACCATCTGGAATTACAACTAAATTGTGAATAAATCACTTGGAACAAACAACTGTGTAATAGTCAGAGAGAAGCCTTATAAACTCAGACAGAAGAATCAGCTTTAGCACAATCTGACTGGTAAGGAGTGTGGTGGACACTCAAGAAAGCTGGCTGGGTGCACACAGGCAAGAGCGCCAGAGGAATATTGAAGCAGCTAATTGGGTCCCTCTGAGAAACGTGGGGTCGAAACCATAAGCAGGGATCCCCAGCCTACAGCACCAGAGCCCACAAAGTACACAGATAACAGCCAGCTGTGAAAAACAGCAGGGTTGCTCTCTACCAGAGACAGGTGGCTAAGATGGCTGTTTAAAGGCCCAACACATTAAATTTTATTTGCAGCCACTTACACTGGGCTCCAGCAAAGGTGGGTGCAGAGTGGGCTAAAGACACCCGAGGAAAGACTGGGGAAGGAGGCTTTGGGGAGAGAACTGAGGGACTAGCCAGGAGGATCCCAATGCTGACTCATCCTACATATGGCAGCAGTCACCTTGTTCAGGCTGACCACACCCCTAAGTGACAGCACCATGAAAGGAAACAGTAGCCCCACTCCCAGGAGGGACTCTTCCCTGGCCCTGTGGTGCCTAAGCCTGACTGCTGAGTGCAGAGTGACTAGATTAACAACTGAAGGAGACAGCCACAGACAGTAGATTCCTGGAAGTCTCCAACAGACTGCCTAAGATCAGACACGGTTAACATCTGAAATCACCAAAAGCAGATCCAGAAAGAAAAAAACAGTGGTAAATACTAGAGGCTTCCAAGTTGAAATCCACTGGGGTCTTCTACATGATTTGTGGTATTTTCTTTACTACATGGATTTTAACATTCATTTCAAGTCCATCAAGATTGTACATATTAAGTCATTAGATTTTTATATAATAGTTTATTTCTCTCCTTTCTTATAATAGCCTTAATCACTTTACAGCCCCATTAATACTGGTGAATTTGCTGTTGATAGTGGGATTGCAGGGTGAAGTTATTCTAGGGAATGTGGGTATATTTCCTGAGATTTGTGGTTTTGTTCTGGCACCACCTGCACAAAAACACTGCACAGACAGGTGGGCAGTGACCCTCAGTCAACCAGCTGGAGGGAAGGACCAACCAAAGAATGACCAAACAAAAATCAAAACCCAATTACTTCCAGAGAGTCAACATAAACAATATAAAAGGCATCTCAAGAGCATGAAATTCAGGAGATCAAGGAGACTGCACCACTGAATCTCACAGGTCTCTAAAATAGAAGTTCATACCACAAAGTCAGGAAGTCAAGATAGATCAATTTAAGAAGGAGAAGCAAAAAAAGAGTCTCACAAATAAAGGGAAGACAAAGAAACAACCCCCAATTTAAAGTAAATGAGGAATCCCCAGAAAGAGAACTAAATGAAATAGAGACAAGTAGATTATCAGATATTAAGATGAAAACAATGGTTATAAGGACTCAATGAGCTCAGTGAGCTCAAAGAGAATTACCAAAAACTATAGGGAAACTATGAGGAACTAACTGTAAACTATATCAGCATGAAAAAGGACATATAAAATATCAACAAGAGGCAAGAGGAAGTAAAGAATAAAATTTCTGTATTGAACACAATAGAAGGAATCAAAATCAGGGTAGATGAAGCAGATCATCAAATCAGTAAGCTGGAGGATAAGGTAGAAAAAAGCTCCCAGAGAGAGCAAGAAAATGAAAAAACACTAAGAAAGAATGAAGTGTCATTTCAGGAAATGCAGGACAACCTGAAACGTAATAGTATCTGTATAATAGCAATACCAAGTAATGAAAAGCAAAGGCTTGCAACCAAGATTACCCAGTAAGGCTCTCAATTAAAATGGAAGGCAAAATAAGGAGTTTCCTAGATAAAAGAAGGCTAAAAAAATACACCTCCATGAAACCAACATTACAAGATATGCTAAAGGCACTGCTTTAAGAATATGAAGAAAAAGAGTGAGAGAGAGAGGAATACATACAAAAGGAAACAATGAATAAATATCTATTGATAATAACTTTAAATGTAAATGGATTAAATACTCCAATCAGAAGACAAGGAGTAGTTGAATGGATAAGAAAATATGACCCACACATATGCTGCCTACAAGAGATGCACCTCAGAACAAAGGACCTATACAGACTGAGTAAAAGGATATAAAAACAATTCCAAGCAAATGGACAGAAAAAGAAAAAACCTAGGTAGCAATTCTTGTATCAGACAAGATAGATTTCAAAACAACAGCCATAAAAAGAGACCCAGAAGGACACTTCATAATACTCAAAGGAAGACTCCATCAAGAAGACAGAAGTATTGCAAACCTATTTGCAACCAACATAGGAACACCCAACTATATAAGGAAACTCTTGGAGGACTTCAAGAAAGGTATAGACAGCAACACACTTGTACAAGGGGAATTTAATGTCCCACTGTCAACAATGGATAGATCTTCCAAATAAAATATCAACAAAGATATTGTGGAACTGAATGACACCCTAGATACAAAGGACTTAACTGATATATATAGAACCTTACATCCCAAAGAAGCAAAATACACATTCCTTTCAAATGCACATGGAACATTTTCAAAGATAGACCACAGGATAGGACACAAAACAAGCCTCAACAAATGCAAGAAAATTGAAATCATAACAAGCATTTTCTCAGACCACAAGGGCTTGAAATTAGAAACCAACCTCAAGGAAAAAACTCAAAAACCTTCAAACTCACAGAGACTGAATAGCATGTTATTAAACAATGAATGGGTCAATAATGACATCAAAGAAGAAATCAAAAAGTTTCTAGAAACAAATGAAAATGAACACACAACAGTCCAAAAACCTATGGGATGCAGCAAAGGCAGTCTTGAGAGGAAAGTTCATAGTAATACAGGCCTACCTAAAAAAGATAGAAACATTTCAAATAAACAACCTAATCCTACATCTTCAAAAACTGGACAAACAACAACAAACAAAGCCAAGAGTGAGTAGAAAGATGGAAATAATAAATATCAGAGAAGAGATGAATGACACAGAGACTAAAAGAATAATTCAAGGTTCAATGAATCCATGAGCTGGTTCTTTGAAAGATAAACAAAATTGACAAGTTTTTAAGCAGACTCATCAATAAAAAAAGGGAGAGAACCCAAATAAATAATATCAGAAATGAAAGAGGAGAAATTACAAGTGATACCACAGAAATACAAAGTATTGTAAGAAACTACTATGAAAAATTATATGCCAAGGAATTAGAAAACTTGGGTGAAATGGACAAATTTCTAGAAAAATATAAAAGTGGGAGGGATCTACAATACCTGGCATCAAACTATATTCCAAGGCCACTGTAATAAAAAAGTCTGGTACTGGCATAAGAGCACAGATCAATGGAACAGAATACAGAGTCCAAAAAATAAACCCTTGTCTCTACACTCAATTAATATTAGACAAAGGGGGCAGAAGCATAAAATGCAGTAAAAATAGCCTCTTCCACAAATGGCATTGGGGGAGCTAGACAGCTACATACAAAAAAATGAAACTTGACCACCAACTTACACCAAACAAAAAATAAACTCAAGGTGGATAAAAGACTTAAATATAAGTCATGACATCATAAAAATCCTAGAGGATAACATAGGTGGGAAAATCTCCACTGTTCCACACAGCAATATTTTCACTGATAGGTCCCCTAGATCAAGGGACATAATGGAAAGAATGAAAAAATGGGACCTCATCAAAATAAAAAAGCTTCTGCATGGCTAAAGAAAACAGCAGCAAAATGAAAAGGGAACCAACCATATGGGAAAATACATTTGCCAATGATACCTCGTGGACAAGGGTTTGATCTCCAAAATAATTAAAGAACTCACATGACTCCACTCCAGGAAGACAAACAATCCAATTAAAAAATGAGCAGAGGACCTGAACAGCCTTTCTCCAAGAAGGACATACACAGGGCCCAGAGACTGATGAAAGGATGCTCAGCGTCACTGGCCATCAGAGAAATGCAACTTAAAACCACAATGAGTTACCACTTCATACTAGTCAGAATGGCTGACATAAACAAATCAACAGACAATAAGTGCAGGTGAGGTTGTGGGGAAAAGGAAACACTAGTATACTGTTGGTGGGAATGCAGACTGGTGAAACCAGTGTGTAAAACAGTTTGGACTTTCCTCAGAAAACTAAAAATGGAACTGCCTTTTCCCAGCAATACCACTGCTGGGATTATACCTTTAGAATCCCAAAACACCAATTCAAAAGAACTTAAGCACTGCAATATTCATAGCAGGACAATTTACAATAACCAAATGTACTAAGCAACCTAAATACCCATCAACAAATGAGTGGATCAAAAAACTTTGGTGCATTTGCACAATGGAATACTACGCAGCAGAGAGAAAGGAGCTCCTACTATTCATGACAGCATGATTGGAACTGGAAAATATTGTGCTAAGTGAAATAAGCCAGGAGGTGAAAAACAAATGCCATATAATCTCACCTATAAGTGGAACCTGATCAACAAAACAAACAAGCCAGAAAAATATAACCAGCAACAGTGAAAAACAAACAAACTGACAGTAACCAGAGGGGAGGAGGGAGGAGCATTATGGGTAAAAGAATGGGAAGGGTCAATTAAGTCAGGAACATGTATAAAGGACCCATGGACTAAGCCAAATCGGGGAAGGATTGAGGGTTGGGGTGAGTTGGGCAAGGGAAAGTGGTGGCAGAAAAATGGAAACAAATGTATCTGAACAATAAAAAAAAATGAAGAAAATAAAACTCTTGTGAGGAAGCTCAAAATAAAGAAAGAAAGGAAGAAGAAATTCTTTGGTCAAAAAATTGTAAGTAGTATGCTTCTTTCACACAAGTATACAAAAAGAAAGAAAATAAATCTGATTAAAATGGCTTTGTGTTTTGAATTCCACTGAATTTGGTAGAAGTATAAACTTTTTCTAGCATTAGTTTTCCTGGAATTCTCCTTTATCACCTCTAGGGTAAATGCCTAGCAGCCAAGTGCCTGGATATTTCTTTCTTGAAAGTTAGGTGAATGATTCTAATAACCACTCCTAATATTAGAATTTATTTTTCTCTCCATCCGAATTTTCAATTGAGTCACATGTATAATCTCTATATTTCTGAAAGATCTATTAAGTAAAATATTACAGATCCTAAATATGATACTAGAGGATGAAAAACAGTATTGACATTTAGAGGAATGTAACATAATTTTCAGACCTTGGATCCCTGTAAAAATAAAAAAAAAAAAAAAAACAACTCTTTGAAAAACAGAATGACTGGTTTTTTGTTTGATTTTATTTTTTATTAAATTTTGGGGGGCAAGATTGGTTAGTAAATTTATACAAGGTTTCAGGTATATAATTCTACAATACATCACCTGTATATTGTATTGTGTGTTCACCACCCCAAATCAAGCCTCCTCAAGCATCAGCATTTATGTGCTCCCTAATATTCTTCTACCTCTCCCCATTCTCCTTTCCCTCTAGGAATCATCATACTGGCAAAACAACTGTTTTTCATTTAGACTGTGACCAAGTCATGTTTTGAAGGGGTACTCCTAATTAGTAACGTCTAAACTTAAATAATATCTTTTGTACTTTTTTTAGTACATGAAATGATAAAAGGCATCACACTGTTTTATTTTTTTAATTTATTTTTTAAATCTTCACTAGAGAACATGCTTATTGATTTTAGAGAGAGGGGAAGGGATGGAAAGAAACATTGATGAGAGAAACATCAGTTAGTTGCTTCTTTCACGTGTCTCCTCTAGGGTTTGGGCTGCAACCTAGGTACATGCCTGGACCTGGAATTGAACCTGTGACCTTTCAGTTTATGAAATTGTGCTCAAACCAACTGAGCCAGCTGGCCAGGGCCCACACTGGTTTATTTTTCAATGTCATTAATAAGTGGAGATGTTGTGCATGTATTCTACTTGCAATAACTTTGACTACATTGACCCTTGGGTTTTTATTTTTAAAGAAGTTAACTAGAACTGATTATAAAGAGCACCTTATGCACTATGATGAGAGTCTATAGTATAGAAAAAAGAGGTTAGTAGACACAGTAAAAATTTAGGCTTCAATTTCTGTGTTCCTTCCACTCTAAGTAACATATACATGTGTATTGTGGCTGACTCTCTCTAAGGATAGATAGAAAAATTATTACCTAATTTTGCATATAATTAAGAACATTATTTCCAAAGATTGTACACAAAGACATTAAAGAAGAAAGCAGATTCATGATTCAGAGTCTATGGGGAACCACTTGGAACCCTAGAGTTGGTATGAATATTATTTTAAGCTGAAGACATTTGAAATTCAACAGATGCAGAAAGAAGCTGCTTTGGTGCTTTCCTTATTAAAAGTAGAAACTCTGGGGAAAGAAATTTCTGTAAATTCCCTTTTCTGGCAACTCTTACTCCCAGAAAGGAAGCCAAAAGAAAACCTTCCATAAATCTCCCCTTTATGGGGAATTTTGTAGCCTTGAAAAAAGGAAGACCACAAGTACCTGCACAGACAAACATTATCACAAACTTTATCTCTCCTTTGTTCTCCTAAAACCTATTTGTCTCTCTTAAAAATTTTCTTTTTCTTCCCATGGAAAACTTATCTCTACTCTCCTTTTCCCTTGTTAAGTTAAGCATATAAACATTAACTGTTTAATGAGCTACCCACTTTGTTAGTTCCTTTATGCATACAAATAAACCATTTTTCTTCCACTTAAGAAAAAAAAAGATTCAATCCTTGTCTCTTCTTGTTGGCTCTGGTAGTGACAGGCAGCATGAACACCATTTCTTCTGGTTTTGCTACTTCTGTGACTTTCTCAATAAACTTTCATAATTTGATTCTTGGCTCTGAATTCTTTTCTTGGCTAGAACTCCAGAATTGAAGTTGCTGATCCAAGGTTAACACCTGGTACCATCATTCTACTGCTAACAATACTAACACTTTTATAATCAGCTGTACTTACATTAAAAGGCATAATTTTTAAAACGTCTTTTCCATTATCATTGTAGTATGATTCCATTAAGCTCTCTACAGAAGTGCTATGGGAGGGTACAACTATTTCCCAACTAATTAATTTGCAAAATGTAAAGTGGCCCATGTCAGCAATTATGCTCGAAAGACTAAAACTCAAAAGTGAGTTATATTTACTTATCGTGAAGTCATTAAAGGAAACTGCACACTTTTGGAAGAAAACAGGACATATCTGAATATACTCTCTTGGGCAATAAAACTGAACATAATTTCGTTTGGTAATATATTATTTATACAATACAATGCTTTTCACCAGCGGTTTGAAAACTTGTAATAATAGCTATAGATTTTCTGGAAATAAAATGTTGCAAAACAAAAAGTACTCAATAGAAGGGAAAAAGCCATCTCTTTTATACTTTCTTTTCCACATGAACCTTGTAGGGTTTCCACAGAGTGGGTTTGAAAAAGCTTCCTAAAACTATTTTAGTGTTATGTATTATTTTTCCTTTTCCTTTTACAGGAAACTAAGCAAATAATGGTTGCATCATGTTACACAACAGGTTCAATCACTATTCAAAGGAAATAGTTGAGAATTTCTGACTTCAGAGATTACTTTCTTTCCTCACAGTTGCTTTGGAGCTAATCAATTTTGAATTCACTGTAATTTGTATGTTAATAAGATTAGATTATGGGTCAATAAAGCCACAGAGAATCATGGTTAACCTAATGGTTTTAAAAGAAACTTATGCATTTATTCAATCTTACCATTTTAGACAATAGATTAACATGACAAGAAATGGTTTTTATACCTTCTTTATTATCATTAAAAAAAACACACACATTCAAGCAAAATATTAGAGAAATTTTATTAATGATTTTTTAAATCTTAAGTTATGTTTAAACAAATATTTATCTAATAAGGTACATTAGTTAATGTTAAAGGCATTATTGAAATTTTATATGCCCTATTCCCCAGAATCCTGAATATCTAATTTCAATTATGTCTTAGTTATAAGTTTCTTGGCTTCTGGAAGAGCTCTAAGGGGAGAAAATCATTGGCTAACACACCTTTATGAGGCTTTTATCCTAAATCAATTCTGCCAGTGGAAATTATGTTCTTCCATGAGATCACATAGAAAGCATTCCACAGACACATTCACAGGAGATTGTTTTGCAGAAAGATGTACTCAGGTGGAAATGGTAGGCTGCCCCTGGGCTTCCAATGTCCCATCTCCATCCATCCTACCAGAGAAAGAGTCAAATTTTGTCTTCATCAAGGCCAAAACAAAAGACAGTGTCCAGAGTTTCTGTTTCATATTTAAGCTTAGCTTTTTGGAACCCAAGAGATCATCTGTGGGCCCCAGCTGGCTGCTAGATGCTAGACCAACATGGTTGCATGTATTACTGGGACAGAAGGAAGAAGGAGGGGGGAGAGAAAGAGAGAGAGAGAGAGAGAGAGAGAGAGAGAGAGGGAGAGAGAGAGAGAGAGAGGCTTTGTTCCCTGACCTATCTCAGGCTTGGGAAGGAGCAGGAGCTTTTTCAAAATAACCAGTCAACTTCTCACATTTTCAAAGGCTTTGGTGGGTCCAAACCCTGACATACTGATCCCTTTCCCAGGTTTGACTTACAGACCTCTGTGGTCACTATTTTGGATCCTACTGTGCATACCTTATAGAAACACCTCCTTCTGTGCCATTTTGGCCTCTACTCTGCCCCCCTTTATACTTACCCCCCTTTGTTGTTTCATCCTTTCTCCTCATGATCTGTGGGGAACAGACTAGTGATTCCTTAGGGTGTATGTGTGAAGCTGTAACTTTCCAATGAAACAATAATGTCTTTTTTTATTCTCTCCTCTTTTAATAATATCTAGCTGCCTATTCCAACATCAAGATGCATTCCTTTTATAAACCATGGTGAGTAAGAAATAGATAACTTCTGAGAGAATATTCTTACTTATCATTTCACTAATGCTATATTTTTTTAAATCCATATTAACCTATCAGAACAACAAAAAAATCATTCCATATAAATAGAACCTGACAGACTAAGTGACATTGTCTTCTTGAGGTTCAGGAAAATTAAGCCTACTTTCTTTATTTTGTCATTTAGGGGTCAAAGAATATCTGCATAAATAGCTGAAGCATCATATGCAATGGAAAATTACCTCTGGAGATGAATGTTGAGTGTGTGTGCGTGTGTGTGTGTGTGTGTGTGTGTGTGTGTGTGTGAGAGAGAGAGAGAGACAGACAGACAGACAGAAAAGAAAAGCTACCTTCTGAGATAAACCTAATGAGACAGGAATACAGAATCTCTTTGCTTATAAAAGCAGTTAACCCTACTGTAGTTTTATATTTGGCCCCCTGAAATTCTTCTTATTTATTTTTACCACCCTAATCCCAACAGGATTAACTTTTTTTTTAACCTAAACCTGTTACATTTGGAGGCTCAGACAGTTCTTTTCTAACCATGATATGGTCTGAATTCTCTGTTCTTTGTCCCTGTTTAACATCTAAGGATTATACTACCAAAGGTTACCAACAGCCATGCTATGGCATGCTTTGTTCAAGCTGGACAAAACGTGTGTATACATTGCCATGCGACTGAACTGAACCGTAATCTCCATGCACCATTCAACACTGAATTTTGCCAGTAGATAAAAGGAGGAAAGAGCTTCAAGTTTTTATACTTAAAATAAGTAAGTCTTAAAAATTGCAAAAATAATGGGATTTTTTTATAGAAATGATTGCTCTAAGAGCAATTTTGACTTCCAAATATAAAAATATTTAGGACACTAACATACAAAGAACATTATATACTGGGTCACTGGAGCTGAAGTCACCCAATTGTCCTCCTTCCTCCCTGCTTGTGCTATTTTTTAATGAATTATCTAATGTGAAATATGATAATTTTTACTAACTCAGCCTCCTATTAGAAGCTAAATAGCTGCTTTTCTATAATTAAAGATAAACAAATTACAGGTTTATAATACTTTATCAATGTTATGTCACTTATACAAATTTAATACATAATTATGCAAATAATATTTAATTCTCAGCTAAAATGTTGACTATGTGTCATCTATTACATCATTCAAAATATGTAGATAAGAGATTATTACCTATATAATGTTGACCTTAGGCAAGTAAATAGCGAGATATTTCTCCGACAAAGCAGGTTTATTTGGGAACTTTTGTTTGCTAAACATTTCCTCTTCTTACCTTCTGCAGTGCCTTTCCCTCTTTGAAGCCTAGGATCTTATCCTTTACCTTAGCTCAAGATAGAATATGTCTCAATTGTCTGACTAGCTGTTGAGTCTCATATATCTTACATATCTAAGCAAGCGATGAAACATTTTTTTCCTTCTGTTAATCTCTCTTTTACCACAAGAAAATTTTAACCAATTATCAGAAGGATAGAGGAAACTTTATTTTTCCTCCTCATGCTATGCATGTTTGAAACCATTTGTTATATGAATGTCTACCTCAATGAGCTTTTCCATGAAGAAAAATATTTTGATATGTTATTTCTTTTGGTTGAGGATAAAAAAAGTAGGGGGGATTATTTGGAAAGGAATTCCACAGGGTTATCTGATCATAAATTTCTGACTGGGCAGGTCATAGTGGATTGTCAGGCCCCAGGCATATAACTTGTAATGTTTAAAGCCAGTCCTGTTACTGTTATTGTGCATCTAGGCTAACAAACCTTTGAAATACCAGAAGTAATACCCCTGGAAGGGAGTATTAACCATGAAAAGAGCATATAATCTTGTTATCTATCCTGTAATCTAGTCCCTGCCTTGCTTTCTTCAATATTCCTTACTCCCCTCCTTAATTTCAAATGCATAAAAGAAGCAGCAAAACTATTACTCTCCAGAGAATTTGAGATCTGCCCCCTAGCATATGTTGTCAATTTAGCTCAAATAAACTAATAAAATTTATCTATGTTCTTACATTGATATGATTATAAGCATTTCACCAGCTTATATAAGCATTTGGGGGGGATTATAAACTACCCCGCCCCGCCAAAAAAGCTTGTGATAATATTCTGAAACAGCAGAACAAAAATGCTTGTCTATTTTATGAAACCATATTTAGAACTTTATTTAAAGGAATTACATTATATGTCGACATTTGAATTTTATTAATTATTAAAATATAGATGAATATACAAACTTTCAGTCCACCCTGCAGCCAGCCAGAACTAGCTTCCTAAGCTGCCCAGGGTAGCGATTGAGAGGTGAACCAGGTTTGAGAGCTCAAGGAATTGCAGGCCTGGCCTGCCCCCCTGCCTCCCGCCCACCGTTAGTGTGGAGGTCTGCGTGTCTGTTCTCAGCATTGTGCCAAGCCAGAAAGAAGGACTTCTCCAAAATTCCCACAGAGAAATCAAATGGCAGAGGAGCGAGTGGAAGTCACATTGACCTCCTCCCAGGACCAATCTGGAATTACAACTAAATTGTGGAGAAATCACCTGGAAAACAACTGCACAATAGTGAGAGCAGCCTTAAAACCTCACACAGAGGAATCATCTCCAGAACAGCCTAACTGGTAAGGAGTCCAGTAGAGTCTAGAGAAGGCAGGCAGGGTGCCCATGGGTAGCAGCACCAGAGTGATATGGAAGTGGCCAGTAGTATCCCCCTGAGAAGAGCGGGGTCTAAACCATAAGTGGGGATCTCCAGCCTACAGACACAGAGCCCAGAAAACAAACAGAAAACAGCCAGCTGTGAAAAGCGGCAGTGTGCTCTCTGCCTGAGACAGGTGGCTGAAGACACAAAGAGCCATTTAAAGGACCAATGAAACTTTTGTAGTGGCAGCCACATTCCCTGGGCTCTGGTGGAGGCAGCAGCAGCTCTGGCTGGAGTCACCGCAGGAGAGACTGGAGAAAGAGGCTTGAGGGAAAGAACTGAGAAAGTGGACAGTGGGGTCCTGGTGCTGACTCACGCCCCATTCTGCAGCTGCTATCTTGCTCAGGCAGACCTCTCCCCCAAGGAGCATGAAAGGATACAATAGCCACAGCCCCAGGACACTCAGCCCCGGCCAGGCATTGCACAGGCCTGTATGCTGAGTACAGACCAGCAGTCATATATAGTAGATCCTCGGCTAAAGTGGACACAGAGTTGTCCAGAGACACTTGAAGAAAGTCAGGCAATGGAGGCACTGGGGAGAGAACTGAGGGAGACACCAGGGGGACCCTGGGGTGACTCCTCCCCTACACGGCAGCAGCCATGTTGCTCAGGCAGACTACTCCCCTGAGTGGCAACAGTGTAAAAAGACATAATAGCCCCACCCACAAGAGGGACTCTGCACCACCCTGACCACAGAGGGGAGAGTGACAAGATTAACAACGGGAGGAGACAGACACAGACAGAAGATTCCTGGAAGTCTCTTAAAGATGGCCTAAGGTTAGATGGGGTCAACAGCTGACATCATCAGAGGCAGATCCAGAAAGAAAGAAAAAAAAGAAAAGCAGTCTCCTACCCATAGAAGTTCACACCACAAAGTCAAGAAGTCAAGACAGAACAATTTAAGAAGCAGAAGCAAAGAAGAAGAGTCTCACAAATAATGGGAAGACAAAGAAACATCCCCCAATCAAAGGGAAAGGAGGAATACCCACAAAGAGAACTAAATGAAATAGAGGACTTACTTAATCTGATTGAATAATAGTACTTTAAACTGAGAGGCATGTTTAACTACCAGTTCAGCAGGTTCTGTATCAATAATTAATACATGGGTAAAGTTTTTGAAAACAGTGCATTTTATTGTAGGTTGGTAGTCAACTTCTCCACCAATAAGCTCCATGCAGAATTTCAGAAATACGCTCTCATATCTTATAATAAGGAACTCAGAAATTTACTATTTCTACCTTTTTAAAAATTTTTCTGTACCTGTGATGAAAATGTTAAGTTTTAGAAAAAGCAAGAATATATTTTTTAGAATAAATTTTAAAAGTAGAGTACAAAATAAACAAATCACTGTAAAAACAGAATTGCATATCCTTTGTCTAAGTTATCTCAAGGAAACAAACATGATCAATCTATTAAAAGGCCTAATGCATTGTGCAAATGCCAAGTATGTATATACTTCCCATGTGTAGGGTAAGTGGAGGCAGTCTGGCTTTCCTCACCCAGGTGTCTGGGTAACTAAGGGAAGCAGTTTCTCACAGCCTTGAAGGGGTCTGATAACGGAGTGTTCCCATAGCCTTGAGACTAGGTCTCACAGCCTTGAGTCTGGGTCTGATAATCGGTTCCCATCACATGAATTTGGCTCACATGGGCAGCTCATGCTATGTTACCTAACCATTTGGCCTATAGCCAGCTTTGTTTCTTGCTAGTACTTAAGAAGGTAAGGGCTTCTTAGTGTGTGTGCAGACATAGGCATGGGCTTGTGGCCTGCGTGGCTCCCTTGAATAAAGGCATTTCAGACATCCCAATGACTGTGAATGTACTTCCATCTACCTGAGTCTCAAATGGACCTGCCCAGCCTAAATAGGCTGCAGCACACCATGTATAAATCGTGTGTGTGTGTGTATGCAGAACAATAATATGCATGAAGCCATTTTAAAATGGATTTGGAGCTACCAGAGGTACTATTTTGCATACCTTATGTTCCAAATCATTGAAATTTTAAAATAAAGCAACATAATCTTTGGACTAAGCCACCTTGTGCCCCCCCAAAAGCTGTTTGCTAATAAACGAGAGGGCTTCCAGTCAAGATGGGAGCATAGGCATACCTCTTCACACAACCACATCTACATTACAACTAAAATATAGAATAACCATCACTCAGAACCGTCAGAAATTGAGTTGAATGGAAGTCGAACAACTATAGAATTAAAGAAACCATATCCATCGAGACTGGTAGGAGGGGCACAGACATGGAATGGGCTGGTCTCTCACCCACATATGGTGGATAAAAATTTGGGAGGGATATGTCAGGAGCAAGTAGGCCCAGCCCCACATCAGACCTCCCAGCCAAGGGTTCCAGTGCCAGGAAGATACATCCCCACAACTTCTGGCTGCAAAAACTAGCATGGAAAGAACCCACACATGGACTCACCTATTCAGACTCACTTTCTCTTTGCTCCAGCACCAGGATGGCAGCTTGAAGGGCAGCAGTGGCATACTGGGAGAGGCTGAAGTGTCTGGCATTGGGATGAGTAGAGGCCATTGCCCCTTTTCTGACCCTTCCCCCTGCAGAGCCTCAGAGCCAACAGGCTGGTGCCATATTTGAGACTCCATTAAACTGGCTAACACTGTTTGACGTGCCTTGGAGATCTCCAGAGACTCTACCCCACTCAACTTACAGGTCCACCCAAGATACTTTTCCATATGAACGGCTGGTCTTGGCTCATGCTTCACAACTTCCTAAATCTTATTATACTAGCAACAGCTGGCCTTAGTGAGCTCCAGGCAGCAGCCAGATTAATTTCACAGCTAGGCTTCACCTGGGAATCTCCAAACCCAGAACAAGTAGCAGCCTTCTCAGACTGCTTTATAGCTCAGGAAGGGTGGCCCTGGGAAAAACACAGGTGGGGGTTGGCCTACACCACCTGGAAAACCACAGGGCCAGTGGACAGCTACAGACCATTTTGGCACAACCATCCCAACCCTGCACAGCTGTTCCTCCATAGATGGCAGGGGTTGGTAATAAGAGGTCACAGCTGATCCTTACAGCTGACTGGTCTGGGTAAATCCCTCCCATTGATCTTTCAACAACCAAGACTCAACCACAAGAGGAGAATATAATCAGTCCACATGAAGGGTGCACCTCAAATACCCAATTTGGGTGATAGGAGAGGCTATGCCACTGCACCCTACAGGACACCTACTACATTAGGCCATACTACCAAGACATGGAGCCAAAGAAGCTCTACCTCAAACATAGAAACCAACACAGGGAGGCTGCCAAAATGAGGAGGCAAAGAGACATGGCCCAAATGAAAGAACAGATAAAAACTCCAGAAAAAGGGCTAAACAAAATGCAGATAAATAATCTATGAGATGCAGAGATCAAAACACTGGTTATAAGGATGCTCAGCAGCATAAAAAAATCCAGTCAGAAATGAAGGCTACACTAATTGAAATAAAGAGCAACTTACAGGGAAACAACGGTAGAGTGAATGAAGCCAAGAATAAAATCAATGATTTGGAAACAAAAACAACCAATCAGAACAAGAAGAAAAAAGTTAAAAAAATGAGAATAGTGTAAGCAGCATCTAGGACAACTTCAAGAGGCCCAACATTCACATCATAGAGGTGTCAGAAGGAGAAGAGGAAGAGCAAGAAATTGGAAATTTATATTAAAAAAAAATAATGAAAGAACTTCCCTAATTTGGCAAAGGAAATGGACATGCAAGTCTAAGAAGAACAGAAGAGTTCCAATCAAGTTGGATGCAACAAGGACCACATCAAGACACATCATAATTAAAATTTCAAGGATTAAGATAAAGAGAGAATCTTATAAGCAGCAAGAGAAAAAGCAGAGAGTTATCTACAATGGAGTTCCCATAAGGCTGTCAGCTGATTTCTCAGAAGAAATTTTGTAGGCAAGAAGTGGCTGGCAAGAGATATTCAAAATGATGAAAAACAAGGACCTACAACCAATATTACTCTATGCGGCAGAGCTATCATTTAGAATGGAAGGGCAGATAAAGTGCTTTCCAGACAAGGTAAAGCTAAAAGAATTCATCATCACCAAATGATTATTATATGAAATGTTAAAGGGACTTGTTTAAGAAAAAGATCAAAAGTATGAACATTAAAATGGCAACAAACTCACAACTATTAACAACTGAATCTAAAAAGCAAACTAAGCAAACAAGCAGAACAGGAACAGAATCATAGATATGGAGAACATTTGGAGTGTTAACAGCTGGGAGGGCGAAGGGAGAGAAAGGGAGAAATGGTTCAGGGATCAAGAAGCATAATTAGTAGATAAAAAATAGACAGGGGAAATTTAAGAATAGTATAGGAAAGGGAAAAGCCAAAGAGGACTTACACACATGAATCATGGACATAAACTAAGGGTGGGGGATTGCTGGAGGGAGGAAGGGAGGTACTGGGTAGAGGGAGGCAAAGAAAAAAAACATTGGGACAACCGTTAACAGTATAATCAATAAAACATACTTAAAAAACCAAATAAACAAGAAAGTTATTATGACTACTGTATTGAATATTAAAAACATTATTTTGAATTAACTTCATTATGTTTTGTTTTCTGCACCAATAGATATGTCTTTCTTCTGTTAATAAAATTGTTCCCCTTCCTTTTCTCATATATGTCCATTGCCTTTGTTTCTTAACCAGAACAGTGTTTGGGACTATGCCTTAAATGACTCCCAAATAGCTATTAACTCTTTTTATTAATCTCAAATAAATATTTATTTGCCTCTCACTTTGAAAGTCCTTTTTATTTTTAGAAAAAAATATATACCCAAGAATACTAAATCCTCTCTCCAGTATAAACCTCTGTCTAATTTTCATACCAGAATGGTCACATTCTTATTGAAAATATCTTTTTGCATGTTCTATAAAGACATAAAATCTACAAAATCAACATTATTTCACATATCCCCCACCAAACCTCTCAAACCTATTTTTGCTAGTGTATTTTATATGTTCATATATCACAATGCATCTAATGGGCATTCCACAGGGCAGGACTCTGGAATGTTTATAGTTGCCATCAAACAATAAGAATTAGCTTATGATAAAGGCCTAGTAGCATGAGAAAATTCAGGAACCAAACCTGAGGCACAATCTCTAAAGTTGCAGCCTATAGACTTTGCTGAGCATTTTAAATGCCCTTTATTCTAGAATAATTTTAAATTTACAAAAAAAATACAGAGAATTCCCATTATCCTAGAGCCAGTTCCCTGTACATTTGTAATATCAAAATGTACAGCAATTATATTTTCTGTCATTGAAATCTGAAATGGTGTTTCAAAAAATTAACATATACAATTCACTCTACACTGAAAAATACCCTCCTCAACATGTTGTGCTAATTTCTGTCTTAGTTTCATGGAAGATAAACCATTAGGCACTTTATATATTTTCTGATGTATTATTATTGTTGTTATTATTATTATTATTATGCTCCTTTAGCTACTGTAAGGTAATATTACAGACGTTTAGGTGAGATGTTACAACTTGAACTTTTTAAGATAATTGTTCTTGTTAAAAATGTTGAAGAACTAGCATTTCTTTAAACTATTGTTAAATTGCTGACCTGTTGCTTAACTCAGCTCAAGGCTTAACAACAAATATGCAAAATCAATGATTGCTACGTGGACGTATGTGAACTTTACTCCTCATCATGATTACCAGACAATCTACATTTTTCAATGAAAGGAACCAATCCATTTAGATGAAAAGGATTTCCATTTTACCTGATGGGCCTAACCAATCCCAGCTAACCTAGCCAACAACCTTTATTTACATCTTGGACCAAAGTGAGAACAGCTCTTGTGGTTTTGCCCTTTATAAATGCGGCATTTCGTTGTTTTCTTTGGCAAACAATTTAGGTTGCTGCCTAAATCTGTGCCCCAGCTTACTTTCCCTCCTTTGTTCAAATAAACAATTTTTCATTACTGACTAAATACAAATTATTTTTTTGTTAATAGTTTGGAGCGTGTACTGCATGTAGAAATCAAATTATTTTAAGGACCTTTGAAATAAAAGCCATGATTCTTTAAATCAATTTTCTTTATAGTTTTAATTAAATTATATATATATGATATTAAAGATCACCACACTTATTACATTCTAGTAGCCTAGGAAAGATAAGAAATTTGAGGATATTAGGACTTATTTATCAGTTTCTGTTTTTTATTACCCACCCCACCTTTTCCTAGCAACCATGGAGTCCATAAATCAAAAAACAATTTCTGTAAGGCTGATATAGGTTTATGGCTTAAATTGTTCCTAATAAACTTAATCCGTCTATAATGAATCATAATTCAGTGTGCAAAACACTATACCTCAGCATTTTTAAAGTATAGAAATATATTTCACAACCTCATTAAAAGAAAGAGAAGGATGTGCTGAAATTGTCACAGATGACTTTTGAAAAATGTTAGTCTAGAGAGAGAATTGCAAAATTGGGTAAGTTTAGGTAATCAAAAATAAACCAGCCTATAAAGTCTTTAAATTGTTTTATTGTTAACAATACATTTTGCATGTACAATTTAGTTCTAAAATTGCAAGTCTCCATTACTGAAATGAGAATAGTAGCATGAATGTCTTTTATGAGGCATTTTAACATTTGGTTTCAAAAAGTTATAAAATATTTAATTACACAAAAGACCATGTTATAAAGCTATAGGCTGAAAGTTGAAGGCACAATATGAATATTTTAAGAGATGTCTCATTTTTGAGGTACCTGAGAACAGAAAGTGTAAATTATACTATACACAAAATGCTGCTGTAAAGAAAGAATTTATAGCACAGGAAAATCTTGTAAAGGAACATAGCATTACTGAATTACTCTCACTACTTATAAATTAATATTAAATAATGTGGGAATCCAGTATAATGTGGCTGTTATGACTTCAGAGTGGTAAGGTATATTCTCAAAATTACGATAATCCAGGAAGTATGGCAAGTTTCAGATATAAGGAATAGATTTTTGTGTCCAAAGTGGAAATAAATAGAAGCAGATGGTTTTCTAGTCAGCTGGAACATTTTGAGCATCACATTTTTTGTTGTGTTGAGCTAAGTGAAGGCTGGTAATTTCAAATGCAGAACATTTAGCAATGCTCATGCTGAGCCACATTGGTCAATGGGTCTCTCATAGTAACAAAAAATCCTCCATGAACATGAGTACAAAGCAGCTGCCAGATCTTGGTAAGGAAGGAGTATGCAGAGCTGAGCTAAAGGGGCTTCGGTGGGGAGAACTACATTGAAACATCAGTGTCTAGATGTGTAGAATATTGAGAGTGGACCTGAAAGAAGAAACCTAATCCAGGGTTCACGGGGACACAAAATCATGTTTTTCAACCACTCATACCGAAAAAAATTCAATACTAATATTTTATAATGGGTACTCGAATAAGAAATATACAAATTGTAACCAAAAGAAATTGATATGGTAGAGAACCTTGAAGAACTTCAAGAGAAATGGCTTTAAAAAAACTAAAATGTTGAACTGAAAAATCAATATATTTGCCTCTTCACAGTTTAACTTGTAATTTTCAAATAATTTTTTATAGGGAGCTGCAAAAACGATAGAGAAAGGTTTCATTATACCCTTCACCCAGTTTTCCAATATGGTTACATCAGACATAATTCTATCAGAACCAGGAATTTGACATTGGTATAATGTGTGTGTTTTACTTCTATGTTATTCCACCTCTGATGCAGATGTGTGGAACCACCACTGCAATCAAGATACAGAACACTTGTATCACCACAAAGATGTTCCTGGTACACTGCCTTTGAAGTCACACATGTCTCATTCTCCTCACCCCCCTTAATTCTCTAACCACTAGCAACCATGGATCAGTTTTCCATTCTATAATTTTGTTATTTCAAGAATGTTTGCTATAATAAAATTATATGTGACATTTTCTTGTCTTTTTTGTGGCCAGCATAAATGGCCTTGAGCTTCATTCAGGTTTGCCTATACTGATACCTTGATACTTTCCGTTGCTGAATAGATTGTGTTATAGATATAGCACAGCTTCTTTCTCTATTTACCTATTAAAGACTTTTTTTCCCCTTTGGACTGTTGCAAATAAAGTTGATATGAATCATCATGTGAATGTTTTGTGTGGAAATGTTTCCATGTATCTGGGATAATATCCAGTAGTATGATTGTTCGGTCATTTGGTAAGCATGGTTTCTTAAGCTATTTTCCAGGTGGGCTTTACCCTTTTGTATCACCACCATTTGAAGTTGGCACTTTTTTTATTTTATTTTTTGCTATTCTTAGAAGTAACATTTCATTGTGTTCTTGTCTTGTGTTGATTTGTATTTCTCTAATGGCTACTGGTTTTGAACATCTCTTCATCTGCTTATTGGCCTCTGTATATCATTTTTTGGTAAATCTCTGTAACTTTTGTCCATTCTGTAATTAGATTTTTGTGTTGAGTTCTGAGAGTTCTTTATATATTTTAGATATGAATACTTTCTCCTATACATGGTTTGCAATTGTTTTCCCCCAATATTTATTCTTTTTTATTCTCTTAACAGACTATTTTCAGAACAAATGTTTTTATGCAGTCCAATTTACCAGTTTTTTAAAAAATTTATGCACTTTGCTTTTGATGTCATGTTTAAGAGCTCTTCATCAAAACCTAGGCTATAAAGACTTTCTCCTATGTTTTCTTCTAAAAGTGTAGAGTCTTATATTTTATATTTAAGTCTATAATTTATTTGTGAGATTTACATCGAAGATTTTTTTCCTATGGATATGCAATTTTCCTACCGCCATTTAAATATTTATTTTTCCATAGAAGCTATTCAAGAGTGTTTAATATACAGTTATTCATGGATTTAAACAAATCTGAGCTAAATTAAAGGCATCTAAAAAGGAAATGTCTTTGAACTAATCTAAAATGTTGTAACATAGGATGTTTACAATGTAACAATATATAGGAAAATGTCATTAAAGACTATATATATTATATAAAAATTATGATGACTAAATGGGGGATATAATCATTGGGCAAGCATATTTTAAATAAAGTAATTGTGAAATAGGAGATGGAGGCATGCATGAGAGTAGAGCCAGTTTACATAATCATGAGTAATAAGATAAGAGTAAACAGTAGATACTGAGAATTTAAAAGTTTTGTTCAATGATGATCTCATCCAGACATTAGGCCAATTTTTGGAATTCCAACACCATTTATTGAAGAGACTCTTTACCCCATTTTATATTCTTGCCTCATTTGTTAATATTAATTGACCATAAATACGTGGGTTTATTTCTGGGCTCTCTATTTGGTTCTATTGATCTATGTGTCTTTTTTTATGCCAGTACCATGCTGTTTTGATTACTATGGACTTGTAATGTAGTTTGATATCAGGTAGTGTGATTCCTCCAAATTTGTTCTTTTCTAAGATTGCTGTTGCAATTTTGGGTCTTTTGTTATTCCATATAAATTTTTTAAATATTTGTTCTAGTTTTGAGAAATAGACCATTGGTATCCTGTTAGGAATGCATTGAATCTATAGATTGCATTGAGTAGTATGGACATTTTAATGTTGTTAATTCTTTCTTTCTATGAACACATTACATGCTTCCACTTATTTGTATCATACTTTTTTCATTTCTTTCTTTAGTGTCTGATAATTTTTCGACTACAAGTATTTTATGCATTGGTTAAATTTATATATAGGCATTTTATTTATTTTTTGATGTAATATTAAATGGGATTATTTTCTTAGTTTCCTTTTCAATAGTTTATTATTGATGTATAAAATGCAACCAATTTCTGGATTTTTTGTATTATGTTAATTTACTGAATTAATTTATAAGTTTTAGTATTTTGGTGGAATCTTTAGGGTTTTCTGTATACATTATTATGTCATCTGAAAATAGTTGTGGTTTTATTTATTTCTTTCACACTTGGATGCCTTATGCTTCTTCTTATATGATTGTGGTGGCTAGAACTTCCAGCACTATGTTGAATCAGAATGGTGAAAGTGAACATACCTGTCTTGTTTCTATTCTTAAGGAAAACACTTTTAATCCACTCATTTACTGATGAGTACTTAGGCTATTTCAGCACTTGGCTATTGTAGATAATGCTTTTATGAACATTAGGGTGCATAGGTTCTTCTGAATTGGTGATTCAGGATTCTTAGGGTATAGTTCCAGCAGTGGGATTGCTGGATGGAAAAGCAGTTCTATCTTTAGTTTTTTGAGGAAATTCCATTCTGTTTCCCACAGTGGCTGCTCCAGTCCACATTCCCACCAACAGTGCACTAGGGTTCCCTTTTGTCCACAACCTTGCCAGCACTTGTTTGTTGATTCGTTATTTATAATAGCCAAGTGCTGGAAACAGCCTAAGGGCCCACCAGTAGATGAGTGGATCAAAAAACTACGGTACATTTACACAATGGAATATTACACAGCAGAAAGAAAGAAGGAACTCTTACCCTTCACAACAGCATGGATAGAACTGGAAAGCGTTTTTCTAAGTGAAATAAGCCAGGCAGGGAAAAACAAATACCATATGATCTTGCCTATTAGTGGAACCTAATCAACAAAATAAACAAATGAGCAAAATAGAACCAGAGACTTGGAAATAAAGAACAAACTGACAGTGACCAGAGGCGAGAGCAGAGAGAGATATTGGGGAAAAGAAAAGGAAGGAACAAGCAAAGGAATATGAATAGAGGACTCATAGGCATGAACAATGGAGAGGATTGACTGTGGGACTGGGGGTGACAGGGTAGGGGAGGTCAATGGGGAAAAAGATGGGACAATTGTAACTAAACAACAATAAAAAAATTAAAGAAAAAAAGATACAGATGAAATATCAGGAAAAAAAAAACACTTGTAGTTTTCCCCCTTAGATTATGATGTTTTCTGTGGGTTTGTCATATGTGGCCTTTATTTTGTTGAGGTTTGTTCCCTCTAATCCCACTTGGTTAAGAGTTTTTATCATAAACATGTGCTGGATTTTATCAAATGCTTTTTCTGCATCTATTGATATGATCATGTGATTTTTATCCTTCATTTTGTTTATGAGGTATATCATATTCATTGATTTTCAGATATTGTATCATCTTGCAAATCCAGATAAAACCCCATTTGATCATGTTATATAATCTATTTAATGTATTGCTGGATCTGGTTTGCTAATATATTTTTTAAAATTTTATTTTAATTTATTTTTTCAAATACATTTGTCTTTGTCAAACCCCCACAACTTTCCCTTGCCCCCTCCCTGCTAATATTTTTTGAAGTTTTTTAGCAACTATGTTCATCAGGGGTATTGGCCCTTAATTTTGTTTCTTCATAGTGTCTTTATCTGGTTTTGGAATCAGATTAATGCTAGTTTCTCTTGAATGTATTTCATCCTCTTGAATGTTTTGGAATAGTTTGGGAAAGATAGATCTTTGTTCTTCTTTGATGGTTTGGTAAAATCACTTGCGATGCTATCTGTCCAGAACTTTTGTTTGCTGGAAGCTTTTAAAATTTATTCTTCAATTACATTAGTTGTAATTGTTATATACAGATTTTCTGATTCTTATTTATTCAGTTTTGGAAGATTGTATGTTTCTAGGAATGTATCCATATCAGCTACATTGTCCAGTTTGTTGGCATATTGCTGTTCATAATATTTTCTTACAATCCTTTGTGTTTCTGTGACATCAGATGATAATTTTCCTTTTTCATTTATTTATTTCAGTACTCTTTCTTTGTCTGGCTAATAGTTTGTTGGTCTTATCCTTCTTTTCAAAGAACCAGCACTTGGTTTTATTGATCTTCTGTGTTGCTTTTTTATAATCCATTTTGTTTATATCTGCTCTGATCTTTGTTATTTTCTTTCCTAGACTCACTTTGGTCTTTCTTTATTTATTCCTAGTTCCTCTAAGTGCATCGATCAATAAAATTTCTGTGTAGGTACACTGCTGTCTTCATTCTGTATCTACATCTAGTCAAAGATATTTGTGATGATATATTCAAAAGTACCAGGTTAGATTTGTACCACTGAAACTTATTGCTGACTGAGACAATTTTTCTAGTATTTAGAGTGTATAAAAATAAGGTACAGTGATGTCAGCAGACAGAGCAAAGTAAGGACCTCCAATTATTCTCTCTTCCATAAATGCAAAAAAAAAAAAAAAAAAAACCCTCTAAAAATTTGTCAAAATCAACTTTTTCAGAACTCTGGAAATTATCCAAAACTTGTAACAATCAGAGTAGTATTTATTCAAGAAAAATGACTATATTTCAGGAAAAATAGACAATTTAACTTGCTTATTTTGTTTTATTTTCCTTAGTTCCAAAGTAGTCTGGGAAGCCAACAGGCTTGCATTCATGGTGAAAATTATCAGCCTAGGAGCAATTAGAGCAGACAGATAATGTAGACTTTGCCAAAAGCATCATTTTAGAGATTTCTTATTATTTCACAGGCTTCACAATTCCCTGGAAGCCCCCACTTGCAGGTATGTGTTTATTTGATCTGATCTAGAGCTTTCTCAGTGCAATCAGTCTTTTTCCTTAGAATATTTTCCTACAAAATAAATTAATAACAGAAATCATTTAACATTGCAGCTGCTTAAAGCAGAAGAAACAGTTTCAGCAAATAGAAAGATGGGAAAAATTCTTTAAAAATGTAGAATCAGATATACTTAAGAAGATTTGAAAATAGCAACCATTTTGCCTGTAATCGGAACAATATACATTTTAAAGATTGTTTACATGTGCAAGACTGTGCAAGTATCCAAAGGCCCTTCATTTTCACCTCTGACTGATCTTGAGGTTCTGCATGAGCAGGAAGTAATGGCTAAGGAACAGTTGCAAAGGTTTACCTGAAAACTGAATCCATGTTCTACATGTACACAGAGTCCCTCAATAAAGGCATAGAAGCTTAATGACTGCAAGTAGTTAAGGAAATGTCTAATCAATTACTAGAAGGCTTCTAAGATAGCTGAACAAAGACTTTAGTGGACACATGCAATAGAATATACACTTCACTTTTCAGTAAATCCTTTAAACAAACAACCAGCACGAAAAACAAACAAACAATAGCAAGCATCATATTGCTGCTTGTTATTGCTGTTGGAATGAGTTAATATTTAGAGTTGCAAAATATTAAGTTAATTCCCAGTTTTCTGTCTGATTCCAACACAGAAAAAAATGAAAGAATTATGGCCTGTAAGAGAGCTCAGGTGTCATGATTTCCATACAAAGACTTCAGGTAGCTACTTTAATTATATTCAAAGTTCTAAACTATGCTTAAAGATTTATTATGACAATATCTCATCATCTTAGGATAACAATAAAGTGACAGAAATTATTAAAAAAAGAAACTCTAAAGTTTAAAGTGTAGTAAATAAAATTAAAAATCTATTATAGGATTTCAACAGTAGATTGAAACTGGAAAAAGAATGAAGCAGCAATCTTAAAGAGAGATCAAGAGACATCAAACAATCTGAAAAACAGTAAAAAAAAAGGAGTAAAGAAAAATTAACACACTTCAGAAGTGTAGGACATTTAGTGTATCTTTATAACTAAACACATTTGTATTAACAAAAAAGGAAGATCTCAAATCAATAATTTAACTTTACAACTTAAGATGGTAGATAAAGAGCCCTGGCTGGTGTTGCTCATTGGGTTGAACATCAGCCTGCGAATCAAACGGTCACTGGTTCAATTCCCAGTCAGGGCATATGCCTGGGTTGTGGGTCAGGTCCCCAGTAGGGGGAGCATGAAAGGCAACCAAATATTGATGTTTTTCTCCTTCTCTTACTCCCTCCCTTCATCTCTGTGTAAAAATAAGTAAACGGAATCTTAAAATAAAATAAAAAAGATAGTACATAAAGAGCCTTAGCTAAAAAAGCCCTAACTAGTGTGACTCAGTTGCTAAAGATTGACAGTTCATCCCTGACTTATGCGGCTCAATAGGTTGAGCCCTGTCCCAAGAACCAAAAGGTCACCAGTTTGATTCTTGGTCAGGGCACATTCCTAGTTAGGGCACCAGTTCGATTCCTATGTTGCAAGAGTTGGGGGAATGCAAGAGTCAAATGATCAATATTTCTCTCACACACAGATGTTTCTCTTCCTTTCTTTCTCCCTCCCTTCTCCTCTCTCTAAAAACAAACAAATAAAATATTTAAAAAAAATAAATAAAGGTCACTGGTTCAATTCCTGGTCAGGACATATGCCTGTGCTGCAGGTTCAGTCCCCGAAAGGGACATGTGCAGCTGTTTCTCTCTTGCATCTCCCTCTCTTTCTACCTCCCTTTCCCTCTCTCTAAAAATAAATAAATAAAAGACAGCGATACAGATTATATCCTAATGTATCAGTGTACAGTCTTCTAAGTACATATGGAACATTTTTCAAGATAGATCATATGTTAGGTCACAAAACAAGTGTTAATAAATTTAAGAACATTGAAATCATATCAAGCATTTTTTCCCACCACAATAGCATGAAACAAGAAGGTAATTACATGAAGAAAACGGGAAAATAAGCAAATATGTATAAATTTAACAAATGTTACTGAGTAACCAAAGGGAAATCAAAAGAGAAAAATATAGTTTGAACAAATTAAAATGGAAAGGTAACATATCAAAGTTTTCGTACATCAGATAGGGGTTTGATCTCCAAGATATATAAAGAACTCACCCAACTCCACTCCAAGAAGACAAACAATACAATTAAAAAATAGGCAAAGGATCTGAACAGACACTTCTCTGAGGAGGGCATACACAGGGCCCAGAGACATATGAAAGGATGCTCAGCATCACTAGCCATCAGACAAATGCAAATTAAAACCACATTGAGATACCACTTCACACTGGTCAGAATGGCCATCATAAACAGATCAACAAACAACAGGTAATGGCGAGGCTGTGGAGAAAACGGAACCCGAGTACATTTTTGGTGGGAATGCAGACTGGGGCAGCCACTGTGGAAAACTGTTTGGAATTTCCTCAAAAATCTAAAAATGAAATTGCCTTTTGACTCAGCGATTCCACTGCGGGGATTATACCCTAAGAATCCCAAAACACCAATTCAAAAGAAACTATGCACCCCAATGTTCATAGCGGCACAATTTACAATAGCCAAGTGCTGGAAGCAACCTAAGTGCCCATCACTAAATGAGTGGATCAAAAAACTATGGTACCTTTACACAATGGAATACTACGCAGCAGAAAGAAAGAGCTACTACCCTTTGTGATGCATGGATGGAACTGGAGAGCATTATGTGAAGTGAAATAAGCCAGGGGGCGAAAGACAAATACTATATGATCTCACCTATAAGCGGAACCGAACCAAAAAACAAACAAGCAAGGAAAATATAACCAGCCACATTGAAAGAAAAATGAAACCAACAGAATCAAGAGGGAAGGGGGGGAAGGGAAAGGAAGGGTCAAGTCAAGGAACATGTATAAAGGACCTATGGACAAAGCCAAAGTGGGAAAGAATTGAGAGAGGGACATGGGGGAGGTGGACAGGGAAAAGTTGTGGCAGAAAAGTGGAGACAAATGTATTTGAACAATAAAAAAAGTTTTTGAGATGTAGCAAAAGTAATTATAAGAGGGAAGTGTATACTGCTAAATATATCTACTTCAAATAACAAGTATCTAATAACCTAACTTTACACTTAAGGAACTACAAAATAAAGAACAAATAAAGCCTGTTAACAAAAGGAAGACCATTACAAATATGATAAAATAGAGAAATAAATAAAATAGAGACCAAAAGAACAATAGAAAAGATCAATGACACTAAGTGCTTTTCTTTGAAGAGATAAATAAAATTGAAAATCCTTTACAAAAAAAAAAAAAGGAAAAAGAGAAAGAACTCAAAAAATCAGAAATGAAGGGTGGGATGTTACAAGTGATAATATAGAAATAAAAATGATTATAAGAGACTACTGTAAACAATTATTTGCCAACAAATTAGACAAACTGGAATAAATGAATATGTTCCTAAGAATGTAAAACCTATCAGGACTAAATTGCTATGAAAAAGAAAATCTAAACAGACCAATTACTAGTAAGGGGACTAAGTAAGAAATAAAAACCTCTCAACAAACGAAAGTCCAAGATCAAATGGGTTCACTGATAAATTCTACAAAACTTTCAAATAAGAATTAATACCAGTTCTTTTCAAACACTTCTAAAAATAGTAGGGGAGGAAAGTCTTTCAAAACTCACCTCACAAGGCAAGAATTACAATGGTAATAAAACCAAGTAAATATTCCACAAGAAAATACAATTACAGGGTAGTATTACTAATAAACATAGATGTAAATTTTGTTGACAAAATATTAGCAAACTGAATTCAACAAATACATTAAAAAGGTCATACAATATGATTAAGTGGGATTTATTCCAAGGATGAAAAGATGTCAACATTCAAAAATCAGTCAGTGTATTCTATCATTCTATTTCTTTTTCAGTAGAAGCAGAAAAAGCATTTGACAAAATTCAACATTTGTTTGTGATACAAACTCAACAAACAACTATAGAGGAAACATACTTCAACATATTAAATACCATATATAACAAACCTACATCTAATACTATACTTAATGGTGAAAAACAAAAATCTTTTTTTCTAGGATCAGAAACAAGAAAAGGATGCCCACTCTCACCACTTCTATTCAACATAGCATTGGTATATCCTAGACAGAGCCATTAGTCAAAAAAGGCATCCAAATTGAAAAATAAAAATAAAACTGTCAGTACACAGAAGACATTATACATACATATATATATATATATATAAACCCCCATAAAAATATATTAGAACTAGTAAACAACTTAGTAAAATTAAAGAGTGCAAAATCAATATGCAAAAAGTTGTATGTCTATACACTAAAAAAGAACTATTAGAAACAGAAATTCAAAAAACAATTCCATTTAAAGTTACATAGAAAAAATAAAATATCCAGAAATAAACTTAACCAGGGAGGTGAAATATTGAAATCTATAAGATTTTCAGTCAGGATGGCAGAGTAGGCAAATGATCGCATCCTCCAATGGCCACATCAAAATGATGCCTAAACTACAGAACGATCACCATTGAGCACCACCAGAAGACTGGTTAAACCATGTTTAAACTGGTATGAAGGGCAGAAATGTGGAATGAACTGGCCCCACACCCACAGTGTGGCAGTTTAGAAAAGGGAGGGATATCTAAGCTGCAAAGGTCTCCCCTGGGGAGAGGTGTTCCAAACTTACATCAAGCTCCACAGCCTAGAGTTCAGGTATTGGGAAGAGAAGCCCCCATAATTTGTGAAAACCAGTAGGGATTGTGGCTGGGTGAGGTATAAGGCTGTGAGGGTCAAAGGATTCTTCTTAAAGGGCTCTAACTCAAATTTACTCACTTAATGGGCTCATTTGCAACAAGCTCTAGGACTGGAATAACAGTTCGAAAGGTGCCAGGACAAACAATAAAGAACTGAATTGTCTGGCTTCAGGGCAAGTGCTGACAGGTGCCATTGTTTCTTTGTTGACCCCTCTCCCCAACCTAGTCTGCAGATACAGGCAGGTCGCAAGTCTGAGTCTCTATCAACATGGCTAACACAGTTCATCCTACCCTGATGAGTCTTTGAGACCTCCACATCATGCAACATATAGGCTGACCCAAGCCAATTCCAGGAGCTCTTATATAGAAAACAACCTAGAAACAGTAAAACATCTCAAAGTTTCACAAATCCCTAACAAACAATGTCTGACCTCAGCATGCTCTGTACCTTTGCTAAGCAGCCTCAAGCCCAGCGCCAGTGGCAGATGACTTCAGTTTGCAACTTAGTCTTTCCAAAGTACCTCCAAGCTCAGTATAAGAGGTAAACAGTTGCATATCACACTGTAGCTCATACAAGGTGACTCCTGGTGGGGCACAGACAGCAGCTGAACTCGGTCTGCACCAAAGTTCTTACCAAGAGGCCCCAGAATCAACATACTTATTGTCCAGCTTAAGAAAATACCAGAGCACCACTCAATCACTTCCACAAAAGACACACCCCAACCCAAGAACAGACTTCACAGACACCAGAGCCTCTCTAAAGCAAATCCTGCTCCACTAGGTCAGCCCCTGCACAACAGTGTGTCCTTTGTATTCATGGCCATTCTTCATAGCCAATCAGCTGAGGATTAGTTCCTTCCATTGACATGACAACAGCAATCAAGGCTCAACTACAATAGGAGGGCACACACAAATCACAAAAGGGACACTCCTCAAGTACCTTCATCAAGTGAACAGGGAAAACGCACCACTGGACACCACAGGACACCTATTATGTAAGGTCATTCTACCAAGACTGAGACATAGCAGATTTACCTAATACATGGAAACATAGGAAGTCAACCAAAATGAAAAGACAAAGAAATGTGTCCCAACATAAAAGAACAGGACAAAAATCTAGAAAAAGAACTGAACAAAATTGGAACAGGCAATCTAACAGACGCAGAATTCAAAACACTGGTTATAAAAGCTACTCAATGAACTTAGGGGAATAGTAGATGAACTAGCGGGAACTTTAACAAAGAGTTAAGAAACATAAAAATAGAGGTAGAAACCATAAAAGGAACTGGTTAGAAATGTAGAATATGGTAACTAAGATTAAGAATACACTATAAGAAATCAACAGCAGATTAGATAAAACAAATAATTAAACAAGCAATTTTGAAAACAATATAGTGGAAAACACTCAACCAGAATGGGAGAAAATCCAAAAAAAGAAAATGGTTTATCAGGCCTCTCAGACCACATCAAGGATATCAACATTTGTACTATAAGGGTAGCAGGAGAAGAGGAAAGCAAGGAACTGAAAAACTATTTGAAGAAATAATGATGAAAAACTTCCCTAACCTGGCAAAGGAAAAAGGCATATAATATGCTGAGGGTCCTAAACAAGATGAACCCAAAGAGTCCCACACCAAGACAGATCATAATTAAAATTCCAAAGGTTAAAGACAAATAGAGTATCTTAAAAGAAGCAAGAAAAAACAGTTACTTACAAGGAAGCTCCCATAAGACTGTCAACTGATGTCTTAATAAGAAATTTGCAGACCAGAAGAATTGGGCACAAAATATTCAAAGTGAAGAAAAGCAAGGACCTAAAATAAAAATTACTCTACACAGCAAGACTATAATTATGAATTGAAAGACATATAAAGAGATTCCCAGACAAGTACAAATTAAAGGAGCTCTTCACCACCAAACAGTATTACAAAAATGTTAAAGGACATCTTAAAGAAGAAGGAAGCAAAGGAGAAGAAAAAGATCAAAAATATAAATAATAAAATGACCATAACTACATACTTATCAATAATTACTGTAAGTGTAAATGAATTTAATGTTCTAATCAAAAGATAAAGGGTAGCTTAATGGAAAAGAAAACAAAACCCATACATATGCTGTTTACAGAGGCCCACTTTAGATTGAAAGACAGGCACAGAATGGATGGAAAAAGATATATCATGCAAGTAGAAATTTTTTTAAATAGGTGGGGTTGTACTACTTATTCTAGACAAAATAGACTTTAAAACAAGGGCTATATTACAAGATGCAAAGATGAAAGCAGCAATTCCACCTCTGGGTATTTATCTCGAGAAACCCAAAACACTAATTTGAATAGATGTATGTATTTCCCATATTCATTGCAACATTATTTACAATAGCCACGATGTGTAAGTGACCTAAGTATGTAGTGATATAGAAATGGATAAAGATGTAAGTGGTACAGATATTATGCAGTATTACTCAGCCATTAAAAAAGAATGAAATCTTAACATTTGCAGCAACATGGATGGGTATAAAGAGCATATGCTAAGTGAAATATGTCATACAGAGAAAGACAAATATTATATGATTTAACTTATATGTGGAATCTAAAAATCAAATCAAACAAAACAAGAACAAACTCATAGATACAGAGAACATTTTGATGGCTGTCAGATGGGAAAGGGGTTGGGCAGTGGGTAAAAAATGTAAAGAAGTTATGAAATACAAATTGCCAGTTATAAAAATACTCACAAAGATGTAAAGTACAACACAGGGAATATAATAAAAAATATTGTAATAACTGCATGGTGTCAAATGGGCATTAGACTTATCAGGGTGATGACTCTATAATTATATAAAGGTCTAATTATTATTTTGTACACCTGAAATTAATATAATATTGTAAGTTAACTCTAGTTAAAAATTTTTAAACTCTTTCTAAAATTTAAAAAGAAAGTTATAAGATATTTATAAAAGAAATCAAAGAAGACACAAATAAATGGACAGATATTGCATGCTTATAGGTTAACAGAATTAATATTGTTAAAATGCCTATACTACCCTAAGTAATATACAGATTCAGTGCAATGCCTATCAAAATGTAAATCACATTATTTGTCCCCTTCCCCTTCCCCTTCTTTCTTTTTTTTCCCCATTATCCCCCTCAATGACCATGTATAAAGGACCCATGGGCATGGGCAATGGGTTGGGGATTGACTGTGGGAGCGGGTGGGACAGGGCAGGGGAAAGCAATGGTGAAAAATGTGGGGGAGTTGTAACTGAACAATAAAAAAAAGAAGAAATTACATATTTTTCCACAGAAACATAACAGTCTTAAGATATGTATGAAACCATAAAAGAACACAGGTAACCAAAGCAATCTTAAAAAAAAAAAAGAGAATAGTTCTAGTGGCAATGTGGTCCATGATTTCAAACTATATAACAGAGGTACAGTAATTAAAGCAGCATGGTGTTGGCACAAAAACAGACATATAGATCAATGAAACAGAATGGAGAACCCAGAAATAATCTCATGAATGCATGGTCAATTAATTTATGACAAAGGAGCTGAGTACATGCAATGGAAAAAAAGATATTGTCTTCAATGAACAGGGCTGTTTAAATTGGACAGCCATATGCAAAATGATGAAAATGAACTACTATCATTCAGCATAAACAAAAATTACCTAAAAATAGATCAAACACTTGAGATTAAGTTCTCAAACCATAAAAATCCTAAAAAAATGTAGGTGGTAAGCTCTTTGTTATAGGTCTTGGCAATAAATTTTTAAAAATCTGATCTCAAAATCAAAAGGAACAAAAGTAGAAATAAACAAGTGAGTCTACATTAAACTAAAAAAAATTTTGCAAAGCAAAGGAAATCATCAAAGTAATGAAAATGCATTACTTTGCATTTCCTAATTACTTTGCACTACTTCCTAATGATTGGAAGAAAACTTGAAAAACATGCCTCATAAGGGTCTAATGTATAAAATATATAAAGAAATTATATAACTCAATAAAAAATTCTATTAAAAAACAGGCAAATGTCTACTGTGAATAGATATTTTTTTCAAGGAAGGCTTACAGATGGCTGCTGATAGGTACATAAAAAGATACTCTATATCATTAGTCACCAGTGAAATACCAATCGAAATCCAAAAAAGTTATCATGTTACACCTGATAGAATGGGTATTACCAAAAAGATAAGAAGTAACAAGTGTTAGAAAGGATATGGACAAAGGGAACCATTGGGCATGGTTAGTGAGCATGTAAATTAGTATAGTCACTATGGAGTTTCTTCAGAAAATATATATTTTTAATTAATTAATTTTTAGAGAGAAAGGAAGGGAGGGAGAAAGAGAGGGAGAGAAACATCAATGTGTGGTTGCCTTTCACTCCCCCCACCAGGGACCTGGTTTGCAACCCAGCCCTGTTCCCCAACGGGGAATAGAACTAGTGACACTTTGATTCGCAGGCTGGCACTCAGCCCACTGAGCCACACCAGCCAGAAAAATTTTAGAAGACCTCAGAAAAATTTTAAAAGATTTATCATATGATCCAGCAATTCTGCTTTGGGATATTAAAAAAAAAAAAGCCCAACACATTAACTCAAGAAGATACATGCATCCCCATGTTTATTGTAGCATTAGTTATAAGTTATAATAGCCAACATATTAAAATACCTAAGTGTCCATCAATGAAGAAATGGATAAAGGATATGTGATATGTATGTATAATGCATATATATATATAATTTATATGTGTGTATACATATATTCACAGTGGAAATATATTAAGCCATAAAAAATGAAATCTTGCTATTTGCAACAACATAGATGGGCCTCAAGGGAATTATATTAAATTAAATAAGTGAGACAGATAAAGACAAATGCCATATTATTTCACTTACATGTGGAATCATAAATAAATGAACAAGCAGACAAGCAAACAAACAACATAGATACGGAGAACAGATTGTTGGTTGTCAGAGGCAGGGGATGGAAGAGTGTGAACAATTGGTCTACTTAAAAAAATTAGTTTAAATAATTGAATTAAAAACAGTATATTAAACACAAAGTTAATGCATCAAAGTAAATAATAAATATTAGATATGTCATAAGTGAAGTGAGAATACAAAGCAATAGAGAAAATTTAAAATCAAAAGTTGATTGATTATTTGTAAAGGTTGATATCGAGAAAACTTTAGATAGATTGGACAACAAAAATAATAGAAAACTTAAATGACTAAAATCAGGAAGGAATGAGGGAACACTATAACTGAGGAGTTTGACTTCTGGTTATAAATGTAACCATGCAGGTTTCAGGCCTGACCAAATGCAATTAAACGAAGGCTTTACCTGAGAGGCCTCATGCGGTGAAGCTGCCCTTCCCAAATCTGGCTTGGTTGCTTAGGGGGAGAAAACTTTTCCCTTTTTCCTTTCCAGATTCTTTGGCTGATCTAATAATTAAATTGACATATGACAAATTAACAGGAGAAAAATCAATTTAATTTTGTTTGTACAATAAAAATTCAATACTTAAAGAAGTGACCCAAACAGAAAGCATTTATACCTTTTAGACAAGAAAACACTAAGTTTGTAATGAATTTATAAAATAAAGCAGTTTGAGCTTGGGGTAGTAAACTAGTGAAAAATTAACATGGTTTGTTTCTACAGGCTTCTTCATCTTGTCTTCAGAGAGAACGTCTTCAGGAGCCTCTGTTACACCTTCTTTAAGGAGCTGGGAAGTAAGAGGAGGGAAAGGGTAAAATTTTGAGGACATGCTACCCCACCCTTACTGAGTATTCAGTACTTTATTACTCTTAGCCCACCTCATCTCACCACAGGCACCCCCAGTGAAGAGTTGGTATAATTCTTGGAGTCTTTTCTGTGGAGATGCCACATATTTCTGCTGACCCATTTGATCCTGACCAGTGCACCAATCCATTGGGGAAAATGAAATAAGAAGAGTCAGCATTTTCTCCAGCTTTTAGCATCTTGCTTATACCATGAAGTAAATAATTAAGAGCTTAACTCTTTCATTTTGGTTTGCTGCTTTAATTGGCTATTTTAACACCTGACAGCTCAGCTCTTTCTTTACCGACTTATCTGAGTTCCTAAGAAATACCAACCTTGCAAAAAAAAAAAAAATGAGTAAAGGGGAATACTATGAACAATTGTCAATAAAAAAGATAATTGAGAAGACATGAATAAATTTCTAGAAAGACACAAATGACCAAAACTAAGTTAATAAAAATATAAAATGTGAACTAGCCTGTAAAAATTAAAGAAATTTAATTATTTTAAGTAAACCTTCCTAAAATGAAAATTATGGAAATAGGTTGCTTTTCTGGTTTATTTTATGAAACATTTATTTAAAAAATTAACACATATTTTATAAACTTTTTAAACATGAAGAATACTTTCCAACTGATTATATGAGGTATTAACCTAGTAACAAAAAGATCCAAAGATATAACAATAAAAAAAGGAGACTAGACAAATGTCCTTACAAAAACAGACATAAATTTTTATATAAGTACTAGCAAGCCCAATCCAGCAGCATATAGAAAGGACTATATGACATAACTAAGTAGATATAAAACAAGAATATAACATCTGTAAATCAATTAATGTAATGTCATATCAGTAGAATAAAGTACCCAAAATACATAATAATTGCACTGTACAGAAAAAAAAAACTTTGACAAAATCCAACACTCTTTTATGATAAAATGTGCAACAAACTAGGAACAGAAGGGAATTTTCTCAATCCGATAAGGGTATCTAAAAAGATACACAGCTTACATAGTACTTAATGGTGAAAGATGGAAAGTCTTCCTTCTAAATCAAAGAAAAGATAAAGATGTCTGCACTTACCACTTCTATTAAACACTATTCTGGGGTTCTAGCAATCATTCAAGAATAAGTAGTAAAAGTCATTGTAAAAGACAACCAGTTTTAAAGTCAGGATTTAACTCTATTAGCTGATGATGTTCTTGTGTATATAGAAAATTCTAAGGAATTCACAAACACAACTATTAGGACTAATAAATAAGTTTATTAACTTTTCAGGATATATGATTAGTATATAAAATTCAATTGTGTTTCTATGTATTAGCAATGAATATCCTGAAAATTGAAAGTATGAAAACACATATTTGCAATAGCATTAAAAACAATAAAAAACACTTTAAATTTTTAAATAAATAATTTTAATACTTGTACACTAAAAAATAGATAATTTTGTTTAAAAATTAGAGATCTAAATAGATAAAAGCCCATTTTCATAAATCAGAAAACTTCTATTGTTAATATGTCAATAATCCCCCAATTGGTTTATAATTTATCTTGATTTCTATAAAAATGTCAAATATTTTTTTCCTTTTTCAGAAATTGAAGACTGATCCTGAAGTCGATGAGGACATGTGAGGGAGCCAAAATATTCAAAAACATTTTTAAAAAGAACAAAAATACTGGAATATTCACACTTCCTGATTTTAAAATTTACTACAATGATACAGTAATCAAGACAATGTAATGATAATGTAAGTATGGGTTTCCTCTGTTGTACCAAAGTATAACTGTTCTGATGAAACCTTTTGTAAGCTGAAATAGCATAAAGAAAAAGGATCCCCAACTTTCCCATTTTTCACATTGATCCACTTTATTTTTACAAATAACCTATATTATGTACTGGTTTTTGCTAATCAAAAGGAATATGAAGCGGATTTTTGTTTTTATGAAAAAACCATTATCATACTACTGTAAATCTTTATAAAAGAGAAGTGGCCTAACAAAATCTTTCAGAAAGCAGGAGATACTTGTATAGATATGTAGCTCAATGGAATAGAATTGAGATCTCAGAAATGTACTTAAAATTATGGTTAATTGATTTTTGAAAAGTGTGCCATAATGATTTAATGGGGAAGAAGATTCATTTTTACAAAAGGTGCTTGAAAAATTAGAATTCATATATGAGTACTGAAGTTTTACCCTTTTCTCACATTAAATATAGCATGCTTGTATCTGGAATATATAAAGGATTCTGACAATGCAATGAAAGAATAAAATTCCATATAAAAATGGGTAATGAATTTCAAAATACATAGATAAATGACCAAAGAACATATGAAAAGATGCTCAACATCATTAGTTGTGAGGAAAAGGTGTTCCAATACCAAAATGAGATACCACTTAGCACAAACTAGGATGGATAGAATTATATACATAACAAGTATTGGTGAGTTCATGAAATAATTGGAACACACTATTTATTTATTTATTTATTTACATTGTTGTTCAAACATAGTTGTCTGCACTTTCCCCTACCACCCTCCCCTGCCCCACCCACCCCCACCTCCCACCCTCGATCCTACCCCTCTTTGGCTTTGTCCATGGGTCCTTTATACATGTTCCTTGATGACCCTTCCCCTTCTTTCCTCCGTTACCCTCCTCCCCCCCGATTGCTATCACTTTGTTCTTTATTTCAATGTCTCTGGTTATATTTTACTTGCTTGTTTGTTTTGTTGATTAGGCTCCTCTGATAGGTGAGATCATATCGTAATTGTCTTTCATCCCTTGGTTTCACCTCAGTAGCTCAATTGGTAGAGCAGAGGACTGTAGTGGATGAGGAATATACTTTCATGAGGATGAGATTGCAAATAATGCAGCTATTTGGGAAAGAGTATGTTTAGTTCCTCAAAATGTTAAAAATAAAGTTATGATATGACCCAACAATTCTACTGCTAAGTATATGCCCAAGAGTAGTGAACACATATGCCCACTTACAAACTTGGACATGAATATTCACAGCAGCTTTATTCATAATAGCCAAAAAATAACAACTCAAATGCTCATGTACTGATAATGAAAGAAGTTAATCACAATGAGCACATGTTGTATGATCCCATCTATATGGAAAGTAAAAAATATAGAGACTGAGAGTATGTAAGTGATTAGCTATTTAGCATGTTTTCTTGTCCTCTCCTTTGGTTAACCATTAAAAAGGCTTATCAGTTAAACGTCTTACTACTCCAGATTAACAATAATTACTAACCTTCATATAGCACAGACTATGCCAAGGAATAATAAAGTGTCTTAAGTATGAACTCATTATATCTTCACAACCACTCTATGAAGTACCTTTATCCCAAATTCATAGATGAGAAATCTTCAGTACAGAAAAGTTGAGTGACTTGCTCAAGGTCACAGAAGTAGTAGGTAATAAATTATGGTTAGCAGTAGGACCCAAGATGGTGAAGAAATAGGTGGAAGCTGCACAATCCACCTCCCAGGACCAAACTGGATTTAAAACTAAATTATGGAAAAATCATCCTGAATAACCAGCTGAGCACTAGCTGGAGAGAAGCCTTATAACCACAGACAGAGGGAAGAAACCATATTAACACAAAGAGACTAGTTCAGAGTGTGAAGGAGGTGTGAGAGGGCTGGCTGGACCTCCAAGAGTGGCAGCTGAAGTTCTGGAGGGAGGTTTCAGTGGCTATAGGGTTCTTTTGAGAGATATGGGGTCTAAACTCCAAGCTGGGCTTTCCAGCTTACAACAGCAGAACAGGGAAAAGAACCCAAATATCATACATCTGTGAAAAACAGCAAGGTTTCTGCCCACCAGAGAGAGATGGCTAAAGACAGAGAGAACCTCTTAAAGGGACAATGCACAAAATTTTGCTTACAGACACTTACCTGGGCTCCAGCAGAGGGAGGGCAGAATAGACTAGAGATACATGAGGAGAATGTGGTGGGGATGACTCTGGGGAGAAAACTGAAGGAACAGCCACCAAGATCCCTGTGAGGAGTAACTTCCCATTCTGCAGAACCATCTTTCTCAGACAGAGCACTCCCTTCCAAGCGGCACCTTCCTGAAGGGAGGCAATAGCCCCACACACAAGAGTTTAAGCTGGGCTGCTGAGTAGAGCTTGAAGACACTTCAGTGTTAAAATTTAACAATTCAGGCAAATCTCTGGGAGCTTGAGACTCCAGATGACACTCCCCAGGCCTGATGCAGGTAAAAAAGCCAGCCTTGGTATGCAGGCTGGTTACTTCTTCATATACTCAGACCAAGTAGAGGAAGCCATGAAGTATGGATTGCTAATAGCTACAAACAGGTTTCTCAGGACCAGTCACGAGCAGTGTTTGACATAGGGCTACACTAGAGTCTTTGTACATTTATACAATGGAATACTACACAGCAGAAAGGAAAAAGGAACTCCTACCATTTGTGACAGCATGGTTGGAACTGGAGAATGTTATGCTAAGTGAAATAATCCAGGAGGTAAAAGACAAATACTGCATGATCTCACCTATAAGTGCATATCTAAATAATACATAGAAAAAATAGAAAAAAGGATCCAAAATGGGAAAAGAAACAGACCCCAAATGGAAAACATGAGAATTCTCCAGAAGAATTAGATGAAATAAAGGTATGCAATTTATCTGGTATAGAATTTAGAGTAATGATTCTAAGGATACTCAATTGCATGAAAAAAAAAGACATAGAAACCATAAAAAGGACCAGTCAGAAATAAAAAATGCAATATCTGAAAAAAATACACTAGGAGGAATAAACAGTAGGTTAGATGAAGCAGAGGATCAAATCAGAGATTTGGAAGACAGAGTAGGAAAAAACACTCAGCAGAGATCTAAAATAAATAAATAAATAAACTAATTAATTTATTAATTTAAAAATTGAGGAAATGTTAAGAAACCTTTGGGAAAAATGAAGCATGACAACATCCACGTTATGGGAATACCAGAAGGAGAAGAGAGTGAACAATGGGTCAAGATCCTATTTGAAAAAATAATGACTGAAAACTTCTGTAATCTGGTGAAGGAAAAAGACATACAAATCCAGGAACCTCAGAGTATATCAAAAAATTTGGAACCAAAGAGGCTTATACTGAGACACATCATAGTTAAAATGACAAGTTTTAAAAACAAGAAGAGAATCTTAAGAGCCACAAGAGAAAAGCAGGTAGCTGCATTCAAGGAAACACTAATTAGACTGTCATCTGATTTCTCAACATTTCAGAAAAGAAGGGAATGGTGTGAAATATATCAAGGTGATGAAAAGCAAGGACCTACAACCAAGTCTACTTTACCCAGCAAGGTTATCATTTAAAATTGTAAAAGAAATAAGGAGCTTCCCAGACAAGGAAAAGCTAAAGGAGTTTGTAACACCAAGCCAAAACTGCAACAAATGTTAAGAACTTACTTTAAGAAGTAGAATAAGAAAAAGAGAAAGAAAAAAATAGAGGGGTTTAGTTTAACAATAAAATAGAACTAAATACATATCTATCAACAATCGCCGTTAATGAAAATGGCTTAAACGTTCCAACAAAAAGACATAGGGTAGCTGAATGGATAAGAAAATAAGATCCATATATGTCCTGCCTCCAAGAGACCCATCTCAGATCGAAAGATACACACAAACTAAAAGTAAAGGGATGAAAAAAACTATTCCATACCAATAGAAAGAAAAAAAGCTGGGGTAGCAAAACTTATATTCAACAAAATAGATTTTAAAATCAAGGCTATAATAGGAGACAAAGAAGGATATTACATAAGGAGAAAGGGAAAAATCCAACAAAAGGATAAAACCCTAGTAAACATTTATGCACCAAACATAGAAGCACCTAAATAAATAGAGCAAGTATTGATGGAAATAAAGGGAGAGATCAACAGAAATACAGTCCTAGTCAGAGATTTTAATACCCCATTGACTTCAATGGATAGATCTTCCAGGCAGAAAATCATCAAGGAGAGAGTGTCCTTAAACAACAAACTAGATCAAATGAAATTAATTGATATCATCAAAGCATTTTACTCCAAAGCAGCGAATACACATAGTTTTCAAGTGCACATAGAACATTTTCTAGGATAGACCACATGTTAGGACAGAAAATAAGACTCAGTAAATTTAAGAAGATGGAAATCATATGAAGCCTCTTCTCTGACCACAATGCTGTGAAACTAGAAATCAATCACAAAAAGAACACTGAAAAGCACAAAGAGAGATGGATGCTAAATAATGTGTTATAAACAATGAATGAGTTAATAAAGAGATCAAGGAAGAAATCAAAAGATACCTTGAAAAAAGTGAAAATGAGAATGCACCAATCAAAAATCTTTGGGACACTGGGAAAACAATCCTAAGAAGAAAATCCATAGCATTACAGACCTATCTCAAAAAAAAAAAAAAAAAAAAAAGAAAAAAGAAAGGAAAAGCTCAAATAAACAATCTAACTACACTTAAAGGATCTTGAAAAAGAACAATAAACCAAGCAAAAAGTGAGGAGAAGGAAGGAAATCATAAATATCACGGAAGAAATACATGAAATAGAGTCAAAGAAAATGATGAAAAAAATGTCAATGAATCCAATAGCTTGGTCTTTGAAAAGATAAATGAGATTGACAAACTTTTAACTAGATTCATCAAGAAAAAAAGAGAGAGGATCCAAATAAATAAAATCAGAAATGAAAAAAAGAGAAATATGACTGCCACCTAAAGAAACACAAAGGATAATAAGAAAATACTGTGAGAAACTATGTACCAACAAATGGACAACCTGGACAAATTGAATAAATTGCTAGAAACATACAATCTTCTAAAACTAAATTAGGAAGAATCAGAGAATCTTAATAGACAGATTAAACCTAGTGAAATTAAAGCAGTAATAAAAATCTTCCAATAAACAAAAGCCCTGGAGCAGATGGCTTCACAGTTGAATTTTATCAAACATTCCAAGAAGAACTATTACCTCTCTTTGTCAAACTATTCCAAAAAATTCAAGAGGAGGAGAGACTCCTAAGCTGATTTTATGAGGCCAGCATTATCCTAATTCCAAAACCAGATAAAGAAACTAAAAATAAAATAAGATTATAGACCAATATCCCTGATGAACATAAATTCTAAAATCCTCAACAAAATATTAGCAAACCAAATTAGCAAAGCATCAAGAAGATTAGAGACCATGATCAAGTGAGATTTATTCCAGGAATGCAAGGTTGGTAAAAGTTTTTGCACAGCAAAGGAAAATGTCAACAAAATAAAAAGACAACCCACAAAATGGGACAACACATTTACCCATATGTCTGATAAAGTGTTTATATCCAAAACTTATAAGGAACTTATAAAACTCAACAACAACAAAAAAACCCACAAACAAACAACCCAATCAAAATATGGACAAAGACATGACTAACCACTTCTCCAAAGAGGACTTACAGATGGCTAATAAACATATGAAAAGATGTTCATTGTCATTAATCATCAGAGAAATGCAAGTTAAAACCACAAGGAGCTATCATCTCACACCTGTCAGAATCGCTATAATCAATAAATCAACAAACAAGTGCTGGCACGGATATGGAGAAATGGGAACCCTTTTATACTGTTGGTGGGAATGCTGACTATTGCAGCCACTGTGGAAAGCAGTATGGAGATACCTTCAAAAATTAAAAATGGATCTGCCTTTTGACCCAGAAATCCCACATCTGGATATATATTCGAAGGGAGTCTAAACACTAATTTGAAAGAACATAAGCACCCCTGTGTTCATTGCAGCATTATCTACAATCGCCAAGATATAGAAGCAGTCCAAGTGTCCACCAGTAGATGAGTGGATAAAACAACAAATTATTTACACAATGTAATGCTACTCAGCCATAAGAACTGAGAAAATTTTACCCTTTGTGACAGTATGGATGGACCTGAAGTACTTTATGTTAAGTGGAATTAGCCAGTCAGAAAAAGACAAATGTTATATGATTTCACTCATATGTGGAATCTAATGAACAAACTTAACTAACTAGCAAAGTATGGAGACTCTCATAGATAGAGATCAGGATGATAGTTAAGGGATGGTGGAGGATGTTAGGGGGTGGAAAGATTGAACAAAAAGGAAAAAAGACTCATGGACATGGACGAGTGTGGTGGTTGCAGGGCAGGGAGCATTTCAAGGGGACTAAATGGTAATGTAAAAAATACAATAAAAATATTTTAAAATAAAATAAGAGCAAATTAGGATTAGCAACCAAGAAGTTTTATTCTAAGATCCTTTCCTCATTTATTCTTGAAAGTTTTATTTTGTTCTTGTAGACAATTTTTATATAGTGCTAATACCAAATATTTCTCTTGAAACCTATAAAGAAATAAAAACCATACATGCTGTCTTTATCACATTAGTAGTGTGGATTTTTTTTTTCTAACACAAAGATCTTCGTGTCACTTTTTCCTTTGATTACTACAGAGATTCTATATTTTCTCAATCTTACAGTCATTGTCAAACTTGTAATCTTGTGAGTGTAAATAATGATAGTAATTTTAATGCAGTCAATGTGAACTTTGAAACCAAAAACCTTCATAAAGATACTTTTGACATAAGAAAACCTGAGCCATTAAATATTGAACAAGTTCATATTAGAAGCAGCTCACATTAAACACATGCTTAAATATATAAACCTCTTTCTAAGTAAATATATAAAATGTTTTACTAATTTTCAGTCTGTTTTCAGAATTTGATTCTTTTTTTACTATTTCCTCCATGCATTGTTTAAGGTTCTGATTATTTCTCATTTTATTTTATTTTAAACAATATATTTATTTATTTATTTTTAATTTTTTATTGTTCAAGTAGAATTGTCTTCATTTTCCCACCACCAATTTCCGACCTCCACCTCCCACCCTCAATCCTTCCCCTTCTTTGCCCCTGTTATTCCCCTCCACCCATCCTCTGGTTCCTGTCAGTTTGTTCTTTATTTGAATGTTGTTGGATATATTTTCCTTGCTTGTTGATTAGGTTCCACTTATCAAATAAAATCATATGGTACTTATCTTTCACAAACTGGCTTATCTGACTTAACATAATGTTCTCCAGTTCCATCCATGCTAATGTGAAGGGTAGGAGCTCTTTCTTTCTTTCTGCTGTGTAGTATTCCATTGTGTGAATGTACCATAGTTTTTTATTCCACTCATTTACTGTTGGACATTTTGGTTGCTTCCAGCACTTGGCTATTGTAAATTGTGCTTCTATGACTATTGGGGTGCACAGCTTCCTTTGAATTGGTGTTTTGAGATTCTTAGACTATAATCCCAGCAGTGGAATCACTAGGTCAAAAAGAAGTTTCATTTTTCGCTTTTTGAGGAAATTCCAAACTGTTTTCCACAGTGGCTGCACCAGTCTGCATTCCCACCAACAGTGTACTAGGGTTCCCTTTTCCCCACAACCTCTACAGCACTTGTTTTTTGATGTGTTTATGATGGCCATTCTGACCAGTGTGAAGTGGTATGTCACTGTGGTTTTAATTTGCCTTTGTCTGACGGCTAGTGATGCTGAGCACCATTTCATAGGTCTGTGGGCCCTCTGGGTCCTCCTTGGAGAAGTGTCTGTTTAGGTCTTTTGCCCCTTTTTTAATTGGGTTGTTTGTCTTCCTGGAGTGGAGTTGTGAGAGTTCTTTACATATTTTGGAGATCAAACTCTTGTCCAAGGTATCATTGGCAAATATGTCTTCCCATATGGTTGGTTCCCTTTTCATTTGCTAATATTTCATTTTGCTGATGTTTTCTTTAGCCATGCAGGAGTTTCTCATTTTGATGAAGTCCCATTTGTTTATTCTTCCCTTCATGCTCCTTGCTCTAGGAGACATATCATTATGCTAAGTGAAATAAGCCAGGAGGTGAAAGACAAATACCATATGATCTCACCTATAAGTGGAACCTAACCAAAAAAACAAACAAACAAGCAAGGAAAATATAACCAGCAATATTGAAAGAAAAAAGAAATCAACAGAATCAAGAGGGACAGAGGGAGAGGGGCAGGGAAAGGGATGGGAAGGGTCAAGTCAAAGAATATGTATAAAAGACACATGGACAAAGCCAAAGTAGGGAAGAATTAAGAGAGGGAGTTGAGGGAGGGGACAGGGGAAAGTGGTGGCAGGAAGGTGCAGACAAATGTATTTGAACAATAAAAAGTAAATAAATGAATAAAGTTTTCAGCATACTAAAAAAAAAAAGAAAATATTGCTGTGTGGAATATATGAGATTTTCCTGCCTATGTTCTCCTCCAGGACATTTACTGTGTTGTGACTTATATTTAAGTCTTTTATCCATCTTGAGTTTATTTTTGTGTATGGTTTAAGCTGATGGTTGAATTTCAGGTCAGAAAGGAAATTATAGGTCAATATCTCTGATGAACATAGATGCTAAGTCCTCAACAAAACATTGGCAATCCAGATCTAGCAATACATTGAAAAGATCATGCATCATTATCAAATGAGATTTATCCCAAGGATGCAAGGATGGTACAATATTTGCAAATCAATAAACATAATACACAACATTCAAAAAAGGTTAAAAACCACATGATCATATCAGTAGGTGCTGAAAAAGCATTTGATAAAATCCAGCAACCATTTATGCTAAAAACACTTAGCAAAATGAGAATAGAGGGAGCACACCTCAACATAATAAAGGTCATATACAAGAAACCTATTGCCAACATCATACTCAATGGGCAAAAACTAAGAGCTTTTCTCTTAAGATCAGGAGCAAGACAAGTGTGTCTTCTGTCACCACTCTTATTCAACATAGTATTGGAAGTTCTAGCCACAGTGATCAGAAAGGGAAAAGAAATAAAAGACATCTAAACCAGGAAGGATGAAGAAAAATTGTCATTATTCACAGACTACATAATAGTACATATAAAAACCCTATATTCTCCACCAAAAAACTACTCAACCTAATAAGTAAATTTTGCAAGTAGCTGAATACAGAGTCAATATTCAGAAATCAATGGCACTTTTGTTCATCAAGAATGAACTATCAGAAAGAGAAACTAGAAAAAAAATCCCTTTTACTATAGTAACAAGGAAAAATAAAAATAAAGTAAAAGACCTATCTCAGAAAACTATAGAACCATGAAGAAAGAAGTTGAGAAAGATACAAGTAAATGGAAGCATATACCATGTTCATGAATGGAAAAATTATCATTAAAATGTTCATACTACCCATAGCAATCTATAGATTCAATGCAATACCTATTAAAATACTAATGATATATTTCACGGATCTAGAACAAATACTCCAGAAGTTTTTATGAAACCAAAAAAAAAAAAAAAAAAAAAGACTCTGAATAGCCTCAGCAATCTTGAGAAAGGAGAACAAAGTAGGAAGGATCACAATACTTGGTATAAAACTATACTACAAAGCCACCATAATCAAAACAGCGTGATTCTGGCATAAGAAGAGACCCATAGATCAATGGAACAGAAAAGAGAGCCCAGAAATAAATCCATGCTTCTATGATCAATTAATATTTGACAGAGAGGGCATGAGCATACTGTGGAGCAAAAATAGTCTCTTCAGTAAACAGTGTTGGGAGAACTGGTTTGGTACATGCAAAAGAAAGAAAGAGAAGAAAGAGAAAAAAAGAAAGAAAGAAAGAAAGAAAGAAAGAAAGAAAGAAAGAAAGAAAGAAAGAAAGAAAGAAAGAAAGAAAGAAAGAAAGAAAGAAAGAAAGGGAGGGAGGGAGGGAGGGAGGGAAAAAAAAAAGAAAATTAGACTACCAACTTACACCATACACCAGAATAAACTCAAAATGTATAAAAGACAAATATAAATCATGATACCATAAAATTCCCAGAGAAAAGCTCCATTCTTTTAATTTTCTTTTAAAATAACCCTATCCTGGAAGTTATCATTCACATTTGTTAAATATTCTTGATGACACCTTAGTCAAAGGACCTATTAGATTGGATAGCACTACCACCTTTAAAATACTTTGGATTTCATTCTTATAATCAAATAAACTCTTATCAAGACACAGTTACTGTTTACATGTAGGTGTTTTTTTGTTGTCTGGGTTTACCTGAAGTTCATGTTCTATTATTTTAGATTACACTTCTTATTTTATAATACTTTAAAACATTAAAATATTATTATATTAATAATAATATAATATTATTATTTGGTTAATGTATAATATTATTTGGTTAATGTATATTTTAATGTTTAATATATATTTGACTTCTCTTTCACTTCAGGTAATCACAGCCATCATTTATATTTAGAAACATCCAAGAATGGTGTAAGTGTAGGAACATTTAATATAAAATCAGGTTACCTTTTTTCAACCTTGGCTTTCTACTTTTGTAATGTTAATGAAGTTTTTGAAATCCTCTGTATTTAGGATTTTTCATGTGCAAAATATGCATAAAAATAAGGTTGCTGTAAAAATTAAACAGTAAAAGTCTAGAAATCATGTGGAATAATATCTGATCTAAAATAAGTTCTCAGTAAATATTAGTTGCAGACATTATTGTCATTGCTTGTTCCTTGAAGTATGCTTTTTTCTTTTAAAGATTAATTCTAATTAGCTTCATGAATGTGATTATCATAAAAAATACACTAAAACTTTAAACCTATAAACTAAAATATTGTCAACTCAAGTCCATTCAGTTTTCTACAATGTATTTATATACAAAACCACATGTACTATTGTAAATCACGCTATTATGACTCAGTAGGTAGTAGTTCATTTTCAGCGTAGACATAACCTGTTAACTGATGAGAGCCAATCTGTTGTATTAATGTTCACTGGTCCAGAAATATAATAAAGCGAAATAGCATGTGCCTGGAAGAAGCAGGCTTAGTGAACAAAAGTATGATTACAATAGAATAATAAACAATTATGTCACTACAATTGTGTCTGATTTATGAAAGTGCTTTTGTAACATACACTGAAATTTTAGAGAAATTAGCATTTCCAAATAATAGAGTAAATTGTAAAATTATGTGGATTTTTATTCTATGCACTAAATCATTGAGAATATATAACAGGACTTGGCAGCATGTAAGAGAAGCAATTAATATATTTAAATTACAACTGAACACAGACAGAAAATTTTGATTTTTCCCTAGAAAAATAGAAATTCTCAATATTATATAGTGTTTTAGTCAGTATAGAGTCTGTACTTCATCTTCACTGTCCATATCATTTTTGTCTTCCTGTTTTAGCATTTCTCTCTTCCATGTATCAAAGCTCATGCATTCAACCCTGGTCCTAAATCCTGGATCCTAAAATACTGCTTTGGATTTTTCAACTAAGCCCCAAGATTGAGCAAATAGGGAAAAGGATTCATGGGTATGAACGAGACAGCGTGGTGATTGCGGCAGGGGCTGGAGGTACAAGGGGACAAAACGGTAATGGAAAAAGAAATGCCCTAAAAATATAAAAAGATAAAAAAAATAAAATAGTGTGATCATGGCCATTTCTCTTCACTAAAGGTATGATAAGATATTTAGCAAACATTGGACACTTGCAAAGTGACAGCTGCAATTCTATTGAAATCATTACGTTGTTTACTCTGGGCATTTTGCCTTTTCATATAAACATTAAAATCAGTTTGACAAGATGCACAAAGTAACTTGCTAAGATTTTAATTGGGATTGCATTGAATCTCTAGATCAATTTGGGAATAACTGATATCTTAAAATTATTGAGACTTCCTATTTCTGAACTTAAAATATCCACTTATTTAAACCATGCTTGATTTATTTCATTTAAGCTTGTAGCTTTCCTAATATAGATCTTGGACACATTTTGTTAGATTTATATATAAGGTTCTTTTTGGTGCTAATAAAAATTATGTGCATTTTTAACTCTCAAATTCCAATTTTTCATTACTGGTTTATATTAAATCTACTGATTTTGCATAATAACCCAATTTCTGTAGCCTTGTTATAATTACTTATTAATTCTAGGAGGTTTCTTTTTTTAATCTTTGGAGTTTAGTACATAGACAATGATATCATATGTGAACAGAGAAGTTGTTTTTTCCTTTACAATCTGTGGTTTTTCTTGCCTTTTCTTGTCTTACTGAATCATCTAGGAATTATAATTCAATGTTGACTAGGGGTTGTGAGAGGGGAAAATCAGGAGAGGGGACTCATGATTTGGGGAGAAATTAACTTGTTTTTTACCATTAAATGGAATGCAATATTTTTTCCATTAAGTATGCTGTAAATCTTTTGTAGTTGTCATTTTTCAAGATAAATGTCCCTTCTCTTTCTTGTTTGGAAGGAATAAAAAAAATTAAACATAAATAAAAAGTAAATAAAAATATAAAGCAGAGTAAGAGTAAAAAATTTAACAAAGACTTGTGTGAGTTTGTGTGTGTGTTCAGCAAATCTTTTCTAAGAAGTAAAATTTGAAACCCAGACAAAATGATCAAGAGTGCTACGCTAAGATGTGCAAAGAGAGAAGTCCAGGAAAAACTAAGTGAAGTACAAAAATCCTGAAATATAATAAACTAAACTAGGCATTGAAAAAATCTTATTTTAACTTTTCTCATGTATCTCCTTCATTAATTCTATTTTCTTTGAAATGAGATCTTCATTGGCCATCAGGCCTCTTTTACATGTTGTTTGTTTTCTAAAGGTATTGGTCAAGTCTAGAATCTAGACTTTATTTTCAATCTAGACTTTGTAAAGGGTAACTTTGCTATCTGGGCATATTTACTACATTGGACTGAGAAAGTTTTGTTTTCTTGTAGTAGAGACAATGCCTTAGTGTTTTTGTTAAACTCTGGTGATGCGAATAGGAGGATCGGATTTGCAGCCAACTCAGGAGATCAAACAATAGAATGTTGTCTTTGGTATGGGCATCTCAAACATGTCTCCAAAAAAAGTACAGCACTATCCTGCTTCTTCGATCTAACAAAAACAGAATTAAAACTTATGGGACTTCCCAGAATAGAACTCCAATTTCAAACGTTGTTTTTGTGTGTGTATGTGTGCCCAAGTTCAAAGATTAAAAATTCCTTTCTCTCTCTCTCTCTCTCTCTCTCTCTCTCTCAGGGGTGCTCCTTATTGAATCTATTTAAAAAATTACCACTAATTTTGTGGCTTGAAAGAACACAAATTTATGATCTTTTATTATTTTACAGTTTTGGAAGTCAGAAGTCTAAAATGGGTCTTATTGAACTAAAATCAAAGTGTTGTCAGAGTGAGGTTTCTTTTTCAGGCTGAGGGAAGAATATATGTCCTTTGCCCTTCCCAGGTCTTGGAGACTATTTTTGTTCACATCATTCTAACTGATGCTTTTGTCATCACATCTCTGACTCTTCTGCCTTTCTCCTTCACTATAAGGACAAATAACTAAGTTAGGTCCATGTAATAATCTACTATAATCTCTCCCCACCCTTATGCCTGCCATAAGACTTGATATACTTTTCAATTTGGCCTTTTATTAGGTGACCAACAGGGCCCAGCTGATTTATTCTCATGCTCTCATACTCTTTGCTCCTTCATATCTTGGTAGTATTTCCAGACTACTTAAATATAAACTTATTTTTATATCTTTTCTTTCTTATCTGCTTTATTGGGTTCATTAATTCTTCTCTGCTCAGGTTTGCTGGTGACTCTCCTCCTAGTTTTAAAATGGTGAAATAAATTAAATTTCATTATTATATGTGGTGATTTATTCTAATAGAACTTTGAGAAAGGAAGGTGCTAAAATGTGTATATCATAAACCATCTTGAGTGGGAAGATAATATATTCGATAGGAATAAAAGAGCTTTACTTTAAATACCTCTAAATTATCCTGCATACAACTGAAAAGATTTCAGACTCACTAAGTAAAAGTGTTATTTCAAAACTGTGAAAGGATTAACGTGTTTTAGGTTGTATTTCTGAAAAATCAATCTTTTATTAGATAATATGAACAACTTTAGTTCTTATAATTTAGTAGATACTTTCAATGAGTGAATGGATTTTCATGTGACATTTACTCTTTATGATTTAGAAATGATTAACATATAAAGAAAAATAATTTTTCAAGGATACATTGCTATAGTCTTTTTTCCTTTTTAATTTTGTTCTTTTTTTATTGTTCTCAGTTACAGTTGTCCTGACTTTTCCTTATTGCTCACCCCTACCCCATGCCCCTCCCCACTCCCCGCAGTCAATGCCCCTGCATTGTCCATGCCCATGAGTCTTCTATTCACGAATGTTCTTTTTCTTGCCCCTCCCCGTCTTTCCCCATTATCTCCAACACCTCTCCCCTCTGGTCATTGTCAGTTTGTTCTTTATTTGCAAGTCTCTGGTTTCATTTTGTTCTTTTTTTGTTTTGTTGATTAGGTGATGATTGAATGTGTCACATACACATGCATACACAATATAAATATCCCTCAGAAAGCTTTATCACTTATATATAGATTCATGGATGATTCTCTACTTTTATTGCCTATAGGATTCACTATCCTTAAATCAAGTCTATAACATTGCATGGCATGAACTGGCTTATCTCTATAAAATATCTTGTAAGCCGATTAACTTAAACAAATGCCACAGATTGAAATAAACTATTTTTCAAGATCACTCTTTATTGCTTCATGTCTTTGACATTGTGCTGCAAAATAATTAAATTATAAATAATCAAAGGACGACCCAAAACAATATCAACATATTTACATTTTATATATTACTATTTTGAGAATCTGTACATATCTTCTTTTACCATAACACTTTTTGAAGTGTTATAAATAGTGCAGCTATCTTGTTCATCTATTAATAATATTTTTCTTCTCTGTTTTATTGGTAGGGGAATACATATTTATTACTCAAAACTGTTTCTATTGGATTTCCATAAAAAATTACCCCATTTTCACATTATTTCAGGAGTAGATATATGATCCAATCATTGCCAACCATATGACTCTATAATTCTGGTCTCAGTAATTGGTTTGACATTTATCAGATTACCTAGGAATAAAAACAAAAGGAAATGTCTAGGGCTTCTGTAGGATAATAAGAGAAATATGATCAGGAAGGCAGTGTAAGTCAATACAATCAATTGACCTCTTTTTCCTCTCATCAAATAGAGCTTTTTGAGAATGAATCCAGCACCAGATAATTCAGAGAAAAGAGGTAAAGAGACACAGATTCCTAGTTACATCATTTGAAACCCTAAATACATCTACTCCTAAAAATGCACTACTTATAATACCATAGGGGGAGGAGGTAAGGGAAGTATTCATTGGCTTCCCTGGGTTATGGAAGGAATCATAGTCACTCTGTTTCAGTGTTAGTGTAATCTTATTTGCCTCATGTGAAGGAGTCACTATTTCTTTTTCTTTGGATTTTGTTCAAAGAAAATTGCTGCATAAATAGCTTCTTTTTTTTTTTTTTTTTGGCTTGTCAATAATAAGAGGGAAATTCAGAAGCCTCTTATGTTGTCCTCTTTAATTATTTCTCAAAGCTTGCAATTTACCCATTATGTTTATGTGAGGTTCTGTGTGTGTGTTAATGTTTGTGTGATCTCCAGGTAACAAAGACAGCATCTTTAACTCTACTTAGAACTGCTGCTTTCTTTTTCTCCTGTAATACTGATAACCTAATTATAAAAATGAAGAAAGAACAAAAGAAAGCCTTAATATATACTCAGTTGAAAATAAAAACATGAGATTACAATAAGTAAGTTTAAGGTATACAGAATTTTTGTTCCTGAAAAACAAAACAAAATAAATGAAGCTTAATTATGTAGATAGATAGATAGATGATAGATAAATAGATATAGATTCAAAAATATTTTCTTAAACTGGTAATTTCAAAACAATATGACATATTCTGGTAAAGTGTCTTGCTTTTAATTTTCTATTTTTTAAAATTTATTTGGGTTACATTGGTTAATGTAATAAAATTATACAGGTTTCAGGTATACAATTCTATAATACATGATCTGTATTTGAATTTTATGTGGACACTAAAAGTAAGTTGAACCTTTAGTATAAATATTTACAGAAGTATGATTTTAGAAGCTATTATTAAAAAATTTTTATTATAAAGAGTGCATTCAGGTACTTCTAGTGATAAAATAGTTACCTTATATCTGTTTCTAAAATGCATTTTAAATCTAGCTGTCAAAGATTTTATTATATTGGAGTAGCACAGATAAATACAGAGATATATGGTGAAATGCTGACAGTGTGAATCAGACACTTTGGACCCTATAATGAAACAAAAATTTTGTTTTGAGGAAAAATGCATTACAATAGTTGCAAAACCAGAGTTATGTAGCCTTGTCATTGTTTCATTAAATTAAAGACATTTACTAGAAATCTTATTTTAATTGCTAAATGAGAGATTTTTTTTATTATTATCCTCTGTGGATAACTAAAATTCTAAAAAATTGGGTGACATTTTTGATGTGTAAAAGAAGTTAATGACAAGAACATAATTAATTAAAAATGCTGCTTAGTTGAATCATCTAAAATTTTAAAACTGGTAATACTGATCTGGATAAACAAACTGTGACTCTATGTGCCAGGGCACAGAGGGGGAACGTAGTTAGGATGTGGGATGTCTCTGTGGACTTAGGAGCCAGACCTGAGGGTAATGTAATCCTGCTTTGAACAGGATATTACCAGACAGGTTGCACAATGTCAGGTTGTTGTCTACGCCAGCCCGAGTCCTATTTTGGGCTTGTGTTCCTGCTAATTCACCATCATACACCTTATGCCGGACCACATATATCACTTGAATCTATCAAAATTCTGGAGTCAAAAGGCTCCATTATGGCAAGTAATGCAAGTTTGCTTAGTTGCATATGCTTGTAATTTCCTTTCAACCTGAAATTAAATATAACTTTCAAAGTTAGGGAGTTTCAGCTTACTTAATATCTATTGTTTAGGCTTCCTTACCTTACCTCTTTAAGATAATTAGTTAATTATGTGTGTGTGTGTGCACATGTGTGTGTATAGAATATATATTCATAAATACATGTACATTTTGTGGCATCCTTCTATTATTCTTGGCTAATTAGTTTTTGCTCATTTAGTTTGAGCTTGATAGAATTTTTCATAATTTTAATAGTATAAATATGCAGCACAAAATTTCTTGCTGCAAAACTACAATGAGAATGATCACATGTTAGTACATACAAGCAGAATTAAACACACCATCACACACACACACACACACCCTAGTATTCAGGAAACTGATAAGCTTTAAAAAACTTAGATGATATTGAATATCATTAAATAATTTTTATCAAAATGTAAAGTCAGTAACACTTTGGTAAAATGAGCAGAATGCATTATAACAACAACTCTTTATTATGTGGAAAAATATTCAATTTTAAAGGTTTAATTGGTTGACTTGTGATTTAATTACATGTCAACTTAGTCATTGACTACCTCCTTGAGATAATTTAATTCAAGAAATGTTTTAGTAAACTGATATAAATACCTTATAACAATATATAAGGTGTACATTACTGTAATCTACAACATTGGAGGTGGATTTTTATGAGGACAGTTTGTCAACAAAAGAAGAGCCAACTTATAGAAAAGGCTTATAAAATCTATTTGAGCCAAATTTTTCAGAAATTGCCAGATGCAAAATCTCAACAGATTGAGAAAATGCTACACATAAAGGCAGTTTTGCAGGTATTTTGTACATTAGAATCAAAGGGGAAAACATAACGAAGGTACATAATATCCATTGGTGGTAGATAAAGAAAGCAGAAAAAAGCATAGTAGGGAAACTTCTAGGATTGGACAAAAGGCAAAATGGAGAAACACATATTTCTGTTCCTCTTTTAAGCACAGGATAGCCAATAATTAACATTTACAGCCCTGGTCAGGTAGTTCAGTTGGTTGGAGTGTCATCCTGTACACCAAAATGTTGTGGGTTCACCTCCCTGTCAGGCTACATATGTAGGTTGCATATTCAACCCCTGGTCAGGGCACCTTAATAAGGAAACCAATTGATGTTTCTCTCTCATATCAATGTCTCTCTCTCTCTCTCTTTCTTTCCCTCTCTCTCTCACTCCCTTTCTCTCTTCTTCTCTCTCTAAAACCAATAAACATACTTTTGGGTTTGGGTTAAAAATTAATAATAATAATTAAAATCTGTGATAGAGATGCAGTGTGGGAAACAAGATAAAGAAGGGTTCTGTGGTGTCCTCCTCTGGTGGCCTTGTGCTCTTGTGCCAACAGTTATGCTTTGGGGGCAGGAAAGGAAAATTACTCTGACATTGCAAAGTTATGTTATCCTACTCGCAGAAGAACAATGGACAGAACACACTTAAGGTGAAGGTTGATCGTTGCTAAGGAAGCTGTCAGTCTGACACATGACTACCTGATCTGACCTGCCGAATTAGGAATCTGTAATTATACCATCCTGTGTGGTTACTTCTTGTCATTGATCATGTTAGGCCTGCCATATGACTCCTGTAAGCTTGTCAGATTTATTCTGTAATTTCTTTTTCATTTCATAGTTCAAAACATTGATCATCAAATCTAACATATTTTTTAAATTTACACCTCTTTAATAAAACTAAGAGTACCTCTTCATTAGTTTTCTCCTCCACACAATAACTAGCAGATAAAAATATTTCTGTAATGTGTTAATTTGAATTACTGATAGAAGAGGGAGGAAAACATTAATGTATTGAGTCTTACCTCCTTGAGTTATGAGAATAGGATTCCTTTGTTGCAATGAGACAAAAGGTAAAGGAATTTAATAAAATTTGTAAAACTTTAGTAACATATTCCTAAAGGGAGAGCGTTCATATGGAGCAAAATATAATGACTATAATAGAACTCAGGGGCATGTGTTATATGTGGAATAAGTACTGAGTTATAAGACAGAGCAGCAGCCAATTCAACAGTATTTCTCAAGGTTGTGGTCAGTAGTCAAAGCCAGTCCTTGCAACTGACTGGCTTGGTAACCCTACCCATTGACCTGCCAAGAGCAATCAAGGCTTATCTACAAAAGGAGGGTGTACTCGGCCCATAATAAAGGTGCACCACGAGTACCCAGCTTCGGTAATAGAAGAGGCTGTGCTACTGGACCTTGCAGAACACTTACTACATGAAGCCACACCGCCAAGACAGAGTCATAGCAGCTCTACCTAATACATAGAAACAAACACATGGAGGCTGCCAAAACAAGGAGACAAAGAAACATGGCCTAAATTAAAGAACAGATCAAAACTACAGAAAAAGGGCTAAACAAAATGGAAATAGACAATCTATCAGATGCAGAGTTCAAAACACTGGTTATAAGGATGCTCAAGGAACTTAGCTCAAGGATCTCAACAGTATAAAGAAGATCCAGTCAGAAACAAAAGATACATTAAGGGAAATAAAGAATAATTCACAGAGAATCAACAATAGAGCAGATTACGCCAAGAATCAAATCAATGATTTGGAACATAAAGAAGAAAAAAGAAAAACAGAACAACAGGAAGAAAAAAGAATCTAAAAAAAATGAGGATAGTGTAAGCAGCCTCTGATATAACTTCCAGCATTCCAATATTCGCATACTAGGGGTGCCAAAAAGACCAGAGAAAGAGCAGAAACTTGGAAATCTCTCTGAAAAAATAATGAAAGAAAACTTCCCTAATTTGGTGAAGGAAATAGGCATGCAAGTCCAGGAAGCACAGAGTCCCAAACAAGATGGATGCAAAGAGACTACTCTAAGACACATAATGGTTAAAACACCAAAGGTTAAAGAAAAAAAGAGACTCTCAAAAGAAGCAAGGAAAAAAGCAGTTAGTTACCTACTCAGGAGTTCCTATAAGACTAAGTTGATTTCTCAAAAGAAACTTTGCAGGCTAGAAGGGACTGGCAAGAAATATTCAAAGTCATGAAAAGCAGGGAAACCTACAACCAAGCTTGCTCTACCCAGCAAAGCTATCATTTAAAATCAAAGGGCAGACATAGAACTTCCCAGACAAGAAAAAGGTAAAGGAGTTAATCATCACCAAATCATTATTATATGAAGCATTAAATGGACTTAACTGAGAAAAAGAAATCAAAACTATGAACAATAAAATGACAATAAATTCATATCTATCAAAAATTTAATCTAAAAAACAAAATAAGCAAACAAGAACAGAGACCAAATCATGAATATGGAGAGCATTTTAATGGTTGCTTGATGGGAGGGGGGTGTAGGGAAATGGGTGAAAGGATGAGGGGATTAAGAAGAATAAATAGGTAGTTACAGAAGAGCCATGGGGTTTTAAAGGGCAGTGTAGAAAATGGAGTAGCCAAAGAACTTATAGGTATGACTCATTAACATGAACAATGGTGTGGGGATGGACTGAGGGAGTGGGGGGGGGGGGGGGGGTGTTGGTGCTGGGTGAAGGGGGAAATTTGGGACAACTGTAATTTCACAATCAATAAAATATAATTAAAAAGCAAAAGATAATGATTGTGAATATGCATGGTTTAATTTTGTTCATATTTTGAAGAGAATTTGAAAATTGAATTTATAGTGTGTGTGATTGTATTCCCAACTTCTTTTTATTTTATAACTCTGCTGAGCATTTTCCATCTTTGAGCTTTAGTTTAGGTTTGTTGCTTCTGCCTGGAATGCCTCTCCCCCAGCCCTTCCCAATGGCCAGCTTGTTCATTTTAGGATCAGCTCATTAGAAAATTCCTTCCTGGTGAGCTGGTATGAACAGACCGGTATAAATAAATTCATTCCATATCTGTATCTTTATTCTGATCATTTCCTTCATAGCACTATTTATTTGCTATCTCTCCTACTAAAAGTCAAGAGGGCAGCAATTCTTTGTCTAAAATAAGAATGTTATTCTTTTGTGGTACCCATGGAGTACCTACACCATGTTACAACAAGTCAATGAAATTAGTAACTCAGGAATTAGAATAGGCAACATACAATGACAGTTGCAACTGTATTTCTACTCACTTGAGGAAAGAGAAAAAACTTGATTTAGAATAAGGACAGCTGCATTTTGTTAGGTGAAAAGGGAGAGTTGTTTTATTGTTATATAGAAATTTAAATGTGCATAAAAGTTTCATCTAGAACCTGAAAAAGTAAACTGTGAACAATATCAATTTATTACTGTTACAGTTGGTATTTAGCCTATTATTGATGAGAAAGGGGAAGAAAAGGGAATTAAATATAGAGCTTAATAAACTGGGGAGCGTAAGCCTGTTTGTTTCACCAGGAAGCTACAGCTTCACACTCTAGGGGATTACAGCATTACTATGCCAAGGAGATTCACACTCTTCCCTTCTGCCCCCCGGGGACAGGATTTTTGGGGGTACCAAGGAAGGTGTTGGACTATTGAGGTCTGTCAGTCTAACTAGGGGTTGGACCTATCAAAAGCCCACAAAAACTTAGGAAGTTAGTTGACCATTTGGAAAAAACTGGTCTTCTCCTAACCTGAGATATATAATCCCAGGTGAACAAAGAAGTTCTTTTTCTCTCTCTCTCTTTCTCGCCTGATGACCCACACTTGCAAAATATGCATTAAAAATATGCTCATGTACTTACTTGTCCTCTCCATGGCCATGTGGCCCTAGCAGTTGCATGGTCCATGCTGCCTGCTCTTCACACATGGGCTCCAGTAGCCTGAATACTGCAGCACAGCAATATTACTGTGCTGCAATAATACTGCAGCTGGAAGCACATGCTAGGCTCATTTGGATGCTAGACTGGCTGTACTTTAATATGGAGCAGAAACTCTGGGCAGTGGCTTTATTCTGGCCCTACTGAAAACAAGAGTGAACCTTTTCTATGGAGAGATGGACATAGATGGGACATTGGGAAGTCAGGAGGGAAACCTCCTTAATTTTACACCATTCCCCCCATGAGTCTCAGGCGATTCTTTTTCTTGTGATACTGCAAGAGCTCCACTTCCACTTATAGCATGATCTCTTAGTTCTTTGTCTACCTGCCATTACATTATCTGTAATTGTGGAGCTGGACCCTGTTGAAATTCCTTCTGTACCACTGGCTCAGTGTTAAACTAGTTTAGCAGTGGGTGCTGGAGGGACACCAAAGGAGGATGGGATTCTTTTCTAGGTTCTTTTGTATGTCTTTTGGTGAACTTTTCCAGTATAAAATGGCCAATAGCATGTGACCCCATTTTATGGGCAATTTCCTCCAGAAATTCAGAGATATTTTTCTCACAAAGGTCAACAGCACAACACCTCCCTGTGGATTCTCTCAATAACCCCACAGGAAGCTAAGTTTTGAAGTATAACACCTCCTTCTTGGAGCTGTCTTACCTTGGTATCCCAGAGACTAAATCCTCAGTGAGTCCTCTTGGAGTTGTCCATCCACAAACTTCTTCACCATCCTGTGAACCAGTTGCACCTTTGCCAATGAGTTTTAGTTTTCATTCCTTTGGCTTCTTCTTTCAGATGTGTCAGTTCTATAGGTGGTTGCTATTTCCTATATTAACAAATTGGTGTTCCTCAAGAATCTCTTTACCTCTCCTAGCCAATTCCTTGCTATAACAATCTCATATTTAATAATTATTTTCATTAACGTTCACTCTGCAGTGTCCACCTCTTGACTGGACTCTTACTGAAAAGGGGGCATTGTGTAACACAATAGTATCTTTGGGGGAAAACCTTTAGGAAAAACAATAGCTTTTTTTAAGAGTTTAGGAGAATGAGTAGAAGAAATAAAAGATATCTAAGTGGGGGTTGGAGGAAGAAGATAAGGTTGGGTTGTGTGAAAATGGTTTCAGTAGTTTAGAGTCAGAATGAGGGGGGGGATTTTTGCTTAAATTTTGGCAAAATTATTTGAAATGAATATCATGAAATTAATCAGATACATGATTTTCCTAACAATAAATTCAGCAACAAGAGCTCATAAAATTAGAGCTGAGATTTCTTTTTTAAAGATTTCATGTATTTATTTTTAAAGAGAGGGGAAAAGAGAGAGAAATAAAGGGAGAGAATCATTGATGTGTGATGTGAGATGTGAAACGTTTGATGTGAGAAACATCAGTTGGTTACCTCTCACACGCACCTGGACTGGGGACTGAACTTGCAACTCAGGCATGTGAGATGGCCAGGAGTAGAACCAGCAGCGTTTCACTTGTGGGAAGATGCATAACGAACTGAGCCACACTGATCAGGGCTCATTTCTTGACATTGATGTGCCTGACAGCAGATCTCAAGGATAAATGTAGTGGGACCCAGTTGACCAAAGGAACGTCTCTTGATCCAAGGATGTCTGGCACACTATCAAATGAGGTCAAAATGATCTCATTATAGCCTGTCGAATTGTCAGATGATGGCCATTCTATTTATTATCCTATTTTATTTTATTTTATTTATTCATTTTAAATACAACTTAATATTTATTATTTTAAATAAAAAGACAAAGCTGAAATTATTACTTAATGTCGTAAGGGAACGCTGTGCTGGCCTGAAGCTTTCCTGTAGTAGAGAGCAGGGGTTTTAGCATGTGTGGGATTCTGGGACTGACAGGATTTCAAAGGCATAGAACAATTACTTAGATGAGACTGCTGTTGGCTGGTTGGCTTTAAGAATGCATTTATTAGAATAAATCTGCTTTTTATTTACTGACTTACAGAAAAAAAGGAGTTGTCATCAATTGGTCCATGTGTCATAGTAATTGATCTAAGTTGGTGCTAAATTAACTGCATTTAAAGCTAGTTCTAATGGCCAAATGTTACCATGGCTACATGACTACTAGGGCAATTAGTTCTTTTTGCCACCCCGAGTGGTGTGGAGATCTTCCTTCCTTCTTTTCTCCCTCTTTCCTTCTTCCTTCCTTTCTTCTTCCAAATCTCAATAGATTAAAATGTATTAATTCGTTTGAAAATAAAGCATAGTTGATCAAATGCTTGAATTATTTCCTTAATATGGTTACAGTTGTCTTATTTTAGTTTATATGGAACACATATGCAGCCCATAGAAAATAAAAAAGCTTAATTTGTATGTACTTTATGTTATAAGAAATATAAGGGTTATTTTTGAACAAAAGAATGGCAAAATGTTTATGGCATATTTAAAAAAATAAATTTTGTGTTCTAATTCCATTAATCAAAATATGAAAAATGAATTCAATCATGAAGCTCTTTTTTCTGGGTGAGACTTCTAGCAATTTAGTCCACAGTCTCCATGTGGGCAAATTAACAATATTTGTGAATGTTCTATAATGCACTGTGTCCTCCTATCCTCCTATTATCACGTATTCCCACCATCCAGGAAGCATAATATAGTGCTAGTGATTTAGAGAAAATTCTAGCTCACTTTGTAATCCGATGCCTGCTCTGCAACAGTCCAAAGAATAGGGAGTGGTTTAAATGTTGTCACAAAATATCTTCACCATTCTTGAGGATTAGAGAACTTTCCTCTCCATGAATACAACTCATTTAGCAATTGCATAAGTCATCCAAAGTAATTCAGAGCTTGAGAAGTTTGGGACATGATATCATTCTAAGGTTAAATAGTGTTTTTCCCATGCTGGTTAAAATTAGTACATCATTATAAATATACAGAATGGCCAAATGAAATTGACAATATTCTTATCTTCTTTTTTTTTGGAAAAGAAATAATCCCAATCTTATTTCTGGGGGTAGCAATCTTTTAGGTAAGTCTGACACAATCCTTTTTGGAAAAACAGTAGAATACTTCTAGTTATATATCTGTTTGTAATTGAGGAATTCTGATATATGGAGAGTCCTAATTCTAGCTAAATACCTTTACATTCAATAAAATTTCTATTTACCATTCCATGATGACCCCGTATATACAATTACATATATCTGATTGGGAGGCAACTTTTCAATTTCTGTTAATTCCTTTAAGACTCAGATATTTTGCTAGTTGTCAGAGAGGTAATATAAAATTATCCAAACTGACAATGAATATTTTTCATAACAATGTGAGTATGAGGGCTTAGAGACTAACATTTATTATGCAACGATTGCTGTATGCCAAGCATTATGCATTCACTATACAAATATGCACACAGAGGCACACACACAAACTCTAGAGTAAACACATGATAAATTTATTACAATATTGTGATGTAGGTATTCTGTCAAATTTATATGTGAGGGACCATCCTCAGAGTGCTTGAATAACTACCCTAACTACACATGCTAAGTAGAGAAATTTGTCAGCATTATTTTCATGTATAAATAACAACAGCCCTATGAGGTAGCTTTTATTGTTTTCCACTTCTTTGATAGATAAAGGAAAGGCCTTAAGAAAGTGATGGCAGAAACTCCATGAGAACCTAGCTGTTTAACTAGTTTTTAAAAGGACTCACCAACATGCATTGTCTGTTCATGCTTTCTTTGTTCCTTTGCACATAACAAGTCACAGGAATAATAGTTCAGTATTTGGTTTTTCTCTTTCTTGTAAAGTTGAAATTTTGATATATTCTTTCCATGCAATAAGAAGAAAATGTGCCATTTTTTTTACTTGGAATTTTTTATAGCTATATATTTGAAACTATTAATTATACAACATGCAATGTATATTGGTTTTTTAGTGCAATTTTTTCTATAGCTGTTCTTTGACCAAACTGTGGGTATTGTTAGGGTTAATTTATACTTGTCTAATTTTGTATGTATATGTAGTGTATTTGTAAATATGTGTGGTTTATGACAAGGTCATGAAGCTCAGTTTGGCTGAAATTTAATTCAAATTAAATTTAAATTTTATTTTTATTTTTTTGGGTACAGTGCTGATTAACTAGAATGCACTGATCATCCAAATAGAAAAAAGCCCAATCTGTACCAATGTATTTCTAAGTGTGTGGGTCTGAAAAGCATATTTGGCAGTAATTCTCTGATCACTATAATCTCCTTCTAAATATTTTCAGAATATAATTCAAAAATAGTTGCAAGAGACATTAACTAAGACTTTTCAAAATATTGATAGAGAAATAAAAATATTCTACTTTTCTGTGTTACATTGCACAGAATAAAAAATGTACAAAGAAAAACATTAAATATAAAGATCTAGAACTTCAAGATATTGTTTTTTATGTAAATTTCATAATTAACTGGGCTTTTTAAACTTGTACCACTTTGCTTCCTAAACTCATATTTGGCAAGTGCTCCTAAAGCACACCAGCCTCTGTCCACTTTATTCTGAGGTGAAATGATAGATCTCCTACAGCAAATGTTACCTGGCCGCACAGGAACAGTGTGCCATGTTTAAATCTCAGGTACCCAAATAGAGATGTATTTCTGTTTCAGTGGGAATACACCTTTCACCTTGTGTGTAGGTTATACAAAAAGAAAGCATCACAAGACAACTCAATGTCAAAATCGGTTTTCATTATGAGTTGAGAAAAATGCCAGGGAATCTATAGGTATATATCTATATATCTATTAATTATATATAATACATATCTATATATTATATCTGTATATCTATAGATATCTATTATATCTATAATGTATCTATAATATTATCTATATATCCAGGTATCTATAGATATCTATTATACCTATACTAGGTATATTAAGGTATACCTTATATTTTACCTTATATACCTATAAGATTAACTTACAAAAGAACTCTAATTAATAAAGATAAAATATCCAGTGAAGAGAATATTTACCTTCATCTGGCCAAGCTTAAGTAGTGTAAATTTATAATCATTTTGCAGTTGGTGATGCCCAGTAAGGTCTGCTATTATGCTAAGGTGTCCTCAATTCCAACAAAGCAGTTAGTGGAATTTGTCTGCTTTTTTATTTAGGCAAAATATTTTTATTAACATTCAAAAAAGACAATATCTTTTCACTGCACTACTAACATTTGTTGAATCTGACATCTTATTACAGTGACAAAAGTTTTTTTGGTAATAACACAAGTCCCAACCTAGATACATTAATATTTTAAAAAATATTAATAGATATTAATTATGGTGAGATATTTTTCTTTTCACATATTATTGTTTTCTTTTTTCTGGCTGAGAATCATAGTTACATTCTTCTATAAAATACCAGCATTATTATGGCTGTGAGAAGTAGGATATTTTTAAATTTACAAACGTATAAGAGGTAAACATTCTAATTCGCACTGAACTCTACAGCTATGGCCAATATAGGAGACCTTAGAGAAATTTTGAGCCTTACCTGGTCTGAATAATCCAAACCATAAGTCCACTATTTAATATAAGCTGGCAAGTAACTATAGATTGGGAATGAAAAATAGGCTAGCTATTGCTTGGAAAATAACTAAGCATGACTTGCAAAATGAGGCAAAGGAAAGCTAAAGGGTCTAAAGAAATGATGACAAGGTTATGATATTTCCCTTGTGAGGTTTCTTTACCTTACACACAAGTCACAAGTTTACCAGGAAAAATGAATCTCATTGACAATTGAGATATTTTATGACTCTGAAAACAGATCTAGTCTCTATTTTTATTCATAATTTTCTCTTCAAAGATATTACGCCATAAAATATTCCAATAGTATTAACTTCAGGAGACATCAGAAAAGAGTTTCCAAAACAGACAAAAAATATCTAAAATTTAAAAATATAAATTTATCTTGGCATCTGAGTGATATTACATTCTCTCCCTTTTCTCCTCCCGTCTCCTAATGCCTCCATCCCAAGGAAGGCTCTTGACTCTTGGGTCATTAACTTTATTCACACTTAATGATTTTGGGTTTCTCTGGAGGGTCAAATTTTTTCAGTAAATTTAAAATGAAGTGATTTGAAATCACTCATTTGATATGAAAATGTTTATTAAATAGAGAAGACTGACAGCTGGATTCATTAGTTGATGGCATTTCCTATGCTAACATAATGATCTGTATGCTACAGAGCTCAGTTTTGGCTGTAGCCAGGGAACAGTTTCATTCTTAGGATTCAGTCACTGTGTCTGGTGTCAGACCTATATATTTAAAAAGCAGAAAATTAAATTCATAAAGGGCAAAGATCCATGAAAAATATGCATTCTTAATTTTGCATGTAAAATATTCATATTTAATATTCAAACACTACAGTATTTAAAAATTGTCATAATGAATAATGCTTCCATTTCATATCCTGAGGCAACTCTTTTGTAACATGAAGTTAGTTTTTCTTTTTATTCTCATTCACTGCACAAGAATATGATCAAGGATGTTATGAAAACTGTTTCTTGACAGAGGTGAATGGTAAGAAATGATGGATTGAAGACATAAGTTATAAGTAATCGAAAGTCTCGGTGAAGAACTTCCTCTCTTGCTTAACATTATCTTCAGTGTTTTTCCAAATATGCAACATATTTTGAATCATAATTAAATGTAGAATTTATTTTCTTCACTTAAAGATCTATTCCTAGACTCTGTTTCTGAAATGAATTAGTTAATTTATTTTTAACATTACTAAAATAACTAGAGTTTAAAAGATGCATATTTTAAAAATTAAATGTAAATTCATATCTTGAGAGTCTGTTTTTAACTCAATGCCTCAGTAGGTGGGAAGCAGTACTGGAAATTGAGGAGGAAAATTTCAGTATGTGGCCTAGGATTCTTGAATACTAGGACATGAAATGATTGGATGGTCAACTTCATGAATCTAAAACAGTTGCTGATAAAATAAGATCTATAAAATTCATTTAAGGTAATGGATTCCAAGGACCTAGAAACACTCTTGAAGATAAAACAGTGAATTCTACCATGTCCATACCTTCTCCTATACTCTAAAACCTCTAAAGTCCCAAACAGAAGCTCTGAATAATGACCATAAGAAAAAAAATTTTGGATGGATACTAACTAACTAATAGATCAATGTTAGATAAAGAACCAACCTTTGAAAAATGATATGGAGAAGGGCAGCTCTGGAAATATTAAAACAGGGAGAAAGGAGAAGAAAGAAATGGCTTATATATACAAATAAGCATAGACATATGAAACAAAGAAAAATACTTAAAGCTACACAAGTCCTCCAATCAGCAGTAGGTCAAATAGTTACATAATGTCTGTCCGGAAAGTGTCCAAACATTGTTAACATAATGACAACAGTTTGTGCAAAACTGATGTAACTTGGCAGCCAAGGAGAGTAGATTGGAATATGCATGCGTGAACAATGACAACCTCACTGTGCTAGTCAGTGGGGGTGGGAGACACTGTTGCGTGAGCATGTGTATGATGTAGTCATCACATTCAAAATGACTGAGCCAGTAGAACAACAAATCTGCATCAAATTTTGCATTAAGTTTGAACATTCCTTCACAGAAACTATTCAGATGAATCTAGCGGCCACAGCTATGGGCAACTGGTAATTGGCAGTTCACATGACAGCAATAATATACCCACTCATGCATCACATCTTGTTCAGAGTTTTTTGCAAAACACAAATCACCCAGGTGACTCAACCCACCTACAGCCCAGACTTGGTGCCCTGAGACTTCAGGCCATCAATGAGACTCAAGAAAATATGACAAGGCAGCTGACGGCAACTGGGAGAACTGCGTGAGGTCCCAAGATGACTACTTTGAAAGGGACTGAGGTTTCATTGATCTGTGTACAATGTTTCTTGTATCTTCTTCAATAAATGTCTCTATTTTTCATATTACATGGCTGATACTGTCTGGACAGACCTTGTACTTGTTGTCTATGGTTTCCTTCTTCTACTACCCATTTCGTATTTACCTTGTTCTCAACAAGAACTTCTGCCAGTCCTAATTCTTTTCCTGATGGAATGGCCCATACCTTCAATCCTGAATGGTTCGTGACTTCAATCACTTTGCTTTGTTTTAGTCGTTAAAGTTCTACAATAACACTTTTTATTAAGCACAGAAATACTCAGGGGTGTCTCAGAGAATATCCTGGGTTCTAGGAACTATTTCTCGTAAAATCTCATGATGAAGGACTGACCCCAGAACTATATTGCTGGGTCTCACACTAGTTTTTAAATTCTTCAACCCAGATGGAATCAATGCCATTTCTGCTCATAACTGGCCAGAACTAATTACATTACCCTGCCTAACAGTAAGATAATAAGGAATTACAATTATTTTATGTAATTAGAAGAATAAGAAAATTAGGTAGGGGTAAACCCTACAAGTATTTACCAGAATAGTCAAAATGAATTTTGATCATAAGCACAATGAAATTGTCTGTATTCATTATCTTGGCTCTTTTCAAACACAACTACTTATTTCCCCATGAATTTTATATGTGTATATATTCTGGGGGGCACATATTAACATATATTATAGTTCATTTTAATTTTTTAAAATTGCTTTCACTTATAATTGGAATTTTTGTAATTTTATGAGTATTATTTTCTAAAATAATGTTTTAAAACAAATAGCAACTCTACCCATGAAGGTATTTTATTAAATTAAAAGTGGCAAATAATGAATAAATGCCCAGTAGTTTTATTCATAAACTTACAAATGAGAAAGTAATAACTTTCCCTTGGCAGACATAATATAAAATGAACAGTATGGAAGGGAATCAGGAAACCTCATTTCATTCATCTCTTGTCTTTGCCACCATCTGCATAAAATTAGGCAAGTTATTTTTACACATTCTGCATTTCGGTTTGGTGGAGAAAATGCTATTTGAAGAGTTTGCAGACCTCTTAAAACCCAATTATGAATCCTCGACAGGATTATCTTTGGTTAACAATGCCAGTGCCTGGAATAAATAACATTTCAATTATTTTCATGATCTATTACTGAATGTTATGAAGCCTAAGTGCAGTGGCACAATCAAACAGGATGGTTTTATTTTTTCTCACATAAGAATTCTGAAGGTAAGTAATTTAGTATTTGATATATTAGTTTGATAACACCATAAATAAACATAAGTAAGACTCAGACCTATAAAAATTTCCCCTATCACTTCACTACCTTAATCAGCAGCTCTTTTCTTTCTGTTTCTTATTGTTTTAATTATATCTGCATTAGAAACAAAAAGAATGTAAGAAAGATAAGAGAATAAGATTTTTTTAAAAGTGCCTGTTAAGCCTATTTATTTTTATTAATGAAACAATTGTTTTCCTGGAAGTTTTACAGCCTTCTACTAACAGATCACAGCATGGAATATGGAACATAATGCCAACAACTGCAAGGTATTGACTGAAACATAATTTATATTCAGTTAGGAAGTAAGAAAAGAAGAATGGGTATTGATTAGTCAACTAGCAGTGTCTGCGACATAATTATTTAAGGTCAGTTTTTGAATTTCTATTCAAGAAATTTAATTTATCTTTTTTTTATTAAAATGGCATCAAATTGTAAATATAATGACTATATTTGTCCACTTGAAATTAATATAGGCTAAAACATAAATAACCTTTCATGAATGCCAAAAGTATTTCTTTTGCATCTGGTAGGCCCAGATAATATTTTATGCCATAAAAACATGTTGATAACCAAGTCAGACATAGCATTACTTTCATTCAGAATATGTTCTTACTTCTGATACACAGTTAACCAACCTCTTTCAATGGGGTCTCACAAAAATATCTTAAAATTCCATGACATAAATAGTACATAGTGTATAAACTTTTTTCCTATGAATCTCTATGGTATTAGTTATGTACCATCTCTGAGAAAATGATAGATTAATAACTTAAATAATTTCTTTGTTTACATAAATAACTGCAGCTGAGAAGCTGATAACTAAATAAATTGATGTTTAAAACAATGTCAGAGAATGATAACTGTTATAAAAGAAAAGACAAGATGCTGTGTTTAACAAGCAATTGGTCAAAGAGGTAGGAAAAAACTGCCAAACAAAATTTTTGTATGTTCTTGAAATAGGGTGGTATTAATCTGACGTACGTTGATTTTCATTAAGATGTTAATTGTAAACCTCAAGGCAACTCCTATGATAATGAAAATATAATAAAAGGTAACAAGAAAATTAAAATGGCACACTAGAATTTCTATATTTCACACTATGAAAAGCCAGTAATGAAAGAATTGAGGGGAAAAATGAGGACATACAGGAAATTACACTAAACACAAAGTGATTAAGCATTCCACTAAAAGGCAAAGAAAGATTGGTAGAAATGATCAACAACAACAAAACAAAATGACATAATCCAACTGCACATTGTCTATAAGAAATATAGTTTATACATAAAAATATTAAAAGGTTGAAAGTGGAAGAATGAATAAAGACATGCCATGCCAAAGAGAACTGGAGCATAGATGCTAATATCAGAAAAAGTAAACATTCACAAAAGTGTTATTAGCAACAAAGATGTGCGTTTTACAATGCCGTCAACCAATGGTCAGCGCGAATTCAGCACCAAGAAGAATCCCCAATTTGGGATGGGGTGAAGAGGGAAACTTTAAAATCAACAGCTCAAGGGTACTAGAGCGTAGCTGTGGAACAGCTAGACAATGGAAAAGCTAGATGGTGCTGGTACGCAGCTTTGAACAACATGGCCATGAGGCTGCCCTGCAGCCAGGCCCCTCTTCAGCTTGGCAGCTCTGTTTTGTAATGGTCTGCTTGGCTCTGCTTTTCACCTCTGCACCACACCTCTACACCGGTCTGCTCCACTCTTCTCTGAGGAGGCATCTTGTGTTTCGGCTCCATCTAGAGAGATGCAGCCTTCTGTCTCAGGTGCAGAAGTGCAGTCCTGAGCCACAAGGGAATTGGCTAATATAAGCAAAAGTTCCCATGCCTGGTCCCTGATTGGTCACAATAAAACTGCTTTTTTTAATAAGAGCTGCAAAGCTCCAACTGGATGGTGAAAACCTCAGTCCTATTGGTTGAAATAAGACTTCAGGGAACCTTAATAGGTACTGGCTTAGGTATCAGAAACTGTGCAAGCAGGCAGCTAGGGCAGAGACAGGCAGTGTATTGCAGAGGCTACTTTGTACATCTGTGAAGTGCAGTTTGTAGGAGAGCCTGTCCCCATCCCTGCTTCCCCTGTGGGCAGACATAACTGCTAGGCTTCTGCCTCTCCCCCCACCTAATTTTAGCCCAGTTAAGCCCACCAGGAGACCTTCTCTGTAGGTGTCTTTTTTTTTCTTCTTCAGGGTTCACAATACTAAAAGAATAATATGTCAAAAAGATGTAATTATAAGCATAAAGGCACCTAGCAAGAGATATTAAAAAAATGAGGCAAATACTGACAAAATTTAAGGGTGAAACAAAGTTTAATAATCAAAGTTGAAAATTCAATAACCTGCATTCACTCATGGGTAGAATAGCTATCCATAAGGTAACAAAGAGCAAAACAATGAGACTTAACAAATATATACAAAACACACAATCCATAACAGCAAAAAATGTTCTTTGCAAGTGTGCAGGCAATATTTTCTAGGACAGTCCATATACAACAGTAAATTGAAAATGATTAAAATCATCCAAAGTACTCATATGGTCTATGACTAAAATATAATTAAATGCGATAACAACACAGGAAGGAATTTGAAAATTCTAAAATTTGGAAAAATTAAATAGCACATTCCTAAATAATGATTAAGTTAAAACAATCAGAATAAAAAGGAAAAAATACATTGAGATGAATGAAAATGAAAACACAGTATATCAAAATTAATGCCATACAGTTAAGTGTGCTTAGATAGAAATTCACATCTATGACACAAACTTTTAAGAAGATAATCTCAATTTATAAATTCAAATTTTCACCTACAAAATTAAAGGAGAAAAACACAGAATAAACAAAAGAAGCAAAAAATTACTATCAGAGTGAAAAATGAATGAAATATGAAAACAATAAAAAAGTCAATAAAACCAAAAGATTGTTTATTTTTTAAAAGATTTTCTTTATTATTTTTAGAGAGGAGGAGGGAGGGAGAAAGAGAGGAAAACATCAATGTGTGTTTGTCTCTTGAGCACCTTCTACTGGGGGCCTGGCCCACAACCGAGGCATGTGCCCTGGCTAGGAATCAAACCAGCAACCCTTTGGTTCACAGTCTGGCGCTCAATCCACTGAGCCACCCCAGCCAGGGCTCAAAAGGTTGTTTCTTAAAATAAGCAACAAAATCACTAAATCTTTATGTCGAATGATCCAAAAAATAGAGAAGATTCAAATATTTAAATTAGAAATAAGAGAAGAGATGTCACTAAAAAGTTTATAGAAATTTGTTAAAGTGTTATGAACAAATATTATGTTATACATTCCAAAACATTAGAAAAATTGATTAAATAGAAAAGTTTATAAAAATACACAAATACCAAAACTGACTCAGGAAGAAATAAAAAATTTAAAAAGATCTATAACACATACAAGTGTTAAATTAGTAGTTAAACAGTTTCTCACAAAGAAAAATTCAGACCAAGATGACTCACTGTTAAATTCTATTAAACATATAAAGAAGAATTAACATAAATCATCATGAACTCTTTCAAAAGTATATTAAAGGATGGAACACCTCTCTTCTTATTCTGTGAGGATAGCATTACCGATATCAAAATAAAAAAAATCACAAGAAAAAAATATAGATCCATAACCCTTAGGAATACTTACTCAAAATACTCATTAAACACTAGCAAATTGAATCTAGCAACATGTTAAAAGAATTACATACCACAGCAAACAGGGATTTATATAGAAATCCAAGTTCATATATCTGGAATTGAATCTATGTAATTACTATACAGTGTTAATAGAACAAAGAACAAAAAATGTACTAGCACATTTATAGACACAAAAAAGCATTAAAGTTCATTAGTTTTAATCATGAAATATAACACATTTTAAATAAAGAAAACACATTTTTACAAAAAATTTATTGTTAAAATTAAAAATATGATAATAATGATGTATACTCTTTTAAAATCCTCACCTGAGCACATTCTCTTTTTCATTGATTTTAGAGAAAGAAGAAGAGAGAGAAAGAGAGAGAGGAACATCGATATGAGAGAGAAACATCTATCAGTTGCCTTCCATATACAACCAGACAGCACCCTGACGGGGGATGAAACCTGCAACCTGGGTATATACCCTGACTGGTAATCAAACCAGTGACCTTTTGGTAGGATGACACTCCAACCAATTGAGCCACATGGCCAGGGCTGTATACTTTTTTTGTAATATAAAGGTACAAATAAGAAACATGGAATTTTTGAGAGCATATTATTTCACGTAATTGGGATAAAAATTAGTGTTCTCTGGCCTCAAAATCAATTGCCAAATTTCACCTGTTAGTGTTTGTACTGACCTGGAATGAGATTTTTACATTTCATCTTTAATATGCCCTTTCACACAAATACCGTTATTAGTCCATGAGCACAAGATTTTAATGGAGTATATTCACTCTTTGGAAAGCACATAATGAATGCTATTAGTATACTCTTGATATTTAACTCAAAGCATGTCATTGCATTGCAGGTTTACTTCCAAAAGTTAAGTGGAAGCTCAATTCCTCAGTTTTATTGTTTTTGAAATATGATTATGTCTTTAGCACTTGCATTGATATATGAATGTTAGATCTGTAGTTTGAATTCATGAGATATAACCATTGTGTAACTTGGTAAGGGAGTTTTAGATCACTCTCCCTCTTTTAACATTGGCAGTCATATATATAGAAAGCATGTTAACATTACTTACTATCCAAACATTAGACATTATGGCAAAGCTGCCTTCATGGGCATGCATCCTATGCATTTCCATATGATTCCACATTTAGTGTCCAGCAGTTGGCTTATTGGGCTGCTGTCATAACCTTGAAATTTTAATATTTTTTGAACTTGAGATAAATGCATTCTGAGTGGTCAGTGTTTCTTGCCATCCCATTGTATATAGTTTTTGTGATTCCTAGCAATTCAGGATTCATGACTCAGAAAAAGTATAAAATAAGCATGTTATATCTATGACCAAATCACAGCCCATAAAAGTCATACTTGCTGTTCCAACCAGAACCTGCTTTGAGGCCATGGCATTCTGAGATACATGAATGAGCAAGGAGCCCTTATTATAGCCTTCTTGCTCATGTCATTTCCTTGTACTAGCCATTGGCTTATGCTTAAAAATTATGACAGTGAAAGAAAAGGAAAGGTAAATTGAAGGTAGAGAGTGTTAGAATGTGAGTATATTAAGTAGTGTGATAATGCAGTTGAGATAATTTTGGCAAGAATAAAATATATATATATGCACATATGAACTATCAAATATGAATTATGTAATTTTGGTAAATCTGCATATGAATTACAGTGCTTTTATATTTGCATTTTAAACTGGTATTGCACCATAGAAAGATAAATGAAAAAATTGTTTGTAATATGCAAGGCAGAGTGATTGGAGTGCCTTATATCACCTCTTTTTAAACTCAGCTCTGGCAGTGGTATTAAAGCAGTCATAGGTAATACCTCAGTGGATGAGTACAGCTGTGTTCCAGCAAAACTTCATTTATGATCACTGAAATTTTATTTTCAGTTGTAATACAACATGACTCTCTGTTGATTTTCCAACATTTAAAAATGCAAAAACTATTCTCGACTTGTGGGCCATACAAAAACAGGTGGCAGGTTGAATTTGAACAAAAGGCTGTATTTTGGCAATCCTTGATCTAGAGAGAAAGAATTAAAAGAGAAGGTTGTTGCTCATGAAACCCCAGCATATTCTAAATGAGTAATATTTTAGAGAAAGAGAAGATGCTTTAGGAAATGAAGAAATAATGAGCAGCCAGAGAGGTAGAAAGAAATCCAGGACAGTGTAGTGACTTCATGAGGTGCAGGTAAGTTTTTGGAGAAGTTTTGGTGTTTGTATTATTATTTCTTTCAATATTGGCATGCTACCTGTAAGTTGTATTTAATCGAAAAACAATAAAAAATCTTTATATACATACCTCTAAAGTTATTCATTTAGGAAAGAAAACTTCTCTAATCCCAGAACTTGAATTTGAGCTCGTAGGCATCATATTTATTGTCTCTGCCAGTGCACAATAAAAAGTCCTATGTGTTTTCAGTTTCTTTGCTATCATTTCAATAACTTCTGTCATTAAAGCTGTAATAAAGAGCTAACAGCTTTTAAACCTCCTCCTTTCTTTTTTCTTTATGCCCCATTTCTGGTAAAGTTGATAAGAAAGCCTGAGTGTTCCCTTTTTTGGTGTCAGAGGAGGATTCAAACCTTGCTGGTAAGAACCTTCACCCTGCTTCACTACTAACCATTGTAAGACTCCAACCCCATCAATCCCCTTTCTCCAGCCATTTAGTACACATTAAGAGGCTTACCTTGCTCTCTCCCAGAGTCTTCTCTCAGAAAAATGATAAATCTCATAACCTCTTAGTGTGTATGGGTGTCATCACTGTCAACATAAAATCATATTTTAGGTGGTGGGTTCCATCCTGCTCCTCCAGAGTGCTGTGAGCAGGATTCGTAGTCATCATCCTGAAACACAGAGGGTCTTTCTGCTCTTGCTTTGATTTGCTAATTCATTGCACCACCCTCTGGCAGTGATAATAGCATTAGATCTTGAATCTGCTAGTTCCTCAGTATTGTTCTTTTACTAGACTGATGTGGCTATTATTGGCATGGAACTGGAGTACAAATTGTCAACTGAAAACAGGAAACTTCCTGAGGATTTCACTGGAATTGTATTGAATTTATAAAGCAATGTTAATTAATATACTGTTTATAGGTCTTTCTGGACTCTCTGTGTTCAGAAAACACAGTATGTTTTCTGAATACGTATGTGGCTTGCTCTTGCTGGGGGGACAGCTTTCTTCAACTTCCACATAGAAATGAAATTAGAAACCAGATTAAAGTTTCTGAGAAAGGAAACATTGGTGTAGCAAATCATTCACAAAATGGGTTCTTGAAGCTTAACCAGCCTAATTAAGGATGAGATCACAAAGATTTGGGGCCACATTCCTTCACACTGCATTCTTACATAAGATAAAACCTTTCTGTGTAATGTTTCTTCAATATGCTAAATAGCTTAAGATTTAATATTTGAAGTCCTGGACACTTAGAGGTGGTTATAAAAGGGTCAAATAAAGCCACAAGAGATACAGAATTTAAAAAAGTTATTATTCATAAATGTCATGTGATTCTACAAAATAATTTTGTATTTTGGATTCTGTCAGTGTTAAATGCCTTTACAAATTAAGAAATATAGTTAACATAGATAAATATCTTAAGAAAATATATTTATCTATCTTAAAAACAAAGAATTATAAATCTGATCAAATGATGTAGCAGTATAGTGAGCTGTATGTTTTCAGATGGCCATTTATTGACAAAGTATTTAGGGTCAGTTCTGTGTCAGCCCAGTCCCATTCTAAGTGTGTCAGCTCATGGATGGTGACTATTATGAAGGACTTAGTGTGACCGTCTAAGTGGTCAGAAGCTTTGACCTAGATATCTATAGCTCGAGTTCCCAATTCAGCCAGAATCTCTGACTCACAAGCTCAGTTAACCAAGAAGCTAGCTGTCAACTGTGCCTCAAGAATTTTTAAATATTGAATATAGTGTTTAAGAAAATAAAAGTCACAATATTAAATCTTGGTATTTAGAAATCTGCAAATTTTTTATTTTGTGTAATTAAAAATTTTAACAGAAATTAGCTTACTAGAAAAAGAAATTAGATTTTAAATCAAATTTAGAATATATACTTCAAAACTTAACTAAACCTTGTGATTTTCAGTTGAAATCTTGCAAAGATTATATTCAATTAACCATTTAATAGCGTAATGACTGACATTTAAGATAATTTTTACCAAATATAGTTTGACTGATTTCTGCTACTTGTTTAAATACTAAGGAAATTTTCTCAGAAAATCGATGTACTTAAAGAGAAATTAAATATATTTTATAAATGCAATTAAAATGGAAATCAAGTTTACAAATAAAGACCCAAATTAATACACATGTAAAAATTGCTAGATTTAGACTTAGAATAATATTTATAAACTGAACCTACATGTTTAAAGAACTGAGTGCTTAAAGTCGTGACTTTAGTAAATTGAATATTAATTTTTACAAAACAAAGCAAACATGTAAGTTATCTTTGATTTATTGAAAAGTACTTTGAAAGCATAAAACATTTAATTCTGATAGTTTTTGTTTCTACCAGGGAAACAATTAACCATGGTTGTCTTCTTATACTGCTTCAATTATAGGAGAACTGATTTTCCTCAATTTACCAGATGCTTCATTTCATATATCAGTGAGAGTTCTCATTGCTAATGTTAAATAATACATTAGCATTCTGGTTTCACACATTAGTTTAATTGCCTCCATTAACAGCATTTGATCAACAGGAAAGCAGCTACTCATACTTTCCTGAACAACTCCCTTCCAGAGCCTAGGACCCTGATGTCTCTTTCATTTCCCACAACACAGTGGGTGGCACTGATGCGGCCTCCTGGAGGAATAGTCTGTTGGCCATCACGAGACAAACGTATGCCTTTATGATTCCCCTACTAATTCATTTTGAAATTATACAGAGGGCACTTATGCCATTTCCTATCTATATTTCAACTTACACTCTCTAAAGACTATATAATACATTGTGAAGAACTGCTTATTTCCTTTTTAAATAAAACCTTTCACTTGTACATCTTTGTGGTCTGACTGGAGCAGTGTTAGAATCTGTGTGTTGGTTGAGGAGCAGGCACACAACTCTGCCAAAATGTCTTTTGGGAATTCAAGACATCTAACCAATGCCGAAATCATTCACAAAAGCAGTAACCATTTAGCTAAGTGAGAAAGAAAACCATGCTTCCCCACTAGAAAGTCAAAAAGAAGATAACAAAATTAAGGAACAAAAAAAGTCACAAAGCTAAACTGTAATAGAAAACTGCCTTTTTTGTACATGAGGGGGACAAAATAAAGGGCAGGAATAACTCATCAGGCAAGAATGGTGTTCCCCACTACCATTTTGTCAGTCTGTCATCAAAAGGAAGTCAGTAGAATTGAAACCTTCAAATCCTCTGAATTTAGCACATCATCCCTCAAAGCTGCATCTCTAAAACACCAGCCAGCTATTGAAGTCAAGGTTCTCCATTGTTACTAACACTTGGTGGTAACGCAGCAGAAAGGTTATTTTTGTTCATGTAATATATTTTGCAATGCAGCTCTAATGTCAAAAAAATGCATTCTGAATAGTCCTCTATAATTAATAAATCATACATACATATAATTATATATCTAACAATAATTGTCCTGTTTTTTTCTAAGCTAATGGAAGGGTGGAAAAAGGGATCCTGCTGTATACTTGTAACCTATTTATAGTAAATACACCAATGTATACTTCCATAGAAAATAAAAAGGGCTTTTATACTTTGTTTTGAATTGTTCAATACTTAAAGTTAGTGGATATTATCTTATGTGTCAGGGGATGATTAATATTCTGATTAACTTCACAGTAATTCTATACTATATGCTTTTCAAATGTTAATAGCTTATATGGATGGCCAAAGGTCTTTTTTTTTTTTAATAGTAGCAATGAGCATCGTTTAACAAAGTGATATTTCCTGAATTTCACCACTGGATATGATCAGTAGCTATCCGAGGCACATCATTCCTGATGCCCCAGCTGCCGTGCCAACATAATTAAACATTCTTTGAAGGCCTTCAGTTACAGCCCAATTACAGCTGTGTAAAGGGAGCTCTTTATACAGATCAACAAAGGGAGGGTGGAAAGAAGCACAGGTCCGTAGGAGAGTGCCCACCTGAAGGGATACGAGGCTTGAACTTCAGGAGTAGTCACCATCAATGAGCCAGTCAAGGGAAGTTAGGGACAGAATTTAAAGTGGGTCCTCCAGAATGTGGAGGATTTTTGACAACAGGAATAGGAAGAGGGAACTTCTGGTGATGGATTTCTTTAGTTAAGTTCAAGGAATTTGCAACACTGAGACCTCTTTCTATAACAGCTCCTTTCCAATTTGACTGTTGGGCATGCCCTGTAAATGGTAAGAATAGGAAAAGCATGCATTTTAAAGGGCTTAAATGTCAGAATGTAAAAAATAGAATATATTTCAGTAGGAAATTTTGGTGTGGGAGTGTTTCCTACAACGTGTCACCAGAAAAGCTCCAGAGTTACAGCTTTGCTTATGAAGATGAAAGTGATAGCAAAGCTGAGGACCACTGGGTTACAGACTCCATTGGTTAGGGAAGCCAGTTAGAAGGCAATTCAGTTAAAGTTAAATAAATCTTAATTAAAATTAACATTCTATTTTCTAATCAGTCATTTGATTATTCAGCTGCCTAACCAATGTTTCAGTTTTGTTTTTTGAACAGGATGGTATGTGAGCCTCTTGACTTTTGAATGTGGCTAAGCAGCTGGTTCCTCATTTGTATTAGTTGTGCACAAACTTAAGCTTTTAAATGTGGCACTTCATTTGTCCTTAGACTGGATAGTAAACACTGATAAGTTACTACCACCTGTCAATGGTAAGGAATTTTACATCTAATTATGTAGTTTGGTCTTTTGTTATGTTTTGTGTTGCTTTCCTGATAACATATTGCTTATTAGCTCCTTCCAATTCTCAGTTATTCAGTATTATAGTCAATCATTCAAACAAAAATGAAATTCTCCTCAAGCTTCTGAACAATTCTTGATGTTCCACTTACAATTTTTAGGCTTAAAAACATAAACAAAGTTCCACACACATATTGTGGGACTTCTAAAATTGAGGATGTTGGTGGTTTGAGAAGTAGAGTTTAGAAAGTCGAATCAGGGTAATAATACTTTTTTCCTGATAGGATATAAATAAAAATGTTGTTTACCCATTTCCTCACAGATAAATTATGATAAAAGCTGAAAGCATATTTCAAGTCTAAGACTGTAATTTCTGAGATACAGTCACAATTTATTAGTCTGATAATTTTTAATGACCACAAAGATAATCACTTTCAAAAGCTAATCAAACATGTATAGCAAAGTACAATTTGTATGTTGCCGCAAGCTGAGGCAAGTGTTCAAATTCTGACCTGGTTTCACCCAAATCTGAGGTCAATTAACTGATATATGACTTTCTTATAAAAACTTTGGAAATTAAACAGAAATGTCAAATATAAAGTTGCACATACAAGTCTGAAAGTCTGGGTATGGGTCTTGCTGAATATAAATATTTAGGAATCAGCATGTAAATGCTACCACTTAATGCTATGGTGATGAATGAAATCACCGGGGAGTAAATATAGAAAATGAAGATAAAATTTTTAATTGTTTCTTTTGATAAAGTCTGTCAATGTATATATGTAAGAAATTACTTAAGGTAATGACAAGGGGAAATGTAAAACATAACTCAACCTTTTATTGAGATTAAATCATCATTTTCTTCATAATCTATTTCTCATGAGGGTGAGTGTATCATGTCCTCCCATTTTGAGAAAGATATTGAATTTAATATCTTACATTAAGATATTAAACATGATTACACATGTTAAGATACATACCTAGGCCCAGTACATGATAAATACTCAAAAATGTTGATTTCTTAAAAAAACAAGTTGTACTTTCATAAAATAAGAAATATTAAGGTGTTTAGATTTCAGAAAATTTTTATATTTATTTGTGTCATTTTATGTAAGCATTAAAGGATGAATGGCCTTCCCAGGTAAAGATATTTAATCTTTTCCTAATTTTTAAATAAATTAATTAACAGTAGTATAGTTAACAGTAAAATAGTCTGGAAGATTAAAAGAAGAGAGATCTCACATTTTTACACTATTTTATAATATTTCCTGTGCATATCTTTGATTAATATAGATTAAAGAAAAACACAGCATGGAATTAACTAACTAAATATGATCACCATTGTCTTCACTGCACTCGTCATATAGTTCAAAGAATTTTCCAGAATGCACCAAAAAATAAGAGATACTGTCAAATATGACCTGGTCAGCAACACATTGATTTAGGACTTGAAAAGGAAAACTTTGTAAACACTGGAAGATCCTCTGTCTGTATGCAGTGACAGATGGTGATGACAAGGATATTGGCAACTATGTATTTGGCCTTACATAATTTCAAGCTAATGGGACAATAAAAACTAAATAATTAAAAAATATATTATTGGTTATCACAGTAGCTGTTTCTGTCTATTTTGTTGGAAGCCACTTTTAAAATTGTCATTTAAACAACAAAAGATGGATCATGAATGGATACATTTGAGGAAATCAAAACCCTAACTGAAAATAATATAAATTTATTATTATAACTAGAACCATAGTAGGCACATAAACAAGTACACAAAATTACATGATAGTGAAAAATAAATAGTCCTGCAGCTTTGAAATATAATTGGTATTCAGTAATGATTTTTAATACGTATCAAAACCTATAAGAGTGCATGGAATAAAGTAGGTACTAAGAATATTAGTTGAATGTATGGAAGAGCATATTAAAAGCATTTTAGAAACTTTTATAATGGTAGTACTATTGAGAAACCAGAAATTCTGTTTATAGTCTTGATCTTTTGTCCAGATATGTTTCAGGAGCTTGAGAACACAACATGTGTACATTTAAAACACTTTTCAGTTTTCACATAAAATAATGTTAACAAAAACACTCAATGTCAAAAGTCCAAATATTTTTTAATTATTGATTTGTAGTTTGAGGTTTTTTTAATTAAATGATGAAATTAAATCTTCTTTAAATTCCTATAAATATGAAAGAACTGTTTGTTCTTCTTAGGTGGTAAATTATATAACCCTCACTTCATTATTCTTACCTTTATCTTGTGCTGCCAATTTAAAAAATTAAATAAACACAAGGTGTGGAATCCACCATATCTGCAATCCAATAGACACTCAGTCATTTTCTAGCCGAGTATTGATGAATGAAGAACTTCCACTCTCTTTCCCACAGTTTTATCTTATATGGAGAATTCATATTCACACCTATTGACCTCATAGGGTTGCCAAGAAGAATAAAGATTGCATCTGACACTGGGTGGGGCTCCACAACTCAGCAGTTACTACTGGCGATGAAAAAACAAACATTTCTGCACAAGCCTTTGTAGGATAGCTGTCAAGTATAGAAATACTTGTAAACATTGTGAAAACCTAGGATGTGTGAAATCTACATCTATATCATCTATATCTCTACACACACATGTGAACTCAAGTCTAAACTGCATGATTAAAAATAATGGAGTTAATTCTACCAGAACACTGTAAAACAGCAAAATCCAGCCAAAGAGAACTTTTCCTAAGGAGTACCAATAAGCTTTTTAGATATGTTAAAGTGCCTACTATCCTACCAAGAGATAATGGAAAGACAAAATAGCTACTGATTATCTGAGAAATGAAAGTGAAGTAAAATTATTTGTAGAGTGCTTGTAGATGCTTATTAATTTTCTAAGATGAAAGATATTCTTCTGAGAGTGTGAGATGGACTTTCCGAGGGAATTGCATTAGCTTCTAGTGCTGTGTAACAAATTACCACAAACTAAACACTTTTAAAAGCCACATATATTATCCCCTCGTTCCTGTAGATTAGGAGCCTGGCACGTTACAAGCTGGCCCTATGTTCAAGGTTTCACAAAGTTGAAATCAAGGTGTCAGGTGACTGTGTCTTCATTTAGAGGTTCAATGGGAAAGAATTTATTTCCAAGATCCCTCTGCTTGTTGCATAATTGATTTCTTTGTGCTTGTAGGACCAAGGTCCAATTTTCTTGTTAGCTATTGGCCAGGATTGCCTTTAGTTCCTCAGGCCACTCCATACACCCTGTCATACATCATTTTTCTGACTTCACCCATAGCCCAATTAGCTTCTAAGCATTCACCCAATGAAGTCAGCCCCCCCGGGATAAGCTCCCTTTTGGTAAACATAAAGTTAACTGGTTAGTAACCTGATCATTGGAGTGATGTCCCATCATGTACACAGTTCTGCTCACACTCAAGAAGTTATGATATGGAGTTTATACCATGGAATCGTGAGGAAAATTTTAGAATTCTGCCTATCATAGTAAAGAAGAAATAAGGAGAGCCTTCATGGAAATACGAAGTCCTAGGCATCAAAAACACTTCTTTCATATCTTCATGCATTACTTGAATATCCAGACACACAGAGAAAAGATAAGACATCTGAAAGAACATAACATCTAAAAAAAGTGTATACTTTGCTGATTATTTTACGTGTGTGTAAACCACTATACTATGCCAAAAGGATATTCTCTTTCCACCTCCAAATGTGGATTTCTGCACTCTGAATGTTTGTTTTCCCCCAAAACTCATATGTTGAGATCTTGACTTCCAAAGATAATAGCATTAAAAAATGGGACCTTTGGAAGGTGCTTAAGTCAGGAAGACAGAAACTATTACTGGGACTAGTGCTCCAGAGTGACTTCTAGCCCTCTTCTACTGTGTGAGGATACACTAAAAGTCTGCACCCTAGAAGAGAGCCCTCACCCAACCTTGCTGGCACCCTGATCTTGGACTTCCAGCCCTCAGAACTGTTACAAATAAGTGTGTTGTTTTTAAACTACCCCATCTGTGGTATTTTGTTATAGTCGCGCAAATGGATTAAGACAAGGATTATTTCTGAGCATTTAATAATCAAGAGTGATATGTTGATATCATATTTTTTGGTGATAAAACAATGGAATACTGCTCAGCCATAAAAAGGAGAAAATTTTACCCTTTGTAACAGTATGGATAGATCTGGAGACCATTATGCTACGTGAAATAAGCCAGTCAGAGAAAACCAAATACCATATGATTTCACACATATGTTGAATCTAATGAACAAACTGAACTAATAAGCAAAATAGAGATAAACACATAGAAAGCAGGATGGCAGCTAAGAGGGGAGAAAGGTAGGGGATGGAGCAATTGAGCAAAAAGAAAAAAGGACTCTTGGACATGGACAACAGTGTGGTGATTGTGGAGTGGGGAGAAAGGAGGATATAAGAGGACTAAATAGTAGTGGAAAAAATACAATAAAAATAAATTGAAAAAGACATATTCAAAAAATATTATCTGGATAGTTTACCTTCTGATCTATCAATAATTTTATAAATGATTTAAAAATGGAATCTATTCACAAGTAAGTGAATTACATCAGAAACTATGTTTGTATTTTCATTTAAAGTTTTGATAACAACATAAAAAACATGAAATTAAATTGATGACTGTAAAACTTGCTTCCCAGTGTCCACTTTTGAGAACGCAGTTGCAATCACATGACAGCACTAGATAGTAGATGATACAGCAATTTCAAAATTGTGTTATATTATATAATACTGAATGTGATTTTATTTTATGATCTCTTCATTGCTCGTAAGCCATGTGTAAACCTTAATTAAACTGATGAAATGGTCAAATTCTTGTTCCTAAAGTGTTTCTTTTTTCTTTTCTTCCATTTCTCTTTTTTTGCCTCAGAGTGAAAGAGCCATCAAATCAAGATTTTGGAAGTCAGTCTGGAGAGTAGGGAGTAGTATGGAGCCCCAAATCTCACAGGTCTTTATCTTACTGATCATTCTGTCCCTTATTAGGTAAACAGCTTCCCACAGATTTCTCCTGGTTTCTCAGCCTCTGTTTCCTCATCATTCAATCAGGAACCTTAGAGTGTTCGCCTCATGGCCTTTTACTCAAATAAAGCTAATAAGACATAGCAAATATCCACTCAATGTCAGCTATAATTGTTATTACTGTAATTACAAAGAAAAAGTTTGTTTGAAGTATATTGTAAATATTTTAATAAATTGACTTGTAATTAGAATGAAATATAAACTATAAATCAAAAAGTAAAAAAATCTTCATTTCAAATATTATGATAGGGAGCACAAAAAACACTATAGCTATTTAACTAAAAACTCTGAAAAAATGAACCAGGCTTATTTATAGAGATCAGAACTGTGGAATTTTCATTTTAAAGTAACGATACACTCACTTAAAGCTCTGCCTCTCAGAACTACCTTTGTTAGAGAATTTGTAACAGAAGTTTAAAGTCATGCTGGCCTCACAAGCCCTACCTTTCCTATATAAATGATGTAGCCAGTTGAATTATTTCCAATAAAGATGGCCTGCTGCTGGTTCACAGAACAACTTTGAATGAGAAATACTAATTACATACCACATTTTTCATTCATGGTTGTCTTCGTCCTTTTCAGTCAACAGCTTCCCTTTTTGAAATGTTCAGAGAGATTTTTTTCCTGAATCTTTTAGAAATACTTTGAAAAGTTTACTTGGATAAATGTGATACTCTGTTCTGTTCAATTTAGACAATAGAGTTGGTTTTTGATTGTTTACTCTGCTCTCTGAATATCTTGTTTCTGTCTTGTTTTATGGCCTGATCTATATCTTCGTGCAGTGGGGTAAAGTCACATAGACTAAACTTTGACCAAAAGTGGACATCTCCATGCTTTTACATTCATTCTATCAAGAAAACTGCTCCTTTTCTTCATTAATACTGTTGATCCTTGGGTGCATTTAATTTCATATACTGTTTTCTTTTTTATTGAATTCATTGAGGTGGCATTGCTTAATAAAATTATACAAATTTCAGATGTACAATTGTATTATGCAGCATCTGTGTATTGTATTGTGTGTTCACCACCCCAAGTCAAATCTCCTTCCATCACCATTTATCCCCCTTATACCCTCCTCTACCTTCCCCCACCTCCCTTTCCTTCTGGTAATCACCATACATTGTCTGTGCCTATGAGGAGTTTCTTTTGTTTGTTTTATTTTGTTTTTACTTTATCCTTTAATTTTCAGCCAACCCCATAATACCCTCTCCGTTCTGACAGTTGTCAGTCTGTTCTCTGAGTCTGTTTCTATTTTACTTGTTTGTTCATTTTGTTCATTAAATTCCATATATGAGTGATCCTATGGTACTTATCTTTCTCAGATGTGCTTACTTCACTTAGTATAATGCTCTCCAGATCTGTCCATGCTGTCACAAAGGGTAAGATTTCCTTCTTTTTTACAGCTGAGCAGTAGTCCATTATGTAAATGTACAGTTTTTTTAATCCACTTGTCCACTGATGGCCATTTGGACTGCTTCCAAATCTCTGCTATTGTACATCATACTGCAATGTACAAAGGGGTGCATATGTTCATTTGAATCAGTTTTTTGGTTTCTTCAGATACATTCCCCTAAGTGGAATCAGTGGGTCATAAAGCAGTTCCGTTTTCAATTTTTCAAGGTACTGTATTTCTGCTGTGTGTAATGCACACTTTTTTGCCCAAAATTTTTGAAGGAAAAATAAGGATGCACATTATACATGGGTAGTACTAATTCTGTAACTATATAAATGTTTTTTCTTTTATTTATGCTTATGCATTAAAGTTATAACTCCAGAAGGCAATAATGATATCTATATATAAAATATATCCATGAATATGATAATCAGTTTTGTTGAACTTATGATGAACTTGCAACAAAAACAGTTTCAGTCAACGATTCAACAAAATAAAACAAAGAGTAACTATTGTTATCCACAGAGTAAGATGAATGATACCAACGGCCATCCACTTGATAAGATAGGTGATGCTGATTGTTATCCACTTGGTAAGACAGATGATGTCAACTTTATTACCATAGCGTGAACAGCACAGTAGTTCTCTTCCTACACTTTAGATGGAAGAAATTATTGGAAAATCCCTTGGAAAATGTGGAAATGGTGTTCTTACATGGCAAGCTTTAAGCTAAAAGTTATTAAATATGCTACAAACATGGCAACAGAGCTGCTGAGAGACACTTTAGACTTCCTCCCACAGAGAGTGTCAGCAGATTGTGGAGGCATCAGGAAGAAAAGCTTCTTCAGATGCCAAGACAGAAGAAGGCAATACGAAGGAAACCTCCAAAGAGGCCACAGGTGGAGCAGGAGGCGAAGACCTGGATTCCGGGGCAGCGTCAAGCTGGGATCTCTGTTCCAACCAAGATGATACAAGAGGAAGGTAAAAGAGAAAAAAACATTGGTACTTTCTGAGGGACACTTAAATGGTGCTTTAACTTTATGAAGAGAGAAGGTTTGAACATGAGGACATGAACAAAACTTGCCTCAAAACTTCCAGCAGCCTATGAGAATCAAGTTTTAGAATTTCATTCTTATGTTACAACCTTCAAAAGACTTGCAACTTTGAGCTGTCCCAAATAGCCAGAATGGAAGAGGCCCCACTCACATTTGACGTGCCATCCAACAGAATTGTGGACGTCAAAGGAGCAAAGACCGTGGCTGTTAAGACTAGTGGTCATGAGAAAACACATTTGACTGTTGTTCTAGCCTGTTATACAGATGGGACAAAGCTACCACCTATGATAATTAAAAAAAAAAATTCCAAAAGAAACATTCCAAGTGGAGTATTGTCCATGTGCATGAAAAAGGATGGATGAATGAAGATGGCATAAAAATCTATTTTAACAAAGTCTGGTCACAAAAGCCTGGAGGACTACTTAAAAAACGCAGCTTTACTTGTTTTTGATCATTTCAAAGTCCATGTTAGACAAGGTGCAAAAGCAATTGAAGCAGACTTGTAAACCTAAATTGCTGTGATACCTGGTGGGTGAACCAGCCAACTGCATCTTCTTGATGTGTCAGTAAACAAGCCCTTTAAGGGCCTAATGAAGAAAGAGTGGATGCAGTCAGCTGGTAATGATTTAACACCTACAGGCAGTATCAAGAAATCATCCATCACCCAGGTTTGTGATTGGATTCTGAAATTATGGAACAGTGTCAACAAAGAGGTGGTTGTGAAATCATTTAAAAAATGTGGCATCAGTTCCATCCATGCTCTCGCAAAGGGGACACTTTCCTTCTTTATTTCTCCTGCCTAGTATTCCATTGTGTAAATGTACTACAGTTTTTTGATCCACTCACTTACTGATGGGACACTTAGGCTGTTTTCAACACTTGCCTATTGTAAATTGTGCTGTTACAAACATTGAGGTACATAGGTTCTTTTGAATTGGTGTATCAGGATTCTTTGCATATAATCCCAACAGTGAAATTATTAGATCCAAAGGCAGTTCCATTTTTGGTTTTCTGAGGAAATTCCATACTGTTTTCCACAGTGGCTGCACCAGGCTGCATTCCCACCAACAGTGCACCAGGGTTTTCTTTTCTCTACAACCTCACCAGCACTTGTTGTTTGTTGATTTGTTTGTAATGGTCATTCTGACTGATGTGAAGTAGTATCTCATTGTGGTCTTAATTTACATCTCTCTGATGGCTAGTGATGCTGAGCATCCTTTCACATGTCTCTGAGCCCTGTGTATGTCTTCCCTGGAGAAGTGTCTGTTCAGGTCCTTTGCCCATTTGTTAATTGGATTGTTTGAAAATAGAGAGTATTATAATAAGTGAATATACGAAGCAGTGAAAGACAAACACCACACAGTCTCACCTGTAAGTGGAAGCTAATCAACAAAACAAACAAATGAGCAAAATAGAACCAGAGACATGGAAATAAAGAACAAAATGACAATAACCAGAGGGGAGGGGAAAGGGGGAATCACAGGGGAAAGTAGCAGAATGGCCAAGGCCAGGAAGATGTGTAAAGGACCCATTGACATGAGCATTGGGTGGGGATTGACCGTGGGAGTCAGGGCAGAGAGGCAGGGGAAAACAATAGGGGAAAAATTGAAACATATGTAACTGAACAACAGTAAAAGACATTTTTTTAAAAAATGTGACATCAGCAATGCTATGGATGGAGCTGAGGATGATGAAATTTACTGGGATAAGGAAAGTGACTCTTCAGAAGATACTGGTAATGTAATGATACTCCTGATATTGACAGTGACAAAGACTTCTTGGCCTTCTATGATGCATAAATATGGTAAATTTGTTACTGGTACATAACATTTCTTGTACCTTGTATCTGTTCTTGTGTTTTGTAATTATTTGTTACATAAAATTTCTTGTACCATAATATGTTCAAAAATAAATGCTAAAACTCCTTTATAATACAAAAACCAAATATCTAAATATAAATAAATAATTGAATTAAAAATTAAAATGAAAGATTTTTTCCTAAAAGTTTGGGCCAAAAATGTAGATGCGCATTATACATGGCATTATACATGGTAACATTATACTGTTTCCATAGTGACTGCACCAGTCTGCACTCCCGCCAATAGTCTGCGAATGATTAGTGACATTGAGCATCTTTTCTTATGTCATTGGCCATCTGTATGTTCTCTTTTCTAGACGTGTCTATTCAGGTCCTTCATCAATGTTTTGATTGGATTGTTTGTTTTTTTGGTGTTGAATTTTACAAATTCTTTATAAATTGTGGATATTAACCCTTTATGAGATGTACATTGGTGAATGTATTTTCCCTTTCAGTGAGTTATGTTTTCACCTTATTGATTTTTTTATTTGCTGTGCAAAAACTTTTTATCTGGATACATTTTAATAAGTAACACTTACTTTTAACTTCATATGAGTGAAGTGAATGCACAATGGATAGCAAAGTATGGAGAACAAAAGATTTTAGCAGCAGCAAGGACTTAGTCACTGTAGAAAAGAAAATGAATTGCTTTGTAGATCTAGGATTGAAAGCTTGCAAGTTAGATACAGGAAAAGAAAAAAAATTAGAATGATTGGATATGAGAGTTTGGGTGAAATTGTGGGACCCTAGTATGGCCATGATTGGCTATATATTCACCCAGAATAGTTATTTTTCAACAGATGTGCCATTATAATTTTTTAAAGATTTTATTTATTTATTTTTAGAAAGGAGAAAGAGAGGGAGAGGAACATCCATGTGTGGTTGCCTGTTGCGCATCCCCTGCTGGGTACCTGGCCCCCAACCCAGGTGTGTGCCCTAGACTGGGAATCAAGCCTGCCACTCTTTGGTTTGCAGGTTGGCACTCAATTCCCTTAGCCATAACAGCCAGGGTTCATTATAATTTTTAAAACATGAAGTAACTGATTATTTACTCAGGAGCACTGACCTCTTGCTCTTAGGTTATCAAATAAAAAAAATAACAATAGCCAACACAACAACAGCCATTTGGTGTGAATGCCCTGTCTTGAACCATTTATATATAGGTTATGTAATAGAGTTGCATCTTATTGATCACATTGCATAATAAATTTGCTTCTAATTGATTAATTCTTGGCAACAGAAATACTTATATACAAGTATAGGCGCCTGATTTTTTATAAAGGTAACTTTGGAGCAAAAAGGGTAGGTAACAGCTATTATTTTTTATAAATCAAACAAAATTATACCTGTTTTTTTGTCAGAATGGCATAAAATATGTTTTTTTTTTTTTTGGTGTACCACAAAATTTTACTAATTGATTTACATGTGCCATGAGATTAAAAAAAAAGTTAAAAATCACAGACCTGAAACAATCTCTTCTTCCTGGTTGTACTTTTGGGTGACATCTCCCAACATCTCTTTCAGATAAGTGTGCCCATGTGTTTGACACCTAGACAATGATTGTGTCTCAGTGATGTGCAGCAGTTCTTCCAGGATTTTCCCATGATACTTTCACCAGTGAATCTTAGTTTCTTTTCTTTCTTTCTCTCTTTCTTTCTTTCTTTCTTTCTTTCTTTCTTTCTTTCTTTCTTTCTTTCTTTCTTTCTTTCTTTCTTTCTTTCTTTCTTTCTTTTTTTTTTCTTTCCTTTCCCTTTCTTTCTTTCCTTCCTCCCTCCCTTCCTTCCTCCCTTCCTTCCTTCTTTCTTTCTTTTCTTTCTTTCTTTCTTTCATACCTAGCTTAATTGGGAAAACATAAAAGTGGATTCCCTGGGTTTTCTTTTTCCCTCTTATATTCCAGAGTGAGCCTGGGAGAATTTGGCAGCCCTGACACACGAAAAAGAGCCTGCAAGGAAAAGCCCCACTCCCACACCATAACCCTCCCTAACCAAAGGACTAGGAAATGAGCAGCTTTGTGAAACAGAAAACTTTTAGATCAAAACCACTTGGTGCTCTAGCAACAACAAAGAACTGTGGCTGAACTTTCACTTCTTCCTGCAAAGGTGAAATACAGAGTTAAGATTTCAAACTTTGGCTCTAGCAAGGCACTCCAACCCTCTTGGCAAGGTGGTATCAAAGAAAGCTAAGTAAAGGACAGTGTTCTTATTTCCACTGTGTGACAATGAGCACATTTCCACTTCTGCCAAGATGTCTGTGGATGCCATATGCTGTGGCACTAATGAGACTGTCTTATTCTTCGCAGTAAGTTGGTATCTTGGGGAGCCAGAATGCCCACTTACACACTCTTGCTCCCTGAGTGTCAAAAGATGATATCTAAGGAATCTCTCTTTTCTTAAGACTTTTTTTGCAAATTATATTTTATTGATTATGCTATTACAGTTGTCCCAATTTCCCCCTTCCTCCGCTTGACCCAGCACCTCCTACTCCCTCAGGCAATCACCCCACCATTGTTCATGTCCATGGGTCATGCATACAAGTTCTTTGACTACTCCAATTTCCTACACTGTATTTCACACCCCCATGGCTATTCTGTAACTACCTATTTGTACTTCCTAATCCTCTCACGCCTTTTCTTATGACTATTTATTTATTTACTTAAATTCATAAAATTTAAAAATTTAAATGAATTATTTTTCATTACCATTTATCTTCCTTATACCTTTTTCCACCTCCATGTCCATGATTCCTTTTTTTTTTTGGCTTGATCCTTCACCCCTAACCTCCACTCCCCCAGAACTGTCAGCCTGCTTTCTATGAGTCTGTCTTTATTTTGCCCATTAGTTCAGTTCATCTCCACACAGAAATAACAAGGCATTGCTCTCCACTTTCTTTACTGAAATGTCAACAGGAGCCAACTACAACATGATATTTAAACAATATCCAGGGTCTCATAATATGTAAAAAATCCAGTTTTTTATTTCTAACAAAATAGAAAACTTTGTTATCAAAATTTATCATACTATAAGTTACAAAAATCTCAACTTGAATGAGCAAAGATAATTAATAGGCATTAACACTTAGATGACAGAGATCTTGAAATTATCTGAGAATAATTTTAAAACAGCCATTATAACATATATTTCAACAAAAATTAATATGCTTGAAACAAATTAAAAGAGTTAGATATCACTAAATAAATAAAAAGTCTAAGCAAAGTGATAGAAGATATGAAGAAAAACCAGTGGAAATTTTAGAACTAAAAAAACAACAAAAAATGAATTAGGAGGAAAAAATTGTAATAAATGGGTACAAAAAAATAGAAGAAAAAGAGAAAAGTTTTCAAGTGAGTTTGGAGACAGAACAATATAAACTACTCAATCTGAATGACAAAAAGATATATATTTAAAATAATGAACAAAACCCTACAGACATAGGGGACTTAACAGTAGGGATAAAGATTATTTCAAAGAGATGGCTAAACTTTCCTAAATCTGCTCTACAATAAAATTACATATTTAACTAGCTAAGTAAATCCAAAGACTATGAGAGTATATATAAAAAATAAAACAAACAAACATAAAAGCACTACACCAAGTCAATCAACTCAAACGGAAAACTAAAGACTCAGAAAAAATCTTCAGATCAGTGAGAAAAATGGCACCTTTTCTCAAGGGGAAAATAATTAGAAGAGCAGCATATCTGAAAACATGAAAATAAAAAGGAAAAGACACAATGTTTTTTAAAGGATGGAGAAAAATAACCTGAAACCCCAAATCATACATTCAAAAAAATATCCTTCAGGAATAAACTAAAAATCAAAACTTTCTCATATCAAGAAATGCCAAAGAAATTTTTTTACACATAGACCTACCCTAAAAGAATGGGTAGAAAATTGTCTAAACAAAAAGGGAATGATACAAGAAGAAATTTTAGAATGTCAGTGCATAGAATAAGAGAAAGAATAAAGATATAGGCACTACAATGTATTTTTTTCTCCTCATGCTACATGATTAAATGTGACATTGATTTTAACAGCAAAATATTGGAGAAATCTAAATGTTTGTCTAGAAAAATGATTAAATAATTATATTTATCCAAACAATAGATTATATTATAGAATATATTAGAGCTATCAAAAACAATGTATAGGTTAAAAAATAATATTAATGATTTTCAAGAAACATTGCAAAGAATAAACATGAAAAAAAATGTGACCACCCAATTCTAAAGTCTAACAAGGATGGCATGGGCTACAAAAAGCACATAGGTCTATGGCATTTATTCCATTAACTGCTTGTTTGTGAACCTTGTTCCAAGCATTTTCCTTGGCCTAGATGATGGACATCTTAATTACACTTAAACCAATTGTTTTTAACCTCTCTCTCTTTCCTTTTTTTTTTTTTTTTTTTTTTGCATCTTTGGAACTCTCATAAAATTTATGTGTTCTCCCTTTCTTGAAAAAACATACAACTAAAAATTTTGGCCATATAATGAATATCATATATGGCAACCCAATGGAATTCAGAATGTTCGGAAACACCAGACACTGAAATATCTAAATTATCTTCCTAAAATTAATAATCCAAATCATCACATGAAATTTTTTTCTAAAGATAATAATTTTATTAAGCCAATATCCCCATAGTATCACTTTAAGCTTTGTAGTTCATGGTAGACAGAATAAAGGTCCCCAAGATGATCACATTTTAATTCCTGAAAATTATGAATATATTACATTCCATGGCAAAAGGGACTTTGTAAATAAGATTAAATTAAAGGCATTATTAGCATGAGGAATTATTATGAATTATTATGTAGGCCTAGTGAAATCACAAATGTTCTTACAACAGAAAGAAGGTGGCACAAGAGTGAGAGAAAGACTTGTGCTTATGAATAGAGAAGTCAGAGTAATATAACCATTGAATGTAGGCAGCCTCCAGAAGAAAGAAAAAAAAAACAGTGCAGTTCTGCTGACATCTTGAGTTTCTTCCCATAATACTCATTTTGGAGATCCATCCTCCAGAACTATAAAACATTAAATTTGCGGATTTTCTTTAAGCTATGAAGTTTGTGGTAGTTTGTTAAAGCATCAATAGGAAATAAATGCAAAGCGCAAAGAAGAAATACTTGACAAGTCATACAAAGTGTTTGGTGATAAGCCTCATTACTTGCCTCCCATCCCATTGACTGTCACGTCTCTTTTGCTCATATCAAGCTACACCAGTGCTTTCAGGTGCTTCAATATCCCTTTTCTTCTTTTTGCCAGTGCTTTCCTCAAACTGCTGTAACTACATAAAATGCTTACCTCATTCGACTCTTTACCAACTGATGCTTCAATACTCAATTTAGATACCATATAACTCATTTAAAAGTTTTATTCACATCCCTTCTCTCCCTTTCCATCCTTTGTTCTGTCCAGATTCATCCCAGTGCTTACATATTTGTATTGTCAAAATCCATTAATTTCTAATTTATAATTCAAGTTCAGAGATCACTTTCAAATATTTTAAAATACGAGCTGTATGATATTTAGTTTAATTGCCTTAATACTAGATAATTATTTAATTACCTTAGTAACTTTATCCTGAGTATATCAAACAATATAGGAACCAAGGTAAATGATTAAAGAACATGAATAGGGGACTCATGGGCACAGACAATGGGAATGGGGATTGACTGTGGGAGCGCAGAGGTGGGGATGGGGTTGGTGTGAGCAATGGGGGAAAAGGTGGGACAACTGTAATGGAACAATAATAAGTTAAAAAAATAAAATTAAAAAATAAATATATTTTGAATAGATAAACGAGAATGGTAATAAAAGGCCTTGTAAATAAATACCAATGAATAAGGCTTACCAATGATTTCAGGGCACAATTATAAAGAAAAATAAAATGGCCCCGGTGAGTGAGGCTCAGTGAATTAAGTGATGGCCTGCGACCCAGAGGGTCACTGGTTCAATTGCCAGTCAGGGCACATGGCTGGGTTGAGGGCTAGGTCCCCAATAGGGGGCTCTCGAGAAGCAACCACACCTTGATATTTCTCTCCCTCTCTTTCTCCCTTCTTCCCCTCTCTCTAAAAATAAATAAATAAAATCTTAAAAATAAAAAGAAGTCCCCAGGTAAACAAATTTTCTCTTAGTAAAGTTCTAAATCGTATTATCACTTTCAGTTTGCACTATCTAGTCAATGAATAACTGGGTGAAACAAAGCAAACAAAAATCCCTGTAGTAATATTTCAGAAGATATTTTGCACATTTAAGTACATTCTGGTTATAAAAAACACATTTACACAATAGAATACTACGCAGCAGAAAGAAAGAAGTCACTCCTACCTTTTGCAACAGCATGGATGAAACTTGAGAATATTATGCTTAATGAAATAAGGCAGGCAGTGAAAGACAAATAAATACCATATGATCTTACTTATAAGAAGGATCTAATGAACAATATAAATTAATGAGCAAAATAGAACTAGAGACATGGAAACATGGAACAGACTGACAGCAACTAAAGGGGAGGAAGGAGAGGGACAACAGAGGACAGAAAGGGAAGGGACTAGTCAAAGAACATGTATGAATGACCCATGGACATGGACAACAGTGTGGTGATTAACTGTGGGAGCAGCGGCGGGTAGGAGGGTGGGCTTGGCAGAGGAGGGCAAAGGGGGAAAAATTGGGACAACTGTAATAGAAAAACAATAATTTTTTTTTTAATTTTATAAAGTGGGTACAGTTACTCAAGTAGCAGAAAGTCAGTTGCCTTACTGCTTGAAAAGTTATAGGTTATATAATAATCATTTTTCCATATTAACAAAAAAAGAAATATGTCATTTTCACAAGCTTTTATTACTAATACTGATAACTCTCTAATTATGTGCTAACCTGTGCTCAGCCTGGGCAAGAGGGATACAGTGGTGAATGCCACGGGATTCTGCCATAGTCACGAGGTAACTGCTATAGGAAGATACAGGCAAAATGTGCTGTGCTCAGGGGGGACAAAGCAAAAAGTCAGCTACAGATTGGGAGTTTTTATCTTTTCTTTTTTGTGGTGGCAGGGGTGTTTAATAGAGGGGGTACTATTTTTTATGGATCTTAAAGGAAGAGGTGTTGCATAGACCCGGAAAAGAGCAAAGAGGAGTTTGAGGAGCAGGAGCAGTCCTCAATACTGAATTATTTTCTGTAATCTCGCCAAGCCAAATATTTGATAAGATAATAACGCTAATTTGTTTTTGTAGAAAGAAACTCAACCAATTTTTTCAAATATTTCTATGATGATTCTTTGGATGCTTTTCTTTTTTGAAAGTTCAGCTATCAAATTGTCTTTTAAATTGTACTTTACTTTTCTTCTGCCCTAGTGAAAGTTTGTTCTCCCTATTAGATATCCATCTCTGCCCAATAGCAGCATGATGTGTTTGGGAATGGTGATCAGACCACTTTGGCAGAAGCAAAGTATGGGGAGAGAGCAAGAACACAACAATATTTGACATTGGATAGTTTCATAGGGGACATATTGTGAGAAGCAGTTACCATTTAATGAGGAAGAGATTACAGAAGATGAAAAACCATGTTTTGGGTGGAAGATACTAAATTTGGAACTGAAAATGTTAAGAGGTGACTATCATAATGTCCCAAAGAAAAATAATAAGAAATCATGAATTGGACATATGTGTGTGCCATATTTATGAATGAAGTCCAAATTTCCCTTCATCAAACACAAAAACCAAAAATGGAGAATGAAAAATTAAACCCAGAGAAGCCTTGCTATGACTCTTCATTTTAATCATACTTCAAAGACTAGTGATGTAGAAATTCAAGATAATTGGAAGGAGTAAATGGAGGACTTCTACACTTAGAAGGTGCATGGTCCAGTGATATTTTAAAAAAATAACTTAGTTAGGAAAATGAAATAAATCTATGGATTCTAACAAGATTCTCTTAGCAAAGGCCATGGTTTGCTATTCTAGAGGCAGAAGCCAGCCCAGATGTACTGGGCGAGAATCTCATAATTATGAGCAGGAGTTGGTAATTACCTTTTTCTCTTGTGTGGTGAGGAAGAATAAATAAATAGCCAAGTCAAAGCAGATGCTCAGACAGGGCTCCTGATTATGAAGGAGAGTCCTAATTTGTATTTAAAAATACAGGGAATTATTATTTTCCCTAAAATATTGAATATTTTGTAAAATAATTTCTTCAGGTCTGAAGCAGTTGTGTAGGTTCATTTAAAACTTAGAGCAACAGATATTTATTAAACAACTACCAGGTATAGATGTGTATTTAGGCTTAGAGTTAATATGATCAAGTCTATGTCTTCAAGGTCACAGTCCATTTTGACATAATTATCCAGAGGAAGCTGATGTATAATTTACAGTGCTTATTTAATTTAGATTTCTCTTTTTACACTTCACACTGGAGGAGTTTAGGCTACAGGTTTTAGCTACCAGAAAAACTTGAGGCCTTTGCCATGTGGTGATTTAAAATGACATCTGATCTGAGACCTGAATGAGATGGAGCCAGTTCTATGACAACATTGAGGAAGTAGCATAATCAAAACCATCTAGCTACAAACAAGGTGGGCCTTTTGGAAGAAAAGAAATTAGGTCAGTGTGGCTGATGTGAGTAAGAAATAGGTATCTTGCAGAAGCCAAGTTAATACACACTGCAGGTCAGAGATGTGGCTAATGTAGTAAATTGTTTGCAAAAATGGAAAAGGTCATCTCCCTTTCAGTACCCAGTCCTCTTTGTGCTGTTCCAGCACCTCTTACCATGAGGTGGAATCCAGTCCTCAACCCTTCAGTCTGGTCTGTCTTTGGCCAAAGAATACACAGGATGCGCTGTTGTACCTCAAAACCTAAGATTCAAAAAGCTTTGCACAGTTCTACTCTCCCTCATTAAAGATTACCTCTATGGAAACAAACTGAGCTGCCACACTAGGGAAGCCATTTTCAACCTTACTCATCTCATGCCACATATAAAAGAAATAATTACTAAAGTTCTACGGCACACTAAAAATATACTATATTTTTTGCCAATGTTACAAAAACAATATCTATAATTTTGATTTATTCACACTGGATGGCTATAGTCTAAGGGAAAAAAAGTCAGTGCCCCTGCTTAAAAGTCAGGTATTGCATGTTTTAAAAATTCTTGCAGCACACCAGTATGCCCCAGCACGCCAGGCGAAAACCGCTATGCTAGAGGATGAAAGCACACGTGGGAAATCGAGGCACTTCAATTAAGAGTTAACTAGTCCCCAGTTGACTTGGCAGTTTCCCACAGATGCAGGAGTGAGCCCAGCCCAGATCATTCGAACTTCATCTCTGAGCCCAGCCCAACTTTTCAAACAACAAAAGTGTGAACCCAAAAATGTGGTTTTCAGCTGCTGAGTTCTGGGGTAATTTGTCATGGATTTGTTGTGGAACAAAACTAGCTGACTGAGATAGGAATCAGATTATATTGAACATTGTAGGCCTTGCTAAATAGTTTAGATATCTGTACACTTACAATGAAAAGACATTGGGGTGTTAGAAATTAGTTTTAATAAGAACATTCTAGGTTGAGAAAGATCAAGAGTGGAAACACTAAACATTATTGAGGAGAAAACTGCAGTGAACAAGTAATAATCGCGTTATTTAGAGTGGTACAGTGGAAATAGGGTAAAAGGATAGATTTACGTATATTTAGAAAGTATAGCAGTCAAAACTTAATGATGATATATAATTAATAAAAAATCAAAATCAATGATTCTTTAAAAAAATTAATAGTACAGTTTATAAGTTCCTGAGAATAATAATGTATTCTCTGAATAAAAAGAAAAAGACCTTACCATAATAAAACCATAATATTCTAGGTATTAACCACATATTCACAAAAATAACCATGAAATTGTTATTATTATAACGCTTTTAGAGGGAAATTGCACATACTGGTGTAGATGTTTTATACCAAAGTCCACATAGCTCAACACCGTGCTATAAGGAATTAGGTTGCAAACTACAGATTAGATATCAAACTGAAATTATTTTTTATTACTTGTGTCCAGAAATATTTTAGAAAATAAAATATATAAGAACAATAGTAAATATCAGGTTACATGACATACATTAATAATACTTACAATCTTATAAATACATGTTTTAATTCATGTAATTATGCATTGGGAAGTAATGTTTGTTTATTACTTTATCATCAATTGCAAAAAAAAATATTGGAGAAACACTATTATACCTCTAGAATTTTAACTATATTCTACCTAAATATGATTTAGGTCAAATGCTTATTAACTTCTTATGAAAACAATCCTTTAATAGTTGGAAGAGCAAAGAGGAATACATTCTAAGTTAAAGACCCCATAATATAAACATCCCATTTCATTTGACTTAATAATTATACCTGCATTTGGCTTTATAGTCCAGAACTAACTGATGTTAAACAACTTCAACAGTTGGTGTACAATATTATATTAGTTTCAGGTATGCAACATAGTGTCAACATTTTTATGCCTTACTGCATAAACACTAAGATGTCTTCTAACCATCTGTTACCATACAAAGTTATAACATTATCAATTATATTCTCTGTGCTCTATATTAAATCCCTGTGACTTATTTATGGTATAACTGGAAGTTTATACCTCTTATTCCCTTCACCTTTTTCATGCATTCCCCTACCTCTTCCTCCTCTGGTTACTATCAGTTTTTTGTTTGTATCTATCTGTTTTGTTTGTTAATTTGTTTTCTTTTTTAGATTCCACATGTAAATGAACTATATGGCATTTGTGCATTTGTCTTTCTCTGTCTCACTTAGTTCACTTAGCATAATACCCTCTAGAGCCATCCATATTTAAATGGCAAGATTTCATTCTTTTTAATTGCTGAGTAACATTCCACACATGCCCGTGGAATATTATATATACATATATAATATATGTGTGTGTGTGTGTGATATACACAACACCACATCTTTATCCATTCATTTATTGATGGATACCTGGGTTAAACTTAACTATTTTGAATAGAGGATCCCTCCCAACTCACTATATTTTGAGAGTTAACAGAATTGTACAAGAAACTACTAGCTTCTATATTCTAGTACACACAATAGACAGAATAATGTTCCCTTCAAAGATATCCATGTCTTGATCCCTAGACTTGTAACTTAATATGGCAAGAAAGACTAGCACTAGTGATTATATTGAGCCTCATAATTGAGAATTATATTGCATTATAATGGTGAGGCCAATGTAATCATAAAGATTCTTAAAACTGAAAGGGAAGAAGGGAGTTAGAGTCACACAAGGAGATATCACAGTGCAACCTGAAGTTAGATAGATGATTCTCCAGGAGACAAAAAATGCATCCAGCCTCTATAAGATAGAAAGGTAGGAAAATGGATTTGCTCCTACAGCCTCCAAAAAAAAATCAGCCCTGTTGACACCTTGATTTTAGCCCATTAAAATCAATTTTGGGATTGTAAAGACTGCAACTGTAACATAAGTTTTCATTATTTTAAGTCCAAAATATGTGATAATTTGTTGCAGCAACAGGAAACCAATAACCATATAATATAATGTTATTTTATTTGTTAAATCAAATTAATTTTATTCTAGGTAACAATGTACTTAGCTAAAATAAATGACAATAACTACAGTACCTAGGTAATTTATATATATATCACTTATAAAATAAACATATTTCATAATAAAGTAATGAATACATTGCTCTACAAAGATAAAGTTAAAGGTATCAAACATTTAATTTAATTTAACTTAATCAAACATTTAAGTCTTTAATCCATTTTGAATTTTTTCTTGTGTGTGATATAAAAAGGTGGCCTAGTTTTATTCTTCTGTATGTATTGGTCTAATTTTCCAAACATCATTTATTGAATAGGATATCTTTAGTCTATTGTATATGCTTATTTCCTCTGTTGAATATTATTTAATTATAAATGTGTGGGTTTATCTCTGAGTTCTCTTTTCTGTTCCATTGATCTACGTGTCTGTTTTTATGTCAGTACCATGCTGTTTTATTACTACGGTCTTATAGTATAGTTTGATAATAAGTAGTGTGGTTCCTCCAACTTTGTTCTTCTTTCTCAGGATCGTTATTGCATGGCCTTTTGTGGTTCCATATAAATTTTTGAAATACTTGTTCTAGTTCTGTGAAATATATCATTGGAATATTCATAGGAACTGTGTTGCGTCTATAGTTTGTTGTGGGTGGTATGAACATTTTAATGGTGTTAATTTTTCTTTTCCATGAACATGGTAGGTGCTTCCACTTATTTGTATCTTCTTCAGTTTCTTTCCTCAGTGTCTTATAATTTTCTGAGTACAGGTTTTTTACATTCTTGGTTAGATTTATTCCTCAGTATTTTATTGTTTTTGAAGCAATTGCACATGAGATTTTTTTCTTAATTTCCCTTTCTATTAGTTTGTTATTGGCATATAAAATGCAACTGATTTCTGAATATTAATTTTGTACCCCGCTACTTTGCTGAATTTATTTATCAGTTCTAATAGTTTCTTGGTGGAAACTTTGGTGTCTCTCTCTATATATTATGTCATCTGCAAATAAAGACAGTTTCACTTCCTCCTTTCCAGTTTGGATGTTTTTTACTTCTTCTTTTCCTCTGATTGCTGTGGCTAGGACTTCCAGTACTATGTTGAGAAAGAGAGGTGAAAGTGGAAAGTTTTTTTCCCCAAACTTAAGAGGAACACTGGTAGTTTTGTGCACTAAGTATGATGTTGGCAGTAGTTTTATCAGCTAAGGCCTTTATTATGTTTAAGTATGCTCCCTCGAATCTCACTTTGCTAAGAGTTTTTATTGTAAGTGGTATTGGATTTTATCAAATGCTTTTTTCTGTATCTATTTATATGATAATGTGGTTTTTATTCTTCATTTTGTTTATTCTGTGAATCACATTTATTAATTTGGGAATGTTGTGCCAATCTTGAATTCCCAGAATAAATCCCATTTGCTCATGTTGTATTATCTTTTGATGCATTATTGTACTCAGTTTGCTAATATTTTGTTGAGGATTTTAGGATCTATGTTCATCAGGGATATTAGCCTATAATTTTCTTTCTTTATTTTTTTGTAATTTCTTTATCTGGTTTTGGAATTGGGATAATGCTGGCCTTGTAAAATGAGCTTGGAAGCCTTCTCGACTCTTGAGTTTTTTTAAATAGTTTGACAAGGAGAGATGTTAGTTCTTCCCAGAATGTTTGGTAAAATTCACCTGTGATGCCTTCTGGTCTAGGGCTTTTGATTGTTGGGAGTTTTCGATTAGTGTTTCAAAATCACTAGGGGTAATCTGTCTATTTAGATTCTCTGACTCCTTCTGGTTTAGTTTTGAAAGAGTGTATGTTTCTAGGAATTTATCCATTTCATCTATGATGTCCAGTTTGTTGGTATATAGTTGTTAAAATTTTCTTACAGTCCTTAGATTTCTTTGATTCAGTTATTATTTCTCCTCTTTCAATTTTGGTTTTATTTATTTTGGTCTCTCTCTTTTTTTCTTGATGAGCCTGGTTAAAGGTTTGTAAATCATTTTTATCTTTTCAAAGAACCAGAATTTGGATTCATTGATCTTTTTATTGTTTTTTTCAGACTCTATTTATTCATGCTCTGATCTTTATTATTTCCTTCCTTCTACTCACTTTCAGCCCTGTTCGCTGTTCTTTTTCAAGATCCTTTAAGTGTAAAATTAGATTGTTTCCTTGAACTTTTTCTTGTTTTTTGAGATAGGCCTCTAAATGCTATGTATTGCCCTCTAGGATTGCTTTCCCTCTGTCCCACAGATACTGGGTTGTTGCATTCTCATTTTCATTTGTTTCAAGGTTTCTTTTGATTTCCTCCCTGATCTAGTTGTTGACCCATTTATTATTTAATAACATGTTCCTTAGCTTTCTTGTCTCTGTGTGCTGTTCAGTGTTCTTCTTGTGATTGATTTCTAATTTCATAGCATTGTGGTCACAGAAAATTCTTGATATGACTTCAATCTTCTTAAATTTACTGAGATGTTTTTATGCCCTATCATGTGGTCTACCTTTGAAAGTATTCCATGTGCACTTGAAAAGTATGCATATTCTGCTGCTTTGGGACGAAATGCTCCAAAAATCAAAATGAAATCCATTTGATCTAGTGTGTTAAGGCTGCTGTCTCCTTGTTGATTTCTGTTTGAAAGATCTATCCATTGAAGTCAATGGGGTGTTAAAATTCCTGACTATGACTAATTTTGTTAATCTCTTCCTTTATGTCCATCAAGATTTGCTTTATATATTTCGGTGCTCCTATATTGGGTGTGTAAATTTTACTAGCGTTATATCCTCTTTTTGGATTGTTCCCATTATCATTATGTAGTGCCCTCTTTGTCTATTTTGTCGTATATAAGTACTGCTACCCCAGCATTTTTGCCCTTTCTATTTACATGCAATATCTCTTTTCATCCCCTTACTTTTAGTCTCTGTGTATCTTTCCATTTGATACGGATCTCTTGGAGACAGCATACATATGGGTCTGGTTTTTGTATCCATTCAGCTATCCTATGTCTTTCAGTTGGAGCGTTTAAGCCATTTAAATTTAAGGTGACTGTAGATAGATACATATTTAGTGCCATTTTATTGTAGACTATTTTCCTCTGTTTTTTTTTTTCTTTCTCTTTTTCTTCTTCTTAATGCAAGCCCTTTAACATTTGTTGCAGTACTGGTTTGGTGTTAACAAACTCCTTTAACTTTTCCTTGTCTGAGAAGCTCCTTATTTCTTCTACAACTTTAAATGATAGCCTTGCTGGTTAGAGTTGCTTTTGTTGTAGGTCCTTGTTTTTTATCACCTTGGCATATTTTACACCATTCCCTTCTGGCCTAAAATGTTTCTGTTGAGAAATCAGATGCAGACTAACTGGTGCTCCCTTATATGTAACCACCTGCTTTTTCTCCTGTGGCTTTTAGGATTCTTTCCTTGTCTTTAAGCCTTGCCATTTTGATTATGATATGTCTTGTTGTTGGGCTTTCAGCTTTTTTTCATTGATCTGTGCGTTTGTTTTTTGCCAATACTGTGATGTTTTAATTATCATAGCTCTGTAGTATAATTTGAAGTGAGGTAGTATGATACTTCTGACTTCATTCTTTTTTTCTTGGAATTGTTTTGGCTATTCAGGGTTTTTGTGTTTCCATATGAATGTGATGTTTCTTGTTCTTTTTCTTTAAAAAATGACATTGTGATTTTGATGAGGACTGCATTAAATCTGTATATTGTATTGTGTGTTCAACAAACCAAGTCAAGTCTCCTTGCATCACCATTTAGGCCCCCTTTACCTTCTTCTACCTCCCCCACCCTCTTTCCCTCCAGTAATCACCATATGGTATTTTTTCCATCCTTTTATTTTCACCATCTCACTATAAGTATCTCACATTTAAAATGTCTCAAGCAAGCTTATATTTATTTTTTTAATTCAAGTTCGACAACCTTTTTCTTGCTTAGCATACTTATATTTTATTGTTAGGAATTTACTAAGCTTCCAAAATCTGTGGGCTTTGTGGGCTAGACTTCTGTCAGCTTCCACAAATATTTAGCCATTATCTCTTTTAATGTGGCTGTGTCCTGTTCCCTTACTCTGCTTTTTCATGGTTGCAATTATGTATATGGCAGCATTTTAGCTGTTCCCACATAAAACATGCAGTGTCCACTTATTTTTGCATATTTTTTTCCTGTGTTTCAGATAGGTTATATTCTATTGAACTGCTTCTTAGTGCATTAATCCACTTAACTCTTGAGTTCAGATATTTTCATTTTCTATTTATAATGTTATTTTTATAGTGTCATTTTTTGTTAAAATACATTTGAGTTCTCTGGAGAAATACATTAGTTTGTAAATATTTTTCCATTTTCTGTAAAATAAAAACATAGCTTTAGAAATACTAATCTTCTAACTCCAACATCAGAATAATGTATGAATTTACTTCTGTTTTTTTTCTCATAGTTCTTAGATGTATTTTTGGACTGTTTGCATGTCCAAAATACCCTTCATTGGAGTATGAACAATACAGTTATAACTGTGAAGGCTTCCACTAGATAGGACCCTTCTTTCCTTCTGTTAGAGAAATAGAATGAGAAAATAAGCATTTTGGTCAATTATAAATGTGAAATGCTGTATTAAGTCTCATATAACTTTTATGAAACGAAGTATTTATCTAGTTCATCTCTAATCCTCAAGTAGAATCCTGTGAGACTTTTCAAAGAAACATTGGATAGATGATACACATCCTGTCTTATTTGCCTTACCAAATGTGTAAATATTTTCTCACAGTGTTTTCCTAATAACTTACATTTGAATATAATATCTTGAATCGTGGAGTTTATAATTATTACAGAATTCAACCTGGTTTTTTCTTTAATATTTTGTTACCATCTTGCTTTTCCTATATTAAGCCTATCAATATATTTATCTATACTTTTAAATTACGTCTATAGTAGTTCCCCTGTATCTGCAGAGATATATTTCAAGACCACTAGTGGATGCCTGAAACCATGGATAGTACCAAACTTTATATATAAATTGTTTTTTTCCTATGTATACATACCTATGGCAACAATTAATTTGAAAAATGAGGCTCAGTAAAAGATGAACAATTAATAATAAAATGGCCCAAGTATAACTATATATATTAATAAAAGTTGTATGAATATGGCTTCTCTCAAAATTTCTTATTGTATTGTACTTGTGCTCCCCATTTTACACTTCACAACTTTCCTTTGGCATATTCAAATAACCAGCATCACAATTCTTGTGGTTTGGGGACCTTATCTGAAAAAATAAGGGTTACTTAAACACAAGCACTGTAATACTGCTACAAGAGTTGATCTGATAACAAAGGCATCTACTAAGTGACTAGTGGGTGGGTAAACATTTACAGCATGGAAACACGACAAAGGGATGATTCATTTTCTGGGCAGAACAGATGTGAAATTTCATCATGCTACTATGGTGTGCAATTTAAAACTTATGAATTGTTTATTTCTGGAAATTTCCACTTACTATTTTTGGACTGGGGTTGGCCACAGGTAACTGAAACCACAGAAGGTAAGACTGTGGGTAAGGAAGGTCAATTGTATATATAAAAAGTTCATATATTTAACATATGTCGGATGTATTTTTTGTGGTATGAAAAAACTTTTCAGAAGAAAACATTTTATGTTTAAGATTGGCCAAGTTATTTATTATAGCACTGAACAGACAAGACAAATCTGCAGCTGTTTGAACAAACAAAATTTAGTTTCTAGATTAGTAGGAAAATGACCTTTAAAAACTAGTCAGATATTTTACAAAATTAAACATGTTCTTATTGCATGATAAAACAAGCATACTCCTTTGTGTTTATTTACACAAATGAGTTGAAAACTTATGTGAAAACACTTGCACATGGGTGTTTATAGCAGCTTTATGAATATTGCCAAAGCTTACAAGCAACTGACACATCCTTGAGTGGATGAATGAATAAATGATAGAAACATCAATGCTATAAGGAATTATCAAACCATGAAAATGCATAGAGAAAACTTACATGCATGTTAATAAGTGCAAGACGCCAATTTTAAAAGTTTACACATTGTATGGTTCCAACTATGTGACATTCTGGACAAGGCAAAACTATCAAGACGGTATTTGCCAGGAGCTGGGGAGAGGAAGGGATGAACTGGTGGAGCACAGAGCATTTTTAAGGCTGTAAAACTACTCTGTATGATACCCTGTTGGTAGGTACAATTCATTATGCATTTGTTAAAACCCATAGGATGTACAACACAGACTGAACCATAAAAGAAAATATGGATTTTGAGTGATGATGTGTCCATGTAGGTTCATCAATAGTAACAAATGTATCATTCTTTGGGTCAATGGTCTGGATGTTTGGTAGTGGGGAAGGTTGTGTATGTGTGTGGAAGGAGGTGGAAATGTACTTTCTACTAAATTTTGCTGTGAACCTAAAACTGCTATAGAAAACTAAAGTTATTTCAAAAGTAGGATTATTGCAATATCTGTAATATTTTAAATAAATATTAGCATGAACACTGCATTAACTATATTCTACTTTAATCATGTTTAAAATTTTAATTAAGAAGTCTGCATAAATATTGGGACCATATTTTAGAAAGATACAGGCAAACTCCTTGTGTAAATAAAAAGCCTTACAAACAGTCCATCTTTATCTCTTTGAATCTTCCTACAAAAAATAAAATACATACAGAATGGATTTCAAGAGATCCTTTTACTCTAACCTATACAGTTCAACCAATGTGCTATAGATATACTAATGCAGAAACAATCTATTGCAGTTCTTGATAGTTATAAGTACTGCTTCATAGTTTATCACTAATTAAAAGTGACTAGATTTTTAAAGACATACATACTTATACAGTTTGGAAGTTTCTCAAAAAATAAAAATAGAAATGATTCAATAATTCCACTTCTGGATATACACAGTCTGTCCAGAAAAAGTCAAGCCATTGTTAATATAATGAGAATGATTTGCATAACTTAATGAAACATGGCAGCCAAGGAATGTGGACTGGAATGCACATGCATGAACAATGATGACTTCACTGTACCAGTCAGTGGGAGCAGCAGACGCCATTGAGTGAGCATGGGTACCATGTGGCCATCACATTAAAAATGGCTGAGTGAGTAGAGCAACAAATTTGCATCAAATTTTGCATTAAGCTTGAATATTCCTCTACAGAAACTACTCAGATGATTCAGAAGGCTGCAGATATGGGCAACTGGTGAATGGCAGCTTCATCATGACAATGTGCCCACTCATGCATCACGTCTTGTGCAGAGTTTTATGGTGAAACATCAAATCACCCAGTTGAATCAGCCCCACTACAGACCAGATTTGGTGCCCTGCAACTTCTGGCTTTTCCCAAAACTAAAATCACCTTTAAAAGGGAAGAGGTTTCAAACCATCAATAAGATGCAGGAAAATACCATGGGGCAGCTGCTGGAGATTAGGGGAACTGTTTGAGACCCCAAGGTGCTTACCTTGAGGGGGATTGAGGTATCATTGTCCTATTCACAATGTTTTTTGTATCTTGTATCTTCATTAATAAATGTCTCTATTTTTCATATTACATCATTGTGTATATACATATGTGTATATATAAAATGTATATAAAACATTGATATTTTCAGTCACATGTTCAACTGTTTCATTTTCAAATGAATGTATACCTAATTTCTTATTGTACAGTGTGCGCAAAGTTATTTTACAAAGGAAAAGGTAATTTAAATATTTTATGCAATATGACAGTACATAAGAAACAAAATGAAATCCCAAAGAATATTGTTTTATGTGGTTACATCAGTGGATACTAATGTTTAATTAGTAAATGATTATTTATATAAATCTCTTGTTTTGATTTTAGAATTTTTTTTTTCATTTTGCAACAACAGTAAGTATAAACCACTGCCTACAACTCCGGTATCAAGACTTCTGTTTCTCTGATGATTAGTGACGTTGAGCATTTTTTCATATGCCTTGTGGCCTTCTGTATGTTCTTTTGGGGGAAGTGACTGTTCAGGCCCTTTGCTCACTTTTTAATTGAAGTGTTTGTTTTCTTGATGTTGAGTTGTACACATTCTTTGCATATCGTTGAGATTAACCCCTTACCAGATATCTATATCAGTCTATCTATCATCTATCTATCTATCATCTAATATATATTGCACACAGAAAAACAGTGTGGTGATGGCCAGAGGTAAGAAGAAGTAGGGGTTGGGAAGAGAAGAGCAAAGAGAAAAATTTGGGACATCTGCAATAGTGTCAACAATAAAAATAAAGAAAATAAGAGTTCTTGTTTCTTCTCTTTTTGAAGCATTAACTAATAGAATCACAAATTATCTAATTGTTTTGATCAAACATTGCATGCATTTTTATTTAACCAACTATGTTTAATCTGACTAGATTTGTGATTTTTGTTTTCCTGAGTGATGTAATTGATTCAAAGGGAGAAAATAAAATATGAACAATGAACAATTTGGAAGGAAAGTATTTTATTTATGAAGTCATAACATATGGGAATTGTAAAACTTATAAATATATTCACAACACCTGTAAGAAGATAATTTATAAACATCACAAATCAAAATGAAATCTCTTTTTAGCCCTTACAAAAGATTCTTTTTATTCAATATTGATAGCCAAGGAATGCCTCCTTCTGTGCCTGCATAGGTACAGTAGCTTAAATGTGTATTTTCCTAGTTACTTTTCTTGAATGTGTGTTTTAGTAGGAAAATCTGGAATGCTTCCAATGTAATGAAGAGTATATTAGAAACTCTCAGTTGTGTATATGCTTATATTTTTTCTTATGCTACCCCCAGAATGGTTTCTCTTTTTTACCTAAAGAAAAAACAGAAAGACATACATAAAGGAAAATATACATATGAGGTTTCAATTACTGCCAAAAATATTTCTATTGGTTTAATGAGACCACAGTGAGAATATTTGAAATAAAGTTTTATCAACATTAAAAAAAGTATGTTAGAATTATTAGTACATGCATTGAATGTTTGGGAAAAGTTCTATTATGAATGTATGTGTATTTACTTGAAAAGCATTTTATCATTTATTGTTATAATAATTCTGTGTAACATTCCATTCCAAAGCTCACTTGCTCCAAACAGTTATTATTTATTATTTTTCATACAACTATGTGTTGGCTGGGTGTTGACTGATCTACAATTAAGTTAGGCTGGGTTTCAAACTGCAGACTGGATACAGGGTGGCACCAAATTTCTCTCACTCACCTTAGTCAGCGGGTTACCTGATGCCTGGTCTTTTCAAGCTGATAGGAAGTGTGAACTGAGCCTTTGTGGGGAGTGCACGTGGGGCTCCTGGATCTGAGGGTCACTGTCTGGGGTCAGCTGAGGTGGGAGCGTGGACTCTGATTCCTGCAGAGCTCGTCCTGGGGTTGCCATGGATTGGGGGGGAAATAATATGAGTAGAACCAGACACTTCTCTGTCTGCTAGGAGAGGGAGCATGACTCTTCCCTCCAGTGGAGAAGGCCCTGAACCCCTTTTTCCAAAGGTTTTTATTGAAAAAGTTATCAATGGGCTAGGTAATAGGAATGTACAGGTGATTTCATTACATCATTATGTTAATGTTTACAGAGAATAGATGATGTTTTGAAGAAAACAAATGGAAGGAACACTCCGATTTACATGGGTCCAGGAGGAGATTAGTCAACATGAGAGCATTAACATGAGAGCACCAAAGGGTTTAGGGTCAGGGTCTGTGAATAATGTACATTTCCTCCCCAGCATGAGCTGACTGTAATACTTTTGAGGGAGAAACGAAACATGCTTTAAAGAATTTACTTCTAGGCCTGAATTCCCCTGGGAGCTGCCAGATCCAGTGTAGGACTGTCTCCAGTATTGTTTCAATTCTGAGCCAGGCAGGGGAAGGGAGCAGCCAAGAGGCAAGGAGACTTTTTTCAGACAGAATGAGAACCCCAGTCATGTCAAAGCCGAGCTGAGGGGTGCGGGTCTTTTTGCCCTTTCTCTGTGTCCCCCAAGTTTTTGTCCTGATGCCCATTTCAGCTGGGCCTGGCTTAGATTGTCCCTTCCATTGAAATGTCTTACCCGTCATTGACCACCAGCCATCTCAGGGCCAAGCAGGGTGATGTGAGGGAGGCAGGGGCTGTGACAGGGGAAGAGTTTTTGTCTCTTCAGTGGAGAAGAGACAAAACTGAAGAGGAGAAGAGAGGGGAGGGGAGGGGAGGGGAGGAGAAACAAGGAAGCCTGTTTTCCAGGCTCCTTGATTATTTCCAGCCCTGGGGCCCTCTTGCCTATCAGAGGGGCTATAGTTCCTGAAACCAGACAGGGCGTTTCCCAACAGTCTGCTAACTTCCCACAGGAAAAATACCAAATCAAACATCAATAAGGATGGGAAATTAATATACTCCTATTTCTTGTAGGAAAAACTATAAATTCACATGGAAAAGGACACAGATTCATGGATTTAAGATTAAAGCATTGTAAGAAGACTGCAACCTACCACAGGTATGTTGTATATGACAGTAAATGACACATAGTTGTATATCACACATAATTATAATAATATACATACAGATTCATAAGAAACATACTTCAGCATCTTTTCCTGCAACTATAATGCATCACAATTTTAATATCATTTAAATAAACAGCTGTCTACATAACTCACACATGGTAAGTTCTCTTGTACATCTATCAATAGTCAATCTATTTCATATAAGGTGAGTGACCATGACTTTCACAAGATGACTAGCATGTAGTGTTAGTCATCTTCTCAATAACATTATCTGATTTGTACGGGGCAGCTTTGAGTGGTATCAGGTAATGCAGTCCCATGTAATCTGGGACCTGGGAGAGGACTTATAAGACTTGGCTGGAACACTGGCAATGCAGCTGATAAGCAGTACCTGATAATAACGTTCAGGGCCCCCAGGGGAAATCAAGCCTAGAAGAAAATTATACTCCTTGCAGCATGCTTTGTTTCTCCCTCAAGCTCTGTTAATCTTTAACAGATAACCAGCTCAAGGCTGGGAAAGAAATTTAGAAAATTCCTAGATTCTGACCCAAATCCCAACTGATACCATAATGTTTGCTCATCTCAGACCCAAGCAATTCAGTGTATTCCTGTAGTTGTCTTCTTTAAACATCACTTATTCTCTGCAAACTTAAGTTACTGATGTAATTAGATTACCTATACATTCCTGCTACCTGTTCCCTGCTTGTAACCCTCTCCATAAAAGCCAATGAGCACAGGGGCTCAGGGAATTCTCCTTGAGAGAGAATCACCTTCCCCTGACAGGCAAACGGAGTCTGGAATAACTCTTTCTTCTATCCGTAGTGAATCGAGGGACTTTGAGGGCCAGAATCCCACATACTGATTATGTCTTTTAGACACTTTTTCTCACATCTGTCCAAATCAAGTAACAGAACTGAGATCTTAAGTTATATCAGATTATATAATTGTAAAAGAGAAAGAATCATCCTCTGAGAATTTGAACACATTGATTTTTGCCCCAACAGCTTCTCAGCCAATCCCCTCTATCAGCTATATGTGGTTTTTGTTTTTATACATAATGAATATTGTAATAACATATATTACAATTTCATTTTTACAGAAAAATTGTGATTACTATACATATCTATAAATAATTGACAATTTTTTGAATATTCTATAAACAATTTAGATATTCTAGTGCTAAATGCATCTATAGTATAATTTTTCTTTGAGCTATATATTAAATGTATATTAACTATGCAAATCTGATGATAGGAAACTATAAAACCATATGTTATTAAAAAATAAGTACTATTCTGCCCTAACTGGTGGCTCAGTGGATTGAGTGCCTACCTGAAAATCAAAGGGGTACTGGTTCAATTCCCAGTGTAGGGCACGTGACTGAGTTGCGGGCCTCGTCTCCAGTTGGGAGCACAGAGATGCAACCACATATTGATGTTTTTTTCCCCGTGATCTCACGGGGCTGAAATCAAATTGTGGATTGGTGTTGCCATTCTTATCAGAGGTCCAGAGCCCTCTTCCCAGCTCCCTGGTGTTGGCAGAATTCAGTTTTTGCCTCTACTTTCCAAGAGGCCCCCTCCATCTTCAAACCAGGTGGAGCCCTTCTTCTACTTGGGCTTTCTTTCCTTCCCTTCTATGATTACACTGTGCTTATCCAAACTAATCTCACTACATTTTTGGATTTTAGGGAATGGTGCACAGGTATCTTTGAGGGCCTAGGCTTTATTTTCTGCAAATATACAACATCCTTTCTCTAGGATAAAAATATATATAAAGAAAAGTAAATGTACTTTTGCAAAATACTTTAGATATTAGAAGTCTTTAGCTCATTACTATGTTTTCTTTTCTGTTTTCTTTTTCAGAAGAGAATTCATCACATTCTTTTAGGAAAATGATAAAAGAAGAATACTTGCAACCTTCTAATAGGTGATAAAGTAATACATTTAGTTTAAGCTTGATTGTAAATGGTAAGACCATTCCTACAATTCAGGGAGTCATTTAAGAAGGAAATAGAAGTTGATTCAATACTGGTGTACAGAACATGAGAAAAGGAAATGTTTTTTTTGAAGGCTGTGATTTGGGGAATTTAATTTTAATTAAAATTATAGGCCTAAAAATTTTACTATGACTGCTTATACCCCACAAATTTACCTGTTTAACAGGACAGAGAGTGGGTGGAAGGACTAGACTCAAGATGAAGAGGGGGTGGACGAGGACCTCGTCTGAAGTCCCTTGACACAGGCTCCAGGATGCTTTTGGGAGAAAGCGAGAAGATCTAAATCATTTTTGAAGCTAAGTTTTTGAATTAGACTGAATAATCAAATGTGACTGCTGAAAATTTATTGGACATTCACAGAATGTAATATGGATGACAAAGGGAGATCCAATATGCCATTAAAATAAAACTAATCATAATAATAAAAAACATGATTATGAGTTTATAATCAGCTAGATTAAGAAGGCATGGAATGTCCAAAGGGATCAGTGATTTATATCATCCTTAGGAAAAAGGAAGCAAAAGAAGATTTATATATAGAATATATAAATATAGAGTCTTGACAGAAAATAAACCTTTAGTTCTGAGTTCAGACTAGTCATGACATTGTATGTATGTACTAAAAGAAGAGAGAGGACCGTACAATGGTAGGGAGAGAGGGAAAAACAAGGGAAGAAGAGAGAGGGGCAGAGAGGGGGGGAGAGAGAGGGAGAACAGCCAGAAGGAGTGGCTACCTATTTACCTAGGTAAGTCAGATGGGCTACAGAGTGTCACCAATGCCAAGCCACGGAACAACAGATAATATACAGAGTGTAACTTATTGCTATTGGCTATGCTCTTTTTTAAAGATCTTTGGTAAATATTTAGAATTCTTAAAATGTCTCTTACTCTCAAAAGTTTAAAATTGCATGTTTTTGAATTGTTGTATTTTTCCTTTAAATACTGTAGCCATAGTCAGTGCAGCATGGCGTAGCTACAACGAGATAAGGGGCTTGAGCATTTCCAGAAATTACTCAAGTGAAGACCTGATTAGCACAGGCTTGGAGTCAAACGGAAGATTGTTTTATCTCTGCTTACTACCAAGGTGACTTCAGGCAAGTTTCACAATGTTTCTGAAGTTCAATTTTGAAAATCCGTGTGAAGATGAAACCAGCATGATAAAAGAAAGATAACTAGAACATGTGGCTGCTAAATACATGTCATGTGCCTTCTTTACTTAATGTTCTATTTTATCTTTACAATCTATAGCTGTGGTGAGCAACCTCTGAGATAGCCCACAGTGGTCCTCCCTCCTGGAATCTCTGCCCTTTTGTAGCCCCTTCCATTTGAGTGACTCGCTTTTAGGAATACAATTGGGAAGAAGTGTTAGAATGCCACCTACTGGATTAGATCATCAGAACGCTGTGACTTTTGCCTTCGAATCCTCTCCACACTCTCTGATACCTTACCAACGGGGAAGCAAACTGTCATGGTGTAAGCAGCCTTATGGAGAAGTCCAGATGATAAAGAACTGATATCCTAGCCAACAGCTGGTAAAGATCTGAATGTGCCAGCAACCATATGAATGACCTTGGAAGCAGATTTCTCATTGCTTGGTGAGTCTTAAGAGATTGCAGCCCTATTTGACACCTTACCTGCAACTGCATAAGAGGCTTTGAAACAGAGATACCCAATTAAACTATGCCCAGACTCTTTATTACAGAAATTGTTAAATATAAAAATATGTTATTTAAGTCATGTATTAAGGTCATTTATTGTATAGTAATAAATAATGAATACAAAGCTCAACTTTAAAAGAGATTGTGTTCCATAAAATATACACTGCAAATGTGATTATAAGGAATGATTTTTGCTTATAGAAAATATTATAAACAAATTCTAGATATCCCAGACAGTCCAGGAAGTGGGGTTAGTTTCATAAACAGATGATATGTTTTTAGAAAATATTTTTAACATCTCAGAACACTGCAACCAAAGTGTGCTTCACAGTGCAGAGGGAAGATTAAAAGATGGTATCATTTACAAAGCTATGAGGTCTTTGCAACCCTTCCACAGCTTCTCTAGTACATCCTCATATGAACTTTTCCACTAACTTCTTTTTAATAAAGTCCAGTGGAAATCTTAAACATAAATTCAAGGTACTGATTTTTCTGCAGCACATTTTTCAAAGAAAACCTATATTCTGAACCTTTCAAAATATTCTACTTCTTTACTTTGTATTTATACTCATAACAAAGACTCACTATCTTACTGGGATTAAAGATAGAAATTGCTTAAGTGACCACATATTTATTGACATACAAATATATTATCAAAGAATTGGTAAACAATGTTTCAGTGATTTTATTCCATTTTACAATAAAATTACTATTAGTTCTTGTTGAAAGAATGGACAAAGTTGAAAGTGAGATCCAATGAAACCCACTTCCTGTATTTACACCTTTGTGTAAGGGTGTTCACATCTTTCTATGTGGACAGAGACTATGACTTATTTATAACCAATAAAAGATGGTAAAGATATCAGGATGTCACTTCCATGATTATGTTATTTTAGGTAATATTCTGTATTAGAAAATAGACCTAGAGACTTTGCTTACTTAAAGTTGGAGAATCCCACATGGCAAATAGATGCAGAAGTCGTCTAGGAACCTTCAGTAGCTTCTAGCTGACTACCAGCAAAAGCTGTAGCCTTCAGTCATGTAGCTTCAACAAAATGAACTCTACCCACAGCCTGGTGAATTTGGAAGCAGATTCTTCCTTAGTTGAACCTTCACATGAGAATGCAACTGGGCAACAACTTGATTGACACTCCAAGGAGAAGCATCAACTAAAGCCATGCTTACCTAGATTTCTGCAAATTAGGATATTATAAATATATGCTGTTTTAAGTGCAGTTTGTGATCATTTTGATATGCAACAATTAAAAAAAATTAAGAGATACTAATTAGGAAGACTATAACAATGGAATACAAAGATAGGTTTGCTTAACCTATATGATCAATTCTAAGCAATTTTTTCAAAGCCAAGTATAGTTTTTAAGTGTTTCTTTAAAAAATTAAGATATACGTAACTTATTTTTAACTTCAATCACATAGTGTAAAGACTTTACTCTGTAAATAATAACAATGATTATTTTGATTTTAACAGTTTAATTTATATTGTCAACATTTTCACAGTTTTCCACAGATTATTATTTTATGCTCAATGATGTTTTTGAAAGAAACTGGAATAAGAGTCAAGAAACTTGAGTTAGAGTCCAATTTTTTGTGAAATTCTTAAACATTTTGAAGTTCTTCTTTCTAAACCCAACTCTTATTACCTATGATATTACTAGGGGCTTCTAGTTATTGAATATCTATTTTATTCCAGGGGTTTACAGTGACAAGAAACAAAAAGAATTGAAGTGCCCTAAATTAAATTTCAGTGGGTTGAAGGTTGAAGAAAGAAACAAGAAAGCTTAAGCATTTAACAACTGCAGAGCAAAACAACAAAAGCCTGCTTACATTTCTGAATGTGGATTGAGACTTTGAACTAACTTGCAGGTGGCTACTTTCACAATTATCTAAAAACAGTAGCTGAGTGGTCAACACCAGACACTTCAGCATCTTATGTATGCATGAACTTCCTGGACTGTTGCCTACAACCAATCCTAAACAGTAAATACTTTTTCCTTGTGGACTACACACCTATCCAGGAACTAGCCCCACTGCAACTTCTCTCACCTCCTTTATCTGTAGCCATTGTAAATTTCTTTTTCAAAACAACTTACATCTTTATTTTCCCTACTTTATGTATTAAAAAAGTCTGTCAGCTCCAGGACAGCAGACATGTCTTCTCCTTCTAACACTGCTGTTGGTGGTTTGGATTTATGCCCCAGGACCTGGTCTCTTTTCTGGTCACCATTTGGCTCAATATGGAGGATAAGCAGAGATGCTTTGCTTCCTTGCACAATCAAAAGAAGGACAACAACTAATTTAAAAACAAAAACCAACCAGTACTGCCAGAAAATCGAACTGTATGGAAATCTTACAACCAAGGAGTTAAAGAAGAAACATTCATCCAGACTGGTAGAAGGGATGGAGACAAACAACTAGGGTAGAGAGGATGTACAGCAAGGGAGCAGCTATTGGACTGGGCATGCGAGGCAGCAGCTGGAAGATTGGGTGGTCCCATATTTGCATGTGGATGAACCAGGAGGAACAACGGAGAGCAAGACTATGCAATTCATGGTTCCAGCATGGGAAAATAAAGCATAAAAACTTCTGGCTGTAGAAACCTGTGGGGGTTGCAAACTCCCAGCCTCACAAGAAATTTCATTGGAGGGACCCATGGGGTCCTAGAACATACCCACTCACCCTAGAATCAGCAATAGTAAGGCACAATTTGCTTGTGGGTAGTGGGGGAAGTGATTGAAAGCAGGGTAAGAGTCAAGGAAGCAGCATTGTTCCCTCTCTGACACCTCGCCCACATACAGTGCCACAATGAAGCAGAGTGGATTGTCCACCCTGGAGAACACCTAAGGCTCTGCCCATTACAATGTCTCAGGTGCACTGAGACAAAGAAATATGGTCCAAATCAAAGAATGTATCAAAACTCCAGAAAAAGAAATAAGTGACAAGGAGGTAACCAACCTATCAGATGCAGAGTTCAAAACACTACTAATCAAGATGCTCACAGAAAGGGTTGAGTATAGCTGCAAAATAAAGAAAGAAGTGAAGGCTATAAAAAGTGAAATAAAGAAAAATATACAGGAAACCAACAGTGAAGGGAATGAAACTGGGACTCAAATCAATGATTTGGAACAGAAGGAAAAAATAAACATTTAACTAGAACAAGATGAAGAAACAAGAATTTAAAAAAATGAGGAGAAGCTTTGGAACTTCTGGGACAACTTTAAACATTCCAACATCTCAATCATAGGGATGCCAGAAAGAGACGAGGAAGAGCAAAACATTGAAAACTTATTTGAAAAACTAATGAAGGGAAACTTCCCCAATCTGGCAAAGGGAATAGACATGCAAGTCCAGGAAGTTCAGAGAGTCCCAAAGAAGTTGGACCCAAGGAGGAACACACCAAGACACATAATAATTAAATTACCCAAGATTAAAGATAAGGAGAGAATCTTAAAAGCAGCAAAAGAAAAGGAGACAGTTACCTACAAAGGGGTTCCCATAAGATTATCAGGTGATTTCTTAAAAGTAACCTTTCAGGCAAGGAGGGGCTGGGAAGAAGTACTCAGAGTCATGAAAGCCAAGGACCTACATCCAAGACTACCCTGTCAGCAAAGCTATCATTTAGAATGGAAAGGCAGATAAAGTGCTTCCAGATAAGATAAAGTTAAAGGAGTTCATCATCACCAAGCCCTTATTACAGGAAATGTTAAAGGGATTTATCTAAGAAAAAGATCAAATCTGTGAACAATAAAATGACAACAAACATAAAACTATCAACAACTGAACCTAAAAAAACAAAAACAAACTAAGCAAAAAAACTAAAACAGAAACAGAATCACAGAAATGGAGATTACATGGAGGGTTATCAGAGGGGAGGTGGAGAGGGGAGAATGGGGAAAAAGGTACAGGGAATGAGAAGCATAATTGGTAGATACAAAATAGACAGGGGGAGATTAAGAATGGTATAGGCAATGAAAAAGCTAAAGAATTTACATGTGCGACCCATGGACATGAACTAAGGTGGGAATATTGGAAGGAGAGGAGTGCAGGGCAGAGGGGCATAAAGGGGAGAAAAAAATGGGACAACTGTAATACTATAATCAATAAAATATACTTAAAAAAGAAAGCTTTAGGACATAAAAAGTTTGTGTTTAACAATAGGGACTCTACAAACATTCTTTTCAATCCTTAAAATAAACTGACAGTAACCAGAGGGGAAAAGGGAGAGGGATAACAGGGTAAAGATGGGGAACGGTGGTCAAGGAACATGTATAAAGGATGCGTGGACAAAGCCAAAGAGGGGCATAACTGAGGGTGAGAGTTGGGGTGGGTCAGGTTGGGGAGAGTGGTGGGGGAAAAAATGGAGACAACTGTACTTGAACAACAACAACAAAAATTAATCTCACAAAGAAGACACTATTTTCCATTTTATAAATGAGAAGACAAACTGAGTTACCAAGTAAATTGTCCATCTATGAAATGAAAGCAAAAGTATTTATATCCAAGTTTCTCTGTTTCTAAAACCAGAGACCTCTTCTTACGGTTCTTCTACTCAGTATTTTCATAATGCTTGATAACAATAAATAAATATGAAACCTGTCCCTAGTTATTATTCATTAATGACATAAAAAGCTATATTTTCTAATGGATCATGCAATAGTTATTTGAGAATCTAAGCACAAAAAAGATAAAATCACCACAAATATCATTTGTTAGAAATTCTGTGTGACAGATTTCTTTTGGTTGACTTGTAAGAAAGATAATAATGACCAATTTTTTAATGTTTTAAATTTGATAGTGTTAAATTGCAATATATAATATCTTTCTAAACACTTTTTAATTTCAAATATTCTTACAATGATAACCTTATTTTTAACTTCCCGCATAAAAAGAATAAAGAAGGAATTTAGAAGATTAATTTGTATTTTATTCTGGATTTATATATTAATAACAAAACATCCTAATGTTTCTCATTAATGACTTGAAATAAATAGAACTTATCCTTAAGACTGTATTAATCTCTTTTATCTACAATATGAATGTAACATATTATTTAATAACAAAACAACTGAATAAGCATTATCCTGTTTTGTAATCCAAATATAATAAATTGACTTAATAAAGGTTAATATTTTCCCAAGATGCCTACATTTATCTTTATATTTTTTTCTATTAGGATTTAGAAATTCTGTCAACTCATTAAAAAAAATGACACTAAATGATATGCTGTAACTATCTCGAAGAACCTTGAGAAAGACAATTGTTTGCATCCCTGCTCAACTCCTTCATCGATGACTAACTTCAGTGATGTAACGTAAGTAGCTTGAACTGTGCCTGGTAGAGTGCATTTCCACCATGAAAAATAAATAGAAAAAAAAAATCAAAACCTTGATTGTACCATGTACTAAATACAAAAATCAAGGTTTTGTTCTTAAATAAATCATTTTACCAGTCCAGATTATAATCCATGGAAAAAATAAAATAACGCAGACTGTTTTTCACTTAGAATAAGAGGAAATTTGGAAATTTTTAATGATAAAAAACTAAATTTGATGAATATATTAAAATCTATATCAATCAAACATATTTTAGATGAACAAGGTAAGTTTTCTGAGCCACTGTAATGAGAAAATATGGAAAAATTTGAGCCTGAGTACCGGACATTTGATAGAGAGAATCACTCATGTTTGTTTAATACATGAAGTTTATATGATAACAAGGCCAAATGTAAGTGAATTTTACTTTTTGTAAAATTGTCATAACTTATTTTTAAGAAGTTAATTGTTAGCCTATCAGATTGTTGCTGTTCCATCCATTTTCATAAGTCTAAGAGAAGAAAAGGGGCCAAATCAAGAGGAACAGCATATTAGTACCTCAAGAAGTCCACCTGAGTTTCTCTGGTGTCCGGAGTTCTTATTGAGGCTTTGTTGTGTAGGCCTCAACAAGGCCTTGTGATTCAGTTATTGTTTATGTCATTGAACTTAATCTGCAGTCCTCCTCTCTTTGAAACCCCACACTCTTTGAGGTTGGGCTGATTTTACTTGTCCCAAAGCTCTAACTTTGGAATCATATGATTGGTCTTTTGGACTGGCCACATTCTGAGTCACTTCCCAGCCTTAATTACCAAATATGGTCTCAGATGTCCCTGTGAATAACAAAGATATTGCTATCACTCAGGAAATTTCAAGGGTTAGAAGTTACCTCCCAGAAACTGGGGTAAAGTTCAGATCTCTCTTTGAGTAAGGTCAATTTTTTTTTTAAGATTTTAAATATTAATTTTTAGAGAGGGGAAGAGAAGGAGAGAAAGATCAATTGTGGTTGCCCCTTGAGTGCCCCCTTCTGGGGACCTGACCTGCAACCCAGGCATGTGCCCTGACTGAGAATTGAACCAGTGACCCTTTGGTTCACAGGCTGTTACTCAATCCACTGAGCCACACCAGCCAGGTCAAGGTAAGGTAAATTCTTCACTACACAAAGACCAAGGACAAAAACATTTAATCCCAAGGACAAAGAATTATATGTGGCAGATAATCAGTAGCTCAACCTAAGATTATCGAGAATTAAATTGAATTAAATGAATAAAAGCAGGAAAGAAGGAATTCTTTTTATTTCTGTTAAAATAGGTATTTATCAGCACTGTACTCTAGCTGGCATCTATTTTCCCATTTCTTGGTGATTATTTTCCCTTTATGTATAAAAAAATACTAAATTCTACTGTCTTGTATTTTAAAAATGCCACTTATTAATTGGTTTTTGCTTCTTCATCTCAATCTTTATTTCTTGTTCTTCTCCAATTTAATTATTTTTCTTTATTTAAACAGTCTGTTAGTACACACAATGCTGCAAAGCAAGATGTCTATAATTAATAAAGTTCTAATATTTTACTTCCAGTTTAAGTATCATTATCCCTGTAGCAATACAGCATCATGCCCACTTTCTTCAAAAGATTGAATTTTTCCTTCTTTCCAAATTGTACTTCCCCTGAATGGCTGGATTTGGCCTTGTAGGACAGTCTATGACACATAAAGTCTCTATGATTCTTACCTAATATGTGTTGCCATAATTTCAATGATGGAAATTTCAACCCTGCCGTCCTAACAGAACATCAATCTTAAGAGCCCAGAGTGTTGATTAAAATGTCAGAGGTAGGGAAAACAAAAAACAGATTCCATTAAAAATTGCACTAAACATATCAACTAAATCCATTTCTTCTAGTGTGTCATTTAAGGCTGTTGTCTCCTTGTTGATTTTTTGCCTGGAAGATCTATTCATTAAAGTCAATGGGGTGTTAAAATCCCTGACTACGACTGTATTCTTGTCAATTTCTCCCTTTATGTCCAAAAAGATTTGCTTTACATATTTAGGTGTTCATATGGTAGATGCATAAATGTTTACTAGGGTTATATCTTCTTGTTGGATTGTTCCCCTTATCATTATGTAGTGTCTTTCTTTGAATCTTAGTATAGCCTTGGTTTTAAAGTCTATTTTGTTGGATATAAATATTGCTACCCCAGCTTTTTTTCTTTTCTATTTGCATGAATAGCTTTCTCCATCCCTTTATTTTTAGTCTGAGTGTATCTTTTGATCTGAGATGGGTCTCTTGGAGAGAGCATATATAAGAGCCTTCTTTTCTTATATATTCAGCTACCCTATATCTTTTGGTTGGCGCATTTAAGTTGTTTACATTTATGGGATTATTGAGAGATATTTAGTGCCATTGTGTTGTTAAGACTGTTTTCCACTGTTTGATAGCTTCAGAGCATTTCACCCCAAAGCAGCAAAACACAAATACTTTTCAAGTGCACATGGAATGCTTTCTAGGATAGATCACATATTAAGCAACAAAACAAATCTCAATAAATTTAAGAATACTTAAATCTTACCAAAAACCTTCTCTGACCACAACGCTGTGAAACTGGAAATCAATCATAAGAAGAACATTGAAAACACACAAAGACAAGAAAGCTAAATAACACATTATTAAACAGTGGATGCATCAACAGCGTGATTAAGAAAGATATCAAAGATATTTTGAAACAAGTGAAAATGGGACCACAACAATCCAAAATCTGTGGGACACAGGGAAAGCTATTTTAAGAAGAAAATTTGTAACATTTACAGGCCTTCTCATAAAACAAACAAACAAGAAAAAGTTCAAATAAACAATCTAATTTTACACTTAAAGGATATTGAAAAAGAACAGCAAACAAAGACCAACATAAGTAGAAGGAAAGAAATAATAAAGATCAAAGTAGAAATAAATGAAATAGAGTCTAAAAAATATTAATTTAAAAGATCAATGAATCTAGGAGCTGCTTCTTTGAAAAGACAAACAAATTGACAAACCTTTAACCAGTTTCTTCGAGAAAAAAAGAGAGGACCCAAATAAATAAAATCAGAAATGAAAAAGGAGAAATAACAACTGACACCAAAGAAATACAAAGGATTGTAATGAAATATTACAAACAAGGATACGCCAACACACTGGACAACCTGCATGAAAAAAATGAATTCTTAAAAACATACACTCTTCCAAAACTAAATCAGGAGGAAGCAAAGAATCTAAATAGACAGAACACCACAAGTGAAATTGAAACTAATCAAAAAACTCTCAACAAACCGAAGTCCTGGACTTGATGACTTCACAGCTGAATTTTACAAAACATTTCAAGAAGAAATAACCTTTCCTTGTCGAACTATTTTTAAAAATTCAAGAGGAGGGAAGACTCCTAGGGTCATTTTACAAGACCAATATTATCTTAATTCCAAAACCAGATAAAGACACTACAAAAAAAAGAAAATTATAGGTCAATATCCCTGATGAACATAGATCCTAAAATCTTCACCAAAATATTAGCAAACTAAATACAGTAGTGCATCAAAAAGATCATACACCATGATCAAGTAAATTTATTGCAGAAATGAAAAGTTGGTACAACCTTTGCATATCAATAAATGTGATTCACCACATAAACAAAATAAAGGATAAAACCCCATGATTATAGCAGTAAAAGCATGAATATAGCAGAAAAAACATTTGATAAAATTCAGCTCTCATTTATTATTAAAAAAACTTACAACAAAGTGAGAATGGAAGGAACATGCCTAAACATATAAAAGGCCATATATGACAAATATGAAAAACCTACTGTCAACATCATACTCAATGGGCAAAAACTACAAGCGTTACCCTCATTTTTGGGAACAAGACAGGAATATCCACACTCACTTCTCTTATTCAACATAGTACTGCAAGTCCTAGCCGTAGTAATCAAAGAAAAAGAAGAAAAAATAAAAGGCACCCAAATTGGAAAGAAAGAAGTAAAACTGTATTTGCAGATGACATGATACTATTCATGGGTGTTCAACCTTTTGGCATCTCTGTGCCACACTGGAAGAAGAATAGTTTTCTTGGTCCACACATTAAATACACTGACACATAATCACAAATAAATCTCAATGTTTTAAGTAAATATACAATTTTGTGTTAGGCCACATTCACAGCTATCCTGGGCTGCATGCGGCTATGGGCCACAGGTTAGACATCCCTGTATACATAAAGAGCCCCAAAGATTCCACACCAAAAAAACTACTAAAACTTATAAATTAATTCAGTGAAGTAGCAGAAAACAAAATTAATATCCAGAAATCACTTGCATTTTATAAGCCAATAATGAACTAACAGAAAGGGAAATTAAGAAAACAATCCCATTCACAATTGCCTTAAAAACAATAAAATACCTAGGACTAAATCTAACCAAAGGTGAAAAAGTCCTGTTCATGGAAAACTATAAGACACTGAAGAAAGAAATTGAAGAAGATACTAATAAATGGCAGCACATACCATGTTCATAGATAAGAGGAATTAACATCATTAAAATGACCATATTGCTGAAAGCAATCAATAATTCAACACAATTCCTATCAAGATTCCAATGATATATTTCACAGAACCAGAGCAAATATTTCAAACATTTATATAAGACCACAAAAGGCCCCACATAACAACAGTGATCATGAGAAAGAACAAAGTTGGAGGAACCATGCTACCTAATATCAAATTATACTATAAAGCAATAGAAATCAAAACAGCATGGTACTGGCATAAAAACAGACACATAGATCAATGGAACAGAATAGAGATCACAGAAGGAAACCCACATATTTGTAGTCAATTAAAATTCAACAGAGGAAGCAAGCACATACAATAGGTTAAAGACAGTTTATTCAATAAATGGTGTTCATAAAATTGGATTGATAGCAATCAGAAAAATGAAACTAGACCACGTTCTTACACCATACACAAGAAAAAATTCAAAATGAATTAAATATTTAATATTAAATTAAATGGTAGACCTGAAACCTTAAAAATCTGAGAAGAGAACATAAGCAGCAAAATCTTGGACATAGTTTGTAGCAATATTTTATCAAGATATATCTTCCAGGAAAGGAAAACAAAAGAAAAAAGAAACAACCAAAGTTTTTGCACAGCATAAGAAAATGTCAACAAAATAACAAGACAACCCACAGAATGGGAGAACATATTCACTGATACATTTGATAAGGGGTTAATACCCCAAATCTAAAAAGAAATTACAAAACTCAACACTAAAAAAACAAACAAGCTAATTAAAAAATGGACAAATGACTTGAATAGACTCATCTCTAAAAGGACATACAGATGGCCAATAGATATATGAAAAGATGCTTAACATCACTAATCATCAGAGAAATGCAAAATAAAACCACAATGAGATATTATCTCTCACCTGACAGAATGGCTGTCATCAATAAATCAACAAACAATAAGTGCTTGCAAAGGTGTGGAGAAAGGGGAATTCTTTTTCAGTGTTGGTGGGATTGCAGACTGGGGCAGCCACTGCAGAAGTCAGTATGGAGATACCCCAAAAAATTAAAAATGGATCTGCCTTTTCACCCAGTGATCAGTTCCCAGTTTGGGATCTGAAGGAACCCAAAACACTAATTTGAAAGAACATAAGCACCTGTATGTTCATTGCAGCATTATTTATAATTACCAAAATATGGAAACACCCCAAGTATCCATCATTGGATGAGTGGATAAAACAACTATGAGGCATTTACAGAATGAAATACTATTTAGCTTTAAAAAAGAAGTAAGTTTTAGCCTTTGTGGCAATATGGATAGACCCGGAGAACATTATGCTAGGAGAAATAAGCCAGTCAGAGAAAACAAATACCATATGATTTCACTCATATATGGAATCTAATAAACAAACTTAACTAACAAGTAAAATAGAGACAAATTCATAGATAGCGGGATGATGGTTAAGCAGAGGGAGGATAAAGGGCGAAGTGCTGAGCAAAAAGAAAAAAGGACTCGTGGACACGGACAACGGTATGGTGATTGTGGATGCAAGAGGGTTATAAGGAGGCTAAATGGTAATGGAAAAATACAATAAAAAATAAGAAAAATAAATAAATATTGTGCAAAAAAAAAAAAAAGATGCACTAAAAATTAGAGTCACTACTATTGCTTAGCAGTTCCACTTCTTCTCTTTGGCTTCTATTAGATTGGTAGGTAATGGAGCTTAGTCAAGAAGCCCATATCAGTTTATGGGAATAGACAACAATAGAGTGAAATGTCTAAGCCATATTCCCTGGGATTATATAATGGCTTTAAAAATGTAAGTAACACTAGCATCTAAAATTACTTTCTGTACCAGATGTGAGAAACACTTTCATAATCATTGCATAGCAATGTATAGTAGTTTTACTTTTAAATCTAATAATCTAGTCATGACAAAAGATGATAAAAAAGTGAGTCAGGATGGAAAGAAGTTACATAAAACTACTGACAAGTGGAATAAGAGAGTAAAAACCAACATCACAGTCTGTTAAGCCAGAAGCTCCTCTCACAGAGCTCCACCTCCACCCAGGATCAAAAAGAAACAGTTTATGGCAGGAAACTCATATGCAGAAGTCAATGACAAAAACTAGGCAAAACCAGATCAATCCAAGGCGAGGAAAAAATGAGCAAAGAACAACCCCACAGCTCATTGTATCATCATTATAATGAAAACTGACAAACCTCAGGACACTTCCTGAATGGACCATAGTAGGAATAAGAAGCCCCCTCCCAAACAGATGGCAAAATCAGAATTTTATACCATAAAATTCAAAAACTGGAAACAATAAAATCCCAGGAACTAACTGACCATGTACGCAACTCACCCGCATCCACTTAGGTGAGTACTTCCGCTTCTTTCACAGCAGCATCTTCTAGCCTCTTCGTCTTCTACCTGAATAAAACTTGCTACCAGTCCCCAGCAGAGAATCAGTCTGGTGGTCCAGTGGTCGGGTGACACAGGGCTGAGAGAAGGGCAATAAATTAGATACATCAGTGCCACATTAGGAGCAGAGGGAGTCTCTTATAACCCTGGTCACCGCTAAGAACTCAGTAAAAGTATGATCTCTGGGGTATGTGCCCATTCAACTCTCCCACTTTCCACATACATTTCTGGGGAATGGTGGCACATATTTGGTAGCTCAGCTCAGTCATGCAAAAAGAGGATCCAATCTAAACTAGATAAAGACAGGAGAGCAACTCTGGATCAATCATGTGCTACTCCTGAATATAGGTTGGATAGCGATCTGAAAAAGAATACCTGTTCTAAGAACCATAGAGCATTCCAGAAGCTATGGAGTCATTCAAAGCATCAGGAGAGCAGAAGGAATAAGAAAATGATGGTATTCTTTATTATTATTATTTAAGAAAAATAAAATTTATGTAATGCGTGAATTATTTTTATCTCAATAATTTTGTCAGATGTTTCTTTCTTTTCTGCCTCATTCTTCTTTCTCTTCTTATTGATGTTAAACACATAATGCCTCTTGAGGAATGTATATTTTCTGTACACAATTGATTTATAATATCAGTTGAATTTTTTGAAAGAGTATTATGTAACTTGAAATATTATGGAGCAAATATTACTCTTGAAAGCATTTTTTAAACATCTAAAGTTAGTAAATTAATCAGTCGATGACAGTTATTTAACTATACCATCAGAGTGAAGCTAATACTGAGCAAGAGGCAGAGTCTCATTCAAATAGAGTTACTAGAAATCTCTGAACCTTGGAACATTAGTGCTTAAATTACTATGTACATAAAGCTCCTAAGTTTATTTCTGATGCTCAGGATGCTTCCAGTAAATGGAAGGTAGTATTATAAATATTTTAAAATAACTAATGTAGGACAAAGAGAGATGCTTCAAAAATATTAAGCTGCATAGACTTGGGAAATTGGTCTATTATCATCTGCATTTTAAAAGGCTATTTACTCCCTAAAAACTACTTTTTCCTATTTTATTTTCTTTTATACACATTAATAACTAAAGTGAAAACTTAACCACACCAAAATATTAAAGGTACAAAAATATTAGAATATATACTCTGGTCCTTGAGGTATGCTATGAGGACTTGATAGTTACAGTAAGAAGATGAAAGGGCCTTGAAGAAATAAAATTTCAATTTATACCATTTTTTACTTTTCTGAAAAGTTGCTAGCTTTGTTTCTATTTTGTTTGTTTATTTGTTTTTTAGATTCCATTTATGAATGAAATCATATGGTATTTGTTGTTCTGTAACTTATTTTAATACACTTAATACTTAGCATAATACACTCTAAGTCCGTCCATGTTGTCACAAATGGCAAGATTTCATTTTTGTTTATGATTGAGTTATATTCCATTATATATATAATATATATTATATATATTATATATATGTGTGTGTATATATATGTACCTCTTCTTCTTTATCCATTTGTTTACCAATGGGAATTTAGGTTGGTTCCATATATTGGTAAATAATGCCACAATGAACATAATTTTGCATATATCTTTTGAAGTAGTTTTTTAAAAAAATTTTTGGATAAATACACACAAGTACAATTGTTGGGTCATATGATATTTCTATTTTTAATTTCTTAAGGAATTTCCATAATATTTTCCATAGTGGCCGCACCAATTTACAATCCCACTAGCAGTGCATGAGGGTTCTCTTTTCTTTACATCTTCTCCAACAATTATTTTTTATTAATTTATTGATAATAGCCATTCTGACAGGAATGAGGTGATATCTCATTGTGGCTTTAATTTGCATTTTCCTGATGATTAGTAATGTTGAGCACCTTTTCTTATGCCTTTTATCTATCTGTATGCCCTCTCTGGAGAATTGTCTATTCAGGTCTTACCCATTTTTTGTATTGGATTGTCTGGGGCTTGGAGAGAATGTTAAGTTGTATGAGTTTCTTATACAGTTTGAATTTAAATCTCAATAACAATGATGTTCTTATTATTTTCCATTATAACTGGGCTACAGCAAGCCCACAGTTAACATAGTTAAATGCAATCCAATCCATTTCAAGGAAATAGACATGTAATTGTAATAAATTAACTTTAGTTTTAGGGATATAAAATAAAATGGAAAAATTATAATTTTTTACAATTTACACTTTTAAATTTTGTGAACAATTCATTCTCTTGATATAATGATATACTTATTACATTTGTAGAGCATAAATAAAAACTGGTAGTCACTCTACTGAACAACTACAAGGTATGCAATTAAATCCAAGCATCTTTATTTTTGTCTCTAACTATTCATTTAAATACATCTGAAACTCATTGTTCCCTGTTCCCTGGATGAAATTTAAGGCAAGTTACATTAGTTCTCATTCCTTACAGGTAATAAAAGAATCTCCAGGCAGTAATAAATATATTTTGTCAAAGACAGCAACAACTTTAAACTTCATTCGAAGTCACAACTCTGTATTATGTCCCTTTGAATGCAGTCCCTAAAATACAAGAGAAGTGTGGCTAATAAGAAACCAATCGTACTTCTTCATGCTATATTCTTAATGAGTTGGTACCAGACTCTTGGGACTGGCTGAAATTAAAAATGGACTGACTCTTTTTCTGCCACAGCCATCATTAGGATTCTCTCGTTTTCAGTTTCTAGGTTGAGGTGAATGCCTTCTTCTCTAGCTGGTCATTCATATTATGTTCTGTAAAAAACAATGCTAAGTCTCAGAGGCTACACACCCCCTTCACACACACATGCACATATTTTGTTGCTTGATCACATGAAAATGAAGCATGGTTATTAAAGGATTCTGTTCCACATACTAATTTAGAAATACAGGAACCTCTGTGGGGACACCACTTATAATATCTGACATTCAAGACTGTGAAGGAGATGAGGCAATCGTTCATGTAATATTTTATAAGCCAGTATTAAAATACAATGTATTATTTTTGCCACCTTCTATTGAATAGAACTTAGACAAAAAGTCTTGCATGTTTAAAATGTATTCAAGGAAATGTAGTCTTTTCTTTGGATGGATGGACATAAATAAGTTTGGCAAACATGTATCATTGGGTTCCTTTTTTATTCCCTGTGACCTGTGATCTCCCCACAAGTTGGACCACTTGGACAGGGTCTGAGATAACCTCATCCACCTCTCTTTTGCATATAGACTATGTGGGTCATACTGATCTACAGAAACGTCTTACGGATTCTTTATGAAAATGGAATGATAGATCCTAACATAGTCACCTCATGCTTGTGGATATTTTTTCAGGTATAAGTTATAAATCTGGTCATGAAATCTGCCCTGTGAAAGCTCTTTAAAGTAGATCAATTACAGCCCTTGTTCCTAGGCCTCAGGTGCAATTATGGGGTCCCATATTCTTTCTCCTTGTGCATTTGTAACCACAGAAGACCCACAGCTCTCTCTTCTTTAGACTCTCTTTTGTAGTAAAAAGTTCAAATATAGTTTTATTTCCTTAATTTTGTGAGTACTGTATGGATATGTCAAGCATCTGTTTAAAATGACCTCGTCTACCATCTTAAAATATTAGCCAAACCTGAGGCTAAAAAGCAGTAAAGTGGCATAATAACATTTTCTTATATATTTTATAAGTGTAACAAATTTTACAAATAGTCTGACTTGGGACAACAGATTGTAGATTTAGAATAACATTTTAAAATTTTCCATGAGTTAAATACCTTGACCTTGGATCAAAATAGGCAAAAGTATTAACATTTATATTTTTTTAATTCAGATAAAAATGTAGAAATTGTTATGTACATATTTTGTAATTTTCTGACATAAGGTGTTTGTAAATAACCCAAAGTGGATCAATGCAGAGACTAATGATATTAAAAAAATAAAATATAATAAAATCTTCTGTGAGTCATTTGATAGAAGAGATTTTTATATTTTAAAATGTCTTTTCAATATAATTCAGAATACGAAAAAGTTTGCAATTAATTATTCAAATTTCACTGAGCTACTATCTGGAAGAAAACATCAAATTTAACAACTATATTAACTGAGTTAAAACACTGGCTAGTGTCACTTTTGATAACAAGCTCACATTCCTCTTTCTATCATAGCCTCCACCAAAAGTTCATCAGAACAAATTTCAGTTATATCTGGTCTTGATCTTGAAGCTTTATATAGAACATACACACAGTGACTACGCTCCCCATAATAGGATGGTCTTTTCTTTCTAACCAAACAATATTTGGACCTAGATACTGTACTTAGTTAGTCTTGTATGAAAAATAATCAGCTAAAAATGCTTTGACCATCCCAGAATAGAAAATACATATGCTCATAAACATCTGCTCTTCCTGACAGCATGGATGGAATTGGAGAGCATTATACCAAGTGAAATAAGCCAGGAGGTGAAAGACAAATACCATATGATCTCACCTATACAGGGAACCTAATCGGTAAAACAAATAAGCAAGCAAAATATAACCAGAGACATTGAAATAAAGAACAAACTGACAGTAACCAGAGGGGAAAAGGGATAATCGGGGAAGATAGGGGAAGGGCTGTCAAGGAACATGTATAAAAGACACATGAACAAAGCCAAAGGGGGTAGGTTAGAGGGTGGGAGGCGGGGATGGCTGGGGCAGGGGGAGTGGTGCAGGGAAAATGGAGACAACTGTACTTGAACAACAATCAATCAATCAATTAACATAAATATCAGGCAAGTAACAAATCACTTTCTACAAATGATGTCTACCCAAAACTGCTGGGCAGGAAAGAAAGTTCACAAGTTCTACTACAGCCATTAAGTATGTTTGCTGTAGGTTTATTGCAAATTTTATTAAAGAGATTTAAAAATTGTCTTTTATTTCCCAGACTCTTATAACAGCCATGTCACAGTTGTTAATTTAATCAAAATGGCTGTCAGATTTTTATCAGAAGCTTTTTCTACATTTATTAATATGATCACATGATTTTTCCAATCATCTATATTAATATGGTAAATTTCACTGATTAGAATTTAACTTTTCTACCAACTTTGCTATATTAGATTTAATATTTTTATAAATATATTCCTGAGAGATTTTTGCTTTCCTTTCTCTTTTTTCTTTTCTAATATCTTTTGCAATAAATTTATGCTGATATAAAAATATCTTGGAATTTCCAGATTCTAGGAGTATTTTTGTGGCTTAAATGCTATTCTTTTCTTAAGTTTTTAAAAGAAATAGCCAGTGAGAATATCTGGTCCTTAATTACTAAATTGTTTAAAAACTTGTCTTTTCATTTTTAATTGCAAATTATATTTCTCATTTGTTATAAGAGAATTTTTTATTTCTTGTTTTGTCTGGTATAAGTTTTAATATTTAAATTATTTTATCACATACAAATCATCAAATTTATTGATATAAAATTCTTCATAATATTCTTTCTTTATGTCCTTCTGACTTTAGAATCTGTAGTGATGCTTATATTTTATTCCTGATAATAGCAACATTTGATTTTCCTCTTTCTTTCTTATTCAGTCTTTGTAGATGTTTATTAATATTAATAATTTCCCCAAACAAGTCTTTAATTTCATGAATTTTCTTTATTAAGTGCTCGTTTTAGATTTCTTTATGCTCTCATTTCTGTAATTTCTTTTTTCTTATTTTCTTTGGATTTTGTTTATTCTTTTTCTTGACATGAATTTGGTGTCATTAATTTTCAACTTTTTTCTTTTAAATATGTGCATTTAAAGCTATGGATTCTCTCTAGTTCCTGCTGTAACTGTATCCCACATGTTTTTATATGTCTTTTTTATTCTAGTTCAAAAGTTTTCTAATTTTTATTAAGATTAATTTTTTTCATCCACAGGTTATTTAAAATTGTCCTTAATTTTTAACCTTTGGAGTTTTTTGTTTGTTTGTTTTGTTTTCCTTCTGTTGATTTCTTGTTTGATGGCACCCTGGTCAAAGAACATTTTGGTTGTGAACCAAATAATTTAAAATGTGTTGATACCTGTTCTATGGCTCTGGTAAATCTTCTAATTGCACTTGAAATAAATGCGAATGCTTCTGCATTTCTATTTTGAATAACTATACACATACCAACAAGGTCCAGTCAGACAATTGTGTTACTCAAATCTTTTAAAGCCTTACAGATATTTTTCTCAGCTTGTTATATCAGTTATGAAAAAAAGGTATATTAAAATCTTCAAATGTATTTGTCCATTTCTCTTTTTGTTTGAAAAAGATATATTATTTGATACATGGAAACTTAGGGTCATTATGTCTTTAAATTGAGTTGATTCTTTTATCATTATGAATCACAATTCTTTATTCTAGCAATACTTTTAATTCTGTTATACGTACATTATTTTTTACCTGCTATTATTTTAGCCATATCAGATTTCTTTTGCTTGGTATTTGCATGGTGTCTCTTTTTCTATCTTTTTATATTCAACCAATTTGTGCCCTTCTATTTAAAAGTGTGTTCCTTTGTAAATAGCAAATAATTAGGTCCCACTTTCTTAATCTTCTCTCACAAGGTTTTGACTTGGAATTGCAATGTCTTCTCCAGTTATATGTAGTGTAATTATTGCTTCATATACCACATATTCTTACTTGTTTTCTCCTTGGGAAAATCAGTAGTCATTGATCAAGTTGTGATCATTTTTGAGCTAATCACTACAAAGGCTGTGTGGTTCAGTATCCTGAGCTGGCTGCGGTTGTGTTTGTGGTTTCAGATACAGACCTGGTTACTGCAAAAGTATGGGTTCCAGTTTGATTGTTATAGGTGGTGTAATGATAATTTGTAAATTCAGTATCTTGGTAACTATCCTGTTTTTCTGGTTTTTTGTTTGTTTGTTTTTTGCCCGATTTTCCTGCCTCTAAATATATCTAGTACTTTGACTACATACCAAACATAAGAACTTTCAAGATCCCAGGTAGCATGTCTCCCCCACTTTCCTGTGATAAATACATAGGGAGAGGAGTTGGGCTACGCATTCCCTCAATAAGGTGATTTGGGACAAGTTTTAGTTCAAGGGTACATAATACAGAGGTTACGTGTGTTTTGCCCCTGCTCGTACAGCAGTCTTTTTGATTTTGATTAAAAGCCTGGTGCTCTTCAACTATAAGATTGAGAGAACCAGTCCTGGCTTCAGATTCTCCAGCTCAGTTCTCCAGCCTGTCATAATATGAAGTTTACAATCTGAAAAATATCTTGAGGAGATTAAAATTATATCTGAGTACACGATTAGATATTTCAGTCTGCCATTTAGATGTTTTCAGCATAGTTTTCTGTGTAGTCCCAGCAAGCATTTCATGGAAAACTGGCCATGTTGTTGAATCCCTGAAAGTTTTTAATTTGTTAATATTTATTCCTCATGACTAAAATCACTTTACTGTTTTTCTTTATCCAATCAGAATCTTTCTGCCTTGTCCTCAACAAGAATAAAAAAACGCCTACAGAGCAAATAGGTAGACACTGCAAAATTACCACACCCTCTCTCAAATTTTAGTTTACTTGTCTCTGTTTCTTTGGATTGTGATATCATTACAATATGGTTTATGCATTTTATTCACTTGTTCTATTTATTGTACCAAAAGAATTAGACTGCAGTGACCTATTAAGGCTGAAAAAGAGGGATAAATATTCATATTTTAAAAATATGTTTATTGATTTTAGAGAGAGGGAAGGAGAGAGAAAGATGGAGAGAGAGAGAAACATCGTTTGGTTGCCTCCCATATGCATCCTGACCAGGGATCAAAACTATAGCCTAGGCGTGTCTGCTGACCAGAAATTGAACCCCTAGTTTTTGATGTACAGGACAACTCTTCAAACAATTGAGCCACACTGGCCTGGGCTAAACATTTCTTTATACTCATAAGTTTAATTCTAATTTAACACCACAGGATTTTTCCTCATCTTCACTCAAACTGTATTTCTATTTTCCTATCTATCATAAGACATGGCTCCCAACACTATTATACTTAATGATTTCCCAGTGATATACAAAATCACTACAATCATACCACTAAAAAAATCATTCTACCAGTGAAATTCCTGGTTTAACTTGCAGTTTTATTTGTATTTTGTCTGTGGCTACATATTCAAAATTATATGGGTAATATGGAAAATCTCTTAGCTTTAGGTTTAAATTTCTCATTTAATGTTGAACAGCATCAAGGTGACAAGTGCTGATGGATTTGGGGAGTCATCATTAATTGAAGCACTATCATAAACTCTTGTCTCTGTTTGCCATAGTCAAAATGAAAGTCAAACAACAGTAGAGAGTATTTAAGCAGATACTTTCATTGTTATGTAATAGTACTATATAAGGGAAAGGAGCTTATATAAAAATTGTTATCATGTTAAAGACATAATTATTGATATATGCTAAATGGGATTAATATTACTTTGTGTTCTCCACTGTTATTATTCTTTCACCTCTGTACTGTGTAGTTTCCTCAGAAATTTGCTAAATATTTCTTTTTATCAGTAACACTCATGGCACCCAAGTAGTCTATCAGGACATCGTTCAGTATTATTCATTCATATTTGACAGCAAGCGAAGGAGTGAAGCAGCCCTGCTCCGAGAAAACCTCATGACCAGGTCTCAGATCCCTTCAGGATGAGGATCTGTGTCACTCAACCAGCTAATCTGTCTCAACTAGCAGAAATGCTGGCTGAAGATTAAGTGAATGTAGAATAGAGTAGAGGCAAATGAGGAGTTTCATCAAGACAAAGAGCTATAGTGGGAGCATAGCTCGTTACTAATATTCATCTTAGGGGAAAGCTGCACTTCAAGAGGAAAATGGTTCTATACAAAGCAAGTGAATCTGAACAGCATAGGGACGACTGTAGTGTGTGTGTTGCCTTCTAAGGCTTCTTCCAAGAGTATTGGCTGCTCATGCCTCATAGCTGACTCCTTGCTAAAGAAGTGCTCTTGGTCCAAGGGCACTACCTTAACTCAGATTATGTCTCTTTCCAGAGGCAGCCAAAATCCAGTGACTGGTGTATAGGTACGAAGACTGGTCTCTTTCCCTCTATTGAAGGCAACTCCTAGAAGCCACCCCAGTTCCAGAATCCCTCCTCAGGTCAACAGGGTGCTCTACTGCCACTGCATCACAGTTTACCTTGATCCTCTGCCCCCTTAAGCTTCCATTTTTTCCTTACAGGTTTCTCACAATGCAGTTCATTATACTTCCTGCTTGAAAATCTTTGCCTCAGAATGTTTTCTGGGGAACTGACTTCAGGCATCAAATTAATACATAAAAATTCTTTTATTTGGTAGGTCCTGACTAGAAAGCTTTGCCTTTAGGGAATCAAGAAAAACTATCTGAAATAACTCTACACATCTGAAAAAGATATGTAGGAATTTCTAAACCAAACCTGGGAAAGGCTGCATTTCAGGCTTATCAAAGACTCTAATACTATTAGGCAATTGTGAAAGGAGTAGTGTGAGAGAAACACTGGGTACATGGACACAGAAGTGGTTGAGGGTTGAAAAATTAGAGCCAAAAAAATGCATAGTATCCCTCCTCACACTAAGAAAGAGCCATATCACAATGAGAGCTTAGTGCATTGAGATTTGACTAAAAGATCTAACACTGTGTTAACACTGAAAGATCTAACACTGTATTCTCCTTAAACTATATTCTACTAGACAAAAAGAACCAGTGTTTTTTCTAGTGCTATGGACCAGAGTGGTGGCTTATATGAGCTTCCTTGGGTTCCAGGAGATGCAATGGCCTGAAAGCCATAATTCATCTTGCAAAATCTTAAATTTGTTTCACTGAAAACTTGGGGAAAGGCACTTGAAAAATGAACCTTCCCTATAAGTCAAACATGGATATCAGCCATGAATGTGACGAAAGGACCTTTGGATTTGGAATTGCAGAAACCTTGGAAAAGGCTGGAGTAAACCAATGGTTTGACTAGGTAGAATGCTCATTCTTGAGGGCCCCATGAGGCTTGAGAAATACACAAAGTCTTATTTCTCAGATCTCATAGGCCAGAGGAGAGGAAATATATATATGTGTGTATGTATATATATAATCTCCAACATGCAATCTGAGAACAAAAATATAGAAATGATTTAAAATATTGCCTACATTAGTTGAATTACTGAGATTTTCATAAGCCCCTAGAGTTCACTTGTGATTGTTATTTCTCTCTTTATCTCTTAAAGAGAAGTAGTGGTTATGAGAGTAGTAAAAAAAAACAAAAAAAAAAAAAAACCCCAAAAAAACAAACAAAAAAAACTGGAGGGGAGGGGAGTAAAAATAAAATCATGAGAACTGGCTTTTCTTTTTCATAAAATTTCTTAAATGCTGGTGCCAGAGAAGAGCTGACAAGCCTTGTTCTCGGCAGGACTAAGAAACTACTGTTTCAGCCTTCACCTCAACAGTGGTAACTGGGGCAGGAATGCAGACTTTCCTTGTCACAGACACTTGGGATGAACAGCAAGAGCTCTCAAACTAAGTCCCATTAACCAGACGATATTTAACTAGTAAATTGAAGGTCTCACTAACTCCCAGTAATAATGCTCCTTTTATGCTGAGAGAGCTGATTCTTTGTTTTGTTGTTGTTCATTCGTTTCTTTTTTTATTACATTTATTGGGATGATATTGGTTAATAAGATTATACAGTTTACAATTGTACATTTCTATGATATGTTACCGGTGTATCATGTTGTATGCCCAGTACCTAAAGTCAAACCATATTCTGTCACCATATATTTGACCCCCTTTATGCTTTGCAGTATGCTCCCCACCTTCCTTCCCCCTGGTAACCCATGCTGCTATATGTGTCTATGAGTTTTTGTTTGTTTGTTATTCTTGTTTATTCAGTTGTTGCTTTCAGTTTTATATCTCTTATATATGATTTGATTTGTTCTTAATACCTTAACTTTGGTTACTGCAGATGCAGACAGAAGTGATGATCCAAGGTTTAAACTTCAAAGGATTGGTTATTTAAAAAAATTATTGCAAGGGAAAGGCAAATGGAAGATAATGTCATATTATCTAACACAATTTCTTTCAATAACAGATTTGTGATTTATAATTATAATGTTAAATAAAACTGGTCTTTTAAAACCTACTCACTTATGCTCTCAAAATAATTCTTTTCTTTTTTACAGACAAGGAATATTTTATTTATTAGGAGAATGATAATACAATATGCTTTCAGATCCACAGGAGATGCCAGCCAGAGCTCTGCTTTGGCTCTGCTGTTGTGCTCTGTTAAAGAGGGTATTATAACTCAGAAAAATAAATTCTTTAAGTGATTACCAAATCCTTTTCTTAAACACACTGAAATTGAAATAGTCAAGAGAAAAAAAGTAATTCTATTTTAATGCATATCAAATAAATAACATCAAACATTATAAACCCATGTCTCAAAATATTTCAAGTGTTTCAATGAAATAATAGACCCTCAAACATTAATGATATTGTCAACAAAAAAACTATAAGGAATGTTTCATTTATTTACAATTATCATTACAAAAAGCTTAAAAATTCTGTACATATATTATTTATTTAATATTTATTTTTGTGTATCCTTTGATTTTTTTGGTTGTATATGAATGAAAATAGAGGAAATGATTCATGAGTATTTCTCAGTGTGTTGCCAATAGAAAGAACACAATATTCTCTGTTCTGTCACATTCTTATACACAGAAACACATACACATGCACACATAGTCATATTAGGAAAGGGTCAGAGATTTTGCAGAATAAATTCTTCACTTTTCATTTGTCAAAAATGAATACAAAAAGAGTAATTGAATATCCTATTGCCACAAAGATATTGGGTTGGCCAAAAGCCCATGCAATTTTTTTTCCATAAAGGATGCATTTTGTAAATGTACCATAATTTTTTTTTATTAATTTATTTACTTTTTAAATACATTTGTCTCTGCCTTCCCCCACCTCCCCCTTGGTTTTTTTCCTTGCTATGTACCATAATTTTTTGATCCAATCATCTACTGATGGGCATTTAGGTTGCTTCCAACACTTGGCTATTGTAAATTGTGCTGCTATGAACATTGGGGTGCGTAGGTTCTTTTGAATTGGCATTTGGGGAGCAGCAGAAAGAAAAAAAAGAACTACTAAACTTCACGACAGCATGGATGAAACTGGAGAGCATTATGCTAAGCGAAATAAGCCAGGGGGCGAAAGACAAATACCATATGATCTCACCTATAAGTGGAATCTAACCAACAATACAAAAATGCAAGGAAAATAAGACCAGCAACACTGAAAGGAAAAGAAACCAACAGAGACAAGAGGGAAGGGGGGAGGGAGGCAGGGGAAAAGGAAGGGAAGGGGAAAGTCAAGGAACATATAGCAAGGACTCATGGATAATACCAAAGGGGAAGAGTTCAGGGAGGGAGGGAGGGAGAAAGGGGGCAAGGGAAACTGGTGGGAGGTAGGCAGAGACAAATGTATTTGAAAAAATAAATTAATTAATTTAAAAAAGGACACATTTTTCATTTTCACTAATAACTTTATTGATTTGGATATTTTGAGTATGTTGGGCATATCCCGCACGTTGCAACATTGATTGCTCTCAATTAATGTCTTGATTTGATGGCTATCAACTTCAACCTGTCTACCCAACCGTGGAGCATCGTCCAGTAAGAAATCTGCAGCACAAAACTTTGCAAAACACTTCTGACACATTCAATCAGTCACAACACTGACTCCATACACTACACAAATCTTTTTCTTTTTTTGCATTTCAGTTGTGTTTTAACTTTTCTTGAAATAATAAAGCATTATATGTCAAAAGCTTGCTTATTTTCTTCCATCTTCAATGTTAAAATGGCTACAGAAAAATTCACAAATTTTGATACATTTCTTTAAATGCACTCTGATATGACAGCTGTCACAATACAATCTAAAAAATTGTTTAGAATAAAGTTAAAGACAACTAGAACCATCTTCCTGAAAAAAATCAAATGAACTTTTTGGCCAATCCAATGCTTAGTAACATAGCTCCAATAGAAGACTAAATCCTTGAAAGAGTACCTGAATTGGCTCTACATAATAACAGTATAAAATCTATTCTATTGACTTAAGTTAAATCAAGCATGATTTAAAAATAACTTATTTAAAATAATGTTAATAATGGCAATAATTAAATTAATATTCTAACATTATTGCAAGAATGGTAACAAATATCAAGGAAGCTTCCCTATTCCTGAGGACAATGATTATCACTCTGTCTCTGGAGCACAGACAGTGGACACAGCTGCAAAGCAAACCCTCTGTTTATCAAATGATCAAATGAGCAAGAATAAATTTGACATTCAGTAAATTAAAAGTCATTTCAGGATTTAGAGTATGATCTTTCCCCCAATATTCTGTGGAGAGTTTTACTCCATAGTAGTAAATTTCAAAGTTCTTTCCAGCCTTAGCCAGGTGGCTCAGTTGGTTGGAATATCATTCCATATACCAAAAGGTTGTGGGTTTGATTCCCCCAGGGCACATACCTAGGTTGCAAGTTCCCTGTGGAAAGCAACCAATGTTCTCTCTCACAACAATGTTTCTCTCTCCCTCCATCCCTTCCCTCTCCCCCCATCCCTTCCCTCTCCCCCTTCCTCTCTCAGGTGAGGATTAAAAAATAAATATGTCTTACTGACTCATCCTGTATTTTATTTTTTTACAGGCATTGTATAGTGTGTGATTTTTTTAGTCATCTGGAGAGGCTTAGAATAGCAAAAAGTATGTACTGTTTTTAAATCCTTTAAATCCTGGCTCTCCTAACTGTCCTTTAAATTTTGCTTGAAACCTGAATAGTTTCTTTTTCAGTTCATCTCTTTTCTCTCTAATTTTTTTACAGGCATCTAGAGAAAAACAAGTGATAGGTTTACAATATAGTGCTTACATATTTTGCCATTGATTTTCTTAGGTCTATTTCTTGCTTTCCACATTATTACAGATTAAAGTATTGCCAAACTTGCCAACACTATGTTAACAAGGGAAACTTTTCCGTCTTATCAAAACAGAAAGAAAAAAAAGTGTTTTCTTATTTTCTTTTAGCCGTTACAGATAAACTTCTCCAGGCTATTTAGGCTTATGCTGATAGTTTTCCAAGACTGTCTTGGGCTCTGCACATCCCTAATCCCAAAGCAAACACCATAAATTTTAGATTTTTGTTAGAGCAGCATCCCTATTTCAGGTACTAAATTATTTTGTTAATATTTATCGCTTATTACAAATCACCCTTCAAAATCCAGTGGATTTGAATATCATTTTATAATTATGCCTCATGTTTCTGGAGGTTGACTGGGCTCAGCGAGCCAGTTCTCCATCAGGGTTTTCACGTTTTTGCACCTGAAGATGGAGACATCTCAAAGGTGTCCTTACTTATCTTAGACAGAGGTCAATGCCTACCTTTTGTGGCCTCAGATTGGCCTATTAGCAGGAGCCCTTCCATGTCATTTCTCTATGTGATGTGGACTTACTCACAGTATGGTTGCTCAGTAGCAAGACTTGTCATGCCCAAAGACAGGAAGTAGAAGTTGTCAGCTTTTTAAACCTTAGTCCTAGAAATAGATAGTGACATTTTTCTGTAATCTAATGTTCACTGAGCCTAGATTCAAGGAAGGGAACGTAGACTTCATTTCTTGATGATACGACCAATAATAAATTTTGTTTCTCATATTTTAAAACTACCAGTTTAAGTCGCAGAAAGTTAACAGAAGCACAGTATTCATTAAGACACTTAAGTGCACTAAGATCCATTGCTTTGAACACAGAGAATTCCATCTAGAACAAAAGTCAAGAGAATTTCCAACTTCCCTTTCTATTTAAGAATAATTTGTAATGTTGCTCATTATTATCCAATATCAAAGCAGTTACAAAACTGCTTAACCTCTGTCCTCCTTACCCTGTCGCCCCTACACACAATTTTTCATTATTGTGATTTAGTTTGTTAGACTAAGTCATAACTATTAATATTGGAACCAAGAGCCATAATTTTTACTAAGGATTTCAACATAAATATAAATGGAGCTTATATACTTTTAATAAAATTAAAATATTGCTAATTGATTACATATGACCATTAAATTCCAAGTAACAACCAAAAAAATAACAAGACATTTTAGTAAGTTATCTAACTACAAAGCCAATATATAATAATACAAGTTTTTAGTTGTAAAATCAATAACTGAATAAACTTGGAAGAAAATATTTCATGTATAGTACCAATATATATATAATAAAAATCTGGGAAAATTTTAACAAGCAATATAGAGTTCCTAGAAATTAGGAAACTTTAAAGTTTATTATGACCATAAACGAAATTTTTGTAAATGGAATGATATGTTTTATTTTCAAATACAAAGACCCGATATTGTAAAGGTATCACGATTATCATGAAAATACAATGCAATTTAAAAATGTCAACAGGATTTTTGTCAAAGAGAAAGCTTTAAAATAATATGAAGTTATTTCTTTTTAAAGAAGAAGAGTATTGGGAGTAAAGGACAATGAACTTTGCTAACACATAAATGCAAAGTAGTAAAACTTAATGATAGTGTTCTTAAAAATAATTCACTAGAAATAAGTCCATAAGTAATGTAACTTCATTGAGAATTTGAAAATAGACCCTAATATATGTAGGAATTTGTTATATAATGAAGATTATACTATGGTTTATTAAATAAATTGGAATATTTATATTTACATTAAATAAAATTGCTATACTTTCCAATAAATTGGAGAAAAATCACTAGATTTTTTTTGTGAGGAGAGACTGTCCCAAATTCCTTTTTTGCACCAAAATAACTTCCAAATTAATCAAATAATAAAATGTAAAAATTTGAAATCTTAAAAATAAAAAAATATATAAATAATGTTTTCTTGAGTATTTCTAATATGGGAGAGTTGCCCGTTAAAATATAAACCTGAAATTACAAACGTGGAGAATATTCCTTGTAACTACTTCAATATTAACCTTCTGCCTACTATAAACTATGTAGACAAAGAGGAAAACACTGGAGAAAAATCATTTTACAAAACATGATATGGTAAGTTTTGGTTCCCTTAATAAAAAAAAAGTTATAAATTATTAAAACACTAAAATGCTATTTTAAGTGGTCCCATATAATAATATAAATATTTTCAACCTTTTTCTTTTTTTACTATTGAAGAAATGCAAAATAAAGCAATGGCCAAGTATGACAAAGCTTCGTAGTTACATTTAGCAATATGTAATCCTGTAACACATTCACAGGCTTTTAAAGGAAGTGGTAATTCTTTTTTTTTAAATAGTCTGCAATGTATTTACAGTAGGCTATTAATCAAACATAGTATTCATGAGAACTAGGATATTTTTCCTGCTTTCTTAAGCCATATTAAATACAAAATTTTTGATATGACTTGAAAATATATCCTGCTAGAATATATTGGTCTCAATAGGTCCGTTTAAAAGAAAATAAAGATGTTTTTTATGTATTTATTATTTTACATTAATCACCAAGAAGATTCCAGAAAGAACTAGAGACTTGGGATAAAATGCATTAGGACTACATGAGCTTACAGTTTCACATACTGCTTAATTGCTGCAAAATGCAATGGCTGCAAGTCTCTCAGTGCTCTAAGAGGTTTCCAGAGGCAGTGAAGTATGTTAAGTGGAAATGAACGCCATGAGTTTCAAATACACAGTGATGTTTATCTGGCTGGTTATTATCTGAAAATAGTTTAATTTGAGGTCAAATAACCTTGAAACCAACCATGGTTGCTATTAGTAGGATGACTGTTTACCCATGCTTGCTTGATAGACCCAATTTACGTATATTATTTTCACATTCACTAAGATGACTATATTCAAAAAGATAAACAATAACAAGTGTTGGATATTTAAAAAAGATTGAAATCCACATATATTACTAATGGAAATATAAAATGATTCAGTACTTAGAAAAACAGTCTGTCAGCCTGAGCTGCGTCAACAACTCCAGGACATTAAGAGACTTACTAAGCAGGAAGTTTTCCAAACCCTTCATGATAATTTGAAATGGCTCAAACCCAAGACTTGGTTTGAGGGTCTAAACCTCCATGTATGGGTCATGGGTGCTGCAGGATGATTATTGATCATTATTGTCTTCTGTGCTTTGCGATGCATCTGGGATGGTCACATAGGGGCCATCAGGGAAGGACGTTGGGGACATGGAGAAAGGGCAAAAGATCCTCACCCCTTGGCTTTGATATGGCTGAAGTCTTATTCCATCTGAAAGAAGTCCTCTATCTCTTGGTTGCTCTGTTCCACCCTCCTGACTCAGGCTTGAAACAGTAACTAGAGGCAGCTCTAAACTGGATAGAGGGGTTCCTGGGGGAAATCAGGCCTAGCAGTAAACTCCTTGAAGCATGCTTTGTTTTTCTCTCAAAGCTGTGATGGCCAGCTCATGCTGGAAGGGAAATTTACATTATTTGCAGACCCTGACCCTAAACCATTTGGCGCTCTTATGTTTACACATCTCATTTAGGACCCCTGTAAATCGGTGTGTTCCTGCCATTTGTTTTCTTCAAAATATCATCTTTTCTCTGTAAACATTAACATACTGATGTAATAAGATTATCTGTACATTCCTACTCCCTAGCCCCCACTGATAACCCTTTCAATAAAAGCCATTGAACACAGGGGCTCTGGGCATTCTCCACTAGAGGGAATCACCACGCCCTTTCCCTGGCAGACCAGGAAAAGTGTCTAGAATGGCTTATTTTTATTTCCCCATCCGTGACAACCCAGAGGGGCTCTGCGGGACAAGATCCTGCTTCTACCTCAATAGGTACATAAATTATTTGACTTAGGTCTAAAATAAATATGGTAATTATGATTACAGTAAAAGGTAAAACTTGTTAACCCTGACATTGTAGAAATAATATAAAATTTCTACAATTAGAAGGGGTAAAAGAAGTTTCTTACATCTCTTTTTTCTTTTTTTATATAATCTTTATTATATTTTTTTCCATTTAGTCCCCTTATACCCCTCCCCAGATCAATCACCTCACTGTCGACCATGTCCAAGGCTCCTTTTTTCCTTTTTGCTCAATCCCTCCACTCCCCAACCTTCCCCTACCTCCACTAGCTGTCATCTGCTCTTCATCTATGAGTCTGTCTCTGTTTAACTTGTTAGTTCAGTTTGTTCATTACATTCCACATATGAGTGAAATCATATCACATTTGTCTTTCTCTGACTGGCTTATTTCACTTAACATAATATTCTCTAGGTCCACCCATACTGTTGCAAAGGGTAAAATTTTCTTCTTTTTTACAGTCAGGTAGAATGACATTATGTAAATTCCCATAATTGTTTTATCCATTCATCTATTGATGGACACTTGGGCTGCTTCCTTATCTTGGCAATTGTAAATAACACTGCAAAGAACATAGGGGTGCTATGTTTGTTACCAAACAAATGGATCTGTGGGAGGAGGGGTGCCCAGATGCTATTACTGAAATAACAACACCCCCTTCCCCAGGGTCCCTCAGTTGTAAGTCCTTTGCCCGCCACACTTGGAATTATGGCTCTGAATGGCAGAGTTCGGTGAAAAGGAAAGGAACTATTTATTCAAAAGTTATACAGGTTTAATTAATGGCTAAATGTCACCGTTAAACCACAAAATCCCTTTAAGACAATCATCAGCAAACACACCATCCTGCCTTCCCGCCATTTGCCCAGTTAGGCCAGTCAGGCCTGTCAGGGGCACCGTCCTTCAGAAGAAAAAGAACAGAAGTCTGGGGCTCGGCTGGGCAGGCCTCTCGCGGTTCTCAGCACCATCCACTGTGTCGCTGTGATCTCCAGCTCTTAATCCATAACCATGTGGCACCTTCTCAGGGTCTACTAATAAGAGTCCTTTCTCCCCTCTTTCTTCCCACGTGGTCTTCACACTGTTCCCAAGTCTGTGTCCCGTGTTCTCTCCTGCAGGCCCCTGTCTCTTCTCCTCCCCTCCCAATTACATTCTACATTAAGTCTTTGAAACCTTTCTGATTAGCTTTGGTGATATGCAAAATACCCCTTTTTGCATATGAGGAATGAAGCTATCCTGTTATTGACATGCAAAATGACTCTCAATGGCCCTGCTCAAGGCTCCCATCCCCCCCATGGTAGCCTGCCCTGGGGTGGGGAGAATATATTTTTCTTGGACACCTCAGTCTCTAGACCCCGTTACAAATACCCTTTGTGGGGACCCTGGCTGTGCCCCATTACATGTTCATTCAAATTACTGTTTTGAGCTCCTTCAGATATATTCCCAAAAGTGAGATTGCTGAGTCAAAAGTCAGATACATTTTTAATTTTTTGAAGTATCTCCATACTGCCTTCCACGGTGGCTGCACCAGTCTACATTCCCGCCAACAGCACAAAAGGGCTCCCCTTTCTCCACATCCTCGCCAGCACTTGTTGTTTGTGGATTTATTGATGATAACCATTCTGACAGGTATGAGATGGTGTCTCATTTTAGTTTTTATTTGCATTTCTTCGATAATTAGTGATGTGGAGTATATTTTCATATGTTTAATGGCCATTTATATGTCCTCTTTGGAGAGGTGTCTATTCAGGTCTTTTGTTCATTTTTTAATAGGGTTGTTTATTTTTTTGGTGCTGAATTTTCTAAGTACTTTATAAATTTTGGATATTAACCCCTTATCAGATATGTTGGCAAATTTGTTCTCACATTCTGTGTGTTGTCTTTTTATTTTGTTGACAGTTTCCTTTGCTGTGCAAAAAACCTTTTAGTTTGATAAAGTCCCATTGGTTTATTTTTTCTTTTGTTTCCCCTGCCTGAAGAGACATATCCAATAAAAAATTTCTGTGAGCAATGTCTGAGATTTTGCTGCCTATGTTTCCTTCTAGGATTTTTATGGTTATGGGTTTAACATTTAAGTCTTAAAAAAAATCCATTTTGTTTTTTCCTGTGTGTGATCTAAGAAGATGGTCTAGTTGCATTTTTCTACATGTGTCGGTCCAATTTTCCTGACACCATTTATTGAATAGAATATCTTTATCCCATTGCATGTGCTTACTTCCTCTGTCAAATATTAATTGACTACAAAGGTGTGGGTTTATTTCTGGGCTATTATTTTCCATTGATGTATGTGTCTGTTTTATTGCCAGTACCAGCATGTTTGGATTCATGTGGCCTTAGAATATAAGTTCATATTAGATAACATGATTCCTCCAACTTGGTTCTTCTTTTTCAGGATCACTCTTGCTATGCCGGACCTTTTGTGGTTTTATATAAATGTTTGAAATATTTGTTCTAGTCCTGTAAAATATGCCATTGGAATCTTCATAGAAATTGTGTTGAACCTATAGTTTGCTATGGGTAGTATGGACATTTCAATAATGTTAATTATTCCTATCCATGAACATGGTATGTGCTTCCACTTACTATCTTCTTCGATTTCTTTTTTTGATGTCTTATAATTTTCCAAGTTCAGGTCCTTTATATCTTTCATTAGGTTTATTTCTAGGTATTTTATTGTTTTTGAAGCAATTGTGAACTGGGTTGTTTTCTTAATTTACCTTTCTGTTAATTTGTCATTGACATATAAAATGCAACTGATTTCTGAATATTAATTTTGTATCCTGCTACTTTGCTGAATTCACTTATTAATTCTAGTAGTTTTTTGGTGTAATCTTTGGGGTTCTGTGTGTACAGAGTTATATCATCTGCAAATAAAGACAGTTTTCTTTCTTCCTTTCCAATTTGGATGCCTTTTATTTCTTCTTCTTGTCTGATTGTTGTGGCTAGGATTTCCAGTACTATGTTGAGTAAAAGAGGTAAAACTGGACATCCCTATCTTGTTCCCAATCTTAAGAGGACTGTTTGTAGTTTTTGCCCATTGAGTATAATGCTGGCAGTGGGTTTGTCATATATCGCCTTTATTATGTTTACAAATTTTCCCTCTATTCTCACTTTGCTGAGAATTTTTATCATAAATAGGTGCTAGATATTATCAAAAGCTTTTTCTGCATTACTGACATAATCATGTGTTTTTTATCCTTCATTTTGTTCATGTGGTGAATCACATTTATTGATTTGTGAATGTTGTACCGTCCTTGCATTCTCAGAATAAACTCCACTTGATCATGGTGTATGACTTTTTTGATGCATTGCTGTTTTTGATTTGCTAACATTTTTTTCTGAGGATTTTTAGCATCTACATTCATCACTGATATTGGCCTATAATTTTCTTCCTTTGTATGTCTTTATCTGGTTCTGGACTTAGGATAATGTGGGTCTCATAAAGGGAGTTTGGGAGGCTTCCTTCCTCTTGAATTTTACGAAATATTTTGAGAAGGAGAATTGTTAGTTCTTCTCAGAATGTTTGGTAAAATTCACCTGTGAAGCCATCTGATCCAGGGCTTTTTTTGGGGGGAGTTTTTTGATTACTGCTTCAATTTTATTAGGTATATATTGTCTTATTCAGATTCTCTGATTCTTCCTGATTTAGTTTGGGAAGACTATATGCCTCTAGGAATTTATCCATTTAGTCCAATTTGTCCAGTGCATTGGCATATAGTTGTTCATAATATTTTCTTACATATTTTTGTATTTCGTATTTTCATATTTCTTTGGTGTCAGTTGTTATTTCCCTCTTTCATTTCTGATTTTATTTATTTGGGTTCTTTCTCTTTTTTTTCTTGATGAGTCTGGTTAAAGATTTGTCAATCTTGTTTTTATTTTCAAATAACCAGCTCTTGAATTCATTGATCTTTTGTATCTTTTTTTTACTATATTTAATTTATTTCTGCTCTGATCTTAATTATTTCTTCCCTTATACTAATCATGCTGTTTTGTTGTTCCTTTTCAAGTTCCTCTAAGTGTGAAGTTAGATTTTTTTATTTAAGCTTATTTTTGTTTTTTGAGATAAGCTCATAATGCTATGAATTTCTCTCTTAGGATTGTTTTTCCCACACACTTTGAATTGTTGTGGCCTTATTTTCACTGGTTTCAGCGTATCCTTTGCTTTCTTCTTTGATCTTGTTGATCTATTCATTGTTTAATGACATGTTATTTCGTTTCCATTTCTTTTCAGTGTTATTCTTGTGATTGATTTCTAGTTTAAATGCATATTCAGTGCCTTTTTATTGTTAGACTGTTTTCCTCCAGGTTTTTTTTTCCTTTCTCTTTTTCTTCTTTTTCTTAAAGCAAACTGTTTAACATTTGTTCCAGTATTGGTTGGGTGTCAACAAACCCCTTTAGCTTTTTCTTGTTGGGAAGCTCCCTATTTAATGATATCCTTGCTGGGTAAAGTAACCTTAGTTGTAGGTCCTTGTTTTTCATCAGCTTGAATATTTTACACCACTCCCTTCTGGCCTGAAATGTTTCTGATGAGTACTCAGATGACAGTCTAATTGGTGCTCTCTTAGAGGTAACTGCTTGTTTTTCTCTTGCAACTTAGGATTCTTTCTTCATCTTTAACCCTTGTCATTTTAATTATGATGTGTCTGGGTATAGGCCTCTTTGGTTCCAACTTTCTTGGAACTTTCTGAGCTTCCTGTACTTGTGCAACTTTTTCCTTCACCAGATTAGGGAAGTTTTTGGTTATTATTTCTTCATATAGGGTGTCAATCATTGGCTTACTCTCTTCTCCTTCTGGTATTTCCTTGATGCAGAAGTTGTTCCACTTCAGGTTGTCCAAGATGTTTCTTAAGCTCTCCCCGTTATTTAAAATTCTTTTTTATTTTTTCTGCTCAGCCTGATTTTTTTTCTACCTTGTCTTCCAAAACACTAATTTGATCCTCTTTTTATTCTAATCTAATGTTCATTCCTTTATCTTAGATATTGCATTCTTTATTTCTGACTGATACTTTTTTTACGGTTTTTATGTCTTTTTTCATGCTGTTGAGTATCCTTATAATCATTGTTCTAAGCTCTCTCTCTCTCTCTGATTAATTGCTTACTTCCATTTCATCTAGTTCTTCTCAAAATACTCTTGTTCTTTAATTTGGGGTCTATTTCTTCATCTTCCCATTCTGGCTGCTCCTTTGAATTTTCCACCTTAGATGCTAAACTAATCAACCTTTAAGAAAGATGTGTTAATCTAATCACTCTGTGATTATCAGTCAGCCTTATGTACCACAGGGTGGGGCAGACTAATTCCTGCAGCAGAGCTATTGCATCCTGCAGCAGGGAACCCTCAGGCTGATGCCATTCAGAGGGGACTGTTTTGCCTGAGAGATGGCTTCTGAAGTTTGGAGAGTGACTCAGCATATGGAACCTGGTGGCTATTCTCAGTTCTCTCCCTAGAGCCACCAATCCCAGACTGTCCTTAGGTGCTTCTAGTCTACTCTGCCCTCCCTTGCCAGCACCCAGGGGAAGTAGTTACAAACAACATTTTGAGTGTTGGCCCTTTAAGAGGCTCTCTGCATCTCCATCTGTTTCTCCCTGGCTGGCAGAACCACAGTTTCTTTTCACAGCCAGATGTTATCTGGGTTCCTTTACAGCTCTGGTGCTATAGTCTGGGGAACCCAGCTTGGGATTTGGACCCCACACTTCTCTAGGGAAAACTCCAACCACTGAAATATCCCTCTGGCACTTTAGCTGCCTCCCATGGGAGCCCAGCCAGCCCTCTTGTATCTCCTTTGCACTCCCTACCAGACTTGTGCTGAAGCCTTTTCTTCTGTCCATCCATGGTTATAAGGCTTCTCTCCAGTTAGTGTTCAGTTGGTTATTCAAGATGATTTCTCTACAGTTTAGTTGTAATTCCACTCCTGGGAAGAGTGTAACTCCTGGAAGGAAGTTAATGTATCTTGCACTTACTCCTCTGCCATCTTGGATCTCCACATCTTTTTTTTTTTTTTTTTTAACTTTTTTTAAAAAGCTGATTGACAGCAATAGAATTAAAATCTGTTAAGCCACATGTTAAAAATATAGGTATATTAAAATTCGTAAAGATAAAATATGTGAGTGTGTGTGTATAAAATCACCAGTTAATATGTTGGTGGAGAAAATAAAGAAAACATTCTACTACAAAGACCTATAATTCTTTTTCTGAAATTCTTAAATCCTAAAAGTTCTGATGTCAGTAATTATTTAAATAATAATTCAGTTCAAAACTTGTTCTGAATAGGAGGCTATTTATAGTCTCTCATTTTATGTACCATGTGAATCATACATCTTGCTACAGTAATAATATGTTAGTATGTAATAAATACATGCTATGTTATTTTTCTAAAACTCCAAAAATTTTAAATTCTGAACATGTGGCTCCAAGGATTTTGACTAAGAAAGCCTTTTCTTAATTCCATCATTGTATAGAATAGAAAACAAATAGATATTATATAAAGACATGTAAAACTATCTTTAAAGTTGTGATTATCTTAGGTAACCATTAAGGCAAGTAGTAACACTTAGGAAATATATTTTAAAAGTTATAAAATAGAAGTCCAAATAACATATGAGCAAATAAATAAGTCAGACATACCTAGAAGTATAAATAAAGAAGCTCACATACTAAAAGAAACAAATAAAAATTGAAATTTAAAGTAGTATCTAACTTTAGTTGCAGATAAACAGTATCTAATAAACCAAAAAAAAGGCAAAAAGTTTGTACAAAAAATTCCAAAGAAAAATAGACATATTCTCATCTTAATGAAGTAAGGGACTGAATTCATGATTATAAATATGTAAATAAATATCTGATACAAAGAAAGATACTTTACAATGATAACTTTGTAATCCACAATGCAGGTCTAACAGTCATTATTATCTATGTGAGAATAGCATAGCATCAATATTATAAAAGTGACAGCAAGAGATACAAGGAAAAACAGAAAATATCAGTTGTAGGAAACAATTTCACCTCTCTCAATTTGTGACAGATAAAATTGATTAAAAATAAAAAGTTACGAAAAAACAAAAAAAAGTGATACTTGAAAAACTCTAATTGATATATGTACAGTAAGAAAATGCAAACATGACCACTAATTGCCTACATGATTGTACAATAACACCCTTAAGTGTGTTAGAAACACACACCCTTTATTGTTAGAAGCATGAAACCTGTTTCTAACAATTAAATAGGACAAAGGTAATGGGAACATTCCTGTGATTATGTTATTTTATATGGCACAGATGAGGTATTTTGGCAGTGTAAATAAGGTCTGTAATCTATTGACTTCAACTTAATCGAAAGAGAGATTAGCTTGGGGGGACCTCACCTAATCAGGCAAGCTTCTTCAGAGTAGATTTAGAGGCCAGAGAATGTAGACACTAGAGAAATGCTCTACATCTGGCAATAAAGAAAAAACCAAGAATGCTATGAATTTCCCATAAGAGATACAATTTTTTAGCTACTCTGAGTCAACAGAATTTGTTTCAGATATAGAAACTGATAACACCACATAGATACAAAGAGAGTGTGAAAAGTTTTATTATTTACTTAATTGAGGGTTTATGGTGAGAGCAGCGAGAGGCTAAGATTGACTTCAGAAGCCAACAAAAGCCCATTGGAGAAATGGACTGGTATGTTTTTTGGTCATGTGGTTCAAAACAGTCTTTCCAGGGAAGGAGCGAAGGTTGCTTTCTTGAAAGATGGCAAAAAGGAACCTTAAGATATAATGAGAACCTCAAGGACTTGGGGAATACAAGTAAAAGCTGGATAGCAGTTGTGGGGGTTGGCTTTTATGCCTTGAAAGGCTTTCTAAGGGTCAATCTGAAGGTTCATTGTGGAAGTCTTAGCAAAGCAGACTTGAAAAGAGCGTATGTGTTCAGTGCTGCTCTTGTTTTTATGCAAATCATGAGGCAAAATTGAAAACTGGCGGTCTTTTGGGGGGCCAAAGAGGGTGATTTTAGGGAGAGGGCTCAGGCTTTAAGGAAATTTATAATGCTGAGTCTTGATCATCAGACAAGTGCAGCTAACTATCTTCAAAGTTTGTTTTCACTTGAGAATTGAACTAGTTTAACAATGATATTAAACTGTCAGTTCTTAATATCATTTCAACAAAGGACTTCCAACTGAGTATCTTCTCAAAATACAGCCTAGTAGACTCAGAAAAGGTGTAGGTTCCACATGAGAAGCTCACTTGCATTGCTGCCTTCTGGGACTCTACGTTTTGACTTGACTAAACAGTTGAGTTGGAGAAGTATATGGCAGCCTATCAACTTCATTTCAAAACTACTACCTTTTCTGCCTTACTAGTTTAGACAGAAAGGATCCAGAAGTGTTAAACGGGAGATTCTCAGGATATCTCCAAAAGCCTACTTTAGGTTGAATGTAGTAGGCCATAAGTCTTCAGACAGGCATGACATGCCTTGTACACCTTCCTCCAATGAAGCCATTATTTTCTTAATCCAAGGCACTGTAGAATTAGTCCCTACTTTTGTTATAGTTTTGACTGTGCTTTCTAACCCTCTTGCCAAATTTGTCACATCTAGAACACAACAAGGATGACAACTTGTTCAGTAATGCCATCTTTTGGACATCATGCATGCTGTGATTCATCATCCAGGGACAACCAGCTGACCTGGATTTTGAAAGATCCTTTCCCCTCATATGAAGGCTCCCCTCCACTCCAGACTCCCTTTCTTAGGGACCTCTGGACCAGGGGAGAGCGGGACTACACACCTTGGTCAGCAGGAAGTAGTTTCAGAAGAAGGAGAACTTTGTCCATCTGCCCTTGTAAGATCACAAGTGAACAGAGTGTTAAAGAGGGAGATTGTAATGGGGGGAGCTCCCCTGCCAGAAATGGGTAGGGTGGTTAAGCACTAAAGACGGCACATATGTGCATCACCTTAGCAAGTGGGACAACTTGTGCATAACACACACACAAAAAGGTACCCAAACCCAAAAAGATGATTGAATGGGAGGCACATACCCTCCCATCTGCTTCTGCTGCACCGGGGATTGGGAACAGGGGGAGCCTTTAAAAAGAGAATGTGTAGGAATGCCTCTCTCTCAGATTCTCTCTACCTTCCGGACCCACGGGGGCTGGGATTCCTGGGCTCCAGAACTTGCCCTGGGCAGCCTTGGAGCATTTCCCAGGACCCCCTCCTGAGTGCCCGAGGGTGGGCCTGGAGCACAGCGAGCTCCAGTAAGATGGAAAGGGAGGAGGCTATGGTGATGGGCTCGGGGAGGCACAGGCCCAACAAGCCCCTGCACCCCTCCCCAAGGTGGGAAGTTGAAGCGGCTGCTTCCTATCTGTGGCCGACGCCAGTGCCAGCCAGAAGGCCTAAGCCCCAGTTCAGCAGGGGAAAGCCAGGCACCTCGCCCCTCCCTGAATGCTTCCGGCCTAACTCGCGGCACCGCAGGTACTAGAGCAAAATGGATAAGAAGAAGGCAGTGGGGTGGAGAGAGGATTTTAGGGCCAGCAGGTCCTGGGAGGTTGCATGCTGGGCAATAAGCCTGCGCTCCTCTCCGGTGCAGGAAGTCATGGGAAACAGCTCCAGTGGCCACCCGCCAGCAGCCTGCTCGTTCCTCCAGAGGTCAGGCGGGGATGGGCATCAGGTAATCTACACTATATCAGTATATCTATATCTATATATTTATATCATCTCTCCATATCATCCATATCTATCTATATATCTATATATAAAAATTCCATTTCGCTTTCCACTGGACTCTTGTCTCTAGAGTTATTGCCTATGGGCAGCAGGTAGTGGGTTCCCGCTGGCAGTTCCCATACAAAAAAAGATAAAGATAGACATGAAATCCATAAGGGAGGAAAAAGAACAAAGTAACATGATCAATTTACTCTGTGGGGTTATCTGTCTTCACTTTTCATGGTGAAATTTAGCTTTAAATTTAAATATGGATAGTTCTTTAAATGTGCTTTTGAAGATTTCACAAATATTTTCTAAGACAGTTTATTTGAAAGTAAAATGTTTCTCACTCTTCCTTGCAAAGCAATTTCAAAATCTAACTTTTGTAGTGAGTTTAACATACAAATCATAGCTCCAGTAACCATTCATTCACTAATTTGAAAACCTCTGCTAGAGATGTAAAAAAGATGAAATATCTGTGAAACTCACATTGCAATAGACTGATTGCTTGATCCAATTTCAGTTAACCAAACAATTACTATAGTGAAAGATTCAATAAATTTTTGGAGGAAGCAAGTGTATTTTAATATGTGTAATTAAAAATGAAGTGAAACTTTTATATCTCTTCTGTTTGAATAAAGCTATAAGAAAAATACAAACCATTTTTCTTAATAAAGTGCATATTTGTTTATAATGAATTTAGTTAAAATGTACTTGAAGTTTTTTTTCTAAGATTTTATTTATTTCTAGAGTGGGGAAGGGAGGGAGAAGGAGAGGGAGAGAGACATCAGTGTGTGGTTGCTTCTTGCGTGCCCCTAACTGGAGCCGTGGCCGCAACCCAGATCTGTGCCCTGGTTCACAGGTGGGCCTCAATCCACTGAGCCACACCAGCCAGGGCAAAATGTACTTAAAGTTTAAAGAAAAGTTGTTTAAAACAGTATATTAGGAACACATCACAATTCTTTCACTCCCTCAACCTTTGGAAAGTCAAATAATTATACTTTAAGAGGAGAAAATTTTCAGACACCAAAACTGAATCACATTCTTTCTGTAAACTATTGAGGAAGGAGAATAACTGTGTAGCACTCTCCTGTTCTTGTCCTTTGATATGAAATAGTTCCAAAAAAGGCAATTTTTCAAAAAGAAACTAGAAAAGAATCTTTCAAATATTGGAAATGTATTTAACCGCTCAATATGAAAGGTAGAAGGAAAATAATAGAGTAACACTTACTTACCTTGTTTAAAAAAATGTTTTAGGGACTAGAAACATGCATGAGGCTGTGCCCCATAAGACTCTAAGACATTCCTAACATGACTGGTTACTTTACATTCATCCTGCTATGCAGTGTGATTTGGGACAATTCATAGATCACCCTGAGGAACTTTAGGAGAAAGCGTATAACCCCAAACTACACCATTTCTCCTTCCAGGTTTAGTTGTAAACAAACCAAACACTATAGACAATTTGATCTCCAAGTGGAAAATACCAAATTCTTTCAAAGCAGCTGTTACTTTAAAATGGTGTAACAGGAGACTGGACAAACTTAGGTCAAGCACGGTAAACAGCACTAGTTATTTTTTCTGCTGAGAGTAAATTGGCTGCTTCCCCTCTTTCAGAGAACTCAGTCCCCATGTCGTCTTCTCAATGAGTCCTTTCCTAACCACACCATTTAATGCAGTCTTCCCTTAATCTCTTTCCTATCTCAATCACTCTTCAACAAAATACCTTGTTTTGTTTGCTTTGTAGCATTTATCACTATTTGAAGAAATATTTTCTTTATTAATTTAGTGTTTACTCTTTACTGAAATGCAACACTTCTTAAGGTGGGGCTGGTTCTTGCCAAACAACCATTGTCATTCATTTGACAAATTCTTGTTGATGTGTCCAAATCTGGATAAAAACTGTTGCTAGAGCAAATGTGATACTTTTCCTTGTGTATTTTATAGTGCAGTGGGGAAAACAAGTAGCTAGACAAACAAACACAGAATTATAATTGTGATGAGTACTAGGAAGGAGAAAAACATGGGCTATGAGAACCTATAATGAAAAATCTAATTTAGTTAAGTAGAGTGGAGGTTTCTCAGAGGAAGACTGTAGGAAAACTACATTAGAATCAATTAACTGGAATTTACCTAGAAAATATTTTGTTCTCTTTATGTATTTTTGTCATTTTAATTCTGTAGAATCTCTGGAATTTCACACAGGAATACTTTAAATTTTTAAATCATTTTCTAAAAAATCACATTAGCATATTTCAGGAAGATTCCTTATATTATCATCAATTGATCTATCCTCACAAATCTAAATATGCTTAATAAGTATATATACTTATGATAATATATTTGATTTAAAAACCTTTGTAAAGTTCAACTGTTTTAAACAATAACTTTTAGCAACAGCAACACTGTTCTAAACTAACATAAAAGCAACAATTTTGACACTTTTGGGAAATCTAGCAAATAACCTAAACAAACAATCTGTTCACACATATACTAAGCCTTTATGTAAAAAGGAACTTGTTGATAATCTTAAGAGTAAAAACAAATCATCCCAAAACTTACCATTTTGTTTTATATTTTTCTGTTATTTTAGGAAAAATCAGTCTTAAATTAATGCAATTTTAGACTAAAACCAAATGAAATATACAGTCTAAAACTTTAACCAACCTCTATACATATATAAAAATTATAAATTCAAACAACCAGAAAAGGTAATCATATATATAAACAATGATGTGCTACTGAACTAAAGTGATATTTGAGTCACCTTCATTGACTGCAAAGTGACAAAAGTCACAAGATTGAAGCAATGCATTTATTACTTAGAAAGAATAGTAGTGTTCATTGCTGAGAATAGTCTTGATATTTTATTATGGTTATATAGTGGGATAAGAAGACAGTTGGATAATAATCATGTGTGTTGAGTCTGCAAGATGTTTAATGCAACATCAGTCACAAAACACCATAGTGCTCATCTATCTCTAAGGGACTATGTCATCCCTAATTTCTTAATATTTATCATCTTACATTAAAAAAATATTTGCAAGCACTATATAGAAACTTTTATGTTGAAACTCATTAAATATTATCTACCCAGTATTGAGGAAAGTAGGAAATGCTGAAACTAATGTAGGATTTATTCACATTCAGGAAATTTAATCCAGTGCCCTTTTAAAATATGTTTTATATTTTCTAGTTATACAGAAAAGCTGGTAGTATTAGAAAATTTGAGAAGATACAGAAAAATATAAAGGAGAAAATGGAAACTGCCCATAATTTCGTCTCTAAAAATAGCCACTGTTAATATTTTGTTATATTGTCTTTCAATCTTAGGCATATATATCTCTTTAAAACAACTAAAATCATACCATATATAGATTACCATACTTTTTTCACTTAACATTGTATCATCATGATTTTCTGTGTTGTTAAATATTGTTAAGACTATAAATTTTAAAATCTACACAATAACCAGTTGTTTAAATGTACAGTAATGTAATTAATAGTAATTCATTTATGGGTATGTTTGCTATTTCCAATTTTCATTATTAAAAATCTTTTTGCAGCTCTTCTACGTGTTTAAATCCAATGATCGCTAAACCATGGTTACGTGTAGATGCTTTGGCTTTAAGGTATAGTACAACAAATCATTCAACAAACAGAAAGAGAGTCTAATGAATTTTTTGAAAATTAAAAAAAATTTATTTGTTTTGAAAAAATAATATGAATAATGAAAAGTCTACTACATTTGAAGATTCATTACTTTACAGGGACACATATTTCTAATACCATGCTTTTCTAACATTTTCCATGAAGCTGCTGCTACTTATAGTAATGGTTTTAATAGTGAAGAAAATGCCTGATTTTAGGGGTGGCTGCTGAGATTCCCGGCAGGTTTTTTTCCTTTTTACAATGGAGAGGAGTCATCCAGAATAGCCTGAGTGCTGGAAAGTATTGTTCAAATTTGTAGCACCTCAGGAGGTAGAGTCACTTGGATTGTCAGAGTCAACAATTAGTGCTGTATAAAATAGACAGTTGTTACAACCATGTTCACTGAATTGCAATACAAAATGATTAACTGAGAAATGCTTATCTGTAAGTTAGGTTGTCTTTATAGTCAAAGTGGAAAATAAATAAAACACCTAGGTAATTCAAATCAATATGCTTGATAAAGAAAGTAAAAAAAAAATGTATTTTTTCAAAAACTTGTCTGTTTTTGGTTTTAAAAGGTATTAATATTTAATTGATTCCGTTTTAAATTTATTATATTAGAAAATTAATCAAAACCTTATGTTTTCACAGTATAGCCTACAAGTTCCATCATTATTCATTCTTTTAATTCCATTTAGTGACTAGTCATCAGTGTTAGTATCAGCCATTGTGTAAAAAACAAAAGTACTTTTAAAAAAACTAGCAGTGGGACTAATCTAGGTTATTAGGGATAGCAACTATATAAGGGTTTCCTGAAGTAATTAAAAAAAAAACACATTTAGAACCTTGCCTCTGATTCCCAATCTATCTCCCCTAAAGAACAGTAAAAATTGGCATATGATTTTTCAATCATTCTTCAGGAGAATGAGACAAAGTGCTCATGATCTAAATGATGTTTAACTAGAATGGGGAGCTATAGTTTTCTCCCTCTCCACCCCTACTAGTATGCTTTATATCAAAACTTTCACCATCCTCAAAAAAACAATTTTATCTTCATTGGTTAATCATCACTACATGCATTGTTTCATTCACTAAGAAAGAAATATCTTTCACAAGAAAGGCTGAAACTTACCCACTAGCAGACAGATCTTTTCTTATCACATTTGAAAGTACAGGTTCAGAATAAAAAAAGGATTTAAACCACCAGTTGGATTCTGCCACTTCAGGTAATCCTATCAAATAAAATGTGTATTACTTCCTTACATAACACATTTGAGAGATTAGAAAACAAAGAAAGGCAATGAGAGTGATACTGATAAGAAATAAACTAAATACCTTGCTGGGGTTTGTCTTCCTCTGTGAAATTAACAGTGTCAGAGCTAACTGAAGAAATACTGGCCTCTACAAAAGAAGCAATAATAAGTGAACAAATACATAACAAGCAAACACATACATATTGTTTATCTCTAAACTCTCAAGTAGTATAGCTTCAAATTATTTATTTCTAGCTCATGCATTTATGAATGGAAAATTCAATAATAAATCAATTAAAAAAACTTCTGGAATAATAAAGCATGTTTCATTTTTTTCTAATATAGTATATTCCTTTCCATGGCGGACATTCTCTCTCTTCTCTCTCTCTCTCCACGGATATAGATAGAGAGTTTAAAATGTTATAAGTATTGTCAAATTAAAAACTTTAGGAAGTAAATAACCAATGTTATTTTATTGCATTAGAAATATTATATGTGTATATATTTAAATAGCAGACAAAAGCTATCAAATTTAGACAAAAAGTATTATTTTAAAAAATACACAGTTTATTTGTGCTATCATAATTGTAGTTGAAACATATAAGCCTTGTAAAAGATCAGAATATAAAAATAACTTCTGTGGGGATATAATAACACTAAGTAAACAGGCATAGCTTAACCCTTGTTATAAAAAGAATATTAATAGATGTTTCCAACACAGAGTTGGAAGCATCTTAAAATTAGAGGGTTTCCTTTACATGTTTATAGCATATTTTCAACAAATGATCATTTGGTTTTAATGTAATTATTTTATTTAATGAAATTTACTAATTTTCTTTAAGAAGCTACCATTTTTTATTGAGCTATAAATACTCAGAGATGCATGCATAAAAATAAAACTGGCATAAAAGATGTTAACCAATTATCCATAGCAGCAATGTGGAAATTAGAAAATCCCTGAAGCATAGTCATGCTTTTCTAAGAAATGAATAATATTTTATTTTTATAAAAGTATTAGTTTTTAATGTATCTTATTAAATGAAAAGTAAATTAAATATAATTATGAAATATAAGCTGATTTTTACTTACTTATAAGTATTAATGGTTTCATAGATACAATATAACATAGTTAAAACAAAGAAATGAGCCTTCCTTGATAATACTGATTTGGAGAGGACTCTGATGACTTCTATTCCTATTTGCTTCACTATCACGAACAGTCATCAATCTTCTTCCTTAAGTTCTGACTAGGACACAATATGTAGGTTACTAATACCCTACAGACATAACTTCAGATCATATTCTCTATAGGTATAACCTCTAGCAATGATAGGACTTACTTCGATAATACTGATTTTTGGCCAGAAGACAACCAACAGAAGGTACGGATGCCATTGCTTTCGCTGTGAACAAGCACCAGAAAGACTGAACAGCAGTCTGAGAAACAGTGTCTGGGGAAAAGAGGTTGATATTAATAACATGGAGTTTCCTTTTACTTTTTTCTAAATGAAAATTTTTTGAAAAGCAATATAATTCAATACCATATGATATATATCTGATAAAAAGAATTGGAAGTTCATACAAAATTATAATCAAATATGCTATAATAAACAAAAATGCAACCAATGAATATATTTATTTGAAAAAGCAAGAAAAAAAGGTTTGTATCCACCTACAAACAATGCCCACAACTTATTTCATCTGAAACAAACCTAAAGGTCAGAGAAAAAATATTTATCATAACCATGATATAATCACTCACCTCTTTAATTTGTTCTTTTAAAATAAAAGTGATTCTAAAGTTTCCTCAGAAAATGAATAATTTGAAACAATCAATTTGTAGTGGCTGAGAATAAACTGTTTTGCCCCAATAGGCCAGGAGACACTGTCTGGTGACATTGAGTGTGGTCTTGGACCCCTGAGCACACCTTATATTTAGAAGGCTGAAACCTGAGCTCTGAGTGAACAGAGGAAAGGTGGGCACACAGCCAGCCAGAGGCAGCATGGGTAAGCTCTTTGGCTTTCTGCTCTTGCTCACATCAACGTGCCAAGTGGGGCTGCCTGCAACAGAGTTGGGTTTGGCCCAGATGTTGTTTTGCACTTGCCCGCTGCAAGGTCACAGCTATGACTGCTGCTTTCTATAGGAAAGGAGGCAATAGCCGCATACACTCTCCGCATTGGATATAATCACACAGTCTGGAATAAAGCACTATGCTGTGCTCCACATGGGGCACAACAGACAGGCCTCGGGTCAGCTGAGGGGATTGGGCATACCCACAAATACATTGATACAAGACAGAGTCACAGGGTCATAGAGAACAATGAATGATGTAAAACATTGAAGTCTTTGTGGGAAGAGACATATTCTATAGGACTCGATGGATGATGTGTTAGAAATTCCAGTGAGAATAATATAAGACCTGAAAATCATGCATATGGGGAAAATTATGTGCCTTTCTCACATTATATCAATATTATTTTTTGATAGGAATGTAATATTCTATTCCAATTTTAGTAATATTCCTTGTATAAACTGTTCGGCCACTTCATAGACTTAGTTTACCTGTGGATCAAATGTGGCTCCTCTTTACGTTGAGGGAATTATCAATTGCTCTTTCAATTTATTTGGTGGCTATTGGTCCAACCAGCTTAAATCAATTTTGGTAACATAGCATTATTATAAAACTAGTAATGTCAGCTAGGTTTAAACTTATTAAAAGCATTTCTTTTAGTGTGCCATTATAACTATCTTTAAATGTCTATTCTACCTGGTTATGGCCCCTATATGTTGCCAATATTATTTACTTCTGCCTTCTCTTTTTTTCTTGATTAGTTTTGCAAGAAGTTTTTTTTATTAAATTAGTTTAAGAACTATTTGGTCCTTTCTTTTGATTCTTTGTTGTATCTTTCATTATTTTCTGACTTGATTTTATTCTTCTTTTTAGTAGGATTATTCTTAGTGTTACTTATTTCAAACTATTTTGTAACTGCCATTATGACATTTCTTGAACATTTGAATTATTTAAGGATGCTTCTATTTTTCCAAATGTATAATTTTAAACTATCAATTCATTGTTGATTATAAATTAATTGTACTGTATTGTCAAAAGAAAATGTGTAATTTTAATTCATTTTTTGAATTAGCTTTCACAAATGGTTGTTAGTACACTCAGACCAGGGAAAAGTCTCGAGACTAAAATTCAACCTCTTTGAGAAAGAAACTGGCCACTATTGTCTGATAATTAATAGAAGTTATTAAGAAAAACTTATGTACAAGTCATGTCTTTGGTGGCTACAAGATGAACTAGATCCCCATACTGCTTGGCAGGTGCCAGAGAATTAGTAAAGGGGAGTGGGTAGGGACAAAGGGAATAGTCATGGATACTAGTATGTGAATGTCATCAGGTATGAAAATTACTGTACATACTTGACCAGGTTAAGACAATAACCTATTCCAAGAACCAGCACATAGCGGGAAGCAAGATAGTGGTGGTGATTTATGTCAGAATCATCATCAATTCTGATCAGACAGTCCTAAAAGGGGGTTTGCAGAAAGCAAACTCCATACTGGCCTGGGTCCAGGTCCTGGGACAGACAGTGGTCACATCCTCTCAATGGCTTTCTATATATTTGAGAATAATAAATATTTATTATTTATTGCATACAATCATTATATTGGTCCACTAGATTGTGTTACTTAAATTTGTTAAACAAATAGTCTGTATACTAACAAATGTTACTGCTTGACCCAGCAATTTCTAGTGTGATTGCATCATCTAATTCTATCAATTTTTAATATTTGATGCTATGTGCATAAAAAAAGGTTATAGTCTTTGTTTTTCTCTTACTTTATCAGCACTAATGCTTTTTATTTATTTATTTATATTTATCTAGATTTTAATAGATCTAATATTAATTTTGCTGCACCAGCTTTTTTATAAGTACTCACAAGTTATTTCATTTTGCATATCTTTATTTTCAACTCACTGTATAATTCATTTTAGAAGTTACTTATAAGCATCATTTAGCTGTATTATTTTTCCTAATTTTACATACAAACACACTTTTTAAAAATATGGATTTAATCCATTAACATTTTCTAGAATTAATCATATATTTGAACTTTTTTCTATCATCTTATTCTGTGATTTCAATATAACAATATTTCTTTAATTCATGTGTAGACCTTTTCCCTCCATTCCAGGAAAAATATATTGTATTTTTCTTATTTTATTTATTTATTTTTTATTCATTGAATGAATATTCTTATTTTTATTACTATAGATACTCAACTCTCAGTTTTTTATTTTTGTTTTTTAAAATTTGAATTATATTTTTTCCATTACCATCTAGTCTCCTTACTCTCCCCTTCTCCTACAATCAACACACTGTTGTCCATGGCCACGAGCCCTTTCTCTTTTTCACTCAGTACTTCCACCCCCTAACCTCTTCCACACCTTCTCTGTCATCCTGATCTCCATCTATGAGCTTATTTCTATTTTGCTTGGTTGTTCAATTTTTTTTCATTAGAGTCCTCATATGAGTGAAACCATATGGTATCTGTCTTTCTTTTACTGGCGTATATCACTTAGCATAATGTTCTTCAGGTCCATCTGCACTGTCGCAGAGAGTAAAATTTTCGTCTTTTTTATGGCTGAGTTGTGTTCCATTGTGTAAATATACCATAGTTGTTTCGTACACTCATCTATTGCTGGACACTTGGGCTGTTTCCATACCTTGGCAATTGTAAATAATTCTGCAATGAACTAAGTTTTTTAAAAAGTCCACTCTGCAGTTGCACTGAATTTGTCTAAGTGTAGAGTTTGTGTTATTAGTTCTGTACTGTATTCAGAATGTATTTTTCATATAAGAGCTTATTTTCTGTTTTGTTTTGGAGAATTCTCAATTATTTTTCCTTCAAATGTTGTTTTTACACTGTATTAGTTGTATCTTTTCACAATAATTCACCATAAACACACATGTGCACACATACCAGTAACTGGCATGAAACAATAAGCATATATTTCTTATATCAGTTTATACAAGCAATAAATATGCTTTCACATTTGCAGATTAGCTGAAGAGGCTCTTTCATGGTAGGTCTGCAGAGTAGTTGAGATTTGAATGATCCAGATGTGGCTTGAGGCCGTGAGTTTGGTTTTGGGCAGTTTCATGTGCCTCTGATTGCTCTGAGAGCAGCCAGCTACAGGGTGCATGTTTTTTTACCTGTGGCTAAATGGAAACTCCCAGAGGAGCTATTGAAAATACTCAATGACTTCCATGTCTAAGCTGGGAACTGTGACATCTGTCTATATTCCAATTGCCAAAAATATCATATACCTAGAACCAAGAATAATAGAATAGAGGCCTATACTACTACCATAATGGTTTGAAGTGTGAGGGGAGTATTTGCCAGACAATAATTTAACCTACACCATGCCCTTCATTCCACATGTTCTCCATTTCTGCATCTCCTATTAGTGAGATGTCAAGGTCTTCCTTTATGGTCTTCATGTTTCAAACACAAATGTATGTATAATTTCAATTTTTTATATAAATAGTCTTAATTATATCATGTATCTACTACATTTTACATGATCAGTTTACTACTTCTCTGCTTATGTTCAATCAAAAGTTTATCTTGTTGAGATATTTAAAAATGTCACTGACATCCTTTTTATAGTATGTCTTTCTTTTCATTATTTTATTATTGTTCAAATACATTTATCTCCATTTTCCCACCACCTCTTTCCCCTGCCCCACCCACTTGCACCCTCACTACCCCTCACCCTCAATCCTTCCCCACTTTGGCTTTGTCTGTGGGTCCTTTATACATGTTCCTTGGCTTGACCCTTCCCCTTCCTTTCCCCGTTATCTCCGTTTCTCCTCCTCTCTGTTCTTCTTTCAATGTTGCTGGTTATAGTTTTCTTGTTTGTTTGTTTTGTTGATTAGGTTCCACTTATAGGAGAAATCATATGGTATTTGTCTTTCACCCCCTGGCTTATTTTGTTTAGCATAATGCTTTCCAGTTCCATCCATGTTGTCATGAATGGTAGCAACTCTTTCTTTCTGCTGCATAATATTTCATTGTGTAAATGGACCACCATAGTTTTTGGATCCACTCATTTATTGACGGGCAGTTAGGTTGCTTCCAGCACTTGACTACTGTAAATTGTGCTGCTACAAACATTGGGGTGCATAGGTTCTTTTGAATAGGTGTTTCAGGATTCTTAGGGTACAATCCCAGCAGTGGAATTCCTGGGTCAAAAGGCAGTTCCATTTTTAGATTTTTGAGGAAACTCCGATTGTTTTCCACAGGGGCTGAACTGGTCTGCATTCCCACCAACAGTATACTAAGGTTCCCTTTTCTCCAAAACCTCACCAGCACTGGTTGTTTGTTGATTTGTTTATAATGGCCATTCTGAACAGGGTGAAGTGGTATCTCATTGATGTTTTAATTTGCATTTGTCTGAGGGCTAGTGATGTTGAACATCTTTTCATATGTCTCTAGGCCCTCTATATGCCCTTCTTGGAAAAGTGTCTGCTCAGATCCTTTGCCCATTTTTTAATTGGATTGTTTATCTTCCTGGAGTGGAGTCATATGAGTTCTTTATATATTTTGGAGATCAAATCCTTCTCCAAGGTATCATTGACAAATGTTGTTTCCCATATGCTTGGTTCCCTTTTCCTTTTCCTGATGTTTTCTTTAGCTGTGCAGAAGCTTTTTGTTTTGATGAAGTCCCATTTGTTTATTCTTTCCTTTATGCCCCTTGCTCTAGGGGACATATTGGTGAAAATATTGTTGTGCGGAATATCTGAGAGTTTCCTGCCTATTTCTCCTCTAGGACTTTTATGGTGTCGCAACTTACATTTAAGCCTTTTATCCATTTTGACTTTATTTTTGTGTATGGTGTAAGTTGGTGGTTGAATTTCATTTATTTGCATGTAGCTGTCCAGATCCCCAACACCATTTGTTGAAGAGGCTATTTTTACTCCATTTTATGCTTCTGCCCCTAAGTATTTTTTGCTACATTTTCCCAATTTACCTCTTATTGCATTTTTATGCCTTTTTTTCCCTTAATATTCTTTCATTTGTTTCTTTGACCATCCTTAACATGGTCATTATGAAATCTTGATTAGACCCCTTCAGAAAATTTACTTAATCTCATATACTTTCTGCCACTATTGCTTATGTTAGTTGTCTTTATTAACATTAGATTTCTTAATAAGTTTTGGAATGTGGGTTTTCAGGTTCATTCTGAGTGGGTGATAACTTTTACTGTTCTCTGCCCACCTTGCTCCGCACCGCTCCCATCTACTACATCATTCCCCTCTCCCTTGGTGATGTCCTGGTTGTACCCCCCTGACTACAGTTTTTATTTTTATGCTTTCTATTATAAGAGTGCTCACATTTAACTGAGTTACTTGTTTCTGTCACACATTAGAATGTGTTTCCTATTCATTTTTGCTTTAGAAATATCCAGCATGAAACCTGATACATGTAATTGTACATGATTTTAAAATCTGATAAAACCAGTGGATTCCTCCTGTGCATGTAATGATGGTGATGTCCTTGGATAATAATTGAAATGTCAGGGCTCAAATTTCCATACTATCACTATGATATAATGAGATAAATTTTTACCTGTTTTCTGATTCTTATTTTTTTAACATCTGACTCTTAAAATTAGTTACAACCCCATTTTCATCATTTTTTGTCCTAGAATTAAGTTATGCTAACATTTTTCTTTGATAATAACAAGAAGAGAGTGACAGCCCAGCTGTGATGATACACTTCAAACCAACATGGAAGGTAGGGCAATCATTCACATGCCTGTTCAGAGAAGTTGCAAGATGTTCCCAAATGAAATCTCATATAGAAGAAGAGAAAGATAGATTTAAGAAGGCATAAGTACTAATTAAAGTCAACTGCAGCCTTTCTGTTGGGTGAACTCTTTATCACATGTAAGATACTGTTACTCTTTCTAATTTTACTCACATTGGATGATGTAGTAAATAGATATCAGATTGCTGTTTTGTAGGGCATGGAAATTCATGGCAGGAAAAATGGTTAAGCTTGTAGATAATTTATCATGACTCTGTGCTCTCATAGGCAACTGGCCAACTGAGCAGTGTAAGTAGGTCAATATCTGACTCTTCTGGAAGGCTTAAATTGTCTATATCTAATTTCAATCTGCAGTTATAAATACAAGATGTCAGGGATTTTAAATATATAGTAATATCCAGACAAGTAAACATGCCATATTAAACATAGAATAGTCAGCTATAATATGTAATGCTGCAAATTAACATATGTACCAAGTGCTTTTAAAAGATATGACAGTCTGCATTAAAACACTTTTTAAAAATAATTGTTGTGGGAAATATACCAATAATTAGTTACTGAAGATCTCTGGGCATCTACATATAATATATAAAATAGTAATAATAATATCTTGCTTTGTTTAAGATCCAATAAAGTCCCTAAATTATTCAACTGTGTGTTTAAGTTTTATATTTTTCTGGGTCACATTTAGTCTATTAGTCAATTACCATCGTTGTGTACACAGAAACCAATTCCATCTAGAAGCAGAGAAATAATTTATTGAGAGAAGAGTGGACAGAGAATTAATAAAATCAATAAGAAACACAGAGAGCTTGATTTGCCAAACAAAATCATCCCATGAGATCTTAAGAACTTATGTGAAATTTTCTGGTCAATGAATAACTGGAGTAGTGACTCGAAGAAAGTGCAGCCAAACTGAACATCCTGTAGCACAAGAAGCTAAAATTGCCACAACCTCACCTTCCAAGAGCTGGGCTGCTGGCTTTCTTAGACAATGCTTCTAAAAACCTCTAAAAAGTAGGCACCCATCCAGTCTGCCTTCTAAAATGCTGCCTGTTAAATTCTTCACTGAGAAAATTGTATTGCCTTATACAAAGGGAGAACTATAAGAATGAAGTACTACAGCATATTCACCAGAAAATCTTGACTTAGCGGTATAATGGGAGCCTGGGGTTTCGAGTGCCTTTTTTTACTGACCCTGGTTCATAGGCTTTCCCAATAAATCCTATTGTGTACATTGTCCTGTGAGCTATTGTCCTTCTGGGGAGCTCCCCTGAGGATCGGGGCTTAGAATATGGCAGGAACCTAATACATTCAAGAAGGAAAGCACCTACCCAGTTCACACCTAGGCAGAAAATGATGAACACGCTGTTGTCAGCTATCGCCAAACCTCTATTGGAATTGATCTTATTGTCTAAACTTTGGTCAGCTTATCTGTCTGCATAGTTAGAGGACATGTCATCATAGCAAAAATTGCTTACTGTCCTTCTGGGGTCTATTCTCTCCTTTTCTTTTTAATATTCAATAAGCATAGTCCATTCATCTAGAGACTACTTTTCTCAGCCTCCCTTCTAGCTAGAGATTGGTGAGAGCCAATGAAATGTGAGAAGTATGTGGTTCATCTTCAAGGTCATGTTCTTAAAGACCAATCCTCTTGCCTGAACTTTCTGTCAGAGGTAAGTGGTTACAGCTCATGGGGTGGAATAGCTGTTCCTACATAAGAATGAAATAAAATTATCTTTTTAGACATTGTATTCTAGTCTCATTATACAGCCTAGCCTGCACTCTTACCATGAAAATCACTCTGACATCTGTAGTGAGAGGTACAGATTGCTGGACCCACAAATAGATTCTTTGATGCTAAACTGCTAGGAGCAAAAGCTGATATCACCCTCCTATTCCAGTGTTCTTGTTTCTAACATGCTTTATTGAACAGTTTTAGCCATTTTCTTCCACTTGTGTTGGTCTCACTACCACTGTGTGCCCTGATCACATTGTTTAACTTACTTAAAAATCTTTCTCTTCAGCTCTTGTTCTTGACCCATTTGAAGCAAAGAATTAAGTTCAATGACTTCTCATGTCTGTATTATTATTGGACAAAATAATGAGTCAGTTACCAACTATGCAAATAGTGAAACATTATAAAAAATCAGCCCCAGTTTTTATTTCCTCTCCTCTAACCCACATCCTCCTCAGCCAGTCTCCAAATGTTAATTACAATATAAAACATTGATCATAGAGTAATGAGCACTGGTCTTGATTCCTGAGGTCCTACCCAGAGGTCACCTCCACATCATCTGGAAAGCAATCATGCAGGCGAGTAACCACTGTGGTAGCCAAGTCTATGCAAAGAGTAACAAGATTCTTCCTCTTCAATGTTAATTTTACAGACTGAGGAAAAGACAGTTTCCCTCTCTGTGCAAAGACCATCTCTCAGTAGGGTCTCTTTTCAGGAATCTCTCAGTTGCCATTTTTTAAATTACTGTTAATGTTTTCCTCTTTTGGCAAAGGATATAATTTAAGATAATAACTGCTGAACTCCCCAACGCTGCAGCACCCTACATTCTCTAGGACCAGCAGGGCAGAGTCTGGAGAGCTTGTGGGGAAGCCCGCAAAAATTATTTCATCATAAGCCAGGGGGCGAAAGACAAATACCATATGATCTCACCTATAAGTGGAACCTAACCAACAATACAAAGATGCAAGGAAAATAAGACCAGCAACACTGAAAGGAAAAGAAATCAATGAGACAAGGAGGAAGGGGGGGGGGCAGGGAAAAGGAAGGGAACGGGAAAGTCAAGGAACATATAGCAAGGACTCATGGACAAAACCAAAGGGGAAGAGCTGAGGGAGGGAAGGAGGGAGGGGGCAAGGGAAAATGGTGGGGGGTAGGCAGAGACAAATGTATTTGAAAAAATAAATTAAAATAAAATTAAAAAAATAAAAGTAATTATTAATAAAAAATTATTTCATCAAATACATTTTCCCTCTTAATTGCTGAGGTATTTAGGTAAGCAAATGCAGTGAAAATAATAAATATACTGCAGCCAAAATGATTTCAGTGCAATTCTAAGCATAGATAAAATCAAACATAGTGTTTCTGGTTTGTGAATTTTATGTCTGCCAGGTTGGATGCTTACTTTTCATAATGATCCTTGTAACAACCCTTTGGAGATCTGTGAAAAAGTTTGGAAACATAAATACACTTTTTCTTTCATATCTTCTGTAATATCTGTAAAAACAAAGAAAAATTCATAGAATATTTTTAATTTCAATTGCTTTTAAAAGTCAGGTCAAACTTTTATACATCATTTTTCTTTCCTTTAATCAGTCCATTTCCCCACATATCCCCAGTCTAAATATGAAAAGGTTGTTAATTTTGATATGCCTCAAAATCCTAATCTAAAATACACAGTGTATCTTATCATCTAGTTACAGGTGTCTTAGGCTCTTTGTTCTCTGCACAGTAGATACTTTGCCTACAGTCGTTAGGTTTTTCTCTGAGGAGAAAAAAAAAAATAACACAGAGAAAGCAGGTGAAGGAAGCAGAATTTGAGAAAAGTTGAACTACAATAAACTTGCCTCAGTCGATTGTATAAAGAGCTCTGAAAATAAAATGGCCCTTCTAAGTAGTCCCAAATTAGGCAAGGGATCAGGACTCTACCACTTAAATTAACTAATCAGCAACTATGAGCTGCCCCTGAGGGGACACAGCAATGGAAAGGTAAGCTCCCTTCTACTGTACTGATAGATTTCTTAGACATCAGCTACAATATTCTAACAGTGAGCAGCAGTTGTAGCTGGGGGATAACCAACTTGGTCCAAAGGGGACTTGACAGCGCAGCCAGGTCCCCACAGTCCACTCCTTGAAAATTACTAAAATCACATGATGTGAATAGCAAGTTCATCCTGCTTGGGAAAACCTCTGTGGAAACTCAGGTAAGTTTCTTTTCCTGAGAAAACTGAAAAAGGTCAGTGGGATGAAGTGTAATTCCTGCCACTGCAGCTGGACTGGTGTCACATCAGACAGCCATCCTCTCCATCCCTTACTGTGCATCTTATAGATCCCCTTCCCTTGGCTAGTCCTTCTGCTGTTCCAAGGGTTTTGCCAGGAGGACTGACCTAAATCTCCATCTTGGGTTTTTTGAGCCACTTGTCATTATGCCCTTCTTAAGCTTAGGTTGTTTGTGTGGAGAAGGCACACTCCCAGAAAGGCCTATTTTTTAAAAAAAATATTTTATTTATTTATTTTTAGAGAGAGGAGAAAGGAGGGAGAGAGGGAGAAAAGCATTGCTGTGTGACAGAAATAGCCATCGGTTTGCCTCTTGCACACCCCTAACCAGGGACCTGGCCTGCAGCCCAAGCATGTGACCTGCAACCTTTTCAGTTTGCGGGAAGACACCCAACCTACTGAGCCACACCAGTCAGGCAAAAGGCCTATTTTTATGACTTCACCTTGGCTGGCTCCTGGGAACTGAGCCCCTGAAATGTCCTGCCTCATAAGAGTGTTTTACATACCAGAGGCCGCGAGCCATGCTCTCCCAGTTGCCTGGGTCATTGTGACTGATGGTGATCTGGGGCTTCATAATGAGGTAAGTCATGCTGGTGCCATATGCCTCCATGACTGACACTCAAAAACCCTGGACTCGAAGGCTGAGGTATACCTCCCTGATTGAATACCTCAAACACGTCACACTGTTACTAGGGAAATTAAGTGTGTCCCAAATGATGCTACTGAGAGGGGGCACTTGGGTGTTTTCACCTAACTTTCTCCAGACTTGCCTCGAAACGGGAATTGTTGGAAGTCTACCATCATTTGTAGACTCCAGCTGGTGTCTGGTGTTTATACGAGGCAGGCAATTAAATGAAATAGGGATCTGATGGCTAATATCACTCACACATTCTTTGTATCTTTAGAAGTAGCACTAATATCAACCATTCTTCCCAAAATGCAATTTGTAAAAATTTACCATTTTGGCCACAGTATGCAAAAGGACAGTTTTCAAGGATTTCACCTAGCCTTTCCCACCACAGTCACTTCTACATCCCAGGATAATGACGAGTATGGTGTTTCTGCCATCCAAAGAAATGACCACAAGGCTCAGTGTACAGAGTAAATGTGAACAAGACTTGCATCATGGCTCTGTTGATGACCTGTGCCTGATACATCATTTAATAACAAGCATGTCATGGTGAGTTTCTGATTCCTAAGAATCAATTTCAACATAGTCCTTTTGTTTGAAAGTCCTCAAAATATCTATGCATTTCCATTTCACAGTGTATCATTACCTCTTAGGTCCCGTTGGGAGAGAACTAGGAGAATTATGATCTGATACACTTTCTGTGGTGTTACAGGATCCTAACTCATGGGAACCAGTGCTGCTTAAATCCATGAGTTTCAGGTATGAAAACTGTCTCCTTTACCTTGGCCCTGGGAACACCATGTTCTACAAGTCATCTCACTGTATGTGAAGCTTCCTTTGCTATTAGTCTCAAATTACAACCCATTATGATAATTGCACTCACCAAGCTTCTGATGGTCAAGTGTCACTGCCACTGGCCTCCTTTTGGGGACCTTGTTACCCCCATAGCATTTGGCAGTCAATTCTGTAACAGTATATCCTACTCTTCTAAACTGTAGAGAACTCCTCACTGAACACCTCAGTGAAGTTGGTGCTCCTTTCTCTAATGTGTTCCTTCTCATTTGGGAAAACAGAGCAGCCTCTGGGAAACATAGTCAGCTGGGCTTTCTGGCCTTATGTCGGATATCTACCCTAGCATGCCCATTTCTGAGTTTTCTTCATGCCACCTTCTACAACAATTCTGGAATTTATATTTTACTTTGTATGAGCCATTGTTTCTTCCAAAAAAAATATCCTCACACTATATTAGCATTGTATGGTCCTAGGGTGTTAGATCCTATATCATGGGAAAATCACCTTTATCACTATACTTTCCCCCAGCCAACTTTAAGACTGGTACTCTTTGACCCAAGACCATAAAGATCCAGTTCCGCTTGTACTAATACACGTACTTGTATTAACCCATGTAAATCCTGCAACTCCTTTAGAGTATAGTCCCTTTGCATCTCAGCTGGCCCTGCAGGTCTCAGTTAACTAATATAACTGATCTGAGTTATTTATCCGATGGCCAGGATAGGTGGCAAGGGGGATTCTGAGGGAGCAGGTGGTGTCTTGTAAAGCAGAGGTTTATGTATCACCTTTAAGTAAAGGAGGAGCTATGATTTTTACAAAGATAAGTTGGCCATTTCTGTGGACACACAAGGTTTGGCTGTCATGTGCCTGTGTGTGCCTTGACTCAGATGTCCCTATTTGAAATCTCAGTGTGTAGTTTCTTCCCAACCCTGGTCCTGGCTTTGGAGAAGCAGACTTGCCAGGGTTGAGAATTCAACCTTCTCTGAGCTCTGATACTTTTAGCAGCAGAAGATAATAGTCCTATTATTTGTTACTTCCTCTGAGCCTCTCAAACACCTGAGATGTTGCAAATGCTAACCATCTTCTTCCGCCAATATCCTGTCCCAGTTTAGTATTGATACACTTTTTAGCAATTTCTGTGTACTCTACTTTGCTAAACTGCCATAACAAAGTACCACAGACTGGCCGGCTTAAACAATAGAAACTAATATCTCACAGTTCTGGAGACTAGAAGTCCAAGATCAAGGAGTAGACATAGTTTGTTTCATCTCTTTGTGATGAAACACAAAGGCCTCTCTTTGTGACTTACAGGTCATCTTCATTTTTCTGTTTTCACATGGTCTTCCTCTTTCTGTGTCTGCATTCTGTCTCCTCTCTTAAAAGAACCTTGTTTATACTGGATTAGGATCCCAGTTTAAGGATGACATTTAAAGTTAGTTGCCTCTTCTAAGACCCTGTGTCCAAATGCAGTCATTCTGAGATACGGAGGGTTAGAACTTCCACATGTGAATTGTGGGGGAACACATTTTATCTCAAACAACCTGCTACGGCATGTCAGACACTATTGACACTTTACCTATCACCAATGACAGGGTCCACATTGCCAGCCAGCTGACGGGTTATCCAGCTCCAAAATCCTAGCCCACTTTCATACTATCTTTGGCTGAGTTCCCTGGGAAGCAGACTCTGAGATGCACTCTTGAGGAGGTTTATGGGGCATGTCAGAAAGAAGCTATGAGCATCACCTATTCAAAACATCTATCTCCTCATCAATTTCATTATAATATCACTCAGATAATTTACCAAATAAAAGTGAGATTTCAAATACAAATTGTGTGCAAAAGATAATTTTAATTTTGGACATGAATTATTTGTTTAATTGAATATCCAGAACGTTATCAATTTTTATTTATCTTTACCTATAAATGTAAGCATTGCTATTGTTAGAATGTAGTGTGCATTTTCTTTTTTATATAGTTTTTGACATAAAATTTCACATACAGCAATCATCTTTTGCTGATCCTTCAAATAAACTTACACAAAACAATTTCTTAGTCAAAATTTAACCAGAAATGCAATGAGCTTTAGAGGAAGAGACAAAACATGCATTTTTAATAGCTTAATGGTTATTATCAAAGAGCCCAAATCAACCCAAAATGTTAAAAGCATTAAATTGTACATTATTTATATAAAACAAAATTTTAAAATCTAAGACCTACACATAAAAAGAAAGAATTGTTTTAATAATAGTGTTTATTTTATTACATTTTGCCTAATTGAGTATATAATTTTTAACTATGGTGTCACCTCGCTTCTTATCTGCTTTTTTCTTTTATGGAAATAAACTTTGCAGAACTTTCAGATAGCATATTGACTTTTATCAGATTATTAAAGTTCAAAAATGTATTTTGAACTTTAGCCCAGGGAGTACAACATACCTTGGTAAGTTTCATCACAAGGAAGGAAAGGAGAAAAATTACTTTGGCCAGAATCTTCCCAAGCTGTTGCTAGAAACCAAAGAAAACTCACTTGTATTGGAAATCCATTATAACATTATAAAATAATTTTATATAATCAACATCGGTAGCTTAAGGTAATTTATGAATAGTTAACTCTAGAAAGGTACAAGCAATTAAAGTTAGATCATAGAGAACTTTTCTAAATATTATGTCTACATGTGCTCAAATGCATGTACTCAATTATAAAACATGCAAGGAGATATAGAATTTTAGATGCCTATATAATAAATGTTTGTAACACAACAGTGTTACTTGCAACCTAGCGAAAATATAGGCAAAACATTTGCTGAAAACAGAATTGCCTCAACATATGGCAAAATTTTCCATTTAATTCAATGATAGCATTGGACTCAAATATAAAATTTGGTATTCTTTGATGAATCCACACACATTTCAAATTATTGGTGAATTGTGTACAAATAAATTATTTTGTAATTTCTTGACTAAACCTTATATCCCTCACTAATTCGTCCTTACTACTACCACGATGACCATGCTATCCTTATCTCCATTTATTAGGACCCAAAATGTGTATGTTTTGTTTTCTACTTTATTTTACTCTCCTCTCCCACCCCAACAGCATGGAATACTTGGACCTGGGACCGGGAAACAAGATAGTAGCATTGGAAGGGCGCTGTGTCAGAGTGAAACAGGAAATAGAGCCTGTCATGTGTGTGCTGTTTTCAATCAAGTGGGACAAACACTATTCTCGTGGAACATGTCAATTTCTAATGGAGCCATGGCCACAGTTGTTCAGTCAACATCACTATTCTGAATGTGCAGTATATTTCAAAACATAGTGGGAAGGGAAAAGAAATACCCTGACATTAGGTTAAATGATGGAGATAATTTTATAAACAGACACCCCCCAAAATGTCTGTTAGAAAAGAATATGTAAGTGGGTGGAACTAGCATTCAGGAAGTTGAAGAGAAGAAGAGAGATATTCTCAGCATGGAGCTGATCAAGAAAATTTTTCTAGAGTAAGATTTCTGAGGTTAAGATATCTTTAAGGCTTTTTATTACATATATAAAGCCATTGCCTTTCTTTTCTGGCCTCTTCTGTTATGATGAGACAACAAAAACTTCCTAAGTGAGGTAATTTTTTAGATATCCCATTGTAAGCAATATGCTAAGTATAAAATATTAAGCTAACAGAAATGGAATGTTTCAATCTTTGTCATATTATTATTCTGAGTGCATTTAAGCTGTAATTAAAACACTTTTATTTTCTTAAGAGCACATTTAATATGCTCAGTAAGATTGATGAAATACCTTCAGCAAGCTGATCTTTTCTTTTTTGGTTTCCAAGATGGCATATGCATTGATTCAGCAGCTCACTTGGGATTTTTTCACTGTCTTCATCTCTCGCATATTCCAAATTAGGATGCCAAGCAACAAAAGAATGTCTGAACAGAATTTGAATAATACATCATAGAGTCACAAAGTGTAATATGCTACACATAATATACCATTTAATAATAAATTGTCAATCTTTTTAGTAAGACTATGTTTATTTCACAGAATTGAAAGAAAAATAATCCAGATTTCCAAATTCAAAATTGGATACCAGAGTTTCCAGGTTTTACATTAGCTTGAGGTAATCATGCAAACCAAGACAAATTTCCTTGTATTTTTTTTCCACAATTCAAAATTTTCACATACATATTGGTAAAGGAGACCACTGAAATTCAAACGCCAGTCCATTTACATCTGGATTTTGTCTAAATGTGTTGGGATAAGCAGGACACCATGTATCTCCCTGATGCCTTTATTTTTTATTGTGAAAATAAGGCTATTAAAATTTAAATACTCTTCAAAGTGTTATTTCTAGGAATTTTTAAATTCTCATGTGCATTTGAAAAACATGACACATTATTTCACTTTTTACCAACTTAACCTAGTTAGTGTTTTCCTTTTACTTTTGAATTAATTACATTAGACATCTATGAAAGATCATGAACTGTCCCTAAGAAGATATGTCTACTGGAGTTGGATTACTGATGTATATAATTATATTAGAAGATGTGAAGGACTTCTTTCATTGAATTTTATTCAAACTAACTTCCCTTAATCATTAAAATACAGCTTGCCTTTGTAACACTTTTTCTTGGAAAATGTAGACCTTTTGTGAAACATCCTACACTCTGATATCTTTGATTTCAGATTTTACTTAGAATTACTAACAAACTTAACAGTGCTTATGCTATCAACACATATAATGACTGCAAGTTCACTGATACTACTTTATAAAATATAACTTGTAATGGGTTTAGCATAAATAGAACAGAATCCACTCTGTCATATCAAATGGGAATTCTCTGAGTTTGCTTTAACTTTTAATTAAATTAAATTTTCCATACAACATGAAGTGTTTACTATATTTCATTGAATATTTACAAAAGCTTATTGTCCGAAATTCAAAAGTCTTCATTACAGAAGAACCTATGCACCCCAAGCAGCACAATTTACAATAGCCAAGTGTTGGAAGCAACCTAAATGCCCATCAGTAGATGATTGGATCAAAAAATTATGGTACATATACACAATGGAATACTACGCAGCAGAAAGAAAAAAAGAACTACTACACTTTGCGACAGCATGGATGGAACTGGAGAGCATCATGCTAAGCGAAATAAGCCAGGGGGCGAAAGACAAATACCATATGATCTCACCTATAAGCGGAACCTAACCAACAATGCAAAGAAGCAAGGAAAATATGACCAGCAACACTGAAAGGAAAAGAAATCAACAGAGACAAGAGGGAAGGGAGAGGCAGGGAAAGGGAAGGGAAGGGGGAAGTCAAGGAACATATAGCAAGGACTCATGGACAAAACCAAAGGGGAAGAGCTGAGGGAGGGAAGGTGGGAGGGGGCAAGGGAAAGAGGTGGGGGGAAGGCAGAGACAAATGCATTTAAAAAGTAAATAAATTAATTAAAAATAAAAAAAAGAAAATAAAAAAAAGAAAAAAAGTCTTCATTAAAATAAAATATAAATAATTCATCAAAAACTGAGATCATAGAATTAAACTTTATAATTCTTTCTATAGCCACATAAACAATGTCCATGAATTAAAACCATACACGTATTAGTAAACATTAGTATTTTTTCTTTCAGAACATATATTACAAATGCTTACTTAGAATCAAGGTATTTTAAGCACCACCTATCATTTTAAAGAGCAGTATTAACTTCTGAATAACTCACACATATACTAAAATCTTTAAAAAATATTGAGGGAAAAAATACAAACTTCTAATATTGAGTTTACAGGTAATAATTACCAAATCCTAAGACAATATTGAAAAACTAATTTTATGCTCTAAAAATCAAGGAGCCATGCATCATCAGCTGACAAAGTAAGTAAGATGATAACAAATTTTCCAACACGTAGTCTATGTAATATTTATAGAGTGACCTCTGTGCGTCAGGCACGATGCTGCTATTTTTATTGCCAAATATCACGTGGACTCCAATGAAGAATACTAAAGTTTTACTGAGTGTCCTATTTCTACCTATAATAGAATAGAAAGGTAAGGATTGACGTCATAAATGATTTTTCAAGTGTTATTTATCATTCATGGGGATTAGATTTTTTTTATGGATGTTGTTTCACAAGTATGGTGAAAGTCAATAGTCTATCTATAAATTCTCAGTATCATTGAATATAGTTGGGTTGCTTACACAGGAATAGTAGTGAGCCTCAATCGATTTATTCATTCAAAAAGGGTTTTTGAATGTATACTATATACCAGGGCTTATTATCATGTTGATACATAAGGCTAACAAGACAAAGTCCTTTATCTAGCAGATGCTAGTGAGCAAATAGATTAATAATATGATTTCCACTAGGGAAACATGTTACATATAAAATAAAGATAACTAAGCCAAAAGAGTGTTGGAGGGACGGAAGCTAAATTAGGAATGGTCATAAAACAGCTTCTCTGAGGGGGCTTGTTTGGGCAGAGTCTGAATGAACAATCAAACTTATACATTATAGCATGAGAAAAATTCCAAACAAGGCCAGAAAGTAGGAATGCTCTGATGTAGCACTGTATTGGAATACAATAATAAACCATTTGTAGATTCAACTAGGTGAATGAGATGAAGAGAGGGAAGGGAGTGATAGGAAATACATTTGGAGAAGTAAGTGGAGACAAGTTCATATGTGCACTTGTAGGACTTGTAAGAGCATTGTATTTTATTATGAACATGATAAGGGCCTATTTATCAATATTTCATTTATAGAATTGCCATTTATACATTCAATAGAAGCATGACATATCTGATTTTCATGTTTAAAAAAATCTTTCTAGCTGTCCTATGTAATAAAGACTAAATTTAGCAAGGTAAAAGCAAGTAGCTAAGTTAGGAGGTAATTGTAAATCCCTTAGAGACTATTAATAAGAGCTTGGAAAATAATGATAGTGACAGACATCAGGTTTCATATTTTAAAAGTAGAACTGATGAAATATGCTTATTGATATAGGGCAAAAATGATTTTTAAAAATAAGAATGATCCTGGCCAGTGTGGCTCGGTTGGTTGGAGCATTGTCCAGTAACTGAAAGGTTGTGGGTTCAATACCTGGCCTGGGTACATAGAGGAGGAAATAAATCAATGCTGCTCTATTGCATTGACGTTTCTCTCTCTCCCTTCCTCTCTCTTTCCACTTCCAGGTGAAGATTAAAAAAAGAAAAAAAAGAATGACTGCAAGATTTTCTATCTCAGCTATTGCTGATGTCATTGACTGATATGGATTAGAATGACAAAAAATTGACTTTGGTGTCTTGTGTATTAGAGGATAGAAATTAGAGGTTCTAGTTTAGAAAAATTGAAAAGCCTATTAGAAATTTAAGTGGAGATAAACACAGTTATCTGGATCTTAGGAGAGAGTCCAAAGGTCCTGAGGATGACAATTCTGGGTATGTAACTGAAACCAAGGTTTGGCTGCCTGCCTCCAAAAAAGCCCAACTTGTAAGATAGGTGCTGATGAAAAGGAAAGTGATTTATTCCAGTGTCAGCAACCTGAGAAAATGACAAGCTCATGCCTCAAAGACCATCTAAATATCTCAGTGCAGATGGGAGTTTTTATAAAGAGAGAGACAGAAAGCAGAAGAAAGACACCAGCGGGAGGGGCTGTGGGTATGCAGTCAATGTCCTTGATGATCCCATTATGGATTTTTAATGTCAGTATCCTGGAGCTGGTCAGTGCCAGGCAAATTCCTGAAGTTGGGTGATCTGCATCAACCAAAGTCATGGTCAAGGCCATTTCTTGTACAAGTAGGAACTGGAACTGCTGATACCTACAACATGCTTCTAAAGAAATTGTCAGTATATGAGTTCTTTTTTTTTTGTTGTTATATTTCTATATTTCTTTTTTTTTAATTTATTTACTTTTTAAATACATTTGTCTCTGCCTCCCCCCACCACTTTCCATTGCCTCCTCCCACCTTCCCTCCCTCAGCTCTTCCCCTTTGGTTTTGTCCATGAGTCCCTGCTATATGTTCCTTGACTTCCCCCTTCCCTTTCCTTTCCCTGCCTCTCCCTTCCCTCTTGTCTCTGTTGATTTCTTTTCCTTTCAGTGCTGCTGGTCATATTTTCCTTGCTTCTTTGCATTGTTGGTTAGGTTCCGCTTATAGGTGAGATCATATGGTATTTGTCTTTTGCCCCCTGGCTTATTTCGCTTAGCATGATGCTCTCCAGTTCCATCCATGCTGTCGCAAAGTGTAGTAGTTCTTTTTTTCTTTCTGCTGCATAGTATTCCATTGTGTATATGTACCATAATTTTTTGATCCAATCATCTACTGATGGGCATTTAGGTTGCTTCCAACACTTTTCTTAGTTTATTTTATTGTTGTTCTATTACTATTTTTTTAAGTCTGTTAGTACATTTTTTCTATTTCCATTTCATCATTAATCATAGTAGTATAAAGTTTTTGTTTCCGGTTACAGGTATTACTAATGTCATGTGGTACTTAAACCCAAGAGCCTGCATTAGATTACCTTGTGATATGGTGTACAGCGATATGCAAAGAACATGGAAGGCTGATCCAAAGGAATGTTAAGAAATCAAACAGAAGAGCAAGAGCCAGCATAAGAAATTGGGTTAGAGAAAATAGTCCAATAAAAGAAAATTTTACAAATGCGTTGTTTGAGGAGCAAAGTAAGATAAAGGTGGCAAGAAAGAGGATCTGTCAATTGCTTCAAAACAGAAACCATTAATTTGCAAAATGGTAGCCAATGATGCCTTTGACAGGAGATCTAGGCAAGCCATGCTGAGGGCTTTTAATAACTGAAATCAGAGAATAGCAATGGGAAGGAACAGGAAGGAAATAATGTGAATACTAATTAACAAAGTAAAGTCCACAGAACTAAAAAACCAATTGACCATAGAGCCAAGGATGACTCACAGAATGAGACAACAGTGCCATCCCTTAAAGAGAAAATGCAAAGAAATAATCTCATTTTAGAAAATTCAATGAATTCAGTTTTAGGTGTTTGAAGCACACATGGAGCTATAAAAAAAATTATGGATAACAGGGTTCCAGCCAATGTTAAAAAGATAAACACACACACACAGATTTAAGTAACACTAACACCAACATTTACAGAGTTTATTGGACAAAATAACCCTGACCTAGGAAATTAGAGAGAGAAAAACTAAGAGGATTAATTGACATATATGTGGCATATGCTTCTTGAATGAAAATGCATTGTCTTAGTCTTTCCCAAACTTCTTCAGTCTAGCCCCAAATCTTTGCATGGGAAATAGGTAGACAGATTGAGGTATATAGTTTCTTTCATGTGGTAAAAGAGAAAGAAAAGGAAGGAGTTCTAGAAGGAGATATATCCATATATCTCTGAATCATCCAAATAGTTTTCATAGATATATATGGAAATATCGCTTTCTAGAACTCCTCTATATCTTGATATATAGATATATATATATATCTGTCCAAAAAAACTCTGGCCAAAATCAATATAACGAAAACAATTTGTGCAACATCGATGTAACCTGACAGTCAAGGAGAGTAGACTGGAATGCACATGCGTAAATAATGACAACTTCCCTCTACTAGTCCGTGGAGTGGGGGGTAGATGCCATTGAGTGAGCATGTGAACTGTGTGGCCGTCACATTCAAAATAACTGAGTGAGTAGAGCAACAAGTCTGCATCAGATTTTGTGTTAAGCTTGAACATTCTCCTGTGGAAACTATTTGGATGATTCAGAAGGCCACAGCTATGGGCAACTGGTGATTGACAGCTTCATCACAACAACGTACCTACTCATGCATCATGTCTTGCGAAGAGTTTTTTTTGCAAAACATCAAATCACCCACATGAACATGACTCAGCCCCACCTTCAGCCCAGATTTGGTGACTGGCAAGTTCTTGCTTTTCCCAAAACTAAAATCACCTTTGAAAGGGAAGAGGTTTCAGACCATCGATAAGATGCAGGAAAATATCATGGGGCAGCTGCTGGAGATTGGGGGAACTGTCTGAGGTCTATATACATACATATATGTAGTCATAAACTAGTTTATTTTGGAACATGAAATTTCAACAAATATTGCTTATTTGGAGCACAAAGGAACTACAGCTTAATACAGTGGAAAGGATCTTGAAGCAAACCTGCCTGAGTGAGGTTGAATTCTGACTTTTCCTCTTCTTAACTCTAGTGTTTGGCAATTTACTTGATCTTCATGACTCAATCTCCTTATCTGTGGAATGGGAGGTCATTAAAAAATAATTCACAAGGTTGTTATAAATGTTACTTAATATATATGTATTATCTTACATATCTTAATATATATATATTAAACATTGAACCACCGTACTTTGTGCATAAATGTTTAAGAAATACGTATTTTCCTTCTGTCCCTCAGAGAAAATGAGTATTTCTTAAACATTTGAAGACCATCTACTCCAATTAAATCTAAGCTCAAGGACATGATTATGTTTTCAAACCTGTTTTAAAAATCCAATAGTTAAAGTTGAAGAAAGTTGAAATAACACATGATAATTGCTTTTGTTATTTCAAATTTCATTATTTTTATTGTGGTAAAATTTACACACAGTGAAGTGTACATATCTTAAGTGCATATTGGATGAGTTTTGGTAAATGTATATATTTGTGTAAGCATCAATCTAGTCAAGATACACAACATTTTCATCACCTCAGAAAGTTCCCTTACACCCCTTTGCAGTCATTCCCATCTTCCCAAAACAGCCATTGTTCCTAATTCATATCACCATAAACTAGTTATACCTGTTTTTAATTTCATACAAATGGAAATACACATAGAGTATTCTTTTGCATTTGGCTTTTTTCATACAAATGGAAACACATATTCCTATATGGGTATTTTCTTAGTGATCAGTATGGTGAGCATAAAGTTTCTTTATTTTGTTGAAGGGCAATTAATATTTTATAAATTTATTTTTAGTGCTTTTGATGTTTGCACTAAGAAACTTTTGCCTATTCCAATGTTGCGAAGATATTTTCCCATGTAGCTATCCTATAGCTGTAGATTGCATTTAGATGTATGATGCATCTAAAATTATTTTTATAATAAACATTAAGTTTAAACAGTATATTTTATATATTTTAGGTTTTCTTCATGATTAAATTTTAATAATTATATGATTATGACTAAGTGTAAAATTTTAAGGTTTGAAATATTATGTCCCTTTGGGACAGACACTTTTTTTTAAATTATTTTCTTACTGAAGTTAAAATTCAGTATTATATTACTTTCAGGAGTACAACATGGAGGTTAGACAGTCATATAACATATAAACTCCCCCATTGTTTCATACCCACCTGGAACCATACATAGTTATTACAATATTATTCACTATATTCCCTATTCCATACTTTACAGCCCTGAGATAATTTTGTTACTGCCAGTTTGTGTTTCTTATTCCCTGTACTTTTTTCATCTAGACCCCCAACCTCCTCACTTCTGGCAGCTATCAGTTTGTTCTCTGTACCTGTAAGTTTGTTTCTGTTTTGTTTTTGGGTTTTTTTTGTTGTTGTTATTTTTAAGATTCCCCATATAAGTACAAGTAGATGGTATTTGTCTTTATCTGTCTCATTTAGTCCACTTAGCATAAAACCACTGAGGCCTATATATGTTGTTTCAAATGGTAAGATTTTTATTCTTTTTTATGGAAGAGTAATATTTCATTGTATATATGTACCATATCTTCTTTATGTAGTCATTAATCAATGGACACTTATGTTGCTTCCATATCTTGGCTATTGTAAATAGTGCTGCAATGAACACAGGGATGCACCTATCTTTTCACATTAGTGTTTTGGATTTCTTCAGATAAATACCCAAAAGTGGGATTGTCGGGTCATGTGGTAACAGTGGTCTTAAATGACACATTAGACCATATGGATTCAATTGATATTTTTAGAGCATTTAACTCCCAAGCAGCAGACTATACAGTCTTTTCAAATTCACATAGAACATTTTTCAGAATAGACAGTGTTATGCCACGAAACAAGTCTCAGTAGACTTAAGAAGATTGAAATCATATCAAGTATCTTCTTCAGTCACAATGGTATGAAACTAAAAATCAATTACAAGAAAAAAATTGAAAAATATGCAAATACATGGCAGCTAAATAAGATCTACAAAACAATAAGTGGGTTAACAACAAGATCAAGAAAAGAATAAAAGGATACCTTGAGAGAAATGAAAATAAAAAGACAATGATCCAAAATCTGTGGGACAGAGATGCAGTTCTAAGTGGAAAATTCATAGTATTACACGCCTACCAAAAGAAACAACAAATATATCAAATAAAAAATCTAACCTTATAATCTTATACCAGAACTAGAAAAGAAACAAAAATCCAAACCCAAAGTGAATAGAAGAAAGAAAATAATCAAAATCAGAATAGAAATAAATGAAATGGGGTCAAAAAATAGAAAAGATGAATGAAACCAGAAGGTGGTTATTTGAAAAGATAAACAAAATTGGTAAACCTTTAGCCAGACTCATTAAGAAAAAAGAGAGAGGATGCAAATAAACAAAAACAGAAATAAAAGAGGAGAAGTGATAACTAAGCACAGTAATACAAAGATTATAAAAAAATACTATAAACAATTGTATGGCAAGAAATTGAATAACCTGGAACAAATGGATGTATTTCTAGAAACATACAATCTCCTAGGACTGAATCAAGAAGAATCAGCAAATCTGAGCAGACTAATAACTATTAACAAAATTGAATCAGTGATTTAAAAACAAACAAACAAACAAACAAACGCTCCAATCAAAGAGTTCTGAACCAGATGGCCTCACAGGTGAATTTTACGAAACATTCAAAAAAGAATTTACAACTATTCTTATCAAACTATTCCAAGAATTTGAAGGGAAAGGAAGGCTTTCAAGCTTACTTTCCAAGACCAGCATTACCCTGTTACAAATAGATTACAAGAAAATAAAATGATAGGTCAATATCTCTGATAAGCATAGATGCAAATAACCTAAAAAAATTACCAAACCAAATTCAGCAATATCTTAAAGAGATCAAATACCATGAGCAAATGAGAGCAGTCACATTTCCAATTCTACCAGATTCACTAGTTGCTTTCTAAACTGAGACATGATTAAATTAGAAAACTTTGCGCCTAGTATCTCTAAAATTTAAAAAAAAAAAAAAAAAGAAACATTAGTAGTCCTCGAAAACTTTAACATCACAAATTATAACAGTAATATTAACAAGATGCCGCAAGGTGCTCAGAAGGGCTCCATGAATACGTATAACTGATTATTAGTAGGTCTTTTAGGTGTTCTCATTTTAGCATCTGTTCACAGTGTCCCCAAGGATACAGGTTCAACGTCAGTCTTCAGAGAAAATTTAATTTTATAATCTGAAATATATAAAGCACCTTTCAAACCATTCCTTGTTATTTTAAGCTATGGTAAAAATGTATCCAGGACCTCAAATTATTTTTATATTAACTATTCAGAAGATAATGATTTCTAAAGTTGAAAAGTGAGAAGTCTGTTTTATCGCTCCATAATGAAAAAAAATTCTATTTCTGTAAATTGAAGAAAATAATCACGTTGTCTGACCATTTTCATTTTGTAGTTTATAAAATGTGCCAGTTTTCTAATTGTTTCTCATTTTTAAAACATCTGTATATTTAATAAATATTTGCTGATTTGATATGTCTGCATATACACTATTAAAATGATGAGTCTTTCCTACTCTCTACCTAATTTTATATATTTTTAACTAAGTTGGAGCTAATAACCACATGCATGTCAATCACAGGCAGACACAAATTCAGACATCAACCCTCCTACTTATTCTGACCTGATGTGAATGCTTTGCCCACATTGGGGAGAAGATGGGAAGTGTGAAGATGTGGGATCACTAGCCTATGTTCCAGGTGAACCCCACAATTTTTCTCTTGAATACTACAAAATTCCTCTCAAATTTCTGTTTTGGACTGAGGTGACTGTTCCTGTTGCTACTGAACAAAAGAGAAAGCTGTTGTAGCCAGGCCCCCTCTCCCTCCCTACCAAAACTAGGGGACTCCAGGTGCCCAGTTCTCAGCTGCCAACAACTGACCCTAAAGACACTGCCTGGGCCCACTGCTGCAGAACCACGGGCACCTGGACCTTTCAGCTCCCCTTGGACCACTGTGGCTAACCTGCACCTTTATTTTTTATGCACTTTAAAGTATGGTTTTCCCATTGTGATGCATGACTTGGTTCTGTAAGCGCTCAGCCTGGGAAAACTCCTAGGATGTACATGCTATGCTCAGAACCAGTACCTGCCTCCACCCTGATCACCGTCCCAATCCAGGCGAGCAGGTCTCTTCTTTTCCTTTCCTTAGGAACCACCTATAACTCTCTTTGACAGAACATGTAGAAGGGCCCCTGGAGGAGCAACACTATCAGAATGTTAGATGTTCAGGATGTGACCATGGCCAACAAACTGCCTGAAACTTAGAGGAGCGCAGCACACCTACACCCACTTCTCTAGGAACAGGGGCTCACTCTCCTCCCTTCAAATTTATTACCCTCATCCTCTTTTCGCTGGCTTTCTGCACCACCCCCTTCTAATCCATGACTGCTCACGCCAACGCATGAACTTCTCTGCTTTTGCAGCATCTGTGGATGTGATCTCCTGAGACATAGAAACCTAAGTTGTAAAGGGATGAGAGCTTCACAGTTTTAAAAATCTGCAAGAAGAACTTCTCTTCTCAAATTTATTTTTCAGTGAGGAAGACTCGAAACCCCTAGAGCATGTATCATTGTCAAATCGCTTCAACATGCAACTCAATGAATTTGCTGTTCTACTTTATATAGAAAATGGCCAGTAAAGTTATACTTCAAAGAGCACCATGTAATTTGAAGTAACGGTGTCTCACATTTTCAATTATTATTCCTTAAAATTGTGAGATAGGATTATTGGCTGGCACAGTCATGAAATATGTAACTCACCCAAACAGATGAAAACCTAGTGACATAGAGTTACTTGCTTGATCATTTCAACCATGAGATTTACCTACTTTAGGCTCTAAGCAAAAGGCCCCCAGCCACTGGGGCCACAGCAGGAGGTGGGCAGTGGGCAAGCCAACTAAGCTTCATTTGTGTTTACAGTGGCTCCCCATCACTTGACTTACCACCTGAGCTCTGCCTCCTGCCAGATCAGTGGGAGCATTAGATTCTCATAGGAGGGCAAACCCTGCTATGAATTGCTCATGTAAGGGATCTAGGCTGCACACTCCTTATGAGAACCTAACACCTCAAGATCTGAGGTCGAGCTGAAGTGGTGATGTTAGTGCTGGGGAGTGGCTGCAAATACAGATTATCATTAGCAGAGCGGTTTGACTGCACGAAGACCAAAATAAATTAATTGTTTGCTGACTCATATTAAAGCCCTATCAGTGAGTGGCAAGTGACAATTTAGGTGCACCTGGTGGCAGGTTTTAAGTCAGGATCCGACACTTATTTTAGTCTGCGTGTGGCCCACCCAATATTTTATTTACCACTTCATCTGCACCTCGTTCCTTCACCAGCTGAGAGAAAGAAGGCCCTGGCTCAGTCTCTTTCAAAATCTCTGCTAATGTTGGAAACATGTTAAAAATCCCAGTGTTCACTTATTGCCCCCTTGTGCACTTGTCTCAGTCACAGTTTTGGTAAGCCCATAGGCTAACCTTAGCCAAAATGAGTGAAAAACAAATATTGCTGAAGAACTTCTTTGAAAAGGGGAAAAGATCTAATGATGGGACAGCAGAAGACTCTAAGACTGCCAACAAAAAGAAAGCTGCATTTAAAAGAATATACCAAGAGTCATTTAAATTAAAAATTCATTGTAACAGGTGATTCACATTCTTCAACTTGCTTTGTATATAATATTTGGTAACTGGCTACCCAATGAAGCCATGAAACCTTCAAAATTACTTCCCCACATGGAGACCAAACACTCTGAAGTAAAAGACAAGATTTTGGAGTTTGAGAAAAAAAGTGAACATGAAGAACAGAAACAGTTATTGAAGGTCACCATTTCATCAAATGTGTCTGCACTGAGAGCATCATTCTCAGTGGCTCACCGCATTGCTGAAGATAAGAAACCTTTTACTGTTAGTGAAGAGTTGATCCTGCCTGCTGCTAAGGATATTTGTTGTGAACTTTTAGAAAAGGCTGCAGTTCAAAAGATGGCACGATTCCTCTTTTGGCTAGCACCATAATTAGACACACTGATGAAATAGCAGAGGATATGGAGGCACAATTGTTAGAGAGGATTAATATGTCACTGTGGTACACAATCCAGGTTGACAAGTCTACCGACATTTACAATAAGGCAACAATGCTTGTTTTTTGTGTGATGCATTTTTCAGGAGGATGTGCATGAGGATATGTTTTGCACACTTTTGTTGCAACCCAACCCCACAGCTGCAGAACTATTCAAGTCTTTGAATGATTACATATTAAGAAAACTGAATTGGTCATTTTTGTCAGTATATGCATGGACAGAGTGACTGCCATGCCTGAATGGCTTTCTGGCTTTGCTACTTTGGTCAAAGATGTCACTTCTGAATGTGAGTCTACACACTGTGTCATCCATAGAGAAATGCTGGCTAGCTGAAAAATATCACCTGAACTTACCCACGTTTTGCAGGATGTGATTTAAATTATCTACCTCATTAAAATATATGTCCTTAACTCACATTTGTTCATGCAGCTCTGTGAGGAGATGAATGCAGAGCACACATGCAGATCACTGGCAGAGTTTCTGAGTTACAAAAGCCACTCCAGATATTTCTTTTAGAAAAACAGTCATCACTGGCAGCACATTTCAGTGACATAGAATGGGTGGCAAAACTTTCTTACTTGTGTGACATATACAACCTGCTCAACGAACTCGATCTGTCACTTCAGGGGAAAATGACAACTGTGTTCAAGTCAGCAGATAAAGTGGCTGCATTCAAAGCCAAACTGGAATTATGGGGGCAATAAGTGAACACTGGTATTTTTAACATGTTTCCAACATTAGCAAAGATTTTGAAAGAGACTGAGCCAGGGCCTTCTTTCTCCCAGCTGGTGCATGATCACTTATCTCAGCTTTCAAAAGAGTTTTAGCGTTACTTCCCAACCACAAAAGACCCCGAACTGGGGAGGAATGGATCCACCACCCATTTATGAATAAGCCAGGTGAATTGACTCTGTCCGTGCACTATTTGAGGTCACAAATGACAATGGCCTTAGAAGTATGTTGGAGACAATTTCAAATCTCCATCCATTCTGGATTAAAGTCAAGGCAGAATATACTGAGGTTGCCACGAAAACACTGAAAAGCCTGCTTCCATTTTCAACATCCTATCTTTGTGAAGCAGGGTTTTCTGTGGTGACAGTAACCAAAACTGGAGTAGACTGGACATAAGCAACACACTTTTGGTGTCACTGTCTCCCATCATCGCCAGATGGGACTGTCTAGTTTCAGGGAAACAAGCTCAGAGCTCCCACGACTCTGCATTATGGTGAGTTGCATAATTATTTCATTATATATTACAATGCACTGATACTAGAAATAAAATGCACAATAAATGTAATGCACTTCAGTCATCCCCAAACCATCCCCCTGTCCAGCCCTGGTCCTTGGAAAACTTGTCTTCCACGAAACTGGACTCTGGTGGCAAAAAGGTTGGGGCCCGCTGCTCTAAATGACCACACCTGCGGGAGTCCCGCTTCAGAACTCAGTGTCTACCACATAAAACAGGCTAAACTCATCATTTAGGCTGGAATAAATCATATAGAATAACCATCAATTCCACACAGTGATTTCTTGTAAAACTTCATTTCCTCCTCACTAACTAAACCCAAACCAGAGTGGAAAACAGAACAACCCGCCAGGACCCCCCACATTCTTATTTGGGACATCATTTTCATTTTTCTAAGCCACTGTTACTTGCTGCACTTCTAAGGTTCTTATAAGTTAATGTTACCTTTTATTTCAGTATAGGCTGTACCGGTTCAGAGGTTTAGCCTCCTTCAAATGTTCCTTTGGAAAAGGACCACTTGCCTGTTTGACCTATTAAACTGAAGGAGGATTATTGCTCTAGAATCTGTATTTTCTGCTCTGATCCACATTCTTGTCCATGCATCAAGCATTCAGAATATGTGCAGGCATTGTGGAAGACACCCCATTTTCCTGCTGTTCATCCTCCCTGTCCACCCTTAATTACACACATTTCTCCCTTCACAAGGAGTTTGTGATAACTCCTTTCACAAATGTCCCCAGTTTTTATCAACCTCAACACTATGGACATTGGAGACCAGATAATTTTGTGTTATGGGGCATTTGTTCTGATTATTACAGGATTCTTAGTAGCATCCCTGGCCTCCACACACCAGAAGCCACTAACACCGCCTTCCAGTCATGGCAACTAACCATGTCTCCAGGTACTGCAAATGTTCCCTGGGCCAGCAGGGGAGGAAATAGTGGATGGGACAGAACCATCATAGGTTAAGAACCTCAGGAGTAGCCTAACAGCAACCCACCTGAGCTCCAGCATGCCTCTGACACTACCATGAGAGATGGTGGGAGTCCCACCCCTGTCCCATCCCAGCCTGCACAGGCAAGAAGCTTCATGGAGGGCATTGCTAACCAATGAGGGATGGCATTCTGTGGAGCAGCATCCCTGTCTCTTTCCCCATGTTCATCACTTCTTGCTTGGGATCCAATTTGAAAATGCTTGCCTTGGTTCACATAGCTCAATGAGAGTAGCTCAGGACAATATGATTACACATTTTATAACCATTATTAGTTGGACTAAAATCTGCTAAAGAAAGTCATTACTAAAATTCTAATCCATGAAATGATGCTCATCCAACTGATCCATGAGGTTTAACCTCATATCTATGGCTAGAAGACAGGATGATGAATATCATAAATTACAGAAGGATACACATTCTCAAATAATTGTTTTCTCTTCTTCTTTATTTGCCTGTGTGCTGCCAATCATTCTAGGTGTTTGGATGAAATTTTTTGGTGGCTAAGTTATTGAATGCCTTAGCTAGACAGTTATATAATATCTTATATTCTATATATTATAGAAAAATGTTCTGATTATTCCTGTTTCTTAAATTGAAACATATCCATAGCACACAAAGACACATACTCTCACAGGCATGGATGATGAGAGAGAACCCCAGGGAGCCCTGTGTATCCAGCTGCATCCCGTTTCCAGGTGACTTTATCTCAGCCACTGGGAGGATAATAGCTATGATCATTATGCTTTTCCCCTGAGCATGATCCAAATTTATCCCGATACTAAGACAGCTGAATGGCTCATTCATCGTGATCAAAATGAAAAACATAGCAGAAAGGTGTTATTTTATTCCCAAGTGTCTATTTATCTTTCCAAGTGGCCTCGCTTCTTCATACTTATGTAAATGGGATGAACAAGGAGATATACTTGGAAATTCACAGTATAATTCCAATTTAGAGATATTGACAAAATAAAGAAGGATTCCAACTAGAGAAAAAGCTCTTTTTTTTTAGATTTTATTTGTTTATTTATTTTTTTAGAGAGAGGGAAAGGAAGGGAGGAGAGAGAGAGAAACATCAATGTGTGGTTGCCTTTCTTATATCCCCTAGTGGGGACCTGGCCCACAACCCATGCATTTGCCCTGACTGGGAATCGAACTGAAGATCCTTTGGTTCACAGGCTGGCACTCAATCTGCTGAGCCACAGCAACTAGTGTGAAAAGGCTCTTGAAAGATCAGAAAACTTTCACTTTAAAAATATTTGTTTCCCTAGAACAAGAAAAAAATTACCTAGTAATGAAATATGTTTTACCATATTAAAAGAAAATATACTTAAAAATAAAAGGAAATATTTTAAAATAAGATAGAAAAAATTGTGTTATGAATGCTTACTAAAAGATAGGTATGGGAGCATAGAAAGCAAACATTGCAAATTAATTCATTCCTAAAAGCCTTTTGATGGCACAGATGTTGGGTATAATCCATGCATATGGGAGTGGAAGCAAACAGGGTTGCTCATGGGAAAAACCTGTTCACATCTCTCCACCTACCTCACTGCTTTAACTTCCATTCCATTTGGAAGGGAGCGTTGTATACGAGGGCACCACCTCTCATTTACACAGCTGCTTTAGAATCCTTTCCTTTAAATGGGGAAAAAGGGTGGAGTTTGGTCTATTTCTCTTTGAATCTAAGAAATGTAGTGGTCAGTTTCAAGATGACTTCCAGACATCTTTTGAGCAGAATGGTGGTGATGATTTTCAAAGTCAAAAACAAACTAAATAATAAACAAACAGAACTTTAGGACAGAACATTTTAGATTAGTATCTTTCTACTTGTAAAATTATATGTGTTGGGCATTCACATTTTTTTTCTTTACCTATTCAGAGCCTGAATTGAACACTTTTTATACATTTGGTAACTTCTCACCTGTAGTCTTGTTGGAATATAGCATTCATTCCCCATGATGTAAGCCAAAAAAAGAAAAAAAAAAGGCTAGATAATCACTTTTCCAATTTCCCTTGAACCCAAGGTAAGTGGTTTCAATTCAGCAATGTGATGTGCTCATCAGAGTAAGGCCAGTAAAACTTTCATTCCAGTAATTGCAAAATCAAGGTTGACAGAACTTTCCAGTTTTAATGGGATGGTACTTGCCATCAAACTGTGGCCATATTAGATGCCAACAGTAGAAATAATCCTGGCTTCAGCATTTAGTGGTCAGCAGCAATGATGCTCTCATTGAACCGAGTCTGTGGTGTATTTTTAATTGCCGTTTTGGGTAATCAACGCATCTTTTTTTTTTATTATTGTTCAAATACATTTGTCTCCACCTTCCTGCTACCACTTTCACCAGCCCCCCTCCTCCACTTCCCTCCCTTAAGCCTTTCCCACTTTGGCTTTGTCCATGGGTCCTTAATACATGTTCTTTGACTTGACCCTTCCCTTCCCTTTCCTTGCCCTCTCTCCCTTCTTCCCTCTTGACTCTGTTGGTTTCTTTTTTCTTTCAGTGTTGCTGGTTATATTTTCCTTGCTTGTTTGTTTTGTTAGTAATCAACACATCTTTTATCTGGTCCAATTATACTGTATTATTTCTACCTTATTCTCTAAATTACTTAGCAATGTTTTTATTATCTACCTTTCTTTTGCTTAGTTAGTATTATCAATTCTAACCATGCCTCTAACTCATGATCTAAATAACTGGTTCTTCTTTTAAAATACCATGTTTAAGGATGGTTTATTACATAGCAAAAGCTAATTAATATAATTGATCTTAGATGGTTTTGGTTATTTGTACCTAAAAACCTAAAATGCCCTGGCTTATATGAGCCTCCAGTATGTAATAATGTTAATTGGCTGTAAGCAGAGGAAATATCCTCAGGAAGCATCCCTGTAGTTTTCACTAGCTTGTCAGTATTCTTCATTTCCAGCAAAGAAAATAACACGACGGGTATTCAACAAGAATATTTGTACATGTACCAAATGACTTCTAATGACTTATAATCAAATGCCTTAATTATAAATAATGTGAAATCAATTTCAGATTAAGAGTAATTTAGTACATTAATGTTATTTAATTTTCAAAGTGATAAAAATAAAATGGTAGTTATCAACAATTAGCTACACCATTCAAAAGGGAGCATTGTTTTCCTTGCTTTTTCTTTCTTTCTTTTTTTTTTAAGAAAGTCAATTTTCCCAAAGATATCCAGTCAATTGTCATTATTCATAGGTTCCATATTTGTGAATGATCTTATTTGCACCCCCCAAATCAATAACTGTTTCAGTTATACTATAAACAAGTACATTCTTCATGGTCTATTTAGTGCATTTTTTGGGGGGGGGAGGGGTTGTTTTGTTTTTGTTTTCATTTTTACTTGGTGCTTTTTGTTCATGGTTTTTCTGTTTAAACAAAAATATATAAGATAAGGTTATATATTAATCATTTGATAAAAAGACAAGCTGAAAATTTACATGTTAAATTGTGAAATTCTAGATCCCAGAAATGTAATCACAGACCAAAAGATATGGAAGAAATCTCAGCCATAATCTTGTCTTAATTTCTTATTAGCATATCATAATACTGTCAGATGGTACAAAGGCAAGGACTCTTTTATTCTTCAGGTGTTACTCTCTTCATTGTACTACACCATGTCTAAAATTCTTTAAATATTCCTGGAGTCATTATGACTGGTGTGTTTCAGGAAGAGACTTATTTAGGCATATACTTATGTGTCCACACTGGACCCAGTTCATCAGAATTTAGAGCTACATCCTTTCTCAGTGCTGCCTTCTGACACAAGTTTAGTGCTTATTTGATTAAGATACTTCCATTAGAGAAAATAGTAAAATAGGCAGCTGTAAACATATGTCTTTCCACAAAAAACATTAAAAAACAACCAGAATTATTGCCGAAAAAGTCAAAGATTTATAGCAATTAAACAAAAGATGGAAACAGGAAAAATCCATTTTAAAATGGCAATCTGTAAAAACATTTAGCTGAACACAGCTATAAAAAAACCCCAAAGGGTTCAGTGACCACACAAGACAAAGAATAAAATCTTTGAAAAAATACTCTGGAAAAGTCACTAAAAAATAGAATAGTATTGCAGCCAACAATTTTTAAAAAAGACATTAAATTGTGGGGAAGAGTGAGAATCCAATTATCAGAGTTACCAGATATAATATTCAAATATCCAAATTTCACCATAATAATTACAAGGTATACAAAAAGAGAAAATATAATCCATTCACAAAAATTAAACTAGTAATAAATTGACAGAAACCATGCTTGAAGAAGCACAGCATTGGAGTAACTACAGAAACTTTAAATCTACTGCCCGAATAGGAAACCAGGAAAATAATATCTGAACATAATGAGATAAATAGTTATATCAATAAATACATAGAAATTATTAAAAGGAACTAAATAGAAACCCTGGCTGTTATTCATTAGAAAGTTTCCATATCAGATTGGAGCAGACAGAAGAAAGAATGAGCAAATGTGGATGTAGGACCATTCACATTATCTAGTCTGAAGAGTATAATAATTAAGAAAAGAGAACCAAGCCTAAGGCAATATTATTACATTTTGGTAATGTAACTCCACTTTTTATTTCCTATGTGATTTAAAAGAAAAATTCATAAAAATTATAAACACATGTTTTAGGTACATAATGAATAAAGATGTAATTTGTGACAAATACATTAAAAAGTAGGGGGATAGGTGACCCGAAGCAGCGTTTTATTATGCTGTTGAAGTTACGTTGTTATCAATTCAAACTAGAGTGTTATATATATCAGATGTTAATTGCAATTACCATGGTAACCTCTATTTACACCAGGACTTCTTTAAAGCAGAAGCCCAGGGCTCCATTGGGCAGCCAGTTCAAATGAAAACTGACTATTGCCTTTTTAAAATTCCTTCTTCACAAAGGCTTTTGTGGGTGAAGGAGCTCCCTCTGCTCTGGAGGCTAGGCAGGGGTTTGGACACTTCCACCCTGGGGACGTAGAGGGCCCCAGCTGCCTAGGCCTGAGAACGAGGTGCCTATTGAGCATGTGAAGGCTGCACAGGTTCAAAGCACCAGGGACCAGGCAACACACAGGTGCCAAGAGAGGTCAGTGCCCAGGACCTGGTTTTTGAAAGGGTTAAAGAACATGCCTAATTAAAAGCTCTCGCCATACATGTGGGATTTCCCCCCTTAAGGCTGAGGTGCGAAAATATGGACTAGCTGCCAGGTAAAGACCAGGAGGGTTGGCCATAGTTTTCTCCAGTGAAAGATACCTGCATGTCTTTAATGACTGGAGAAGCCTGTCTACAAGCCAGCTCCTGGGACATGGCCTCCCCTAACATCTGCCTGTTGCCTGATACCCTGTGTCCTGGACCTGCACAAAATGCCCATGAGTTACAGGTGCCCTCTCTGCCATCCTAGGACCACTAGGGTCCTCCAGGACTTGTGGGCTCCTGAGGGCAATTCCTAAACCCCAGAGGGGAGAGCCCCTACCTGTCCAGGAAATAGTTGTGAGGTAGTAGTTTTAATACATCAACACCCAGTCAGATCCCATTTGGATTTGTTGCCTAATGGGGTTTCTGTCTTTCCAGACATCAAGGTGTCCAGTTATCTCTCATTGGAAGAAACAGTGACCTGGCCTTGCCACCTTTCCAAGGTGACCTGGCCTTGCCAACCCCGCATGTGCATATTAGGCACCCTCCTGGCCTAGGGAAGCCAGAACCTTCCATGCCTGGGAATCTTCTCAAGGCAGATCCCAAACCTCTACACAATTCCCAGCATATAAAATGCCCCACCACTCCCAAAATCTTTGTGAAGCATTCGTTGTAAAGAAGACAATGTCTCAGGCTTTATTTGGACAATCTGATTCATGGAATCCTAGGCTTCTCCACCCACCACGAGATCGAGGGTCTTTCATTGGCAGGAACTTTGGCCAGCACTGCCAGGCTTGAAGTAGGAAGCCAGTCCAGATATTCCTGACTTATACTTCTAGAAGGAAATGCTCATATGGTAGCTAAGTGCTTTTAATAACATATGCCTTGTTACCCTTAGAACTAAATTCTAAAAACCTGGCCTCTCTGACATTTACATCCTACCTTGTTCTTAGCGCCCAGACTTGTGCAGCCCACACATATGCAACAGGCACCCCATCTGCCAATCTGGAGAGTCCAGGGTCCTCTGGGTCTGGGAGATTCCTCAGGGTGGTTCCTGACTCCTGCATAACCCCCAGCATTTAAGATGCTCCCACCCCTCTTGCCAATCCTTGTGAGACAGTAGCTTTAAAGATGCCATGATCATTATTTGGACATACTGTTTGATGGGGTCCAGGCCTTCTCCATCCAGCAAGAGGCACAGGGGTCTCCCATTGCAGGGGATGTTGACTGGCTCTGCCTGTCCTCAACGTGATAAGGCAGTCCATATTTTCCCAGCTTAGCTTTCATGGAGGAAAATTGCATGTGGGTAGTTGAGGCCTTTTAATTAGGCAGACACTTTGTCCCTCAAAACAGATTTGCTAATTCTTGACCTCTCCAGACACCAGCCTCTCTTACCTGGTTCTTGGTGCACTGCATCTTTGAGGCCCACACATTCATTTAGACAGCCCGTCGTCCACTGGTCTTAGGAATTCAGGGCCCTCCAGGCCTGGGAGGCTTCTCCGGGCAGCTTCCAATCCCTACATAACTCCCAAGGTGTACAACACCCCATGCTTTCCATAAATTTTTGTGAGACTGTAGCTTTTGAGCTACCATGGTCAGCTTATTTAAAGTTCCTAACTGATAGGGTCTTGGGTTTCTCCAACGATCAAGAGATCCAACTGCCTCCCACTTTGACCTCTCCAGACACCAGCCTGTTGCTGAGTTTCAGGTGTCCCTATGTTATAAGGCCGGGGCATTTGCAATAGGGGGCAACTATGATGCTGGGGAGTATCAGGGCTTCTATAGTCCTTGAGAGTTCCTGGAAGAGTTTCCTACGTTCCAGCTTCTGGGGTCCCTACTTCTTCGGAAAACAGTTGTCAGGTGACAGCTTGAATGCAGTGATAGTTAATCAGCCTCCGTTTGTACTTAATGCCTAATGGGGTTCCTGGCTTTCCAGACATCAAGATGTCCAGTTATCTCTCATTGGAAGAAACAGTGGCTGGCCCTGCCCTGCCTGGCCATGGTAAGGTAGTCCTGGTTTTCTCAGCTCAACCCTCAGGGGAAAATAGCACATATGGGTATGTTAGGGCTTTTAGTTAGGTATGTTGCTTGTCTCTCCAAGAACCAGTTACTGGTACCAGGCCTCGGCTGACATTAGCCTGGTGCCCTAAACTTACACAGCCTGCTCAGGCGCAATAGGTGCTCTGTCTACCAAACTGGGAAAGTGAAAGTGTTCCAGGTCTGGTAAGCTCTTTAGTGCAGTTCCCAACCACCTGTAAAACTCCCAGCATGTAGGATGCCTCCACTGCTCCCAAAAATTCCTATGAGGCAGTAGCTATAAAATAGAAATGGTCACTCAGTCCCTATTTGGACTTGTTTCTTCATGGGATCTCTGCTCCTCAGGATATCAAGTGCCTCAGGGGTCTCTCATTGTAGGAACCCATGTCCATTCCTTCTGTACTTTGCCCTGAAAAGCCAATCCAGATTTTCCCAGTCGAGACTTCACTGGGGAAATCTGCATATGAGTATATTAAGACTTTAAATAAGACATATGCCTTGTTACCCTAAGAACTAAATCCTAAAACCAGGCCTTTTTGACACTTGCCTATGAGTGTTTCTTGCTTTCCCCAACTCATGAGACCTGCACGTGTACAACAGGCATTCTGTCTGTTGGCCTGGGGTATCCAGGGCCTTCCAGACCTGGGAGGCTCTGCAGAGTGGTTCTTGACACATGCAAAACCCTCAGAGTATAGGATGTCCCCACCCCTCAGACAAATCTTTGAGGCAGTAGCTGTTAAGCAGAGAACATCCCTTAGTCCTTATTCAGACTTCTCTTCTCACCATGTCCCTCGTTTCTCTAGCCTCCAAGGGGTCCATGTATTTCTCAGGGAAGGAAACCATGGTGGTTTTCATAGGGGCTTACCCTGGGAAGTCAGTTTATATTTTCCCATCTCATCCTTCAGGGTAGAATTGTCATATATGTAGGTTAAGCCTTTACATTGGGCATATGCTTTGTCCCTGAAAAAGGAGCTGTAGTACTTGGCCTCTCCAGACAGCAGCCTGTGACTTTCTCCCCAACACCCTGGTCCTATGAGGTCTGTGCATCTGCACTGTGTGACGCCTTAGAGCACACAGGTTCTCCAGCCACAGAGAACTCTTAGAAACAGTTTCCAACATTCTGCTTAGCCTCTGGCTTGGAGGGAACCTCCACACTACCACAATTTTTTTTGTGAGTTGACAGCTTGAAAGTGGCAACAGTCAGCCAGTCCCCATTTGGGGGCTTCTGGATTTTCAGTCATCAGGACATGCAAAGGTCTTTCGGTGGAGGGAACAGTGCTGGTCCCTGCTCTGGTCTAGCAAAGCAGTGTATATTTTCCCAGCTCAGCTTCAGGCATCAATAGCTCGCATGGTTAGGTTAGGGATTTCAATAGGCAAATGGCTTATCCTCTCGCTGATCTTTTCCAGGCAGGTTACTGGTCATTTACCCTGGAACTGCCATCAGTAAACAAAGCAGCTCTTTGTTGTTCAACTGAGAGCTGTGCATAGGTCACTGTCCATGTGGCAATCAGTTCTGGCTCCTCCTCAGGTGGCTCGAAAGTCTGTCCTCAATGAAGAGAGGCTGCTTGCTCATGGATATGGTGGGCCCCTCCTTGCATGCTCCTGTATGGGCAGTTTTCGTTATATCGTGGAACTAATTGGGCACTGCCATCCTCATTAGAGTGTTTCTCTGAAAACAATTCAATACACTATGGGTATCAAGTTTTATAATTGCTTTACATCCTTCAGTCACTAATTCTCAATAGCAGATTAATTGTCTCTTAAATAATGCATACAAGGGTAGCATCACCTGGAAATTTTCTCATCCAAAATCCCAGTGGTTGCTGCTGGGAGGCACTCATGTTTTTTTCCATAAGCACAAGTCTCCAAGAGTACAGGCAACAAACACTTCCAAAACTACATCTGAGTGGGGTTTATAAGGGCCCAAAGTTGCTGAGAATACTACCACTTTTGGTAATTCTGCTATGGTCTGCTTTTGTTCTGGTCCCCACTAAAATACAGCTTTTCTTCAGGTAGTCTTAGGTGGGAGTTACCAATGTTCTCAAGTGAGAAATATATGTTTTCTAAAATCCAAATAACCAACCAAATGCTGGGCTTTTTGTTTGGTCCTATGGGTTTGTGGTGACAGCAGTTTATTTTTAGTCACTTGTAGAATATCCTGAGTGGCTCCTTCCCAGGTTATTCCTAAGAATTTTACTGCTTTACTATCTGGCAGGCCCTTGGATATTTGCTAGATTTATTAATAAGCCCTGGTTGGTCATGTGCATCACCATTGCATTCAAACCAGTGCTAAGTTGCTTCTCAGTTTCCAACATTATCATAATGTAATCAACTTAATTTATTATTACACTTGAAACCTGCATCATGTCCAAATCCCTTCTGACCAAATATGACAGTGGGCTGCTGAGTTCAAATAACCCTGTGGCAGCACAGGAAAACTAAATGCCAGTCCTCCCCAGGTGAAGAAAAACTGGTGGGCTGTTTTCTGAGACTGAGCTAGAGAAGAAAGCATTTTCAAGGTCTGTCACTGAGTACTAGCCTTCTTCAGCCTGCTGTATTTTCTGTACGACTAAGACCATGTCCAGAACTGCTGAGACTATAGGCAGCAAGTCTAAGAATTGTTGTAGTATAGCTATTGTTTTAGCATCAAACTCTGCAATATTTTTAAGAGTACAGGAGAGGTTCCAGGTTATAGCCTCATTTGTATTTACTCCTAACCAGGAAAGTAAAAACCTACCAAAGGTAATGAATCCTGAATCATGAAAGCCTCCTGGTAGGTACCTTCTAACTCAACAATGTAAATTTAAGGGAATTGATCAATGAGGTGTCCCAGTTTGTCTGTGAACATTTAGTGACAAAATGAGGTAACCTAAGAGGTATTGCTAGCCATCTAGACACTTACTGATCCAAAGAGAAGGACAATCACTACAGACAAAGATAAATCCTGTCAGACACAAACAGTTCCATTAAGGTGGCACCATCAATGTTTTCATTTGCAGGGATTCTTGCATTTGCCCACTGAAGCAAGGAGTCAGACTTTTTCCTATCCTGAAATAATAAGTTGCTTTAAATTTTAGAGTTTACTCCCTTTAGCAATGACCTATGATGTATGAGTAATGGCATTATCTTTCCAGACCAAAGCCAGAGTAACAGAAATAAAGGGAAAAAAAAAGAATATCATGTTTAGTTAAAGTATGAAGTGTTGATGTGGTGTCTTGGGAGGAGGCAGTCAACCTTGATGCTAACAATTTTTTTTCTTCCTATTCAATTTGATTTGAAGATTTTTAACATTTGAAGAGAAGCAGATGTCAGATTGAGCCTTTTTAAATATCCAAGGTTCAAATTACTGAAGTTTGGTTGCCATCTGGGTATTGAGTAGGACATGGTGTAGCCCTTTCCAAGGAGATTCAAGGGCATTTTTGTTTTTAATGATGTCAAATTAGAAGAGTGGGAGAAAATTGGACATGTTCATTAGGAGAAATGAAGTCAGATAATTTGAGAAAACTAGAAGAACTGAGGATCTAGTCCAGTTTACTGGTATATAACAAAACCTCAAAAAGAATTTACATGATTAGAACTTAATATATTCAAAAGTGCAAACATACTTTTTCTCTCTGTAATTGCCCCATATTTTACTAGAGATGATCACACTAAAACTAGGTTGGTCAGATTATTTAGATAAATGTAGCAAGAATAATGTTTGACCCTGTAGATAGACTATTTTTAAAACTGCTTTGTTGGAACTTTTTATAAAGAATCTCAGATGGAATGCATAAGTGCCTGTGAAGTCAGGAAACCAAGTGAAGTTTCTAGAAGTTCCAAAAGCTGTCTGAGTCTATGTATATGTCTCTCAAATATCACAGTCTTGTCAAAGCCTTGGTAATATAGCAAGGTTTCCAATTGGGTCCCATTACAAGAAGAACCGTCATCTCCAGCTATTGTTCATTTTACTGGCAAATTTGTTAAAAGATAACATGAACTTACTTGATTTCTAGTAAATCTACATAGGATAAAAGCATTATATTTAATTCTGATAATTTTAAAGACAAGCCTGTGTTAATCAAACCAACAAATATAGACTAGATTTTACTTATTAAAGATGAATTTTAGCTCATATGGATAAAATTAAAGGAGCATTCTATGGAAGTTAACCCCACAGAGTGATCTGATCATAAATTCCTAATTGGGCAGCTCATGGTGGGTATTTATGCCACAGGCTTAGAACTTTCCGTAGTCTTATCCTTGTGCCAAGCAAGCCCTGTACATTGTTTCTGTGCATCCAAGTTAATATATATTTGAAATGCCTCTTTTTAGACCCCTTCTTCTAATACATGACCACCCTTTTAGATCACTCCTTCTAAAGCATGGCCACCCTCAACAGAGCACAAAATCTTAACTATCCTATCATCCAATCCCTGCCTTTCTTTCTCCCACCTTCATGAAGTCTTCTTTACATCCCTTCCTTAATTTCAAAAGCATAAAAGAAACTGCAAACTGTTATTCTATAAAGGATTTATCTCTGTCTTTTGAGATCTTGCTTCCAGGTGTATCCTCTGTTTGGCTCAAATAATTTTTTAATGAAAATTTTCTACAGGTTTGGATGTTCTCACACTGGCAATCATATAAACATGAAAAACATTTAGGTTAATTATTTATTTTGTTTCTGGGAATTTTATGAAAATTTCATTCAAATAAGCACTTAACATTCTTTAAGCCAATTAAAGAGAGGTCTTTTACAAAGCAATTTTAGTAATGCCATCTGACGGTAGAAAATACCACACATTTATAGCACACACGTACCTATATAGATGCGCATGAACATAGAGGCAGACAGAAACACAGAGTTTATAGCTTCTGATTTAAAACTTTCCCATGAATTAGGCACAATAATAGAAAACTCACTATTGTAAATTAAAAAGGGGGGGGAGTTCTATGGAAATTAACTTTACAGAATGATCTAATCATACATTTCTACCCAGGCAAGTCATGGTGGGTAGTCATGCCCCAGGCCTATAACTTTTTCGTAATAAAACCCAAGGTCCTTATGACTTTGATTAAATTAGTTTTAAATTCTAGCTCTAGAAATCATATTTCTCTTTCTATACATACACCCCTCAGAGACTTAGCCTTTCTCTGGGATAATCAGCAACCCCAAGGCAGTAGAAAAAAGTAGCCCAAAACCTGACTAATGATCACAAAGTTCAGACCCCCAGCAAGCTAGAAATAACATCAGAACCTAAGTTATGTTTCACCTCCTGAGCCCTGAGGTGGAATGACCCCCTGGCTACTTTCCCATGAAACCAGGTAGAAGGATACAGGAAAAGACTTCACAACTCTCGTAAGACCTGTCAGCTCCCAGTGTTACTCTGAGTCCCCTAATGCACAATGTCTGTAATTTTGCCCTATAAAATCTTTAACCTATACATCATTGAGGAGTTCTGGCTTTTGAGCATTTATTTGACACAGAAGAAAAAAAAGCTACCTATCTTAAGTAAGATGATTAAATATTCCCTGAGAGACATAATATATACTTAAATCATCCAAAAAATACTCTGTAAATGTTTAAATGATTTTTTATTAAGTTATATAATTTTCTTTCGTTTTTACTTATATTTTATTGATTATCCTATTACAGTTGTCCCAACTTTTCCCCCTTTGTCACCCTCCATTCTTACCCCCATTCCCTCCGGCAACCTCCTCACCATTGTTCATGTCCATGAGTCATGCGTATAAGTTCTTTGGCTACTCCATTTCCTATACTGTACTTTACATTCCCAGGGCTATTCTGTAACTACCTATTTGTACTTCTCAATCCCCTCACCTCTTCACCCATTATGTAATTTAAAATGAGTGGTGGAATAAATGATTACTTAATTTTGGCAATTTATGTCACACTTAACGTGTCCAATTTCAATATACATTATTTTATTTGAGTATATATATTTCATAAAACATATTTAAGTCTCTGTGCTCCAACATCTACATTTAAACTTTCCAGTTAGATTTTTTGAAATGTTAATTTAAAAAAAAATCAGTACTTGTAGTCTTGAGTGTATTATGCTAAGTGAAATAAGTCAGACAGGAAATGACAAAACTTTCTGATTTCACTCATTGCTGATAAATGAAATAAAAAGTAACGAACTAACAATACAAACTCATACATACAGACAATGGTGATTACCAGAGGGGAAGGAGGTGGGAGGAGAGCCAAGTGGAGAATGCAGGTCAAATACAATAGTGGTATTTGGAACTGGGGAAGAATTGAGGGTGGGAGAGGAATTGTATGGGGCAGGGGAAAGTGGTGGCAAAGAAATGGAGACAACTGTACTTGAACAACAATAAAGACAAATAAATGAATAAATAAATAAAAAGTAAAGGGGAAAATTTGAATAGCTTTTAACTACTGAAAATATTTTTTACATGCTAGAAAAATTATGGGCAAAAATATTTTTTAATCCCTGATATCTCTGTTTAGTCAAGATAAATGGAAAAAGAAGGCATTAGACCAAACACTTCTGTTTGAATATTTTACAAAACTAAGACCTTAAAAATAATTCTTTAAAAATATTACTCCTAACTTTTAAGAAGATGAGAAAGTATTTTTGTACATAATTTATTTTTTATAACTCAGATGCTAGTTTTAATTCCAACTTGTATTTTAAAAGAATTGAACATTATAATGGGTTGCATGGAAACTCTTACTAACTTAGATACTTTAAATATTAATACCCTAAGCTCAGGAATTTATAAAACTGAAGCAATCATATGCATTTAGCAAAATAAATAAATAACAAAAACAATGAAAAGAAAAAACATCCACCCTGTGTCCCTCAATGAGCAACTGAATTAGTAAATTGTGATATAACCATAAATTGAATTCTATGTCATGTCTAATGAAAAAAGAGATTTCCAAAATATTGAGTTGACCAAAAAGTCCACTTAGTTTTTTCCATAAAAGACACATTTTTCATTTTCACCAATAATTTTATTGATTTGAGTATTTTGAGTATGTCGGCTATTTCCCACGTGGTATAATGTTCATTGTTCTTACTTAATGTCTCCATTTGATCACTATCAACTTCAACTGGATTACCTGACTATGGAGCATTGTCCAGCAAGAACCCTCCAGCACAAACTTCGCAAACCAATTTTGACATGTTTGATCAGTCACAGCATCTTCTCCCAAACATTGCCCAAATCTTGTTTTGCATTTCAGTTGTGTTTTTACATTTCTTGAAATAATAAAGCTTAATATGCTGAAAATGTTGCATATTTTCTTCCCTCTTCAATATTAAAATGACTACACAAAAGTTCACTTTGATAAGTGGTTTTTAATGCACGCTAATACAACTGTCACAATAAAATCTCACTAAATTTTGTGAATAGAGTTAAAGGCAACTAAGCCCTACTAGAGTCATCTTATGGGAAAAGACAAACGAACTTTTTGGCCAACAAAATATATTGTAGAGACAAAAAAACAAAGTGCTGAACTATGTTCTTCTTATGCATAGTGGGCCTGGAGTATGAGCACAGACCTGTGCCCTGTGCTCCAGACTTCTAAGTGGTGCCAAAGGTCAGGCATAGAAGCATTTTCAGAGGTGGACTGGAACCAAGAAAGGTCTGCTGGGTGGGTCTGGAAATAGATTCTTGCAAAGTCACAGGAAAAGCATTTCAGGGACTCATGTGTGTAGGTGTATTTGAGCAATAGTGTCAAGATTTATTTTTTGGAAGGGTGTGTAGGGCATAGATGTCCCTGGTCCAGCTTCCACAATACCTCATCCATGACCTGGTGGCTCAGCTCTGTCTCTCCGGGGAGGAAGTCCAGCCTCTGGGGCTGCAGCCTGCACTGGTCCTCACTAAGCCCAGCAGGAAGGCCAGCACTCAGAAATGCTTTGCTGTTTCTCTGGCATAGGCATCTGAAGCTTCAGTAGTCTGGCTTTTAGCTTCTGTTCCTCTCCAGCCCACTTTTGGCTGTGCTTCAGACCCTACAGCTGCCACACCCAGGATTGCATGCCTGCCATGGAGAGAAAATGCTGCGCAAATGCCTCCGGCCTTTGTTAAGTTTCGATGATATTTCCTTGGGTTTGGGAAGGGGTAAGTTTTCTTTCAAACTACCAATCTTCTTCCTAATATTTCATGGGTTTGTGCTGCGCCCTCCCCCATCCAATTCTTTTCCTGGATCTTCTGGGGTCTGTGCCCTTATTTTATGCAATCCTTCTTCATGATTTTCTCCGGCTAGACTGATCCCTTATACTGTCACCATTTAGACTCTGACTGGGCATGCTTCATAGGTTTGCCTTATCATCTGGTTTCTACTGCACATGTTTCAGCAGAGGAATCCCCTCCTCACTGGGTCATCCTTCCCCGGGTAAAGCCAGTCTTTTCTACGTGCCTGAGGATTAAGTTCCTTTGCGGGGAATGTGGCTGTCTCTTGGAGTGTCTCTGAAGCTGCCTCTTCTTAGTTAATTTAGCTTAATTAGATCTGGCTCCCTTCTTTTTCATTAATATCTAACTAACTACCTACTATAACAGAAGGGTTAATGTGCTTTTCATCACATCGTCTTCTGAACTGTTAGAAATTTTACTTTCAGCATGTATGACTGTAATAAAAACAAACCAATATGGGGTCCTGGGCTGCTGAGAGGAATCTGCTTGGGGACAGTGGCCTGCTTCCCTTCCACTGTGACTGGACACAGTGGCATGGCTATGCTTTTTGATTCCACCCCTACATTTAAAGCTGATTGAACCAGTAATAGACACTTGATTCTACATAATCCAATGAGATTCTCTCCTCTAAAGAGTTTGTAATTGAGACTAAAAGAGAACAACTTGTAAATGTGAAATCATTATTTAACTGAGCTGTATAACTGAGTGATAGCAGCTATTTTATTTCCTGTGCATAAAAAGAAGCCCTCTAACTGAGAGGATGAAAAGGAAATGCCTAGTCTGTGTGCACTGTATGGACATCAAAGGAAAAAGAGAATTCTTGGGATTCTCCAGAAGAAATAGTGTGTACAAGAGCCCTGAGGCCAGGGGTTACAGCATTTTTAAGAAGCAGTACTCATTGGGCTTAGCAAAGTGTGCACTGAGGAGAGATGTGGAGGTGTAGTGAATGGTGAGAGGGAGTGAATAGTGCAGTCATAAGTTTCTGAGTCCTGTAAATTAGATAAAATCTTGTTGCTTCCCCTGAGTGAGGAAGAAACCGCTATATGATTTTAATCTGACTTTCCGCTTCACTAGGATCACCTTGGTTTAGAAGAAGCAAAGGCAGTTAGAGCCTGGTTGCAGTAATCTAGTAGAAAATGTTAGTTTCTTATGTCAGAGCAGTAGGATGACATTTCCACTAAACTGAAAAGGAGAGGAATGTGAGAAATGGAGACAGGGGGAAAAGTATCAGATTTTCAGGTGTGCACAGGGAAGTTAAGTTTGCAATGCCTATAGGAAATGCAAGTGGAGAGGTCAATAAAGCAGTTAGATAAAGCAGCCTAGAGGTCAAGGGAGAGGTACACAATGGAGATGCAAATATGGGAATCATCAGTGTATAGGAGGCATTTCAAGCCCTGAGACTGGGTGAGTCTAGTTCGAAGTGAGTAAGCAACAGAAGAGAGAGTCAAGGGCTAAGATCAAAGGCAGTGCAGGGCTTGGAAAGTAGGAGGTAGGTAGGAGCCAGAAAAGGAGTTTCAAAGAGGGATCAGATAGTCTAGAGGAAGGGAAGGGGAGGGAAGGGAAGGAGGCAACTGGAGGGGTAAGGAAGGGAAAGGAGGGGAGATGATAGCAAAGTGAGGAAGAAGGAGGAATGCAAGGGAGGGGAAGGGAAGGAAAGGAAGAGGAAGGGAAGAGGTGAGAAGGGAGAGAAGGGAAGGAAAAGCAAGGCAAGGGTAGGAGAGTGCAGGGTCAAGAAAGCTAGGGAAAGAGTATAGGGGAGAGGAGGGAAGGAACAGAAAAATAAAATATAAAAAAAAAAAAACAAAAACAAAAAAATCCTATAGGTGCAACAGAAAATGGAGGCAACAGAAAAAAGAACTGGTGAACTTGAAGATAAAACAATGAATATTACTCAACATGTACAACAGGAAGGATTAAAAAAATAGACAAACTGTCTTAGGGCCCTGTGGATAATAACAAAATGTTCAATATTCATATCATCACAATCTCTAGGAAAAAGAGAAAATAAGGTTGAAGTATGTTTGAAGTAATAATGGTGAAAACATCCCAAATTTCCTGAAATGCACAAACAGCATGAAGGAACTGAGGAAATCCTTCTACTATTTCTTATAGCTACATGTTAATTTAAATTTATTTCAGTAAAAACATTAAAATGAAAAAATTTGATTCCTAAATTTTAGTGGTGATATCAGCAAGATGGCAGAATAAAACTTTTATACCATCATTCTTCTAACATCTGGGAGTCCAGTGGAAAAGTTCCAGCCCATCATTAAAAAAAATATCTGGGGCAGAAGTATCAAGAGGCTCTAAGGATCACCAAAGATCTAAGATTTAAATGATTATTATGCACACACAAAAGAACCTATGCAGATGACTGCTTGGTGCTGGGAGTAACTCAGCAAAAGTGTTATGTCGTGGCCACAGTTGACTGGCACCATAAAAGAAGAATCAGGAATATCCCTGGAGTTTCCATCATGTACATTTCTAACCATAGGTACAACATTGAGTGGATGCCAGATGATTATGGATCCCCTTGTTCTAATAGCGAAATGACACAGTTCCTCTGCTTTCCTTCAGCTAACTTTCTCTGTTGCCAATTCTAGTGTTGCTCCACTCACCCATTTACTCTGCTATGGGCTGAGTATGGTTAAAATGCACTTATTTTTTAATGTTGTTTTGAAAATGAAAAAAAAATCTGAGATAAATTGAAGAGGATAAGAAAAACATTTTTACTTTACCCACAACACCCCTCCCCAAAGCTAGCACAACTTAGTGCCCAGAAAAACCCCTTGACCTATAAATTCTCCCTTGTGGAACTTGAGAACATAGTAATTGAGTGCCCGGCATTCCCAGCCATGTGGGATGCTGCTCAAGAAGCCCATTTCTTTCCTATCCCACTCAGAATACTAAAGTTATCAGCCTGGCTGGGGGGTGGGGATAGCCTGGTAATAAGGAATAGAGGTGGGGTTGAATAGCAACAAAGGCTGAGGATTTATCAAAAGGTCAGGCATCATACTAACTGCTTTATAGACCACAACAGGCAGCCCACCCATGAGTTGCTTGGGATGCCTTGATTTCAAAACTCCCCAACTGGCTCATAAGTACCCAAAAGCTCTGAACAGCTACCCATACCTGTGGCCAAATGCCTGGGCATGCCTCTATGAACAGCAAGTGAGAGATTATGCAGGCAGCTCCTGAGTGTGCACAGAAAACTGACCCGACTCTGCTGGATTAGGAGGAGAGGCAAAAGCTTGAACATTTAAGGGCACAACCCTAGGAAAAAACAAACAAAGATTTTAGAACCTGGATTGGCTTTGTAGGATCAACAAAAAATATACAATTTTAATAATTTCCCCTTAAGAAGGAAGACAGAGCACATCCATTGAAGAGTTCCGAGAGAGCCTCAGAACCTCTAGCAAGTGATAGTAAAGGTGTTTCTCTCTCAAAACCACTTAGGAAAGCCTAGAGGAGATGACTACTTCTTTAACTGTGAAGACAACAATGCAAAATTTCAAGGAGTGCTAAAAAAATGAGGAATCATAATACTCCCAACAAAACAAAATAATTTTCTAGTATCTGACAACAAAAAAATGGAGGTTTATGAACTTCCTGACAAAGAATTTTAAAAAATAATTCTTTTAAGAAAGCTCAGCACAGTAAAAAAGAACACAAATGTGCAACTAAATAAAATTAGGTAAATAATACATAAACAAAATAAGAGTTTCCACAGAGAGATAGAAGTCATAAAAAGGTAGCAAATTCTAAAACTAAAGAATACCATGAATGATGTGAAAAGAGCAGACTTGACCAATCAGAAGAAAGATACTGTGAACTATAGAGCAGTCATTTAAAACTGCAGGAAAAGCAGAGCAGAAAAAAAGATTTGAAAAAGAATGAGGAAGCCTTATGGGTTCAGAGGAACCATCAAAAGAACTAATACAGGTTTTCCTCAGACATAGTGAGGTTTCCATTCCAGACAATCACAGAAAAAAGTAAATATTATAATAGAGTGATTCATAAAATTTTTTTGGTTTCCCAGAGCATATAAAAGTTATGTTTACATTATACTATACCGTAGTATAGTCTATTAATATACAATAGAATCATGTGTTAAAAAAAGTGCAAGCACTTTAATAAAAAAAAACTTTATTGCAAAAAATAAAAACAAAGACAAAAAAACGTAAACTTCATTTGAACCTTCAATGATTTGTAATCTTTTTTCTAGTGGAGAGTCTCATCTCAGTGTAGATGGCTGCTGACTGATCAGGTTTGTAGCAAATTTTGAAAATAAGACAGCAATACATTTGTCACATCTATTGATTCTTTCATTAACAATTTCTCTGCAGTTTGTGATGCTGTTTGATAGAATTTTAACAACAGTAGATCTTTCAAAATTGGAGTCATATCTCTCAACTGGTGATAAGAAGCATTTGATGAAATTCAACACTTGATTTTTTTAATATTATTAAATAGAAAAATAAAGATACATCCTAAATTTTATAAAGGAAATATTTTTAAAACTATAGTTATCTTATACCTACTGGTGACAGATGAACTGCAGCCCCCTAGGATCAAAAACAAGGCAAGGATGTCTACTCTCACCACCTTCATTCAACATGGTATTAAAAGCTCCAGTCAGTGTAATGAGACAAGGAAAAGAAATGATCATATAATTTAGAAAAGAAGAAATACTAATGCTACTATTTTCAGAGGACACTATAGCCTATGTAGAAAATCCAAAAGAATCTGCAAAAACTACAAACTCTTAGAACTAATAAGCCTGTTCAAAATCATAGGATACTAGTAAACATACAAAAATCAAATTTACCTTTATAAAAGTATATACAATCAACAAACACATAGATAGCAAAATTAAAATGCAATACCATTTCCAATTGGTGGTAAAGATAAGTGTAATTTTAACATTATGGGTACTGAACCTGTAGGGTAACACACTAAACCAATCAAATTCTGTCTAAATAAATGGTGAGACAAACTTTGTTTCATGGATTATAAGAAAGAACATAACAAAAATGTCATTTTTTTCCGTAAATTGACATACAGATGTTGCTCAATTCCTATCAAAAATTCCACAAGATTTGTTGTTGAAATACATCAAATTATTCTAAAATTTATATAAAAAATGGAATAGATATAATAGCTAAAACCATACTTAAAAATATGAAAATAAATGTGGAAGTATCAGTCAACCTTAATTCAAGACATCTACAGTAACTTACACAATATGTACCAGTGGAGGGAAAAACACATAGATGCATAGAAGAGAACAGAAGGCCCAAAAAGAGACAAAAAATGCTCAACTCCATTGTCACAAATTTCAAAACAGTTCAATTGAGGATGAATAGGCTCTTCAACACATGGCATTCGGAGACAAGAAAATGAACCTTGATCTATACTTAATATCATATATAAAAACAAAATATCATATAGAAAAACAAAATAAAAAAAATAGATTCGACTCTCACACATCTCAACGGGTGAGAAGTGCGGTGGAGACTCGAGAGGGTGGGCTGGGTACCCACAGGCACTAGCACCAGAAGGACATTGAAATGCCCAGTTAGCTTCCCCCGAGAAGAACAGGGTCTGAATCATAAACAGGGACCCCTAAACTACTGCAGCTAAAATGAAGAAAATACAGACAAAACGCAACCCCAAAAAGCTTAGGGGAGCTTTCTGCCAGAGACAGGTGGCTGGGGATGCAAAGAGACATTTAAAGGGCCAATGCAAAAATTGCCCTGGCAGCCACCCTCCTTGATCTCTGGGTAGAGGCGGCAGCAGGGTGGGCTGGTGCCTGGGAAAAGACTGGTGAGGAAAACTTTGTGAAGAGAACTGAGACGGTGGCCGGTGGAGCCCGGGTGATAACGCACCTCCCACTCTGCAGCTACCATCTCGCTCAGGCATAAGGGAATCAATTAACCTGCCATTTCTGCGCTCCGCACATAGTTTGTACACGTGTGAGCTGCGGGGCTGAGTGCAGACTGGATGGGAGAGCCTTGAGGAGAGAGTGGAGATGGAGGCGTTGGGGAAAGAACGGGAGGAGGACCTGGGGAGTCCCGACTCCCTCCCCATTCAGTAGTCTCCATTGTGGGCTGGAAAGGCACGCCCCCCAAAGAGGCAGAAGAGGGGAGCACAGGAACCAGACTGCCTGCGATTGAAACGCGGGCCGCACAGGGTCACAAAACTGCCCAGAGACCCCTGAGGAGAGACTAGAAACGGAGGCGTTGGGGAAAGAATGGGAGGAGGAACCGGGGAGTCCTGACTCCTTCTCCTTGCCGTAGTCTCCATCGCGCGGGAAGAGGACACACCCTCAAAGAGCCAAAAGCTGAAAAGCACACATAGATACCCCAAAAACACCCAGTGCAGGCGTGCACACTTGCGCCCAGTGACCAAGCAAGTGTTGGCGATCGTGTGCGTGACCCCCGCGGGCTGGCGAATGCCTGCACCGGCCGGCAAGGCCTCCCACAGATTGGCACCAATACAGCCTGCGAAGGAGTGCGCAGAGAGGCAAGGGTAGGCATAAATTAACCCGCCTGCCCAGGATTGCGGAGCGGCCCACAAAATTAGTAGAGCTGGCCAGAATCCCTGGAGGAGAGACCGGAGACAGGATAAACCGGAGAGTCCTGGAGCTGACTTCCTCCCGTTTCCGTAGTCCCCATTTGGGGAGGGCAAGCAAAGCACCCAAAGAGCCAAAATCGGGGAAAACACACAATAGAAGTCCTTAAACTGACCAGTGCTGCGGAGCTCGCCTACCAGGGGGGCCACATGAGTACACAAGGTCGCGAATAAGCCCCCTGGTCTGGGGCAAGTACATGTGAGCCCAGGCAGGTGGGGGATCCTGCCGCGCCAGGAGCGCGCTCAAAGAGCCCACGAGAGAGTGCAAATAGATCCCAAAAATTAGCCCAGCCCTCATAGAAGGGGTCACAGAGCTGCCCCAAGCAGGCGTCAGACAGTAGACTCCTGGAAGGCTCAAACAAAAAACCCAAGACCTATAGGGTCAACAACTGACATCATCAGAGGCAGGCCCAGAAAGAAAAGTAAAGGACAAAAATACTTAACAGACTCTCACAAAAATGGGAAGAAAAAGAAGTTCCCCCTAAAGGAGTGGAAAAGGGGACTCCCCACAGAGAGACCTAAATGAAATAGAGGCAAGGGAACTATCAGATACTGAATTCAATACAATGGTTGTAAGGAAGCTCAATGAGCTCAGCCAGCTCAAAGAGAACTATGAGAAACTGCAGAGAAACTATCAGGATCTTACAGCAATCTATATCAGCCTGGAAAAGGACATAGAAACTATCACGAAGACACAAGAGGATATGAAGAACACCATTTCTGAATTGAAGAACACAGTAGAAGGAATCCAAAGCAGGCTGGATGAAGCCGAGGATCGAATCAGTGAGATGGAGGACAAGGTAGAAAGAAGCTCCCAGAAAGAACAAGAAATGGAAAAATGGCTCAAAAAGAATGAAGAGGCATTTAGGGAAATGCAGGACAACCTGAAACGCAATAATATCCGTATAATAGGGATACCAGAAGGAGAAGAAGAGGAGCAAGGGATAGAGAACCTCCTCGAAAAAGTAATGATGGAAAATTTCCCTAATATGAGGGAGAAACACTCTCATGGATCCAGGAGGCACAGAGGACCCTACTGAAGAGGGACTCAAAGTGGTCCACTCCAAGACACATCATCATTAAAATGGCAACTATCAAAGACAAAGAGAGAATCCTCAAGGCAGCAAGGGAGAAGGAGTAAGTAGCATACAAGGGGGCCCCGATACGCCTAGGAGCTGACTTCTCCACAGAAACACTACAAGCCAGAAGGGAATGGCAACAAATATTCCAAGCCATGAAAAGCAAGGGCTTACAGCCAAGGCTGCTCTACCCAGCTAGGCTCTCCATTAAAATAGAAGGAGAAATACGCAGTTTCCCAGACAAAAGAAAGCTAAAAGAATACATCTCTACCAAACCAGCACTCCAAGATATGCTAAGGGGACTGGTTTAAGCAGATGAAGGAAAAGAATGAGAGAGAGAGGAACACAGGTACAAAGAGAAAAGATGAGTAAGTTTCTATCAGTAATATCTCTCAATGTGAATGGACTCAATGCCCCAATCAAAAGACACAGGGTAGCTGAATGGATAAGAAAACATGACCCACACATATGCTGCCTACAAGAGACCCACCTCAAAGCAAGAGACCTACACAGATTGAAAGGAAAGGGATGGAAAAAAATATTCCAAGCTAATGGGCATGAGAAAAAGGCCGGGTTGCCATACTTGTATCAGACAAAGTAGATTTCAAAACAAAGGCCAGAAAGAGAGACCCAGAGGGGCACTTTATAATACTTAAAGGAAGAATCTATCAAGAAGACATCAACATCATTAACTTATATGCTCCCAATATAGGAGCCCCCAAGTTTATAAGGAAATTGTTGGATGACTTCAAAAAAGATATAAACAGCAACACACTGATAATATGGTATTTCAACACCACACTGTCAAAAATGGACAGATCTTCCAAACAAAACATTAATAAACATATTGTGGTGCTGAATTACACACTGAATCAAAGAGACTTAACTGACATATATAGAACCTTACATCCCAAAGGAGAAAAATACACATTCTTTTCAAATGCTCATGGCAGTTTTTCAAAGATAGACCACATGATAGGACACAAAGCAAACCTCAGCAAATTCAGGAAAATTGAAATAATACCAAACTTTTTCTCAGACCACAAGGCCTTGAAACTGGAAATCAACCTCAAAGAGAAACTTCAATAACTTCCAAATTCATGGGGACTGAACAGTAGACTATTAAACAATGAATGGGTCAATAATGAGATAAGAGAAGAAATCAAAAAACTTCTGGAAACAAATGAAAATGAACAGACAACAGTCCAAAACCTATGGGACACAGCAAAGGCTGTCCTGAGAGGGAAGTTCATAGCAATACAGGCTTCCCTAAAAAAGAGAGAAACATTTCAAATAAAAGACCTAACACTACAACTTCAAGAACTGGAGAAACAACAACAAATAAATCCCAGAGCAAGGAGAAGGACAGAAATAGTCAAGATGAGAGCAGAACTGAATGACATAGAGACAAAAAGAACAATTCAGAGGATCAACCATTCCAGAAGCTGGTTCTTTGAAAAGATAAAATAAAATTAACAAGCCTTTAAGCAGACTCATCAAGAAAAAAAGGGAGAGGACCCAAATTAATAATATCAGAAATGAAAGAGGAGACATAACAACTGATACCACAGAAATACAAAGGATCGTCAGAAACTATTATGAACAATGATATGCCAAGAAATTTGAATATCTTGATGAAATGGAAAAATTTTTTAAAAAGTATAGTCTTCCAACACTGAAGGAGGAAGAAACAGAAAGCTTGAACAGACCGATAACAGCTGAGGAAATTCAAGCAGTCATCAAGAAACTCCCGGCACACAAAAGCCCAGGGCCGGACAGTTTCACAGGAGCATTTTCCAAAACATTTAAGGAAGAGCTAACCCCTGTCCTTCTCAGACTATTCCAAAAAATCCAAGACGAGGGAAGAGTCCCAGACTCTTTCTATGAGGACAGCATCACCTTGATCCCAAAACCAGATAAAGACCCTACAAAGAAAGAAAACTACAGGCCAATTTCGCTGATGAACATAGAGGTTAAAATCCTCAACAAAATATTGGCAAACCGCATCCAGCAATACATTCAAAAGATTATCCACCATGATCAAGTGGGATTCATCCCAGGCATGCAGGGATGGTTCAATATACGCAAATCAGTAAACGTGATACATCACATAAATAAAAGAAAAGACAAAAACCACATGATCATCTCGATAGATGCAGAAAAAGCATTCGATAAGGTATAGCACCCATTTATGATCAAAACACTCAGCAAAGTGGGAATAAATGGGGCATTCCTCAACGTAATAAAGGCCATATATGAAAAACCTACAGCCAGTATCATACTCAACAGGCAAAAACTGAAAGCTTTCCCACTAAGATCGGGAACACGACAAGGATGTCCGCTCTCATCGCTTCTTTTCAACATCATATTGGAAGTCCTAGCCACAACGGTCAGACAACAGAAAGAGATAAAAGGCATCCAAATAGGAAAGGAGGAAGTAAAGCTATCATTGTTTGCAGATGACATGATAGTGTACATAGAGAACCCTGTAGACTCTACCAAAAAACTCCTCAACCTAAGAAGTAAATTTGGCAAAACAGCAGGATACAAAGTCAACATTCAGAAATCAAAGGGATTTTTGTACACCAGCAATGCAATAGAAGAAGAAGAAATCAGAAAAAAAATGCCTTTCAATATAGCGAGAAGAAAAATAAAGTACCTAGGCATAAATTAAACCAAACACATAAAAGACCTGTACACAGAAAACTATACAACATTGAAGAAAGAAATTAAGGAAGACACAAATAAATGGAAGCATAGACCGTGCTCATGGATTGAAAGAATTAATATCATCAAAATGTCCATACTACCCAAAGCAATTTATAGATTCAACACAATCCCTATTAATATACCAATGACATATTTCACAAAAATAGAACAGACATTTCAAAAATTTATATGGAACCATAAACGACCCCGAATAGCCGCAGCAATTTTGAGAAAGAAAAACAAAGTAGGAGTGATCATAATACCGGACATCAAACTCTACTACAAAGCCACTATACTCAAAACAATCTGGTACTGGCACAAGAACAGACCCATAGACCAGTGGAATAGAATAGAAGCCCCGAAATATGCCCAGGTCTCTATGGGCATCTAATATTTGACAAAGGGGGCAGAAACATAAAATGGAGCCATAATAGCCTCTTCAAGAAATGGTGTTGGGAGAGCTGGATGGCCACATGCAAAAAATTTAAATTGGGTCATCAGCTGACGCCATACACAAAAATAAACTCAAGATGGATAAAAGACTTAAATATAAGTCGCAACATCATCAAAGTCTTAGAGGAGGACATTGGCAGGAAACTCTCAGATATCCCACGCAGCAATTTTTTCACTGATATGTCTCCTAAAGCAAGGGACGTAAAGGAAAGAATAAACAAGTGGGACCTCATCAAAATAAGAAGCTTCTGCACGGCTAAAGAAAACATCAGCAAAATGAAAAGGGAGCCAATCCTATGGGAAAATATATTCGCTAATGATACATCAGATAGAGGTTTGATCTCCAAGATATATAAAGAACTCACTCGACTCCACTCCAAGAAGACAAATGATCCAATCAAAAAATGGGCAAAGTAGCTGGACAGACGCTTTTCCAAGGAGGAGATACAGAGAGCCCAGAGGCATTTGAAAGGATGCTCAGCATCACTAGCCATCAGCGAAATGCAGATCAAAACCACCATGAGGTACCACCTCACACCGGTCAGAATGGCCATCATAAACAGATCAACAAACAACAGGTGCTGGCGAGGCTGTGGAGAAAAGGGAACCCTAGTCCACTGTTGGTGGGAATGCAGACTGGTGCAGGCACTGTGGAAAGCAGTGTGGAATTTCCTCAAAAACCTGATAATGGAACTGCCTTTTAATCCAGTGATACCCCTGCTAGGACTATACCCTAAGAACACCAAAAGGCCAATACAAAAGAACCTATGCACCCCAATGTTCATCCAGTACAATTTACAATAGCCAAGTGTTGGAAGCAACCTTAATGCCCATCAGTAGATGATTGGATCAAAAAGTGATGGTCCATATACACAATGGAATACTATACAGCAGAAAGAAAAAAAGAACTACTAAACTTCGCGACAGTATGGATGGAACTGGAGAGCATTATGCTAAGCGAGTAAAGCCTGGGGCGAAAGACAAATACCATATGATCTCACCTATAAGTGGAACCTAACCAACAATACAAAGATGCAAGGAAAATAAGACCAACAACACTGAAAGGAAAAGAAATCAACAGAGAGAAGAGGGAAGGAGGAAGAGGGGGGTGGGGACAAGGAAGAGAAGGGGAAAGTCAAGGAACATATAGCAAGGACTTATGGACAAAACCAAAGGGGAAGAGCTGAGGGAGGAAAGAAGGAAGGAGGCAATGGAAAGTGGTGGGGGGTTGGGAGAGACAAATGTATTTGAAAAAATAAATTAAAATAAAATTTAAAAAATAAAAAAATAAAAACTAAATAAAAATAAATTAAAAAATAAATGATATACTTAATATCATAGAAAAACAAAAAATAAATAAAATTTAAATATAAAATATAGAATTATGAACCTTATAGAAAAATAAGACAAAACTCTTCAGGAATTAAAGCTAGACAAAGAATTCTCAAACTTTTCACCATAAGCTCAATCCATAAAAGGAAATGTTAGTAAATTAGAAACTGACAAAATTTAAAACTTCTGCTCTGTGAAAACCTCTGTTAAGAAAATAAAAAATGAGTTCCCTATTTGGAGAAAAGATTTTCCAACAACATATCTGACAGAGCACTAATATCTTGAATATATTACTATCTTTCAAAATTCAACTGTAGAAATAGAAACAACCCAATCAGGAAAAAATAACAAAATACATTTAATTAAAGATCATATACAAATGGAAAATAAGAACATGAAAATGTGACCTTTCATTCACCTTTAGGAAATGCAAAGTAAAATCATGAGAACCTTGGCTGGTGTGGCTCAAGTGGTTGGAGGTTCATCCCATAGACCAAAAGTTCATGGATTTGATTCCCAGGTAGAGCACATACCCGGGTTGCAGGTTCAATCCCTGGTGGGGCCATGTACCCTGGTCAGGATGCATACAAGAAGGCAACCAATGTTTCTCTTTCACATTGATGTTTCTGTCTTTCTCTTTTTCTCTCCCTTCCACTCTATCTTAAAACAATGAAAAAATGTCCTCAGGTGAAGATAAAAAATAAAATAAAATCATAATATATCATTACACACATACCAAAATGTTTAGAACAAATAGTGACAAAAACAAATGTCAGTGATAGTTTGAGAAAATAAGATAACTTATACATTATTGAAGAGAGTATAAAATGGTAAAGCCACTTTGTAAGACATTTTGAACCCAGGGATTGTGCTCCTGACCATTTACCCCAGAGAAAGAAAACCTTACATTGTAGACGCTTCACTTGTAATAAACAAAAACTGGAAACAACCCAAAGAAAGACCAATGATTTCAACATGTGAATAATTAAATAAACTTTAGTATATTTATGTCATGGGAGACTAATCAGCAAAAAATAAATAAATAAATAAACAGATTATTGATTTAGGCAATAACTTGGATGAACTTACAGAGAATTATGCTGTTAGTAAAAAAAATGTCAAAAGGTAACATAATGCATGCTTTATTAATATTTTTGAAATAACCAAATTATAAAATAGGAAACAGATTAATGGCTGCCAGGGTGAAGGATGGGGTTGGAGATAGTCAGAAGTTGTGGCAGAAAGAAAATTGCTGTGACTGTAATAGGGCAATATGAAGGTCTCTTGTGGTACTAGAACTCTTCTGTATCTTTCCTGTGTTAATGTCACCATCTTGTTTGTTCTATTGCACTACAGTCTTGGAAGATGTTGCCATTTAGAGAACACAGATAAAGGATAAATGTTATTTCTCTTTATTTCCTTTTTTATTTTTATTTTTTACTTACCTTTCAGGTAAGAAGTAAGAGAGCACTTATTTGCATACAATGCACATCAATTAAACAACAATATCTTCTACAACAATTATCAGAAATCCATTTTTTTCCAGAAAACCTGTATTTTTTCAGGATATATTGGAATGAACACCTTGTAAAATATATGATGATCTGACCACTATGTTTTTACGCCTGAAACTAATAGAAATAAATGTTACTTCTTTGTACTATGTCTTACAATTACATAGCAAAAGACAATTATGTCAAAATAGAAATTTTGATTATAAACAATTCATAAGGAGTAAACAAAAATATAAAGAAGTAGACAGACATAGATCATTTTTTTCCAGAAAGTAAATGCTTCAAATACAATACATTTTTATTTATAAAAATAAAGTATTAATATTCTTCAATAGTTTTCTGTTGAACGTATGCTAGAACAACCTTCATTTTCTGTAGCTGACTACTCTTAAAACGTCATTGGGTCTTCACTCTCTGTTGGATGAGAATTGGACAGTGACAGAAAAGAGAACAATGTTTCAGAAAAGCAGAAATCAGAGTGAGGCAGTGGTGCTGGTCTCAGAGAGAGAGAAACATCAACATGGCTCTATTCCTGGCCCACTCCTCAAAAGGTCATTTGTGTAGGACTTTCATTAGATTTTCTTTTGCACATTATTTTATTACATGGATCTATGAAGACTATATCCCTTAAGCACTTCTCTGACAATGAACAATGATAAAGGGAGGTGAAAGCCCTGGCAGGGAACCGGGATGAGGGGAGAACTCTGGAGATCACCCTGGAGGCCCTGAACGCCAGCATCCTGGAGAAGGCCTAGCTTCCTGCAGAAAGCATGGAAGCTCTAGCCACTGCCCTTGGCCCATGGCACCAGCTCTGGTGATTATTCACATGGAAAACCTTGCTAATTCCATTTTTAAGATAATAAAACTGGATATTATGACCCAGAGCACTATTGGAAATAATGAGCAAAAATGGAAGTGTGGTTATAAATAGCTTTAATTACTGAAAACTATCAAGTAGTGGTGAGCAAAGCAAGGCCAGCTGCACAAAGGACAGAACATCTGGTAGTGGGGAAAATGGAAAAGGTACCCCAATGACCAAGGATATAGAGTTCAGCATTAACAATTGTAAAAGTCACTGTAAAGTACTTGAAATTACCAAAGATGCTGATGATGAAGAGTTGAAAAAAGCTTATAGAAAGCTTGATTAGAGTTTAATCCAGATAAAGCCATGCCTCTGGAGCAACAGATGCTTTTAAAAAGATTGGAAATGCTTATGCTGTTTTAAGCAATCAAAAAAAAAAGATATAACCTCATAGACAATGCAGAACAAGCATGGGTTTGATATAGTCCCATTGGTATGTATTTTTTTCTTTTGTTTCCCTTGCCTGGGGAGGTACATCCAACAACATATTGCTATGAACAATGTCTGAAATTTTCTGTTTTCTTCTATGATTTTTATGGTTTCAGGTCTAACATTTAAGTCATCAATCCATTTTGAATTTATTCTTGTGTGTGGTGTAAAAAGCATCAAACTAAAAAGTACCTGCACAGCAAAGAAAAACATCAATAAAAAAAAAAAGACAACCCACAAAACAGGAAAACATTGTCACCCATACATTTGATAAGGGGTTAATAACCAAAATTTAAAAAGAAAGTACAAAACTCAACACCAAAAAACAAGTAACAATTAAAAAATGATCAAGGGGCTTGAATAGACACTTCTCCAAAGAGGGCATACAGATGGAAAATAGCCATACAAAAAAATGCTCACCATCACTAATCATCAGAGAGATGCAAATTAAAACCACAATGAGATATCATCTCACACCTGACAGAATGGCTGTCATCAATAAATCAACAAACAAGTGATGGCAAGTATGCGGAGAAAGGAGAACACTTTTGCACTGTTGGTGGGAATGCAGACTAATGCAGCTACTGTGGAAAGTGGTATGGAAATACCTCAAAATATTAAAAATGGATCTGCCTTTGGATCCAGTGATCCTACTTCTAGGAATATATCCTAAGGAACCCAAATGTTCATTGCAGAATTGTTTACAGTCGCCAAGATATGGAAACATACCAAGTGGCCATCAGTAAATGAGTGGATAAAACAACTATGGGACATTTATGCAATGGAATACTACTTAGCCGGAACAAAGAAGAGACTTTTACCCTTTGCAGCCATATAGATGGACCTGGAGAACATTATGCTAAGTGAAATAAGCCAGTAAGAGAAACACAAATGATTCACTCATATGTGGAATCTAATGAACAAACTGAACTAACAAATAAAATAGAGACAGACTCATAGATAGAGAGCAGGATGATAGTTAAGGGGTTGGGGGAGAGGTTAAGGGGCAGAGGGATTGAGAGAAAAGGGAGAAGGACTCATGGATAAGGACAACAGTGTGGTGATTGTAGGGGGGATGGTCGGTATAAAGGAACTAAATGGTAATGGAAAAATACAATAAAAAATTTCAAAAATAAAATAAATGTTTAAAAAGCATGAGTAACCATTTAGAAGCTTTATTTCTTTAATATGAGCATTTCTCTTTTCTTCCTTTTGATTTAGCCTAGCCCCATCCAGCACTCTGACTCACCTGTCACCTTCTCCCTTACAGACCACCCCCTTAATCATTTATCCCTCAGAACAATGAGGTTCTGGCCCACATCAAATAATCCTAGGAAGAAAGCCTTGGACCTGTTGACCCCAGAGAGAAAGTTTCAGTCAAATTAGAAATAACATCTAGTCCATACTTGTGTTTCAGCTTCAGGCCCAGAAAAATATCAAAACCAGATGAAGAGATGCCATGGCTGATATTTGGACCAGATGCAATGACCAACTGTCCCCTAACCTAGCACTGACCAATCAGTAGAGACCATGACCCTAATCTAACTCCCTTAGTAATAATGATTAATGATTTTCCTCCTATGTAACCCATGCCCTGGAAGTCATCAGGCAGCCAGGCCTTCGAGTGTAAGCTAATCTGTCTCTGGGCACGGGCCTCTTCCTAAACATGAACCATTACTTTCTTTGCTGCAAGCTTCTGTTTGCTGTCTTATTGGGCTCTGATGCACACAGACAAATGGACCCTTCTAGTCTGGTAACACAAGTAATCATCAAAACAACGGTAGATTAAATTTTCATAGAGCTTGCAAAGCTAATAAACATCAGAAGACTTTTTAAATATATTATTTAGTGGTAGATTTCCTTCAGGTAGCACATGTTCGTTTTCAAGTGTAAGAGCTGGTTATGGCCATCAACATCAGTATCAACATAGTGAACAGGAAAGAAAGGAAGAAGAGGGGATAGAGGCTTTTCTGCATTTATTTAGCTGATGACCACTATTGTATTGATCCTCATGCCATTATTAAGCCAATGGATGATCTATAATCCTCCTTCTTCTTTATATCCCAGATATAGATAAGGACACATTATTAAAATTCAGACAGAAGACTTAGGTGTCATTTATTATGTCAATAAGGACTTTAAAAATGAATATAAAGGAATATAACTACAAAAGGTAGAAAAGAGTGTAGAAGAAGGTAATGTGGCTAATATTGGAAATAATTACTGAAAAGAAAGACAATGGAAAACAGACATGCAATATGCAGCAAAAGGGTAGTGTGATGATCCACTCTGAAGGAAGACAGGTGCCTTGAGCACAACTGTACAAAACTGGAGTGACTGACCAGTATTTACACAAGCTGATAAACTAAATTTATTTATACTATTTAGTGCACTCTCTCTCTATTATTCCCTTTGTTTAGTTTCATCATGAGAGTTAATGAAAGTGATTTGAAGTTAAAAACTAAACTTTTTAGTTGGTCCCTGAAATCTTAGACTGTTCATGACCTACTGACTCTAAAATAGTAAGGTACTAAACACTAAAATTAACATTTTAGTTATACTTCTGTAATTATTTTTACTTTAAAAGCTTATATGATTATTAACTTAAAATCTCCCAAGAAAGGATTATCACACCTACAGCAGTTTACAGTTTTAGTGATTCTCCATTTTTTCCCTTGTCACGCAAATATTTATGAAATGATTATTTTGTATACATAAAGATCTTTATCTTTTTATTTAAGTTCTTGTAGTGTTTAGTCCCATAAGACAGTTCAGTTTAAATTGATGGAATATATGTTCTATGACAAAATTACTTAAAAAATAATAAATGTTGAGCTCTTTGAAAACAAATTTCAATATAACTAATGATTTCTGCTACTTCTATAGATTTGACTGTTGATTTCAGGAAAAGTAACTTGTGGAAAATGCAATTAAGTATCCAGTCATGTGCTATGTAATGACATTTTAGTCAACATATTACCACACATATGATGGCAATTCCACAACATAGTAATGGACTTGAAAAATTCTTATCCCCTAGTGACATCAAAACATCATAGTGTAATGCATTACTAATGTGTTTGTGGTGATACTGTTGTGTAGGCAGCTCACAAACCTACTGAGCTGCCACTTATATAAAAGTATAGTACATACAATTATGTACAGTACATAATTCTTGGTAATAATAATAAATAACTATGCTACTGATTTATGTCTTTAGTAGGCTATACTTTTAGTCATTATTTTAGAGTGCACTTTTTCTAGTTATTTAAAAAAAAGAAGCTCTTTATAAAAGTTTATGCTGTGTTACTTTGGGATCAATCTCAAGCATCTTGTGTTTACTGCATCTCTTGATTGCATAATTTTCTCGTGTTTGATTTAATCTTGTGGTGTTTTATAAAGTTTGTGTAGCCTAAGTTGACAGTGTTTATAAAGTCTATAGTAGTGTACAGTAATATTCTAGGCCTGCATATTTATTTCCCACTCACTCACTGATTCACCTAGAGCAACTTCCAGTCCTTTAAGCTCTATTCATGTTGTGTCCTATAAATGTGTACCATTTTTAAGAATCATTTATACTGTATATTTACTGAATCTTCTTATGTTTATATAAGTTTATATATACACAAATAATTACCATTATGTCACAATTGCCTATGGTATTCAATACAGTGACAGGCTGTGCAAGTTTACAAACTAAGAGCATTAGACTATACCTTACAGCCTAATACACTCTGGGTTGTCCTAATAGAGGACAAAGGGATAGAGAACCTGTTTGAAAAAGTCATGATGGAAAACTTCCCTAATTGGAGGAGAGAAAAAGTCACACAAGTCCAGGAAACACAGAGGGTCCCACTCAAGAGGGGACCCTCTGGTATGTTCACACAATGACAATATGACCTAATGATATATTTTTCAGAACACATCACTGTAGTTAAGAGGTTATGACTGTGCTTCAATAAACTTTAATTGTAGCTATACTTTGTCCCATCTTGCTATGTGACCCTGGATAAATCATCATTATTCTGTTTTCTTGTTTATAACTTTGGGAAACTGCCAGCTTGCTTCCTAAAAGTATTTCTAATCTATTAAATGTGAGAAAATCTGTTAGAAATTTTAAAACCCTAAGATATTGATTTATTTTTTAATTCATGACTCATTGACTTTCATTGACCTCCTGTCCCTAATTTGTACCATGCATTTTATGTTGCTTCCAGTGTTCTAAGTCTGCACTTATATGTGGTCAATAAAATATACTTATCAAAAATTACATAGGTAGAAATTAACTTCCAGTCTGACAGCATAAGTTGCTCCACTAACCTGTTCACCAGTGAAAGCAGTGAAAACTATTTAAAAAACAACAACTGACACAGAGAATCAAGATGGCAGAGGAGTGAGTGGAAGTCACACTGACCTCCTCCCAGGACCAATCTGGACTTAGAACTAAATTGTGAAGAAATTACCTGGAACAGAAAACTGAACAGTAGCGAGAAAGGAGCCTGAAAATCTCAAACAGACAGAAGAATCAGCTTTAACACAACCTAACTGGTAAGGAGTCCAGGAGACTTGAGACGGTGGGTGGGGCACCCACGGGTGGCAACCCCAGAAGGATACTGAAACAGACAGTTGGATCCCCCTGAGAAGAGTGGGGTCTTAAACCATAGACATTGGTGGGGAACTCCAGCCCACAGCACCAGAGCCCAAAAAGTACATAGAAAACAGCCAGCTGCAAAAAGCAGCAAGGTTGCTTTCTGCCAGAGATAGGTGGCTGGAGATGCAAAGAGCCATTTAAAGGGACAATGTAGCCACTTACCCTGGTCTCTGGCAAAGGTGGGAACAGAGTGGGTTAAAGAAGCCAGAGGAGAGACGAGGGAAAGAGACTTTGGGGAGAGAACTGAGAGAATAGCCAGTTGGATCCCAGTGCCGACTCATTCCCCATGTGGCAGCAGCCATCTGGCTCAGGCAGACCACTCCCCTGAGAAGCAGCAACTTGAGAGGATATGATAATCCCACCCCCAGAAGGGACTCAGCCCTGCCCTGTGGTGTCTCTCAGCTGGCCTTCTGAGTATTCTGAGTACAGAGTGACTAGGTTAACAGCTGAAGGAGACAGCCACAGACAATAGATTCCTGGAAGTGTAAACAGGCTGCCTAAGGTCAGACAGGGTCAACATCTGACATCATCAGAGGCAGATCCAGAAAGGAAAAAAAACAGCATTCTCCTACCATAGAAGTTTACACCAAAAAGTCAGGAAATCAAGGCAGATCAATTTAAGAAGCAGAAGCAAAAAAAAAAAAAAAAAAATCTCACAAATAATGGGAAAACAAAGAAACACCCCCTAATCAAAGAGAAAGGAGGAATCACCACAAAGAGAACTAAAAGAAATAGAGCTAAGGAAACTATCAGGTATTAAGATCCAAACAACAGTTCTAAGGAAGCTCAGTGACCTCAGTGAAAATTACAAAGAACTACAGGGAAACTACGAGCAACTTACTGCAAACTATATAAGCATGAAAAAGGACATAGGAACTATCAATAGAGACAAGAGGAAATGAAGAATACAATTTATGAATTGAAGAACACAGTAGAAGGAATCAAAAGCAGGCTAGATGAAGCAGAGGATCGAATCAGCGAGCTGGAGGATAAGGTAGAAACAAATCTCCCAGAAAGAGCAAGAAAATGAAAAGAGACTCAAAAAAAAAAAAAAAAAGAAGAAGGAGAAGGGATGTTGAGGGAAATGCAGGTCAACCAGAAACACAATAATATCTGTATAATAGGGATACCAGAAGGCGAAGAAGAGGACAAAGGGATAGAGAACCTGTTTGAAAAAGTCATGATGGAAAACTTCCCTAATTGGAGGAGAGAAAAAGTCACACAAGTCCAGGAAACACAGAGGGTCCCACTCAAGAGGAACCCAATGAAGCCCACTCCAAGACACATCATCATTAAAATGGCAAATATCAAAGACAAACAGAGAATCTAAAGGAAGCAAGGGAGAAACAGGTAGTAACATATAAGGGAGCCCCAATATGGCTAGTAGCTGACTTCTCAACAGAAACACTACAAGCCAGAATGGAATGGCAAGAAATATATACCAAGTCATGGAAAGCAAAAGCCTGCAACCAAGACTGCTCTACCAAGCAAAATTCTCAATTAAAATGAAAGGTGAAGTAAGGAGTTTCCCAGACAAAAGAAGGCTAAAAGAATGCACCTCCACCAAATCAGCATTGCAAAATATGCTAAAGAGTCTGCTTTAAGAAGATGAAGGAAAAGAGTCTATGAGTACCCAGTTCCTTTCACAGTTACCAATATTTTTAATACTTAGTCTGACTGTGGCAATGATGTGTTATTTTAGTTGTTACTTTATTATTAGTTGAAGCTAAATCTGTTATTGTATATTTCTTGCCTATTTATATTATTTTTTAAAAGCTTTAAATGACTTTTTGGTATTCTTTATCCATTTTTTGATTAAATGTTTATAGAAATTTATCCCTAAAAAAAGCCCATTAACCGTTTTATAGATGTGTTGCAAATGCTTTCTTATTCTATTCCTTGTCCTTTAACTTTTTTCATATGTATATTATTGTATAAACTTAAATGTTTTATATGGTCATATTGTCAATATCTTACTTTATAGCTTCTGGGGTTGAATATGTTACTTCAGGGTAAGAAAAATATTATTTTGTATTTTCTCCTAAAACTCCTTAGACTTTACATATTATTTTTTAACTCACCTGAATATATTTTGTATAATTTGTGAAATAGGACTCCATATTGGTTTTATTTCAAGTAATAGTGGTCCATGCACCTTATTTGTTGAATAAGCCTTATCTTCCCCATTGATTTGAAATATCAGTTTAATCATATATTACATTGTTAGACAGATATATACATTTGTTCCTACAATGCTGATTTTATGTCATTGATCTACTTGAATATTTCTGTGCTGGTGTCATGTTTTAATTGCTGAGACTTTATAATGGATTTAAATTTTTTAATATTTTATAATGGATCTTGACATTAAAATAAATAAATAAATAAAATCTGCCTTAAAAAGAAAGAAAGAAAGAAAGAAAGAAAGAACTCCTCCCTTATGCGACAACATGGATGGATCTGGGGAATTTTATGCTAAATGAAGTAAGCCAGTCGGTAAAAGACAAATACCATATGATCTCACCTATAAGTGGAATCTATTCAACAAAATAAACTAACAAACAAAATAAATCACTTGACACCTCAATCTATAAACACACAAAAAGTATTTGACAAAAACCAACATCTTTTCATGTTAAAAACAATTAACAAACTAGGAAAGAAGAAAACTTCTTCACCTATGAAACACTGGCAGCTCACATCATGCTTAGTGGTGAAAGACTAGGTACTTTTCCCCTAAGATCAGGCATAAAGAAAAAAACAACAAATTTTTACCTGTTAGAAGTGCATGAGTGATAGAAACAGGAGGAGCCAGATGATCTGATCCAAGTGCCTTTATTTGGAGCTGCACTTACGGGCAGGCTAAGTCTGGGAAGGCTACAGCATTGGAGGGAGGAAAGAATGGGGTTTTTAAAAGAAAAATTGAGGGGTTGTAGGGGCATAAGGGAGAGGTTAGTCTCTTGTTCTCCTGCACTGTTGCTTCAGTTTCAGCATGTGAGCCATGACAATGGGTTAGGTAAAGTGCCGGGCTGTTCCCAGGTGCAGGGAGGTTAGCCTGACCACCAGCCATTGTGGCTGGTGCCAGATGTCTATAGTGCAAGATGGGAGAGAGTTTTGATTAAGCCACAAACTATCAATCGAGTGGGGATAACTGAGTCATGAGTAGTCAGAAGGGCCAAAAAGCTGGCCTGACCCCCTTTCATTACCAATTCTATTTAACATTGTACAAGAGGTTCTAGACACGACTAATAGGCAATAAAATAGATAAAAGGCATGAAAGTTGAAAAGAAGTAAAAGTCTCCATTCACAAATGACAATCTTATGTATAAATATCCTAAGGAATGTACAAAAATTAAGTATAGCAGAGTTTCAAGATGAAAGACTAATTTAATATGCTTAAATAAATTATAATTCTATATGCTTACAATGAATTAACTGAAAATAAAATTAAGAAAACAGTTGTATTCACAATAGCACCAAAAATAATAAAGTACTTAGAAATATATTTAACATAAAAGTTCAAAACATAGCATGAAAACCAGAAAATACTGTTGAATAAAATCAAGAAAAAAAATAAATATCTAAATAAATAAAAAAATTCCACATTCAAAAATCAGAAGCCTTAATATTGTTAAGATGTCATTATTTTCCAACCTGATTTACAAATTCAGTACGATCTCTTTCAATACCACAGATGACTTCTTTGTAGAAATTTTCAAACTGTATCTATAATAAATTCATATGAAATTGCAAGGTACCAAGGCTAGCCAACATAATCCTAAAAAAGAAAAAATTAGGTTGCTATGTACTTTCCGATTTTAAAAATAGTACAAAGCAATTGCAAACAAACAGTGAAGTACTGGCACAAAGATTTATATAGAGAGATTAATGGAATATATTTGAGTCCAAAAATAAATCTCATGCACCAGTTATCAATTGATTTCAATAATGGTGCTAAGACCATTCAATGAAGTAAGAACATTATTTTCAAAAAAATGATGCCGAGATAACTGGATGTCTGCATGCACAAGAATAAAATTGTACCTCCTACCTTAATTCATAGACAAAAATTAATACAAAATGGATCAAAAAATCTAAATTAATAATAAAACTTCTAAAATGCTAGAAGAACACAGAAGTGTAAATTTGCATAATCTGATTTGTCAAAGGATTCTTATACACAACATAGAGAACACAAACATCAGAAAAATATAGATAAATTGAACTTTATAAAATTTCAAAACTTTTGTGCATGAAAAATTCCATGACATGACATGAAATGACAAACTACAGAATGGGAGAACATATTTGTATATCTTATATCTGATAAGAAACTTGTACCCAAAACATTAAAAGAACTCTAACAATTAAATGATTAAAAAAAACTATTAAAATGAACAAAGGATCTAAATAGACATATGTTTAAGGAAGATGTACAAATATTCAATAAGCATATGAAAATATGCTTAGCATCATTAGCCTTCATGGAAATGCAAATTAAAATCACAATTCACAATGAGGTACCACTTCAGACATACTAAGTTGGCTAGAATCAAAAAGTCAGAAAATAGTAAGTGTTAAAATGATATGGAGAAACTGGAACCCTCACACACTGCTTCTGGGAATGTAAAATGGTGTAACCGCTTTGTAAAACAGTATGAGAGTTCTTCAAGTGGTAAAATGTATTTACCATAAAATCAAAACATTCCATTCTTCTATATATCTAAGAAAAATATAAATGTGTCCACACAAAAAGCTCGTACACAAAGGTTTGTAGCAGTATTATTTATATAGCCAACATGGAAACAACTCAAATATTGAAGGGGAAGAAGGTCTCAGGTCTGTAGGGACAAAGAGACTTCCAACATAGAGACACTTGCTATGGCTTCCTGTTTTTTGTTCTGCTTGCCTGCCTCTGTGGCTATGTGCTGGGAGGGAGATTCTGGGGCCTGCAGGGATAAGGAGCCTTCCTGGACCAGGCTACCTTTCGTAGCTGGGTTTCCCCAGTCTGAAGGAGAAGGAGAGTCTACATATGTATATACTAAAAAACACTACCAACCAAAAGACATCAGAGGGAACCATAAAGAATGTGCAAAATACTTAAAGGAAGTTAAGAAAAGAGAAACAAAAGAATAAGAAACAGAGGAAACAAATATAAAACGTACAAATAAAGTGTCAAGCTTTCTGAAAATCTTTGATATTTAAGCTTTATGGCTAGGCAAAAAGTTCTTAGAATTAAAATTAACAGCATAATCCATAAAAAGAAACTTGAATTGAATTTTATCAAAATACAAAATGTATTCTCTGTGTAAAAATCTGTCAAGAGGATGAAAAGGCAAGCTATAGTAAGGGGGAATGTATTACAAACCAAAGAACTAAACCTTTTATTGAAGAAGGCATGTAGATAACAAGTAAATGAAAGAATGCTCAACATCACTAATCATTAGAAAAATATGAATTAAAACCGCAATTAGTTATCAACACACATATAGAAAGGCTGTAATAAAAAAGTGACAAAATAGGAAAACAGGATCATTCATACTTTGCTGATGGGAATATGAAACAATATACCACTTTAGAAAAGAGTTGGCATATTCTAAAACAAACAAACAAAAAAACCCTTAAACATGTAACTATCCAGCCATCACAGTCCCGAACATTTATTTCAGAGAAATAAAAACTCATGTTACACAAAAACCTGTATGTGAATCTTCAGAACAGCTTTATTTGAAATAATTAGAAACTGGAATCAGCCCAGCATCTCCCACAAAGGAATAGTTGACCCAACTGAGGCACATATATACAGTGGAATACTATGTGGCAATAAAAATAAACTATTAATGTATGTATGTATTTGGATGTCTCCAGACAATCATGCTGAGGGAAAATAACCAATCCCAAGAAGCTATACAATATGTTGCTCTACTAGATAACATTTTTAAGTGACAATATTTTAAAAGTGGATTATAGCTTCTGCATGGCTAAAGAAAGCATCAGCAAAATAAAGAGGGAACCAATCAAATGGGAAAACATATTTGCCAATGACACCTCAGACAAGGGTCTAATCTCCAAAATATATAAAGAACTCAAAGGAAATTACTCCAGGAAGACAAACTACCCAATTAAAAAATGGGCAAAGGACCTGAACAGAAACTTCTCCAAGGAGGACATACAGATGGCCCACGGACATATGAAAGGATTCTCAGCATCACTAGCCATCAGAGAACTGCAAATTAAAACCACAATGAGATACCTCTTCATACCACTCAGAATGGCCGTCATTAACAAATCAGCAAACAAATGCTGGTGCGGTTGTGGAGAAAAGGGAACCCTAGTACACTGTTGGTAGGAATGCAGACTGGTGCAGCCACTATGGAAAACGGTATAGAGTTTCCTCAAAAAACTAAAGATGAAACTGCCTTTTGGCCTGGTAATTCCACTGCTGGGATTATACCCTAAGAATCCTGAAACACCAATTCAAAAGAACCTATGCGACCCCTATGTTCATGCAGCATTATTTACAATAGCCAAGTGCTGGGAACAGCTTAAGTGCCCATCAGTAAATGAGTGGATCACAAAACTGTGGTACATTTACACAATGGAACACTACATAGCAGAAAGAAAGAAGGAATTCCTATCCTTTGCAACAGCATGGATGGAACTGTAGAACATTATGTTAAGTAAAATAAGCCAAGGTATGAAGACAAATACTATATGATCTCACCTATAAGTGGAACATACTCAACAGAAACAAACAAATGAGCAAAAAAGAATCAGAGATGTGGAAATAAAGAACAAACTGACAGTGACCAGAGGGAGGGAGAAGAGGGATAGAGGGGTAAAGAAGGGAAAGATTCAAGGAACAAGTACAAAGGACCCATATCAAGGGCAGTAAGGTGGGGATTGGGAGCCAGGGTTAGATGGGGCAGGGAAAGCAGTGGGGGGAAAAATGGGGACAACTGTAACTGAACAACAATAAAAAAGTAGATTCTAGATTAGCGGTTGCCAATTGCTAGTGATCTGGTAGGAGGTGAAGACCTGGTTGTGGTCATTAAAGGACAATATGAAGAATCTTTATGTGTTGGAACTGTTTGGTACTCAGTTTTGGTGGTGGATATATGAACTTACAAGTTGTTAACATTGTATAGAACTTAATACAAATATATATACAAAAAAGTACAAGTAAAACTGGAAAAACTTTAATAAATTAGTTGGATTGCCTCAATGTCCTGACTGAGATACTATACAACAGTTTTGCAAAATGTTACGCTTGAAGAAACTGGACAAAGTGTACAGGGAATCTCTCGGTATTATTTCAAACAACAGCATGGAAATCTATAATCATCATATAAAATTTTCATTTAAAAATGCAATCTAAGGTCTGTAATATACAGAGAAGTAAACTGCTCTAAGAGCTAATAAGAGAGTATGAAACCACACCATTTCATTTTGGTTCATTAAGTAGAGAAGTGTATGATATATAAATAAAAAGAAAATGCAGTGGGGAAACAGAAAAACAGCACTAAAATCACATTTACTGCAAACAAGAGTTTCAAAAACCATAACACGTTTCTCATTACTATCTCCCCTATCAGAAGATTGACTGGGTCAGGGAACTGTTCCACATTATGCCTTAATGGGAGAAATATGTTGATTATTTTATTTAATGTTTCTCTACAGGATTGCTAGGTAAAGACCTTCATTTCACTACCAATGCCCCTTAGACCATGAAAGAATAGCTTCAGCAAAGAATATAAGTAAGTAGCTATGAAAGAGTAGCTATGATTTCTTTGTCTTCTAGCCCAGCCTTCAATGAGAATACACAAAGCAGCTTGGAATAAATTATACGAATTTGCAAGAGATTAGAGGGACAAAGTATTTCAGCACTTGTATATTTAAATGAGGAATCTAATGCTGGAACAGTTAAATGAGTTGTCAAAATTGTTAGGAGGAAAAGCAAAATTGGAAATATGCTTGATGATAAAGTCTCTTCAAATTACCTTATATATTCAAATATTTTGTCATAAAAAGGAACCATGGGTCCATTAAATATCAGCGCTGCTGGGAACACAGCAGTGAAAAGAGGTGGCACTCAGTAAATGAAAAAGAGATATAGAGCTTTGCTGATTCACTTGTATATTATTTTATCATAGGAAAGCTTGTTTTTATTTATATTGTACATATGCAAGATTTTGTAAGTACATTTATATATGAATAATCTAAGATATTCCCTTTGTAAAGGGACAATGATTTTTTTCATCATCCAAAGGACAACTATGTCAAAATTCAGCTGAAAGCTAGTAAACCTACATAAATCACTATTACTTAATGATATTTAATTATTAGCACTTGGAATTAAAAAAAAAACAGAATTAAAAAGTAGGAGGACAAAGAAGAGAAAAAAAGCAAGACTGGGAAGAAGAGGAAAGAAGTAGAAGGAGGGGGGAAGGGGAGAGGGGAGAATAGGAGGGGGAGAAGGAGAGGGAGGGGGAGGGGACGGAGGAGGGGGAGAAGGAGGACGAGTTTCCTCTTCATTTGAGGCAACTTAAAACTGAAAATTGTATGCTGCAGTACGAAATGTGGGTAGAGACAATGCATTAACACATTTCTTTTTCAGTCTCCTTATGTAGAAAACTCCCTCCTCAAAAATGTAAGTGCTGTTAATAGTATTGCAACTGTTATTGGAGAGATGGTAGGGTATTTTTTAAATTAGCACCTTAAAATTGATTAGAAAACTATTAAAATCAATTCAACTAAACCTATATTATGAACTAGGCACTACTGTTAAACTTTCTCATGGATATTAGTCTAGTGGACTCCCCTAGGAGAGCAACAGTCTTAATAATCACACAGTTTTAGAGCTATACACTCTCTTAAATTTAATGTAAAGTGTGAGCTAGAGAATGACCTCTATGATAGATATAAATATTATAGATATAAAAACATCAGAAAAACTAAAGTTTAGTGTGTATTTACTAGAAAGTATGTAAGTAAACAAATATTGTACAAAGTAGAGTAAGAGTATGCCTGTGCCACGCCCCACATATGCACACACACGCCAGAAAAAAAGTTAGCAGAGTTCAGATGAGAGCTGAATGCCATCTGTTTATGGAAAACACACCAAGGCTATTTTACAGAAGCCATAAAGTATGATAGTAGTTAATAATAACTAATATATTTAGTGAATTTACTTCTACTAGGCACTGAACTAATTGCTTTATGTAGATTATCTCATAGAATATTAATAACAACTTCATTCAATAAGTACCATCATTATCCCAAGTTTGCAAGTGAGAACAGGTATAGATAGGGAAATTAACTCACCAGACATCACACAGCTAGTAAGCAGTAATGTCAGGATTAAAGCCCAAGCTAAATCTGTAGTCCTTCTAAACCAGCAATTTTCAACCTTTTTCATTTCATGGCACATATAAACTAATTACTAAAATCCTGCAGCATGCCAAAAATATACTTTTTGCTAATCTGACAAAAAAAAATGTGTAATTTTAATTAATTCACACCAGACATCTATCGTTGTGTTGGCCTTTGTCATTTCTTATTTGGCAATCTAAGGGAAAAAGAGGTCAGTGCCTCTGACTAAACAGTTAGGTATTGCACGTTTCAAAAATTCTTGTGACATTTATTGAAAATCACTGTTCTAAACCACTGTAATATACTGGTTAAGAGTTCAGCAGAGTTTTACTGTAGGTAAAGGAATCCCAAGAGTGAGCACTAGCCTTAGCAAATATGAGAAGTTTAAAAGTACTTGGCCCATTCAGTGAATAGTCTGAATTTGATTCATTGTATTCTACTCTTAAAGAGAAAGTAAAAGCATAGTTGTAAATTATGTCAGGATTATATAGTAAGAAATAAAAGTGAGAAAATTTGTACGTAAGCTGGAAGGTGATGGGGAGCAGAGAATTCCAGTGTTATGAGATTGTAACAGAAAAAAGTCACAAAGAGGAGTGCAATCAAAATCTATTTAATCTACTTTTGTTCATTGCTGCTGACCTTTGTTAACAAGATATCATCCTTGCAAATAAATACTTATTGACACATTAAAAATAAAAAATAATTCCAGAATGATACAAAAGCACTTGCTAGATAAAGTAACCACAGTTCCAGGTATTAGGAGATCAAAAAGAGAAGTTAAATCAATAATTTAGAAAGGCTCCTGGGTGGAGTAAACACTGTACTCCATAAAGAAGTAGAAATGAAGTGGAGAAGCTGCTGTGTCCCACAGGAAGCAAAGCAACAAACTGTGCTATGTGGAGACTAGAGGTGAGGAGTGAAGACTGTTGGGGACCACTTTGTGTGGTATCGGGAACTCTAGCCCCACATGAGCCAGGCCCTGCCTGTAACCCTTAACTGGAATGCCAGGAATGCTGGGAGGCATGTGACCTGATACTAATACCAAGGGTTCCAGTGGGAAATCTGGCCTAAAGAGTGCATTATATTTACTGAAGCTTGCTCTGTTTAGTGCTGCCCTGATACAGAAAAACCAAGTGTTTTGTATCAAAGCAGGGAAGATCCTGAGCCCCTGAACCTTGGCTTAATGACCATCTGACATCAGTATGTCTGACAGACCCTAACCCAAGGCTGATCTATGTGTTCCTTTTATTGTTATCTATAGCCCTCCAATGTAGATTGATAAGCTTTGCATGAACATATGTTATATAAGCTTGCACATATCGTTCTCAATAAAAGCCATTTCAGAGAAGGGCTCGGTGCATTTTCCACTAGAGGGAATTGTCACCCCTTTCTCCTGGCAGACCAAATTGTGTCTGGAATGATTTATTCTCACCTGTGACGGCCGGGAGGACTCCAGGGGATGGAGACTCCCTCAGAAGGCTGCACCCTGTGGATGTAGAATAGGTGTGTTTGTCTCCTACTCCAGGCAACACCTTGTTGAAATGACAGTGAACCACAAAAAGAGTCCCAAAATAACAAAGAAAACTGGACAGAAGATGAGGAAATTTACTCAATGGATGGTAGGCTTTAACTAATTTAGGAAGAATGGAAAACAGTTGCAGAATGTTCATGGAAGATTTTGAGTGCCCTAGAGTGGAGGCTGAATTTTAACTTCTCAGAAAGCTCTACAGAGATTGAAGCACATATGGAACAAATGAATCTGAAAACAGAGAGATTTATTTACTGTCTATAGAGCAATCAAATCACTGCCAACTAACAACTCACCAATATGCAAAGAGCTACAGGAAACTGCATTGTGCCAAAATAAATTGGAGACCTATATCTGAAAGTATTTGCTAGGAATGGCTAAGTACGTAAGTGTGGGTCTAGCATGTAAGAATAAAGCCCTTGACATTGTAGCATTTGGGAGTTTACATTCAAATGGCTAACTTCTTACCTATCTACTCAAAAGTGAATTCTGTTTCACAGCCGGGCCCAGGAAAAAGTTATTTGTTACACCAGTTCACCTATGCAGGACTGAAGAACACCTCTGCTCTTAGAAACAGCCAATGAAGCAGATGCTGTTACTATCTCAACTTTGTAAAAGTGCTGTGTGTGTGCCCTCAGACTCCACAAGTATTGAATGTGTGTATATTGAGAGTTTACTCCATGGTACTACTGCCTGGGCATCCATTGTTTGGCCAAGTGGCCTGTAGGGACACCAGAGCGACCCCCTCTGCTGCAAGCACATGCCCTGGGTAGCAGCCCACAGAGTCACCTGCAAATGTGAGTTCTTGATATGACTTCCAAACAGGCCTCATGAGCTGCAGTCCCCTTGCTTTCCAATGCCTGTATCCCTTACGTACTCCTTAGATGAGACCCCATTCAGCGCACCAAAACCCAGATCTTTTGGTTTGAGTCATCCAATCCAGTCCTAGCACAGAAATTCCAAAGCACTCTATACATGGACCATAATAAGAGTATGTGCCCCAAGTCCCATCTCTCTCTCTCAGTCTGCAGCTTGCTTTGACTGCTCCATGTGACCCCCTTGAGGCAATGACTTATACTTATTACAGGACCTGTGAGTGGTAAGTTTTGGTATTTCAATTTCTCTTACTGTCTGTTCTTCATCTGATCAGCATCTGACACCCTGTGTTCCATTTAACAAATGTTAATTTAACACAATTATAACAGATTAGAATGTCAAAGATCTCAAATATTTGCAGGCTATTGACAGCCCAAAAATAATTAACCGAGATAGTAGAAAAATAATTGATCTAGATAAATAGAAACAGAAACAATGGAGGACACAAAAGAAAGCATTTAAAAATTCCAACTGCATTCTCAATAAGATTCAGAATGATTACATTTATAAAACAAACAATAAGAACTTGGATATACACATAGGAATGATAAAATAAAAGGGCCAATAAAAAGGGCCAATCAAAATTAAAGAATGCAAAATAGGGCAAAAATATTAAAAATACAAGAAAAAGTATAACAGATTATACTGGAAAGTCATACTAATAGGGATTTTTATCAGAACAGATGGAAGAGAATATATAAGCAAAACATTTCTCAGTATTAAAGAAATGGCTGCATGATAAGTAGGAAAGATAAAACAAAAAGGTACAAAACTAAAGATACCTTTATTGAGTTTTAGAGAAACAAAGACCTTTAGAAGGTCTTGAAATCCAGAGATATAAAAGAAGACAAAACAGACTCATAGATAGAGAGCAAGATGACAGTTATAGGGAGGGAGGTTAGAGGGTGGAGGAATTGAGCAAAAAGGAAAAAGGACTCATGGACATGGACAGCAGTGTGGGGACTGCGGTGGGAAAGGTGGTATAAGGGGGACAACCAGTAATTGAAAAATACAATAAAAATACATTTTAAAAATTAAATAAGTAAATAAAGACAAAACGGGCCTACCAAGGAATTCAAATCACTCGGCTCTGAGGTTTTTGAATTGTTGGAGTGGATTCTGAATGATAACGAATCAATGTTTGCAAAGTTGTAAAGAAACTGATTTGAACTTAAAGTTCAAATGTTAAGCAAGTTAATGAAAGACATTAGCAACCGATGGAATATAAAAATAAAAGTAACACTGCCTCTGCAGAAATAAATTAATAACGAACTGAGAACACCCATAACCAGGTATATTGAAAGCAATGAATAAATGGCAGCTACCATCATTGCTATTATTACTTCTAAGAACAATACTCTTTACAGGATTCTTTCTTTTTTTCACCTTCATCTAGCTTGTACCTCATTTTTACCTTTTCTGTAAATCAATTAACCTTGTTGAAATAATTAAATCAAAATATATGTTATCTGGAAAACATTTAGAGAGTTAGTGATTTATTCCAAGGAATTTTGAAATGGTATTTTTAATACAAAAAAACTTTATAAGTAACAAAGGATAAAGTGTTTCTCTTTGTTTTTTTATGTTTACTATTGGTTTAAATTGTGAAAGATTTTAAGTAAAGAGAAAAAAAAATTAAAGACACACATCCCATCTCTAAGATTTAAAACAAGTTATTGCATAGGCAGCAACAATGATCCAATTCACACCCTTGCCCCTCTCCCCGCAAAGTAACTTCTGACATAGTGACTGCATGTAATTTTTCCTTGAAAGTTTCTATACCTGCACTAAGTATTCATGTATCCCCAAATAATGTATATTTACTTTGTTATTTACTTAAATGACACCAAACTGTACACATTCAGTTCTTTCTTTATTCAAGATCTAGAAAATTTGATACATTTATATCATACCCACTTCTTAAAAGCCTGTCATTAAGTTAAATGTCTGTCTTTTTCTGCCTTTGCAGCACACTCCTTGGTGTGGCCCTCAGTCAAGATCTAGAAATGAAGATGTACCTTCCTTCCAAAGAATCCAAACAGATGGAGTTTGAAATGCCAGAGTTCAGTGACCAGGCCAGGCTGTACTCTGCAGTCGTGATTAATGTGTTGCTTACCTTCAGACTACATTCCAGCCCAATCCAGATCATGGGTCACACAGAGCAGAAGGACTTCCCTTTGCCCTTTGGCACTGGACCTTCCTACAAGTCAGCAAAGTAAGTGGTCACCCATATGGTCTGGCTTAAAGGCATTGGGGAAGTCATTCCTGTCCAGCAGATCTTTCACCATCAACTTTCTACTGATATTGTAAATCTTACCATTAAGATCTCACCTTTAGTTATAGAACTATTCTTCATGGAAGTATCTTAGGCATTAAGTGCAATCAACTAATTACCTTATTTCAAATAAATTAATATAAACCATTTTTGGAGTAGCTTCATGTTGAATGAATGGGGCATAGGTGAATTTAAACAGAGGAAATTATAAAGAAATACAGAACAACCTTCCAAAGAAGTTAAGACAAGTGGGGATTCAGCACAGCCAAGGCCCAGCCCAGGAACCTATGGGGTGTCCCGTGAAAAAATGGTCTTTGTTTATTTAGTATACATGTGGAAACCTGATTTCTATTGATATACTTAATACTTTTATATGGTCTAGATAAGGGACTTCTTGCATATATTTTACACATGATTTTTCTGAGCCATTTTCCTTCTTGAGGAGAATATGTAAAAGTTTAGAAAATGTACAAATATAAATATTATTTATATTTCTATATAACATCATTATATAAATATAAAAAAACAGAATTATTTAATAAAATTAATCATTTTCCAGAAAGCAGTACCATATTATGAATTACTCAACTTCAGAATTTCACCTGTATTTGTTCAAGCTGCAGAATCTCCGGGTCATGCTGCCTGACTTGGAGCATCTCCCAGGCAGCTTTCATGTGTGCATTGCCAAAACAAGTGCTCAAGTTCCAAACAGGAATAGGACAGATTCTTTCTTTTTTAAGTTTTCACTTGACAGAGGAGCAGCCACAGCCAGTGAGTGGGAAGGGCTCAGTTGTTTCATGGTTTGTAACATTCATCTGTATGTACGTGTGCACACATGCTTCTTTGCAAGAAGCGTATCAGACATTCAGAGAAACAAAATAACCTAAAAACAAAATAAACCAGTTTTACTCTAATAGTCAATAATTAATCCATGAAAAAGAAAGATATTCAGATCCAGTTGTGCCTGTCAGTTTTTTGCCTATGAAAATGAGCCAGGAAGCCTCTACAAGCAAACTGAGGTGTTCAGGAAAACAACAAACACTACCTGAAAGGAGTAGAGTGATTTCTAACATACAAATGTGCTCACCATAGTAAAGGCCTGTCTACTTGCTTCTGTCAGAACAGACTTAACGTCAGAATGAAGTGTGGTCCTGCGACCTTCTTGTCAGACCGCATTGGTGGCTCATCTCTGCCCACACTGTTTCATGGTCCACGCTTCATTGTACCGAATAATTTGCAGCTCCTGATCTCAGAAGGCTTTCCTTGGCTTGTTTGACCACAATTTTGTCTTTAAGATTTCATTTCCTCCAGGAAGCTTTCCTGTCTGTCTGCTCCCAAAGTTGAACAGGTTTTTACATGCTTACTGTATTCTAATAACCATTTGTATCAACTGCAATTATTTGGCTTTTGGGGACAGAGACTTTCTTGCTCACTAATATATATTTTGGCTTTATCAATTTCTAGGCACAGTAGGCATGACAAACACTTGTTTTTAGTGAACAGATAGCAGAAAAGCATAGAAATGAGAATCTGGCTAAATAGAGGTAAACCTTATGGTAGATGGGAGGAGAGAGAGAAAGGAGGTTTGGACTGTTGCTGCAGGGGTCACGCTGACTAGAAAATGTACCAGCTGAGAAAACACAAGATTTGAAGGAAGAGGATCAGAGGGCAGAAGATATAGTCACCTTTGCTGGATCCTAAAGGCACAAGCTGAGGAAGTTTTCAGAGCAGCGGGTTCGTTTACGAAATGTTTTGAGGTACTTCCTCCATTCATGTAAATTGAGAATAAAGAAGAAGAAATGGTAAACCTAAGGAAGTCTGGGTCAAAGGGCAAAGGTGGCAGCAGGTTGGTTATCAAATGTGGATGGTAGCACTATCATTCTAAAGGCTTCGGAGGAAATCTGTTGCTTCTAAAGAAACAGACCACATGAAGGGATTGGGGCTGCAAGAATGCCAGACTAGGAACTTCATTTCTTCAGTCAGGTCTTATAAACACGGGTTATTCTCTTCTTATGGAAGGCAAACTGAGTCCCAACCAGAATCCACTGCTGGACCAGCTTTTGAACACTAGGACCACCTGTGATAGAAGCAAATGGGAAAGTGAGTTAAAAGATATCACACTTGGTATATACTCCACAAGAAAGAAGGGATCCTCAGGGAAGACCCTGATGTTATAAATAGGTGATCTTGACCAGCAAACAAGCTTTCTAGATTCTACTCTCTGAATAGGAGAGTAGGCATTAGAATAAGACTTTCCAGCATTTGCAAATTTGGGAATTTGTGTTTTCAAACTCTCATTTAATTTTATAGAACCACTAGTGTAGATTCATTGGCAACCTGGAAAATTTGAAAGTGATCTTGTTATTTCTTTTGCTTATTCAAACTCTTCCCTGAGTATGTGATCTAAGGCTGACAACTGTGATAATATTTTTTATAACATTTTATAGACATTGAGCACTTGCTACATACCAGCCAAAGACCATATGCTTTTAAGTAAATTTAGTCATCCGAATGATCCTAAAATGAAGATATTCTGATTATCTCCTTATATCCCAGGATCAGACTCAGAACATATTGATAAATGAACTTGGCTAAAATCACACAAATGTACCAACACAAAGGCAAGAACCAGGCCTATGTCTCCATATTTCAAAGCTCATAAGCTAATCATTGCATTACGCTTCCTCCCAGATTCTAACTTATGTAGAAGCCTATGAGAACACTGTATTTTGAGTGTTTGTTTGTTTGTTTGTTTTCCTGGGAATTACCATTATGGAAAGGTGTCTAAATTGTAAGCTGCTGGAATAATCTCTATGTTTGGTTGGGAATTTAGCTGTGTATCTCTATTTGCCAAATGTGAGGCTGACAAGGTAATTTCCTTATGAGCCTTATTACTTTTTCTGCTTTGGGAAAATGATACCTGGACAGCCTTGAAGATGGACTAATGCTGTGTTGGTGTGTCTGTTTTGATTTATTGTTGAACCCAGCTCCTGGCACGAATGCCTCCCATCTATATTGGAGTTCAATACGTATTTATTGAATGATTGAATGAAATGAGTCAACTAGAGGGATTTCACATGTGCCAATTAAAGGTGTTCAGGATTGTAGTTGCTAAAGTAGGGTCTTCAGCCTCAGCCAGACTGTTGGGTGACAACTGACCCTCAGATCATCAAGCCAAACAAGAAACTAGGAAAATTGAAACACTCCTGAGCATACTTTGGAACCAAATTTTTCTTTTCCTATCTATGGAGATGCAGGTACGGATTTCCTTTTTCTTAAGACTTAACCTGTTATAAAAAAAAAAAAAAAAAGACATGCCCTCCACATTTTCACCAAATATAATATTTTGAAGACTATACTAATGACAATAAAATATATGATTATATTGTTTGAATATGATCTGGCAATAAAACTTCCCTTGCTACCTTATCTAAGATACTCAGATAATCCTGTGGGATCTAAACTGACAGGCAAACTACATGGGTGGAGAAGAATTCTTGCAGAAACTCAGCTGAATTATTGGGACAATTCTTTTTTTTTTTTTTCCCCACTTCTGGGGTATGTGAGGGCAGCTACTCGACTCATTGTTCCCAAATTGACACCTGAAGGCAACAATTAGAAAAGCAGCCTCTCCAGAAGCTAAATTCTTTTCATTGCCTTTTACTCCTAAGAAGCCTTTGAGATTAGGGGTTAAGAGCACTTTCATTTCTCCTACTACCTCTTCTTAGGAGTAAGTTCAGCACACATTGGTGGCTAGATAGGATTGGAGTTCTTTCCTAAAACACAAATACCAGGGTGTTTAGTTAATCAGTATAAAAAACTAGGTATGTGAGCCTGAAGCCTCAGTTTGCTGAAATTTATCTCTTGTGCCTATATTTCTTTTGTCCTAACTGCAACCACTGCAGTTAACCAATTAATGATTCAGAGATTTAGAATTTAATCCTAAACAATAACTGTTTATTCAGGAACTTTTAATCATGCACCAGCCATATTACCTGATGCTTATTACTCAATCTAAGCTTGTTTACTCATCTGTAAAATGTTTTGTATGAAGATTTAAATAAAATATTTCTGAAAGTATAAACTGCATTGTTCTCTTGTTATTAGTAATTTTCATAAAGAGTTGCCACTTACTATCATATATTTCAAAATTGAGTGACTGAAGTTTTACTAACATCTAAGTATATGAAGCTGCTTGGGTATAATTCATTTGACTAATAATTACTATAGATAAAATAACATAACATTTTCTACCCCACCCTCTACCAACTTTAAACATGCTTATAGATAAGAGCCTTGAAAAGTGAGTTATTTCATCACTTGCCACAGCAAAACCGTCTAGTAAATTTCTGGTTTTCACTTCCTTTTCTTCATTCTTGGAAAATAAAATGACTTTCTGACAGGTTTTCTTTTCTACAATTTCTACATACTTGCTTATCTTAAATTCACAAAATGCGCAAGTTACTACTACTCTGTTTTGTTCATGAAAGTATACTTTATTAGCAATACAGTCATGAATTGAGTACAGTAACTCTTAAAGCACTGAAAGCCAGATAAAGGTGAATTTGGCTTATAGAAATCAAAGAGAGTTTTTGCTTCAACTCATTTATTTTATAATATTTTCTTGAAATGTAGAATATCTATGCTTATAAAAATATTTAAGCACTATATATTGTCATAATAGTTAAGTAATAAAATGTCACATGTCCTGATGGATATAATTTTAATTAAATTTATTGGGACAATATTGGTTAATAATTTCATACAAATTTCAGGTGTACAATTTTATAATATAATATCCGTATACTCTGTTGTGTGCTCACTACTCAAAACCTGGTCTCCTTCAGTCACCTTGTATTTGATTCCTTTTACCCTCTTTATTTTTCTGCTACTCTTCTTCTCTAGTAACCATCATCCTGTTGTCTGTATCTAAGAGTTTGTTTTTTTGATTTTTGTTTGTTGGTTTTTGTTTTAAATACAACATAAGAGTGAAATGATACAGTTCTTGTTCTTTTCCCTCTGACTTAATTCACTTGGCATAATACTCTCAAGATCCATCCATGTTATCACAAATAGCAATATTTCATTTTTTTTATAGCTAAGTAGCATACCATTGCATATAAGTGCCATGTCTTCTTTATCTAATTATCTGCTGAAAGATGTACTGGTTGTTTGTTTCCATATCTTGGTTATTTTAAGTGTAATGCTGCAATGAACATAGGGGTACATTTATCTTTACCAAAACGTATTTTCAAATTTTTCCAGTTAGATACTTGAGGTGGAGGGCAAACTCTGTCCCACAGGGTACATTCCAGGTCGTCACAGATGTGGAAATAAAACAAGTTGTCCCAGACACTTTTCTTGATCTGCCAGGGAAAGGGGTAGTGATTCCCTCTAGTGGAGAATGCCCTGAGCCCTTCTCTCTAAGTGGCTTTTATTGAGAATCATATGTGCAGGGGTATACAGCATGGATACAAACTCATCAATCAATGCCAAAAGGCTATGTTTACAGAAAACAAATAGAGATCATAGATAACAGTTGAAGGAACGCAGGAGATTTGCCTCAGGTCAGGGTCTGGTAACAGGGTGACACCCATTCAGCCCTGAAACCTGGGAAACTGATCACATTTTATGCTCAACCCCAAGCATCAGTACTCATTAACTTGAGGGCGTTCTTAACAAAGTAAGTTTCATAGAATTTAATGCATTCCTTTTCCAGGCCTAATTGTCCCTGGAACAGCCTGATCTAGTTTAAGGCTGTACCTGCCTTTAGGATTGTTTCATTGACTTAGTCAGGCAGCCAGGCAGAGCAGCCAAGAGATAAGGAGACTGAGGACTCTGGCCATGACAAAGCCGAGGGGTAAGGGTCTTTTGCACTTCCTCCATGTCACCCAAGTCCTTCCCACGATGGACCCAGTGGCTCTGCCTATCTTAGGTTACCCCTGACATCGAGGGGTCTTACCCATCATTGACTAACCAGCCATCCTCCAGGGCCAAGCAGGGTGATGTGAGGGAGTCAGGGTCTGCACTCCTGCCAGGTGGACAGGTTTTTGTCTCCTCAGTGGCCTATTTTCCCAAGGCCTCCTTGCTCAGCTCCAGCCTTGGGGCCCTTTCAACTGTTGATGTACCTATACACCAGAGACTTCAAGACATTTTCCAAAGAAATTAAAGAAGGCACATGTAAGTGGAAAAATATTTCATGCTCCTAGGTTGGAAGAATTAACATTATTAAAATGGCCATCTTATTTAAGGCAATAGACAGAATTAATGCAAAGCCCATAAATATACCAATTACATTTTTCTCAAGAAATAGAACAAAAGTTTCAAATTTGTAGGGAATAACAAAAGACCCTGTATAGCCAAAGAAATTCTGAAGGAGAAAAAAAACTAGAGGTATTGTACTTCCTGACTTCAAACTGTACTACAAAGCTACTTAATTAAAACAATACTGCATTGGTAGAAAAACAGACTCATAGACCAATGGACCAGAATCAGAAGTTCAGGGATAAATCCACACATACATGGAAATCAAATTTTTGACAAAGAAGCCAAAAAAATACAATGGATAAAAGAAAGTCTCTTCAATTAATGATGTGAAAACTGAAAAACCACAAGCAAAAGAATGAAACTACACTACTGACACCATACACAAATATTTACTTAAAATGGTTTAAGAACTTGAACATAAGATGTGAAACAATAAGATACATAGAAGAAAATGTAAACATTAAACTTATGTATCTGGGTCACAGAGGGATCTTTGTGAACTTAACCCCAAGATAAAGGAAGTAAAACTAAAAATAAATGGAACTATATCAAACTAAAATTTCTACACAGCAAAAGAAAACCACAAACAAATAAAAAAGACAACCAATCAAATAGGATAAAATACTGCAGATATAAATATTTTTAAACATTTAATCTACTACAGCATAGATTTTTGTATTAAGAGGAACATTTTCTTAATCATTTTCTAGATTTGACTGATTATAAATCCATACTGCCCTCTGGTGGTTGTTGTTGTATATCTGTCATATAACTGGATGTGAAATCACAGGATATTTCAAGAACCTCAACATTCTCTATAAAATAAACTTTTTTTCCTAAGTTAACCATAGACTTCAGGTCATTTGTTTTACCATAAACGAAACATTCAAATTTTAATGTGTCTTTCTTATTTATTCAATATTTAAGTAGGGCTACTTACTTAAAGCTAATATTTAGTACATTCCTTAGGATATTTTTATCAAAATACCACTGATGTAAAGTTAAACTAATAAAAAATGTGAAATTAAAGAACATTTCTTAAATTACAAATATTTTAATAAATTTTTGTTTTATGTACTTTATTTTCCATTTAATGTATTTTCATATATAAGCATTTTGTATTTTTAATATAATTATGTAATAAAGCATGCCACCAAGATGTACAATAAATTTTACTAATCCTTCTGATAGACCACATCTACCAAAATGGATAGAGATTTAATCCACCTATTTAGAGTTTGAATTACAAAACAATTATTAAAAAACAATTGAAAATGAAAGTACTTTAAAGAATGGGCTGCCTGGATATGAAAATTTTAGGTTAACTTGCTCTCTAAAAACATGATCTTGAGTAAATAGTTACTATAACTTAGTTCCAGTTTCCTCATTTTCAAACATAACAGACATACATAACATTAACAGAGTAATTCTAAAACGTATATAGTTATGAATAATTCCAAAATGTATATAGTTATATATATTTTACAGAATTAAACAAGGTACACACAAGTTACTAGACCTTTTTCTGACACAGAGTAAGCGCTCACTAGTTGTCAGTTCTGTTATCTTCCTTCTCTTTGAGCAACAACTCTTGTGGGACACAAAAAATTGACCCATATTAGTCACTCAATAATATTTTAAGTGCGTAAATAAGTTTAGCAAATGATAGTTGTACATGAAGAAATTTTAGCATATTTCAAGGTCTGTATCTGGCCCAAATGCTTTGCAAACTCATTATATTGGTGTAGTTCTAATTGGAATAAAATACAAAACTATAGATTTATGTCATTGTCCCTGAAAGCAGTTGACTATATAATTTGTCCTTTCTTGTTCTTTGCTTAGTTTCAGTGGAAACTAGTTTGGAAGGAGAGGTTTTTATGGGGTTTTTTTTAAAAGATTTTATTTATTTATTTTTAGAGAGAGAGAAAGGGAGGGAGAGAAACATCAATGTGTGATTGCCTCTCATATGCTCCGAACTAGGGACCTGGCCTGCAACCCAGGCATGTGCCATGACTGGGAATCGAACTAGCGAACCTTTGGTTGGCAAACTGGCACTCAATCCATTGAGCCATACCAGCCAGGGTTTTTATGTTTTTATCACAGTTACATCTATTACCTCTATGTCATTGACCTAAATATATGGGAATGATTCAAAGGCTAAGAAAGTAGGAAGATAAATATATCTATATTTATATTTATATCTATATCTAATATTCACACTCGCTAACCTGGTAACATCAGCAAGTTACCTTTAGGTTGGTCCTATAGAGTTTCTCCTATTTCTATTTTTCTGCTAAATGGTGACTGCTCCCACAGTCAGGGAACCTGTCCTTTGTGGTCTCATCTTCATAGAGTCTAATATAAGACCTTGTCTACCGGTGAGAGTTTAGATGTTCAGTGTGAATAAAGTGCTCTAATTGGGAAGCATAGGCAAGCATCACTTCCTTTATTCCCATAGTAAAGGAAATTTTATAGTGTCTATTCATCATTTTAAATATTACTATTAACACCTATCAATTTAATATCTTGGTTAAGATCGGTTCACAATGATAGACTTGGAGTGCCGGAATAAGAAACTCACAAAGAAATTAGAAATACACTTGTTAGGACTCTTGGGCCACTATCTCAATCAGAAAATTTTATTGCACTTTAGCAATGAAATCATTCTTCATGCATGGGTATTTATTCAGACCATATTATGTGCCAGACATTGAATAGGCACTGGGCATGCAAGGATGTACAAAATTGTTTCCAACACAGAGGTGTCTCTCATCTTGTTATGGGAAGAAATAAGTAAAGCGGAGACAAGTACAATGATGGGCTAAGAAAGGACAGCTTCCAGAAGGAATATCTGAGTCACCTCTTCATAGGACATAAACATTAGCCAGGTGAAAATAAGTTGTATGGAATGGGCAGAAAGGAGGAATGTTCCTAAAAATATCATGAGAAATATTTTTGAGGAAACTCTGTAATGTTTTCCACAGTGTCTGCACAGTCCTCATTCTTACCAACAGTGCACAAGGGTTCCGTTTTTCCACATCCTCACCAGCACTTTTTGTTTGTTGACTTATTGGTAGTAGCTATTCTGGCAGCTGTGAGGTGATATTTCATTGTGGTTTTAATTTGCATCTCTCTGATGATTAGTGGTGTTGAACATTTCTTTCATATGTCTATTGGCCATCTGTATGAACTCTTTGGAGAGTGTCTATTCAGGTTCTTTACTCATTTTCTGATTGGGTTGTTTTCCTGGTGTTGAATAGCATAAATTTTTTATATATATTGGAAATTAAACCATTTTCAGCTATATCATTGGCAAATATGTTCTCCCATATAGTGGGTTTCCTTTTCATTTTGTTGATGGTTTCTTTAGCTGTGCAGAAGTTTTTTAATTTGATGTAGTCCCACTTCTGGGATTATATCCTAAGAATCCCAAAGCACAAATTAAAAAGACAATATGTACCTCTATATTCGTAGCAGCATTATTTACAATAGTCATTATCTGGAAACAACCTAAGTGCCCATAAGTAGATGAGTGGATAAAAAAACCATGGTACATTTATACAATGGAATTCTATGTAGCCATGAAAAAGGAAACCTTGCCTTTTGAAATAGCATGGATTAATCTGGAGATGATTATGCTAAGGGAAATAAGGCAGTCAGTGAAAAACAAATACTATATGATTTCACTTATATGTAGAATGTAATGAACAAGATAAACTGACAAACAAAATGGAAACAGATGCATAGATACACGGAACAACCTGACAGCTGTCGGAGGGGTAGGTGAGGGGTGATGGATGAAAGAAGATGAGGGGATTAGCCAAAGAATTTGTACGCATGACTCATGGACATGGACAGAGGTGCAGTGATGACCTGAGGAAGAGGGGGGTGGAGGTTGGGTGGAGGTGGGCTAAGGGGAAAAAGTGGGGACAACTGTAATAACATAAACAATACAAAATAAAGGAAAAAATATCACAAGAAATAACCTGAAGGTAGGAGAGGGCAGGATAAAATCAAGAAATTTATTTATGGAATTGTTTCTTATGTCTGCAGCATAGATGAAGACGGGTTAGTAGTGAGTGAGAGTTCTGAGAAGTAAGCAGAGATAGGAGCATATAAAGGCCCTTACAGAATGCTGGCTAATGGGTTCCAGCTTGAGAGCAAAGGAAATCTTTGAAGCATTTTAAACAAGAATGACAATCATATGTGAATTTTTAAAAGATATTTTTAATTATATTATTAGGCATAGATTAGAATAGAAGAAGGATGGAATGAGAGGGACAAGCTGAAATATTTTTAAATGATCTCAGTAAGAGCTGACAGTAGCCTGACCTCAAGCACAGGCCATAGTCACAGGGATATATGGGTAGGAAGTAAAAATAAACAGGTTTGATGACAGAGTAGAGAATACAGAAGATAGAATGGTCACAGTAAAGCTTCTCATTTAAAAAACCAGAACATTGTTCTCAGGGGTATAAGAACGCTGAAGGGAAAACAGGGTTGAGGTAGAAGATGATATGGTAAATTTAGTTTTGAATATGGTGAGTTTCAGGAGCATTCTTCAAGGTGGATGCATGGATTGGAAACACTATAGAGAAAACCAGAGAGGACATGCTGGTTTATAGTCAATACCAGGTAGGTAGCCCTTGAGGGCCAGCAAGATAGGCCTGCTGCTTGGAGGGAATATGCAGAAGGGAAAAGTACATGGGCACCACAATAGAGAAATTCAGAGGAGGGACATCCACAAAGCAGTGAGGGCCTCCGGGAAGGTATCCTAGAGTACATACTCAATAAACATTTGCTTAAGTATGCAGTTCATTTAATTTAAAAAGATCTATAACAAAGACTTTTTAATTTTCTTTGTAATGAATAGAGAAAATTTAAAATATATATATTCATAAGGGTAGACTGCACACAGAAATAATTGATGTTATTGTCTGAGCAGTTACCCTATGCTAGACACTCCCTGCAAATCTCATACATACTATATCATGCATCTTATTACAATCTGATAATGTTTACTATTTAATTTGCATTCGTGAGGATACATATGAACATAAAAGCAATATGACGTGGTTTTTAATAACTTAAACCCTGAGATCAGAGAAACCTGAGTTCTGACTATACTATTAGCTGATGACCTTAAACAACTTAAATTCTTTAAGTTTCTCATCACTCATAATTCATACATATGGTAAACATCATATTATATTTGTGGTATATAATTTTTATCAATGGGTGATTTATATAAAGTTACAAAGGTTATCATGAATTAAACTAAGATTTGAATCTAAGCATAAAAAATTTCAGTCACTAAAACCACCTTACTATTCATCTTCTGGATCTCAAAAAGGTTTATATATCTATGGTTTTAGAACTGTATATATATAACTTAAAAGTAACCTGGAAAAACATTAAAGGAAACATTATATTAAAAGTATTTTTTTTTAATTTTTTTTGATTTTATTTTTTTATTTTTTTTAATTAATTTATTTACTTTTTAAATACATTTGTCTCTGCCTTCCCCCCACCTCTTTCCCTTGCCCCCTCCCACCTTCCCTCCCTTTTAAAAGGAGTTCATATAATTTAATAAAAATTGATGATTCCTATTAATAGGTGAGCAAAGGACCCACATAGGCACTTCATTAGTCAGAAATAATTACTATTAATTATTTAATTAAGAGATGAGAAAAAAGGCTTTAATTTGGGAGGAATAAAATAAATAGAAATATAAATGGAGATAATCAATTTTTCATGAACTAAAGAAACAGCAACAGTAAAAACAATACTGTTCCACATTGGCAGTAATGTGGCTACACAGACTTGCTCATATAATGCTTATAGGAACACAAACGGCCTTAATTTTGATATCTGGATTTTGGTATTTTGTTTCATGAGTCATGAAAATGTTTATACCCCTCGGCATAATAATTATAGTTTGAACACTATTTTCTGTATCATCAAATATTTATTATAGCATCACGTATAACAGTGAATATTTGGAAACAACAAAATCTCCATAAATAGATATTAAAGCACATTAGGATCCGTTCATATGATGGGATATAACATAGTTATTTATAATTATGATCATGAGGACTACTTAATAACATAAAAGAATTTTTAGCATATAATGTTAAATAAAAGAGCAGAGCTCAATTTTGCCTCAACATTATTATTCTATATATAAAATGTGCATTGGAGGAAGCTTGAAAATTAATGCAACAAAATTTTAGCAAAGGCTCTGTTGTAGTGCTGCTAGCAATCTAACTTCTTTGTATTTCTCTCCATTTGTCCTATGTTTCTATCCCAATAAGATGTTGAATTTTGTCAAATACTCTTTTGGGGGGGGTCACCATAGAAATGATCATATGGTTTTTGTACCTTAGTCTTTCATATAGTATATTATAATAATTAATTTTTGAGTGTTAAACCACTTTGCATTCTTGAAATAAATCTCACTTAGTCAGAATGTATACTTTCTATTTGTTGCTGGATGTGTTTTTCTATTACATTGTTGAGGACTGTATTTCTATATTCATAGGAGACACTGGCCAATAATTTTTCTTGTATTGTCTTTGTCCAGTTTGGGATATTTTGTTGCTTTTATTCACTTGTTTGTTATCTGCTTGTTACTTGGTTTATTATTTGATTAGTACCTTATGAAGACTGTTCAGTGATTTCTATTTTCACCACTGTCCAGAGCATCTGATGTTCCTCTTTGGAAGGTGCAGCCTTGGAAATTTGCATGGCCATCTCTCAATGACAGTGCTTTTATCAGAACTCTTTGCCTGCTTGTTTCCCCCACCTTTAGTTAAATTGCTTGCTTCTGATTCAGTTGTCAGTATCCACTAGGTTGGTTGATTGTTCTGTTGTTTTTAACAATGCCCTGGGGGCATAACTCTCTCCATAGTCTGATTCAATGAAATGCAGGCATTTTTGCAATGGTAATTTTTTTTTGCCTTTTAATTAAATTCATTGGGGATGACACTGTTTAATACAATTATGCAAGTTTCAGGTACACAGTTCCACAACATATCATCTGTACACTGTATTGTATGTTCACAACCTCAAGTCAAGTCTCTGTCCATCACCATTTTCCCCCATAAAGTCCTCTTCCTCTCAGCAACCCCACCCCTCCAGCTGTCACCACGTTGTTGTCCGTGTCCAAAAGTTCCTTCTCTTTTTTCTTTTCTGCTCAATATATCAGCCACCCTTCCAGCCGCACCATGCCCAGGTGTATTTTTAGGCCAGTTTTGAGCTTTGCTCCAAATCCAAAGATCTTTTATAATATGTTTCTTACTACTGACTAACTACGGTTTAGCTTATTGCCTTCATAGAGCTGTTACAAAACTGAATGTGGACCAATTTGGATTCTTGTCTTCTGAAATAAAATAATTTAGTTCAGGGACACTGATAATGAAAATAAGATTTATTTCAGCTCTGCAGAGGATGGAGACTCTGGGAATCAGATCCAGAGAGTCACACATGCAAGTGAATACTCAAGCTTTTTATTAGGGTGAGAGGGTCACGTCGGCTTTTCCATTAGGGCAAGAGTTTCTGTAACTATGGAGGCACGGAGGTGACATTTCTCTTGGGAATAAGGGGAAGGGGAGCTGAGGGGGGAGTTGCTCAGCCTCTTCCCAAGTTCACTCTCTTTGTTCATGTGCTATCTCAATATTTGCATTAGCATTCTTCCCTTCCCCAGACACCTGTGGTATCTCCCAGCTGTGAGGAGAAGTATCAAAGGAAGTTCCCAGACCTCGGTGAGTTAAGCTGTGTATTCTTTGGTTGGGGAGGAGAGGTATAAACCATTTGCTCTCAAGTGTCCTTGGTTAGGGGAGATAAGGTCTTGCAGTTCACCAGCTGGCTGTACATTGCTCACACTGTTCGGCCTTGTTTAATTTTCTTGCCTCAGTTTTTCCATTCCATTTGCCCAGAAATTTTCCTACCTCCTTACTATCCTATCTCAGAGCTGCCGGCTTCCTCCTAATGCTTACCTCCAAAGTCTCTACTGTTTTCAGCATCACCCTTATGCTTGAGCTTGCTCATGTACTTTTCCAAACTAAGTTGGGAAGAACTTCAGAGCTCTGTGTTGTCATAAACTGCCTCTTCCCAAGGGGAAACAAAATCTGAGACACCTCTGGGGCAAGGGAATAATGGCCCACTTCTCTCTGAATGACCCCTATCTTTATGACCAAAACTCTGGCCATGGAACTGGCCTCTTTCTTCTTGGTTTGCCTCTATTGGTGTAGAACCTACATCCTATGAGAAGAACGTAGAGAGGGAAATGAGGCCTAGTGTTCTCATCTTACTGCTCTGTCAAGTGGAGACCATGGGAGCCCTTGATCTCTCAGTCATTCTTGGGAGAGGGTGATCTATGTCTTTAGATGCAGTAGCCCGGAGTAGAGATTCTGTTATAATGAGCTGGTGGGCAGAAAAATGATAATTTACTTGTTTTATTTCCTAGAAGATCTCCTTTCTTACTGAGCTTTAGTAGATTCTGCTTGAATAAATGTTTTTCCATTTGCTGAAAGCCCTCAAGAAAATGTTCAGAAAGTTTAATGGCTTTTTTCTCCTATAATTTTCACTAGTTACTGTTTCAATAGGGAGATTGTCTGTGAGACTCCTTGTGTTGTCTTTTGGAAGTTGAGAGTCTCATTTTCTTTTTACTTTATGTGAGTTTTTGTTTCTGGTTTTCCTCTTGAGTTATTTCTTGCATATTGTTCCCCAAAAAGCTCTATGTTACCTAAAAATAGAGCGCATGAAATTTAATCACATTACTTTATATATTTCTACTGAAAATGAAGACAAATTTGTGTATGTGCGTTGATTTTTTTTTTCATAGAACATTCATTCTCACGGATTCAACATTTGGTGAGAAACAAAGCCTGGATATGCAACCATCTGTAATTTTGCTGAAATTCAAATTTGAATTTCAAAGGCTTGGAGGCTACTATTCAGAAATGGGTAAATTTCCTTTTTTTGTTTTTTGTTTTTAATTGATTTTAAAGAGAGGGGAAAGGAGAGAGAGTGACGGAGAGAAACATTGATGTGAGAGAGAAACATTGATCGGTTGCCTCTCATACATACCCTGGTTTGCAGTGACCAAACCTACAAACTTGGGATTGAACCTGTACAGATTGACCAGGAATCAAACCTACAACCTTTCAGTTTACAGAATGATGCTCCAAACAACTGAGTCACACTGGCAAAGGAGGGTAAGTATTTTTAAATAAGTACTTACCTCACATTTTCATCCAAGCGTAGTTTTACTGTGTTCTATCCCCTCTTCTAATGGGGATTTAAAGAAACAAACAAAAATTGTGTATATTTGTAAAATTCAGTCATTTGAGAAATAAAATTTCATGATTTAAAGTATTAAATTGTGCATAGGCAAAACAGTGTAATGGAGTAGTCTGGACCAGAGATACATGGAAAACAGGGGAGACCCTAGATCCAGGGGAACCCTTCCAATCCAGCAAAGAGGCAGTGGTGTGGGAAGGGGACCAACAGAACCAAAGGCACAATGTTAAGGTAGATATGCACAACAAAGGCAGATTAAACACAGCCCCAAGCCTTCTTGGAGGGAGTGTGAAAGAAGGCTGCTGCCCTGGAGTATAAACAAAAACAATGCAATCATGAAAACTTGTGCAGGCAGAGTTACTCATGACATGGTGGAGGAGAAGCTCCATATAGCCACCTGTATGAGCTATGGGGGCCGGATGTCCCACCCTGGACTAACATATGCATGTGTGCCTGTGCATGACTTGGAAACTTTTGCCCTGGCTAAAAATGGCAGTCAAAAAAGGATCAAAGACACTAGGGAGCTAACAAATATGGCAGACACTAACATACAGTAGGAAAAGCTGGACACTCCCACTGGCTTCCTGTGAATGTGGGATTTTGGGAGAGCTTTTTAAAATAAAGAGCAGAAAAGTTCTCTCTGTCTTTCTTTCTGTCTCTCTCTCTCTCATGTGCCCATTCGTGCTATGGATATAGGAGCTCTTGGTATAGGGGCGTACCATGGGCTTAGACCCTGTACAGACGGCAACCCACTCCTGGAGGCAGAGTCCCATGCTGGGATGTGGGCCTCCCGGGGTTCCAGCCTCTGGGACACTATGATCCAGTGTAGCACAGCACATGGTTTCTGCACTGCTGCATGGAGGGCCGCACACCCAGGTCCTGAAGGAGAGAGCTGCTGTGAGAAGCTGACTCTGAAACCCACAAGTGCTCATGCCAGAGAAGACGAAGATCTGTTTGCATGACCAGCTTGTGGAAAGATAAGGAAATGGGGAACTTCTGGGCATGGTTTTGGCTTAGAGTCTATTGGGGAGCCAGAGAAGTTCCACATTTCATGGGAGAGAAGGCTCAGAGCAGGTTGTTGGCAGCAACCCCAAGGTTGGAACCCTGTTAGTAAAAACCTGTTTTCTTTAACGCAAATCACTGGGTCATATAAAAGGGCACCAAGTAGCCAGAGACCAGTTTGCACGGTTACAATATCTGTCATAAATGTTAAGAGGAAGGCTGGACCCTATAAAACATTTTACATTCTAGAATTTGGCCTATCAAAGATTTTAGAACAATTCAATTTTTAATTATTTTTTGTTGACACTGTTATAGGTGTTTCGGTTTTCTCCTCCATTGCCTCCCTCCATCCAGTCTTCTCTCCCCTCCCCCACCAGCGCTTCTTCAATAGATGAGGATCTTTGATTCATATTGGGAGTCTTTGAATTTCATGCCAAAATGACCTATAGTAAAATTTTATTAAGTGTACTTGAGAATGACTTTATATCAAGATTTAGTTGGTACAGTAATAATTTTAGAAAGACAAGCATAGCATATAATATGCCAGTAACAATATTTTTTTCCAAATTTCAAACCCATGAGTTTCATGGATAACTAAATATATTCATAGTTGGTTTTTCTTAGAAGATCTCCTTTCAAAGAAAAAATAAATATGTAAGTTAGGAGCTTCTCTAATTCCAAAAATTACTTCATAGAAAAACATTATTTGACTTAAAGAAAGTGAACATTAATTGTTTGATCAGTACTCTTCCTTACTTTTTTAAGTGTGGGGCAAAAAATGAATGCTCTTTGTTAGAATCTTATTCAACTTCAGTTATCACAAATAGGATTCTATCCCAAGTCTTTACTTTCATACTGCAAAGTCTTTTTCTAAAAATAAATAGATAAAGTATATATGCTATATATCTTAGATAATTTAATAAAATTTGTTTTAAATATATGGATTGAGGAAGAAAAATAGATGGACATACAGATTAGATATAGATAGACAGATAGATGATAGATAGATACAGAAACAATTTTTTATCTTTGGTTTCTGGCTTTAATAATCCCAAAATGAAGTAAAAAATTTGATGAAATGACTCATACATTTTCTAAATGGCTTTTGATTATGAATTCACTCCTGATAATTTGTGGTGCAGTAAGATTCTATTCTACAGTTAACAGTTGCACTGTCTCTAAGCCATGTATGTATAAAAGGTATCCTAATAAAATTTATCTCATAGTATTAAAATAGGTATTATATTAGATAATATATGTGGTGCTTGTACCAGAGTACCTACTATATAATACATTATCAATAAATATTACCTGATATTTATTATTCTCAAAACTATAGCTATTCCTCAAGGATCCCTCAAAATGTTACTTGGCCCTGATTTTTACCAATTTCTACAGTGCTTATATGGCTGTAATTTGGGGTATTATCTCACTTTCACACATCTCTTTCTACTTGTTCCTAAATATATATGTACATTAAGAAAAAAAATCCAAACATCAACTTCCTCAGGCAGAATAACATCCCTAATCTTGGTTCCTAGTTTACTCTTGGAAGCAGAGAAAAGAGAGAAATTACAAGTAATGTTTATCATTCTTATTTTAAATTTCTTATGTTTTCCAAATTTTCAACTAAATTTTAAATAAAATATTTTTCTACTATAAATTTTAACCCTACCTAAATATTCAATGCCACATTTATTTGTATATAACGTTTCCTCACTAATTTTTTTCATTTTAGAGTGATCAATTTGTATAATACAGAAAAATATATAGCAACTTTATGTAGGTATAATTCATATATCATACAATCCATCCATTGAAAGTGTACCATTCAATGTGTTTTTAGTACTCTCAAAGCTGTGCAACCATCACTAGTCAATTTTTGAATATTATCATCATCAAAAAAAGAAATCGTATTTTCATTAGCAATTGCTTCCCATTTCATCCCAAACTGTAGGCAATCTCCAGTTCACTTTTTGTCTCTAAATATTTTTTTAATATATCATACAAATAGATAATTTTTTAAATCATTGTATAATGACACACCTGTTTATTTATTGAGGACTTTTATTTTTTTAACAATGTTTTGTAGTTTTCAGGGTAAACATTTTGTAAATTTTTCCTTAAACCTATTTCCAAATATTTTATTTATTTTGATGCTAATATAATGAAGTTGTTAGTTTAATTTTCAAAAGGTTCATTGATAGAATGATATCTGCATATTGATTTTGTACCATGCAACCTTGTTGAACGTGTTTATTTTTAGTGGACCCCTTAGGATTTTTTTTATGAGCAAGTTCATGTTTTCTAGAAATAAAAATAGTTTTGTTTTTTTTCTTTCACTCTTGGTGCTTTCTATTTAGCTTTTCGTATCTAATTTCCCTGGCTAGAATCTCCAGCACAATGTTGAACAGAAGTGGTTAGTGGACATCCTTCTGTTGCTCCTTGGGGAAATATTCAGTCTTTCATCACTATGTATGATGGTAGCTGTGGGTTATTTCATAGATTTTCATTATCATGTGAGAAAGACCCCTTCCATGTCTAGTTTGTTACACATTTTTATCTTAATAATGTATTGGATTTTGCAAGTGCTTCCCCTGCATCTGTAGAGGTTCTATTGCTAGGTGCAAATATATTTGTAAGTTTTGCAGCTTCCTAATAAATAACCACTTCTGTCATAATAAAATTTCCTTCCTTATCCCTAGTAACTTCTTTTGTTTTAAAGATATTTGTGAAGCCACTCCAGTTTTCTTGTTGGTGCTGTTTGCAACATGCATAGGGCTTTTTTTTCATCTTTTAAATGTCAACCTGTATGCACATTTGAATCTAAAGAGGGTCTTTTGTAGAGAGCATACAGTTAAATATTTCCTAATCTAATCTGGAAATCTCTGCTTTTTAATTGGATTGTTTAATTCACTCACACTTAGTGTTTGTATCGATATAGTTAGATATGTTCACCATTTTACTTTTGTGTTTAATGAGACCATACAAACTAAACCAAAGCAAAACCTCAGAAAAGAACTTGTGTATCTAAATCTACTATTGTCAGCCCCTGCTCTGTAGGAAAATGTGCCTGTGTGAGTCTCCTGGAGGGGTATGAGAGACAGGCATGTAAGCTATCACCACATTAATATCTCCTACACCAATTAGCTCAAAAGCAATCAGTGATGGCTAATGCACATGTGAGCCCACCCATAAGGAATTTTTTTTTTTTTTGTCGCCTGTAATTAAGAATAGACTGCCTTGAAGGGGACCAGAATATGCACCCTCAAAATATGCCTGTTTAGCATAAGCTTTATTTTGAGCTGATTATTTTGAGAAACAGCAGATGCAGAAGTTCTGAAAACAGAGCAAGTTACCATTTGTAATTGAAATGTGCCTCCTTTTTCTGTAGCAGAGGGGGTGACTCTTAGCAATTCTTATAAAAGAAAAGTGCAGACTTAAATCTGCATTACAAACTTTACTAAAAAAAATTTTATTTACCACTCATTTCCAGATCTCCTTTCCATAATTTACCTCCCCTTCACCCACCCGAAGTCTAGCCTAAAATGATATATTAGCTTCCAAATTCTGGTTTGCCTCAGTGAGTCACAATTTTTTGTGTGTGTGTGTGAACTCCTGTTTGTACATACACACATAATTAAAACTATTTTTTCCTTTATTAGTAATCTGTCTTTTAAAAATTTAATTTACAGGCCCAGCCATTGAACCTGGAGGGTAAAGGAAAAAAGTTTTTCTATCCCTACACATAACACAAAGTACCCCCCTACAAATACCTACAAAGTGGAAAAAAATATTTTTAAAATAGTGAAATCATTATCAAATGGTCTTAGTATCATGAATGAGACAAACTGATATGTTGTATCTTCTTATTTGATGTTGTAGTTGAAGACAAACACAAGTTTTTTAAATTTAAAAATAAGTTTTTCTGGCTGGTCTAACAGTCAAATTGACATGAGACAGAAAACAAGGGAAAACAACTAAATTTATTGTGTATTGAGTTGGCCAAAAAGTTTGTGGTTCCTTTTTTTTCTTTCTGTTAGATGGCTTTAGTAGCACTTAGTTGTCTTTAACTTCATTCGAAATAATTTTGTTAGATTTTATTGTGACAGTTGTCATATCAGTGTGTATTTAAAAATAACATCAAAACTGTTGAATTTTTGTGTAGCCATTTTAATACTGAAGATGGAAGAAAATAAACATTTACAGCATATTATGCATTTTTATTTCAAGAAAGATAAAAACACAGCTGAAACACAAAGAAAGTTTTGTACAGTGTGCGGAGAAGTTGCTGTGACTGATCGAACATGTCAAAAGTGGTTTGCAAAGTTTTTTATTGGAGATTCCTTGCTGGACGATGCTCCACAGTCAAGTAGACCAGTTGAAGTTGATAGCAATCAAATCGAGACATTGAAAACAATCAACGTTATACCTTACGGGACATAGCCGACATACCCAAGATATCCAAATCATTAAAGTTACCGGTGGAAAATGAAAACTATGTATTTTATTTTACAGAAATAACTAAACAAACCTTTTGGCCAACTCAACATATACAGGATTTCCTTATGAATATAGGACCTGAGGGTGAATTGGGAGGTTAGGACTCACATGCTACCCTGAGCTAAGAGGAAAAGAGCGTTTGTAATTTGGGACTGCAAAGGGCATGAAGGTAATTCACATAGAGATGAAAAAGAAAATGTTTGTTAAATAAATCCTTAACAATGGGACACAGAGAGAACTTTGATCAAATGGTCTTGTTAGGTTTCTCACCCTGTCACATACTCGTTCATCTTAAACTATAGTTATCTATGATGATATCTCACTTCCTAGAGTAGATCCTCTATCTAAATTGTTTTAGACAATTAGGGGGATGGTCAAAGATTTTTCTTGCGTCTTTTGTTTCTTAAAAATGATCTGCTTAAAATAATCGCTATCCCAAAGAGGTATATTTTGGGTTAACAAATTCTGCTTCCCCTAAATGCAATTGGAACTCTGCAGGTCACCTTTATAGTATTCCTACCAAATATGTTAATCTGTATCATCAGGTAAGTCCAGATTTTGGAACATTTTACAAACATTAAAAATGTGTCAATGCATAAATGCCACATGCACTGTTAAAATACCAGATAGAATGAGCTGGTTTAGAGCAATGATCAATTAAAATGTTGGTACCAAATAAATCTTCTCAAGTGGACAAAATATCTCAGGGAAATATGACAACTGTGTGGCTCAGTTTGCAAAACCAGAATTAAAATTGAGAGTGAGAAAAACATGAGACTAGAAAGCAGAAAAATATAGCAAATTTAAACAGAATATGTAAAAAATAATTGTGGGTGTGGTTATTAACTTCTAGAATTAATTGAAATCAAACATATTTTAGCTACCTAAGTCTTTGAGAGTTTTACTGCCTACAGAAAGCATGAGCAGGACTGAAAGAGAATGTAACCATGTAAGAACTAACTTTCCCAAGAATACTTATTGAATGAACTTTCTTTAGCTCATTGTATGCGCTTGCTTCCTCTTTCAGGTATTAACTGACTATAAAGGTGTGGGTTTATTTCTGGGCTCTCTGTACTGTTCCATTGATCTGTTTTTATGCCAGTAGCATGTTGTTTTGATTACTATGGCTTTGTAATATAGTTTGATGTTAGGTAGCATGATTCCTCCAACATTGTTCTTTCTCAGGATTGTTTTTGCTATGCAGGGCCTTTCATGGTTCCATATAAATTTTTGAAATACTTATTCTAGTTCTGTGAAATATATCATTGGAATCTTGATAGGAATTGCATTGAATCTACAGGTTGTTGTGGATGGTATGGATATTTTAATGGTGTTAATTTTTCCTATCAATGAACATGGTATGTCCTTCCACTTCATTGTATCTTCTTCAATTTCTTTCTTCAGTGTCTTATGATTTTCTGAGTACAAGTCTTTTACATCTTTGTTTAGGTTTATTCCTAGGTATTTTATTCTTTTTGTAACAATTGTGAATGGGGTTGTTTTCTTAATTTCTCTTCCTGTTAGTTTGTTATTGGCATATAACATGCAACTGATTTCTGGATATTAATTTTGTATCCTGTTACTTTGCTGAATTCATTTATCAGTTCTAATAGTTTTTTGTTGGAATCTTTGAGATGCTTAGTATTATGTCATCTGCAAAAAAAGTTTTACTTTTTCCTTTCCAATTTAGATGTCTTTTATTTCTTCTTCTTGTCTGATTGCTGTGACTAGGACTTCCAGTACTATGTTGAATAAGAGAGATGAAGTGGACATCCTGGTGGTGTTCCCAAATTTAAAGGGAACACTTGTAGTTTTTGCCCATTGAGTATGCTTCTGGCAGTGGGTTTGTCATGTATGGCCTTTATTATGTTTAGGTGTATTCCCGCTAATCTCACTTTGCTGAAAGTTTTTTTTTTTTTTTTAATCACAAATGGATGCTGGATGTTATCAAATCCTTTTTCTGCATCTATTGATATGATCATGATCATGTGGTTTTTATCCATTTTGTTTGTACTGAATCACATTTATTGATTTGCAAATATTGACCACTTCCTTACACCACACACAAAAATAAATTCAAAATAGATTAAATACTCAAATGTTAGACCCAAAATCATAAAAATCATACAAGAAAACAAAGGCAGCAAAATTTTCAACATTGTTCATAACAATGTTTTATCAAATATACCTCCTTAGATAACAGACACACAAAAAAATAAATAATGGCATTACAAAGCAAAAAGTTTTGCAAAGCAAAGGAAAACATCAGCAAGGAAAGGCACGCCCCCAAAGAGGCAGAAGAGGGGCGCGCAGGAACCAGACTGCCTGCGATTGAAACGCAATCCGCACAGGTGGTGGATCCTTGGCCGAAGGGGTCACGGAACTGCCCAGAGACCCCTGAATAGAGAATAGAAAGAGAGGCGCTGGGGAAAGAACGGGAGGAGGAACAGGGGAGTCACGACTCCTTCTCCCTGACGTAGTCTCCATTGCGCGGGAAGAGGCCACACCCCGAAAGAGCCAAAAGCCAAAAAGCACACATAGACACCCCCAAAACACCCAGTGCAGGCGCGCACACTTGTGCCCAGTGACCGGCGAGGGTTGGCGAGCGTGTGTGTGACCCGCGCGGGCTGGCGAACGCTTACACCAGCCGGCAAGGCCTCTCACAGATTGGCACCGATACAGCCTGCGAGGGAGTGCACAGAGCGTAAAGGGCAGACGTAAATTGAACTGCCAGCCTGCGATTGCAGAGAGGCCCACAAAATTAGTAGAGCTGCCCAGAGTCTCTGGAGGAGAGACCAGAGACAGGATTAACCAGAGAGTCCTGGAGCTGACTTCCTCCCATTTCCGTTGTCCCCATTTGGCAAGGGCAAGCAACGCACCCAAAGAGCCAAAAGTGGGGAAAATACACAATAGAAGTCCCTAAACTGACCAGTGCCACGGAGCTCGCCGGCCAGGGGGGCCAGATGAGTACGCAAGGTCGTGAATAAGCCCGCTGGTCTGGGGCAAGCACATGCGAGCCCAGGCAGGCGGGGGATCCTGCCGCGCCGGGAGCTCGCTCAAAGAGCCCGAGTAGGAGTGCAGAGACATCCCCAAAAATAGCCCAGCCCTGACCAAAGGGTTCACAGAGCTGCTCCAAGCAAGAGTCACACAGACATTAGACTCCTGGAAGGTTCAAACAAGCAAACGAAGGTCCTATAGGGTCAACAACTGACATCATCAGAGGCAAGCCCAGAAAGAAAAGTAAAGGACAAAAATACTTAACAGACTCTCACAAAAATGGGAAGAAAAAGAAGTTCCCCCCAAATGAGTGGAAAAGGGGACTCCCCACAGAGAGAGCTAAGTGAAATAGAGGCAAGGGAACTATCAGATACTGAATTCAAAACAATGGTTCTAAGGAAGCTCAATGAGCTCAGCCAGCTCAAAGATAGCTATGAAAAACTGCAGAGAAACTATCAGGATCTTACAGCAAACTATATCAGCCTGGAAAAGGACATAGAAACTATCAAGAAGACACAAGAGGATATGAAGAATACCATTTCTGAATTGAAGAACACAGTAGAAGGAATCCAAAGCAGGCTGGATGAAGCCGAGGATCGAATCAGTGAGATGGAGGACAAGGTAGAAAGAAGCTCCCAGAAAGAACAAGAAATGGAAAAATGGCTCAAAAAGAATGAAGAGGCATTTAGGGAAATGCAGGACAACCTGAAACGCAATAATATCCGTATAATAGGGATACCAGAAGGAGAAGAAGAGGAGCAAGGGATAGAGAACCTCCTCGAAAAAGTAATGATGGAAAATTTCCCTAATATGAGGGGAGAAACACTCTCATGGATCCAGGAGGCACAGAGGACCCTACTGAAGAGGGGCTCAAAGTGGTCCACTCCAAGACACATCATCATTAAAATGGCAAATGTCAAGACAAAGAGAAAATCCTCTTTGAGAGAGGATTCTCTCTCAAGGCAGCAAGGGAGAAGGAGTAAGTAGCATACAAGGTGGCCCTGATATGCCTAGGAGCTGACTTCTCAACAGAAACACTACAAGCCAGAAGGGAATGGCAACAAATATTCCAAGCCATGAAAAGCAAGGGCTTACAGCCAAGGCTGCTCTACCCAGCGAGGCTCTACATTAAAATAGAAGGGGAAATATGGAATTTCCCAGACAAGAGAAGACTAGAAGAATACATCTCTAGCAAACCAGCACTCCAAGATATGCTAAGGGGACTGGTTTAAGCAGATGAAGGAAAAGAATGAGAGAGACAGGAACACAGGTACAAAGAGAAAAGATGAGTAAGTTTCTATCAGTAATATCTCTCAATGTGAATGGACTCAATGCCCCAATCAAAAGACACAGGGTAGCTGAATGGATAAGAAAACAGGACCCACACATATGCTGCCTACATGAGACCCACCTCAGAGCAAGACACCTACACAGATTGAAAGGAAAGGGATGGAAAAAAATATTCCAAGCAAATGGGCATGAGAAAAAGGCCAGGGTTGCCACACTTGTATCAGACAAAGTAGATTTCAAAACAAAGGCCATAAAGAGAGACCCAGAGGGGCACTTTATATTACTTAAAGGAAGAATCTATCAAGAAGATATCAACATTGTAAACTTATATGCTCCCAATATAGGAGCCCCCAAGTTTATAAGGAAATTGTTGGATGACTTCAAAAAAGATATAGACAGCAACACACTGATAGTAGGATATTTCAACACCCCACTGTCAAAAATGGACAGATCTTACAAACAAAACATTAATAAACATATTGTGGCACAAAATGACACACTGTATCAAAGAGACTTAACAGACTTATATAGAACCTTACATTCCGAAGAAGAAAAATACACATTCTTTTCAAATGCTCATGGCAGTTTTTCAAAGATAGACCACATGATAGGACACAAAGCAAACTTCAGCAAATTCAGGAAAATTGAAATAATACCAAACTTTTTCTCGGACCACAAGGGATTGAAACTGGAAATCAACCTCAAAGAGAAACTTCAATAACTTCCAAACTCATGGGGACTGAACAGTAGACTATTAAACAATGAATGGGTCAATAATGAGATAAGAGAAAAAATCAAAAAATTTCTGGAAACAAATGAAAATGAACAGACAACTGTCCAAAACCTATGGGACACAGCAAAGGCGGTCCTGAGAGGGAAGTTCATAGCAATACAGGCTTACTTAAGAAAGATAGAAACATTTCAAATAAAAGACCTAACACTACAACTTCAAGAACTGGAGAAACAACAATAAATAAATCCCAGAGCAAGGAGAAGGAAGGAAATAGTCAAGATGAGAGCAGGACTGAATGACACAGAGACGAAAAGAACATTTCAGAGGATCAACCAATCCAGAAGCTGGTTCTTTGAAAAGATAAATAAAATTGACAAGCCTTTAAGCAGACTCATGAAGAAAAAAAGTGAGAGGACCCAAAATAATAATACCAGAAATGAAAGAGGAGAAATAACAACTGATACCACAGAAATACAAATGATCATCAGAAACTATTATGGACAATTATATGCCAAGAAATTTGAAAATTTTGATGAAGTGGACAAATTTTTAGAAAAGTATAATCTTCCAACACTGACGGAGGAAGAAACAGAAAGCTTGAACAGACCGATAACAGCTGGGGAAATTCAAGCAGTAATCAAGAAACTCCTGGAACACAAAAGCCCAGGGTCAGATGGTTTCACAGGAGAATTTTACAAAACGTTTAAGGAAGAGCTAACCCCTGTCCTTCTCAGACTATTCCAAAAAATCCAAGAGGAGGGAAGAGTCTTTCTATGAGGCCAGCATCATCCTGATCCCAAAAACAGATAAAAACCCTACAAAGAAAGAAAACTACAGGCCAATTTCGCTGATAAACATTGATGCTAAAATTCTCAACAAAATATTGGCAAACCGCATCCAGCAATACATTCAAAAGATTATCCACCATGATCAAGTGGGATTCATCCCAGGCATGCAGGGATGGTTCAATATACGCAAATCAGTAAACGTGATACATCACATAAATAAAAGACAAAAACCACATGATCATCTCGATAGATGCAGAAAAAGCATTCGATAAGGTACAGCACCTATTTATGATCAAAACACTCAGCAAAATGGGAAAAAATGGGGAATTCCTCAACGTAATAAAGGCCATATATGAAAAACCTACAGCCAATATCATACTCAATGGGCACAAACTGAAAGCTTTCCCACTAAGATCGGGAACACGACAAGGATGTCCGCTCTCACCGCTTCTTTTCAACATCGTATTGGAAGTCCTAGCCACAGCGGTCAGACAACGGAAAGAGATAAAAGGCATCCAAATAGGAAAGGAGGAAGTAAAGCTATCATTGTTTGCAGATGACATGATAGTGTACATAGAGAACCCTGTAGACTCTACCAAAAAACTCCTCAACCTAAGAAGTGAATTTGGCAAAACAGCAGGATACAAAGTCAACATTCAGAAATCAAAGGCATTTTTGTACACCAGCAATGCAATAGAAGAAGAAGAAATCAGAAAAAAAATACCATTCGATATAGCAAGAAGAAAAATAAAGTACCTAGGCATAAATTTAACCAAAGACATAAAAGACCTGTAGGCAGAAAACTATACAACATTGAAAAAAATAATTAAGGAAGACACAAATAAATGGAAGCATAGACCGTGCTCATGGATTGGAAGAATTACTATCATCAAAATGTCCATACTACCCAAAGCAATTTATAGATTCAATGCAATCTCTATTAAGATACCAATGATGTATTTCACAGAAATAGAGCAGACAATTCAAAAATTCATATGGAACCATAAATGACCCCGAATAGCCGCAGCAATTTTGAGAAAGAAATACAAAGTAGGACGGATCACAATACCGGACATCAAACTCTACTACAAAGCCACTATACTCAAAACAATCTGGTACTGGCACAAGAACAGACCCATAGACCAGTGGAATAGAATAGAAAGCCCAGAAATAAGCCCAGGTCTCTATGGGCATCTAATATTTGGCAAAGGGGGAAGAAGCATAAAATGGAGCAATAATAGCCTCTTCAAGAAATGGTGTTGGGAGAGCTGGATGGCTACATGCAAAAAATTGAAATTGGATCATCAGCTGACACCATACACAAAAATAAACTCAAGATGGATAAAAGACTTAAATATAAGTCACAACATCATCAAAGTCCTAGAGGAGAACATTGGCAGGAAACTCGCAGATATCCCACGCAGCCATTTTTTCACTGATATGTCTCCTAAAGCAAGGGACATAAAGGAAAGAATAAACAAGTGGGACTTCATCAAAATAAGAAGCTTCTGCACGGCAAAAGAAAACATCAGCAAAATGAAAAGGGAGCCAACCCTATGGGAAAATATATTCGTGAATGATACATCAGATAGAAGTTTGATCTCCAAGGTATATAAGGAACTCACTCGACTTCACTCCAAGAAGACAAATGATCCAATCAAAAAAATGGGCAAAGGACCTGGGCAGATGCTTTTCCAAGGAGTATATACAGAGGGCCCAGAGACATTTGAATGGATGCTCAGCATCACTAGCCATCACAGAAATGCAGATCAAAACCACCATGAGGTACCACCTCACACCGGTCAGAATGGCCATCATAAACAGATCAACAAACAACAGGTGATGGTGAGGCTGTGGAGAAAAGGGAACCCTAGTACACTGTTGGTGGGAATGCAGACTGGTGCAGCCATTGTGGAAAGCAGTGTGGAATTTCCTCAAAAACCTGAAAAAGGAACTGCCTTTTGATCCAGCGATTCCTCTGCTGGGACTATACCCTAAGAACACCAAAACACCAATACAAAAGAACCTATGCACCCCAATGTTCATAGCAGCACAATTTACAATAGCCAAGTGTTGGAAGCAACCTAAATGCCCATCAATAGATGATTGGATTAAAATTGATGGTACATATACACAATGGAATACTACGCAGCAGAAAGGAAAAAAGAACTACTAAACTTTGCGCAGCATGGATGGAACTGGAGAGCATTATGCTAAGCGAAATAAGCCAGGGGGCAAAAGACAAACACCATATGATCTCACCTATAAGCAGAACCTAACCAACAATACAAAGATGCAAGGAAAATATGACCAACAACACTGAAAGGAAAAGAAATCAACAGAGATAAGAGGGAAGGAGGGGGGGCAGGGAAAGGGAAGTGAAGGGGAAAGTCAAGGAACATATAGCAAGGACTCATGGACAAAACCAAAGGGGAAGAGCTGAGGGAGGGAAGGAGGGAAGGGGGCAAGGGAAAGTGGTGGAGGGTAGGCAGAGACAAATATATTTAAAAAAATAAACAAATAAATAAATAAAATAGGATAAAAAAGGAAAACATCAGCAAAATAAAGAGACAATACACAGAATGGGGAAACATTTTCTCTGATACATCTGATAAAGGGTTAATATCCAAAATTTATAAAGAGCTTACAAAACTCAACAGCAAAAAAACCCCAAAAAACCAAAACAAAACCAAACAACCCAATTAAAAAAATGGGCAAAGAACCTTAATAGACACTTATTGAAAAAGGACATACAGATGACCAACCAATAGACATAGGAAAAGATGCTCAATGTCACTCTAATCAAAAGAGAAATGCAAATTAAAATCACAATGAGATATCATTTCATACCTGTCAAAATGGCTACTATCATCAATAAATCAACAAATGCTGGAGAGGATATGGAGAAAGGGGGAATCCTTTTGCATTGATGGAGGGACTGCAGATTGGTACAGCCACTGTGGAAAGTAGTATGGAGATAATTCAAAACATTAAAAATGGATCTGCCTTTTGACCCAAGCCTCCCACTTCCGGGAATATATCTGAAGGAACCCAAAAAACTAATTCTAAAGAACATAAGCACCACTATATTCATTGCAGCGTTATTTACACTTGCCAATATGTGAAAACAGCCCAAGTGTCCAACAGAAGATGAATGAATAAAACAACTATGGGACTTACACAATGAAACACCACTTAGCTAAAAAGAAGAAAAAAATTACCCTTTGAGACAGCATGGATGGACCTAGAGAATATTATGCAAAGTGAAATAAGCCAGTCAGAGAAAGACAAATACCATATTTCACTCATATGTGGATTCTAATGAACAAACTGAACTAACAAGGAAAATAGAGAGACTCATAGATGGACAACAGAATGACAGCTAAGAGGGGTGGAGAAGTTAGAGGGCACAGGGATATAACAAAAAGGAAAAAAGACTCATGGACATGAACAACAGTGTGGGGATTTCAAGGGGGGTATATAAGGGGATTAAATGGTAATGGAAAGAAAATACAATATGTTTTTTAAAAAATTAAAAGAAGCATTGGTTCCTGGATTTCTGTGGCCAAGAAGTGGGCCTAGGATGCTGCCTAGTCTCCTAAGAGAAAAATATGTCCTGATGTCTATTTCAACTGGATCAGAACAGTATCGTGGAAAAAGAAAACTCTCCCATGTTGAGGCCAAAGACCATGACAATCAAGGTATTTCAGGAAGAAAAATGAAAGCCTAGAAAAGGAACAACCCTATGCCCTGGGTAGGGGGCCTTCAAAATGTCTGTCTCATGAACATTTAAAGCTGCATTTGATCAGTTATGACAGAATGTTCTTCATCCTTCCTTTTTTCACATGGAACAAGTATTCATTGTCATTTTTATGCCCCTGCTCTACCATTAAATACAGGTGTTTGATGGGGTAGTTCATTGTTCTGCAGACCAAGAGAGAGGTCACATTCAGACCCAACCTAGAGGCTTTCAGCCACTACTATCTAGACAAAACTAGATTCTTGCTTCCTCATCTTGAGAACTAAACCTTGGTGGGAAATGTGCCATGGGAATGGGACTGTGAATGCTTTTACAGTGTGCCTCTCATTGCATGGACTTTTGCTTGTGGCTGGCAGGAAACCTAGTGTTCTGTCCCAGTCCATGGGTCCATGCCCAGCTTATCCTTTCACAGGAGTCTTTATCCCGGCAAGCACCTTCGTGGCCCTTAAATGCAGGACCCGTGCCCGTGGAATGCGGTGAAACTCTCAAGGGAAAGTAAGATCCTGCAAGGAGTGTTTGAATTCAAATTGAACTGTTGGATATTATCTGAGGAGGAGGAAAAGCAGGGCAGAGAAACTGAAAACAAATGGGCACAAGAGATAGCCCTGGAAGAAGTCTCCCTTCCCCTTTATCTTACACACACCCGAAGCATAACCAAAAAGCGATGGTGTTGCTGGATCCCTTACTGGGGATGAAAGGCGTGTGGAAACTCCCCTCTGGTAGGTGGGTGGTCCACAAGGAAGGCTCATAGCCTCTTAGGCTGATCCAGGTCCCGAGGGTCCCTGTTCTGGCGCCAGATGAGAGAGGGCTTTGTCCTGCAAAGTGTCTCTGGGTCGTCACAGATGAGGAAATAAACTGTACTAGACACAACTGGCCTATCAGGAGAAGACAAATCCTCTAGTGGAAAATTCCCCAAGCCCTTCCCTTGAAGTGGCTTTTATTGAGTATACAGCACACATTCAAAGCCTATCAATCTACATCAAAATACTATAGATAATAGATTGAAGATATACAGAGGTTTGTCTTAAATCAAAGTCCGTCAGACAAGTTGGCACCAGGTGCTCATTAAGGCACAGTTTTCAGGACTAAAATTATCTTCTTGTGGTGAAATAAAACACCTGATTTTTTCTTTATCAGGGTAGGGTGAAGCAGAGCACGCTTCAGTAACTATGTTGTATTTTTTAAGGCCAGGTTTCACAGAGGACCCTTGGTGTTAGTATCAGTCCATGCACCTCCCAGCATTCCTGGCTTTTCAGTTGAGGCTTACAGGTAGGGGGCCTAGCTAGTGTGAAGCTACAATTCCCAAAACCACAAAGTGGCCCCCAACAATAAGGTGTAAAAAGCACTTTTCAGCAATGGTGTTCTAATAAGCAGTGGCATTCCTATGACTGCACGCCATGGCCCTGGTTGCATGTGAATTAAGATGACTTGCTCCTGCTGCAGGGAGTGGCTGTGCTGTTGTCCATGAACTTTGTGGGGTTTTTTTTAAACTTATGACAATTTTGGCTCACTCATCATTAAATTTTCCAAATGCCAACAGACGAGAGTAGAACAGATCAACATTTATTGTATACAGCTGATGCACTGCTTAACGTTCTTCATCTAGCTTTAAATGTCCATATTGGAGAAGAATGATTTCAAATCAGTAATCTAAGCTTTACCCTTTAGTATACTGATAAATAGCTATATAGTGTTATACCTCTAAAATGAAGTCTTAATTAACAATTAAAATGAATGAAGTACTAGTACATGCTACAAAATTAATGAACCTCAAAAACATTTATGTGAAGTGATAGAAGCCAAATACAAGAGATAGTATACATGGTTCCATTTAAAGGAAAATGTCCATGAAAGAAAAATTTAGAGACAGAAAGTAGATTAGTGGTTGCCTGGGGCTAGGGGTGCACAATTACCTGTACAGGAACATTAGAGGTCTCACTGGGGAGAAGAAAATACTCTAAAACTGATTAATGGCAGCACTCAGTAAAGTTGCTAAAAACATTGAATTGTACGTTTTAAATGAATTTTATGAAACATAAAGTGTAACTCATTAAATCTGTTAAAAAAGCAAAAGTTACATGCTTCTAGGAAAAAATGGATAACTACAGCCTCCTTTCTAGGTGTCTCCCTCCCAAAAAAATTTTTCTAAAAACATGAAGATATAACTCTACATCATCAATGATTAATTTATCAGCATTCCCTTGAGTTCTTTATAATGTGTATGAGTAGATTTTAAGAATAATAATCAATTAGTGAAGCAACCAACTTAACAGAAAGAGAGAAATATGTAATGGTATAAAACACAAAACTATCCATAAGTTTGCCTAATAGATTCTACTATAATTCTTTCTACAAAACAATAAACAAAAGAATCAAAATCTTGAAATCATTTTTCCATTATTATTTTCTATTGTTGCATAAGAAACCTACCCATACTCCAGCCTCTGATTTCCTCAATGTATGTCCCACGGAGTGTCTACTCTACTCAGAACTGTTGCACTTTTAAAATCACTAAATCTAAAACATCTTACTCTCTTAATATAAACCCCTACCCTTTCAGCTTGTTTGCATCTGATTCCCTCACTGTTCTTAAATCTAAAACACTTCAATTTACTGAGTCCTCTGAATTCTTCCTTTTAAAAAGTAGGTAAATTTCATAAAAAATAATGAAATACACAGGAATAAATTTAATCACAAAAGTTTAAAAACTTGTACACTGAAAACTATGAGACATTGATGAAATGAAGTGAAAAAGACAAAAATAAATGCAAAGACATCCCATTCTTTTGCATTGGGATAATTAATATTGATTGTTAAAAAGTCCATACTACCCAAAGCAATTTTTTAAAATCTCTATCAAAATTCCAATGGCATTTTTAACAAAAATATAAAAACAACCTTAAAACTTGTGTGAAATCACAAATGATGCCAAAACACTCCTGAGAAAAATGATCAAGGGTAGAGGCATCATGCTCCCTGATTTCAAACTACATCCTGAAGCTATAGTAATCAAAACAATATAGTTTTGGCATAAATACAGACACATAGAAAACTTGAATAGAATAGAGAGCCCAGATATAAACCAGTGCATATATGGTCAATTCATTTACAAAAAAAAGAAACCAATAATATACAATTGGGAAAAAACAATACCTTCAGTAAATGGTGGTGGAAAAGGTGGACAGTCACAGGCAAAATAATTATACTAGACTACTATCTTACACCATACACAACAACCCAGCTCAACATGGATAAAGAATTTGAATGTAATATCTGAAACCATGAAATTCCTGAAGAAAACGTAGGCAGAAATTTCTTTGACATGGTCTTAGTGTTAATTTTTTTTGGATCTGACTCCCAAAACAAAGGCAACAAAAACAAAAATAAATAAGTGGAAGTATATCAAATTAAAAAGCTTCTTCAAAGCAAAGGAAATAATCAACAAAATGAAAAAGCAGCTTACTAAATGGAAAAAATATTTTCAAATCATATATTTGACAAGAGGCTAATATAGGAAATATATAAAGAATGCATAAAGCTTAGTACAAAAAAACCCACACAATTCAAATAAAAAGTGGACAGAAGACCTAAGTAGACTTTTTTTCCAGAGACATGCACATTGTCAAAAGATATATGAAAAAGTGCCTAACATCACTAATCATTAGTAAAATGCTAATCAAGATCACAATGAGATATCATTTCATACCAATTAGAATTATTATTATCAAAAAGAGAAAAATAAATGCTGTCAAGGATGTGGAGAAAAGGAAACTTGTGTGAATTGTTGGTGGGAATACAGATTGGTGAAGCCATTATGTAAACAGGAGGGTGGTAACTCAAAAAATTTAAATAAAACTATCATATGATCCAGAAAGTCCACTTCTGAATATTTATTCAAAGAAGATGAAAACACTAATTCAAAAATATTTATGCACCTCCCAAGTTTATTACAGTATTATTTATACAATAAACAGGATATGGAAACAACTTACACCTCCATCAATGGATGAGTGGATAAAGAAGATGTGGTTTGTATGACTGTGTGTGTGTGTGTGTGTGTGTGTGAATAAAATACATTAATATATAATATATATTTATATATAATGGAATACTATTCAGCCATTAAAAATAATGAAATATGCCACCTATGATAACATGGATGAAACTTGAAGGAATTATGCATAATAAAATAAATCAGACAGAGAGAGACAAATACCACATGATCTCACATATTTGGAATTGAAAAATAAAAAACAAACAGAAATCAGTTCCTAGGTACAGGGAATAGATTGGCAGTTTCCAGAGGTGGGAAAGAGAGTTGGGCAAAGTGGATAAAGAGGGACAAAAGGTAAAAACTTCTTTTAGTTTTGTAATGTATGGCATAGTGGTTATCATTAATAATACTGCATTGCCTATTTGAAATTTTCTAATAAAGTAGATCTTAAAAGTTCTCTTTTCACACACACACACACATACACATGCAAAACTGTAACTATGTATGATGACAAATCTTAACTAGATTTACTGTGGTGACCATTTTACAGTATGTACAAATATCAAATTATTATACTGTGTATCTGAAAATAAATAATATATATGTCAATCATACTTAAATTTTAAAAAATCTGATTAAGATAACATATGGAAAATCCCTAGTAGGTGGTCTGGAATATAGTAGGCACTCAATAAACAATTGTGGAACCTAAGAAAAATATAATTGGTGAAAATAAAGACCTTTTTAGAAAACAAAAACTGAAAATATATTTTGTTACCATCATGCCTGCACTATAAGAAATGTTATGGAAATTCCTCAAGCAGGAGGAAAATAAAACCAGATGAAAGAAAGGTATAAATTTGGGAGCAAATATAAAAGATTTTTTTTATAGTAAAAGAGAAAAACATTAATATGTATTGTGGGTTTTGTAGCATATGTAAAAATAAAATTCTGAACAAAGGCCAAGAGTGGAATGCAAATATCAATATGGCAGATTAAAACTCAAGTTATAAACCCCAAATTGTGTTAAATGTACAAGGTCTAAAAATATAACTTTAAAAAGCGCATATTGTCAGATTGGATTAAAAAATTAGAATTTAATTCATACTTTAAATAGAAAGGTACATATAAATTTTAAAAATGGATACAAAAGATAGATTAGACAATATCAATAAAAAGAAAGAAATAGAGACTTTAATGTGATAAAGGCATCAATTCACAATGAGCACATAACAACCCTAAATGTTACACCTTATAATAGAGTTTAAAATACATGAAGAAAAAGGTGGCAGAGTGAAAGGTGACAAAGACAAATCCACCATTACCTGTGAAGATTTTAACACTCCTTTTCCAATAATTGAGAGAAAAAATAACAAGAACTCAGTAAAGATATATATGCTTGAATAATGCAATCAACTCATTTGACCTAATTGACATTTATAGAATACTCCAGCCAACAATAAAATATAAGTTATTTTCAAGTGCATGGAGGATCTTCACAAAGAAATACCATTTTAAATGATTGCATCCTGAACATAAAGGATTAATATAGAGATTAAAAATTCCAAATATTTAGAAAAATAACGTGAAAATAAATAGTGGGTTACAGAATAAACACAAGGAAAATTAGAAACATTTTGAGCTTAATGATAATGAATATATATCATAACAATATATGTAAGTTGCAGCTACAACAGTGCTGAGAGGTAAATTAAAGCATTAGATATTTATACTAAATGAAAAGAAAGGTTTTAAATCAACAATAAAGCTTGTAATTTAAGAAACTAGAAAAAGACGAGCAAATTTAACACAGAAACAAAAGGAAATAATGCATATTCTGTCATGAATTAGGGAAAAATAATGACTTTTCAGATAAAAAATACTGCTTTATAATGTTGAGAACTTTACAAAATGAATTATTAAAGAGTCCCCTTAAGGGGGGAAACAAGTGATTCTTAAAGTGATTCTTAAACAAAGTGGTAAGATGTAAAATAAATAGAAAACAAAATGAGAAAGTGAATATTAGGACAGATCTTCTTTCAGAACTCTCTGACCCACATCTCTGCAGCAATCATTCTGAGAAACCCAACAAAAATTGATTTAGGTCCAATTTGCTCTCAACTACTCTCCACCCCCACTTTCAAGTCAGGACAAAATAAACCCTAATTTGCTTCCCAAATGAATGTATAAGACATCCTGAATCTGGTTAGCCTACCTGCACCTTTCTTAAGCCAAGAACTTCCAGTCAGAGAACCGGAAGGTGGTGCTTCCCTACACCCTCTGTTTTTAATTATAAAACTTTCTCACTTCTCTGCCTGCCTTCAAGTATCTGCCAAATCTAAGCACGGGGGCGCGGAGGTGGGGCAGTGTTTGACTTTCTGTACAGCAATCTCTGAATAAATAGCCTTGGTTTGTCTCCATTTGGGGTTTCTCCCTTACACACCCCAAATGAGGATAGAACCTGCAACATTTCCGTGTATGGAGAGATGCTCCAGCTAACTGAGCCACACCAGCCAGGACTCCCCTGTAATTCCTATGTCTTATCAGAGAGGCCTCTTTGGTTTCTGTATGTTCATCAAGTTCCTTCATTTATTCTTTCCACCTAGAATAACCTTTCTCACTCTCCTTTCACTTAGCTAGTATCTACTGAACCCTCTGAACTCAGGTCAAATATTACTTCATCAAAGAAGTATCTTGACTCTCAAGAAGCAGTGAGTTTATGTAAAATAATTTTTAAGGGTTCTTTACCCATTACAACTGCACTAATCTATAGTTTGCATTTTGGGGAACAGTAAGTATTCTTTTTCCTCTAAACCACAAGTTTCATGAGATCAGGGCTCTATTTGTTTTCCCCACTATGGTTTCTCTAGTGCCTAGTACATGACCTTGCTTTCAATATTGAACATTTGAGAAATATGTGTTGAATAAATAATGAACTGGTACATAAATCCAGTTTTCTAAAGCCCAAATACCTCCTTGTGTAGAATGTATAAGTTCAATGTAAACATTATTGAAAGTAAGTGTAAAAGGGGAATGAAATCTATCCCTTCTGTCCTGCCCCCAACTTTTTATCTCAGTCATATGTGCTCAAATATAAGTTTTAAACCATTACAATGTAACAAATAATTCCAGCAATGCATTCAGAGTATAACACCTTCATATATTATAACTTCAGTCCAAAGAGATGGGATTATTAACTAACCATAACATTTGAAGTTTTGGTAGTGTCCTTCATATGTTTGAAAGACTTAGGTTGAACAATAATATACCCAAATCAGGAAAAAGTCATATCATAACAAGGATCTTCTGTACTATTAAATTTTGACTGGAAAGTGACAGAAATTCTCAACAACTTATCTTGGTTCCATCCACTGCTCTCTTGTGCAGCAATAAATAATACTAACCTGACAACTAATGGTTTTAGTATAGGTGGTAAGAGTGGAGAAAGGATTTTATTTAAAACAACATATTCCATGCAGCAGTATTTTCACCAGTATGTCTCCTAGAGCAAGGGACATAAAGGAAAGAATAAACAAATGGGACTTCATCAAAATAAGAAGCTTCTTCACGGCAAAACAAAACAGCAAAATGATGAGGGAACCAACCGTATGGAAAAATGTATTTGCCAGTGATACCTTGGACAAGAGGTTGATCTCCAGAATATATGAAGAACTCATACAACTCCACACCAGGAAGAAAAGCAACCCAGTTAAAAAATGGACAAAGGACCTGAACAGACACTTCTCCAAGGAGGATATACAGAGGGCCCAGAGACATATGAAAAGATGCTCAGCATCACTAGCCATCAGAGAGATGCAAATTAAAACCCAATGAGATATCACTTCACACCGGTCAGAATGGCTATCATTACAAATCAACAAACAACAAGTGCCGGCCAGGTTGTGGAGAAAAGGGAACCCTAGTACTTACTGGTGAAAATGCAGACTGGTGCAGCCACTGTGGAAAACAGTATGTGATTTCCTCAGAAAACTAAAGGTGGAACTGCCTTTTGACCTGGCAATTCCACTGCTGGGATTATACCCTAAGAATCCTGAAACACCAGTTCAAAGGAACTTATGCTCCCCAATGTTCACAGCAGCACAGTTTACAATAGCCAAGTGTTGGAAGCCACCTAAGTGCCTGTCAATAGATGAGTGGATCAAAAAACTCTGGGATCAAAAAAATGAGTGGAATACTATGCAGCAGAAAGAAAGAAGGAGCTCCTACCCTTCGCAACAGCATGGATGGACCTGGAGAGCATTATGCTAAGTGAAGAAAGCCAGGTGTTGAAAGACAAATACCATGTGATTTCACCTGTAAGTGCAGCCTAATCAACAAAACAAACAAACAAGCAAAAATAGAACCAGAGACATTGAAATGAAGAACAAACTGACAGTAGCCAGAGGGGAGGGGGAGGAATAACGGGGGTGGAAGGTCATCAAGGAACATTCTGTTTATGCAACATAATTTCCATCTCATGCTTACATTGTGTTTTTCTTGGCATTCAACCATCAGGAGATATCTACTGGACCTAGAGAGAGTGCCTAACAAGTGTCTATTTGCATAAAAGGTCAAAAACCTTTCAGGGAAAAGAGAATCAAAGGGTACAAATATGAAGGTGAATGGTTCATTGTCAAATAGGAAGTCTTATCTTACATTGAGCACAGTACCTGTGTCACTTAACACTGTTCTCTGAGCTAACCACCATGGACTTATTTCTCAATCCTAAATCTCAGGATAGGCAGTTAAAATAAAGAGTAAGTAAAAAGCATGAAGCTGAAAGACCTAAGGCCATGAGACTGCTATGTTTAATAATCTGTATAGTAGAGATGAGGTCCAATCTGGGGTGAGAGATTCTTTCTCTGCTGAGGGCTGGAGCATATTGTAGCATGCAGACTCATGTCTAAGCAAGATGTAGTTAGACAGCAAAAAAAAACCAGAGGGAACATCCCCATGCAAGTTTTGCCATGGCTTTGACAAATTGCACATCATGTTTAGCAGCTATGATGGCTACTGGTGGCCTGGCTCTGGGTCAGAAAAGGAGGAGAAAGACAGTCACACTACTATCAGGATGGATAAGTTATGAGACATCAACCTGAGGACTCTGGGCAGGAGTGGAGAGGAACGTGAGAGGGAAAGCTTTTCTACAAAGCTGGTGGGACAAAGCAGGAGAACTACTCTTGAAGGGCTTTTACTTAAATCCCCTCTTTGATTTATACCCAGTTTGATAGAACTTAAAAACATAAGTTTCATGTAAAACAAAGGATCTACAATAAATCGTCTTTAATTGTCCTTTTTAAATTAAAATGGAAATGTTCTTCTCCTAAGTGTACTAATAATCATGCTGACACTTTATTTCAATGGTTCATCTATCAGAATTGACTGTAGGCTTGTGTGGCAAAATATCTTTTCTTACAAGGAAATAGTGGTGATGATGAAGACCGTAACACTATACTTTCTATTATTTCCAGATCATTATTTTTTAATATTCACTTGGTACCATGGACTCACTACTACTGTAAATAGCCAACATTTCTATTCCAAGTACAAAGGAAAAAAAAAAAAGCTCAATCCCACAATCCCATTCTCAAATGAGAATTACATGGCACAAAGGACCAGCTTCCAATTTGGTTATTTATAATCAACAGAATACTAAATTTAATTTACTTACAACATTCCATAGCTGCTCAATTTCCATACCACTTGAGAGTAAGATCTGTAGGTGTTCTAGCTCAGCTCTCTTTCCAGCAGGTTCCTCAGAAGACCTAATAACTAGAGGTAGGGATGGGGTTTCCTTTGTGTTCTGCATTCTGGCAGCCATCCTCACAGACTACACCTATCCTTTTCACACTGACACGTGATCCTGTTGTCATGACTCATGCATTTCATGATGAACAATCTTAATTTGAACATCATTGTGTTATATCAATTACTTTCCCAGGACTTGTGGCTGATTTTCTCTCAGCACAACATTTCTAACCTGACAGACAGGTGTCACATTGATTTATGTGATGGAAATGACATGGACAGTTTGGTTCTGCATCTTTCCTACAAAAAGATTCCTCACCGTAGCTTACATGTTTAAAGATGCTGGCTACCATGAACATCTTTTGCTTTTCCTTCTTTATAATAATTTAATAAATTTTCCTTATCACTTTTAGAAATAAGGGGATTTGAACTTCCAACCAAGATGGAGGCATACGTAGATACACTTTGCCTCCTCACACAACCAAAAGAAGAACAACAACACATTTAAAAATAAAAAACGACAACAACCAGAATTGCCAGAAAATCGAACTGTACGGAAGTCTGACAACCAGGGAGTTAAAAAAGAAACATTCATCCAGACTGGTAGGAGGAGTGGAGACAGGCAGCCAGGGCAGAGAGGGTGGTGGCAAGATGATGTCTGGAGGACCAGGTGGTCCCACCTTTGTGTGCGGATATACCGGGAGTAACAACAGGGGGAGCAAGACAGACCATGCAACCCAGGGTTCCAGTGCAGAAAGAGAACGCCTCAAAACCTCTGGCTGTAAAAACTTGTGGGGGTTGTGGTGGCAGAAGAAACTCCCAGCTTCACAGGGTCCTAGAATGTTTGTTGGAAAGACCCGCAGGGTCCAAGAATGTACACAAACCCAACTACATGGGAATCAGAACCAGAAAGGTTCAATTCACTTGTGGGTAGCAGGGGAAGTGGCTGAAAGTCAGGCAAGAGCTAAGCAGGCGGCATAGTTCCCTCTCTAAACCACTCCCCCTGCAACATACAGTGCCACAACACAGTGACATGGGTTGCCCCACCCTGGCAATTACCTAAGGATTTGCCCCTTACAACGTAACATGTGTGTTGAGACAAAGAAATATGGCCTAAATGAAAGAACAGATAAAAAATCCAGAAAAAATACAACTAAGCAATGAAGAGATAGGCAACCTATCACATGCAGAGTTCAAAACACTGGTAATCAGGATGCTCACAGAAATGATTGAGTATGGCCGCAAAATAGAGGAAAAAGTGAAGGCTCTGCAAAGTGAAATAAAGAAAATTATAAAGAGAACCAAGAGAGAAGGGAAGGGAGCCAGGGCTCAAATCAACGATTTGGAACAAAAGGAAGAAATACACATACCCAGAACAAAATGAAGAAACAGAATTAAAAAAAAATGAGGAGAGGCTTAGGAACCTCTGGGACAATTTAAATGTTCCAAGATTCAAATCATAATGGTGCCAGGAAGAGAAGAGGAAGACCAAGGAATTGAAAACTTATTTGAACAAATAATGAAGGAGAAGTTCCTCAACCTAGCAAAAGAAATAGACTTCCAGGAAGTCCAGGAAGCTCAGAGAGTCCCAAAGAAGTTGGACCCAAAGAAATACACATTGAAGCACATATAATTATATTATCTAAGATTAAAGATAAGAAGAGAATCTTAAAAGCAGCAAGAGAAATGGAGACAGTTACCTACAAAGGAGTTCACATAAGACTATCAGCTGATTTCTTCAAAGAAACCTTACAGGCAAGAAGGGGCTGACAAGAAGTACTCAAAGTCATGAAAGGCAAGGACCTACATCCAAGATTACTCTATCGAGCAAAGCTATCATTTAGAATGGAAGGGCAGCTAAAGTGCTTCCCAGATAAGGTCAAGTTAAAGGAATTCATCATCACCAAGCCCTTATTATATGAAATTTTAAAGGGACTTATCTAAGAAAAATAAGAAGGTCAAAACTATGAACAGTAAAAGGATAACAAACTCACAACTATCAACAACTGAACCCAAACAAAAACAAAAATGAACAACTAAAACAGGAACAAAACCACAGAAATGAAGATCACATGGAGAGTTAGCAGGAAGGGTGAGAGGGAAAAGGTACAGGGAATAAGAAGCATAAATGTTAGGTACAAAATAGACAGGGAGAGGTTAAGAATTGTATAAGAAATGGAGAAGTCACAGAACTTATATTTACAACACATGAACATGAACTAAAAGAGGTAATGCTGGTGGGAGGAGGTGCAGGATGGAGGGGAATAAAGGGGAGAAAAAAATGGGACAACTGTAATAGCATAATCAATAAAATATACTTAAAAATAAAAAAAAGGAAATACGGGAATTTTTTTGTTGTATGTCGGGACTTTTATATTGTGCCCAACAGTGGTACCCCTCTAGTCTCTATAGGAGGGTCTTTGCAGGGAGAAGTCTGTAGTCAATTAGAGGACTCGCTCCATGGTTTCTCAACAAGTACTCTGTTCCTATTATGTCACAGGTTTATTTGGTGGCTCTATGGTAGTTGTCATGGACTAAAGAACTTGTAACCCATCTTCTGGAAAACCCACCATACTCATATATATGGAGTTCAGAATTTAAAGTATCAACTCATTAGACCAACTAAGTTGTTTCAAAATATGTTAATTAACTTTCTGTTAACTGTAACTCTTCAGTTAACCATAAAGAGAAAACTGAAACCTGGAAGTCAGGAAAACCATGTTGAACAATTTTATCTTTTTAACAGTAAGTTCTCTCTTAAGCTCTGTCTAGAAGGTATCCAGTCATCTAATATGAAAAATAGAGGCCTTCATTGAAGAAAATATAAGATACAAGAAACATTGTACATAGGGCAATGACACCTCAGTCCCCTTCAAAGTAGGCACCTTGGGACCTCACATAGTTCTCCCAATTGCCATCAGCTACCCTGTTGTATTTTCCTGAATCTCATCAATGGTCTGAAATTTCTTCCCTTTCAAAGGTGACTTTAGTTTTAGGAAAAGCCAGAAGTTGTAGAGTGCCAAAGCCAGCCTGTAGGGGAGCTGAGTCACCTGGGTGATTTGGCAGCTCACCAAAAAACTCTGCACTTGAGATGTGATGCATGAGCAGGCATGTTATCAAAATGAAGCTGCCAGTCACTAGTTGCCCATAGTTGTGGCCTTCTGAATCATCTGAATAGTTTCCTTGGAGGAATATTCAAGCTTAACACAAAACTTGATGCAAATTTATTGCTCTACTCACATAATAATTTTTAATGTGATGGCCACACAATGCAAATGTTCACTCAGTGGCTTCTACCACCCCCACTGACTAGTACAGTGAAGTTGTCATTGTTTAAACATGCACATTCCAGTCCACTCTCCTCGGCTGTCAAGTTATATCGATGTCGTGCAAACAGTTCTTATTATATTAAGAATGGCTGGACCTTGTATACGGTAGGATATTCTGTTTGGGGTTGTGTGGGTTAAAGTCTTCCTTTGCAATTTGGTCTAAAGTTGTTGCAACTCAACACATATTACACCTTCTGTTATTGTTTTTTCTATCAATAAGCTGATACCTCCTAAGGTAAAAGTACACTTGTCATTTTAAGCGATATCTACTGTTTTCAACAATCTTAAATCTAGCATGCAGGTATGTGGTCTGATGTGCTTCTGAACCAGGGGAAAAGTATCAGAATAAAAAAATTAAATACGCAGGACTGAGGTACTGTGCAGAATAAACTCCATAGACGTTCAACTGGACCACTTCATGGGTGAAGAAGGACAGAGTTGGACAAGATACTAATTTCACTAGAGTTATGAAATAGGAAAACTATTCTTTCTATTTTGATATCTTTAACAACCTTAAAGAAGATTTTGCAAAAGCTGATCAATTACATTAAAAAATGGCCTACTGAGAAGCACTGTGGAGGATAACTGCTAGTGCCTTGTACGAGAAGTCATCCTATTTCAGATCTAATTCTCTGTAACGCTAAGAAGGTCCACACCCTTGAGCAAGACTTTTCTTGCACTCTATAGCCAAAAAATAGAGCAAAAGTGTTGCACTAGGTTGCTAAAGTCTCCAGGGTTAACATTCTGGGATTTTATTTCATCTCAGTTTCCTTTTAAGACTCAAATCGCCTTCACAGTTTTCTAAAGTACAATAGCCAGCTCTGGATCATCACTCACTCATCAACAATGTAATTTTGAAGATTCAAGAGAAGGTTCAGGATTATTCCCTTAACTTTCATACATAATCATTTGTAAATGGTTTCATAGTGCCTCCAACCTTCTGTCTGAGAGTGTAATAATGAATTCCATCCCTCAGCAGAGTTTGGGTTTGCATGACTGTGCCGAGGAGGGGAGAGAGGAACCTCTTTCTGTGTCTGGGAATGCACAATGACAAAGGGATTCACCAACCCAGCTCCTCAATGGGCTTAAGCTTCTACAATCAGCCATTCGCCTCTAACTGATGGCAAGAGTTACATTAACAATGACTTTGATGTCAGATTTTTAATACTCTTCTGCTGGCAGTTAAATTGGATTGCCCCTTCACCTGTCAATTAGGCCATGGGAACATGTCCCTCAGTACCAGTGAAAAGTTTCTATCCAAGAGCAGAGTATTAAAGTAAAAGTCCAAAAGGGATAAGTAAGCACAATATATCTTTTCTATTATCATACTGTCTTTAAGAAAAGATTCTTATGTTTAAATGCAAGTCAAAGAGCAATTTTAGAAAAGATCATTCCTCCTGTGGGGTATGTGTGTATTTATTTTTAAACAGCCATGGTATGATTTAAGAAAGTATTTATTTTGAAAACTCACAGCATTCAGAATGACATTTCTATCCAGGCAAAACAGTTAATCAGTGGTGAATCAGAACAGCACAAAGAGTCTTCCAGACCAGGTTTTTGATCTGTTCTCTAGAACTTGCAATTTTTATTGTATTATTTGAGTGATACTGGTTAATACAATTATGTAGGCTTCAGGTGTACAATTCTATAATACATCATCTGTATACTGTATTGTGCATCCATCACCCAGAGTGGGTCTCCTTCTGTCACCATTGATCCCCTCTTTACCCTTTTCTACCTCCCCCGGCTCTCCTTTCTTTCTGATAATGTCATCTGTGTCTATGATGTTTTTGTGTTTAGTTTTGCTTAATCTCTTCACCTTTTTCACCCAGCACCCAAACCTCCCTCCCCTGGAAACATTGATTCTTTATTGATGGGTTTATTTTCCTCACATAATCCCATTATAGAGTGAGGTGACAAAGATCATCACTTCCAATTTTGAAAAATCACATGATGCTTATAGAAAAAGAATTAATGATTATTGGTTGTTTCCTTTTCTGTCAGACCAAAACACCATGACAGCCACTTGTTAAGCACTTAGGCCTCTAGTCCAAGTGTCTTCCCAGAAGTCACACCCAAATTTGGGAGGAAACTGGTATCAAGTTTAAAACCAGGTAACCATGCCCCCAGTGTTACTCAGGAAAAAAGGAGACACATTGCAGAAATCATGCTGACTGGGGTGGGATATAGACAGAAACTATACATACCATAGATTATAAAGTCCACATGTAAGTATTCTCTCAGGGGAGAAAATAAAGGAGAAAAGCAAATTTCAAAGTGGTCATGTTATGCAGTTTGTCATGAGCCTAATTTACTCTTATGATGGAAAATTCTAGTTATAACAGAGTGATGATGAAATAAGGGGGATGTGAAATTAAACAGATCCAGATTCAAATCCCACCTCCACCTATTACTTACTAGTAGCGTGATTTAATCAAGGTATTTAATTTCTTTGTGTCTCCAGTTCCTCGCCTGTAAACATGGATAAAGTCTACCTCAAAAGATTAGCTACTTTGAGTAGATTAATTAAAATATCATGTGTAAAGCATTTATTGTTGTGGTCAGCTCATATTAAATATTCATACATGGTAGCTTGTATCACTACCAATATAGCACAAACTGACACTGAGTGTCTTTAGTCTCCTGTAGCAGATTGCAGGCTGTAGCAGAGCTTACTAGAAAGTGTATAACTGCAAGAGGCACAGGATGAGGAGAAATCCTGGGTCCATCACTTTAGTTCGGAAGGCCCCTGGAAAACTAGGCTAAGGCTTTGTTCTCTGCCTTTAAAACATCTCTACCATATAGGACATACAGACATATATGTAATAAATCATTTGAGGTACTTACTAACTTTTGAATATACTGCTACTACTTTTGTCTACTTCTTTTTTCCTAGTCATTGACCACACAAATTGATGACACCATAGATTTCCCTCACTCATCTATCTTATAAATCCAACATAACTTGTATAAATATACTTTTTATACCAATACAAATACATCATTTTCAATTAACAATAAATTGGAAATTCATAAGATTTAAATAATGCTATTCTAATATCGAGCAATTAAAAAAATGAGGTCCAGTTGATGCCTTCAGTGTTTGGTCGAATCACCCGTTTTCCACTAGGTGGCAGACCTTGTTAAAAAGTTACAACAAAAAAAACAAAAAAGAAAACTTGAGTCTTTCAAAATTGACCAGTAGGTGTCTCTTTGAAACCACATATACCAGAGGTGTTGCATAAACTATAAATACAACAATTTCTACAGTCTTTTTTGCTCATTGTGTAGATAAGATCATCAACACTTTCCATAAGGTGCAAATAGAACATTGAAGAGATAAATATCTTCTACCTTGCATAATACATTATCATATTATAGCCACCCAAAAGGAAATGAGATTATAAAACCATCAACTAGGAATACAATTCTGCATACAAGTGATTTCTGAATACAAGTAATTTGTCACAAAATAAATCTCATTAATATGTTGGTCCCATGTTCTATATTGTTTCCTGTTTGACATGATCTTAAATATTTACTAACCCTATAAGGTGGTACTTATTGAACTCCAGATAGACAAGAGTGCTAGTGGCTATTAACATGGTGAATACGTCCCTGGGAACACACCGGAAATAATAGAAATTCCTAAACAGCAGAGGGACATCCTGACATCATTTGTTTGCTATTGTTTTTCACAATTTACACACACACACATACACTCACACATATTCACACTTAGCTCTGTTAACATCGCTAAGTAGATACACTTACGTATGTTGGATGTATATGTAGTTCTATCTACATCCCCAGAGAAACAGCGTTCTTCTTATTTTGAAGCTCAGAGTATAGAAGCAGAATCCTATGCTCACTCTGATTATTTTCCCTTTATATTGAGAAATATTTATCCCTAAATCATCCTAAAAGAAATAAGGAAAGAGTATTAAGTATAGTTTAGACATTTATGTCTCTTTTAGGGGTTGCTTTATCTTATCTGAGGCTTAATTAAATTATGAATTAGGAATAAAATATATAGATATGTGTACAAATATGAAGATAAACAAAACCATGAGACAATACCACATTTTTTTCACTCAAACTTCAAAGTTATGATCAATAAACACTTTGTTACTATCTAGTTGAAAAATTATTAATGCATTGTAATATTCTCCAGATAACACAGTCAAACTAGCAATAGTCCACAACTACGCATCATTCAAGGCAATTGATTTTCTCCCACCCACTCCAGGGTGATCACATGCCACAGACTAAAGCTAGAAAGAGATGTTGTGCATTTTAGGAGCCAGGGAACAACACAAAGTGGAATTTTCTGTGTCTGCCAAGCCATGGTTTCTTCTGGTGCTAGATTTAGTCCATTTCCCAATCTTAGTAGTCAATATCTGCATGGCTTTTAACATACCTAAATACCTAAATGTACACAAATCTCTGTGCAAAGTAAATACCTAAGGTGTATTCTCAAACCTCGTGAATCTAATTTATTTCCCTATTTGGCAAGGCAAGACTATCTCTTTCATGAGAAAAATTGGGTCCAGGAAAAATCCCCCCAGTGGAGGAGAGCCTGTGGGGAAGGGCGGGCTCTCCCAAGAGGCCCCAGACCTTTAATTTACAAAGTTCAGAAAACAGAGAAAATAAGAGACTATTAGATGAGTCACATCAAGTCACATCCTAATAAAATTCATGGCAATTAAGGAACTACATTGCATGAACCTCTAATGTCCCATGTACCCCACAGAAGATAAGTAAAGGAATGAACTCTCCAATGTGGTTCAACCATAGAGACAGATATTTTTTAAGCCCCCACTTCCCCTATGAAAACCAAGTTCTTTTGGGAGCCAGGGCCTCAGATCTGAGAGATTGCCCACAGGCAGTACCTTCCCTCCTTTTCTCGTTTCCCTCTACCCCACATTTACCTGTCGGGAGGCTAAGAGCTGAGTCTGTGCCTTCCTTCCTGCCCACCAGGTTCACATTGGCTGGGCTAAGTACAAGTAGCATATCAGGATAAGCCCCATTTTCTCACTATTCCAACGACCCTAATTATGTCAATGTAAAACTAATTTCTTACATTAGCAAACTCCACTTGCATTTGTTTTACCCAAATGAAACATTTTAAACCTAGTATCTTGTTGTTGTCTTAACAAAGAGTTTTGTCCTTGGGCAAGAGGGAGTTTTTAAGGCAGTGACTAATGCCAACTTTTCCAGATGATGCCTCTGGCTTGCAGGATAAGAACTTTCCATCTTGTCTTAGAAGAGCCCTAGCAGTAGGGCTTTGGGTGGGGACTTGACTTCCCTTCTCCTGTTCTTACCAGACCATTCTGGCGCCAGATGCCCTCTGCTGTGTCTGAGCAGAGCACCTGTCTGACTCACGCTATCAGCGCTCAGGCTCTCCCTCTCCTGACAGCAGACCAGACCTCACACAGGTCTACGTGTGACTAGTTGCCACGCAGGGCTTGTGTAATGACATGCCTCATACACGATCCTGAACACTATGCACTTGTCCCAGTAGGTGTGGCAACATGTCTTGACTTTTGATTTGTATCACGTGTGATGAGTCCCCTTGGACATGTAGTGGGAGAATTGGCTCAGTTATGCATTTGTAATCCAAATTCAAGTTTGTTTGTTTTTTTCCAAGCATAGTGAATTACTGTTAAACATTTTAAATAGATTTTTAAACTAGTCACTTTAGCAAGTTATTGTGTTACAGCTACCAACAAGTAAATAACAAAATAACACTCTTCACTGTTGTGAAATAGACTCTGTATAGAGTGAAAGGAGGAAATAAAAGCACATGGAAGTTTGTGTTTTGTCAACTATACTATATCTCCAACAAAATGTGCCTTTTGCAGGAAATGGGGTGGAAAGGGCAGGAGGACTCCTGTTTCAGTAAATCAGGGTCCAGATCTGAACAAATCCTTACAAAAACTAGCAAGCTCAGAAAACTCGCTCTGAATTACACTCCAGTTTACAGTTTGCAGAGGAATCGAACGTATATTCATTTATGCCTGTGTCCTATGAATACTGTTCTTTTTAACATAAAGATTCACCTAAATTCCTTTCTCCAATGTTTACATTAGTGGCTGTTGGAAGAAGAATAAAGCAATCATTGAAACAGCTCGGAAAACCTGCGAGGGAGCATCCCCCTCCTCCAGCAGACAGGCTTGTTTCCTCACCCTGAGGTTGTGACGTTAGGCAGTCGGACAATGCACTTTCCTCTGTAAGTCTTGACTTCAGCACTGCTATTTTCCTTTTTCACTCTTTCCTTCCAGCACCTGTTAGAAACAAGCAAATTTGCTCATTCCTTAATCTTTTAAGTAAAAGGTAGGGAGAAAATTCTGGCATAGGTAGAGATGCTGGAAAACACAGGTGAAATTTTACTTTTAATTACTTTTTTGTAATATATACTTTGGTTTACTTAATACATTTCATGAAGATAATTATAAGTTAAAGCTGAATTAAACTTTAAATTTATTACATGTTTACATATTTACCTATGTCTAAACAAATATTTAGGAAGGCTTCAGAAATGGATGTTAGTAGTTTCTTTTTAAAAATAAAGTATTGTGGAAGTTTTATACTTTTGACATACTCTTTTTTATTTTTCCTTTGAAATTGTTTATTGTTTATACTATTACAATTGTCCTAATTTCTCCCTCTTTGCCCCCTCTTCCCAGCCCACTCCCCATTTCCACGGTCAATCCCCACACTGTTGTGATTACTTTTAAAATGGGCCATTTTGAATATTTTTATATTTAATACTACATACAAAATTAGAGTATTTTTGTTGGTTACTGGACTAGCCTCTTAAAACTTTAACAAAGCAGTACTCATAACGGTATCCTTGCTTTGTAAACAGAGTCCAGGAAACCAGCAGTTACTGAGATGAATATTGATGACTTTATACTGGTGAAAATAGCATCAGATGAAGGCAGATAAATATTGGAAATAAAATAATTAATTGTCTCTAAAGACCCATTCATGTTTTTTTTCCATAAAATACATAGTGACACATGAAAAGATTTAAAACTCTTGTCATAGGCGTTGGTGAGAGAATTTTTCATGGTTCCTAATAACAGTTTCCTATTGGTTCCTGCGCCCCCACTCTCCCCCGCCCACCACGCAGGTTTCCCAGTTCTTCCATAAGCAGCTCTTTCATGGGCTACAAAGCATTTCTCTCCAGGCAGCATAGCTAATACGGTGACATGATTACTTAATTTTCACGTGTAAGTGCAGCCTCTGGCTTTGCTGAGCCTTAAAGACCTGAAGTGCATTCCCAGCATTCAGGACACGCTGGGCACGCGGCCAGGGCCACTTTGCAGACCCAGGGAAGCCCCCCGCGGGAGGCGCCCTTCCTCACTCACAGGGGCTTTTGTCTTCTCGCTTCTACCTTCCTTTTTTCAAAAGCCAAGAGTTAATTGTTTGGTCTCTTCACAAGTAAAATGTCTCTAAATGCTACTTCCAAATATAGGCTCTGATTAACAGCAGAGGCTGACCTGGGATCTTACAGGACACCCCTTCCTGCCTCTAGCGAACATTTTGTCCCATTACATTTGTTTTACCCGACATATGGAAGCCAGGCCCGTTTTCGAAATCACAGTTCCTAGGACTATCTAGTGCTCAGAGAGCACGAATAACTGGCAGAGGCAAAGAAGTGAAATTACCTCTCTTGAAAATACTTAAGCACTTTTTTCCCCTTTCCACTGAAATCCTGAAGAACAGCCCATTTTGAACCAGAATAATTTAGTCTGACAACAGATTCTTCCTCTGTTCACAGCTGTCCCAGAGGGAGGAGCTGAAATCTGAGCCTCTCAGCTGTGATTGGCTCCTTCTTGCAAAAGAGAGAAAAAAAAAAAACCCACCCAGCCAAAAAACGGGTTCAGTTCGTAAAAGAACCAGGCGACTTCAGAGGCGCCGGCAATCCCGCTGCCGCACCTGAGCGCGGCCCAGCCCGAGCCCCGCCGGCCGCGATGATATAGGGACCGACCGCGTCTTCCCGCCGGACCGTTATCCGCGCCGGGCGCCCTCCAGACCCGCTTGCAAGATGCCGCGCTCTTTCCTGGTCAAGAAGCATTTCAATGCCTCCAAAAAGCCAAACTACAGCGAACTGGACACACACACAGGTAAAAAAAAAGGGGGGGGGGCGAGGGAGAGGGAAGGGAGGAAGGAAGGAAGGAAAAAGGAAAGGAAGGAAGGAAGGAAGAAAGGAAGGAAGGAAGGAAGGGAGGGAGGGAGGGAGGGAGGAAGGGAGGAAGGGAGGAAGGGAGGAAGGAAGGAAGGAAGGAATATTTGTATACATAAATAAATGTAGACATATATTACAACTCAAATACTATTACAAAAAAAAAGGAATACTAGGTTGTTTTTCTTTTAATTAATGTTCAAAAGAGAGTTCAGATTATTTTGGTCATTTAGAATGAATTTTAATTGAAAACTTTTTAAACTTTTAACTGACAAAGAACACTTCATTCAACTCTTGCAATTTCATTTTCTAAAGCTTATATGTACATTCATAATGAATATAAGGAAGATGAGTAACACAATATGCAACTGTTGAATTATTGCTTTTCTCCTGTAATAAGGCTCCTTTCCTTTAGAAAGCAACTTGATTTACCCATATCTTGGTATTTAGTCATAAAACCTGCAAATAACCCATGCATAAAATGGAAAACAACTTTTATGTATCTTTTAAAGTACAGTATAAGTTTATCCTCCTCAGGGGGCACTGGGAAGGCCCCCCCCCCCTTGGCTGTTCCCACTGACTGCAGACCCTGGGAGAGCTCCTGTCACACCGTGTATGCAGGGAGCATAGGTGTACATTAAGTACAGTGACTACTATGTATCAGCAAAAGTGAAAATGAAATGATATCTTCTTCATTATAAAGGTCTGCGTGTTTTGCCAAGTAGCTTCTTGGTGTATACTTAAAATTATGTTTTACCCTAATCTTCTTTCCTTTTTTTCCCCCCAGTGATTATTTCCCCATATCTCTATGAGAGTTACCCCATGCCTGTCATACCACAACCAGAGATCCTCAGCTCAGGAGCATACAGCCCCATTACTGTGTGGACTACGGCAGCTCCATTCCACTCCCCACTACCTAATGGCCTCTCTTCTCTTTCTGGATATGCCTCATCCTTGGGGCGAGTGAGTCCCCCTTCTCCATCTGACACCTCATCCAAGGACCACAGTGGCTCAGAAAGCCCCATTAGTGATGAAGAGGAAAGACTACAGTCCAAGCTTTCAGACCCGCATGCCATTGAAGCTGAAAAGTTTCAGTGCAATTTATGCAATAAGACCTATTCAACTTTTTCTGGGCTGGCCAAACATAAGCAGTTGCACTGTGATGCCCAGTCTAGGAAATCTTTCAGCTGTAAATACTGTGACAAGGAATATGTGAGCCTGGGCGCCCTTAAGATGCACATTCGGACCCACACCTTACCTTGTGTCTGCAAAATCTGTGGCAAGGCGTTTTCCAGACCCTGGTTACTTCAAGGACACATTAGGACTCATACTGGTAAGAGAAAACGTAGATGGGAATGTTATCTAACAGACTGAAGTTTTGGGCTGGCTGTGGGATTTGCACTGAGTAGTGACCCAGTGCTTTTAATGATGGATGATCATTTATAGTTACTTCCTGATGACTCAAAAGTCCTTGGAGCACAAACTGCTTCATTTCTTGTTAACAGCCTTTGCTCCAGAGACTGCAAACAGGATTGAGACTTTGGAAAGTAGATTCAGAAAGTTTGGTCTCAAAGATCACAGTTAGAAAATCAGGAAAGGTGTACTTGAATGTGTGTTCTGTGAAACTGCTTCCAATAATCAACAAATATAAATATTGCTATCTCAACCAATTTATTTGATAACTAGATAAAAGGTTTTCCTATAGTTTTCTGTTAGTAATATTCCTGCTGTGATATCTATCACCCCATAGCAAGTTGCATAGTTAGAACTAAATTTGCTTTCAGTTGTTTTGCTCTTGGCTGCTGATTTTTTTTTTTATTCCTAGCACATTCTGCAGAGTCAAGGCATTTATCCAAACTTAGTCATAATACAGAAAGAGGGAAAAGGGGAAATATTGGGAAATGTTGGGAGGAGCTAAACATTAGCTTCACCTGCTGAAGCAGAAAGTTTTAGTTGCTGAAAGTCTTAGAAATATATTAATTATATCTACATAACTGGCAGCAGTAATAATATACTTAATGTGATTTTTAATGCAACATTTGAATTTATCTTAGAGTTAGATATTAAAATAAGTATCTGTGATGGGAAATTTTAATCAAGATTTGCTGCTTCTCATTCTTTTGGCAAAATGTGGTTATTCATAAACGTTATCTGTCTTTACATTTTCTCTGAAAACACTGACTGTCTTTCTTTCTCCCCCTACTCCACCTCCACTCCCAGGGGAGAAGCCTTTTTCTTGCCCTCACTGCAACAGAGCATTTGCAGACAGATCAAATCTGAGGGCTCATCTGCAGACCCACTCTGATGTAAAGAAATACCAGTGCAAAAACTGCTCCAAAACCTTCTCCAGAATGTCTCTTCTGCACAAACATGAGGAATCTGGCTGCTGTGTAGCGCACTGAGTGACGCAATCAATGTTTACTCGAGCAGAATGCATTTCTTCACTCCAACTCCAAATGATAAATAAAAGTCCAAAGGCATTTTCTCTTTGCATACTGACCAAATAATGTGTATAGACACACACACACACACAAAGCTGCGAGAGCACGCAATCCATGTGTTTAAAGTTAATCCTTTCCATGTGAAGTTTAAAATTACTATGTATTTACTGACAGCTAGATAGAAAGAATAAAAGACAAAGATCTTTCTCTTCAAAGGTAAAGCAAAAAGCACATTGTATCTTCTCTTACTAAGGAAGAATGCAAAGATTTACATTGCTGCCAAATCATTTCAACTGAAAAGAACAGTATTGTTTTGTAATAGAGTTTGTAATAGAATCTGTTATAGGAAGAGAATCTGCCAGACACTATCTCAGGTGACTTATAAACTATTCCAAGTTTACTTTTCATTACATGTCTAATGTCTGGTTACCATTGTTGAACTAAAGCCTTTTTTGATTACCTATAATGCTTTAAACTGTATTTTTAGGAGAGAAAGGAAAAAAAGAACAAGAACAAAACACAGGAGACTGCATTAAAAGTGTTTCTTTTTGTTATTGTTGTTGTTTTTGTTTTGCTAAACAGTATGTGCCTTGGGGAGGAGGGAGGCTTTGAACATTCCTGGTGCATGCTCCATGTCTTACTTTTTTAAAAGAATTTTTAATGATTTTCTAAAATTAATTAAAGATGGGAATAAGTGCAAGAAAGGATTCTTAGAAACTCAGTAATGTACTTAAACTATTTTAAATGCATACAACACCCTTTCCAAGTGCCTTTTTAAAAATAATTGTATAGTTACTGAGTCAGTGTAAATTTGTGTTTATTTTTATATGATTGAATGAATTTTGTATGAAAGTGAGAAGTTTTCTATAGCTAATGTATCTAAAGAAACTGAAGACTTGTGAAATCATGTTTCTTTTTTAAAAAACAATTTTCAAGGTCCTTTTTTTTACAATAAACATTTTTGATTTAAATTTTATAGTTTGTATACTATTTTTAGAAACTTTATTTACTTTAGGATTAGTACCAAACTGCTGCACAGAGAATCGCTTCTTTGGTTAAAAGAAAAAACGAATACTGTTTTTTTATGAATATCAAGTGTTATTTTATGTGTTAGCTTATAATAAATTGCAAGTACTTCATCTTTACTCTTAAGATAATACTGTCACCTTCAGAAAGACAACACCATGGTGGTAGTTTGTTAGCAGACTCCTTTAACAGAATTCACATTTTCTGAATGCTAAAAGCGTACATATTATCAATAGTCAAGAGTACTTTTTAAGACTTTTTATTTATGATGATCTTATTCTGTTGGTTTTATAAAATCAAATTATAACCATTGTAATGTGTGATTATCATATTAAACACTAGATGAGATTAAAATTTTTAAAAGAAATATTATTTACTGAGATGCCAGAGGAAAAAATAGGAAATCTGCATGAAAATATGAGGAAAAAATTGATTCATCACAAATCACATCAGCTGGAAAATTAAACCATGCAAAGAAAACTCCACATCTAGTAATGTCAAATATGTGATAGGTTTGATCGGGATAGGCCTAAATAATAGAAAGTTAGGTTTTCCTATTATGGTATTTTGAACAAGCACTCACTCACACACACTATGTACTTGATAAAATATAGCATGACCAGTATTCTATATACAAGCACATGACTACCTAATTCATGTGTATTAACTCATGTACAGATGCTAGCCATCATAGTCACTGTAACAATTACCAAACTGTGTATTTGAATCCAAATTTCAAACCCATTATAAGGATGGTTCTTGCTGCTGTAATCACTTTTCTCTGATATGCTCAGAACTTGCAGAATTATTTTTCCTTGTAATGTCCAAATAAAAGCCAGAACTAGTATCTCAAAGATATTAGCTACAGGTTATTATAAAGTGACCTAAAATGCCAAACCTATTCCTTTACTGATCATAAACACTCCATTGTATGTTTCATTTAAATATTTAGTCAAAATATAAAAGGACTGTGCATTTGACTAAAAAAAAGCCTTTCAATTTAATAGTCTACTTATAATTTCTTTATATCTCAGAACATACATCAAAGTGGCAAAATTATTCAGAAGAGAAATTTATAATTGTAAAATTAGTGGTTGATAGATTTACTGGGACATTCTAAAGTTATAAAAATACCACTTTAGTTAATGTATCTGCTTTCGACATGATTTCCTGAAACTTTCCAGTTCATCTAATGTGTAGAAATATCTTGCAAGAACAAATGTCAATGAGTCAAACATTCTTGAGGTGATCTGGTTGGCTATCTAAAGGACCACGTCTACACACGTTTCCCTCATTTGCAAATCTATGAGCAAGTTGTTTCTTGGTGCCCAAAACTTAAATAATATTCAAAATAAAAGTCTGTTGGTTGATTTAATTTCTTAGTGAAGAATTAGTGTTACGTTTTTGCATTGTTCTCAGATATTATAACTTCATTCATGGTTAAAATATTTTACTATCATTATGGTAACATGAGTCTGAATTACTATACATAAATTATTAAGATTTCTATAAATTAAGCTCAGTTTTTTTTTTTTTAGAATTTTTAGCATTTTTGCCAAGTCTTTGACTAGATATCTGCTCTACTGCAATACATAAGACCTGGCTCATATGCTAGTTGCTTTGAAATACTTTTCCAAATTTGCTCTTTCTGAGAGCTTTATGTCATTTATAATATAGTACTTATCTCACTACATAGAAATTATTTGTTGATACTTTTCTTTTTCACTAGACAGAACATCTTTAAATCATAAATTCCTATTACCAAAGATATCCTCTGGATCAACAAATGTTTATTGATTAAATAAATAGATAAAATAATAGAAATTGATGAAAAATAGTTTGAAGATCTAAAATAAGTTCAGTATATTGCCATTTACTGCAAAGACTTCAGAATTTTTGAGAGCTCTTCCAAGCACATTTACTGGCATGTCTCTTAACTTAGCAACAAAAGCTCCCTCTGTCAATAAATTGGATATTCCAAAGGGGCAAATACAGTACACATGGGCCAGGCTTGGTAGATATTCTGAAAGCCTGAGTTTGGAATACTCTGGATTTTAATAATAGGTACTTATGTTAATAAGCAACCTCAATACCCTTAATTTGTTTCATATAATATAAGGCAGTGTGGTATAGCAGGAAGAGCACTAGCTTTTGAATTCAACATATGGCTTCATTGATTAGCTGCCTCACAACTTACTGGTTTTATGGTTTTGTGTAACTTAGCTTAACTTATCAGTGTCTCAGTTTCTTAAAGTGTAAACTAGGAATAAATTCTCAGTTTTACAATTAGCTAATAAACGGTCCCTTGCACTAATAGGCCTTGCAGCTCATAGGATCAAATGCCCAGTGTTATTATCAAATGTTTAATATCTACCTGCTTTTGTACTAGGTGTATGTTATTTTCAATGGCAACAATTTCTCTATGAAGTTGGTATTTTACAGATAAGGATATTAATCTCAGAGAGGTTGGATAATGAACCAAGGTAATGAAGGCAGTAAATTGCAAAACTGAAATCCAAACCCAGATTCTTCTGGCTCCAAAGACCCTACTTTTTCTACTCCACCATGGAAAAGAAGAAACTACTGAACTACTCTCAGCACAAATATTAGGCATATACTGGTGATTTGTTGGAAAGGAAGATGATAAAGTGCCATGAAATTAAATAATTTAAGGGTGTATTTAGAAACTTTCTTAGTTCAGGAATTCTACAATAATATATAACTTCTTCAAAGCCATGTCCCCATTTCTTTCTAGAAATTCTGTTGGCTCCCATTTCCTGCAGAATTGGCCCTGTAAGAAAGGACACTCTCCCTTAAGCAGCTTCCCTAAGTTCTCCTGGAGCATGTGGGCCCATTTCCTCCAGTCTGCTCTCAGTGAGGATGAAAAGCAGCTGGTCTCCATCCTCTGTACATTAACACTTCATCTTCTGAAGGCCACTGTTACTCCCTCACACACCCACACTCTTCACCCAGGCTTTTATCTTCCTAGACTAAAAAGTCTTCCAAGCTAAACAGTCATTTCTTTCACCACTAAAATGTGGACACTATGGTGTAATGAGGCAATTATAATATAGAAAAGTCATAGGCTTCTCTGGCTAAGATCCACATGCAATAAGTTGTCTCATTTCAATATGGAAAACATTCTGAGCAAAATCCATTTGAGAATGAATGTTCAGGAAAAGTAACGATTCTCAAATAAGGTGACCTGCTATCATTTTTGTGTCCTCATGAGAGACAGATGAGAACAAAAGTATTCCCTTTGCCTGTGATAGACACAAATGGAGGAGAAAAAAATTCCTGTTTATTTTTTAGTAGTATATGTATATATATGTGACCATAGGACTAAATCTATGGCTAAAGTTAAATTTAGTCCCTCAGCCCTCCAGGAAGTAATAATTATTTTGTGGAAAGCATGCATGTAAAAAAGCACCAAGCATGGCAACTTTTCCGTTATGGCACTTGGCCAAGCCCCCAAACAATTGGAGATTAGAAGAGGAAATGGCAGCATATCCATGTCCACAAACTCCAAAGGGGCTGGTGAGGTATTTATAGCAATGAGTGGGAGAGCTGCTGTGAATAAAAGCCGGGTATGTTTATATATTTTGCACACTAGTTCATTTAATTAAGCCTCTCTGATTATAACGGTCAGTTTAATCCATTCAGCCAGTTTCTTTGGAACTTTGTAGAGCTAATTGTGAGGCCCTTTGAATTTTCACTAAGTAGTGTTGGTAGACAATGATCAGGGAGATTATCCTGTCAATCATCCATTTCAGTGGATAAGATGGTAAAGAAGGATGGATGACTTTCTCCACAAGTTTATTCTGGGCTGGAATTCACTCCCCTGAGTAAGTAGTATTGGTTGTTATAGTTCTTCTATTACATATTTAGGAGGTAGTAGTAGTTGATTCTGGAAATAGGAAGACTCAAATTGACTAAAATAGTGATATAGTCTCAACAAAGAAAATAAAAGGTAGTTATATTTCTTAAGGGCACCAACTTCTGCCTATATATCCATCAAGTGCATAGAGGTTTAAAATTTTCCTGTATTCTATATATGCCTTTATTTAGATTTAGCAGAAAGGACAGTAAAAAAGGCTATCACTGCAGCCATATTCCATCTCACTGAGCTGCAGGCTTTTAGCTCCTATGATGATCCTGTGCCTGTCAAATCTCAGTGTGTACAGTGTCACCCATGGATCTTGGTGGTGTGTTGGTTTGGTGGATCTGAGGTGGAACCTGAGAGTCTGCATTTCTAGCCAGCTCTCAGGTGATGGCCATGTTGTTGATCTTTGCACCCTACTCCAAGTTGCCAAGCTTTAACCTAAACTCAGTTCCCAACCCCATGCCTCTTTTTCCATCCTATGTGAGTTCCTCATCTAATGCAATTCAAAATGTCAGGATGGGCAGCAGTATAACAGCAACCAGATTCACCAGCAGGTGGGGTCTGGAATATTTCTGCACTCCAAGTTTGCTTAGCTGAGGGCAGGAGCAGTGAAATTTCCACTAAAGCTAGTTTGCTTTTCCCCCAGACTTCACTGGTTCCCCACAAGTCACACAGTGCCATGATCCCTGATCTATGTAATAATATGACTTGCCTCTGCTTTGATTTTCAGATTTCCACAGTATGTATGTCTCCAGTCTTGCCCAGTCCTCAGCTACTTTTTTAGGGCCCATAACACTTACTGGCTCTTTTTAGTCTACTCACACCAAGGAGACTGGACCTTGCTCTCTGTAGAGAACATTCTAAATGTGGTTTTTCTCTTAGCTTAAAAGACTGCCCACATGAATGAGACTGATTGTGAAGGGAGTCACTGTTGACAGGCTTTTGGTTTCATTCCACTGGTCATCACTCAGAATGTGGTGGCTTCCACTGTTAGTGTCAGGTAGGTTCCTACCCGAGCAGTTCATGGGGTCTTTTATTCATTTTCATGGTCACCTTGTATAAGTAAGTTGCTTAGGCTATTCCTGCACTACTACATGTTTATAATATTTGACATTTTGCCAAGTAGACATCATTTGATGTATTATTCTTTAATTCCCTGGCTACTTTTATTCACATCATTTTAGTTTAATAAATTATTATTTATTAATAATCATGTAAAATTGAAAATATGCATTCTTAGAGAAAAATTATTTTCTCAGAATTAATGACAAGTAACTCTTCCCTCTCTTTTAAATATTTTTATTTCATAATACCTAAACTTATCCAAAATACAATAAAAGATAATGCATAATTAAATTGAATGTAATTTTTACTTCATAAGCATATTATTAAATAAATACATACAATGAAGGAATGACCTATTTCTTATAATACAGTACAATTTGGGGGAATAGTTTTCACATTATTAACAACATGCTGATTACACTATATTCTCTTATAGAGTGGGTTTATTTTAAAACCATGTTTGTTACAATTAAAATGAGCACAAAACAATCTAAAATCTATGGGACACAGTGAAAGCAGTCCTAAGAGGGAAATTCATAGCATTACAGGCTTATCTCAAGAAACAAGAAAAACCTCAAATAAACAATCTAAGCTTACTTTTAAAGGAACTAGAAACAGAACAACAACAACAACAACAATAAAAACTTCACAGTGAGTAAAAGAAAGGAAATATCAGAGCAGAAATAAATGAAATAATGTCTTAAAAAATACAAAAGATCAATGAAACCAAGAGCAGATTCTTTGGAAATATAAACAAGATTAATAAACATTTAACCAGACTCATCAAGGGAAAAAAAAGAGAGGACTCAAATAAATAAAATCAGAAACAAAAGAGAAGTAACAACTGACACCACAGAAATACAAAGGATTATAAGAAAATACTATGAACAACAATATGGCAACAAATTAGACAATATGGAAAAAATAGATAAATCCCTAAAAACATACAACCTTCCAAAAATGATTCAAGAAAAACAAAATCTGAACAGACTGATTACAACTAATGTAATTGTAACAGTAATCAAAAAACTTTCAACAAACAAAACTCATGGACTAGAGGTCTTCATGGCTGAATTTTACCAAACATTCTGAGAAGAACTAATGTTTCTCCTTCTCAAATTATTCCAAAAAATTCAAGAGGAGGAAAGAACTCCCAGGTCATTTTATGAGGCCAGCATTATCTTAATTCCAAAGCCACATAAAGATACTGCAAAGAAAGAAAATTATGCACCAATATCCCTATTGAACATAGATGCAAAAGTCCCTAATAAAATCCTAGCCAACTGGATCCAACAATACATTAAAAAGATCATACACCATGATCAAGTGAGATTTATTTCTGGGATGCAATATTAGTATAATAACCACAAATCAATTAACATGATATACCACATACACAAAATGAAGGATAAAAATCATGATCATGTCAATATGTAATATCCAGTAACCATTTATGATAAAATCTCTCTGCAAAATAGGAATAAAGGGAACATGTCTCAACATAATAGCCATATATGAAAGCCCCCCCATCTAACAACAGACTCTATGGGGAAAAACGAAAATTATTTCCCTTAAGATAAGGAAGAAGAGAGGGATGTCCAACTTCATTCTTCTTATTCATCATAGTACTGGAAGTCCTAGCCACAGCAGTCAGACCAAAAAAAAAAAAGCATCTAAATTAAAAAGTAAAACTGTCATTATGTGCAAATGATAAGATATTGTATATAGAGAACCTTAAGGATACCACCAAAAAAATACACTGGAACTGTTAAATAAATTTCATAAAGTAGCAAGATATACAATAAATCTCCAGAACTCAATTACATTTTAATACTCCAGTAATGAACTATCAGAAATAGAAACTAAGAAAACAATCCCATCTACAATTGCATCAAAAAATAAGTAAAATGCCTAGGAATAAATTTAACCAACAAGGTAAAAGACCTGTACTTGGAAAATTATAAAACATTGAAGAAAAAATAAAAGTAGATAAAAACAAATGGAAGCATATATCATGCTCAAGGATTGAAAAAGTAACATTGTTAAAATGTCCATACTATCCAAAGCAATCTATAGATTCAACACAATTCTTAGCAAAATACCAATGGCGCATTTCGCAGAACTAGAACACATAATCTAAAAATTTATATGTAATCACAAAAGACCCCAAATAGCTACAGCAATCTTGAGGTGGGGGGGAAAGAACAAAGTTGGAGGGATAAAGTACCTAATATCAAACTATACTACAAGGCTATAGTAATGAAAAAAAAAAACATGGTACTGATGTAAAAACAGATACACAGATTAGTAGAGCAGAATAGAGAACCCAGAAATAAACTTATGCTTTTATGGCCAATTAATATTTGACAAGAAGTATGTACATACAATGGGGTAAAGACAGCCCATTAAATAAGTGGTATTGGGAAAATTGGACAGATACATGCAAAAAAAATGAAACTAGACTATCTTCTTACACCATTTATAAGAATAAACTCAAAATGGATTAAAGACTTAAATACAAGACCAGATACCATAAAAATCCTAGAAGAAAAAATAGGCAGTAAAATTTCAAACATTTCTCTTAGTAAATTTTTTTCTGATGTATCTCTTTGGGCAAGGGAAGCAAAAGAAAATATGAACAAATGGGACTACATCAAACTAGGAAGTATTTACACAGCAAAGGAAACTATCATTAAAATAAAAGGACAATCCACTGAATGGGAGAACATATTCACCAGTGATACGTTTAATAAGGGGTTAACATCCAAAATTTATAAAGAACTTATAAAATTCAACACCAAAAAAAACCCCAAACAATCCAATTAAAAAATAAACAAAAGACCTCAATAGACACTTCTCCACATAGAACGTACAGAGAACCAATAGACATATAGAAAGATGCTCAAAATCACTACTCATCAAAAATGCAAATCAAAACCACAATGAGATATCACCTCACACCTGTCAGAATGACTTTCATCAACAAATCAATAAACATGTGTTCGACAGGATATGGAGAAAGGGGAACGCTTGTAAACTGTTGGTGGAAATGCAGATTGGTGCAGCCACTGTGGAAAACAGTTTGGAGTTTCCTCAAAACATTAAAAATGAAACTGCTTTAAAACCTAGTGATTCCATTTCTAGGTATGTATCTGAAGAAACCCAAAACACTAAATCAAAAGAATATATCCACCCCTATGTTCATTGCAGCATTAGTTATAATACCCAAGCTATGGAAGCAAATTAAGTGCCCCTTAATATATAAGTGGACAAAAAAGCTGTGGTACATACATACAATCGAATATTACTCAGCCATAAAGAAAGAACAAAATCTTACCATTTATGACAGCATGGATGCACCTAAAAGATATTATGCTAAGTAAAATAAGTCAGTCAGAGAAAAACAAATAAATACTGTATCATATGATTTCACTTATATATGGACTCTAAAGCACAACATAAATAACCAAACAAAACAGAAACATAAAGACAGAGAACAGGCTGATGGTTGCCAAAGGAAGTTTGGTGACAGGGTGAAAAAGGTGAAGGGATTGAGAAGTACAGGTTGATAGTTACAAAATAGTCATGGGGATATAAAGTAGAGCATGAGGAATATAGTCAATAACATTGTAATTACTATATATGGTTCCAATTGGGTACTGACAATATCAGGGAGAACACTTTGTAATGTATATGATTGTCTAACCACTGCACTGTATATCTGAAACTAATAACAAAATAATATTTAATGTAAACCATAATTCAAAAAAATTTAAAATAATTTTAAAATCATAAAATAAAAATAAATGACTTAAACCATGTGTGTTACAATTAAGTATAATGGAGATCACCACATCCTACACCTATAAATGTAAATGAAGTGTAGGTTTGACTTATAAGAGGGAATTCAGCAGGAAGCAACTAAAGAAATGGGAAACAATTTAAGGTCCTTGGGGACAGTAAAGGACAAAATGACCTAAATCATCACTTTAGCATCTGTTTCTATGTGTTAAAATTGGACTAGCATGGACTTCCTTTTACATGTTGCTCCCCTTCAGTTCCAATTAGCCCAGTCTTCCTTAACCCAATGCTTTATTTTGGATATGGTAACCAACGTTCTGGATATTTACCAGAAGACATGTCCCCATTTGAGAGTAGAAGAATGTGTGGGGACAGAGGCAGTGAGAGCACTTGTAGCATCTCCTTGCCCATGGAGCTCCATGTTTCTGCCCTTCTGATTGTGCTTGTCCAATGTGCGCTTCAGGTTTACTCCTAAAGGAGGGTTATACTTATAAGTTATATGTATTTGTGGATAAAGACATTCTCTTGAGTATCGGCCTAAATCACACTACTGGTCTCCCACTGAAGCATTAGTGACTAATAGTTCCCGAACTCCATCTCCCGCAGCAGGAACAAGGAGTATGCTCTCAATCTGGCCTAGCCAGTGGGAACTAAAGCCCCTTCCAACTTCCTTGTGTTCTGAAGACAAGCAGAAATAGAGAAACTGAGCCCCTCTCTCTCCAGATAGATTGAGGATTAGGTGGAAGAAAGCAGCCTTATTGCCACCAGAGAACAGGAGGAGGAGATTCCAGAGGCCATCAGTAAGGGAAAAAGAAAACAATGGTGGTGCATGGATAGCACTGCATCGGTCGCTCTCAAACATCAGACAGCAATGGGATCAGCTAGAGGGTTGCTTCAAATACAAATGTTGGGGTCCAATCTCCCCTTGAATTAGAAGGTGTGTAGTGGACCTAAGAAATTGCATTTATAGTATCTCCCAGGTGAGGCAGACACAGCTCATCTGGGAATACAGTCTGAGTACAGGATAACAAAGATGGGAGGTTGGGTAGGTAGTGCAAACTCAGCTGTCCTAGTTAATCATGTGCTGCAAATCACATGTTGTATACAAGTTTAGAACCACTTCTCTTTCTTTTTGTTCACGTTATCCTACTATTTGCCAATTACGGTATTAGGTGCTCAGTGGGGAGAAGTATTGAATAAAGACTTCTTGGTAAAAAAAAAGAAAAAGAAAAAAAGCACAAACTATTGTTTTTGCATGGTTCCAATTTTATAATAAATCTTTCTAAAAGTAGTTTACAGCACTGGAACTTTGACAGAGTTTGAAATTAAGCTGAAAAAATATATTCTGTAAGTATAGAGGGGTAAACATGGGAATAACCCTGCACAATAAAAATCTATTTTGCCTAATGAAAGAAGAAGAAATTATAGCTTTCAAAATGATAATGATTTCTTTATAAAATTGAAATGGGTGAGAATCCAGGCATGTTTTTTTCATAACTTTAAATCATTTTCTTGAGTTTGTAAGATAAAATGAATGAACTTATTTGCTGTAATCAGGCTTTTACTGGTAAGATGAACACTGATCAGCTACAGATTTTCCTTCATGAATTTTGCCAGACAAATCCCTCTTGGATTCTGTGTTTTAAATCAAAAGATGTAAAAGGATCTTTTTGTGTTACTGCTTTCCTGAGGCAATAAAAAGGCAATAATAAAGAATTAGAAGTAAAGATGATTCTAAAATATAACCTTCAGATTTTTACAATTTAGGAAAATCTTGACAACTCCAGGGCTGAGCTGTTGCCAGTGGGTGCTGGCTAGACCTGGGGCCAGGCCTGTGCCTCTTCAGGATGCCAGCTCCCTCCTCTGGTCTTGCCAACCATGAAACAGCCCAGGTAATTTTCCATGGAGGTGTCCTGAGTGATTTTAAAGACAACCACTTTTTTTTTTCCAATTTCTAATGTTAAGCAAAAAGGGAACTTCATTTTTATTTGTCTTATAGAAGTTGCATTTAGACCATTTGAAATAATGGTGAACTGAAAAGCATTCATAATACTATTAAAAAACTAATCAGTGTAGCCACATTCTAATCCAGGCCACTCAGGTCTTATTATATCAGCACAGAGTGTAACAGGAAGAGCAAGGTTCTGTAGTCAGACTGACTGACCAGGATTCAAGTTTCAGTTTTACCACCTGTGTTATAAGGTGAGTGAGCTGTACTCAGTCTCATCATCCATACGGGGGAGACAATTCCTGAATCCAGATGGGTAAAGGCAAGGATATCACATGAATCTATGACAATCACATAGCAACTCCACACATGTTGGAGTTCAACCTATCTTTTTTTTTTTCCTCAAAGTAAAAACTGGTTTTTAATCTATACACACCAATACTCAGATGAAAGCCAAAAATGTGCATTTTACTCAATGAAAACATTATTCTATTAGAAAGAAGCATTCCTCCTTTCTCTACCCGTCTCTCTTGCCTACTCTTTTCCACTATTTAACACAAAGTCACCTAAAATGAATATGATCAGAGAATCAAGCATGTAACCTTAATGAATGAAAGTAGTATGCCCATAAACCTCACTGTCTCTTCTGTTATGCTGCACAAAGCTGAGCTGAAGTCAGAATGATGTTTCTCAAATTTATGAACCACAAAAACATACAAAAAACCCTTCATGATCCAATGAGTTTGGCCAGAACTTTGAAAAATTGCATCTTCTGTGTGATACATTTATATAACCTGCATGACTGTATATAAGTATAAATTACTTCTGAAATTAGAAACAAAACATTTTAAAAATCAAAAGGCAGAGTATTTTGTGTATCTCCCATTTTACATCCAAAGTTTCACTCATAATGTCTTCTCTCCCTATATATTTTACTTAGTATCTGAGTCTACATCAAATATAAAGTATTTTTTTAAAACAAAGTAATTTTCATTTAATTAGGAAGATTAAAATGACATGCAGATGAAAAATATTTTGAAGCAGAGTTGAAAAGGAAGATCAGAAATAGGTTTTTCACTTGTTTTTAGTAAATGTAGTTGTCCATTTACTAAACCTCCATGAATTCTGCTTGTCAAAATTCTCACCTGTGACTGGACACTAAAACAGGTAATAAGTTACTAGAACATATCAACCCTTTTGTTGAAAGGGAAATAAGTGCACTGATAAATAATGCCAGGGGTCCTCCACAAGAATCAGAAAGTCACTATTTATTTAAGTGACACAGAACCCAAGCCAAGAGAAAGTGTAGCCCAGGATGACTGTGAATGTGGCCCCACACAAAGTCGTAAATTTACTTAAAACATTATGAGATACTTTGTGATTATGAGTCGCAATGTATTGATGCATGGACCAAGACAACTTTTCTTCTTCCAGTGTCGCGCAGAGACTCCAGAAAGCTGACTACCCTTGGCTGGCCTCTGGCAGCCACTAGGAGGTACTTGCTTGCCTGAGAAAAAAATATATGCCACTATAGGCCACATAATTTACTCTAACTTTCTCCCAAGTCACCCTTAGCCTTCAAAACCAGCGCATGAAAGGTCATTCAAAGTCAAAAGGTCACATTTAAGACATTTTAAAATGCAGTGATAGCCTTTTGTTCTGTATAAGCATATTCTTACTATATGAAGTGCAGCACTTAAAATTCCAAATTAGTAACTTTTAATTTAAAAAGTTAAAAAAATAGGTGATAAAGCGAATTAAAACATTTTCTTAAAATATTATTTAATATTTAAATAGACAATAGACATTTTTTAGGTTGTTTAATCTGAGTGAAAGTGGCATTTGGAAGCTGGTATTCTATTGCTGTTAAGCATGTAGCTTTTATTACGAAAGTTCTTTCCCACTTGAGTGACTCAACCACACCAATGTCACAGCTCTCCAAAGAATGTCAGAACAGTAATTAAATTACTTTTTAAACCAAGACAACTCTTCAAGATATTTGAATTAACTCAATTTAAAATAACAAGAAATTTAAAAATACTTAAACTAAAAAAAATAAGTAAAAAAATTGGGCTGAATATTGGCAGCAAACCTACTTCAAGTTTGACATCTAATACCTCCCCAGTGTCCACCTCCACTCTTTCCTATAAGTTAACTTAGCTAATTGAGTAAATTAACAAAGTAGCAATCCTTAAAACATTTATAAAAAGGAAGAGAAAAATGTGACTGGTACTTGATAAGGTACTTGGTTTCACTCTTTCTCATACTAGTAAAAATATAAAAATTTAAAAAAATAAACAATCATTGGGGTTTTGGATTTAGATTAGCCACTGCTCAATATTGTGAACCATGGATACCACCAAACATAGTGTGGGACCCAAATTAAACTTAATTCAGTCATCTCGTCTATGGAAAGCATCCAATTTAAAACAAAAAAAAACTCAGTAAACCATATTAAAACTTGAATATTTTCCTGTTAGCCAAAAGAGCTTTTTATATCCAGTAATTACAAAATTGTATTTTGTCAAGTAATATGTAAATGCTGAGAAGACAATAAAGACGTTAAGACCTGATGTTTCTGGTATTCTATTTAATTAATTTCCTATCACAAATAATTTTTTTTTCCTAAATATATGTGAGAAGAACCCAGGAAACTAATTTTTTTTACCACAAAAACTCCATGGCCAATTTATTAGCCATACTAAAGAATTTGTTCCCCGATGGGCTATTCATGTACCCACACATAGAGAACTGGTGGGAGAAGCTGTATTGGAGGGCTGGGAGATATTAGTATCTCCCAACAAAAAGTGCTTATTTGAGAGATCATGCAAAGAAATTCAAAAAGTTCTCATTTCAAACTGGACCTCTCTAAGAGGAATATCTGATATGGCTGTGGCTCTAGGCTTAGTCCTTAATGAATGAGAAAAAATTAATAGGAGAGAATTTATGACCCACTGGTTCAGCTTCCAAGGGAGACATAAGGTTATGGGATAAGCAAACATGTGCAGGGCCTTGTAGTGCTTTCCTGGGAATGTCCCACTCTTGCAACTAGGGTAAAAGATGGCAAATAAGCACAGGGCAGAATTTTTGCTTCCTAAATAAAGTAATTGAACCAAAAATATTTTCTTAGCACATGACGCCAGAGGCAACTTCTATACATATTAAGACATTACCCAAACCTATAAGCCAGTGATTTTCAACCTTTTTATTTCATGGCACACAAACAAATTACTAAACTTCTGTGGCACACCAAAAATATATATATACATTTTTTGCTGATCTGAAAAAAATGGATATAATTTTTACTGATTTACAAAAAAAACATGAGTAATTACATATACTTTTTGTTCCAAAGTGACTTTTTCAAAAAATCAGGTACCTATATTTGTATATAAGGATATCTGGTATGAAGAATCAATCAATCAGACACAACCTTATTATGTGATGTGCCCAATAAGATGCAACTATATTTATGGTCTATATACTTATGGTTCAAGACAGGGCATTCACGCAAGATGGCTATTGTGTTCGCTGTTGTCATTTTTTTATTTGACAATATGAAGGAAAAGTGGTTAGTGCCCCTGATTAAATAGTCAGGTATTACAAGTTTTAGAAATTCTTGTGGCACACCAGTTGAAAATTCCTGCTATAAGCTTTGCTGATCCCTCAAAAAATAAATGGTTTGTTTTAATTTTTATATATATCTATATATCTAATACATAATATATAATATATATAATATAAATTAAATACACTATATATACTTAAACACTCCAGAAATACTGAACAATTTATGGTTTCTTAAAGAATAAACAAAGCACAATGACAAGTTTATTTATTTTAGCAAAATAAAATGACATAAGTGGCTTCTTGAAAACTAATGAATAGTTTTTCTTGTTTGTGTCCAGAGAATTTGGCATTCTTTATCAACTGGTAGATAAAAGAGTAGAAAAATTAAACATTGTCATATTGTCCTTTGTATTTCTCTTTTAATATGTCAGTATGGTAGTCTACCAGAAAGTAGTAAATGGCTTCAATTGCGGAAAGAAAGTTGTCGGTTTTCCTTCCTGATGGCCCCAAAAGCAAATTTTTTTTGTTTTCAAATCAACTTGTACATCCCTTTAAGTCTCTCATCAGTGAGTATTTTGTTTGGTTCCAGGTTCTATCTGTAAATATAATTTTTTTCAGTGTTGTCACCTGGCACTTGCTGTCATTCAAACCCTGTTCTTCAGTTTTCTTGCACTTAATAGGTGGCTTGTCAGGGTCATCATTTTTGCCTCTAATATTATTTTGAATCTATTTTTGCAAATGAAAAAGGAATATCTTTTATTAAGACTTAACTTAGGTCCAGGAAAATCAAGAGCAACTTCATGGTCCTTTTCTTCATATTCAGGAATACAAGTGTATGTGTAAATATTTACATATTCAAGTGCTAAGAGTTTTGTGTATATAGTAGTAGTTTTGCCATCTGTTTCATTTGAATGTTTGATGATGTCGGTCTTCAGTGGAAGCTTCACAAGTTCCATAGGTACGTTTTCTAACTGGGACATAACATAGATAACAGTAGAACATTCTTGAACCACTACATTTAAGACATTTTGATCTTCCACTTTGTTGAGCTTCTTGAAGAACTTCTTGAGGTGCTAAGCATAAGTTTTGAAGAGGATCTTCTGAAGCTATGGAAGTAGTTTATGATCGTTGTATTTCCACAAATTTTGAATTATTTTCTTCACTTTCAGAAATATAGGTTGACTGAGAGACTTTTTCATTCAAACCAAACTTTAACATCTATTTCTAAAACACAGGTAGGGTAAGTGGAGGCAGTCTGGCTTCCTCACCCACGTGTCTGGGTAACTAAGGGAAGCAGTTTCTCAAAAACTTGAAGGGGTCTGATAAAGTAGTGTTCTCATAACTTTGAGCCTGCATCTCACAGCCTTGAGTCTGGGTCCGATAAACGGTTCCCATAACATGAAGTAGGCTTGCTTGCACAGCTCATGTTACGTTACCTAAGTCTTTGGCCTTTAGCCGACTTTGTTCTTGCTAGTACTTAAGAAAGTAGGGGCTTCATAGAGCAGTGCACAGACTTTGACAGGCTTGGGGCCTGTGTGGCTACCTCGAATAAAGGCATGTCAAGTATCCCCTTGGCTCCACACATTTTCTTACATCTACCTGAGTCTCGAGTGGACCTGTCCAGCCTATACAGGGTGCAACGCAACATATTATCATAGATACATTGCACAACCTGAGGGTCCTCACGCAACTCCATGCATCTTCCACTACAACTGAGCCTGAGGCGTGTGCCCAGCAGTGCTTGTGCATGAATGTGGGAGAGTGCCTTCTGGGAGATCTATAGTTTTCTAAATAAACTAAACTCTTTTACATCCTGTACCTACCATCTCTAGTACCCACTCTACTTTTATGTGTCTGCCTAATTTCTACATATTCTCGGAATGTTAGTTTAACTGCTGTCTCTTCTAAGAAAACTCCCCTGACTTTCCCAGACCTACATATTTTTTTCTTACCTATATTGCTACTACACATACTACATAATTTACATTATAATCATTTGCTTATGTCCCTATCTCCTCACTAGACTATGAATTCTTAAGGGTAGAGACTGAGGTCACATTTTCACCTCCCAAATCCTTGCATATGCCTGAGACCTAAAAGATGAGCAGAAAATATTTAGTTCATGAATGATAATTTTGTCCTGAAGTAGACATAATCTACTTGATTGTGGGAATAACTTAACTTCTTGTTGTCAGCATTTAATGGTATTATAAAACACCTTAAATATGAAACAATGCAAACTACAGATGTACATGTAGAGTAATCAAATTACTGTTTCTCTGTGCAGTAATTGAATCAACTCTCACTCCCTTAATGTGTTTTTTAAATCTTCATGTTCTAGCCACCATTTCTGTATTTCCTTCACAGAAAACTTAAAGGCATGATTAGAAAACAATTCTAATGAAAGCTGTATTTTCAACTATGTGAGACTTCTTTGTCTCTTTGTTGCTCACTCTCTCTCTAACCATCTCATTTGCTTTCTCCCTGTATGTTATGGAGGAGAAAATATATGAGATTTTTAATAGTATGGTCTATGCTCTTGATGTTTCTTGTAGGTCATGCCCCTGATTTCTTGTGGTCTTGAAAACCAGCCTTCAGAATGATTGGCCTGTTTAAGACTCTTTCATATCCTTAATGGTTCTACAAATAGCAGTTGCCTACTATCTGTGTCTGCTATTGGTCATTCTGCTGAGGAAGAAAAATTGTGCTTCACCGCAAATCACCGTTACTTGTGCATAGGTTTAACACTGTATCTACATTTCTTGTGTGTGTGTGTGTGTGTGTGTGTGTGTGTGTATGTGTGTGTTATACAGAAGCACCATCTTTGTGTAGAGTCCTTTAGGCTGGCAGCCTTGATGCAATGTTCTGTCTTTGAAAACCCTATTTGGAACATTAGAAACATCTGGAGAAACCACATTTCCATGTTGAAATAAAGATAAGTTGTCATTTCTGCTACTCATTTTGAATTTATCCCACAGCCTGATTAGAAGATTTTGTCCAGAACAAGTAATAGAGTATGTAACTAAAGAAGAAAGAAAAACATTTTTAAAGAAAGAAAAAAAACTAGGTTAGAAAACTGATTTTGTAGCACCTACCAAAGGCTTCCTTAACTACCCCTCCAAGTGTGCTTGCTTTATCCCAATGAGTGGGCTCCTGGGACAACTTGAGCTGCAGACACTAAGGTCCAGTGCAGCCATATGACCCTAAACAGGCGCATTTACCAGCCTTTATTGACTTTCCATCTGCTAAATTTAAATAATAATTTAGGCTTATGCCTAACAATGCATTTATTTTGAAATTTAGGGAAATGCAGTGTAAACAAAAGGTCTCGGGTTGATTTTCAAGAATTATCTTTTCTATTTCACACGTGTGTGTTTGTTTCCCCAGGCCTGTGATTAAAACCACATTTTTTGATGTGTCCCCCTTATCAAGAGACAGTGATACATATTTGTACAAGTCCATCTAACTGGAGCAGGCTTCTGGTGTGCAGCTTTCTTATCCTCTAGGCAGTCATTACACTGAATTCTGTGATTCATGGCCTTTGCCCAGAACAACCTGGTACTTATTCCAGTGTCCAGCTAATGAGCAACATAAATCAATCAAATTGCCTTCATCTTTCTTGCTTTCTGTTCAGCTACCTCAGTGATCTCCCACTAAGAGGGAGACCTTTTATTTGCTCATGGCTCAAACCCTCTTGTGGGAAAAAATATCAGACATTTTTGGCTTTTGGATTTCATACTCTAGTTTGAATGTGGTTTCATTCCAAAAATATCATAAGAAAGTCTGAGGAATAGCAAAGCCAGAGGGAAAAAATAGCTGACATTGAGATCCAGTCTTCAGCATCCACAAATATTTCTAGAATCCTTTTTTTGGTCAAGGAAAATTTTCTTCAAAGAAAAGCTTAGTCATTGAAGAGCCAGATATGTAAAAGAAATGAGTAAAAAAGGCTCTTCTTGAAACAGGCCTGAATCCTGCCTCTTTGTTTCTTTTCAAAGCTCCTCCAAGGAACTCACTGAACAAGGCTGAAAACTAGTGCGTGGTTCCCAAACTGTGCTCAAGAAAAATGAGTCTTTCAGATATTTTGCAAAGACTCTTCAGGTTAGAAGTCTGTCACATGCTCTACTCCCTATGTTTTTCTTGCAGTTTCAAAGTTTCTTTAAACATATTGGAAGACTCCTGGAAGTTCTTACACTAAATAATTCAACATCCCATGGAATCTGTAGGTCATAGACGCTGCCATGTATTCTGTAGGCCCTTTGAATTTCCCCAGGAGCTCCTCAAAAAACACAGTAAAAAGCCTGTTGGGGAGAATATTCACCTGGCCTATTTGATTACACTTTGCAGGGAAAGGGGTGCTGAGTAGGGATTGGGAAGGTGATGAGGAACGTGAGTAACTCAGGGGCCCACTTATGGGTAGCAGAGATTGTGTTAAACACAAGCACCAGCGTTTATGTTGGTTCAAGTTTCCAACAATAACATCAAGCAGAGTAAACATTCTACCCTCTCTCTTTCTTTCTATGTAGACCAAGAATCTGATGCAAAACCTCTCCTGACATTCTTCCATTTCTTCTAGAACCCCTCAGCAGCATCTTTGAAGACCCTATGATGTAACAAAGCATATCAACCAAATGATGGGTACCTCAGGAAAAAAAAAATTCTCAAGCGAAATCTAATTATTTACCTATTAGTCTGTTCCTACTTGTACAACAGCTTCTATTTCCTTGTAAATAGATATACTTTAAATGAGTTCTGAGAAATGACAAAGAACAAGGAGTAAAAAATAATGTGTCATATAGCTCATACAGATCATGCTATATCTATCAATATCAACTTAAATGATATTTGTTATTCTGCTTGTCAAAATAGATGAGCAACTGTATTTTTCCTTCTTCTTGTGAGTTCCCTTTTTATTTTATTTTTTTAAGGAATGAGTAAAATGCTTTGGGTAAACAGGTAAACCAAAAAATCATTTTGAGCTGTGACCTCAGCCATCAGATGCTGTCCCCATATTTTTTAACATCCTGAAATTTTCCATTTGACGTGGGTGGCTAATTTCACTTTTTTTTCCCTGTACCTCTGTACTCAGTGGAGTTTGGGACACCACCAAAGACAGGGAGTGAGCCTGACACCTGCCTGTGGTCTCCTGGCTCCTGTCCCCTGGGGTAGCACAAAGCTGGAGGGAGGCAGAGCCTGAAGGCATGGCTGCCCTCCCACACAGGCAGGGCTGGAGGAAGAGAAAACTGCATCTGGGAAGCTTTTAAAGAAAGAGGAATTATGCACCAAAGGATTTGCTCAGATGCAAATGGAGGTGGCTTAACTAACCATTTCTTTTGCCCATCCAGTTTTACTTTTAGTGATAAAAATATAAATAATTTAAAGATTTAAAATTTCTGAAAATTCCTGTTTCTATCACCATTTTTTATAGGACCATTGTTCTTACATACTAATATAGCTTCTTTCTTTTAGGGAACTGTTAGTTATGAAATACAATTGAGGGTCTTCTCAGCAATCTATATTAGCAGAATAGAAGGGAGACCATGATTATCTCTGTATTGCTTAACTTTGAAATGAACCCTTGTTTGACAATAAGCTAATGTGGAAACCATGTAGAGCTTGCCTGACAACGTGCCTATGACCAATTCTATATTAAAAACAGCAAAACTCAACTGCAGAAATATTTTTGTCATCATTATCACCACATTCCCTTCTCTTATCAGCATTCTAATTCTGAGAGAACTTTTAAGCAATTTCCTGAAATTTTTTACCAGCATAATATTCAGTAGACATTAGATGTTTAGAAGTTGTTGTCCTTTTTATCATTTTCAGAGTGAGCTCCCTGTGAAGCAATGACAATGGGAAACTGCACATAACTATACCTAAGTGCTCCAATAGCTTCTTTGCGCTTGATTTTCTTCCTCATGGAGTCCCATGTAGCACGAATTAATTCATAACCTCTCCTAGAACAATAATACCATCAAAGCAACAATTGGATTTCTGTCTCTGCAAATTATTTATTTTTCTATAAAAACAGATCACTATATCTATCCTGACATTTGCATTTTAATTTTGACATATCATTTACCTAATCAGGGAAAATATTCAGGAAAAGCTTTCTTTGCAATATGCATTTTTTCAATATAAACACTCAAAAGATTCATATTTAGCAGTGATATTCCTTTGCACACAAATACCAAAAGAGAGAACCTGTTCTTACACTTATCTTTTCCATTTCATCTTGAATTATACACCTCAGAAAAACAAGTAGCTTAAAACCTCTTTATTGACAAAGGGCAAGAAAAAAGTGATGGAATTATGTAAAGTCAATACATTTGCAAACATTAAATGACTTTACATTATACCTCTTTGTAAAAAAATTTTCTCTGATGATAACATCCAAGCGTGCAAAGATTTTCCTGACTAGACTCTGCAATCTAGTTTGAATCTGTACTTTGCATCATACTGGCCTTGTTTTCTTCTCAACAGTCATGAGCTGAACTGTCAGGAGAGGAGCCTTTCTTTCCTATTGCAGTGTTTCATAATGAGCCACCCCAAGATGTGCTTCAGAGGAATGCAGATTATTTTGAGCTAAAAAGGCAAGGAAGACCTGGCAGGCTCAAGAGAAACTTCTGTTCTCCCCATTCCTCATCTATCTTGAACAATTTATATTAGGAGCCTGGACCACAATAAGGACTAAAACCAGAAATGACTTTTTACCTGTCTGTATGGTAGGGAAGCTAATAATTACTGAACATGTGCTACTCCTTTGATGACCTCCTGAAGCGCCAAGGTGCTTCACGCCATCCCTAGCTCAGAATGTCTTATATACTTCAATTTCCCTTTTTGTCTCTGAATCTCTCATTTATGTAGGGCTTCTGACTCTCTCCTGCATGTGGGGTTCCCATATTTGGTTATTTTCTCTTGATAATCTGTCTCATGTCTTTTAATTATTAAGCCAACTAAAAGAACCTTGAAGATAGAAGAAAGTTTCCTTCTTCCTCACACCATACGTACTTTATAGTGAATGCTGTGGAAATTGAAGAAGAGTGATACCTTTGGTGTCTCTAAATTTGCTGTGTCTTCACTCACCACAGGTCATTTGCAGAGATTCTAGGACACAGGAGTTCTTTTATTCCCACAGCTTTATTGATAAGTGATTGATATACATCTCTGTATCAGTTTAAAGTATGCATGATGGTTTAATTCCTATATATTGTTATATAATTACTACAAGTTCAGCTAACTTCCATATAGATACAATAAAAAGAAAAAAGATTTTCTCCTTGTTATGAAAATTCTTAGGGTTTACTCTCTTAACAGCTCTCTTATGTATCATATAGCAGTGCTAGTTATAGTCATTGTACATTACATCCTTAGTACTTATTTATTTTATAACTTGAAGTTTGTACCTTTTAACCACTTTCTTCCATTTCCTATTTTCATCCTCTTCCTCTGGTATCCATGGTCTGATCTTTTTTTCTATGTTTTATTTTTTGTTGTTGTTGTTGTCCTTGTTTTAGATTCCACATATAAGTATAGTATTTGTCTTTCTCTGTCTGCCTCATTTCACTTAGTTTAATACCTTCAAGTTCTTCAAAACAATCTAGGTTGTCTCCAGTGGTATAATTTCCTTGTTTTTTTAATGGCTGGATAATATTCCATATATATACCACATTTTCCTTATCCATTCACCCATTGATGAACACTTAAGTTGTTTTCATGTCTTGGTGATTGTAAATAATGTTGCTATTAATGTTCAGATATCTTTTTTAGTTAGTGTTTTTGTTTCCTTTGGATATATTCCAGGAAATGAAAGTGCTGGATCATGTGGTAGCTCTATTTTTAATTTTGTGAGGATCCTTCGTATTGTTTTCCATAGTACCAATTCTAATCCCACTATTAGAATGACCATTATTAAAAAGATAAGTGATAACATATGCTGGCATGGATATGGAGAAGAGAACTGAGAACTTCCGAGGTCTGCTGGCTGGAACATGATTAACCAGCATGTGCCACTGTGACCAAGGAAATTACCCATCCTGTGACCAATGATTGTCCTCTCCCACTGTGCAGCGCAGAGGGCCCCGAAGGAGGCCCTGCTTACAATGGCCACATTGTTTTCCAGTCTCTTCTTTCACCCCCTTTAGAAGATCTCTTCATGGACAGAATGCAGCCATGTTACTGATTCTAGTTACACCATTTTTACATCAAATTACCCAGATGATCTAACAGAGGATCTTTTTAAAGTCTCCACAAGCAAACAACCTTAAATATAATTAGAAATGCAATGTTCAAACTAGGATTTTTGTTCCGATGAGATGTAAAGAAACCTGTCTTTAGCACCAGTGACAGGAGAACTCTCTTGCTGGATCCCAAAGCCCAGAAATAATCAAGGGCCTAACTTTATACATGATATGGTTATCTATTTGCATAAAGTAAACAGCTCACTCTTCAGCCCTACATTTTGCATTACCAAGTTCGGCCATATGCTTTATTTAGACATAGTAACCTGCCTCAAAGGGCAAAGATCCCCCCTGCTCCTTCTCTTCGGCCCCATACGTGTGGTCACTGTTCTTAGCACCAATGGAAGCTTTTTTTCATGAAGTTACAAGCAAAATGCCATTTTCTTGCATGCTTATTTGTATACCGACTCACAAGCATCCTAACTTAGGGGACGGTAGCAGGGAAGCAGGCAGCATCAGCAACCCAGCACCGGTAGGACATTCAACACAGAAGGATCTCAATTCATTCAAATACAAATTGTAAGTATAATAATCAAATCTTACCCTGTCCCACCCCAGATGCCCACACTCCAGATTTATTTGACTGAAACCAATCTCTACAACCCTCGGGACACTTCAAATTGACTTGGCATGAATACTCTATATGGACTGTTCCAACGCACTTTTTATAGTAAATAAGTAGTGTTTGGTGTGTCCTCATCATGAACTCAATTTAGGAAAAAAGTCACAGGAGAGCAAACAACAGTAGTCAGAATAAGGCAGAATGTTCAATTATCTGCTAGGTAAGAGACAGAGTTGTCTCTAGCAGGGTATGTGTATGTGGCATATGTGTGAGTGTGAGACAGTATGTGTGTGTTGAGTATAAATGTATGTGTGGTATAAATGCATGTGTGCTATGCATGTGGGTGTGTGTTTCCATATGCCACATACTGATAAAGTGGGCCAGCCTGTGCAGTTATAGACCATAACTAAGCCATAAGCAAAATGTATCTTTGGCATCATGTTTTTCATTCATTTACTCATTTATTCATGTATTCAAAACTTATCCAATAAATATAGGTCAAGCTAAATAATAATAAATAAATAATAAATGTATTGATTGTCAAACGGTGGTCCAAACAGTTTAACACAACTTGTTTTATCCTCATAGGAACCTTAAGATGTGGAGCTGTTATTATTCCCATTATACAGAGGGGAAAATTGAGCACAGGCTAAATCAATCACCATGTCATAAAGCTAAGACAGACAGAGGTAGCAGAGCTAGAGCCTCACTCCCTGCATGACCTTGGGAGACACAGCACAGAATTATGACTAGAGCTTCCTTCTTATTTGCTGTTGGGAGCCCCATGGAGAGATGGTGGCTGTCAGTGCCAACATCTCTTTTTAGATCTCCTTTCCTCAGGCTTAGACTCGAAACCCAGGTCACATGTCCAGGTACTTCCTTCTCTCTTGGTTTGCATTGTTTAATTTGTAAAACAAGTGGAATAAAGTAATTTTGTAGGTATATGTAATTAACAATATTTGTGTTTCCTAAACAAACTACCAAAAGTAAAGCTCTGGGGGACCCATGACAGGCAGAAGGGAGAGGGGCTCTCAGAGGCGGTAGCAACATCTGGCTGGGTGTGAGGCTGTGATCTTTACCAAAAGGCATCATATCTTCACAGGGAGGGCTGAACACACTGTTCTAAGGCTTCTCAGGGAAATCCAGCCCCCTCTGCCCCCCATTCCTGCATCCTCTCACCCCACCCCCCACACCCAGACGTGCCCTCCTATAAGTTGTGCATGTGTAGTTATGCCTGAATAGAGAACAGCCGAACCAGGTTTAGGAAGCCCTAAGACTTGTCTGACTGAAAAGAAAAAGAAAATCAGACAGGAAGAGGGGTAACACTATCATAGGCTGCTAAGAAAGATCTTTTTGCTCTGGGAAAAGCTTCTCATGACTGTTACGCGGAGGCAAATCCTGACTTTAATCATACCACTAAATTCTTCTTAAAGCTCCTCAACAGCATTCATTTGTTTAGAGAAAAGTGCAGGATGCCTACTCTTGCAATACAAGTGCTGTACACTTGACCTACTTACCTCTCTCTGCACTGACTGCCCATGTGCACACATCTCACCCTTCTGTACTGTCTTCTGCCTGGCTTTCTGCACCAAGTCAGCCTGATTCACCTCCATGACAGAGCAAACATCACCACCTTGGAATCATTCTTGACTGTTCCTCTTATCCCCAGGACAGATTAGGTTCGTTGTACTGCTTCACTTTGCTATGTGTTATTCTTCTGAATAAGAGTTTACTGGAAAAGAAGGTCAAATTCAAGGTTATTGAAAAAAGCTTTAATTACCTGTCATTGTCAACTGGATAGTCTACCTTTTTACAAATTGGGCTTTGTTGATCTCTAGGAACTGTGAGTTCTAGAACACTTTAATGTATTTCACCTTGGATTATAATCCAGAAATATATTTTATTAGTTAAAAATTTTTCTCTGTCCTAGTTAAATTTTGACTAGAAATAAAAATTCATAGAATAAAAATTTAGTTTCTTAAACAAATTACTCTCAAATTAGTTTTTTTCCAAGTAATAAGGTTCCTGGCCAAAGTGCAGGGTGGGGCTGGGGGAAGACGGTGGTTTCTGCAAACCATGGGTTGCTCATATTCTTTCTTTAAATAGAAAAAGTTGGATATTATCCAAGTTTTGAAAAATATTAGAACACTAAGTATGAAATTAACTATGTAAAATGAATTCACAGAAAAAAATCTAAAAAGAAACAATATATAACACTAGATATTTCCAAAGGGATCCATGGGTAATTCATTATTTTCAGGCTATGATATTAATATGTGCATAATTTACTTTTATACCAAGGAGAAAAATAAACTTGAAAATTATATCAGTTATGTGTGATATATGCAAATTACATTTGACATCATATAATGTTAAATGATACCATGACATTACAAATAACATTCTGAATTTAGCTCTCAAGTTACTAAGCAAAAATTTATAAAGATTTTCTATTAATATGAAAAAATTGAGAAACCAATATATTTTTTTAAGATTTTATTTATTTATTTTTAGAGAAATGGGAATGGAGTGAAAGGGTCATCGATGCCTTAACCAAGAATTGAACTTGCAGCACTTTGCTTTGCAGGATGACACCCAACTAACTGAGCCACACCTGTTAAGGCAAGAAAACAAGTTTTTTGAAGGTTTCTGAAGTTCTGTAATTTACTTTTTCCTATAGATGGCTATAGATATGTAACTGTCCAAGTTGGGGAGTTTTCAAAAATACTGGATTATCTAGAAAATATAACAAATTCACAACCTCTAGCACATTTATAGTATAAAGTACATCATAACTAAAGGATGCCATTCCTGATTCTGAGATATTTTTCAAAACAACTGGAAGAGTGAGGCAAGTAAGCAGGGACATACAAGAAGTAAAAGCCACAATGTATTAAAAATTTATTGAATTTCACGCTGGGAAAATCAGGTTAATTATAGCATCCTCTCTACTTTTGTGAATGTTTGAAAATTCCAAGGTAAATATTTAAAAATAAAACAAAACAAAACAAAACAAAAACCCCTAACCACTCAATGAAATATTATTAACCACATTTCAGAATAGCTATAAAAAAGACTGATGATCCCAACTGCAGTCTGTCTAGAACACGGAGCTCTGAGAACTATCAAACAAACCAAATCTGTCTAGGAAACAAACACTCTTTATAGTGAAGTCTACATTTTTTCAATATGAATTGGATAGAAACTTTATGGGTTTATTATGTATTCTACAACCTAAATTTTTGCATGCCTTCACAGTTGTTCATGTTTAAACTATTTGTGCTTTTATTTGGAGACTGTGTGTGTGTGTGTGTGTGTGTGTGTGTGTGTGTGTGTGTGTGTGAGAGAGAGAGAGAGAGAGAGAGAGAGAGAGAGAAAGAGAGATAGAGAAATAAAGAAACTGGCCACACAAAAAGTATATCTCAATATACTTTTTAGATATGTTAAAAGTTAGATATATTTTAGATATGTCATATCTAGTTAGTCTAGAAATGACTAACTTGGTTTAGACCAAAAAAATATATAAAGCTAGGCCAAAAATTGCTGATAAGCATGCATCACTGATATCATTATTACTTGAGTAGCACCAATCATTGACCTTGTTATTACATTGTATACATCATAGATATCTATGTTAGCATGTCATTTAGGACTTTCATGCATTGAAAGAGTTTATGACTCAGCTCAGGGCAATGAAAATTTTCAGATATTTTTAGTCCATTTACTTAAAATGTAATAGAGTCACTAACAGTTTACTATACTTACTTTCTGTTTAAAGAATGTTGTCTGAGAAATAAAAGAGGTGGGAGTCTAATGTTCTATTATTATTATTCTAAAATTCTAGTATAATTACAAGATATTATGACCAACTCTAGACCTCACAATTTATACTGCATTATGATGTTAAAATATTCTTTTAGCTCAATAATTATGACTATTGTCTACTCTTATGTCTAAAGTTTTATATAGTTTTTATTTCTACAACCTTAAAATACGCATAAAGACACTAAAATATTGTCTTTAATATGTTGAAACAAAGCACAGATAAATGAAAACAGATAGATATAAGGAAAATGTATAAAGAACCGATGAACAAAGACTGTGAAGGGAGGATTGAATGTGAGAGGTGAGGGGTGGGTAAGGCTGGGGAGAGTAATGGGGGAAAATGGGGACAACTGTAATTGAACAACAACAAAAAAATTAAGAGAAAATTTCTAAAAAGCCCTAGAGGAGAACATAGGCAGGAAACCCTCAGATATTCCACACAACAATATTTTCACCAATACGTCCCTTAGAGTGAGGGACATAAAGGAAAGAATAAACAAATGGGACTACATCAAAATAAGAAGCTTCTGCACAGCTAAACAAAACAGCAGCAAAATGAAAAGGGAATCAACTGTATGGGAAAATATCATTTTCCAATGATACCTTGGAACAGGGGTTCCAGAGACATATGAAAAGATGCTCAGCATCTTAAGCCATCAGAGAAATGCAAATTAAAACCACAATGAGATACCTCCGGTCAGGATAGCCATCATTAATAAATCAACAAACAACGGGTGCTGGCAAGGTTGTGGAGAAAAGGGAACCGTAGTCCACTGTTGGTGGGAATGTAGACTGGTGCAGCCACTGTGGAAAAGAGTTTGGAATTTCCTCAAAAAGCTAAAAATGGAACTGCATTTTAGCCCAGTCATTCAACTGCTGGGATTGTACCCTAAGAATATCAAAACACCAATTCAAATAAACCTATGCACCTCAATGTTCATAGCAATACAATTTATAATAGTGAAGTATTGGAAACAGCCTAATTGCCCATCAATAAATGAGTGGATCAAAAAACTATGGTACATTTACACAATGGAATACTATGCAGCAGAAAGAAAGAAGGAACTCCTATCCTTTGCCACATTATGGATGGAACTGGAGAGCATTATGCTAAGTGAAATAAGCCATTCAGTGAAAGACAAATACCATATGGTCTTACCAATAAGTAGAACCTAATCAACAAAACAAAGAAGCAAGAAAAATATAAACAGCAACACTGAAAGAAAAAACAAATTGACAGGAACCAGAGGGAAGAAGGGAGGAGAATAATGTGGAAAAAATGGGGGAAGGGTTAAGTCAAGGAACATGTATAAAGGACCCATATATAAAGCTAAAGTGGGGAAGGATTGAGGGTGGGAGATAGGGGTGGGTGGGACAGGAGAAAGTGGTGGTAGGAAAATGGAGACAAATGTATTTAAACCATACATACATATATACATACATACACACATAGAAATACCTATTACAAAAAAATTCTAAAAATAAAATATATCAAAATTCTACCACCAACAATAAAAAACAGATAGATAAGATACAGATATGAATGTGGAAGTGGAGGTGGAGGTGAAGGTGGAAATGGAGCTGGGGATAAAAGGAGACAGAGAGAGTGTGTGTGAGCATGAGGAAGACAGAGAGAGAAAAGGAGAGAAAAGCAAAGTGAAAATCTATGTTGCCACTACCTAGATCAAGACCCAGTAAAATGCTAAGAATCCAGAAAAATACACTGTGATTTGCCCAATCATTATGACCTCTATTCTCATGGAAAGTAGCCACAATAAAGATTTATAACACCAGTTGGTTTACCTTTTTTTTAACATTATTTAAATAGAATCATACTATGTATATTTTCTTGAGTCTGACTTCTTTTTTTTTAGTTAAAACTGTAAGGCATTTATTTTTTTTTAATCTTTGTCACTTTATTATTGTTTATGCATATTTTTATTGTATTTTTCCATTACCATTTATCCCCCTTATAGACCACCCTCCACAATCACCACACTGTTGTCCAAGTCCATGAACCCTTTTCCCTTTTTGCTTGACCCCTCCATGCCATAAATGTCCCCCAACCTGGACTGTCAACCTGCTCTTTATCTATGATTGTCTCTATTTTGCTTGTTTGTTCAGTTTCTTCATTACGTTGCACATTTGAATGAAATATGGCATTTGTCTTTCTGTGACTGGTTTATTTTATTTAGTATAATGTTTTCCAGGTCCATCCATGTTTTCACAAAGGGTAAAACTTCCTTCTTTTTTACGGCTGAGTAGTATTCCATTGTATAAATGCCCATAATTGTTTTATCCACTCATCTACTGATCACAGTGCATTTTTCTGGATTCTTAGCATTTTACTGGTTCTTGATCTAGGTAGTGGTGACATAGATTTTCACTTTGCTTTTCTCTCCTTTCTCTCTCTCTCTCTCTCTTCCTCATGCTCACACACACGCACTCCTTTAGGCTGCTTCCATATCTTGGTGATTATATAATAAATAATGCTGCAGGGAACACAGGGGTGCTATGTTCTTTTGAATAAGTGTTTTGGTTTCTTTGGGTATATTCCCAAAAGAAGGATCGCTGGGTCAAAAGGCAGAGACAACTTAATTTTTTGAGTTACCTGCATATTAATTTCCATGGTGGCTGCACCAATTTGCATTCCCATCAACAGTGCAAAAGGGTTCCCTTTTTTCCACATCCTTGCCTGTACTTGTTGTTTATTGAGTTATTGATGACAGCTATTCCAACAAGTATGAGGTGATATCTCATTGTGTTTTTAATTTGTATTTCTCTGATTACTAGTGATGTAGGGCATCTTTTCAAATGTTTATTGGTCACTTATATGTCTTCTTTGGAAAAGTGTTTATTCAGGTTTTTGCTCATTTTTAATTGGATTGTTTGGTTTTTTGGTGTTAAGTTTTATAAGGTCTTTATACATTTTGAATATCAGATGTATTGGCAAGTATTTTATCCTATTTTATGGGTTGCCTTTATATTTTGTTGATGGTTTCCTTTGCTGTGTAAAACATTTTAGTTTGATGTAGTCCCATTTGTTTATTTTTTCTTTTGTTTTCCTTGCCTGAGGAGTTATATCAGATAACACATTGCTGTGAACAATATCCGAGATTTTGCTGCCAATGGTTTTTTCTATGATTTTTATGATTTTGTTTTTAACATTTAAGTATTTGATCCATTTTGAATTAATTTTTGTGTATGGCATAAGAAGGTGGTCTCCTTTCATTTTTCTGGGTGTATCTGTCCTATTTACCCAATACCATTTGTTGAATAAACTATCTTTAACCCATTGTATGTGCTTGCTTCCTCTGTTGAATATTATTAATGTGTGAGTTTATTTCTGGACTCTATATTCAGTTCCATTGATCTATGTGTCTGCTTTTATGCCAGTACCATGCTGTTTTGATTACTATGGCCTTATAGTATATTTTGATATCAGGTAGTATGATTTCTCCAACTTTGTTATTCTTTCTCAGGATTGCTATTGCTATGTTGGGCCTTTTGTGGTTCCATATAAATTTTTGAAATATTGGTTCTTGTTTTATTAAATACATCATTGGTATCTTGATAAGGATTACATTGAATTTATAGATTGCTTTGGGTAGCATGGACTTTTTAATGATATAAATTCTTCCAATTCATGAACACAATGTATATTTCCACTTATTAGTATCTTCTTCAATTTCTTCAGTGTCATACTTTTCTGAGCACAAGTCCTGTAATATTTGGTTAGATGTAGACTTAGGTATTTTATTCTCTTTGAAGAATTGTGAATAGAATTGCTTTCTTAATTTCTCTTTCTGTTAGTTCATTATTGGCATATAAAAATGTAACTGATTTCTGGATATTAATCTTGTATCTTGCTACTTTGCTGAATTCATTTATCAGTTCTCATAGTTTGTTGGTATAATCTTTAGGGTTCTCTATGTACCGTATCATGTAATCTGCAAATAAAGACTGCTTTACTTCTTCTTTTCTAGTATGGATGCTTTTTATTTCCTCTCCTTGTCTGATTGTTATGGCTAGGATTTCCAGTTCTATGTTCAATAAGAGAGGTGAAAGCAGATATCCCTGTCTTGTTCTTGATCTCAAAGGGAACACTTGTAGTTTTTGCCCACTGAGTGTAATGCTGACAGAGGACTTGTCATATATGGCTTTTATTATGTTTAGGTATGTTCCCTCTATTCCCACTTGCTGAGCTTTTATCATAAATAAATGTTGGATTTTATCAAAAGCTGTTTCTGCATCTATTGATATGATCATGCAGTTTTTATCCTTCATTTTACGTATGTAGTGTATTACATTTATTGATTTGTGAATGTTGTACCAGTCTTGCATTCCTGGAAAAAATCCTACTTGGTCCAAGTGTATGATCTTTTTGATGTATTACTGTATTCGGTTTGCTAAACATTTTGTTGATGATTTTTAGCATATATGTTCATCAGGGATGTTGGCCTTCAATTTTCTTTCTTTTTTTTTTTGTAGTTTCTTTATCTGGTTTTGGAATTAGGATAGTGTTGGCCTTGTAAAATGAGCTTGGGAGGCTTCCTTCCTCTTGACTTTTTTGAAATAGTTTGAGGAGATTTCTCAGAATGATTGGTAAATTCACCTGGGAGGCCACCCAGTCCAGGGCTTTTGTTTGTTAAGAGTTTTTTATTACAGTTTCAGTCTCACTAAGTGTAATCTGTTTATTCAGATTGTCTGATTCTTCCTGATTTTGTTTTGAAAGATTGTATGTTTCTAAGAATTTATCCATTTCTTCCATGTTGTCCATTTTTTTTTTGCATATAGTCATTTGTAATATTTTCTTACAATCACTTGTATTTCTTTGGTGTCAGTTGTTGTTTCCCCTCTTTCATTTCTGATTTTATTTATTTGAATCTTCTCTCTTTTTTTCCTTGATGAGTCTGGTTAAAGATTTGCTAATGTTCATTTTTGCAAGGACCAGCTCTTGTATTCATTGATCTTTTGTATCTTTTATTTATTTATTTATTTTTTGGATTCTTGTGTCTGGCTTCTTTATTTCAACATTAAGTTTGTAATTCATCCTACTGCTGAATATACCTCTTGTCTCTTCTGTTTAGCACTTTTTAGAACTCATTGCATGCATATACTATGAAATACATATCCATTATGCTATAATAAATATTTGAGATTTTTCTAATTGGCAACTATTATGAATAATGTTGCTATGAATATTCTTGAACAGATCTCTTAGTGTCACATGTATACATTTCTCTGCATGCATACGCTGAAAAAATAAATTTATGAGTTTCTGTAGGCAAAGCCAAACTTTTACCCCCAGTGGTCTCTATAAAAGGTAAAATGTAGAGCAACTTGTGGCTTACAGACCCACAAAGCCAGAAAATTGAGAATAATTTACTTAAGAAACTAATTTGAGAGTAATTAATGTGAGGAAAAAATTGTATTCCATAATATATTTTTTTCAATGAAATTTATCACTATAAAAAAAGAGATATAATAACTAGAATTTTCTAGTTTTAGAGTGTGGATGCAGTTGAATTCTCTGCTAATCTTGGAAGTGCTTGAGAGATTTCATATATAGCAAATTATGTTTTATAGCAAGCTTTATTTTCTAAAGTTTCAGAGAAATAATTAAAATTGTGTTAGTATGAGCTATGACCCTGATAACGAGACCATACTCAAGTTTACATATCCAAAAGATTGTTGTTCTTTTAATTGGGCATTTGGGGAAACTTAGGCATTTACAAGAAAAGGAGAGCATCAATTAAATAATGTGGCAGGTAGTCTCTCAAGTGAACACTGGGGATGGCTGGCCTAAAAGACCTCCCTGCAGCTCACATCTCCACTTTCCTCATACCCTCCTCACTGCTACCACAGTGATTTTCTAAAAAACAAAGTTAATTCCATTACTTCACTGGATAAAACCTTTCAATGGCTTCCCTTTTATCCAGGTCCAAGCCTGAGCACATTTGCCCAGCCCACAAAGCTTCTACAACTTGTCTTCAACATGCATAACCAAGATTGTTTTTATCCAAAGCTCATTGTATAAAATGCTATGGGCCTGGCACTCTTCAAAGTGAGTTACAGATATTAACTCACTTAATATGTGTGTCATCCCTGTGATACTGGGACCATTATTTATACACCCATTTTTTACAGATGAGGAATTGAAGTACAAGGAGGAAATGCCTTGCCTCAAGTCACACCTGAAGTAGGTCATACCCAGCTCATTTGGCTCTGGGGCCATGTATCTGCCTGTCCTACACTCTTTCCTTCTCGCACTGTGCAGCTATGGTTTGCCATTGGATGTCCTCTTACTGTCCCCTGGCTTCATCCTGTGCACACGTTTGTGTTTCTCCTGGCACATGTTCCCATCCTCATCCTTCTCAGGGTCATATTTTGTACAACTTTGATCCTCTTTGGGTCACTACTGTACTTTATACTTATCTCTTTTTAACTTGTATATTTTAATGAAATTATTATTTTAATGCCCATGTCCTCTATTAAAGCAGAAATTTATTGAGAGATAAAATGAAGTTGTATTTATTGTTTTTATTTCAAATCTGTCATGGTGTTTGGATCACATTAGCAATTCAATAAAAAATTGTTGAATGATTTGATGGAGAAGAGGGAAGGTAAGAGCAAAAGGAAATGAAGAAGCTTAATTCAGATGTTGAATAGTGGAAAGTTGAGAGTCAGAAATGCATATATTTGAATTTCATTAACTCTCAAAGAATTAAATCTTCCTTAAATTTTGTTTCCATATTTGTATGATATGCATATAAGTGACCATTTTTCAGAGTTATAAGAATTAGAAATGTATGTGAAGTGACTTGCATACAATAAAATGCATTGTTTATCATTACTGCTACCATTTTTAATGGTGTTTATGATGAGTAGTAATATTACCTTTACCTCTCTGGTGATCTATATTCTAGATAATATAAAATTAGTTCTCGCTTTCATGAAGAGTAGTGGAATCTTTTCTATGCTAATAACAAACATTACTTATATATAGAATGCTCTTGTACCATCGCAAAAGGTTTCAGTTGTCCAGGTACTTGACATTGGGAAAGGGAAAATTAGGGTGACAACGTGCAAAACAAAATGGCAAGTAAATTTATTCAAATACGTTTTTCTCAGGAAGATACTGACAGGAGTTGGAAATTGAGAGCTTGTAGAAGTTATTCTATATTACATAAGACATTTAAAGTCTATATCATTCATTGTACAATGTCACAGTTCTTTGCTAGAATCTTTATAATTACAAGGTTAAATTTCTCTCTGCATGAACAGATCATGCACTTAGAGAACCTGGCACATGATATTGCATGTGGCCATGGAATAGTCACTTGTCTTTCTTCATTGAGGTCCTGGGCCAGCCCAGGGCATTGGAAGGATCTGCACACAATGCACTGGTGTGTTCTTTCTATTTTCTGATTAAATGAAGGCATAGCATACTTTTCTGAGAAAACTCTAGCCCATAAAACAAGTGACTACTTATGATTCACCTTGTCATGTTATGTGAATCCATGAGCCTTGTTAGCATCATTCCTTTAGCAACTGAAATTTCCATTTGGCAGCAAACAAGTGGGAGTAAAATACACTTAAGTAAGGAATGCACTTGAAGTGCTTCTATACTAGTAATTATACATTTAGTGTAAACACAGGTACAACTCTTTCCAAAACTTGATTTATTGTTCATACTTCCACCTGTGAGAGACAAGTGCTTACAGGTAAAGCTTTGACGTATTTTTCTCTTCCAATTAGGTATATGCTACATCTCTGGTGATAAAGGTTACACGAAGAACAGATGTAATGTTGAATCCTCATTGTGATGACTTCTTTCCAAATTTTGAAATAAAATGACTTCAATGTGCATAACTAATTCTACAAGGTTAATCACTAAAGTTACTGTAGGAACTTATAAAGTGATTTTCACGTATTGGTAATTAACATTATATACTGATTTTTTAGACAATCAGGAAGGAACAGAAGGAGAGGGCACATAGATCCCTAACCTAAAGCTCTGGGTGCAACAACACTAAGAGGCATTCCCAATGAGAAGTGGTGCACAAGAATTGTCAATCCAGAGCAAAGTTCTCAAGCGGGGAGCAAACTAAAGGAAAACATTAGAGCAGACCATGGTAACAAAAGTCAAAATTGTGTGATCAAGAAGCCAGGAGGCAGATGGAGAGCATGGATTCTTCAGGAGAGTTAGGAGGACATCCAGGGAAACTTTTGACATGTAAGCATTTGTATAAGCCTACCTCTTATGCATCCTCTTGGAGTAAGGTTCAGCTCTATTTAAAATATTCAGAAACAGACATCCAGATCCCTACTATAATCTGTGCTTTGCTTACAGACATCAAAGCTGCTCTTGTCATTCCTGGCTTGGTAGCTCAGTTGTTTAGAGCATTGCCCCAAGTGTGAAGGTTGCAGGTTTGATCACCAGTCAGGGTACACATGAGAAGTATCTGATGAATGTACAAATAAGTGGAACAACAAAATCTCTCTCTCCCCCTCCCCCTCTCTCTCCCTTGAACATCAATCAATAAGTAAAATTATTATTCAATGAAGAAGCCTAAAAATGTTCAAGAAAGTGCTCATTCTGACTTCAAGGTGATGGAGTCAGTGGAAGTCACACTGACCTCTTCCCAGGACCAATCTGGAATTACAACTAAATTGTGGAGAAATCACCTGGAAAACAATTGAACAATAGTGAGAGAGGAGCCCTAAAACCTCGGAAAGACGGAAGAATCAACTTCAGAACAACCTAACTGGTAAGGAGTGTGGTAGAGTCAAGAGAAGGCAGGCAGAGCACCCACAGGTGGCAGCACCAGAGGGATATTGAAACAGCCAGTTGGGTGCCCCTGAGAAGAGTGGGGTGTAAATCATAAGCAGGGATCTCCAGCCTACAACACCAGAGCCCCAAAAGCAAACAGATAACAGCCAGCTGTGAAAAGTGGCAGTGTGCTTTCTGCCTGAGACAGGTGGCTGGAGACACAGAGTGCCGTTTAAAGGGCCAACACAAAAATTTGTAGCGGCAGCCACTTTCCCTGGGCTCCAGCAGAGGCAGGACAGAGTGGCTGGAGCCATCTGAGGAGAGAATGGAGATGGAGGCTTGGGGGAAAGAACTGAGAAAGTGGATGGTGGGGTATGGGTGCTGACTCATGCCCAATTCTGCACCTGCCATCTTGCGCCTACAGACCACTCCCCTGAGTGACAGCAGCATGAAAGGACACAATAGTTATGCTCCCAGTAGGCTCAGCCCTGGCCCAGTGTTGCACAGCCCCCGGTTCTGAATACAGAGCGGCAGTCACAGATAGTAGATCCCTGGCTGAAGGGGATGCAGAGTAGTCTAGAGATGCTTGAGGAAAGTCAGGCAATGGAAGCTCTGGGGAGAGAACTGAGGGAATAGCTGAGAAGATCCCAGTGCTGACTCCTCCCCCATAGAGGAGCACCCATCTTGCTCAAGAAGACCACTCCCATGAGCTGGAGCAGCATGAAAGGACACAATAGCCACACCCCACCCCCAGGAGGCTCGGCCCTGGCCAGACATTGCACAGGTCTGGGTGCTGAGTACAGAGTGGCAGTCAGATAGCAGATCCCCAGCTAAAGGAGATACAGAGTGGTCTAGAGACACTTGAGGAAAGTCTGGCAATGGAGACATTGGGGAGAGAACTGAAAGAGTAGCTGGGGTGCTAACTCTTCCCCTATATGGCAGAAGCCATATTGTTCAGGCAGACTACCCTCTGAGTGACAGCAGTGTGAAAGGACACAATAGCCCCGGCCACAAGAGAGACTGCCCTGCCCTGACTGCTGAGGGTCGAGTGACTAGATTAACAACTACAGGAGACAGACACAGACAGTAGATTCCTGAAAGTCTCTTAAAGACAGCCTAAGGTCAGATGAAGTCAACAGCTGACATCATCAGAGGTAGATCCAGAAAGAAAGAAAAAAAAAGCTGACTCCTACCAGAGAAGTTCATGCCACAAAGTCACAAAGTCAAGACAAATTGATTTAAGAAGCATAGAAGAAGAGTCTCACAAATAATGAGAAGACAAAGAAACACCCCCCACCCCCAATCTAAAAGAAAGGAGGAATCTCCACAAAGAGAACTAAATGAAATAGAGGTAAGTAAACCATCAGATATTGGGTTCAAAACAACAGTTCGAAGGAAGCTCAGTGAGCTCAAAGTGAATTACCAAAAACTACAGGGAAACTATAAAGAACTTATTGCAAAATATATCAGCATGAAAAAAGACATAGAAACTATCAATGAGACAAGAGGAAATGAAGAATACAATTGCTGAATTGAAGAACACAATAGAAGGAATCAAAAAGCAGTCTCAATGACGCAGAGGATCGAATCAGTGAGCCAGAGGACAAGGTAGAAAAAAGCTCCCAGAAAGAGCAAGAAAATGAAAAGAGACTAAAAAAAAATAATGAAGAGGCATCGAGGGAAATGCAGAACAACCTGAAATGTAATAACATCTGTATAATAGGGATACCTGAAGGAGAAGAAGAGGAGCAAGGGATAGAGAACCTGTTTGAAAAAGTAATGATGGAAAACTTCCCTAATTGGAGGAGAGAAAAAGTCACACAAGTCCAAGAAGCACAGAGGATCCCATTGAAGAGGAACTCAATGAGGTCCACTCCAAGACACACATCATCATTAAAATGACAAATATCAAAGACAAACAGAGAATCCTAAAGGTATCACAGGAGGAAAAGGTAGTAACATACAAGGGAGACCTGATACAACTAGCAGCTGACTTCTCAACAGAAACACTACAAGCCAGAAGGGAAGGGCAAGAAATATTCTAAGCAATGAAAAGCAATGTCCTGCAGCCAAGACTACTTTACCGAGCAAGGCTCTCAATTAAAATGGGAGGTGAAGTAAGGAGTTTCCCAGACAAATGAAGGCTAGAAGAATACACCTCCACCAAACCAGCACTACAAGATATGCTAAATGGACTGCTTTAAGATGAAGGAAAAGAGTGAGAAAAAGAGGGTCGCAGATATGAAGGGAAAAAAATGAATAAGTACCTTTCAATAATAACATTAAATGTAAATGGATTAAATGCCCCAATCAAAAGACATAGGATAGCTGAATGGATAAGAAAACATGAGCCACAGATATGCTGCCTACATGAGAACTGACTCAGAACAAAGGACCTACGCAGACTGAAAGTAAAGGAATGGAAAAAAATATTCCAAGCAAAAAGAAAGGAAAAAAAGGTAGGGGTATCAATACTTATATCAGACAAAATAGATTTCAAAACAAAGGCCATCAAAAGTGATGCAGAAGAACAATTTATAATACTCAGAGAAAGAATCCACCAAGAAGACATAAACATTTTAAACTATATGCATCCTCATAGGAGCACCCCAATGTATAAGGAAAATCTTGGAGGACTTCGAGAAAGATATGGACAGTAACATACTGATGGTAGGGGATTTTAACACCTCACTGTCAAAAATGGATAGATCTTCCAAACAAAACATCAACAAGGATATTGTAAAACCAAAGGACACATTAGATCAAATGGACTTAACTGACATTTATAGAATCTTTCATCCTAAAGAAGAAAAATACACATTCATTTGAAATGCACACGGAACATTTTCAAAGACATACCACATGATAGGACACAAAACAAGACTCAACAAATCCAGAAAAATAGAAATCATAACAAGCATTTTCTTGGATGACCAGGGCTTGAAACTAGAAACCAAACTCAAGGAAAAAACTCAAAAACAGTCAAACTCATGGAGACTGAATAGTACACTATTAAACAATGGATGGGTCAATAATAAGATTAAAGAAGAAATCAAAAAGTTTCTGGGAACAAATGAAAATGAGCACATAACAGTCCAAAACCTATGGGACACAGTGAAGGCAGTCCTGAGAGGGAAGTTCATAGCAATACAGGCTTACCTAAAACAGATAGAAACATTTCAAATGAACAACCTAGCCCTTCAGCTTCAAGAACTGGAAGAACAACAACAAACAAAGCCCAGAGCAAGTTGAAGAAAGGAAATAATCAAGACCAGAGCAGAACTGAATGACATAGAGATTAAAAGAACAATTCAAAGGATTAAACAATCCATGAGTTGGTTCTTTGAAAAGATAAAATGAACAAGCCTTTAAGCAGACTCATCAAGAAAAAAAGGGGGAGGACCCAAATAAATAATATTAGAAGTGAAAGAGGAGAAATAACAGCTGATATCACAGAAATGAAAAGGATTGTAAGAAATTACTATGACCAATTATATGCCAAGAAATTTGAAAACCTAGATGAAATAGACAAACTTCTAGAAAAATATAACCTTCCGGCACTGAATGAAGAAAAAGGAGAAAGCCTGAACAGATCAATAACAGCTGGTGAAATTGAAGCAATAATCAAAAAACTCCCAGCACAAAAAATCCCTGAGCCAGGCAGTTTCACAGGAGAATTTTACAAAACATTTAAGGAAGAGCTAACCCCTGTCCTTGTCAAACTATTCCAAAAAATCCAAGAAGAGGGAAGACTCCCAGGCTCTTTTTATGAGGCCAGCATCATCCTAATCCCCAAATCAGATAAAGACACAACCAAGAAAGAAAACTACAGGTCAATATCGCTGATGAACATAGATGCTAAAATCCTCAACAAAATATTCGCAAACTACATCCAGCAATACATTAAAAAGATCATCCACCACGATGAAGTGGGATTCATCCCAGGGATGCTAGGATGGTTCAATATTCACAAATCAATAAACGTAATACATCACATAAACAAAAGGAAAGACAGAAACTACATGATCATATCACTAGATGCAGAAAAAGCATTCGATAAGGTACAGCACCCATTTATGATAAAACACTCAGCTATTTGGGAATAAAGGGCACATACCTCAACATAATAAAGGCCATATATGAAAAACCTACAGCCAACATCATACTCAATGGGCAAAACCTAAAAGCTTTCCCTCTAAGATCAGGAACAAGACAAGAATGTCCACTTTCACCACTTCTATTAAACATAGTATTGGAAGTCCTTGCCACAGCAATCAGACAAGAAAAAGAAATAAAAGACATCCAAACTGGAAAGGAAGAAGTAAAACTATAATTGTTTGCAGATGACACGATAGTGTACATGTCAATCCCTATAGACTCCTCTAAAAAACTCCTCAACCTAATAAGTGAATTTGGCAAAACAGCAGGATACAAAGTCAATATTCAGCAATCAAAGGTGTTTTTGTATACCAAAAATGAAATATCAGAATTAGAAATTAGGGAAAAAAATCCCCTTTACTATAGCAACAAGAAAAATAAAGTACCTAGGAATGAACTTAAAGAAGATAAAAGACCTGTATGCAGAAAAGTATATAACACTGAAGAAAGAAATTGAGGAAGACACAAATAAATGTAAGCATATACCATGTTCATGGATTGGAAGAATTAACATCATCAAAATGTTCATACTACTCAAAGAAATTGCTAGATTAAACACAACCCCTATTAAAATACCAACAGCGTATTTCACAGACAGAAAAAACATTTTAAAAAATTTATATGGAACCATAAATAACCCTGAATAACTGTAGCAATTTTGAGAAAGAAAAACAAAGTAGGAGGGATCACATTACCTGACATCATGCTATATTACAAGTCCACTGTAATCAAAACAGTCTGCTACTGGCATAAGAACAGACACATAGATCAATGGAACAGAATAGGGAGCCCAGAAATAAACCCATGTCTCTATGGTCAATTAATATTCAACAAAAGGGGCAGAAGCATAAAATGGAGTAAAAATAGCATCTTCAACAAACGGTGTTGGGAGAGCTGGACAGCTACATGCAAAAAATTGAAATTTGACCACCATCTTACACCATACACAAAAATAAACTCAAGGTGGATAAAAGACTTAAATGTAAGTTCCATAAAAGTCTTAAAGGAACATAGGCAGGAAACTCTCAGATATCCCATGCAGCAATATTTTCACTGATATGTCCCCTAGCACAAGTGGCATAAAGGAAAGAATAAACAAGTGGGACTTCATCATAATAAGAAGCTTCTGCACAGCTAAAGAAAACATCAGCAAAATGAAAAGGGAGCCAACGGTATGGGAAAATATATTTGCCAGTGATACCCTGGACAAGGGGTTGATCTCCAAAATATATGAAGAACTCACATGACTCCACTTCAAGAAGACAAACAATCCAACTAAAAAATGGGCAAAGGACATGAACAGACACTTCTCCAAGGAGGACATGCCTTCAGAGAAATGCAAATTAAAACCACAATGAGATACCACTTCACACTGGTCAGAATGGTCATCATAAATAAAGCGACAAACAACAGGTGCTGGTGAGGTTGTGGAGAAAAGGGAACCCTACTTCACTGTTGGTGGGAATGCAGCTTGGTCCATCCACTGCTGAAAACAGTGTGGAATTTCCTCAAAAAGCCAAAAATGGCCCTGTGTTTTGACCCAGCCATTCCACTGCTGGAACTGTACTTTAAGAATCTCAAAAGACCAATTCCAAAGAACCTATGCACCACAATGTTCACAGAAGCACAATTTATAATAGCCAAGTGCTGGAAGCAATCTAAGTGCCCATCAGTAAGTGGGTGGATCAAAAAACTATGGTACATTTACACAATGGAATACTACACAGAAGAAAGAAAGAGCTACTACCTTTCGTAACAGCATGGATGGAACTGGAGAGCATTTTGTGAAGTGAAATAATCCAGATGGTGAAAGACAAATAGCATATGATCTCACCTATAAGTGGAACCTAATCGGCAAAGCAAGCAGGCACGGATAATATGGCCAGCAACATTGAAAGAAAGGAGAAACTGATGAGGATGGGAGGGAGGGAGAGAAGGGAGTAATGAGGAGGGGAAAAGGAAGGGTCAGATAAAAGAACAGGTGTGAAGCATACATGGACAAAGCCAAGGTGGGGAAGGAGAAATTGGTGGTGGGTAAATGGAGACAAATGTATGTGAAAATTTTTTTAAAAAGAAATAAATGTATTAAAAAGAAAGTGCTCATTCTCTGTAGTTTTAATTTAAGTTCCCTACAACCACTTATATGGATTGGTAAAGATAGTGTTAATTTTCAAACTAAGTTCTTAAAATGACCCACTTCATGCTATCCATGGTTAGACCATGTGTACCCATCATGGTGTACAGCAAAACAATTTATTGTAAACCCAAATTGAAGCCCTAACTATAATATTATAGATGATAGATAGATGATAGATTATATAGATGATAGATAAATAGAGACATAGATTATTTTTATTATTTGTAGTGGTTGTGTTCTATGAAAACACAGTGAACACTAAGCTAGTCAATACAGAACCCTTGTTTCTAGCGGAAATCCAGGGTTAGAATCCTGTAGGTCTCTGGTCAAATATTTTGTCAACCAATTAATATTTAACTTTGTTTTATGTAGTTTCTGTTTAGACACTTTATTTAATATATATTGTTGATTCATTAACATTGAACTCCTGTCCCACAGCACTATAACTCATGCCTAAAAGCTTATCTAACACATGTATTTTCTCTACAAGGCATTTCACAGCTGTTTTCTTCTTGGAGACACTAGACAGCACTTTAGCACTATGCTTGTGGACCATTTCACACATCAAAATCTCCAACAAAAGAAGTCACAAAAATGCAAAAAAAGAAAAAGTGTCACTGAGTAGACTGCCAAAAAAAAAAATAAAGAAAAAGAAAACTTGTTTGCATAATGAAAGCAGAAGCAAGAAGGCAGAGCATATCCTATTTAATCTCAGGTGAGTCTGTTTTGACACTCACCAAACATCCCCAAGTGACAAAGAAAGCACCACAAAGGTGAATTTTGAGCTCACAAATAAAGTTTAGAATAGGCAAATTCTCAAGTACAGAATTTATAAATAATGAGAATCAACTTTCTCTATATCCACGGAGTGGGGCAAAAATAGATTTATAGTTGCTTGTATGGAAAATAATACAGTAATTAAAAATAATAATACAACACTAAACTCTGTGTTTCACATACTCAGATTCCTCCAGAATCATAGATTTTAAATAAATGTACTCTTTCCATTGATGAGCTAGCCACTTCTCTCTGCACTCTTATCCCTTTGAACTAAAAATCTCCTCACTAAGGATATTTTGACAAAACTTTGGTAGCTCATTGTGTTTGGTGATGCTTTTGTTATTCCAACAGAATACTTTTTCTGACTGTCACTTTCAATTTGATGAAGTGGTATAGATTCCTTCATATGCTGTAGTTGAGAATAAAGAATACACAGGAAAATTATGAAGAAGAGAAATCAAGTGTCCTTTAATGGCTTCATCTAATCTAGCTTTTTTCTTTAACTAGAATGCAAACTCTTTGAGGAAAATGATGAAAACACACATATTTATTTTTTTAAGTGACTTATATATGTCTAAGTTCCTGCCAGATAACTAGTGAACTTATAAGATTAAGGAGTAAAGAGAAAAGAGCATAGATGAAAGAGGTATAAAAAATAAGAAAGAAGGATATACTTGTATTAATATTCAGATCAAGGGTCAAAAGGCATAGAATTGGCTATAAAATTTGAAAAAATGGTCAAAAGGAGAGAAGAGGAGATGAAAAATTAGGGAAGAGCAGAGTAATAAGAGAAAAGAGATTTGTTTGTAACCATTTGTAACTTTGATATATTCTTTAAAAATAGTTTTGCTTTGTTCCTCTTCTCTTGTATATTTCCATAGCCTCAATAAAAAAGCAGTGTAGTAAACAAAGCATTTGATTCATGGTGCATGTTAAGTGTCCAAAAATATTTAATTTGAAGACAAAAAAGAATGATACATTCCAGAGTAGTAAAAATAATAGTTTGACCCTGGCTGGGTAGGTTAGTTGGTTAGAGCATTGTCTCCATACACCAAGGTTATGGATTCAATCTCTCTCAGGGCACATACAAGAATCAACAAATGAATGTATGAATAAGTGGGACAATAAATTGACATTTCCTTTTCCCTCTCTTTCAATAAAATTTTTTAAAAATAATAGTTTTGTGTCAGAATGGGTAAGTATGCAGTCACTATCTATGAGGAAGAACTATGTGGATAATACCCATATTTTTTTTCCTCCATTCTTCCAGTAGCTAGGATGCAGCCGCATAGCCTTTTATGATTTATCTTAAAAATTCACATAGGGTCACTTTAATTTTATGCAATCGTCAGAACAACCTCAATCTTGCCCAGATTCACAATGAGGAAACATAGACCCCACCTCTCAATAAAAAGAGTATCACAATTACATTATAAAGTAGCCTATAAGTTGGGAAATATTGTTGTGGGCATTCTTGGAAAATATAGTCTGTCATAAGTGTTTTCCAGAAAACAAAGGTAAAGATGAGTCTCAAGTAGGAGGCAAAAATCACTTGTGTCAGATGTCACTGCTGGGTTTGTTCAGAGGGAGCTGAGATTTAACTACTGGATTTTGCTGAATGAGGTTTATTGGTAACTCAGATCAGGAGCTGCTTAGATTGGAGCTATCAAAAAAAGGTCATAGGAGGAAAGAAATTAGACTGCTCTGTTGGGAACTTTTCTTTAAAGAACAGAAAAATGTACCTAAACAGAAACTAAAAGGTGATGTAGATCAAGGAATGTTTGACTTTGATTTTGTTTTTTAAATTGGGATTAATGTATGAGTGAGGAAAATTGGAATTATTTTATTGATTATATGCAAAGGGACAGGTCCCAGTGCAGAAATGGAAAGGTTATTGTTATATAAAGTCATTCCTTCACAGTAACAAAAGAGCAAGGTGGGAACATGGACAAATGTGCAGGTAGGTTGGTAGATACAGTATTTGAAGCAAGAGGAAGTTTTCTTTGTAAAATAAAAAAGTCATCAACTGAGAATGAGTTATTGACAATTTGAAGAAAGAGGAAAATGTGTAAAATATTCATGAATAAATGTAATATGATTTCTAGTTCAAAAGGACTCACCTAAAGTTGTTGATTGCATGGATTTCTCCTGACATACTCAGCCCTGGTGTGAGCTGGATATGATCAGGCTTAGGGTTTAACCAAATGAGTGTGAATATGGGGAAGAAGAGCAAGGGGGTTAACAAATGATAAAAAGGAGGAATTATAATGATGGATTTATATCATCTCAGCTGGTTATGAAGGGAGGAGAGGACATTAGGTAGGTGGGCTAAAGTGGAAGAAGATAAGGTAGATGAAAATAGGATAATTGAACTTCAGACATGGGGAGGTATTGACAAGTCCTGGATCTAGGAATGGGTGTCAGAGGCATAGTCAGAGAGGAAGCAAGGTCACTGGAGGAACAAGAAGCCAGAATATCTGAGTCATCATCCATATGGATTCTGAAATCGATATTTGTGATGACTGCTGCCACATTAGAAAGAGTAACTTAGGGGTTAAAAACCTTCAAGAACTATAAGCACATGTCTTGAAAGTCTATAGCTTATTGAAATGAGGATTAGGTAGAAAATAGAATAATATGATGGCAAATTCAAAGTTTATGGCTTTGACAGTGGTAAGCTGGACTATATTTTAAAAGTGACAATGATGGGGTGATAAGAAACAAGGGGGAATATTTAACTCAAATATGCAGAAGCTTATTACTCAGAACTTACATGTAAGCAACCTAAAGCATGGAAAACACACATCTTTAGAGTCCTACAACCTCCCTTCTTTTTTTGGCTCTGACATACCCCCTTTTAACTATACGCAAAGCCATCAGAATGCCGACTTGATATTTCTGAGTCTCAATATCCTAATCTATTGAATAGCATAATGATTGATTCATTGATTGATTCATCCATTCAGCAGTAATTGCTGAGATTCTCATATATGTTAGGCACTGGTTGAGACACAATGACAGGGCAATAAAAGATAAATGATATTGCTATACTCATAGAACTTACATCCTAGTTGTAGAAGCCACGTGCTAGAAATCTAAAGACAAAAAAAACGAGTTAATAAATAAATCCATATTGTGATGATTAGTGCTAGGAAGAAAAGCAGTAAGGACCTGTGATACAGACTGAGTTTGAAGGTGACTCATAAGTGGTCTGCAGGGGAGGACTTTCCAAGGAGGTGACACTTTTATGTTGAACTTATAAAACACTAAACATGCTAAATAGTTATATTAGATGATAAAAAGATTAAAGCCATATTGGTAATGTTATTAAAATGTCCTTAATTACCTGTTTGTATGGTGTTTAAAGTTTAATAGACTTTAAATGCTACCAGAAGTGAATATAAGGTTAGCATCCTTTCACACATATAAAAATAATGTGGAAAATAACACTTTAAGTGGAGGTGATATTATACCTAAGGCTCCCTAATGAAAAATTGAGTTTGCTTTATATTATAATGTCTAAGTTATTCATGCTTAACCATTATCTTTAGAGTATCAGTCTATGTTAGAACTTCATCTTTCTAGCCTGTGCTAATCTAACCTAAGGCAATTCATAATGTCACTAAAAACTTTAATAGAAACACTTTCTGAAAAGTTGAAACAGGTAAAAAAAGTTCTCAAGTTCATGTGCATCATTTTATTACCACATCAGTGTTTTCTTTTTCCTTGAGTGGAGAGAAATACATGGGCTACTACTCTCTGGGGGAATTTCACACCACGGGGAATTCCTATGAGGTTAACAGCACTCAACCTAGAAAGGACCCAGAAGGAAGTAGTAGCCAGATTAAGGATTTTAGCTCTATGCACTCAGGTATTTCACTGTTTCCCACCTGTGTCTAAGCACTGTAAAGTATAATAATAAAATAAATTATATGTAAATGTCTGTCTTGTTCTTCCTATGTTCTAAATATCTTGGAGCTGCTGTGTTCAGTTAGACATACTTACTACCAAAGGGCAACATATGAATTTTTCCTGTTACTTAACAAAATACTGGAGATGCTCAAGCCTAAAGTCCCTTTATCTCATAATATCTTCATCCTAACATCTTATCAGCTACAAATTGTCCATAAAACTGTTATAATCTTGGTTTTCATGAGCTTTTCATTGTGTGGTTGGGATTCAGTTTAACTTGGCTTATTAAATCTCATCTTTAACTGGCACTTTGCAAAAAGTAAGTATATCTTTTATTGAGATAAAGATGGCTGGACAAATGGCTTCCCCATTCAACTCTCCCATTTAGTTATAGATTTAATACAATTACAAAATCTACCAGAGTTGAGTACCATTGCACACTTTGCCTGATTAAATGACATTTCAATAATATATCAGAAAAAGGGAGTAATCAAGATTAAACCAGAATTCACAGAATAAGCTCAGAGTGACTTACAGTTATTTTGAGACAGAACAGCCCTGTTCCTACAAGGATCTCTACCTTACAACTAAAAAACCTTAGCCACAACACAAAAACAAGCATGTGGAGATTCTTGAAGGCAAAAAGAAGAAGGAAGACAGTATAGGGAGCTCAAGACTTGAGGAATAACATGGCAGGGAGTCCCCTGGGTTTTCATATTTCTTCACGTATATCTTAGGGTGCTGTAGAAGCCTCCAATCCAGAACCACTATCACTACAAAAAGAATTCTAAAAAAAAGTCTTATTTTTTCTATCCATAGAACAAAGAAAAGGGCAGCCTAACAATAGAAAACCTTTTTGGTAACATATCCTCTATTGCATGCAAACAGCAATAGAAAAACACACCCCTTTCTCCTTCTCTAGCTCTACATTTTCAATGGGTCAAAAGGGGATTTGTACTTTCACACTCCTTTCTATTTTATGGTGCTTAAATTCCCCTGCTGGGGCAGTGTAAGCAGGACTGAGCAGAAAGCTGATCTTCCACTCCCTGCTGGGGTAATATCTCCAGGATTCAGCAGCCATCTAAGCCTCTACCTCTACCCAGTACCAAGGAGATGTAAGGAAGTGGTGTGAGGTGGGTGATTGATGTTCTATGTTCACCTTTTCTGGGCATCACTCTGAGGACCTCTAACCCTTCTCCATTCATATGTCCCATGCTCCTTGGTCTGGGGGCTCCTTCCACACCTTCGCCTGCATCAGCAAGGATCAGTGGAGCACCAGTGGCACTAGACAAACCAATCAGACCAAAATAACATCACAAGCTCTCTGAATTTAAATTGTCATTGGAGCCACAGTCCACAGAACTACCTAGGACCTTCCAGTTAGCCAAGACAGGGTGACTACTTGTTAAAATGAAAGGTTTGAATAAGTCTCAGAGACTTCTAATATAATAAAAAAAATTCAGGATATAATCAAAATTCATCTGTTAAACAAAGAACCAAGAAAAATCACAAACTAAATTAAAAAAAGATAACAGATTCTCAACACAAGGTTGACTCAAATATTGGGATTACCTGATAAGGGTTTTAAAATAGGCATCATAAAAATGCTTTAACATGCAATTTTAAATTCCTTGAAATAAATTAAAAATAGAAATAGAAATTATGGAAGCAAATGAGAAATTATAAGGAAGAAGCAAATGGCAAGTATAAAGCTGAAAAACACAAAAACAAAAATAAGTAAATAAGTAAATTTTACAAACTACATAAAAGAAGTTCTGTAATGAAATATCAGACTATTCATAACTTCAGAAAGGGGAGAATACCATTGGGATGAGGAAAAATATGGATAAATATAATAGACTTTCCTTCTGATTAATTTTCTAAATTATGTTTGATGGCTGAAACAAAATAAATAACACTGTCTGATGTGGTAATGTGTATATATAAGAAATGGTGAAGTCAATTATTTCTGCTTTGTTTTGTTTTTAAGTTGAGATGATAATGAAAGGGTCCTAAATAGAAGAACGGTTTTTATACTTGGAGTTGTAAAAGGTGAATACCAATAGATATGATATATAATATGTGTATAGTAACAACCACTAATTTAAATATAATGTGTGGAAAATATAACCAGCAACATTGAAAGAAAAAAGAAACCTACAGAATCAAGAGGAAAGGAGAGGGGTGGGCAGGGAAAGAGAAGGGAAGGATCAAGTCAAGGAACATGTATAAAGAACCCATGGACAAAGCCAAAGTGGGGAAGGATTGAGGGAGGGAGAGAGCTAGGGGAGAGGGGTAAGGGAAAGTGGTGGTGGGAAGGTGGAGACAAATGTATTTGAACAATATAAAAATAAAATTATAAAAAATAAATTTAATGTGTGCTATGCCAAAATTTTGAAATCTTAAAAGTGTTCATGTAATACACACACACACACACACACACACAAATAGAAACCAAGGATTGAGAAAAAGAAAAAAAACAGCAGCCAGTGAAACGGTATACTTGAGCCCTAACGTATCAATGGTCTTAAATAATACAATAAAAAGATAGAAAGTGGCAAGAAATGATACAAAAAATTATCTAACTACATTCTATCTACAAGAAAGTCACCTCATGTATTTAGGGCCCTACCCTAAGGTAAGGAATACTTTAGTGCTTTCCACTGGGCAGATTAAGATTCTTCAAGTGAGGGAGCTAGTCTGGGCCATCCATCATCATTTCTATGCAATAGGGCTGCCAGCAGGGTTGATGGGACCTCAGCAGAAAGATCCTAGAGAAGAACCGCCAGACTCCTAAAGTGTTGCAGAAAGATTAAGCCAGTCACCAAAACAGAGATGTGTCTATTTATACTAAAGGAATAGCAGGAGAGAGATATCTGCAGAAGATTCTCCAGAGAACTCAACAAAGCTCCACAATAAAAAAAAAAAAAAGGTGAGCTTTGAACACTATCTAGACCCAGAGAGCACAAAAGAGCTTATACTTTACTCATGTGGTGCATACAAACACTGCATGGGAAGACTGTCCCCCTCATTTTCTTTGGAAGTTTGAAGTTATCCCAAGAATCTGATTGCAAATGTCCAGGGAAGAAAGATGCAAAGCTCTTATTTCCACCAGATATCAGTTTGAAAGCAGAAATCAAAAGCCAGAGTAATGGTGTTCTGCAGGTTTCAGCCACGGGTTGTTCCTTCTGTCTGGATCCCAGAATGGAGAGGACATAGTGAGGAAAGCAGCAGCTGATCTGGAGCCAACATGAACATGAATGAGAAATAAACTTTTGTTGCTACTCAGACACATAATTTATGTTCCGTTGGCCAATGGAACACGAATAGAAGTGGTATGTTTTTCCTAGCGGAAGTTAAGAGCCATTGCTCTTTCCAGTTGGGTGCCTTTCTCTATTCAGATAACAGCATGTCCTTATTAGTATTCTGGAACCCGATGAAGGAGACATATGGAAAAATACCACAACCACCCCACAGCCAAAATGACCTATGAGTGATAAATAAACTTTTATTGTTTTAAGTCCCCCTTCAAAAATGTATTTGAAATTCATTCAAATGCAATGACATAGATCGTAGAAAGTTAAAGGATGGGAAAAAAGATATACAATGCAACATTAGTAATTCAAGAAAAAAAACCAAGTGTTTATATCTACATCTAATTCAATATACTTCTGGACAAGGAAAAAATTACTAGAGGCCTATTGTAGGATAAATTGTAACTCCAAAAAGATATTTTCAGGTCCTGATGCCTGGTACCTGTGAATGTGTCTTAATTTGGGAATACAGGTTTTTGCACATGTAATCAAGTTAAGATGTGGTCTTTCTATGATTAGGTAGGATCTAATCCCCTATGAATGGTGTTCTTATGAGGGAAAAAGAAGAGGGAAATTGGGACAACAGAGGGACACACAGGGAGAATGCCATGTGACAACAGAGGGAGAGATTGGAGTGGTGAATGCACAAGTCAAGGAATTCCAACCACTAACAACCTCTGAAAGTATTGCTGGCAACCAAGAGAAGCTAAGAGGGAAGTAGGAAAGGATTCTTTCTGAAAGTCTTCAGAGGGAGCATGGCCCCAGTGATACTTTGATTTCCGACTAACTTTCAGACTTTGAAAGAATAAATTTCAGTTCTTTTAAGCCACCCAGTTTGTGAGCATTTGTTATGCAGCTCTAGAAAGCTCATATACTGGCAAAAGGATTGATCTACTGAGTAATATAATAATCTAAATGTATAATGTGTCAAACAATAGAGCCTCAAATTCATGAAGAAAAATTCATGAAGTCCTTCATCTATACAATTTTGTCATTTCAATAATGTTATAAGCATTGTTTCATATGGTATGTGACTCTTGTGGTCACCAACTTACAAGGAGGATCCGAGAAAACCTGAAATCTATTCATAAAAAAATTTCGTATTATTCTTACATGTTTAAACTTCCGTCACCTTCAAAGTACTCTCCATTTGATGCAATACACCTATCAAGACAGTTTTTCCACTGCTCAAAACAGTTTTTAAACTTGTCAACTTTGATGCCTTTTAGTGCTTCTGCTGTTTTTTGTTTCACCTCTCCCACATCTGCAAAACATTTCCCTTTGAGGACTTTTTTCATTCAGGGAAGCAAACAAACAAAAAAAATTGCCAAGGGCATGATTGGGTGACTAGGGACGGTTGGGCACAAGGGCCTTGACATTTTTGGTCAAAAAACTGATGAACACTTAGCGCAGAATGGGCAGGTGCACTTGTAAATCACCCATCACAAAATGGACATTGAAAGAGTCTTAAAAAAAATCACTGAGGCCGAACACAGCCTCACACAACAACGCCAGCTGGTGCACTGACACAGATGGGTTCCTAGAACACTCACCTAGCGGGGGAAGCTTTTACTATAAGGGGCCCCACCCTCCAGAAGATAATTTTGTTTTGGGGGGAATCCCCCCTCATATCACCAGGCCAACATTGTCCTTCGGCAACAGGCTTAGTTACTTCCTAACATTGCAGTGAATGTGGGCTGCCCCCGACACCCATGTTCTTCTTTAGTCACACAACTCTGATTCTATTTGGGAAGAGCATAATCCCCCTTTGAAACCTGCGTTTTCAAGGCCCCCTTGTCTGATAGAAACATACCACATACTAATCCCATATGTTTATCTGGAAATACAGGATATTCTAAATAAAGAATTATAAAACTTCCTGTGGATTAAAATAGTATTTGACTAACCTAGCTGAAAAACAGGCTATTCTAATGCTCATTTGCAAGCATTTTGTCTGAAGCTAGTAGCTGAAAAGAGAATATATATATATATATATATATTTAAAATGTAAATCTTTGACTTAATTTTGGAGTCAAAATTCTACCTAAATAAAAAACTGTATGTTCCAGGAGATATTGCTATATCTTACAGAGAATAGATTTGTGGCTTACATATGAGTGCTCAAATTAATAGTTGTTGAATATATGAATGGAAACAAGAATTAGTTTTATTGATAATTTTTATGTGTAATACCATTCTTAAGTGAAATAGTATGATTCAGGTTTATTTTCTTTTACTTACTAAATGGAATTGATCCAGATAGGTCTTTTTAAATTTTTTTTTAAATTGTTGTTCAGTTACAGTTGTCCTCATTTCCACAGACCCCCACCCCTCATTGCTCTTATCTGTTCCATCCAACCCTTAGATGGGTCTTAAATTAGACTGACTTTGATCAGAATGTGTTGTGGAATAAAACCAATAATAATACTAATTATTATTAAAGTTTACAAAAACTATTGTTGAGAGCTTCTTATGTACCAACTCTGTGTTCAGTGCTTATGTGTATTATTTATCACATTTAACCCACACAACAATCCAAGCAAATAGGTAATATTATGCCCACTTCATATCAGAACATCATGATTTTAAGTATTTGACTAAGTTGCTCAAAGTCTACCACCACACACCAACTAAATGACAGAGCTCAGATTCAACCTAAGTCTCTTGGACTCTAACACCTATACCTTGAGTTGTAGAAGCATAGAATAAGCAAATGTAAAGTCAAAGTTGATAAGTGCCCCCAAGAGCAGTCCAGGCTCCTTTATCCATGGAACTTTAAAAATATATGGAGATTGAGGCCAGGTGAAGCTCCACTAAAGAGGAGACATTCCAGGTAGACATCACCTGTGGATAGGATTTTAAGGAATGAATAATTGTCTGACTTCAAGGCAGTCATGCTGAAAATCCAGTTCTAGCTGAATGGTCTTAAAAACCATCTCCCTTGCTGAGAATGCCTCCTTAGAGAAAAGAAGGTCAATGCATGCATGATGGTTATTTGTGCTTGTTCATCTCCTCCATTGGCTGCCCATTGCATTGGTTCCCCAGTTATCTGCATTGCATGGCTTTCTTTATTGGAATCCGTAGGGTGGAATGCTAAGAACACAGAATTTTGAGGCCAGACTGTGTAGAAATCTTCTTTGTCCTTTACTTTGCTGTGCAACCTTAGGCCAGTTACTTATCTCCAAGCTATCATTTCCTCATCTGTAAAAGGGGGTGAGGGAGTACCATTTTTTTGCAACTTGTGGGGATTTTGACTAACTTTCCATCCTCTTCAAGATCCAAAGTGTGGGGATGCATCCTCAATGGCAGTGTTGTCAACTGTCTTTCAAACATGTAGTGTTGGGAACAGGTCTGTCATGTGTATTCATAGATCCCAAACCTTGGTCACAAGGTAAATGCTTGCTATATAAAATAATTTTATGCCCAATGACAAATATCAAAAGATTGTCTTGGGACTAATTGTTAATTTATAGTTTCAAAACACATTTAGTTTTCAAATACTAGTAGTAGCAAGTGACTTCTGAAAAAAAGCCTTAATTTCTGTCATTAGGTTTCTCTTTAGCAGGCATTTTAACACTGAGAGAGAATGACAAACATAAAGAATAGATCTAAACACCTGAACCTGAATCTGTTACTTCACTTATTTCAACTCAAATAATAGTACGAAATAGTGACTTTGGAGAAAGTACAATGATGAAAACTCATGGAGTCACCTTGAAGAGTTAAAATGTTATCTTAAAAAAGTTTAATTGTATTCGTCTAGGTTAAGAAGTAATCCCTAATAGAAAAGCTGATAGGTAAGTTGGGCCTTCACCAAAAAATTGCTCCTTAGGGTGACCTTTTGCCTTTCTTTCAAAGTCAATGTATACTAAAAACTGAAGCAAAACATTCCTTTGATGCATATAATTACAGATCACCCCAATTCCCATTATCTTTATCTTATTTATTAGTTTCAATGGTTTAATAATTTTAATCATATTTTATCATTGAGTTTATGATTTGTCTTGGTTCTTTGTGTGACAAGTTAATTTTGATTGTATCTAATTTTTTTCTATTATATTAGGAGTCTCTCTGGGTATTTTTCAAATCCTCCATTTGAACAGGCAGTCACCTGTATAGGCTAACTGACAGGTCCTGGGTAATTCTGTAGGCACTGGCTTCAATGACAATTCAAGTTCAGAGTCCTTGTGAGGTTACTTTGGTCTCATTATCCGTGTGGGGCCACTGGTGGCACACTGATCCCTGCTGGCCCTGGCTGAGGGTGCTTAGGGAGCCAGAGAGACCAGGAAGCATGAGGGCCTTCAAATGGGCAAGGGGTCTCATGCTTTCTGGGACAAAAAACCTTTTCCAGGTGAGGGGTTATTGCGATATTATAGCTCCACTGCTGCTGCCTGGTTGTCCCTTGTCCCTAAGCAGGGGAGGGAAGTCTCAGATTGGGCCTGGCAGAGAGCATTTCCCTGGGTGAGTGCTTGCTCATTGTGATTGAAACTGTGGCTCGCTGGCTGCCCAGCCACCTGGTGTGTGCAGGTGGTAGAAGAAATTCCTGCCTTTGGGCTTGAAAAGAGCTTCTGTGTCTGAGCACCTCTTGTAGTGGATCCACCTGTCTCCATGATGCTCCTAGGAGGGAAAAGGGGATCTCTATTCTGTGGGGACATTCTGTTGCTGTCAGGGAGGTGATCTCAGGCCCAGGGGGAAGAAAACTCGCTTCTCTGGCCTTTTGATGTTCGCAGGGCTCTGCACTGACACCGCTGTAGGTGCCTCAGGCTGACCTTGTATCTTCAGGGAGGAATGAGCACACCTTGACCTTCATCTGTTGGGTAGGGCTCTTGGAAGCCTGGGGCCCAGGCCACTCTGTTTTCCTCTTTCAACTTTAGTGTCCTCCTGTGACTGTCTCTGTGTTGTTTCGAATGTTATATTTGTAACTGAACTTGTAGACATGAGCAGAGATGAGTCAGTGTTCTCTTTCTGGACCAGAAGCCCCAGAACTCAGTTTTGAACATTTAGAAATTAAAATGAAACATGGCCATTGCAGATATTAAAATTGCCTCTAAGAAAATAGGAGATTATAGCAGGGAACATCTGTAAAACAGGAAATGAAAATTTGTAAATTATCTGCATTGAGGTGGTACTGAAGTCATGCACATTTCAAAAATCTCTTAGTGACTAAGGGAAAAAAAGGTGCACAGAGTCCCATAAATATGGCAAAACAGTGAGAGGCCAGTGGTAGAAATATTAATATATATAGTATTATTACTTTAAAACACATTTTATAGACAATGAGTATGTAATAGTTTATAAAATCAAAACTAAAAGGAAGTCTGTTAAAGAACTTGCAGAGAGTAAGGGAAGTAGATATATCTCTAATGTATATTATCTTTATCAAATACATATCAAGAAAGAGAGAGGTTTCTCCTTCACCTTCATCAGGATCTCTGATTAGACTTGGACTCTGAGCTGCAAGAAAACAGAAGGAAATTAGGTCTACCAGATAAAGCAAATTCCAACTGACATCAATCTTGTGTGTCTCTTTATGAGTTTTTTAATTCCTTCTCTATCTCTCTTCGGTGTAGAAGGACTTTATCCAGAAGCAACAGTTATAAAGAAGGCAATAAAAAGCAAACACATTTCTAAATGCATGCAGACCTCATCTCCTGCCCATTGGTTCACACTTGCTGCATGCCCTAAAAAGTCTAAAAGAAATGGCCACCACGTCAGCTGACATTTGCAAACATTGTGATTTCATTTGCTTCCATGAGAAACTAAACATTTATGAGGTAAGAAAATGCTCTGTTTCATAATATAGATTCCTGCTTTATCATAACAGTCTGAACCTTAGCATCTCCTTCTCTGACAAGCCTTCAGTTTGTGATCCGACACAGCCCATATTTATTGTGGAAAGTTTAGCAAAATTATCAGGCTCACAATAACTCAAATGCATATCTCATGGAGCTCCCTCTCAGAGTCCCATGGTCTCAGAGAGCTTTGTGGAAATTTTCTGACATACAATCTTCTCTACTATTACTTAGAAGAACCAAAAGTATCCACTGTAAAGAAAACTAAACGCATGTCCAGTCAGTGTCCTCTGGTAATCATACAGGTGTCAAATACATTTGATTATGGCTCTGTTGGTTGTAGTGTCATCCCATGCTCTGAGATTGTGTGTTTGATTCCTGGTCAGGGCACATACCTAGATTGGGGGTTGGATCCCTGGTCCAGGTGTGTATAGAAGATAATCGATGTTTCTTTCTCACATCGCTGTCTCTCCTCCTCTGCTTTCCTCTTTCTCTAAACTAATCAATAGTAACATAACCTTGGCTGAGGACTTAAACGCTATAAAAAAATGCTTAATCATTTACACCTGCCATGGATTTTGCTTTGATTTTCTAACAAATAAGCTCATTTTCTTTTTTTTTCTTTTTTTTCTTTTTTTTTTGTTTTTTTTTTAAATTAATTTATTTACTTTTTAAATACATTTGTCTCTGCCTTCCCCCCTTCTTTCCCTTGCCCCCTCCCACCTTCCCTCCCTCAGCTCTTCCCCTTTGGTTTTGTCCATGAGTCCTTGCTATATGTTCCTTGACTTTCCCCTTCCCTTCCCTTTCCCTGCCCCCCCCTTCCCTCTTGTCTCTGTTGATTTCTTTTCCTTTCAGTGTTGCTGGTCATATTTGCCTTGCTTCTTTGCATTGTTGGTTAGGTTCCGCTTATAGGTGAGATCATATGGTATTTGTCTTTCGCCCCCTGGCTTATTTCGCTTAGCATGATGCTCTCCAGTTCCATCCATGCTGTTGCGAAGTTTAGTACTTCTTTTTTTCTTTCTGCTGCGTAGTATTCCATTGTGTATATGTACCATGATTTTTTGATCCAATCATCTACTGATGGGCATTTAGGTTGCTTCCAACACTTGGCTATTGTAAATTGTGCTGCTATGAACATTGGGGTGCATAGGTTCTTTTGTATTGGCGTTTTGGTGTTCTCAGGGTATAGTCCCAGCAGGGGGAATCGCTGGATCAAAAGGCAGTTCCATTTTCAGCTTTCTGAGGAAATTCCACACTGCTTTCCATAGTGGCTGCACCAGTCTGCATTCCCACCAACAGTGGACTAGAGTTCCCTTTTCTCCACAGCCTCGCCAGCACCTGTTGTTTGTGGATCTGTTTATGATGGCCATTCTGACCGGTGTGAGGTGGTACCTCATGGTGGTTTTGATCTGCATTTCTCTAATGGCTAGTGATGCAGAGCATCCTTTCAAATACCTCTGGGCCCTCTGTATCTCCTCCTTAGAAAAGCATCTGCCCAGGTCCTTTGCCCATTTTTTGATTGGATCGTTTGTCTTCTTGGAGTCAAGTCGAGTGAGTTCTATGTATATCTTGGAGATCAAACCTCTATCTGATGTATCATTAGCAAATATATTTTCCCAAATGGTTGGCTCCCTTTTCATTTTGCTGATGTTTTCTTTCATTTTCTTCTTTTCTCTCTAACCCTTCCAAGTCTTAGATGCAGGGGGAAGATGTGTGGCTACCAGCATCCACCACACTGCACCACCCCTGCTTTTGGAGGGTACACTTTGCAGGGGAAGGGGAGGAAGAGGAGAAAGGATAGGGAATGGAGAGAAAAGACCTGTGGAGAGGCTCCCTTTTCCCGCAGAAGCCTGTGCCTTGCAGAAGGCAGTAAATACTGCAGTAGATCTGTCTAAACACTCCGTCTCAAGTGCTCACTTCACGCAAGGAAATCATTAAAGCAAGACCTACGGGAGCATTTGTTTTGGAAATAGAATGACACAGCTCACCACTCTGGGCAAAAACCCCTTAGACACTGAGTTCTTTATTTACCTGTTGCTCTAACTGAGAGGCGGGTGCTGCCCACTTTACGATAATATGACTAATGGGGCGTCCTGCCTGGACTTGAAGACTCATACCTGTTTTCCTTCCTCCACATACCTCTGTACCCCCGCTCTGCCTGCGCCAGGCCTCTGGTAGACGCTCCGTGGAGGCAGGATGCCCACTGGGCAAGCAGAGGAAACAAAGCCGCTCAGAAAGGACCGCAGCCCGCGGCCGCCTAATTACAAGTCCCTGCACTGCCTGACGTTCCTCAGCTGACAAGCCCGGACTGTGCGAGACCTGCAAGTGAACCGCGGCCAGAAGCTGCGTGTCACCTGGCTCACACTCCAGACAGGGGCCCAGCGGCCCATGTCCTCACCCCTGTCTCTGGCAACGCCATAGCCTGCGAGAACACTGTGGAGGCCAGGGAAGGGTGGGCACCGGGATGACAGAGGGATTTTACCTCCAGATACCTTTACTCACGGATTTGTTTCGCTTTTGCAGAAGCTTTGGCAAAGAGTTCATAGCATGCGTTTCCTTTCTTCGTAATTAACAGGCAAGTGCAGATCAGAACTCTCCTCAGAGTTCTTTACTCAAAGTTATTCCAACAATTTGCCCTTGTTTCTGTGTCATCTCTGTACACATTTGTATATATGCTTCAGAACTGACAGTTAAAATTCTCTCTTAAAATATATGGACCACATGAGTCCTGTTTATCTCGGGTTTATTTGGTAATTTGAAACATCACAAGAACTAATAAGCAGACATAAACATTGGAACAGTTAGTAAACCAGTATCTTCCCACATTTATTGCCTAAATATTATATAATACCTCCTTTAAAAAGTTGGTGTTCACATAAGCTACATATATGGTTTTAAATATTTAAAAAATCATTTTTTTAGATCTTCACAGAAGTCCTGTGAGGTATACATCAAAGAATAAGTATTTGCCAGTTTTTGAATCAAGAAATTGAGGCTCAAAGAGGTTACCCTTATTTGTCCACATATCCTTTGTAAACGTAGGAAGAAAACACCCTTATAATCAGCATACCCCAGAATCCTTATATAACATAGAGATTGTTAATCACAGTCTATCATTGTTCAGTGGAAAACGTCAATTTTGTTATGAAAGGGCTCTGCTGCAGGATATTTGAATTAGAAATGATGTGAAACAATTAAACATCACTCCAGTTCTACCCGCATCCCTTCTCCTAGCTCCCTCCCCAGCCTGTAACAATAGCCCCCACATTGCTTTCTGCCCCTGGCTACTCCTCCACTCAAGGTCCTCCCCATTCAGTACTGATGGATGCCCCACAGCTGGCTCTGCCACCTTGAAAGTCACTGCCACCAGTAGAGCACCAGCATGGGACCTTATACTATCCCACCTTCCCACTTGGCTGCTTCCCAGATCTGGTTCTTTGAATGCTTGGAGAGCTGCCTGGCTTCCAGAACTTCCATATGCTGCTTCATCTCCATTCCTACTCACCTGCCCACTCCTGGCCTGGGAGCTGAGAACTGTGTATTCAGAAGAATCTGGGCCACTGGACAACAGCTGGGAATATAGTCTTGCTATACTATGGAATAAACAGGATTTTACTGGCTAATCTGGGAATACAGCCACAGTCAATAGCATGAGAAAATTAGTTCTGACTTTCAAACAACTTCTAACTTTCAAACAACTAACTCATAAATTAACTTTGAGATTACGTGTTCATAAACTGCAAAATCACCATGATTAATACTGAACAAATGCTATTTTGTCTCAGCAAACTTGACTGCTTATTAAATATTATTCATTGAAAAGAAGGCCTTGCTCTAACAGAGCTAGGTGTTATGGGTATATTTTCTTTGTTAATTCTTATTTATTTTAGCTGTTTTCATGGAAAACCAGATCTCCATGAGTCTGTTTTCCTCCTTGCTTTTGTACTGAAAAATCAATTGCTTGATGCTGATTTGAAAACCCTATGAGAAGCCAATTTACATACTGCACAAATAGGCGTAAATATGTCTGGAAATACAAAGTCCCTTTCCTGGCAATTAAAAAAAAAAGAGCTGGACTTGAATATTCATGTGAAGATCTTGCTGTGCAAATCCTACAAATTATCATCCATTAAGTAACCACATGTGACGTAGTCCCTAGGTCTGTTGGACCTCACAAAGCTTTCTGCCTAACTACAGAAAATAAAAATGGCTACAGGAACCACTAATGTGAAAAGTAATGGGTAAAATGGCATTGTATCATGTGCATTTTTCTGATAAACTAAAAAATGCTTATTTATTTGTTTGTTCATTTAATTTTTTATTTAATCTTTATTGTATTTTTTCCATTACCGTTTAGTTCCCTAATATCCCCTTCCCCCCAGTAATCACCACCCTGTTGTCCCTGTCCATGAGTCCTTTTTCTCTTTTGTTCAACTGCTTGTTTATATAAGACTTGCAGAGGTCGGGGAGAAGCATTTTGAAGACTTGAGTTGAACTGATAAAGATTAAGAAACCATTCTATTTGAACATATGTTACCATTATTTTCTAAAGCCAGGTGATACTTACAAGCACGACATCCATCACAGAGCCTGGGGAAATTGACTTTAATTTTATTCAAGAAAAAATTACAAAAGATGACCTCAATCTACTAACTCTTAAGATGTCAAATGTGAAGAGACTGCAAGGTAGCTTTTAGAACTATACTGATTTTCCCCCACTGTAATAAGGGAAGTTACATCAGGCTGACACTAATGTTAATAAGAGTACCCATTAGTGCTGATGCACTTACTGCTCTGGACCAGCAACTGCAATCTACCATTCGTTTTAAAATCCAATATGCTCACATTCCCCACGTCTGTCAGCTCTTGTGGAGTTTCTGCAAGGAGGAAGCCCATGATGACCTCAATTGTGGGATTCTTTTAAACATAAAGTTTAATTTTAGTGTTACTATTTAGAAAATAATTTTTAAGCAACATATGGACACAGCTGTTTCTGTTTGATATAGTTTTGAACTTGAATTACATTTTCCTTTTAAAAGAAAGAGCTTTTTACTCCTCTGTTAAAGCAGAAGTCAAATAATTATAAGTTGATAATAAACATGTCTAGAACTTCCTTCTTCAACCTAAAAAAAAATACAAAAGACACTGCCCATAACCTCTGCTCTTATTTGGTATTCCCTTTTTTAGGAGGCAATTTTCATCTGTTCCAAAGTATGAACTACATAAACACTGTTTAGGTTTTAACACTCTTTGTTTAGCTGGCAAAAAAAGAAGGATTAAAAAAATTGAATAGTTCACTCTGTAACCAGGAAAAAAGTTTCTGTAAGGCAATGTATTGACTATGGAACATTAAAAAGGAAAGTGAATATATTCAAATTCATTGTGTAGGACAATGAGTGTGGAAAATTTGACTCATTTCCCATCTTTAAAAAATCATGACATCTATTAATCTTTAAATGTATGGTAATGTTGCCCAGTAGAACTTTCTGCAGTGAGGGGGTTACTCTATAATCAATGCTGACCAATATGGAAGCTGCTAGCCACACATGGTTATTGAGCACATGAAATGTAGCTAATCATACTGAGAAACTAAATTTTTAATTTAAATCAATTTTAATTTATTTAAAATTAAATAGCCATCTGTGGCTAGTGGTCACTATATTGCCATATTGGAAAATCCATCTATATAGTATAATGTGGAAACAAAGGGATTAAAATCTGTATGACCCAAGTGTGACAAAACTATAACTAGGAGAAACAACAAACAACAGATGTGAGGTAGAGGTAGCGGTATGGACAGAGTAAAATCAAATTAGCTAACACTTCTTGACACTTACCAGAGATGACAACCAGAGTAGGCAGACTCTGCCCCGAAGCACAACCCAAACGATGGTGTTTGAAACACGCATAGTTTAATTAGTAAACCAAAGCAATAAAAACAAGATCATAAACAAGTTGATGCCTTAAAATTTGTCAAGTAGAATAAATAGGCTGGAAAGGAGCTCAGGATCACTTTGGGTTTAAAAAAATTCCCATATGGTGGATACATGTCATTATGTATTTATCAAACCTACAGAATTGACAATACCAAGACTAAACTCCAATGTAAACTGTGGACTCGGGGTGATTATGATGTGTCCATGTAGGTTCATGAATTGTTACAAATGTAGTGCTCTGGTGGGGGATGTTGACTATGGGAAGCCTGTGGGGAGTAGGAGCTATATGAAAAATCTATGCACCTTCCTTTCAGCTTTGATGAGAACTTAAAACTGTTCTAAAAATTATAGCACGGTAAGTCTATTTTTTTTTATTTTTTATTTTTTATTTTTTATTTTTTTTTTTAAGATTTTTAAAAATTTTTATTTTATTTTTTTAAAATTTATAAATCATGTTTATTCAATTACAGTTGTCTCAGATTTTACCCCTTTACACCCCTCCACCCATCCCACCCCCACCCCTGCTCCCACAGTCAGTTCCCACTCTGTTGCCCATGTCCATGGATCATTCATACATGTTCTTTGTCTAATCCCTTCCCCTTCTTTCCACCATTGTCCTCTTTCCTCATCCCCTCTGGTCACTTTCAGTCTGTTCCATGTTTCCATGCCTGTGGTTTATTTTGTTTGTTAGTTTATTTTGTTGAATAGATTCCACTTATAAGTGAGATCATATGGTATTTGTCTTTCATCAACTGGCTTATTTCACTTAGCTTAATATTCTCCAGTTCCATCCACGTTGTCACAAAAGGTAGGAGTTCCATCTCTCTTTCTTTCTTTCTTTCTTTCTTTCTTTCTTTCTTTCTTTCTTTCTTTCTTTCTTTCTTAAATTGTGTAATGTGTGAAAGAGGGCTCTATATTTTTTATTTCAAGTAATAATGGTCCATGCACCTTATTTGTTGAATAAGCCTTATTTTACCCATTGATTTGAGATATCAGGTTAATCATATATTACATTGTTAGACAGATATATACATTTGTATCTAGAATGCTCATTTTATTTCATTGATCTACTTGATTACTTCTGTGCTGATGTCATGTTGGTTTAATTGCTGAAACTATAATGATTTTAAATTTTTAATATTTTATAAGTCTATTTTTTTTTAATCCCAGAAAAGTTAAGAAAGAAGTGATAGACCTACAAGATGTGGAGGAAGGGGATTCCAGGATATAGAACAAAGCCAGTGAGCCTAAGGGTAGAGGAGAGGGGTCAGAGGGTTTAGGGAGGTAATAGGTGGGCTAGAAGGCAGGAAGGAAGGTGGGCTGAGAAGTGCAGGGACTGGTCTGGAATGCCAAACTTTGAGGGTTAGACATCTCTCTCATAGCCACTGGAGAGGTATCGAGGTCAATCTTTTCAGAAATGTGTATTAACATAAGAGCTGCTGATGTATTATATTTACAGAAAGTGACAGGTTTTGTATAACAATAAAAACAGGCTGGCTGTCTGGTTTGTTATCTCTCATCTAGCAAACTAATTTATGACACATTGCCCTTTGATAAAAGAAATCACTATTTTTTACAGTGTGTGTAATCCTTTTATGACTTCTCTTGCCCTGGCCAGGTGACTGTGTTGGTTGGAGCACCGTACCATACAACAAAAGATTGCAGGTTCAATTCTTAAGGCATATACGTAGGTTATGGGTTCAATCCCTGGTGGGGGTTGGATATGAGAGGTAACTGATCAACCTCTCTCTCTCTTTCCCCTTCCTTTCTTTCTAAAAATTAATAATAGTAATTTTAAAAAAAAGTATCTTCCAATGAGGATAAAAAAAAGACCTCTCATTTTTTTCCTGTATTCTTCCTTTTCTTACAGATTGCCTTTGTTACTACTTTCTCCACGTATAAAATCAAGGTCCTGTTTTGAGAGTCTCTTGAATGCAATGATAACCAAAGGTTTATTGTTATGAAAAATTGGGCAATGTGGACAACATATACATAGAAATTCCTGGGTAAAGGAAAGAAGGGAGAGTTCACATTCACACAGCATTGCTATCTGTTGGATACTGAGGGTGACACTGATGCAGGTGGGCAGAGCATCACAAATGTGAAGACTGATTGTCAGAAAAATACCTTCCCCCACTAAAAACAGCAAGCAGCTTGCCCAAGGACACAGAGCTCATTAGTAGCAAAGCTGAAACTACAACTCAAGTTAATTGGGTAGACCCCACTTGAGCTTCAGCAAAGGGTTTAGCCTCCACAATTGCTGACTTCTAGGATGAGTACAGTATAAGCTTACAATGTTGGTATTAGCACATTTACACTCACATACCGCAGAAGAGCGCTACCAATGGACCTCCGTGCCTCTGGCTTCCAAGAAGATGGGTCCACCTGATAGAAAGCATGAACACCCAGTTTACTGAACCTCAAACAGATTTCCATGAAAGGTAATTGATTTTTTTCCTAGTATAATCTGAAATGTAAAAAATGTGATCAGAACCCATGATGGAACAAAAACCAGTCCTTTTCAGTAGAAATCACCTGAATCTCCCTCTTTCCATGCCCTAACTTTGCCTCCCACAGAAACTTAATGAGGAAAAGCCCACACCTAGTCCATCCTCTGGGGGCAGGGCAGCCAACAGGCTTATTCTGAGCTTTAATTCAGACTTAGAAGAAATTTTTTAGCAGGGCAGGCCATTCACCCCCACCTGGAGCACAGGAAAAGGTGCAGCCTGCAGCAAGTGCGGCTGTGGTGACAACGCACTCAGGAATGCAGGCACCTGTAAGAGCAGGAACAGAGCATAACAGTCACCTGTCCAGCCTGATCCACCAGGTGGAAAGGGTGTGTATGGTCATGACTGGAAGCTTGGCTTGGCCTGTGGAACAGAAGGAAGGAAGCGGCACCTGCGAGGGTGGAATGCAGCCCTGCCCTGCCATGGCACAGCTGGTGCTCTGATGAATAGCTTCCTCCTCTTCTGCGACCCTCCTCCTCCACAGTCTCTGACTAGTGCCTACATGAGGATGATCTCTTACTGTCTGTGTGAACATTGATGCCATTTTGCCCATTCAGAAAGCCCTGCTCTGCTACACTCAAGGATTCTGAGCCTTAAAGCTTTGTCTCTTCTCCTGAGGACAACAGCCAATGATGGATGCAATAAAGCAAAAAGGGGGCATGCAGTTCTCATGCCACTGTGCCTCTTCCCTTGAGTGCATCACTTGCAGAATCCCACTCTTATATAAATAGCACATGGGCAAACACACATATAACCGAGGGTGAATGGTTTCAGGATCCCTGCAGATACTAAAATCACTGCAAAGTGTTTGCATATAACCCATGCACATCCTCCCATATACTTTAAATCATCTCTAGATTACTTATAATACCTAAAACAATGTAAATGCTATATAAATAGTTGTTACACTATATTGTTTAGGGAAGATGGAAGGTCTGCACACGTTCAGTACAGATGCAACCATCGCAAGGCCAACTGCATGCTACAAGTCAGCGACACTTAACATTTTTTTCTAATTATTTTTCATCTATGGTTGGTTGAATCCATGGATGTGGAACTCATAACACGAAGAGTTGCCTGTACACACACACACACACATGCACACACAGTACAGACCTTGCACAGCCACACTGGAAACTCCTGAAGGAGCCATGATTTCTGTGGAGAAGGGAGAGGAGAAAAACCAGTGGATGGTTGGATGGAGAAGCCCTTCTAAGAGCAAGTAGAATAGGAGTGAGCAGGGAGGGCACCTTTGCTCGTCCCACATCACAGGGTCACAGACCCATGTCTAAGCTGTCCTCAGGGCATGCTGCTCCAATCACTATCCTGGAAGGCTGAGCGAAGGCCCCTCTCGGAGGGGTGGTGCCATGGTGATGTGGGGGACCCCATGTCAGCCACCATTGCCTCATGTTTTCTGGTGAGCAGGGCCCTCTGGGCCATGCTGCCCCCAGGCTCCATGCAGACCCCATGTCTCCCTCACCCCTGCTATCAATATAACCTTTGCATGAACTTCAGCATTGCCCTTGCTTTTCATTATTTTTTTCTCAGCTATTTCTTGAACAGATCATTATGCTGGTAAAATGTCAAATGTTGTTTTTCTTGGCAGATACAAGAGCTTGGGGGAAAAGATACAGCATTCCTACCACTCTTTTTAAACGTTGCAGGGGATAATTGGGACATTAAACAAGACGTCACTAAGTGGGGATTCTAAGTGAAGTCACAGCCATCAGGGGTGCCGTGTCAGTCAGATAGGGACGTTTTCTGTCACTCTGAGGGCTGGTGCCTAGTGACAGCCTCCTTCCCACACTGCTACATAACTTTCCAAGGAAGAACTGGTCCTACACAGATCATAAGGCTTTTGCACTGACCCCTTGTACTTAAAAAACAAAACAAAACAAAAAAAACAAAAAACAAAAAAAACCCCTTATATCTTTAGGAGGCAAAATTGAAAGCAGGTTTGAAAGTAGTTAAATGGAGGCAAGCTTCAGGCTTGTTCTGAGTAGCCCTGAAAACCTCTGGCATTGATTTGGTGCCCTGGGGCATCATGGGATTTTTCTGGGGGTTTGCGTGTGTGTGGAAGAAATCAGGGCATTGTACAAGAGCTTGTGCGGCCCCACGTGCCTTGCTTACCACATGTTTTGTTCCCCGAGCCTCCAGGCACTGTACAGCTCGTTGGCCCTCTGTTCTTTTGCAGGAATGCTTCCCGTGGGAATTTACCCTTGCAGCGTACCTCTCAAAAAATCTCAGGGGTGAACCTCTCATTCCCACTTTAACAAATTCAAGTACAAAGTCAGTCAGTCCCTGAAATATTATTTGAAACTTTTCTGAGTAGCTGTTTTGCTGTTGGCAAATACATACTTTCTGCCAGGTAAAGAGAGCTTTCTAGCCCTTCCAAATATGCTTTCTGGGCTGAGATCACAGCACCCTGAGGATGAGGCTTCCTGAGCCACACACTTTATTCTTCTTCAGCTCCAACAGCCCAAAGAAGCCCCCAGAAGAATCCTTCCCAGCCCCACTTCTCTATCACCACGTTATGCAGACAGTAAGGGGTTTACACCCATTTTACAAGAAGTTAATAAGAGGCAGGCATTAGACCTGACTTGACTGCAGTCACCTGCGTAGGAGGCACAGCGAAGAATACCACATGAAGACACAGACTTCACAGAGGCCCATTAAAGCTCCTGCAAGGTGCTAAAACACCCTTCTCACAGGTCCACAAACGCAAGTGTGAGGCTAACAGCAAAACACCGTGAGACGTGTGTGCTCATGAAGGGAACATTTTGCTGGGAGACAGGTTTCTCTTTCATGACATCTGCTCAGCAAACAGGAGGTCTTTTCTTTCTCCTATAAAAACTGCAAATCCTTGAACAGAAGAGGGAGAGGCCTCTTCTTGGAACAGCGCTTCGTTAGTTCACCAAGAGCATGTGGAGAACACCATGAGCCAATCTCTATGAGGTTGTTCAGAATACATAAGTCAAGGTTATAAATACCTTCTCATTCTTCAGAATTTCAAATTTTACCTTCTTCCTCCTCCCTTCCCAGTATTTCTTCAGTCAAGATACTGGTGAACGGGGGGCTTGGAATTCCATAACAGTTTGAGCATTCTAAGTCCTTCCAAGAGGGTCAATTGCAATGGTCAAAGATCATGAATATCTGTCTTATTTGGGGTGGCCCCATGTTTGTCTCGAAATACACAAGGAAGAAGAATGGCATCTACTTATTCTTATAGTGACACACAATCACCCCAGTGTTAAGGGAAGCATTTCCTACAGGACTGTAGGAACAATACTTCAGAAATGCCTTCCAGGACATGCGGGACACTCTTAGAACCATGGTGTGGTGCATGAAGCAGCAGTGCAAGCAACATGGGGATATTCCACACTGAGAAGTGGGACAGAGAGCAGCAGAGCACAGCCACCAGCTGGGATATCCATCCTCTGCTCTACACCCCACTAATACTAAGGTGGTTCATGGAAAAACAAGAATGTATCACCTGGGATATACAACACTGTGCTGGAAATCAAATACTCCCATAACAGCCTGCAGACTGGCAGCATGGGTACCACCCAACATACTGCACAGCCACCAAGCACAGTGAGCACCTTGAAAAACAGCATCAGTGAAACCTGGAACTCCCACCAGGAGCTGCCACACATCATCATATTGTCCCTGAGTACAGCACAGCATCATATGTTCTAACCCCCCAAACTCACATCATAGCCCATGGGTAAGCAGTAACTATGCCACTATGTGCCAAGCACTGTGCTCTACGCCCCAAGAACACAGAGTGGTTCATGGTATATCATGCTAACACAACATTGTACCATCTAGCCAGACTCACGGTATGACCAATGGACCAGCGCTGCTGTTGAGGTACCAGACCCTGAGACCTCTAGCACTATCCAGACAGGGAAGTTTGTGGATGAGCAGCATTGACACCCATGGGATCCTACCCTTTACCTCACGCTGCTGCACTCACATGTGCCCCACGCATAGCAGTACTCATGTCCTGGGGACCCCAGTGTGCCTCACATGGGCTCTGTAACAGATGAGCATGGTGTCCTCTGGGATTTCACACTCTGTTCTTTCCACACCCACCATTCATGCTGGAAACCCCTGCATTCCTGATACTGCACCCCAACCTCCACTGTCACTCTGTGATCCAGGGAGAGGAAAGATGCCCACCAGGACATGCGTCTTTATGATCTGTATTCCACCCCTCACAAGGTATCTGTGGGAAAGTTGCTGGAACATCACCAAGGATATTCAACACAACACTTCCTTTTCAGGGTTATCCAGAGAAACAGATCCAAGAGATGTTGCTATGCAGACAGGGACAAATTTATTTTAAGAGACAGGCTCACATCATAGTTGGGGCTAGCTAATATCAATTCTGCAGGGCAACATGGCAACCCGCAGACTCGTGGCAGAGCTGATGTTGTAGCTTGAGTCTGGAGGCTGTCTGTAGCAGAATTCCCTTTTCATTGGAGGACCACAGGTTTTTTTCTCTCTTAGGACCTTCAACTGATTAGACAAGGCCCACTCACATTATGTAGAGTAATCTGCTCTACTCAAAGTCTAATAACGATAAATGCTAATCACAATTTTTAAAATATCTTCAGAGCAACATCTGGACTAGTGTTTGACCCAATATCTGCATACCATGGTCTTGTCAAGTTGTCACATAAAATTGACAATCAGAGACCTCTAAGACCCAGTCCTCATAATAGGCTTTGTGAAAAAGCAACAAAGTCCCCTGGAAGGCTGTCAGCAATGTGATCTCTACTCCTACCCACAGGGAACTGAGTGGCATGAGCCTCCCTTGGAACACTCGGCACTCTTCACTGCACCCTACCTCACAGGACAGTTGCTTTTCAAGGACATGAACATTGCAAGGACACCAAGCCCTTCACAGTGAACCTCCACTCTTTCCAGAATAGGCCATGAAGATATCACACAGGCATCACAGGATCACAGGATGCAAGTGAACTCTGCTCTCTCAAAGATCGGTGTGGTCAATGGGAAGCATAATGGATTTCTGCTGAGAAACCCTCATTGCACGCACACTGGTGACATTGAGATCCATAGTGCAGTAATGATGCACCACCTGGAAATCCAAATCTGTGCTTTCTATCCTCCCTGCTCACCAAGGGCCCTGGGCCAGCTCGCTGGTACCTCCTTGAATATCCCACACTGCTCTCTATAAGCTCAAGCCCCAAGAACATCTCATGAGTTCCTAAACAATGTGCTCAGCAACCCACCACTCACAAGAGGGTCAGCAGCAGCACCCAGGCATTGCCTAAAATCCCCCACAGTGTGTATTGCCCCTAGCCCAGTCACAACGGGGCTGTGGGCCAGCAGCATTGTGGCACCTTCCCTATAAGATGAATCTCAGGTCCCACCAAGAGCTAGTAAATTATATCTCCATTTTGCAAAAAAAAAAAAAAACCCAGGTCATGTTAGTTTAAGGGGTACCTCCTAAAGCAGATGCCCACTCCTCCCTCAAGTTCTCAGATTATTTAAATCCTCTAGGGACATACTACACTAGAGTTTCCATAAAAGAGTGTTATCAAATTATAAAGAGATTCTATCCTTCAGCCAACTGTTATTTACAGCCTAATGGACTGGGGTTTTTAAAGACCGCAAAGTCTCATCAAATAGACTCCTGAAGTTGAGACTATCCTATACCTTTGGATAAATCAGATTGTCCAATTAGAGTGAAAAAAAAAAAAAAACCCCAGGGACTTTATGTAGGGTCTGAAGATGTCAGTATCACTTGGTAATGAAATACCAGCCTCTTTTGCTCCACCCCCACAACACCATTTTCCTACATAGGTACATTCACACATATTACCCATTAGTAGATAAACTTGTATCAATACAACTGCAAGTGCATCACACCAAGGTGAAGAGATCATCAATCATCTCTCAGCCTCCTAATATCCTTACATTTCACAAGAGAAACTGGGATGCAGAATGACTGTGCTTTTCCCTTTTGCTTTTGTTGTTCATAATCTTTTCTTTGTCAGCCTGTTCAAGTCACCCATCCCCCAAGATGCCAGATATCTAGTGGGTAAGGGGAGGAGGCTTAAGATGGTTCAGCATGAATGCAGAGAAAGTTGAAAACAACTTATACAACCTCTGGCAAGCACAACAGGACTTTGCAGCAAGACAATAGATTAGAAAGTTTGTGAACATGGCCCACATGCCCAGAGTATTTGAAGAATTCCACCTGAGGGCCCCACTGGAGCTCACCTGACCTGAACCTTCCAGGGGAAGAGCTAATAATCCACACATTGGTTTAAAAAGAAAATTAGAACAAAATCAGGCAGACTCAGATTATAGTGTTAATCTCATTGAATAAAAACAATAAACATCCCAGTTCTGAATCTCAGCCACCAGGCCTCTGGCCAAGGTAGGAGGAAGAAGCTGGGTTGCTCATGGGAGGCCAGGGGCTTCTATCTCCCTTAGTTAGGCTTCTGCCTGGCAGAAGGGTCAGCATGAAGCAACTTTCAGATCACCGAGGGGAATTCTAAGAGCAAAAGCCCTTTTCTGCCTGAAGATGCTCAAGGCTCTAGAAGGAGGAGGCTAATTGTCAGACCCCGCCCTACCCTATCTGTGGAAAAGACAAAATCACATTCAAAGAACAGTGAGACACAGTAAGGTAAAAAGAAAATAGCTGGAGGTGGTTAGCTTCCCCCTCTTAGTTCTCACATGGCAGGGACAGGAATCAGTAGTTCTGAGACACCCCTAAGAATCAGGAAATAGACATTTGGAATATTAAGAAGGGACCATATGCCTGTGCTAGATATGTGATCAAAAATATAATATAAACATTATAGATTTACAATAATGACTGCTTTGGACAGTAAATCCTTTTCTACAGACTGTGTTAGCTCCCCCAGTGTCTCTAACTCATAGCAGACAACACATATAATTTGATGCTCAATAATTTTCCAGTTAATGCCAATTTTAATTATTAGTAAAAAATTCAGTTTCTTCCTATTCTCACCAGATAAATATATGTTTAAAGTATGTCAATTTCAAGGGCTACTAAATCATTAGACTTCTTAGACCACATCGCGTACTGGCTCGGCTCTGAAATGATTAAAGGCTGTTATTATCAATAGGACTTTTAAAAGCATAGTTATACAGTAGTTACATGCAATTAAAGGCCTCTTCAATAATACCTCCTAAGATGTCTCATGTCCATCCAAATGCTCAGGTTTTCACTTTGACAGCATCATGAGAGGCCTTCTTTTTATGTCCTGTTGTTCCTTTGCACGGTGGTGCTATGGTCCCCACCTGGATATCAAGCTTGCCATAGTCTGCCAGTTCCATGTGCTCCTTTACTTCCCTGATTCTCCTACCACCAGTCCTCTCAGTCTGTCTTCACACACTACCTGTGTTTGGCCAAATCTCACGGCCTTTCATTCAACGCACACCTTAGTCGTGCTATTTTCAAATCATGCCCCTAAATCTGAAAGGAGCTGTGTGTGGTTGGTCAAGGATGGTTGCATTCAGTCTGCATTTTCCTGGCAGGCCCAGGAGCTCCACCTGGTCCCAATACCCATTCTACTCCCTGGGACTCCAAGACTCCTATCTGGGTCTGAACCCACTGCTCTTCAATTGTTGTTTTCTCTTTCTTTTGCAGCCAGAACAAAGTACCATAAACCAGGAGTTCAAAACAGCACAAACATTTTATCTTACAGTTGTGGAGGTTAACAGTCCAATATGAGTGTCATTGGGCTAAAATCCAGGGCCCGGTGTTTCTGTAGGCTTAAAGGGAGAATCTGTTTCCTGTCATTCCCAGTTTCTAGAGACCACCACATTCTTTGGCTCGTGGTCCCTTTTTCCATCTTCAAAGTCAGCAGTGGTGAGTTGAGGCCCTTTCATGCTTCAGATTCTTCCTGCCTCTTTTTCTGTTTCCCATCTTTCTCTCTCATAGCATCTGGGAAAGTTTCTCTGCTTTGAAAGGCATGATTAGATTGGGCTCACCAGAATAATCCAGAAAAGTCTCCTCATCTCAAGATATTAGTTATTTGCCATGTAAGGCAACATAGTCAGAGGTTCTGGGGATCAGCATGTGAACATCTTTGAGGACCATTATTCTAATGACGACAATTACTAATACCACACTCTTTTACATCCTTATTCTCTGACAGGTCTTCCTAGGCTGATTCAGTCTCTGATGTATGCTAATGATAGTACAAAGGGTATGAAGTGCTAAGGATAGGACACTTGTTCCCAGATGTGTCTTAAATATTGTAGAAGTCAATTACTGAATGCATGGGTGGATTCATGGATGGATGAATTCATGAACACTGCAAAGAGAAATAAATGGATAAATGGAACAATTTTCATTAAAAACCCATGTTTTAACTATAATTCTGACTGTTTTCATGTATGTTATTTCACTAATTTGGAAAGATAGGTCTTATTCTCTATTTCTGCAGATGAAGAAATTAAAGCTCACAAAAGTTTCAAGGGGATGGGGTCACACAGCTTACTTCTGTAGGGGGTGGGCCATTTGTGTTCATGACCCTCAATCCAGATGTGCCTGCCATTTTTCATAACTGCACAGTTCACTTTTTATTTCCACACTAGATTATCTGAAATAAATGAAAAACATCCCAGGTTTTCTGTGCTGGAATATGGCATGGCAAGAGATTAAAGGGAAAGATGAGGCGTGCAAGGCTAACTTGTTTCAGAGACAAAGAAATGGAAGACTCATTAGTAAGCATTGCCATGGATATATAGGTTATTATTAATGTGGTAGGAAAATAAAATATATTTCATTACTATTGCTTCACATTTATTGAGGTTTATGATGTATCAGTATGTATGCTTAGCAATTTAGAGATATTATCTCATTTAATTTTCTAAACCCTTGCAATATAGACTCTGTTATCATCCCATTTAGGAATGAGTTAACTGAGGTGTAAAGAGGGTAATTTGCCTACCTTAACAGTTGATCCCTGAACCAAAATCAGATCTGTGCAGCTTCGTAGCCTGTGCTTTTAACAACTGTATTGTACACCTCCCGCTTCCTGAGCTATTAAAAATCTTAACACATACAGTATTTTACTGAAACTAGCATATGTTATGAAAAACATAGTGAATGATCTTAAGATAATATTTTTCTAATATACTATCAAAACAATTTTTAAAAAGAAATAAAATTATTTATGAAATTGTGTTCATATACCTTATACTGTTATATCACAAGGAATTTAAATCATTCAATTTTATGTTACTTTTCCTTTCAATGGCTTTGTCAAATACAGGTATTCTTTTCTGCTGACAACAACCTTCTCTTTTTGAAGCTGTTTTCAAAATATTAATTGATATTTATATAACACCAAACTACTAAAAAAAAATCCTGGCCCTACAGGTAAGCGGTGGAAAGGTACCAGGGAGAAAAAACCCAGAGAAAAAGCTCAGGGCATGTGTGGCTCTAGAGCCATCGTCTTGGCTTTTGAGGTTGAAAGGAGGAGCTTTAAATTTAAAAAGTTGTTCTTCATTAAAAGTTTCCAAGCAAAAAGTGGACTAGGTGACCTAGGCAAGGGTTAAGAGGTGGATAATAGATAAGAACATTCTGTACAGACAGGCGGACAGTCTTACCCCACAGAGAACTCTTTGGTTTAGCATCACCAGAGTTTGGGCAGGAAAGATGGTGCAAGTGTAGCACTCATATTTGGGCTGGAAATCCCCATCAGCAGTTACATTCTCAGTTGCAAAATATGTGTGGGTCCACAACTGTTTCCCCTCAAAACACTGCTTTGAAAAGTCTCCACATTGCCATTTTTCAGGATGAGATGAGTTCTTGTTTTTTCCCATCATAAAATATCTTATACTCTAGCCAGAATCTCCATGACAGAAAAGAGTTAGTGAAAAGAAAATAGAGCAAGAAAAATATCCCTTGTTAATTCAATGTCTTTTCTACACAGCAAAGGGTCTAAACCTGATACTGAGAGACCATCAACACAGAAGCTCATCTTCAAAGCACATGTTCACATGTTAGATATGAATACATATTCAAAGATCAAGAAATTGAGGGGTTTTTTTATAATTACTTTATATGTTCCATACGGATTTTATCCCCATAGATGGTTTTTATCATTTGTAACAATCAATGTTTAGGAGTTACAAAATCCTTACTCAAGCACTACATTTAGTCTTAACCTCCCCTACCCTCCCAGCCTAGAACCCAGTAGAAAGAAGCCTATAGCTCTTAATTCCTCTTATTTCACAGCCTTATATGCATCCTGCTGTTTCACTTCATAGTGATTATCCAGAAACTCTACTGGATGTGCCCATGAAAGGTGAGATCTGTAAATTAACAAAAAACACTTGTCATAATGCCTAATTAAAAAACTTACCTGAAATCTGTTGATAGCTAAAATAATAGTTGGATGGATGCTGTTTGGAACCTCAAATTTGAACTAAGATTATATTATTTACCACAGCAAAATACATCCTTAAATAAGAAAATAATGAGGCAGAAATAAACAAACTAGTAAGATGTATTCACTGGGTCCCATTATTCCTATTTCCTCCCAAGTAACAGAATCATTGTGAAAACTTTGGCATCTTTCTAAAAGGAAGAGGACCATGTAGAAAAATCCAAGAAATTGCACTGAGTGCCTGATGAAAATAGGTACACCTACATATCCATTGGTACCGGGAGCTCTGCAGACAGATGGCCCAACCAAGATTTGACTCTAGATGGTTTGACTTCCCTATGAGGTTTTGCCAGCTGGAATTCGGATGTTGCCATGACACTGATCCTGCAGCTCTGGCTTAACCACAGAGTTCGTTGGTGTTAGTCCTGAGCAGCATTGTCCATTTTTCCCAGCATCCCTTACAATGTTCTTTCCACATAAGCCACAGCAAATAATAATAATAACCATAATAAAGTATGGAGGCTTCACTGTATGTTGCCCTTTCTCTGAAAGAGTTAACAGGAGGGAAGATTATGTTCATGGCATCAGACATGTCACTGATATGCAGCAAGACTGTTCTGCCATAGCCTTTCTGGTTATTTCCACACTGGTTCCTGCTTATTCCAATGTTATTACTGCCTCCAGGACATGTTTCTCTGTGAACCTCCAGACATCCCCATGAAGACTGATGTTTCAGGAAGACAACTTGACTTATAGTCTCATGGATGGCCTGCAAACTGGCCCATGCACTATTTTGGCTGAGACCTTATGGGAAAAATTTACCCCTTCTTGAAATGGCCATAATATCTCTCTTTCCTTAAACACTGTTGTGACAAGACAAGAATGTGTAGCTACTGTAGCCACCTCTCTTCCAGCCTGAGGATGCACAAAGAGGTGGTTCTTAATCTTTTATGCAAAAACTTGGAAGAAACAAGTCAATTCCTTTACTGACTAGTTCAGTTTGTGTCAGGATTTCTGAAAGATTCCAAATAACTCAAATATTGTAGAGTGTTCTATTAGCCAACTTGCCTAACTCAAGATGGAGGTGATAGTAATCATAAAAGCTAAGACTGATTGAATGCTTATGTACCAAGCACTGCTCTGTTCATATCAAGCCTACGAGGTAGGTACAATACTATTCTTATCTCCAGATTACATATGGGAACACTGGGGCACAAGGAGGCTAAGTAACTTTTCCTAGGTCACACAGTACTAAATGAGAGGGAAGTTCCTTTAACTTAATTTTATTTTTCAATTATTATGAAAGTAACATAGGCACATGTACAAATCAAAGAGTACATAAATGACTTCAAAAGAAAAATAACAGTGTTCTGTCAAACCTTTCTCTCCTAATCTTAATGTTAAAAAAAACTATTTTAAATGTTTCTTATGGTTGTTATTTTTTCTTATTTCTTCTGATTGTTTCCTCCACAAATCTAGGAGATATATATATATATATATATATATATATATATATATATATTCACATGTGTATATATATATTTACATTTCTTGATTTATAGCTTTAGATAATATTAACTGACTTCTCTACAGGACATGGGAATCAGGTTTAATTATACTCCAATCTCCTTCTCAATTTTTAAATGTATATATTACTTTTTCTACTGATTACTTGTATTTAAATGTCTATTTACTGTCACCTATTGGTCATATTTCTTTATCCTCCCCCAAAATTTTGGATGAGCATAAATGTGAATGTTTCTCCTTTTCTCCCACATACCCTGTGTCCACTACAGCTTTTCTTTTACATTCAGTTTGTACTGCAGTCTAGTCTTTACTATTTTGTCCACAGTTTGGTTCAAAAGATTGAAAACTAGTAAAGAATTAATATTATTATAATTGTCCAAATATTGTTCACTGAGAAAACTGGTAAGCGAGAAATTCATTCTTTCACTGAATCTAGTTTTAACATCTGGTCCACTCAAATTATGTGTTTACTGGTCTCAAAATCAAATGGATTCTCTCTTCTAAGTTGATGTTACTTTCTTGAACATTTCACATTTAATTTGTTACATATATGAGCAATAGTTTTCTCATACATGTTTTTTTAAACCTAGAGCTCTAATTGTCTTCTTTTTATTTGCATTGCCATTATTGAAACTGCATGCTTTTCGATCCTCAAATCATGCTTCCTATTTTATCCTCGAATCATACATTCTATCTTTGCGCCTTCCTTTCTGAAACTACCTTCCTCCTACTCTAGTCTTGCAAGATGCTTTCTGAGCTTGAAACTCAACTTCTTTTATATACTCCACACTTCTGGGACTTATCTACTATTTCTTAGACATCATGTCTTCCTCTTCCTTTTTTTAATTATATAATTTCACCGACATTCTTTCTGCACAAAATTCCAAAGACAGTAAATATATCTGTTCTGCCCACACATTTGATGCCTACTGTAATGAAGAAAAAAAATTTAAACATCAATCTATGTATTTTTATTGCTCAGTAGTTCCATTTTACCCTGAAGGTTTTTTTGTTTTGTTTTGTTTTGTTTTTGTCATTAAAACTAGACATTGTGGCAAAGAGTTATTGTTTCGGTGATTAAAAAAACAGCCAACACTTTCTCCCTCTCTCTCTCTAATGTCAATGACGATGGCTTTGAAAGCAATGGATTCTATGATGAGAGCCAGGTTATGTGTCAATCAGTGCAGCAATCTTATGTGTCAACCTTCAGTTTCCTTTCTTGCCTGCTGGGTTCTCATCTTCCCCGAATCTGCTCACTTGACGTCCCAGGTTTCCCTAGCCCCCTTAGATGATAATGTGAGACTGCTCTGCCTTCCCACTCCCACCCACTTTTATCCTGGAAACCTGACTGTGCTCTTTTGTTTATAGAGGAGCTCATTTGCCCTGAGCCCCATGTCCTAACCTCCCCTATCATTTTTTCTGCTACAGTTTTATTCCTTTCTCCCCTTGCCTGATGCCAGTATGGTGGGGTCTGAGGAGGAACTGCAAGTAGAAGTATGTGCCTAATCTGCCTTCTGCCTCTTTTAACCATATTCCCTTACCTTTTGATTCTCACTTTTGTTTGGCAATTTCTATACTTCAAGGAGGTAAGATTGTTTAAATATAAAGAAATCAATCTAGATCTCTCATAAATCCAGAAGGAGAAAAGAAAAAAAATTTCCAGTGTCAAAGTATATATATTAACTTTTATCTTATCTTTTAACTCTTCAATTAACTTTCATATTTCTATATTTAATATCAGTAAGGTACAATCTATACATATGTAGAAAGTATTAATTTTCACTAGTATATCTTTTTTAACACAATTAAATTTTATATTAATTTATGTACAACTATTTATGATTGCCTCTGATTAGGCTTTAACATTTCAGACTAGTTGAATTTAAAATTTATATAAATAAATTATATCCATATAATTTATCATTTTTATGAAAAGTAGTACTGTAAGTAATAAATAGTAATACAATAATAAACTGTTTTGTGTACTCACAACTGTAAACCTACTTTTGCCTCTTGCTGTGTGTATAAATATATCTTTATATATATATAAAAAGAGAGATTAGAAATCTGATTAAACTAAACAAACTAATAAAAGTTATTATATGCTGTACAATCAATATAAAGTATTTATTAAAATATAAATGCAAATCTGAAATTCAGTGTTATCTATTACAGGATCTTAAGATTGACAGTGCAGAGTGAACTTTGGAAAATACCATAATTTTTCTATTAACAAGAATTTATTCAATGTGTTTACAGTAACTTTAGCATAGTTATCACATAACAGTTTTTTCTAGAATAGTAATATAAATAATATTAATGACTAGCCCTTATACTCTACTTCCATCCTTTCAGGTAAATGTAATTCTCTTATCCATTTTGCAGATAGAAACACAGAGGCATATATGGGACTAAGAACATGTATAAAGTTCCAGAGGAGAAAAAAAGGAAAATCTGCTTGTTTTGTATAGCAGTTGAAATGCTAAATACTGTAAGAGGGACTTGAAATGCGATCATCCCAGAGAAAAGCTATGTTAATAGAGTAGGCACAGATTAAGACCAGGATTTATCCTTATGCAGTTTTGTAATTCCAGCTGTTCTCTCTAGTGGCTGAGAGTCTTTTGGAAGAAGGCCACTAGGCCTAAACTTTTAAGTTTCTACACACATGCGTGCTGCTTTGTCTTTGACTTCTTTTTCAAGGAAGATAATGTTGAAATGTGCATCTGTTTAATTTGGGACTCAACCTGGGTCAGTTACAACTTTTCCAGTAGGTCCCTGAGTCAGTAATAAGTGCATGCCAAACATAAAAAGTTGTTCCGGAAAGGAATTGTTAGTAGCAAATCACTGTTTCCTGAAACTAATACTTTGAAATCAGCTATAGCAAAAAAAAAAAAAAAAAAGGGGGGGGGAGGGGAGTGTACTGAAAAATTCTGTCAAGAAAACATTTACTCATCCAGAGCCAAATGCAGGCTACAGTGCCAAAATCAAGTGGCGTCTTTCTAATGGTTGAACTTCTTCAGAGTATTCCTCTTGTGTGCCTTCAGGAACATCAATCCTGTGTAACAAACATCCAAATACCAAATCTGCACACATTAAAAAACATTTCTGAAAAGCAAAACATTACTTTTTACAAAATAAAATTTGTTATATGACACTATTTTAGGACCTACCTATAAGTGTAAAAACTGCAGTTAATTGGTGCAAAATTTGGGTTATACAATTTACATGAAAGTGGTGGCAGCAGCAAGAATAGCACCAAGTGTTAGTCCTGGGGGTGCGGTAGGGGAGGGGTCAGACTGGACCTTGGTTCAGCAGCTTTGATACCTGAGTCCTGGATAGGAAAGAATTCATATCCAAGACTCAAATTGTAAGAGAAAGTTTATTTAGAAAGTCACAGAGATAGAGGAGGTGAGCTGTGAAGAAATAGACTCAGGAAGCAAGTTTCAGAGGCAGAAGAAGGGCCCATGGAATTTAGGAGAGAGAAAGGTAATGGTTAATGCCCTGGGGGGAAGAAGGAGGGAGGGGGAAGGGTGAAGGCAAGCCCCCCAGGAGAGGAATGCCTGGGTTTTGGGCCCTAAGGGTAGAGATATTAGTGTAGATCCCAGAGGAGGGTCTCAATAGAATATTCACCAGCTTTCCTGGTGTGTCCTGGCAAGGTCATGGTCTCCACTGATTGGTCAGCTCCAGGTCAAGGTGTTATCAGTTAATGCAGCTGGTCCTGCTGTCAGCCACGGCATTGCTTGTCTGGTTTAGCTACTTTTCAGGGCCTGAAGCTGAAACACAACTGAGGCTCAGATGTGTTTTATGCGGGTTAGAACCTCATTGTCCTGGGGGCTTAATGCGTAAGGGCTGTTCTCCAAACCTCTTGTTCATTCCCTCTCTGATGGGGTCTAACCTGCATGACTAGCAACATGCCAGGGGAGGAAAGGTCAGGAGAGGGTTCAAACCACATGACCAGTGATATGAAAGTCTCTCGGGGTCTAACCTGAAGGACCAGTCACGTGCTAGGGAAGGAAAGGTTACCCCAGGGGCTGTTTCCCCTAGGTCCTTGTTTTCCCAGTTTTGCCTGTTGCTGGGCACCTGGGGCTTTCCCTTCTGGTGACCTTCTGTATCTGGCCTCTAGTCCCTGCTCTGCTCATGTCTGTCTAGCTGCCTACCACAAAAGCCTTACTTCGAGAAAGTACATAAATATGTAGAATAAGCAGCTACACAATTTGCAGAAAATGAAAACTAAAGTTAAAATGATATGAATAGCCTAAGGTTTTCATGCAAACTCAAATCTTAAGACCAAAGAAAGTAGAAGAATACATTTCAAGGCTAGTTTTACAATTGTTCAGTGCATAGTTTGGAAGTGAGTTAAAAATGTTCGAAAGATCTCCCTCTTACTGTAGCATTGTCAGAACCAATCCAGAGTCTTCCAGATCTTACCTTTTATTTCTGAAAAGTCAGAATTTCTAAATATTTTAATATTAAATTAAATATGCTCTGTTTTCTTAAACAGTTACACATAAATCTTGTCTCAAGAGATAATAAACTCTTTATGGAAAATAACTATAATTTTTATTCTCCTTAACAGTAATGTAGATCCTATAGATGATGTCCCCCAAAATGCTTATTTAACTAAATTAAATCAAGAAGTCCATGTTCCTTCTATAAATCTGAACCGAAGAGGGAAATTATACTGACAGCAGACACACCAGCTTTATGCTTTGCAGCAGTAGCTCCCTGAGGAAGTTTAAGAATATTAAACCTTTCACATAATCCCAAGTGAAGGGACTCAGGTATATACTGATTACTTATATTTTAGCCTTAATAACTCATAGGGTTTATTTTCTACTCCAAGTTTAACAATACTGTTTCTACATACACAGCCAAAGAGTGAAATCTTTAAAATGCTGGAATTTTTTCAAATATGGATGCTGCGACACTGCCATTCTCCAGTTAGTGTACAACTTGTTCCTTGTACCAAATGCAACAAGATACATCATGCCTGCCTGGTGGACATCATGCTAAAGTCTAGATTTGCGTAACACTTGATTAAAACAACTGTCTGTTCTTTCCCTTTGTATCTCATAGTTCAGTTAATTACCACATCTTGGCATGTTGTCTAGCACTAAAAAAGGAATTAAGTGATTTTATTAAATCACTGAGAGCCAAAATAGTTCTTTTCCTTAGAATGTAAAGACTGTCTTACTGATCTTTAAAAGGAAAAGTGCTCAGGAATAAAAATTTTAACATTCTTATGTACATTGCTCATGTCCAATTGATATTATAAATCATATATTTTTCCTCAAATAAATGATTTAGAAGCTTTCAGCACTCCGCATTATCAACAGATATCTATTGTCTTTTCCTGAAATCAGAGAAGAAAACATATTCTCATGGTAACAGGTGCCCAACAATTTTGACTAATTCTGCATTTCCCAAAAAAGAGAAAATGAGAGAAGGAAGAGAGAGAGCATGTGTTAGAGAATTGTTAGTGCTGTCCCTAATTATTTTTAGTTCTTCCTTGTAGCATTGTACTTCTGGCACTCTGTTGGATGGATGAGACCATATAATTGTTCTACCCTATGAGTCATGAGTGGGATTGATATGCCTCACTTCCCAGCCAAACATGTAATTGCTAATGCAAGACTTTCCAGAGTTCTCTTTCCCTGTGACCCACAGCTGGTGACTTTCAAAGAGGTGATAGCTCCATCAGCCTGGTTTTTGAGCAACAAAAATAAACAAAGCTCCTGCTGAAGTGCAATGGGCCTATAGCAGATCTGAGGGTAAACTGCTCTTTCCCACACTGCCATTCGGACCAGCAGTTGGTTACTGCAGCACAGCGCAGCTTATCCCACTAAGTACTGTGTTGCCCTGTGATATGGTTGTGTTGCATCTCCTAGGCTAGTCTGGTGCCAAAACCTGCAGCGCAGCTGTGCGTATGTGCGTCCACCAGCCACTTGGCTAAGAGGAAATGGAGTGACTATAAGAAGGGTGGGTTTAGCTTTAATTATCTAAATAAGCAGATTACTGCATTCTTCAAGTCTAGCCATAAGTTATACAGAGGAGTTTCCTTCTTTGTGATAATTTACCTGCAAGGATTGGGCAGGAGTTATGTTGCTGTTGTTTTATTATTATTTTTTGAATTCCTCCCGTTAACCTCAGAGGTTTGGCAGCTGTTGACCCTTTTAGTTTCAAAATAAAGAAACTCAGTGATTTGAGTTTCTAATTCTTTAATCTTGGAAAAAATGGAACATATCTCTCTCTACATAAATAGGATTCCAACTAAACTGTTTTAGAGAGCAGATTATCATTAAAATACCTGCAGAAACAGCACTTTTTGGCAAGCTGTTTAACAACCTTGATAGCCAGTAAAGTTTTCTTAATATCTAACTTAATCCTTCTATGTTATCATTTAAAGCCATTTGCTAGTTTATTGAGTTTTATGGAATTTAAGTGCTATCTGAATATATCAATTTTACTCTCAAAAGACTACCTGAGATATACAAAATTATATAATACAATATATTTTTTAAAATAATGGAAAAGGAGTGGCAGAATGAAAAGTAGAAGAAATCAATTGAATCAAGTGCTATAAAGGTCTGTGCTAGAAGCGGAGTACAAACTAGTCTCTGCAATTTTCAGCATCCAGTATCACAAGGAAAATTTCGTGCTTCACTCCATGCCAAAGGACCTTAGAGGTCAGAGTAAATTTTCTCATACAATGAAATCACATCCTTATATACAGTCAGGTCAGGGAAATGCCCAATTTTTGATCCACCTGGTTCAAATCACATCCTACATGCATAGGAAGATTTCCCTGCTTTGGCCCTTAGCACATTCATGCTTCCCCAAATACACAGTAAGAAGCTTTCTTAAAGGAAGGGAAAAAATATGGAATGGCACGTAGATGACCTCCCAGGCGATTCTGTAATACTTCATAATGTGGGACAACAGCTCTCTTGGAGAAAGAAACAACAGTGGAAATTGAATCGTGAAGCAGTGTGGGGCTCCCAGCAAAGCTCGAGCCCTGCAGCTCTACCCTCTCCAGAACACAGCCTCCGCTCTCCAGCTTTCACTCCTTCATTTTCCCATTTTGGACTCTGAACTAAATCCCCTTAGCTTTAGCCCAAAACTTGTACATTGTTTTTTCTGTCTTCTCATCTTAAAACACAAACACATCATGCATGCATGCACACACATGCACACATATGCACACAATAAAAGAAAAGAAAAAGAAAAAAAAACCCAGCAGTAGAAAGAGACTGTCCTCAGAGCAGAGGTTTACTGAGACCCCAAACAGTTTACTTTTCATACCCTTTCACTAACTTATGGGCTAAACAGTCCTTCTTCCTTTCTCTAGTCCAGAGACTAATTATAGCTTTATTTTTCCTCCAATTTGACTTAGTAGTGGATCAGAAAATAAGAAAAACAAAACACAGAATATAAATCAAACCTTAAATAAAACCAGCTGAGTCCTCAAAATTATGTCACACAATCTTCCCCAGAATTTGAGTAAAACAAATGCCTTTAATAAACTCAATGTTCAATAAATATCCTATTAATAAATGAATAACTGGATGAATGAATAAAGGTTTTGACATATTCCCTTCAGTCTCTTTCTCTAGCACATCCTTTGTGGAATAATCACTCATAGACTGAATGACAGCCGGTGGATAAAAATGGCAGCTATTTGCATGGAAACTTGTAGGGGTTTCGATTTTATGGTCTTATATTATATAGTGGTTTAGTGAACCCCGTGCTTTATCCAAGTCAACCAAAGAGACCTCTGTCTATGTAGCAAATTCCTTTGCAAACTACATTTGTAAAATGTAGTTTACAAATTACTGAAAACATTCCATTTGGAAAATTTTCAGCTGCTATTTTGTTTAAAGATGGAGCACTCAAACTAAAATTAAATCTAAACTCAATATAAACATCCTTTAATAGAGTACCATTGCTTCACCCAAGTCAATCAACTTTTTTTTTTAAGTTGCCATGGAGCAGGGAGAAAATATGAAATACTGAGCCGACAAGTTAAAACAGAGCTCTCTCTTGTCCCTAGCATAAAAAATGGCACTACCCTGGAGGCAGCTAACAGTCAACAATATGTCAGATGCACTGCCTTAGTTTGGGGTCCCCCAGAAGCAGACCCTGAAACAAGGACTTAAATGCATGTAAATGCATGTTTAGGATGTGATCCAAAACAAAATGCTCAGAAGGAGTAGGATGTCAAGAAAGACAGGGCAGTCAATAAAGGAATAAATGAAGGGCTACTCCTATGAACCACAAGGGCTCAACTTAGCACAAACCTTGGTGTATACCACTCAGAGTAGTCCCTTTGAGGGGCAATGAATTGGAATATTTATTCAAAGACACCCCTTTCTAATTTGTTGAGCATTCCCCTGGGTGTTACTGCCCTTCATGGCTGGCCCAGGAGGCTGCTAGTTCTCCTCTGTAAGCCTGGGTCCACTGAGATGCCACAGACAGCACAAGGCGTCCACAGCTTCTGCTCCGTGCACTGGAAAAATGCTGATCTGCTAAGATCAAGGTAGTTATTAGAGGTTCCATCATGAATAAAAATCTTGTGTGATTTTCTGAGGTACAGAAAGAAAGCAACTTTGTTGGCTGAGTAATCCTCTTCTTTACCCACTCCTTCATTTAACTTAAAAGTCCTCTCTTAAAAAAGAAAAGTTCAGTTTTGATCTAAGTCTTACATACATCTTTAAATTTGCACTGCTAATGTTCTATCCAAGATATTTACCCATATGCCATAGGTGCTTGCTGATGAAAATGGAAGATAGGAAAGGGATGGTGTCCCCTGGCTTTCCATCTAGCAGGTTGATGGGGAAAGCTGAGCCATTTCACAATACTAGAGGTTGTTAGTGTACTCACCTTGGTGCAAAGGATCACTTTTAGACCATGGATGCATTTATCTTTTTACATTTTGATTGACTTTCTGACCACTACTATTTCCTCTTCTCTACTAACCCTCTGTCTTACATAAAACAAACTTTAAGACTTATAAAGATGTTTATGGTATATTTCCATGGATTTTTACATGCTTATATATGCAACATAAAGCAAGAGGACCTTGTTATCACCATGAGTTTGAAAGATACATTCAGTAACTCTAAAATCATCTTTACAGGTACTAAGACAGAGGCTCAGAGAAAAATACTTGTTTAAAGAACTAAATAGTGTCCCTGATGAGGTCTCATGGCTGTTTTACCTACCAGTAATTTCTTCCAAATAACATTTTGCACCAATTTCCCCAAATAATAGAAAACAAAAGCATTTAACTTATTTTATTAGACCAGCATAAGTTTCATACCAAAATCCGAAGTGTATTATTCCAAGGGAATTTTACTGACCAGTCTTGCCCATGAACAGACGCAAAGATTTTAGACAATATATTGTCAGTTAAATTCATTGTTACAAAAAGCAGAATAACTGTGTTCCTTTAAAAATTGTTTTTCTTCCCTGGCTGGGTGGCTCAGTTGATTGAATACACAAAAAATGTCATGGGTTCAGTTCCCAGTCAGGGCACATACCCAGGTTGTGGGTTTGATCCCCAGTTGAGGCATGTGCTGGAGGTAACCAACCAATATGTCTCTCTCATACCAATGTCTTTCTCTCTATGTCTGTCTCTCTTTCTCTCCCCACTTCTGTCCCTAAAATTAATAAAACATATCCTCGGGTGAGGATAATAAATAAATAAATAAATAAATATTTTTATTTCTTCTGCAATGTTGAATGTAGGTTCCTTATTACATAAATGAACTACTGAGGGATTCACAAAATTACTTCCTTGATCAAAATAAGCAGATTATTAAAACCTATCTGTGAGTATCCTACACATAGTTTTTCCATGCAGTTGAAGTATCACAGTCTTCATCCCCTCTCTGTCAACTTTCTGCACATCCTATAATATATCTTTGATTAAGGGTAAAGTTTCAATGATATCTCTGACCATGACCACATTCTTGATTAGACCAAGCAATCAAGCTGAAGCTGCATTTTAGAACTCTCATCCAATTAAGGCACACTAACCTTCACTTAGGACGTAAATGAGTGCATTAAAAATCTATGGTCCATTTATACAATGGAACACTATGCAGCAGAAAGAAAGAAAGAGCTACTGCCCTTCTCGACAGCATGGATGGAACTGAAGAGCATTATGCTAAGTGAAATAAGCCAGGGGGTGAAAGACAAATGCCATATGATCTCACCTGTAAGTGGAACATAATCAACAAAACAATCAAGCAAGGAAAATAGAACCAGCAACATTGAAAGAAAAAAGAAACCAACAGAATCAAGAGGGAAGGAGGGAGCAGGGCAGGGAAAGAGAAGGGAAGGGTCAAGTTAAGGAAAATGTATAAAGGATCCATGGACAAAGCCAAAGTGGGAAAGGATTGAGGGAGGGAGGGGGGAGGGAGGCAAGGGAAAGTGATGGCAGGAAAACGGAGACAAATGTATTTGAACAATAAAAAAAAATAAAGTAAAAAGACATGCTAAGTGAAATAAATCAAAGAAAATAAAATAAAATTTATTCCCATTAAAAAAAAAGACTTGAATAAAGCTTGAAACTATTTTATTTCCTTTCATTGCATGCAATGCAGAGTATGGCGAGTAAAATATATTTTTCCATGTCCACATCAAATTTCTCAGATGTTAACTCATATTCTGTGTGCTTGTCACTAATTTGAATCTCTGTTATGTCTTCTTTGTTTTTATCAAAGCTCTCAATTACTTCTTCTCCTCTCCTTTGGCCATATCCAATCCACTCATACCTGTCCTACCAACTGGTTGGACCATGTTTCTATTTTTCACATACCATCATGCTGTACAAATTGAATGAAGACAAACTAGATTAAGAGGCTTGTCCATGTCCATAGCTAATTGTTAATAATGTTAAAAAAAAAACAAACAACCCAGGTAGGCCTCTTTCATAGATTGCTTTATGGAAAGACATTAATTGTCGTCAGTTTTCTGTATTATTAAAAATCTTTTTGATGTTTAAAATATAGGGTACATATTTTTAGGAGTAGGAAGGAAATAATCTGCTGAATTAGTCAAATTAGTCAGTTTTCCATGTCTTCTGAAAATTCCACATTCAAATGGATAAAGTAATATCAAATATTTTGTTAAGTTAATTAGAAGAAAATTTAGAAATATCTTTTCCATGGTAACAACACAGACATGATGTGCTTCAAACATAGATCCCTGTATTTAATTATCCAATATCAAAAATTCTGAAACAGGATTTTTGCCACAGGAAAAAAATTTAGACTATCCTCATGGATATTCTGCTCTTGTCCCCATAATTTCATTATAGTAAGACTTTTATTAATAAATAGTGTTTTTAGATGAATGAGAAATTCATTAATCCCAAGGTTATGTAATCATTTTTCACTCTAATTTGATCCTTGTTCATTGATTTCTTAATGAGTTTTCTAAAAGAATGAACTTTATATACATAAGGTAGCATTTAATGAGGTTTTCTGATATACTGAATATAAATCTTAATGACATCATAGAGATTCTTGCACTAACAACAATTATAAAAACACTTTATAATATAACCCATATTGCTACACACAGAAACACAGAAGAAACTATGGCAAGCTTAAAGAAAAACATATTTATACTCAGGAAACTACAGAGAATTCTAAAACATAAAGACTTGCTTCTTCAAGACTAAAACAAGTGTATAAAAAATGTATAAAGCATCTTTGCAATATGGATATGTATAATGTGATTACCTTTCTTTGAAACTATCCAGTCTAAGTAAATCTAAAATTTAACATATTTCCATCAAAAAATAAGATGAGATTTTTAAAATAACTTTTTATCTTTCAATTACAGTTGACATACAATATTATATCAGTTTCAGGGACTGGGATGATTATGTTAGTAATCCTAACATAAGGATTAGACATTTATGTAACTAACAAGATGATCATCCTGATAAATCTAGTACCCATCTGATACCATACAGAGTTATTACAATACTATTGACTATATTCCTTATGCTGAACTTTACATCCCCGTCACTATTTTCTAACTGCCAATTTGTACTCCTTAATCCCTTCACCTTTTTCACTCATACTCTCCCACCCCCTCCCACCTGGCAACCATCAAAATGTACTCTCTATGAGTTTGTTTCTGTTTCATTTGTTTGTGTATTTTGTTTATAGATTCCATATATAAATGAAATTGTATGACATTATTTTTCTCTGACTTATTTTATTCAGAACAATGTTCTCTAAATTGGTCCATCTTGCTATAGGTGGCAAAATTTCATGGTTTTTTATGGCTCAGTAATGTTCGATTGTGTATATGTACCACTTCTATTTTATCTATTCATCAAATTATGGACACTTAGGTTGTTTACATATCTTTGCTACTGTAAATAACACTACAGTGAATATATGTATGTATATGTCTTTTTGCAATAGTGTTTTGGGTTTCTTTGGATAAATACTCAGAAGTGAAATTGCTGGGTCCTTCTTTATCTCTTTACATAGTCTTTGTTTTAAAGTCTATTTTGTCTGGTATAAGTATTGCTACCTCAGCTTATGTTTTGTTGTCTCCATTTTTATAAAATATCTTTTACCATCTCTTTATCTTCAGTTTGTATGTATCTTTCAATTTGGAATCTATTGTAGCTTATGTAAAGGTCTTGTTTTTTTAATCAAGTCAGATACCCTATGACCTTTGATTGGAACACTTAACCAATTTACAGTCAAAGTAATTGTTTATAGATGTGTAGTTATTGCCATTTTGTTATTCATGTTTTTATGTTTTCTCTTTCTTTTTCTCAAAACAAAAATTCCCTTTAACATTTCTTGTAATATGGGTTTGGTGGTGATGAAATCCTCTGGCTTTTGCTTATATGGGAAGCTCCTTATCTGTCCTTCAATTCCAAATGACAGCTTGGCTGGGTAGAGTGGTCCTGGTTGTTATGTCCTTGCTTTTCATCACTTTCAATATTTCATCCCGGTCCCTTCTGGCTTGCAAATTATCTATTGAGAAATCAGCTCACGATCTTATGGGAGCTTCCTTATAGTTAACTAACTGCTTTTCTCTTGTTGTTTTTAAGATTCTCTCTGTCTCTAACCTTTGGCATTTTAATTATAATTTGTCTTGATGTCAGCCTCTTTATGTTCATCTTGTTTGGGACTCTGTGCTTCCTGGTCATGTAGGTCTATTTCCTTCTCTAGGTTAGAGAAGTTTTTGGTCATTATTTCTTAAAATAGGTTTTCAACCCCTTGCTCTCTTTCTCCTCCTTCTGATACCTCTATGATGCAAATGTTGGTATGCTTGATGTCCCAGATGCCTATTAAACTATCCTCATTTCAGGGGCATTTTTCTTCTTTTTGTTGTTCTGATTGGGTGTTTTCTTCTACCTTGTCATCCAAATTGATGATTTGATTCTCTGCTTCATCTGATCTACTGTTGATTCCCCTTAATGTATTCATTACAGTTATTGTATTTTTCATTTCTGACTGGTTCTTTTTTTATCTTTCTCTCTTAATTTTTATGTGTTCTAATTCTTGAAGTTCTTACTGAGATCATGAACAGCCTTATAATTAGTGTTTTGAACTCTGTATTTGGTAGATTACTTATCTCCATATTGTTTAGTTTTTTTTCCTGGAGGTTTGTCCTGTTCTTTTATTTGGTGCATGTTTGTCTCCTCATTTTGGATGCATCCCTATATCTGTTTCTAAGTATTAGGGAGAGCTGTTAACATCTCCTGGTCTTGGTAGAGTGGCCTTATGTAGTAGGTGTTCTGTGGGTCCCAGTAGCAGTTCCCCTGGTAACCTTAACCAGGTGCTCCAGTTGTTTCCTTTGCCTGGGTTGTGTGTGCCCTTCTGTTATAGCTGAGCTTTGATTTCTTTTGACATGTCAATGGGAGGGATTGATCTTGGGCTGATTGGTTTTGCGTACTGGCCTTGACCACAGTGGAGGAGCTGCTGTGCCGGGGCTCACCCTGTGGAGCAGGATTTGTTTTAGCAGGGCTCCAGTGCCTGCTGAGCCTGCCTTTTGAGTGTGTCATTTGTGGAAGTGGTTGGGTAGTGTTCTGCTGTGGACTGAAGATGGCCACCAGGCATGTGGGTTTTGGGGTCTTTTAAAAGTGCAGGCCAAGATCAGCTGCTGCTCGTGCACTGCCTGGGGCCACCTGGTATAAGCTACAAAGTGCTCTATAGATGGTTGTCACTTGTTCTAGGTTTGGAGGTGCCTGGGTGAGGCTTAGCTGTGAACTGAGGCCAGCTACCACTAGTGCTGGGCTTGGGGTTTCTTAGCAAGTGGTATGGGTCATGCTGAGGCCAGATGCTACTTATTTGGGCTTTGTGAACCTCTAAGAGATTTTAGGAAAGTTTACAATATGAGGAAAAAAGGCCATTTGTGTGGAAAATCCACTGGATGCAGCTTGAGTGTGTCTCAACGTTAGGAGAGAGAGGGTCTCAGGGAGTCACCCTGAGGGATGGGATAACAGTGTTAGCCAATTTGATAGAGACTCAGATATTGTATCTGCTTGAACCGGCAGGATAAGAGCTCAGCAAAGAAGCAACTGCTTCTGCCAGTATTCTATGCAGGACAAAGCTTCCCTTCCATTCTTCACCTGAACCCAGACAGTTTGGTTCCCCCCAGTAACTCTGGAGTCTTTCAAGCTGCTGCCCCAGTGCTGGAGTTAGTGAGTCCATCAGTGTGTAAATCTGTGCAGGGCTTTTCAAAAGAATGCCTGGGACTCCAGAAGCTCTGTTTCACTCAGCCACAATCTCTGCTGGTTTTCACAGTCAGAAGTTATGGAGACTTTCTTTCTGGCACTAGAACTCTGGGCTGGGGACCCTGGTATGGGGTTGGGACTCCTTGCTCCTCAGGGGGGACCTCTGAAGTTGAGATATCCCTACCAATTTTTAACTGTCACATATGGATGTGGGGCCAGCTCATACTGCATTTCTGCCCCTCCTACCAGTCTCAATGCAGTTTCTTCTGTATATCTTTATTTACAGGGTTTCTGTTCAGCTAGATTTTAGGTAGTTCTGAATTATGGTCATTCTGTAGTTTAGTTGTAATTTTTATGGGGCTATGGGAGGAGGCAAGCACAGTAGCTACTGACTCTGTCATCTTGACCAAAAACTGAAACATTTTTGAAATTAGATGAATTTATTAAAAAATTAAAGAAACAAAAATATCAAAAATATCTGGAAAAGAAATTATAGCATAAAGCCATAATTAAATTAATATATGTCTAATACAAATGTAAACATACAGAGCAATGGACCACAATAAAAAATTCAGGTATAGACTCAAATATATTTGTGTATATTATATATAATAAAGGAATTATTTCATATTATAGAAAAAATAAAGATTATTCAGTGATTGATATTGGGACAAGTGCATTGCCATCTGGGGGGAAATGCTTAATTCACACCAACAATATAAAATAAACAGGGAAACAAAAAGTGAAAATTTAAAAGAATTCTGAGAAACATTATGAGAAGTATTTTACAATTCAAGAGAAGCAAAAGCTTTATAGCTTATGAAACAAATTTAGAAGCCATAAAAAAGTATCGATAAATTTTATTACATAAAAATTGTGTAATACAATCTTCATAAATGGAAACAAAAAGCAAAGGACAAGCTAGAAAAATATACTTGAAATTTACACCATAAATAAAAGAACAATTTTCCTAACATTTATAAAGAGATTATGTAAGCTAATAGAAAAACATATAAAGGATATAAATGATTAACAAAAGATGAAATTCAAGATGGTTTTTAAATATATGAAAAAAGTGTTCAATTTCATAATGATATAAAGGCAAATGAAAACTACATGGAAATTTAATTTTCCACCTATCAGATTAAAACAAAATCAAAATATTTGATAGTACACGGTTTTTGCAAGTGCGTCCAGGAACACTTATTGGTGAAAATGTGAACTGTCTCAACTGTCTAGAAAGCAATGTGGCAATTTGACAATTTCAGTCCCAATTAAAATTGACATATCCATTGACCCAGAAATTGTACTTTTAGAAATTTATTTTACAGATATATTTGTTCATGAAGAAAATAGAATATGTCAAGGTTATTCATAGAAACACTGGTTATAGTAACAAAAGATTGTGAACAACCTAAATACTTATCAAGAGGGAATGTTTAAATACATCATGTTATATTCAGAAAATGACATATTTTAAAGCCATGGTGTTAGATGGGATAAAGGAATGAAATTACTTATGGAGACACAAGAAACTCCTAGAAATAGCATAAAATAAAGATTAAAAAAAACAAAGTGTACAGTGGTGATGTAGATGCTTTCAACTATATTTAAAGAAAGAAAGATGGAAATCTGAGTACTGAGTGTGCCTGTGCATGTGCATGTGTCTTCCTTATGCACAAAGTATTTGTGGAGATGTGTACAATGGTATCAGTTGCCATTGTTGGATACATCCCAGCTGAGTGACTGCTGGGCAGTGGTGGCAGAGTTTCCTTGTACTGTATTTTGTACCACTTGGATTTCAAAAACTGTGAATGAATTTTTATTTAACAAATCGATGCTGGTTAAACGTTTTGGTTTTCAGTAATCTGGATAGTCACCTGTTAAAAACTCCTAACTCAATACTTTTAAGTTTATGTTGCTATATAAAACAGAACTAGGACAAATATGAAATATTCCATTAGAATACTTAATATGATAATTATTCCACATTCCATTCCATTAGTATACTTAACATGATAATACAGACATTTATTAATTTGGCAACTATTCACTGACCATCTTCCATAACATACCGCTGATGTAACCATGGTGTAACCGCTATGATTCTAGTTTCTAGGAGTAATTTAGAAGTATACAAGCCCAATCTTTCACACCCCAGTTTAGGGTCACCCAGGTTGTGCTGCCTCAGTGAATTTTCCTTGCTCAATGGGTTTCAGAGCCCAGGACTCACACCTTTGTGCTTTGCTTTATTCACAGATACACTTCCCTTTGATCTTTGCTTTTAATCATTTTGACTATTTTGTGCAAACCCCTCTGACCTATAAATTTTTTTTTTTGAGAAATCAGTTGATAGTCTTATGGGGACTCCCTTGTAGGCAACTAATTGCTTTTATCTTACTGCATTTAAGATTTTTTAACTGTTGACATTTTAATTACTATGTGTCTTGGTGTGGGCCTGTTTGCGGTCATCTTGTTTGGGACTCTGTGCTTCCTGGGCTTATATGTCTATTTTCTGCATCAGGTTAGGGAAGTTTTCAGTCATTATTTTTTCAAAAATGTTTTCTATCTTATTTGCTTCTCTTCTTCTGGTACCGCTAGGCAGCAAATATTATGCTTGTTATTGTCCCAGAGATCCTTTAAACTATCTTCATTTTTTTAAATCTCTTTTCTTTTTGAGGCTCTGATTGAATGTTTTCTGCTGCCTTGTTTTGCGAATCTTCTTTGATTTGATCCTGTGCTTCATCTAATCTGCTGTTGATTTTTCCTAGTGTATTCTTCATTTCAGTTATTGTATTTTTATCTCTGAATGGTTTTTTATGGTTTCTATGTTCTTTTATGTTTATTGTGTTTGTTAAAATTCTCAGAGTTCATCTACTCTTTTATTAAGTTCATTGAGCATCCTTATAACCAGTGTTTCAAACTTTATATCTAGTAGATTTTGTTTAGTTATTTATTTATTTTTTTTAGTTTTAGTTGTTTTTTTCTTCTGGAGTTGTTTCGTGTTCTTTCATTTAAGACATGCTTTTTGTCTCCTGTCTCCTCATTTTGGCTGCCTCCCTGTGTTTGTTTCTATGATTTAGGTAGATCTGCTACATCTGTCACTCTTGGCAGGGTGGCCTTATGTAGTAACTACTCTGTGGGGTCCCATGGCATAGTCTACCTGGTCACCTGAGCTGGGTGCTCCAGGAATGTCCCTTGTATGTGTTGTGTGTGCTCTCCTATAGTAAATGAGCCTTGATTGTAGTTGGAACATCAGTGGAGGGGGCGTTATACTCACACTGACTGGCTATGAGGATTGGTCTTGACTACAGCTGTTGTGTGAGGGCTGACCCCACAGAGTAGGATTTGCTGTACCAGGGATCTGGTGCCTGTCAAGTTCACCCTTTGGGTGTGTCATTTGTGGTTCTAATTGACTGGTGTTCTGGTGTGGTCTGAAGCTGGCCACCAGTTTGTTGGTTCTGAGCCTTCTTGAAAAGGGCTCAGGTGCAGGCCAAAGTCAGCTTCTGCCTGAATGCAGTCTGGGCCACCTGGTAGGAGCTACAAAGTAATCTGCAGCTGGTGGTTGCCTATGCCTGGCTTGAAGGTGCCTTGGAAAGGCTATGTTGTGAATCCAGGCCGGTTGCCTGTAACGCTGGGCTTGGTGTCACTTAGCAAATGGTAAATGGCATGTCAAGGCCAGCCATTGCTTGTTTGGGGTTTGTAGACCTTTGAGATATTTTAGGAAAGTCTGCAGCATGGGTGGAGGCTGGATGCCTCTGAGCAACAGCTGCTGAAAGAGGCTGAGGCTGGTATAAATTGGGTGTGGTGAGTGCTCAGAGAATCACTAGGGCTGCGAGGGATGGTATTAGCCAGGTTGACAGAGACTCTGATTTGGTGCCTGCCTCTGCCTGCAGGCTTTGTTGGAGGGAGGGCTCAACAAAGAAATTATAATGCCTGTGGGTGCTTTAGCCCTTGAAAGAGCTGTCCCTCCAGCCCCTGCCCTGTTGTCCCTTCCCTGGAGCTTAGGGCAAATATTTGTGAGCAATGAGTCTGAGTTACAGCCTTTTAAGAGGACACCTGGGTTTCCTGCAACCCTCTATCTCACCAGGACTGAGTCCCTGTTGATTTTCACAGCCAGCTGTTGTGAGGACTCCTCTTCCTGACACTGGTACCCAAGGCCGCAGAGCCAAATATTGGGCTGGGATCACTTGTTCTTCAGTGGGGACCTCCACAACTGAAATATCTGTCCCAGTTCTTAACTGCTACACATGAACATGGGACTATCTAATTCTGTATCTTCACCCCTTCTACCCATTTCATTATGGCTTCTTATTATATCCTGACTTATAGGAGTTCTATTCAGCTAGTCTTCAGGTGGTTCTTAATGGTGGTTGTTGTATAATTCAGTTTTAATTTTGATGTGGTCATGGAAGAAAGCAAGCACAGCATTTACCTACACTAACCTCTTTACCAGAACTGTTTCATCTTAATTAATTACATCAACAGTGACTCTATTTCCAAATAAGTTCACATTTTTTGAGGTACTGGTGATTTGGATCTCTGGGACCACAATTCAACCCATAATAGGTATCTATAGATAACTCAAACTTAACATGTACAAAACCAAACTCCTGATTTCTCCTCTACCTTCTTCTAATTTCTGCTCCCTTCACAATCTTGCTTTTCAACTGAGAAAATTCTTATTCTCCCAGGCCAAAACAAACCTTGCAGCTAGCCTGAATTCTTCTTTTTAATAGGCAAAAAGGAGCAGATTCTTTGGATATAGTAAAACAACTTAATGATCACTGAATCATTGATTCTATTTTAATTTTAATTCCCAAAGTGTGTTTAGGCTCTTATGAAAACTCTTCATAAATGAGAGATGACTTTCGATTCAATATGCAACTTTGTAGACCTACTTATATGAACTTATGATATAGCTCATAAAATAACTTCTTTATACAAATTGTGTTTATTTAAAAATATTCAACTTCAGCAAATAAGCTACTTATTTAAGTTGCTTCCATGCTTTTGCTATTGTAAATAATGCTGCAGTGAACATTGGGATACAGACACCTCTTTGAGAAAGTGATTTCATTTCCTTTGGATATACACCCAGGAGTGAGATTGCTGGATAGTATGTAGCTCTATTTTTAACTTTTTGAGGAAACTCATACTGTTTTCCATAGGGGCTGTACCAATTTACATTGCCACCAACAGTACCCAAGTGTTCCCTTTTCTCTACATCCTCTTCAACACTTGTTACTTCTTTTTGATAATAGTCATTATAACATGCATAAAGTGATAGATATCTCATTATGGATTTGATTCACATTTCCCTGATGATTAGTGATGCTAGGCACCTTTTTATGTATATCCTCTACAGGTCTGAAATTTAAAAACTATGAAATCTAGGTTAAATTTACTAGTATGTATCAATATTCATGGATTAAATGTATGTTTTTCTCTCTCTTCAGTGTTTGAGCAGTATACTTATTATTGAATATACAAAACATGCTCTTCCTGGGCTGGATGGAAGAGCACAGATAAAGAGTAAGTACACCGAGGCACTATCCTAGTGGTTATCATTGTGGTATGTGCAAGTCCTTTGGGAGACATAGAAGGGGAAAGCCTTAACCTACCTGAAGAGAAGAAGCAAGGATGATTTGCAGAAGAGCTGATGTTAGAGCTGTGTCTTGAAGGATGGGTGTGATCTTTGTGGTGAGGATGCATATCACAGGCAGAGAGGAACACACATGCTGAGGTGCAGAGGTACAGAAGGATGTGTCATTTTCTAGAAAATAAAATGGTTCAGCCTGGCGGTAGAGCAGGCTCTGTATAAGATGCCACTGGGAAAAGCAATTGAGGGGACAGGCAAGTTGAGTCCTGCATCCTTCCTGGGGAGTTTGAGGAGGCATAGGGGAGTTTTAACATAGGGATAGATAGAGCCAGATATTTATTTTGGAGAGAGTACTGTCATTGGGCAGGAGGAAGTGGGGGATGGCAGGCAAAGGAGAGGGGGTTTTTTACTCATTCTCAGCACTTCAGCTCAGTTTTTATGTTAAGCACATCTTGAGTCCATTCCTCCATGTGTCTGCCCCTTGCTTCCCATGGGCTTTGAGAATCCCTAGGGGAGGGCCCAGCAAGACAGGTGTGCCTGCCCCAGAGGTGCCAGCACACATGACTGGACACTATAGGCCCATAGATGTCCACTTCCATGAGAAATCCATGAGTCTTTAAGGAACATCTCATACTAAGAGGAACAAAAGTGAGGCTCAAGAGCTTGGAGGGTAACTAGGCTGGGCCTCTGCAGGAAAGAGGCAAGTGCTCAGTACAGGGTGTATGATTTGAATTCCAGGCTTTAAACCAGACAGCTTCTTTTCTTCTTTCACTCCTTGACCATAAAGCTTCGTTTGAGGGAAATGGGGCTAGGAAAGCACCTACCTTCACAGAATTTGTGCCTGATAACTTCTGGTTGGCCCTTGAAATCCATTCTCAGTTCCTAACCCCCACTTTGCTCTCTGCCAGATTTGTGCCCATTGGCTTGGGGATATAGCCAATAGGGAACACAGCAGGATGGGGGACATAGAGGGAGAGGGGTGCAAGTGAGAGGGTTAAGTGCATATTCCCCTGATGTAGGCATGCCTCCCATGGTCTAGCAGCTAGGTCTCTGCTGTTCCAGGCTCTGGCACAAGCCTATGTATGGATCCCTTTTACCAACCCTCCCAAGTCTCCCCACCTTGCCTGCACTGCCTGTTTGCGGCTGGGATGGTGGCAGGACTAAAAGAGTTAATACCCATGTTCAGCTAGTAAGAGTTCAGGAAGCTAGCTGCCCTTTTTGTTGGCCTCCTCACTGGTATCTTTACTTTCATTTTTATCCTGACCATCAAGCCTCCAAGCGTTCAGAACTGGTTTCAAAGCAGACAATGCAATGAAGTGATAAATAAAAACTCAAGGAATGGCTTTGTGGTGCAAAGGTTAGAACTTGCCCTACCTCATTTTGAGAAAAACACCTGGGTGTCTTACAGAGTCCAAACCACTCACGTGAGCACTTTGAGGGCCTGGAGTTCCTACCACCATAGGGCCTGGCAAAGCAATTGAGCTGGGTATGGTGGGCAAGCACGGCTGGGAGCAAGCACGAAGGGAGCATGCCCCAGCACTTGTGACACACCAGGAATCTCCAGAACCCCTTGGGATTACAAGTGGGAAGCCTATTTCAGGAGAATAAAGTTCTTCAATAGCAGAAGGGAACATGAACCTGCAAAGCACAGAATACATACATATGTACAACCTTCTGGTTGCTTCTCTGAACATCTTCCCAAGCTGTAAGCCTCTGGAGGACACGCTGTGACCTCTTTTTTCTCTGTGTTAGTAGTAACAGCTTAATATTAAATACAAATTAAATATTGCTCTGTAACACACATTAGTTGAGTGAATGAATGAATGAGTACCCCTTTCTTCGAATCTTCTAATTGCCTATTATCTTGTAAAAACACAGTAATGACTTATACTTAGTTTCACTGAAATGTTTTATAAAATTATTCTTAAGGTATTTTTAGTAACATTGAACAGGAAAACATATTGAATAGATCATGGTGGGAAACTGGTGATTCCCTAGAGGAATAACCACATTAGCATCTATTGCTCATGGCCCTGGGAAGCTGTGGGAAGCTCTCACTTCCTCTGTGTGCAGAGTGCACTTGTCTGTCTGGTTGCAGAACCCTCCAAGTGCATATCAAAGCAGAAGTAATGAAAGGCTAATAATTTCAACCACACAGGAAGTAGAATCTCGTTTGATTTTGCAACTCAGTTTGGATTATTTTCTTAATACCTCTGCTGAATTTTGCCCTTTGCAGTCATTTATGCTGCTGTTTAAATTATATGAATTAAGAATTGTTTGGCTGCATTCCATTCTGAGAACCTTGTGTCAGGGCATCTTTTAAGCTTTTGTTAGGACTGGTGCCATGACCTGCAAACATGCCTGACGGTTTGGTTCAGGCTTTTTCTTGTTGAAGCTTATAAGGTTAATTATATCAAATAGTGCTTTGCAAGGAGGAAATGCCAGGTGGACCGTATCATGTGCACCAGGGAAGTGCTTCTTACCAAGAACATTTCCAAAGGGGACAGGTGAGACTGGGGAAACTGGGGCAAGGGGAAATTTAAGAACTGGTTCACTGGATATATTGAATAATAACAATAAAGACAAACACTCTGCTGTATAAATATTGACTTTTTCTTTGTTATACCAATTGACATGAACAGGGCTCTCATAGGATTTTTTTTTTTTTTTCTGAACAGCAGTACGCAAATCATCAACAAGTTAGTAAATTGTAGGAATTTCCTCTAAGTCCAAAGATCTGGAAAATACCAAAATGATACAAGAATTCCTCTGTAATTAGTGGAATTTTACATTTCATAGAGCAGCATAGTTTTAGACATGCTAGGAAATGATAACATTTTTTTTTAATTTATTTATTTCTTTTTAAAAAAACTTTTCACATACATTTGTCTCCATTTACCCGCCACCACTTTTCCCTGCCCCAGCCACCCCGACTTCCTTATTTCTTTAGTTTTAAATTAAGTTTCCAAAATACTTCCAAATGTAAATGAGAAGAAAGAGATACTTCTCCAAAAATTCTAGTTTGTATATAGTCTCTAAACATCTATAGAATACCCAATGGAAATATTTAACACAAACTGTTAAAATAACTCATATAAAGGACAATATATGCTTAATGAGCAGTACTAACATAAAGGATATTCAAGATTGCCAAAAGAATATTTCCCTCTCTTCAAGACCATACCTCTCTGTAGAATTCAGTTGAAGTTGATAACAATCTATTTACCACTATTCTATCTTCAATAAGTTGATAATAATTTTTAGGATGAAGTATTTCATTTATAAAAACTAGGAGACATTTCTGGGATAACAGGAGTTAAAGCCACAATCTACAGTTTTCTGTTTCATTATATGAATAAAAGTAGGAGCTGGAAGGCCTTTCTTCCACCCCTCACATCACATCAGTATATCTAAATATGTGTGCACCTATTCATATGGAACCACAGTTGCCATGTTACAGTGACGGCCAACCCCCTTTTGATTTGCCTTGGACATCCACTCTTTCTAACACACAAACTCTATTGTGTTATGCCCTTGAGATTTTCATGCTGTTTGCTGTCAGAGCAGAATTTAGATATACTAACTGACATATCATCACAGTATAACATAAATAGAGGTACTGCAAATGTTTGAAAGAAGGTCCTGTTAGATTATTCTTTTTTTTTTAATTTTATTAATTTATTGTTTGAAATATATTTGTCTCTGCCTACCCTCCACCACTTTCCCTTGCCCCCTCCTTCTTTCCCTCCCTCAGCTCTTCCCCTTTGGTTTTGTCTCTGAGTCCTTGCTATATGTTCCTTGACTTTCCCCTTCCCTTCCTTGTCCCCGTGCCACCCCCCCCCCCTTCCCTCTTGTCTCTGTGGATTTCTTTTCCTTTCAGTGTTGCTCGTCTTATTTTCCTTGCATCTTTGTATTGTTGGTTAGGTTCTGCTTATAGGTGAGATCGTATGGTATTTGTCTTTTGCCCCCTGGCTTATTTCGCTTAGCATAATGCTCTCCAGTTCCATCCATGCTGTCGCGAAGTTTAGTACTTCTTTTTTTCTTTCTGCTGCGTAGTATTCCATTGTGTATATGGACCATCACTTTTTGATCCAGTCATCTACTGATGGGCATTTCGGTTGCTTCCAACACTTGGCTATTGTAAATTGTGCTGTTATGAACATTGGGATGCATAGATTCTTTTGTATTGGCGTTTTGGTGTTCTTAGGGTATAGCCCCAGCAGGGGAATCACTGGATCAAAAGGCAGTTCCATTTTTAGCTTTTTGAGGAAACTCCACACCGCCTTCCAGAGTGGCTGTACCAGTCTGCATTCCCACCAACAGTGTACTAGGGTTCCCTTTTCTCCACAGCCTCACCAGCACCTGTTGTTTGTTGATCTGTTTATGATGGCCATGGTGACTGGTATGAGGTGGTACCTCAGGGTGGTTTTGATCTGCATTTTGCTGATGGCTAGTGATGCTGAGCATCCTTTCAAATGTCTCCGGGACCTCTGTATCTCCTCCTTGGAAAAGCATCTGCCCAGGTCCTTTGCCCATTTTCTGATGGGATCGTCTGTTGTCTTGGAGTGGAGTCGAGTGAGTTCTTTATATATCTTGGAGATCAAACCTCTATCTGATGTATCATTAGCGAATATATTTTCCCATAGGATTGGCTCCCTTTTCATTTTGCTGATGTTTTCTTTTGCCGTGCAGAAGCTTCTTATTTTGATAAGGTCCCACTTGTTTATTCTTTCCTTTATGTCCCTTGCTTTAGGAGACATGTCAGTGAAAAAATTGCTGCATGGGATATCTGAGAGTTTCCTGCCAATGTTCTCTAGGACTTTGATGGTGTTGGGACTTACATATAAGTCTTTTATCCATCTTGAGTTTATTTTTGTGTATGGCTTCAGCTGATGATCCAATTTCAATTTTTTGCATGTAGCCGTCCAGCTCTCCCAACACGATTTGTTGAAGAGGCTATTATTGCTCCATTTTATGCTTCTGCCCCCTTTGTCAAATATTAGATGCCCAGAGAGACCTGGGCTTATTTCTGGGCTTTCTATTCTGCTCCATTGGTCTATGGGTCTGTTCTTGTGCCAGTACCAGATTGTTTTGAGTATAGTGGCTTTGTAGTAGAGTTTGATGTCCGGTATTGTGATCCCTCCTACTTTGTTTTTCTTTCTCAAAATTGCTGTGGCTATTCGGGGTCGTTTATGGTTCCATATAAGTTTTTGAAATGTCCGCTCTATTTCTGTGAAATATGTCACTGGTATCTTAAAAGGAATTGCGTTGAATCTATAAATTGCTTTGGGTAGTATGGACATTTTGATGATAGTAATTCTTCTTATCCATGAGCACGGCATATGCTTCCATTTATTTGTGTCTTCCTTAATTTCTTTTTTCAATGTTGTATAGTTTTCTGCATACAGGTCTTTTGTGTCTTTGGTTAAATTTATGCCTAGGTACTTTATTTTTCTCCTTGCTATATTGAATGGTATTTTTTTTCTGATTTCTTCTTCTTCTATTGCATTGCTGGTGTACAAAAATGCCTTTGATTTCTGAATGTTGACTTTGTATCCAGCTGTTTTGCCAAACTCACTTATTAGGTTGAGGAGTTTTTTGGTAGCGTCTACAGGGTTCTCTATGTACACTATCATGTCATCTGCAAACAATGATAGCTTTACTTCCTCCTTTCCTATTTGGATGCCTTTTATCTCTTTCTCTTGTCTGACCGCTGTGGCTAGGACTTCCAATACGATGTTGAAAAGAAGCGGTGAGAGCGGACATCCTTGTCGTGTTCCCGATCTTAGTGGGAAAGCTTTCAGTTTGTGCCCGTTGAGTATGATATTGGCTGTAGGTTTTTCATATATGGCCTTTATTACGTTGAGGAATGCCCCATTTATTCCCATTTTGCTGAGTGTTTTGATCATAAATGGGTGCTGTACCTTGTCAAATGCTTTCTCTGCATCTATCGAGATGATCATGTGGTTTTTGTCTTTTATTTATGTGATGTATCACGTTTACTGATTTGTGTCATTGAACCATCCCTGCATGCCTGGGATGAATCCCACTTGATCGTGGTGGATAATCTTTTGAATGTATTGCTGGATGCGTTTTGCCAATATTTTGTTGAGGATTTTAGCATCTATGTCCATCAGCGAAATTGGCCTGTAGTTTTCTTTCTTTGTAGTGTCTTTATCTGGTTTTGGGATCAGGGTGATGCTGGCCTCATAGAAAGAGTCTGGGAGTCATCCCTCCTCTTGGATTTTTTGGAATAGTCTGAGAAGGACAGGGGTTAGCTCTTCCTTAAATGTTTTGTAAAATTCTCCTGTGAAACTGTCCAGCCCTGGGCTTTTGTGTGCCGGGAGTTTCTTGATTACTGCTTCAGTTTCCTGAGCTGTTATCGGTCTGTTCAAGCTTTCTGTTTCTTCCTCCTTCAGTGTTGGAAGATTACACTTTTCTAAAAATTTGTCCATTTCATCAAGATTTTCAAATTTCTTGGCATATAATTGTTGATAGTAGTTTCTGACGATCCTTTGTATTTCTGTGGTATCAGTTGTTATTTCTCCTCTTTCATTTCTGATATTATTAATTTGGGTCCTCTCCCTTTTATTCTTGATGAGTCTGCTTAAAGGCTTGTCACTTTTATTTATCTTTTCAAAGAACCATCTTCTGGATTGGTTGATCCTCTGAATTGTTCTTTTTGTCTCTATGTCATTCAGTTCTGCTCTCATCTTGACTATTTCCTTCCTTCTCCTTGCTCTGGGATTTATTTGTTGTTGTTTCTTCAGTTCTTGAAGTTGTAGTGTTAGGTATTTTATTTGAAATGTTTCTCTCTTTTTTAGGGAAGCCTGTATTGCTATGAACTTCCCTCTCTGGACCGCCTTTGCTGTGTCCCATAGGTTTTGGACTGTTGTCTGTTCATTTTCATTTGTTTCCAGAAATTTTTTGATTTCTTCTCTTATCTCATTATTGACCCATTCATTGTTTAATAGTCTACTGTTCAGTCCCCATGAGTTTGCAAGTTGTTGAAGTTTCTCTTTGAGGTTGATTTCCAGTTTCAATCCCTTGTGGTCTGAGAAAAAGTTTGGTATTATTTCAATTTTCCTGAATTTGCTGAGGTTTGCTTTGTGTCCTATCATATGGTCTATCTTTTGAAAAACTGCCATGAGCATTTGAAAAGAATGTGTATTTTCCTTCTTTGGGATGTAAGGTTCTACATATGTCAGTTACATCTCTTTGATTCAGTGTGTAATTCAGCGCCACAATATGTTTATTAATGTTTTGTTTGGAAGATCTGTCCATTTTTGACAATGGGGTGTTGAAATCCCCTACTATCAGTGTGTTGCTGTCTATATCTTTTTTGAAGTCATCCAACAATTTCCTTATAAACTTGGGGGCTCCTATATTGGGAGCATATAAGTTTACGATGTTGATGTCTTCTTGATAGATTCTTCCCTTAAGTATTATAAAGTGCCCCTCTGGGTCTCTCTTTATGGCCCTTGTTTTGAAATCTACTTTGTCTGATAGAAGTGTGGCAACCCTGGCCTTTTTCTCATGCCCATTTGCTTGGAATATTTTTTTCCATCCCTTTCCTTTCAATCTGTGTAGGTCTTTTGCTCTGAGGTGGGTCTCTTGTAGGCAGCATATGTGTGGGTCATGTTTTCTTATCCATTCAGCTACCCTGTGTCTTTTGATTGGGGCATTGAGTCCATTCACATTGAGAGATATTACTGATAGAAACTTACTCATCTTTTCTTTTTGCACCTGTGTTCCTCTCTCTCTCATTCTTTTCCTTCATCTGCTTAAACCAGTCCCCTTAGCATATCTTGGAGTGCTGGTTTGGTAGAGATGTATTCTTTTAGTCTTCTCTTGTCTGGGAAACTCTGTATTTCCCCTTCTATTTTAATGGAGAGCCTAGCTGGGTAGAGCAGCCTTGGCTGTAGGCCCTTGCTTTTCATGGCTTGGAATATTTGTTGCCATTCCCTTCTGGCTTGTAGTGTTTCTGTTGAGAAGTCAGCTCTTAGGTGTATCAGGGCCCCCTTGTATGTTACTTTCTCCTTCTCCCTTGCTGCCTTGAGGATTCTGTCTTTGCCTTTGATTGTTGCCATTTTAATGATGATGTGTCTTGGAGTAGACTTCTTTGAGTCCCTCTTGAGTGGGGTCCTGTGTGCCTCCTGGATCCATGAGAGCCTTTCTCTCCTCAAGTTAGGGAATTTTCCATCATTACTTTTTCGAGGAGGTTCTCTATCCCTTGCTCCTCTTCTCCTTCTGGTATCCCTATTATATGGATATTATTGCATTTCAGGTTGTCCTGCATTTCCCTAAATGCCTCTTCATTCTTTTTGAGCCGTTTTTCCATTTCTTGTTCTTTCTGGGAGTTTCATTCTACCTTATCCTCCATCTCACTGATTTGATCCTCGGCTTCATCCAGCCTGCTTTGGATTCCTTCTACTGTGTTCTTCAATTCAGAAATGGTATTCTTCATATCCTCTTGTGTCTTCTTGATGTTTCTATGTCCTTTTTCAGGCTGATATAGTTTGCTGTAAGATCCTGATAGTTTCTCTGCAGTTTCTCATAGTTCTCTTTGAGCTGGCTGAACTCATTGAGCTTCCTTAGAACCATTGTTTTGAATTCAGTATCTGATAGTTCCCTTGTCTCTATTTCACTTAGCTCTCTCTGTGGGGAGTCCCCTTTTCCACTCATTTGGGGGGAACTTCTTTTTCTTCCCATTTTTGTGAGAGTCTGTTAAGTATTTTTGTCCTGTACTTTTCTTTCTGGGCCTGCCTCTGATGATGTCAGTTGTTGACCCTATAGGACCTTGGGTTGTTTGTTTGAGCCTTCCAGGAGTCTCCTGTCTGACTCCTGCTTGGAGCAGCTCTGTGACCCCTTCAGTCAGGGCTGGGCTATTTTTGGGGATCTCTCTGCACTCTCACGCTGGCTCCTTGAGCGCGCTCCCTGTGCAGCAGGATCCCCTGCCTCGCATGTGCTTTCCCCAGACCAGGGGGCTTATTCCCGACCTCGCGTACTCATCTGGCCTCCCTGACCAGGGATCTCGCTGGCACTGGTCAGTTTAGGGACTTCTATTTTGTGTTTTCCCCGCTTTTGGCTCTTTGGGTGCGTTGCTTGCCCTCGCCAAATGGGGACTATGGAAATGGGAGGAAGTCAGCTCCAGGACCTTCCGGTTAATCCTGTCTCTGGTCTCTCCTCCAGGGACTCTGGGCAGCTCTGTGACCCCTTTGGCCGGGGATCTACTAATTTTGTGGGCCGCTCCGCAACTGGCAGGCAGGCGGGTCAATTTATGCCTGCCCTTGTCCCTCTGTGCACTCCCTCGCAGGCCGTATGGGTGCCAATCTGTAGAAGGCCTCGCCGGCTGGTGCAAGCGTTCGCCAGCCCGCGCGGGTCCCACACATGCTCGCCAACCCTTGCTCTTCACTCGGCGCAAGTGTGCACGCATGCACTGGGTGTTTTTGGGGTGTCTATGTGTGCTTTTCTGCTTTTGGCCCTTTGGGGGTGTTGTCTCTTCCCGCGCAATGGAGACTACAGCAAGGAGAAGGAGTCGGGACTCCCCAGTTCCTCCTCCTGTTCTTTCTCCAACGCCTCCGTCTCCAGTCTCTCCTCAAGGCTCTCCCAGCCAGTCTGCACTCAGCCCCGTAGCTCACACACGTACAAGCTGTGTGCGGAGCGCACAAAAGGCAGGTTAATTGATTCCCTTATGCCCGAGCTAGATGGTAGCTGCAGAGTGGGAGGTGCGTTATCACGGGGGCTCCACAAGCTGCCATGTCAGTTCTCTTCACAAAGTTTTCCTCACCAATCTTTTCCCAGGCACCAGCCCACCCTGCTGCCGCCTCTACGCAGAGATCAAGGAGGGTGGCTGCCACTGCCATTTTTGCGTTGGCCCTTTAAATGTCTCTTTGCATCCCCAGCCACCTGTCTCTGGCAGAGTGCCCCTAAGCTTTTTGGGGTTGCATTTTGTCTGTATTTTCTTGGTTTTAGCTGCTGTAGTTTAGGGGTCCCTGTTTATGATTCAGACCCCGTTCTTCTCCAGGGAAGCTAACTGGCCATTTCAATGTCCCTCTAGTGCCAGTGCCCATGGGCACCCAGCCCACCCTCTCGAGCCTCCACCGCACTTCTCACCCTTTGGGATGTGTGAGACTAGAATCCACTGTCCACGGCTCCAAGGCTCCTCTCCCACGATCGTTCCACTGCTTTCCAGGTGATTACTCCACTATTTTGTCGCAATTCCAGTTTGGTCTTGGGAGGAGGTCAGCGTGACTCCCATTCACTCCTCTGCCATCTTCTCTCCCTCTGTCAGATTAGATATTCTTGTTGACTAGCCTTACTATGCTGTGGGAGACAGTGTCTCTGTTCATTGTAAATGATCAATGAAAACATACAGCCCTTTCCCACCTTTCAAATACTCATCCATTCTTGTGCCCACTTACCAACTTTCACTCTTTGTTTCCTACCCCTGTGCTTGACAGCATCCCATTCCCTATCATCAAACAATTAACCAGGAAATTCATCTTTTAGAGTCACCCCATTTCTTTGAATCATCTATCCCTCCTAGTGCAGTCTCTGTTTTTCCCTCTTTTAAGATTATCACCGTCCAGCTTCCTTTTCAGATTATTAGCAGAGATGGAATTGGCACGTGGTATAGTTGTGCAGAGCTGGCAAAAGAGTAAGGCCAAAAGTTCTCTGAGGGACAGGTGGGTGAGCCTACTTGGCTACAGTGTTGTTGGCTCCCTGACAGTAAAGTTTTGGAAGGTGGGCGTTAGAAGATACTATCAAGAGTACAGATAATGGTCAGACAATTTTTATTTCTCATACAATTCAGTTAACACTCAGGTTTGCCAACTAATCGAAACCTCCCTGAATATTAAAATGCATTCAGTGTAATAATATGAAATTGTATTCACTCAGTACATAGTAAATGCTTAATAAACATTGAATGAATGAGTGAGTTTATACTCCAGTATCTGATTAGACAAAGTCTTTTGTTATTATCTGGTGTATGGTACCTCTAAGGAGAAATCATCTATCCCTGAAAAACAAGACTTTATCACAGCCAACTGTCACATAGAATGTACAACAGGTAGTCAGTGAATATTAATTGATTTGACTTGAGAACACTTCTACCATGTTTGCATGTCATGCCTACAGTAAATACTCAGATTTACCCTCATGTAAGCATGTCAGCACACAGAGCAATCTGCAGAAACATGCTGTTCTGAAACTATTCTCTTCCCACTCTGAATCTTAAATTGTTCAAAGTTTTGTTACTATAGTGGCTTAAATACTATCGCTCACCGCTTATTTAATGGCAAGATAATATCAGATGCTTCATGATAACACTATGCTCAAGGGACTAAAAAATGAATCTTTCTATTAGACTTTAAGGAATATATAAAACCTAGTGGCTTTACTTATTGTTATCATTTACATCTAATAAAAATCTAATGGAAAAAAGATAAGCAATTTCCTTAAATATGAGGCAAGTAATGCCATATTATTATTATTTTAAAACTAGGATTGAAATATAATCTTTTAGCAGAATTTTCAATAATTTCAAAACAGTGAGTTTGGGTTTTATTGTTCATTCTTTTAAAGAGAAAAGTAACAGAATGCTGCATGAAGAGGAGAGGAGAGGAAGGAGAGGAAAGCCATTCCTCTAGAAACCCATATAACAATGTCTTATTTTCATGAAAGATATTCAGTGAGGCAAAAACAGTAGAAAAAGAAGCCTGCCAGTTTCTTGCCTGGTAAACAAATTTATCCAAAGGAAAGTTTTCTCAACCAGGAAAAGATTCTGGCTCTGCAAATCCCACTAGAATTGAAGGAAGGCATTCCTGAGGCTGTACAAGATGCATTGTCTGATGTTTATTGTTTTTATGTCTGTATATGCAAATATAAGCAACTTCTGGAATTTGCTTACTTACCCATAGAGGTGGGGTTCTGAGGTGTGGAACCACTCTGTCGATTTAGCTAGAAAGCTTAAAAGGGAAAAGCCTCATTCTCCTCCCTTACTCCATGAAGCTGACAATGATACATTGGAGAGACAAATACTTTATTCCAAGAGATAGCTTCTCAAAGCATTCAAATCCTGTGGTAGAACATATGCAGGAGAGGAACCAACAGTTTCTGAGTCCAAATCTGTATCAGGAATTTGAAATAAATTGTCCTGTTTAATGTTTAGGACATGCCTGAGAGTCAAATCATCATACTCAACTTATTAATTAGAGGACAGGGTTGGGTGCGGTCACCAAAGGCCAAAAGTCATCTCCATGTGAAGTAGTAGAGGCTGGATCCGTGTGAGGATCTTCAGGAGACCAAGGCCCAAGTCCTTCCAAACACAGTCCACTCAGGCCTCTCCAGCCCACTCAAGTTGCAAATCCCATATGTGACACAATTCCAGGTGTCAGGGTGAACATAAAGGGTCATAAAAGCTGATGATAATGAACTTCTAAAAGACATAAATTTTCATGTCAATTTTTTTATTGGTATCCTGTCCCAAAGTTTACCAATTAAGTTCTTTTTTTAATACAAAAACAGGTTTAGTTTCAACAAATAATAAAGGAACAATTAAAATGATTGTTACATGTATTAAAAAATATTGGTAACATCAAGTATTGGCAACTGTGAAAGAAACTGAGTGTTCATAGACTCTTTTTCTTCCTCCTAAAGCAGTCCCTTTAGCATATCTTGCAATGCTGGTTTGGTGGAGGTGTATTCTTTTAGCATTATTTTGTCTGGGAAACTCCTTATTTCATCTTCCATTTTGATTGAGAGCCTTGCTGGGTAGAGCAGTCTTGGTTGCAGGCCTTTGCTTTTCATTCTTTGCAATATTTCTTGCCATTCCCTTCTGGCTTGCAGTGTTATTCTGTTGAGAAGTCAACTGCTAGCCGTATCGGGACTCCCTTACATGTTACTACCTGTTCTCCCTTGCTTCCTTTAGGATTCTCTGCTTGTCTTTGATATTTGCCACTTTAATGATGATGTGTCTTGAAGTGGACCTCACTGGGTTCCTCTTGGGTGGGACCCTCTGTGCTTCCTGGACTTCTATGAGATTTTCTCTCCTCAAATTAAGGAAGTTTTCCATCATTACTTTTTCAAACAGGTTCTCGATCCCTTGCTCCTCTTCTTCTGTTATCCCTATTATACAGATATTATTACATTTCAGATTGTCCTGAATTTCCCTAAATGCCTCTCCATTCTTTTGGAGTCTTTTCTCCTTTTCTTGCTCTTTCTGGGAGCTTTCCTCTACCTTATCCTCCAGCTTGCTGATTCGATCCTCTGCTTCATCTAGCCTGTTTTTTTTATTCCTTCTGCTGTATTCTTCAATTCAGAAATTGTATTCTTCATTTCCTCTTGCCTCTTATTGACAGTCTCTATGTCCTTTTTTCATGTTGATATAGTTTGTAGTAAGTTCCTCGTAGTTTCCCCAAGCTCTTCGTAATTCCCTCTGAGTTCACTGAGCTCATTGAGTTTCCTTAGAACCATTGTTTTGAACTCAATGTCTGATAGTCTACTTGCCTCTGTTTCATTTAGTTCTCTTTCTGGGGATTCCTCCTTTCCCTTCGACTGGTGGATGTTTCTTTGTCTTCCCATTATTTGTGAGACTCTTCTTTTCTGCTTCTGCTTCCTAAGTTGATCTGTCGTGATTTCCTGACTTTGTGGTGTGAACTACAATGGTTGGAGACTGCTGTTTTTACTTTCTGGATCTGTCTCTGATGAGGCTCTGCTTGAATGTCTCAATTTTGTGCTATTTTTGTGGACTGTGGTTCCAGTGGCAGGTTAATTTTCAGTGTTTGTAATGTTGTTTTCATTTGCTTTTTTTTTTTGGTATGATTACCTGGGACTTCACTGGTCCCTGCTGGTGTGGCCTGAGGAGCATGACGGGCTTCTCAAAGCCAGTGGCTAAGTGTCTCTTGGTGGGAGAGGGGTGTGGTAGTAACTCTGCACCTGTGCCCCGGGTATGTCTGAACAGGCAGGAGAGCCCCAGACCCTTTGTGACAGAGTGTTCCCAATAAGCTCTTGCTGGGGCAGATTCACTGTCTGACCTGTCTGACCGTAGGCAGTCTGTTTGAGACTTCCCATAATCTACTGTTTGTGGCTCTCTCCTTCAGCTGTTAATCTCTACCAATTAAGTTCTTTATTGCACCACCTACAAGTGCCTTAAATAATAGTGATTTTCCAGAATATATCATGGATAAAAGGAATAGTTATGTGTGATAATAGAGGGAATCCAAGTCACTGTTCCTTGACAACTGAGAGCAAAACAGACAGCTTAAGTTTATTGAACTTATTGATTGAACTAATTGAGTGAGAGGGACTTATTCTTTTTTATTACTTTTATTTTAGCTATGTCTCTAGTAAGAACTAGTCTATTAGACAATTAGGCATAATTTATGTGAAGTGGCAAGAAAGTAACCTAACGTTATGTATATGTGAAGGATATGACTTTAAAGCTTGTTTAAAGTCAAGTTAGTTGTTAAAATGTCATTAGACACAGAAAAGCATCTTTTCTTTCTAATTTCCACTGTGCAATGATGCTCAGTCAGTATTGCTGAGTAAAAGAACTTGCCATGCCCAGTGGTCAACACTGATACACAGATTTGTCTCTTCACAGATTCCATTTTACTGGAAATACACGGTCCCAAGAAACTTCCTTTTTCTAATCCAACTTTCCTATTTGAACTGCATGAACACTCTTCATTGTGAGTAAATGGCAGTATAGATTTAGAAAACATATTCCCTGAATCAAGTCCTTATAGGAAAAAAATAGTTTGTGAAATACATTATATCTCACTCTTGTATTGAACTCTTTATTCAATATCAAGAAAATAAAAATGATTAGTTTCCAAATAAAAAATAAAAGGAAAAAATCAGAAACAGACATTAGAAAACTGAACAGGAAGGAAAAAATAAATTAGAGTTATTCAATTAGCCACTCAACTGAAGTTAAATATCTAATATTTAAAAGATTCTGGAGATACAGAAATAAAGAAATCATAATTTCTTTCATCCCTCCAGCTAAACACAGCTGAATAATCTAACTGAGGAAATCAGCAAGTAAACAGGCAATTGCAATGATGGGATGGTTGATGTAGTGCCAGCTCTATGGGAGACAACCACATAGACAGAGCTCAGAAACAGAAAAAAAAATGGGTAAGGCATTGGGAAACTCCTAAAAATTACCCCTTACAAACCTGGAGGAATTAGCAAAGACTTTTCTGGAGAGGTCATGGCTACCTCAGTTTGTAAGTAAGAGATGCAATTAACCAAGGGAAAAAGGTAAAGAATGAACTAATTAGGTAGAGGAAAACAGAATTAACAAGGCAAAGTGAAATATTGAGTAGCATATGAGGGAACTCCAAGCAACAAGATGTATAAGTTAAGAAAACACGAGAGGTAAACCCAGGGCAGTAGACCTGGAGAGTCACATTTGATGGTCTTAGGAGAAGGCACAGAAGGTCTTAAATCAGTGAGGATGACATGGGCTAAAACCTGCAAGGAGAGAACTCAGTTATGTATTTGTCGCTGTAGTCCCAGGAAGAGCTGACAAAAACTTAACTAAGCAGTAGATAAAAAAAAGTAGTAAAAAAGCAAAAGTGAGAAAATAAATTGGAAAGCTTATAAAAGATACAGAATTTTCATAAGATGATTTGTTGGATATTAAAATTGAAACATTCAAGCAGCTCTGTAGACTTCTGGTCCCTGCAAGATTGGTTGACCCATTCTCCCTATGTTCCATTCCTCCAACTAAACACAACTATATACTTCATGGTACACAGTTCAACCTTAGGGGGACTCTGAAAGGAGGTGAGAGAACAACAGGTGGATCTGGAACCCAGGGCTGAAGGGACAGCGCTGTGCTTGGCCTCAGTCCCCAACAAATGAAGGAAGGCCACCAGGTGTGGCAATTCACAACCCCCATCCAGCAACAGTAGGTGCCCAGGTGGTCTTACCCTCAGGATGGGACCATGCTCCTGAATAACTTGCATATGAGCCATCAGCAGGTGCCCACGGGAACCCCACCAAAAATCAGTGACCAGGGGCTCTCCTTCCCACTAAGCCTGAAATGCTCCTTTATTTGCCCAGGGTAGACATACCTGGACAGGGGTCAAACCAGAGAAGGAATCTGTCCCAGCAAGAGCTTGTTGGGAACACTCTGTCACAAAGGGTCTGGGGCTCTCCTGCCTGTTCAGACATACCCGGGGCACAGGTGCAGAGTTACTACCACACCCCTCCCCCACCAAGAGACACTTAGCCACTGGCTTTGAGAAGCCCGTCATGCTCCTCAGGCCACACCAGCAGGGACCAGTGAAGTCCCAGGTAATCATACCAAAAAAAAAAAGCAAATGAAAACAACATTACAAACACTGTGAAAATTAACCTGCCACTGGAACCACAGTCCACAAAAATAGCACAAGACTTACATGCTAAACTTAAACAAGGTAAATGTCTGCTAAATTACAAGATCAAAATAGAGTCCAAAGACTCCTAACATAATAGATAAAATGTCTAGTATATAACTAAAATTTATCTGTCACACTGAGAAATATAGAAATAAAACTTTGAATGAGAAAAAGACAATAATCTAAAGTCAATGGTAATATAAATATGATGTTGAAATTATGGGACAGGTATTTTTAAAAAACTGAAATAATCATGTATGCATCCTCCTTAAACAAACATAGAAAATCTCAGCTAAGAAATAAAAGCTAAAAAAAGATTTAAGTGAAAATTATATATTAAAAAATACAATAAAATTTTAAAATTCATTAAATAGGTTCAGTAACAAAATGAAAATGACAATACACAGTCAGTAAACGAGTAAATAACAATAGAATTCACCCAATCTGAACATAATGGACTAAAAAAATAACAATAAACATGCCCTAGAGACCTGAGTGACAATAACAAAAACGTGACATCTGTATCAGACTACTAAAAGAGTAAAAAAAGATATTGAAGTTAAAAATATATTTAAAGAAATAATAGCTAAAACTTCACAAATTGTTGAAAGACACAAACCCACATGTTTAAGGAGCTAAACAATTACTAAACAGCACAAACCCAAGGAAGCAAACACCAAAACACATCATAATTAACTTCTGTAAACTGAAAACACGGCTTAAATCTTGGAAGCAACTAAAGAAAAATGAAACATAATTATAGAAGGACACCAACTGCTATGATAGAAAATTTCTCATTTGAAATTATTAAGGTCAGAAGAAAGTGGCACAATATTTTTGTGTGCTTAAATAAAGAACTTCCACTTCTAAGCCTCTCTATGACAAAAACTATTCTTCAAGAATTGAAGGAAAATCATTTTCAGATAAAGAAAACTAAAAGATTTTGTTGTTACTAGAGCTACCTTATAGAATTACTAAAATTTTTCAAACAGAAAGAAAATCTTAAAACATCAGGAAAAAAAGAAGGAACAATAGAAAAATGAGAAATATAGTTACATACAATAAATTATCCCTTTCCTCATGAGTTTTATAAATCAAATTTGATGACTGAAACAAAATTTATGGTATCACCATTATCAAAACAATGACATTTAAAAGTCAGGATAATAAAGGGATACTTTTCCACACTTTACTTGAAGTAGTAAAATATTAAAACCAATAAACTGTCATGTCACATAGATATAGTAATAACAAGAGCAATAAATATTAAACCTGTACAAAATTATATAATCTAAAACAGCATAAGTAGGAAGGTAAGACAATAATAAGCAGGGAAAGGAAACCAACAGAAATGAAGAGAAAAAAATAAAATGACAAATGTATGTAACTCTTTTACATCAATAAATACCTGAAATATAAGTGATCGAATGCATCAAGTAGAAGAGATTACCATAATGGATACAAATACAAATCTTAATTATATACTGTTTAAAAGAAACTTCCTTCAATTCGTAAGTAGTTGAGAGCAAAAGAATGAAAAAAGGTATGTCATATAAATATTAAATGTTTAAAAACAAGAGTTTCTATATTAATATTACATAAAATAGACATCAGAGCAAAGGAAATTATTAGATGGAAGGAATGATATAAGGATAAATCTATCAGAAAGACATAACAATTATAAATGTGTATGCACCAAAATAAAAACAAAAGATTTAAGGTACACAAAACAAAAACTAATTAATAGAGCTGAAAAGGGAGAAATTAATAAATCTACAACCAAAGTTGGAGACTTTAAAACCAAACACTTATCAACAGCAGATCTATTAGGTGAAAAACAGCAGAGAGTAGATGATCTGAAAAGTGCAGTAACTAGGATCTAGTTAACATTTATAGAACACTTCACCCAAAACAGCAAGATAGAATTTATTATAGGTTATCAAACAAACCTTACCAAATTAAAATAGGAGGGAAGACCCAAAAGAACCCCTGGCATTATCTTCTGGAGGGCGGACCTTTTGTAGTGCAGACATCCGCCACTGGTTAAGTATTTTAGAAACCCATCTGTGTCAGTGTACCAGCAGACACTTTATATTACCATTGCTGTGAATTCACTTCAGTGAATTATTTTAGAAGACTTGTTTAATGCATTTGCCCATTTCATGATGGGTGATTTACCAGTGTACCTGCCCACAGCTTGCTGAGTGTTCTGTAGTTTTTGACCAAAAATGGCATCGTTCCCATGCCCCACTCTCCTTATTCATCTAATCTCAGTCCTAGCAACTTTTCTTTGTTTTCTCAGGTGAAAAAGAGTCCTCAAAAGAGAAATGATTTGCCAATGTGGAGAAAGTGAAACAAAAAACAACAGAAGCACTAAAAGGTATCAAAATCGAGTTCAAAAACTATTTTGAGCAGTGGAAAAAATGTCTTGATAGGTGTATCAGATCAAGTGGAGTGTACTTTGAAGGTGACTCAAGTAAAACAAAATAAATATACACATTTTTATAAACAAATTCCTTTTTTTAGGGTCCTCCTTGTAACTGAAATAATATAGAGTATGTCTCTGTCATTAATAGAATCAAACTAGAAATCAGTAACGGAAAGATACAGAAAGTAACAGAAAGAAAACAGAAATACTTAGATATTTCTCTAAGTATTAGGAAATTAAACAACATATTTCTAAAATATGCATGAATCAATGATAAGTGTTCAGATTATATAAAATTACATATAACTCAATAAAAGCAAAACAATATCAAAATATGTGACATGCAGCTAACATAGTTCTTAGGGAAATTTATAGCACTAAGTATTTACATTATAAATGAGATATGGCCTCAAATAACATAAGTTCCTACTTCAAAGATAAGGGAAATAAAAGAACAATAAACCCATAGTGATTATGAGGAAGAAAATAACAAAGATAAAAGCAAAAAACAATGAAATTTAAAATAGTAAAACAACAAAGAAAATTAATGAAACTAATTAATGATTCTATGAAGAAAATCAGTAAAATTGATAAATCTCTAACAAGATTGACAAAAATAATGAGAGAACACAGAAATCATAAATATAAGAAATAAAACATATCACAAAGATCTGACCTCAATTAAAAAGATAAGGGGATACTACAAAATTATAAAGTCTACAACTTTGACACCATACCACACTGTTGAAACGCAAGATAATCTGAATCACCTTAGGGAAAAATGGAATCCATAAAAAAAAAAAAACACCCAAAAATAAAACCTGCAGATCCAGGTGGTCAATTTTACATAATTTCTTCCTGAAAATAAATGAGAGAAAATACCATTCAATTCATTTTAAAAGACTAGTATTAGCTTGATATTAGACCAAGATTACAACATAAAAAACTACTGACCAATACCTTTTGCAATCTTAGATTAAAAAATCTTCAACAAAATAAACCCAGATCTTTAACAAAGCAAACCCAGAAATGTATAAAAACAATTATACATCATGACCAAGTGGAATGTATTCCAGGTAATTACGGTTGGTTCAAGACTTGATAATAAATCAATGTAATTCACCCTATCAAGGGGATAAAGAAATATATCATAGCCCTAACCACATAGTTCAGTTGGGTAAAGCTTTGTCCTGATACAACAAGGTTGCAGGTTTTATTCCCACTCAGGGCACGTGCAAGAATCAACCAATGAATGCATAAGTGTAACAACAAATCAATATTTCTTCTCTCTCTCTCCCCCCTAAATAAATAGGTACATTTTTAAAAAATTTAAATATCAAATGATCATATTAATTAAAAAGCATTTTATAAATTCCACTTGTAAATCAATAAAATTGATAAATCTCTAGCAAGATTAACAAAAATAAAATTCAATTTTATTTGAAATCCCATGTGAGATAAATTCTATTTATAATAAATGTCTATTTCATTTATGATAATAATAGAATCCAACTTTGTTTCCAAATCCATTTATGATAAAAATCTCAACAAGTTAGGAATACAGGTTAATGATCTCAATTTAATAAAGATCATCTAGGGGGAAAAAAGCCTACATACATCATTATTCTTAAGAGTAAAAGACTAAATTTTTCAATTTAAGATGAGGAACAAGGCAAGTTTGTCTGCTTTCTCTACTTTTAGCCAAGCAGTATTTCTAGCTACTACAATAATAAGTCAATAAAAAGAAATAAAAATTATATAGATTGGGGAAAAGGAAATAACAGTGTGTCTATTTGGAGATGATATTATTATCTACATAGATAATCCACCAAAATTTAAAGACAAACACAAACACACACACAAATTTCATATAACAAAGAAGTAAAATCAATAAAGTCACAGAATACAAGATGAATGCACAAAAATCACATTTCTGTATAATAACAATGAATATGTGGAAATCAAAATTAAAAACACAATACTGCATAAAATTGCTCCAAATAAAATGAAATACTTAATGGAACACATACCAGATCTGTATGCTACAAATGGCAAAATATTGATGAAAGAAATTAAGAAACACCAAAACAAGTGGTTGAGAAATACCATAATCATGGATTGAAAGACTCAATACACTAAAGATGTCAATTATCCTTAAAGTTGTATATATAAATAGATAAATACATAAATATCATTTATATATTTTATATATTAATATACTTTAAATATTTCATAAATAGAAACACACACAAATGTATAGGTTTAATATAATTCCATGTAATTCTTATTAAATCTCAGCAAGGATTTTTATAGCCATAGACAAGCTTATTCTAAGTTTTATATAGAAGGACACAGGCTATTGACTGTACAAAACAACCTTGAAAGTGAAAAACAAAAAAATGAGAGAAATCAGTTTACCCAATATTAAGGCTTACAATGTAGCACAAAAATCAAGACAGTAAGACATTGTCAGAAGGATAGAGACATAGAAAATAGAATAAATAGGAAACCAAAACTGGTTTGCATAATATGGTGAATCGATTTTTGACAAAGGTGCAAAATAATTCAATGGCAAAAACAGCTTTTTTAAACAAATGGCACTGGAGCAATATTTGTGCCAATATGTCTTCCAGGGCAAGGGAAATAAAGAAAAAAAATAAACAAATGGGACTATATCAAACTGAAAAGCTTCTGCACAGCCAAAGGAACTATCCAAAAAATAAAAAGGGAACCCACTGTATGAGAGAACATATTCACCAATGATATACCTGATAAGAGGTTAATTTCCAAAATATATAAAGAATTTATATAACTCAACACGAGGGAGACAAACAATCCAATTAAAAAATGGGCAAAGGACCTAAGTAGACACTTCCCAAAAGAGGACGTACAGGTGGCCAATAAACATATGAAAAATGCTCAATGTCACTAATCATCAAAGAAATGTAAATTAAAATATGACTCTTGCCAGCATGGCTGCCATCAATAAATCAACAAACAAAAAGTGCTGGTGAGGGAACCCTAGTGTACTGTTGGTGGGAATGCAGACTGGAGCAGCCACTGTGGGAGACAGTGTGGAGTTTCCACAAGAAATAAAAAATAAAACTACCTTTTGACCCAGCTGTCCTACTCCTGGGAATATATCCTAAGAATCCTGAAACACCAATTTGAAAGAATAAATGCAATCCTATGTTTAGAGCAGCATTATTTACAATAGCCAATATCTGGAAACTGCCCAAGTGCCCATCAGTAGGTGACTGGATAAAAAAGCTGTGGTACATTTACACAATGAAATAAGACAGAGTCATTAAAAAAAAGGAAATCTTACCTTTTGCTACAGCATGGATAGATTTAGAGTGTATTGTGCTAAGTGAAATAAGCCAGTGAGAGGAAGACAAATACCATATAATCTCACTTATATGTGAAATCTAATGAACAAAATAAACTCATGACCAAAATAGAAACACAGGCATGGACACATGGAACAGAGGGGAGGGATAAAGGGAACTGGATTTAAGATGGTGAAGGGATTAGCTAAAGAACATATATGTATGACCCACGGACACAATCAACAGTGTAGTGATGGCTAAAGGAAAAGGGGATGCGGCTATGCAGAGGCAGGCAAAGGGTGGGTAAATGGGGACACCTGTAATATTGTCAACAATAAAAATAAAGAAAAAAAGTTAAATAAACAAAGGGTAGTCACAGAGAGCTGCTTTTGTCTAGATTTAGAATGATGTCATTCTACCTGAATGACTAAATTTAAAAGTACCCTTTACTCATAGTACACACTGCTTCCAGGCCTTCGGCTCTTTTTCAGATAATTGAGCAGGAGAGAAAACACTGTGTCTATAGAAACTTGGGTCCCATCTTCAGTCCTGAGACTATACACATATCATGTCTGACCACACTCTGCACTTTCTTTTCCTCTGTGTGTTTGATCACTATCTGCATTTGTGCCTCTCTTCTTTGGTTGGAGTCCAACTTCTTCCAATGGGAGAAATTATGTCATTTTTTAAATCTATCCACTATCACCCTAAAATTTCTACTACTGGAATTTTGCATAAAATCATGACTCAGAATTTTAAATATAAGTAATTAATTTAGCACACATTTAACTGAGTCTCTTAGAAAATTATCCCAACATTATTGGATATTAAATTATAATTATAGTTATTTTTTTAAACCCTCTTTTAAAGAACTTCCACAATCCAATCATCATGTGGGTTGGATAGTTTGTGTGTCAAGGAACCTTTCTCTTTGGCTCTGATGTCCCATCAGGCTCATGGCCACCTACTGAATTCCAATAATGTATCGACATTCTTCGTTAACAGTTAAAGGACAGAGAGAAAAATGAATTTCAGTATCTCAGGATCCAGAGAGCACAACTCTGCTCCATTTCTCTACACTTAGAACCACTGAGTTTTTTCAACTTTGAACAAAAATAAAGAGATGGAAATAAAAATCAAGAGGAGAATAATTTTGTATAAAAAGACTAATGAAAATACTTGTCCGAGTATCCTGAGATATGCACGTTTATTTTCTTTCCTGGGATTTTAAACAATTCCTCCTTGTTTCTTTCCCGAAGGGGCGCCACACTGCTGAACACTATCAAATTGCCTTTGCATATTCCCTCTTTCTTTTACGGACACCGCCACCTGTTACAAGATTCTGTTCAATTTTGGTTTAGTCAGCACTTCTTTTTCAAATCCAGCCAACAAATAATAATATTTAACAAAAGTGTCATTTCAAGTACTTTTACGTTCTTTTTTTAAATATAAAAGGAGAGAGATTCATAAATCTCTGAAAATTAGTTTTCCTTCATGTCTTGGAAATTCAGAATTTAATAATAAAACACAGAGTTCTACATAAAGTCTCTAAAAGTTTTTTCTTACTCACTGTGTCCTTTTCCATTCTCCTCTTCTGCCTTTGAGGTAATCACCTTTGTATTCTAGTTACCTTTTTGTAAATATTTTAACCTGATTTCACATTGTATTGCCAAAAACTTTTCCAGGCACTGAAGGACCAAGATCAACAATGCTCATTTCCTGTTTTTTGAGAACTCACACTTAGGGTTGAATGAAAAACAACCCTCTAAAATTATTATTGATTCCACTGGATTGAAAAGTAGGAGAGAATCAACTTGGGAACCTTCACAGGTACCCTTAATGCTGAAGATAATATTCTTTCTCTTGCATTTTTCAGAGTAGAAATTAAAAGGGGCTTAAAGCTTCAAAGAAAATATGCATAAATTTCTTTCAGATAATCTGAGTGAGTTTTCCACTGCTTCACTCATAGATATGGGACATGTACAAGGGTTGATCACTAGGCAGGAATAAGGAGACCCAGAGAAGGTCGTTCCAATGGGTCTGCAGAGAACCAATGTCGACAAGAAAACCCTGAAGGGAGAAGTGCATCTCAAAGTTTGTCCCCTGTCTCCTTCTTTCTCCCAGACAGAATTTAGTTACTTTAGATATCCACATTTCCATTCAAGAGGATCACAAAATGGTAACCTCATGTCAGGTCAGTCCTGATCTTCTCAACTTTGGTACTACTGACATTTGGGGGTGGGTAATTCTTTGTGTTGGGGGTTGTCTTATGCATTGCATCATATTTGACTCCTGTACACTAATTTCCAGTAACACCTAGCCCCCACCTGTTGTGATAAATGAAAATGTGCCTAGACATCACCAAATGTTCCCAGGCAGCATAATTGCCTGGGTGGATAACCCCTGGTACAAGCCAGCATGCATGGGGTATTCCTCTGATGTCACTGTACTGACTCTGACATCTAATAGGAACTTATAAATCTTGAATAAAGGAGAAATGTCAACTCTGAGGAAAAAACATATTTGGCCTGAGTTACATAACAGCTATTTCAGCTCTTCACATTATTCTAATATTATGTAAATATTAATATTACTAAATATTAACATTATTTAAAATATTAATATTAATAGTAAATATAATATTAATATGCAACTATTAATACATATTAAAGACCATATGAATATTAGCATGGGTGCCTGACTCAAGTTGACATTGAAACACTGCTCTGGGAACTGATTGCTTTCTCTGGATCCTTATCTTAACGTGACGAAGGTGGCTGCACCCTGCAGTTTTACCAGTCATCATTCTACCACTCCAAATCAAACTACCAGTTCTGCTTGGTCATGAGGCAAAAGCAGAAGACAGCAGAGTTTGCAAATCCAAAAGACCCTGTGCTTGATGATAGTCCTCAGCTATGGGAGGTGATGGCAATTAAGCTAGATGGAGTAAGGATATCCTTCCTGTCACCTGCTGGTAAAGTTATCTTAATAAGACACATGTAAACCCAAGAAAAGGACGTGACATTAAAGGGCCTGTGTAGCCTGAACGGTTCTTTAAAGATTTAATTCACCCAAAGTTCCATATATATGCAACATACACCAGATCAGATGAGTAAACCAGCTCATTCCTAACCTATCCCTAACATTATGCTGATAGGCCTTGTAAACCTGCCCCTTGCTGCCCAGACTGAGATAAGTCTGCCTTTTCTCAGTAAACAGCAGCTCCTCCTCTCGATACTCAGGCCAAAACCTCTGGGGCCATCCTTGATGCTGCCCTACTTCTTACATCTCTGATGCCACTGTTTTCATCTTCAGCATTTATCCAGTGGAATTAACCCACTTCCACCTTTACTGCTTGTGCTTTGGTCCCAGTCAGCATGATCTTTGGTTGATACTAGTTCCTGAGCTCTGTAAATAGTTTTCCATCCTCACTTGCCCCTCTTCGGTCTACTCTCAACAGAGCTAAAGACGTGTCACCGACTGCAATGTGGTACTCTGAATCAGTGCCAAAACAGAAAAAGAGACATTATTAGAATAACTAGTGAAGTCCAGATAAAGTCTATAGACTAGTTAACCATACTGTACCAATGTTATTAGTTCTGAAAAATGTACCATGCTTATATAATATGTTAAACACTAAGGGAAGCTAGGTGAAGGGTTTATAGGAACCCTCTATACTTTTCTTTGTAAGAACTCTGTAAATCTTAAAGTAATACAAAGTTAAATTTTCAAAAGTATTAAAATTCTAAAAAAAAAAGTGTTCTATAATGGCACTTCTCTGTACAGGATTCGCCAGTTCCACCTCTTTTTATGCAGAGTAAATATACAATGCATTACAAACACTCCCGGGCCCCTATGTTGCGGAATTGGTGTCCTTTTTTGACTCCATCTCCCACTAGCCATTTCCTCACTCACCCATGTTGCTCCAGGGGTGCTGGCCACCTATTACACTTTCATACTAATTCATGTTCCTGCCTCAAGGCCTTTGTACTTGACATCCCATTACCAAATACTCATTGGGATTGTGTGACAATCAAACTACACTTTCCATATATCCTTACTGATGTCACCTTCTCAATGAATCTTCTTAGCAGCTTATCTAAAATAGCCACCCCTAATACTTCTTTCTCCCTGTTTCATTTTTCTTCATAGCATGTATCACTATTTAATATGTTGTATATATTTTCTTATTTATTATAATATTGTTTGTCTCATACACTAGAACGGCATCTATATGAGGACAGACAGTTCTGTTTTGCGCACTATTATCTCAGAATCTAGAATGATGCTTGGCACTTAGAAGCCATATTTGATGAAATAATATGTGTGGATAGTAATTTGTTAATCAAACTTGTTATCACAATTCTGTGGTAAAAGTAGCAGTCCTACATTCAACGTATATCTAGAAATTCTGAGAAAGTGGATTAGCTCCTGCCTATAGTCCAGAAAGTTAATTAACTGAAGAGATAAATATAAAAATCTCTCATGAAACTTTCAGTATATTTTCCCCCATAGGAAAAACTTGAAAATCACCACTTCATCTTTTCAACAAGTAAAGATCTGAATAGGCTGAAAATCAACAACTCTTCTTTGAACCATAAGAGAAGGGAGGATGCAGGGAAAAACCACGGTCTTATGAAACTGGAGAATCACAGGTGAATGCAGGTGATTCTCCAGACAAAGACACATGTGCAGAAACCACTGTGGGAACCACTGCCAAGACAGCAAAGTCTAAATTGTAAAGGACAAATGCTAAGGCAAATCTGAGAGTGCAAAAGTCCAGGGGACCCAGTCGTGGTGGGGATGGGGCTCCCACAATATTGTGAGATTCAACTCCAAGTTTTCACCAAGGTGCCCGCAGTAAATATCAGACCAAAAAAGAAAAAATCCCTTGTAGTTCCAGGAGGGGGAGAGGGAAAGGAACCATTTTGAAATATATTAGAGCATTCTTCTTCTTAGGAAGGCCTGCCCTCAGAGGAAACTAGTTAATCAGAACCTAAACTGCTGTGGTATCATCAGAGTCTAACTAACCTGGGGAAAAGAAATATCAACTCCAGCCCACTCCTGCCATCCTGTCCCATCTAACAGACTGGAGAAAATACAGCATAGATTGGGAAGAAAAATCCAAAACTGTCCTTGTTTACAGATGACAAAATTATCTATGTAGAAAATATGAGAAAAAAAAGAATCCTGGAACTAACAGGCAGTTTTAGTAAGATTACAGGATATAAGGTTATATTTTGCAAAAGTCAATCAATTTCCTATAAAAAAATGAAAAAGTGGAATTTGAAATTAAAAACTTAATGCCATTAATATTGGATCATAAAAATTAAGTATTCAGGTATAAATCTAAGAAAATTTGCACAGAGTCTATTGGGTTGGCCAAAAAGATCATTTGGTTTTTTTCCATAAGGTGGCTCTAGTAACACTTAGACAACTTAGGTTGTCTTTAACTTCATTCAAAACAATTTTATTAGATTGTATTGTGACAGCTGTCATACAAGCATGCATTTAAAAACATTATAAAAATTGGTGAATTTTTGTGTAGCTATTTTAATATTGAAAGCTGGAAGAAAATACACATTTTTGGTATATTAAGCTTTATTATTTCAAGAAAGGTAAAAACACAACTGAAATGCAAACAAAGATTTGTGCAGTGTATGAAGAAGTTACTGTGATTGATCAAACATGTCAAAAGTGGTTTGTGAAGTTCTGTGCTGGAGATTTTTTGCTGGATGATGCTCCATGGTTGCATGGACCAGTTGAAGTTAATAGTGATCAAATCAAGACATTAATTGAAAACAATCAGTGTTATACCATATGGGAGATAGCTGACATACTCAAAATATACAAATCAATAAACTGACTGGTTAAAATGAAAAATGTGTCTTTTATTTCATGGGAAAAATAAACAAATATTTGGCCAACCCAATATATGAACAAGACTGCAAACTGATGAGAAAAAATATTATTAAAAAAAGAACTAAATAAATAGAGAGCTATTCGACGTTTATCAATAAGAAGAGTTAGTATTCTCAAGAAACCAGTACTTCTCAATTGGATATATAGACTCATTTTAATTCCAGTAAAAGTTTCAGCAAGTTATTTTGTGGATATTGACAAACTGATTTTAAAGTTTATATAGAGATGCAAAAGATTCAAAATAGGTAATGTAATATTGGAGGAGAAGAACAAAGTTGGAGGACTGACACTACTCAACCCCAAAGCTTACTGTAAAGCTTTAGTATTCAAAACAGGGTGGTATTAGTGAAAGGATAGACAACACAATGGAACAGACTATATATGCACATAAAAATAGTAATCTAAACATAAATTGTACATGATTCACAAAATTAACTCTAAATGAATCATGGACTTAAATGTAAAACACAAACTATAAAACATCTAGAAGACAACATTGGAGAAAACCTAGGAGACCTTAGGTATGGCAATGACTTTTTAGATACAACACCAAAGGCATGATCCATGAAAGAAATAATAAGTAATCTGCACTTTATTAAAATTAAAAACTCTGTTCTGTAAAATATAATGTATAAATAATGAGATAATAAGCCATAGACTGGGAGGAAATACACTTCTGGTAAAAGGTTGATATCCAAAATATGCAAATAACACCTAAAACTCAATAATAACAAAAAAAACCCTCAATTTTAAAAATGAGTCAAAGACCTTAAGAGACACCTCACCGAAAAAGATATACAGATGGCAAATGAGCATATGAAAAGATTTTCAACACTATATGTCATTAGGAAATTGCAAATTAAAACCAACAATGGGATACCACTACTACACCTCTATTAAGAAAGGCCAAAATCCAAAACACCAAAAACACCTAATGCTGGCAAGGATGTAAAACAACAGAAAGTTATTTTCATTGCTTGTAGGAATGCAAAATGGTACAGGAAGTTTGGAAGTCAGTTTGGTAGTTTCTTACAAAACTATACATATTCTTACCATAGGACATAGCAATCATGCTCCTTAGTATTTACCCAAAGGTGCTGAAAATGATATGCTTACACAAAAGCCTGTATAGGGATATTTATAACAACTTTATAACTGCTTAAACTTAGAACTAACCAAGATGTCCTTCAGTAAGTGAATGGATAAAGTGTAGTGTATCTAGACAATAGTATATTATTCAAAACTTAATTAAAAAAGACTACAGGGGAAAGTCAAGGAACATATAACAAGGACTCATGGACAAAACCAAAGGGGAAGAGCTGAGGGAGGGAAGGTGGGAGGGGGCAAGGGAAAGAGGTGGGGGGAAGGCAGAGACAAGTGTATTTAAAAAGTAAATAAATTAATTTAAAAAAAATAAAAAAATAAAATTTGGAGAAATGTTAAAAAAAAAAAGACTACATACTGTATAATTCCAACTACATGACATTCTGAAAAGAAAAACTACAGAGATAGGTTGGTAAAAAGGTAGTGATTACCAAAGATTGGTGGAGAGGGGTGATAAATAAATAGAGAAAGCTTAGAGGACTTCTACCACAGTGAAACTATTCTGTATGGAACTATAATAATTGATACATGTCATTATATGTTTGTCCAAACCCATAGCATGTGCAATACCAAGAGTGAACCATAATGTAAACTATCGACTTTCAGTGATTATAATGTATTAATGCAGGTTCATCACCTATAACAAACGTACTTTTGGTGGAGGGTGTTGATAATAGGGGAGGCTGTGCATGTGGAAGAGCAAGGGGTATATGGGAAATCTCTATACCTTCACTTCAGTTTTGCTGTGAATCTAAAACTGCTCTTTAAAAATATAGTCTTAATGAAAAGCACACACACAAAATACCCAGTGATATTGATTTACTGTATTCCCATGGAAATATATCCAAATTATAAATTTAAAAAACAGACTACTAAATAATTTGCATCTACTTTTGTTTATAAAATAAAATAAAACTTAAAAAATTGAAAAACAAAAAAAAAACCAAACAATACAATACAAAAATCTCTCATGGGTGTGTTACTATGACACTGGGCTCGCCTCAGAGCAACATCTTTATTAAGAAATCGCTCTTTATTACTCTCTTCCCTCAAAATCCAAAGAGTTTTGCCTACTTCATTTGTTTGACTCAGCCCCTCAAGAGGAGAATAGAAACAGGATTCTGCTTTTATTTTCAGATGGGGAATCAAAATACCAATTTTTAAAGGTTCAGATAATTAATTGAATATCCAAATTTCAGTATTTCTGCTTATCAGGAAGATCCAGTTGCCTTAAAAGTTCAGTCTTTTGCTTAGATTATTCCTAGACTTACTTCAAAACCCCATGAAAATCACATTCTTGTATGAGTAAAGAAAAAAAAAGCAAACAATTAATAGTGTTACAAGTACTTTTGCATCTTTAATTCCATGCTATTGAATGTGTAGCCTATGTCTTCTTCAAATGCTCTATAACTTTAGGAACATAGTAATTGGATAAAATTCTGTAAGATACATTTTAAAGCCCAATCTTGCATGGAAAATGTTAGTGGGACATAGTGAAAATACATACCAGATTGCAGGCCACAGTGCTGGTCTAGTCATACCTGCCTGGGTGTTTGCTGTAGCACTACTCTGATCCCCCACTGCTGCAGGGGTTATTCTAAAAAGAAAGGAGACAATAATATTTCTCAGAATAGGCTTTACCTAGGAACACTCTTCCAGCCTGCTCCTGCCACTTCTTTTGAATGTCTGGAGGGTGCAAAATCAAAATTCCTTTTCATGCAGTTGAATTCCCCTTTTGACCCATAGTTTCCATCATCTAATTTTTACTTACATATTTCCTCACTGAGTTCAATAAATGCATGTTCCCGCCTGACCCATGGAAAAGCATTCAGCATTGTTCTTCTCATGACTGAGTGGCACTGTGAGTCAGATAGGCTTGAGATGACTTTTTAAACCATGAAACAAGGTGTTACTGACATTGTTGCTTATATTCCCCACCTCAACCATAAGTTCCTTCAGCAGCCAGCAGGATCAGAAATAGAATGTGGTGACTTGCATGTGAAAAGGAGGTGCCATTCTGCTGGAACGTCATCCAGGATGACTTCATCATTCTGCAGGCAGGTGCTCCTGGATCAACAAGTCACACACAGGCATTGCAGCATTTTCTCCGTCCTGTGTGAAGATTCTGTGTACATTTGGCTGGGAGAGGGTGGATTTCCAACCTGGATCCCCCACGGGTGGGTGATGGGATGCAGTGTGGCTGACCAGTGCTTTCCCATCTCAGGGTGGCAGAAGCAGCCACAATTTCTGCAAGTACAAATGCCATAAGCAAGATGATATTGTCATTTTTCATTATCAGAAATGTCTTTCCTTTCTTTTGTCACAATATTTTTCATGTGCATTCCTATACGATATATATTTAACACTTTAATGCAAAATTATTGAACAGCACTTGCTATATAAACTTATTATAAAAACTAAATGGGGCAGCCAATTAAAACTGTCCAGAAAGCATCAAGATGCATTCTCAATGGGCTACATTTATTTTCAAGTTTTATTATAAAATTCTGGCTCTTCTAGACACATTTATTATAAAATTTCTAATGCCAACATTGACCAGAAAAAAACGGTGTTGCATAATTGCTGGAATCAATTAGGAGACCAGTCAGCCAATCCAGACCCTCAGTGATCAGTGATGACAAAGTGCCTTCTCAGGATACATGTCTCTTATCTGGAGATTTCCACCATCTCCAACCTGTGGGGGGGCGCAGCTTTTTGCTGTGCATCATCAGGTGCAGTTGCCAGGATATATGTAAATGAAGCTTATCTACCTTTTGGGATAAGCTGAGAATGCTTAGCTTCCAGCTCCAATCTAAAGTCCATATATAAGGCTGATGTACAGATGCAAACTTTAGATTTACTCCCAGGTGTTGTCAGGCCATGCTTACTGAGTGTTGATCTTACTCTATGATACTGTATATACAGAACCCCAAAGATTTCACCAAAAACTGCTAGAACTGATCAATGACTTCAACAAATTAGCAGGACACGAAATAAATATCCAGAAATCAGTTACATTTTTATACATCAATAATGAACTAGCTGGAAGAGAAACTAAGAAAACAATCCTATTCAGAATTACTTTTAAAAATAAAATATCAAGGAATAAATTTAACCAAAGATGTAAAAGACTTGCACTTGGAAAATTATAAAACACTGAAGAAAGAAATTGAATAAGATACAAACAAGGGAAAGCACATAAAGTGTTCATAGATTGGAAGAATTAACATCTTTTAAATGCCTATTCTACCTAAAGCAATCTTTAGAATCAATATAATGCCTATCAAGATATCAATGGCATATTTCACAGAACTAGAATAAATATTGCAAAAGTTTGTATGGAACCATACAAGAATAGCCACAGCAATCTTGAGAAAGAAGATCAAAGTTGGAGATATCTGCCACCTAATATCAAACTATACTAGAAGGCCATAGTGATCAAAACAGCATGGCACTAACATAAAAACAGACATATAGATCAAAGGAATAAAATAGAGAGCCCAGAAATAAACCCATGCATTTATAGTTGATATTTGACAAAGGAGGAAAAAACATACAATAAGGTAAAGATAATCTCTTCAATAAATGGTGCTGAGAGAATTGGACAGATATATGAAAAAAAATGAAACTAGACCACCCTCTTACATCATACATAAGAATATACTCAAATGGATTAAACACTTAAATGTTAGACTCAAAACCATAAAAGCCCTAAAAGAAAATATAGGTGGTAAAATCTTGGACATTTCTCATAGTGATATTTTTCTGATATATTTCTTCTGGCAAGGAAAACAAAAATACATATAAATGGGACTATATCAAACTAATAAGTTTTTGCAAATCAAAGGAATTGATCAAGAAAATGAAAAAACAACCCACTGATACATCTGGTAAGGGTTTAATATGCACAATTTATAAAGAACTTATAAAACTGAACACCAGAAAAAATATACAATAGACATATGAAATAATGCTCAATATCACTAATTATCAGAAAAATGCTAATTAAAACCACAATGAGATATCACCTCACATCTATAAGAATGGTTATCACCAAGAAATCAACAAACAACAAGAACTGATGAGGATGTGGAAAAAAGGGAACCCTCATGCACTGTTGGTGGAAATGCAGACTGGTGCAGCCACTGTGGAAGGCAGAATGGATTTTCCTCAAAACATTAAAAATGGAACTGCCTTATGAAGAAACCTTAAACACTAATTTGTAAGAGTATGTGCGCCCCCATGTTCATTACAGCATTATTTACAATAGGCGAGATTTGGAAGCAGCCCAAGCATCCATCAGTAGATTCTGCTTTGCGGATAAAAATGCTGTGGACACATTTACACAATAGAACACTACTTGGCTATAAAAAAGAAGCAAATCTTACCTTTTGCGACAGCATGGATGAAACTGGAGAACATTATGCTAGGTAAAATAAGCCATTTAGAGAAAGACAAGTGTCATATGATTTCACTCATATGTGGAATCTAATGAACAAACTGAACTAACAGCAAAAGAGAGACAGACTCGTAGATAAAGAGCAGTCTGACAGGTGTCAGTGGGTTGGGGGAGTGGAGGTATTGAGCAAAAGGGAAAAAAACTTATGGACATGGACAACAGAGTGAGGAAGAAGATGGCAGGAAGTGGAGGAAGGTATAGGGGTGATAAATGGTGATGGAAGGAGACTTGAGCTGGGATAGCAAACACACAGTACAATGTACTGATGATGTGCTGTGGAATTGTGCACTTGAAAGCTGTATACGTTTGTTAACCAGTGTCATGCCAATAAATTCAATAAAAAGCAGGAGGGGAAAGTAGATCAATAACCTGAATTAACAAGTTGTATTTTAGTACCTCTGGCCTTCCCATGGTATGAACAGCACCTGCAGTCAGGGGGGATCAAAAGGTTCCAGTCTGCACATCGCACAGGCCCAACCCCCTGCTGGTGCTTTGCCCCCCTGCCCACCCTCCCCCCACATCTCCTCCTCTTTCCTCCTCAGATGGTGTCCTGCCCACCTGCCTATGTCCATATTTCTACCCCATCTGCTGTGCCACCTGCTGTGAGTCTGTTTCCCCTTCCTGTGGGTCGGCCCACCTGTTGGTTCCTGACTGTCCCTTCTGTTCTCTCCTCTCCCACTAGGTCATGACCAGGATCATTTTCGGGCTGACTCATCTGCCTCACTCTCTGGCAGTCATCCGCCCTGGCGGGGCTCCACCGGGAAGCAACTTCCATCCATGGACTCCGTCCTGGCTCGTGCCCTCTCCAGTTCCTCCCCCTGCCGCTGCTCTCACTCTGTCCCCTGACATGGGGATTTGGTGCTGTTTGGAGGATCCTGTCACCTGCTCCAGATTTGAACTTCCCAGTCAGCTGTTTGCTTCATCTGCTTACAAACCCTGACTCTTTTTCCAATGAAATTTTCTCCCCATTGTCACAGTGTATAATCTCTTACGTCAAGGCTGTGGCTCACGCCCAAATTCAAAACCATGCAATATTTAATTTTCTGTGAAAATAAGATAAAATGTAGAACTTTTAGAGTTTTATGACATAATCTCCCTTTGATGCCACAATCCTCAGAGCTTCCAAAGCAGAGTCTGGGCTGCCCTATGTTCATTCAGAAGGTACCCATGAGAAATCCCAGTCTGTGTGGCGGGTGGTGGAAGGCAAAGCTAATTTGATGCTCTGTAGAGAAAGGAAAATGAAGGGCTAGAAGAAAGAAGCTATGACATATGGGGGTGTAAAGAGTAATAGTGAGAGGGAAGAGGCATAGCTAAATAAAAGGAATTAAATATGAGGAATGTGATTATTTTAAAGTAAAATCAATGTTTCAGAAGATTCCCCATTTCCAATATGAGTTAAAGCAGAAAATATAAGAAAACTTTAAATAAGCCGATATAATAATGCCAAATTATCCTTCTATATTTTAGTTAAAAATACAATCAGCAGCTACAACCTTTGGTATCTTTAAATAAAGAGTAGTCCTGGCGAGTGTGTGTCAGTTGGTTGGAGCATTGTCCCATAGGCCAAAGGTTGCAGGTTCGATTCCTGGTCAGGGCACATTCCTAAATTGTGTGTTCAATCCATGATTAAGGTTCATACAAGAAAGCAACTAATTGGTGTTTCTCTCTCTCCTTCTCTCCCTTCCTCTCTCTGAAAGCAATGAAAAAATGCCCTTGGGTGGGGATAAAATGTTTATTTTAAAAGTAAAGACTAAACACGATTTTATGTTAACTCAGTGCACATGTGGACAGTTGCGGACTTGCAGTGGTAGTTCTTGTGCATGTTTGAACACTCCTGGTTTCTCCCTTCTTTGTCACTGTGGCCCAGGACTGGAGCATCATAACAGAGACACAGCTATAAGGAAGTCACAGAGAAGCTCCTTATATACTGAGTGAACAGAATGTTTCCCAGGAGTGAGAGCACCTGCCAACACTTGTTCACATTAGTGGTGAACCCAGAGTTACCATACCGCCTAGCTTTTTAAGGGCTCACAGAAGCAAAATTTAATCAATGACAAGAACACAGAGGATGTGATTGGTTTCTCTCACCCCTGTGCAGTGAGTCCTGAGACTTTTCCAGTGTGTGCATGTGTCACCCTGTCCGAGCTGCACACAGGATCAACCAACTGCTCACTCTGTCCCTACTGTGGTGGGTGAGTAGCAGGCTTTTAGCTGGATTGAAGAAAGCTTCAGAGTGTATACCAGAGAGCAACAGCTGCAAAAGCCATTGAAATATAATATCAATCCCAAAATAGTCATAACTTATTTTTGAGACTTATAAATGGTTAAAGAAATGAAATCCTCCTTCGAGAAATAATGTTTCTTTATGTCTCATCATATCCCATTTTCCCCCAAAGAGTAAAACGAATGGCACTGTGCTGGTAAATCATATTTGTCAGCTTGAAGCGGCCCTGGAGCTCTCCTCTCCAAGCTGTTGAAGTAGACTACCCATCCCCAGCTTGTGATAGGGCTTTCTCGCTTTTCTTAAAAGAAAGCTGGGAAGGAAGTAGAGGTTCGTGGTCAGGGAGCAACAATAGCACATGACAACTAAGACACAGCTATCTCAGAAGTGGAAGGTGTGTGGTACAGCTTTAGGGAGCCTCCCACTTCCTCAATTGCTCAGTGCTCATCTTGTCTTTGCCTGTTGGCCAGAGTCCCACCGTCTGGACACGCCCAGGCTGCTGGCCTCTTGGTGAGGTCAGCTTCCCGTTGTTGGGGGGGGAGACTAAGAATTCTGCAGCTTTAATAAATAACTGTGACTTCCTGCTCTTAGGTCTACCTGACAGTCCTCTGCATTTAAGAAATATACAACTGAGCTCATGAGTTAACTCACTCTTTCTTTTTCTGTATTCATTCAATGAGCATATACTGAGCTTCTATCACTTGCCATGCACTTTGCCAGGTGCTGGAACAGACACATGGACCAAGTCTCTTGCAATCAAGCAGGGGGAAAAAATCACTTCTTCATGACCCAAATAATAATTGCTTACAACTCTGATGAATATTTAGAAGAAAAATAAAGGTTGTTGTGAGAGTATAAACCAGATGCCCCATGCTTGGCATTGGGAAGTCTGTGAAAGGCTTCCTTCCAGACAGCAACATTTAAACTAAGACTTGGGGTGAGGAGGAGCCAGGCAGGCCAGGGAGTGCTGCCTGGAGACCTGGGGTGAGGTGAGAAAGCAGAACACTTTCCAAGGGGATGGAGGAACATTATAAAGACCCATAGAAGGTTCTGGAAACAAGCACAGAACAAAAGCCAGCTGTCTTGGCAGGGCCACCAGGCACCATTGGTCAGGGGCTTTGCACAACCCACATTGTCTACACTGGGAAGGACCTCCTGAACAGCCTCATGTAGCAGATTAGAGTGCAGTAAGAGCAGAATGAAGAAAGCAAGGACTAGATTTATGCAGGACTTTTGTGTCCCATAGAAATGTATTTAGCTGCAAAAAAAAAAAAAGAAAGAAAAAAGAAAAAAAAAAGCATGCCAAGGAAAAGTAGCCTATACCAATATGAACTTGTTTATCACACGAAAACGACTGGGGCTTGGCTATCCAGGGTTGGCTCAACAATGCCATCACTCCCTTCTTCCTCCATTCTGCTGTCAGTGGCACACTGACCTTTATTCTGTGGTATCAAGGATGGCTTCTGTGGCTCCAGCCACCACTTCTTTGTTTCAGGCAACTAAACTGGGTAACCAAAATGGAGAAAGGGGCGTGGGCCATCCAGCCCATCCTGCCCTTTTTTCCTCAGAAAGCTGCATGTTTTCCTAGAACCTTTACTCAGAGAAGGTTCCTAAAGGAAAGAGTGTTTGTGTGGAGTTGATTGTACCACTCAGCAATGTCTGCCACAGCCTCATTTGTCTGTGCTAAGGATTTAAGGTTTTAAAATTTGAGGATCTAAACCATTGTTCCGTAATTATACTCTCAAACAAATCATATAAGTACCATATTTCTAACAAATATATACCTTTCTTGGAAAAGATTACCATGCATTGGTCCCTAGGTTCTAATTTCATTCTAATTCATTTATATTTGTTGAGGAAACACAGGAAGAAAACAAGTCTCCTACACCTTTTCCACCCTAGCATCTAACACCGTGCCCGCTGCATAACACTCAGGAAATACATATTCATCCATGGAACAAATAAATGTCACCTATCAATGTGCATCATATGTGGTTCCAGGTCCAGGAGTTTTATTGTTCATGCATTTATTTAGGGGCTGTTTCAGAGAGGCATAACACTCTCCATAAACAGTTCTGCTCAACCTTTCAAACTGGTAACTGACTGGTCAGAATTTTTCCTTGCACCATCTCTATAGAAATGGTCATAGAAGGAATATGTATAAAAGACCCATGGATAAATCCAAAGGGGGGTAGAATTGAGGGTGGGACGTGGGAGGTGGGGAGAGGTGGGGTGGGGGAAAGTTGTGGTGGGAAAATGCAGACAACTGTACTTGAACAACAATAAAAAAAGTAAAAGAAAAAAAGAAAAGGTACTGGAGAAGGAAGAACATTCCTATTACAACCTCAAATGATAGAGTGTGAATAAAGAACACACTACAGTCTTTATTATTTCCTTAAAATATAGTAAAAGGGGGGAAAAAAACACATTTCAGCCAAAGCTGACAAGTTCAGTTTCGTCTGGAGAACAGGGAAACATGGACTTGCCACAATTATCTTTCCTTTTTTCTACAAATAAAAAAAATTTAAATCCCAGGATGAATGTGTATTGTTATGCACCATGAGAAGTTATATTTTGTTATAAAAATTGAGGATTTCGGGTCCTAATCTTCCCGTCTGTTTCTGACTGACCCCTTGATGGGCCTGATGAATTTTCCCTGAATGGCAACAAATTTCAATTTCCACCAGTTAAATTTCACAGAGAAATGATAGGCAGCTCTATATGGCCATAAACCATAAGTTTGCACAAGAGAATACATGAAACTAGCTGAGTGGGAAGCATGTTTTTTCTTTTTAATAGTCTATATTGGAAGTATTATGTGTCTTGGGACAATATAAAATTATACCAGACTAATGCAGTAGAAAGTCAGTCTCTAAACTGTTTTACCAATATATGTTATCATTCCCTAGCTAATTTCTCTATTTCCAATAAGATAACAATTAAATGTAAGGCTAAACTTAAAAGGTCAAGAATATGCAAGTATTACTTAAAATGAAAATTACAAATCTATGGAAAGATGTAATAAAATCAGGTAAAACTGCCAATGAATTAGGTGAAAATGCTGAAGCATCAAGATCAGTAATATCATAGAAAGTAAAACATAAAGGAAGATTTTTTTGCTTTGGTACAAAGGTAAAAGACAAACCTGTTTTCCCACATCTCAGAGTGATGATAGTAGCGATGGCAACAAGGGCTGCCACGTATCTCTTCGTTCGCATTGTGATCCTATCACACACTCTAGTCGCTGTTGCTTGAAACAGAGTTGGATATCTCTAAGGTCACTCAGTTAGTCAATGGAAAAGCAGTTCTTGAACAGTTCTTTGAACTCCAACATTAGTGCTATATTACAATTTTATATCACCTTTTTAAAATATAGAAGAAATAGTCTTTCTACTTCTATTTATCCCCATTGTTTTGGCTTTTTAATTTTTAATTTTTTTAATTTTTCAATTACAGTTTGCACTCAATATCATTTTGTATTAGTTCCAGATGGACAGCATAGTGATTTATATATTTTAAAAAGTGTTTCCCTGATATTTCCAGTACCCAACTGCACCATACATAGTTATTACAATGTTATTGACTATATTTTCTATGCTGTAAGTTACATCCCCATGACTATTTTGTACCTACCAATCTGTACTTCTCAATCCCTGCAAGTTTTACACCCAGTCCTGCAACCATCCCTCCCCTCCGGCAATGATCAGCCTGTTCTCTGTATCTCTGACTCTGTTTCTGTTTTGTTTGTTCATTTATATTATTCATTAGATTCCACATATAGGTGAAATCATATGGTATTTATCTTTCTTTGACTGACTTATTTCACTTAGCATAATATACTCTGGTTCCATCCATTCTATAGCAAGTAAGATTTCCTTCTTTTTTTTCTTATGGCTGAGTAATATTACATTGTACATATGTACTACAGCTTTTTTATCCACTCATATATATTGTTGGGCACTTGGGTTGCTTCCATAGCTTGGCTATTGTGAGTAACGCTGAAATGAACATAGGGGTGCATATAATCTTTTGAATTAGTGTTTTCAGTTTCTTCAGATATAGGGGGACCCCCCAAAAATGGATTATCTTCTGTAGTGCAGATGTCTTGTATTACAGGCTTACCCCACTCAGTGAGTGTTCTGGAAACCCATCTGAATCAGTGTACCAGCTGTCATTGTTGTGAGAGGCTGTGTTCAGCTTCAGTGAATTTTTTTAAGACTCTTTCAGGGCATTTGCCCATTTCATAATGGGCAATTTACGAGCACACGTGCCTACACCACGCTGAGTGTTCAGTACTTTTTGACTAAAAACAATGTGACTCCTGTGCCTCACCTTCTCCATTCACCCAGTCTTGCCCCGAGAGACTTTTTTTTCGGTTTCCTCACAGGAAAAAAGTCTTCAAATGGAAAAATTTTGCTGATGTGGAAGACATGAAACAAAAAACAGCACAAGTACTAAAGGCATCGAAGCTGATGAGTTCAAAAACTGTTTTGAGCAATGGAAAAAATGTTTCAATAGGTGTATTGCATTAAATGGAGAGTACTTTGAAGGTGACTGAAGTTTAAACATGTAAGAATAAATACATAATTTTTTATAAATAAATTGCGTTTTGGGGAGTCTCCCCTCATACACCTAGAAGTGGAATCACTGAATCATACAGCAGGTCCATTTTTAATTTTTTGAGGAACCTACATACTGTTTCCACAGTGGCTGCACTAATCTGCATTCCCATCAACAGTGCACAAGGTCTCCCTTTCTCCACAACACTTGTTATTTGTTGATTTATTGATGACAACCATTCTGAAAGGTGTGAAGTGATATCTCACTGTGGGTTTAATTTGCATTTCTCTAATGATTAGTGATGTTGGCATCTTTTTATTTATCCATTGGCCATCTGTATGTCCTCTTTGGAGAAGTGTACTCATCTCCTTATGTTTAATAATAATAATAAATGGCAATATTAGGACAGTTCTATAACAAAGAAGTTTAATTGTTTTAATGAATGTAAGAAAGTCATTGTCATTATACAGTGTGCCAAACTCATGAAGTTATTAAGGACATTTTAGAAGTTACCTAAAATTGCAATGACATCATATATCAATATTCTTCTTGATGCTTGTTTTTTTAATTGATTAAAATGCAAAAGTAGAGTCAATTTTTCATCAATCCATCCAGATCCAATCATGCCATGAATAAGCACCCTGTTGCAGGAATCTAATCCACTGTAGTTTGCACAAATTAGTAATTATTCATCTGGAAAGATGAATTATTTGATAAAAATCACATAGAATATAAAACTTTGTTACAACAATAAAAGCATGTGTGTTGATGGATGGGTTTTGGGAATTAGGCTGGAATAATTTTAATTAATATATGTCCTAAATATCTCTTTTTCTATGTTGACTCTGAAAGTAAACTACTCCTAAAATATATTTCCAGCTATGTCTTGTCCAATAATAATATTTAACTTGTTTTGAGTAAAGGGGCCACATGTCTTTTAAAGTCTTTTTCTCTTTAAAAGTTAATCTTTATATTGTCAGTACCAGCAGTACATTGGAACAACATAACATAAGCTTTGTGTGGTCTGGACCTTGAATCCTGGAAGTAACCTATGCAATTCAAAGAATTCTCCAAAACATGTGTAACCATGTGAGTGAGTATATACACAATGCCCACAAACACACGCATGTGAAATTTTGACTGGATTGAAGAAGTACAGGTATCTTATTTAAAAATGTTAGTTCAAAAAAACAATATAATTTCCTAAATATGTAAAACCAGAGCTCAAAATTATCTAAACACACTAAACATATAAAGATAACTGTATCTAATGTTTCGGCCTAATTCTTTTATAAAAATAGACTTGTTCTTAGATATAACATAAAAGAAAAAAAGTGGCTTCAGTTCTCAACAAGAAAACACATACTCTCTTATTAACAATACTCTGGTGAAACTGAAAACAAATATCAAAATGTATTTCACTACTGCTCATTATTGTCTATATCAAATGATATGAGCAACAATGTAAATTGCTGAACAATTTACAAGCAATGTTTATGTATTTCGCTATCCAATAACACTTGTGCAACTCAAAACTTGTGCTGTAAGCAGGAAGGTTCTTACCATTTCCTTTTCAGAGTTGAGACCCTGAGGCCCAAGAAAGTGAACTGACTTGCTGCAAGCCGTGCAGAGCTGCAGCACTCAGTGCTCCTCTCACCGTCCCACCTAAAATGAGAAATACATTATTCCATGTAATTAAAGACCCCCACAGTTATATTTTCTACTTCTATACAGTAGAAATGACACTGTATTCCATCTGATACTATTAAAGACAATGAAAGAGTTTAAATAATGTGGCTGGATTAAACCCCAGACATTCACTGCAAAGAAGGCATGGTTTGAAAGATTTTGTAACAAATGAGAATAAGAAATACTAGGATGTTTAAATCAAAGACAGATCCATTCACTCACCAAAAAGTTTGAGACCACCAGATTGATTCTATACCACAGTTGATGTTCATTTTATTACAATCAACAAAGGCTTTTTGCTTCAATCTTGATTCTATGGCCTGAGTTCAAACTCAAATTTGATGTTAGGTCTCTCCAACTGTATTTGGATTTTATCCCAAATTGTATGAATTCTCTCTAAGGTTTTGCATACACTTTTAGCTCCCATTTCCTTTCACTTTGCCTCCTTCTCCCTCCTCATTCTGCTTGTTTTTCTATCATCAATTTCAGGCCAGTAAAATGTTTAAAATCCAGATTCCATAGGAATAACTTATAAGAGAATACGCTGCAGCCCACTAAGACACAAATGCACCCACGTGCCTTGTTAATTTACAAAACCCTGAAGCACTGGATGGATTCTTTAGGCCATAGCTACATTTATGATCTGAAACTTTTTCTCTCTACCACCAAATAAAACCTACTAAAGTCATAAATTTTTCAGTCTTACTGAGGAATAAATATGAATAGGTAGATTTACTGAAGGACAATAAAGTAAACCCTGGAAAATGTCAACTTAGAGTACTTATTAAAAAGTAATGATGATGTTGATGAATCACTCTTCCTAGGCACTGTACTAAGCACCTTGCAAACATTTGTGTATTTGATCCTCATGAGGTACATGATCCTCATGAGGTACAGCCTCATGAGATTAGTACCATCATACCTACATTGGACAGAAGAGAAAACTTAAGTTATGGAAAATAACTGCTTTGCCCATGCATCTCCAGTAAGTGCTGATGTTGTGATTCATATTTAATATAAGTAGAAGAATATTTAGAGAGAGGAGAGCAGTTATAGCTAAGGAAGAAAACCCACACAATCCCTAGTGGAGGAAAGGTGGTTGGTAGTCATCACAGTTCAGAGGTCATGGATTCAAGGCTTTGTTAAGCAAAATAAGAGGAATCCTCTGAGAACCACTATCATTCCTTATTATTCTTTATCGCTAGACTAAACAGAATAACATCCAGAATGCATCGGTCTGTAGTTTTCTGTTTTGGACTGCCTCTGTCTGTTTTTGTATCAAGATAACATTACCTTCGTAAAATAAATTAGAAAGTGCTTATTTGTCTATTTTCAAAGAAGAGGATGTATAGAATTGGTGTTAATTAAAGAAGATTAATCTTTAAAATATCAATAAATAAAATTACAAACTTTACTAACTTTAATAAATTTACTAACTTTGTAATTTAAATACCACTTCCTGGCAAATGATTTACAATAATTTAATTTATTAGTTATATGGCTTTTTAAAACGTTATTAGCTTGAAGGCTAATCAGTATAGAACCATTGGTTGAATACTCCGGTTTATTTTTAGCTGTTCTATCCCTGTTAACTGTATGATATACAGCCAAAATTATTTCAATATCCTATGTCCTTCTTTTACAATGAGACTTAGTCCAATTGCCTCAATAATACAGATTTTATTGCAACTCTTGAAAATGTCCAGTAAAAATGACTTACTGAGACACCATATTCTATTCATGATTTATTCTTGATTGTAAGAAAATTCTCAATCGTATTGAACTAAATTTGATGTGTATGTGGTTCCCTCTTTGGTTTGCTAGCTAGAGCAAAACAGAGCAAGGTAAACCCTTTCTTCACATGAAAGACCTTTAAATTCAAGATAGAGATCATATTCTATCTCATTCCTGTCCATACTTAAGTCTATCTTCCAGCCAAAACAAACATACAAATGATAAAAATAAAAAACAGCAAAGAAACCATCTCCCTCTTTTTATTATTCATCTTATTAAATGATTTCAAGTTTTCTCACCACTGATGATACCATCCCCATTTCCCAATGTCCTACTCAACTCACCCACATGGCCCATGTCTGGACACTAATTTGACCCAACACCACATTACTCCTTTGTTACTACATTCATACAATAGCCTTCATTTAAAGATTATTTATTGAGTATCTACTTTCCTGAGAACACAGATATATATAAAATGGCAGTTAAGACCTCAAGCAAGATACAGTCTTGTAGGGCTCCCATAATATGTTTAAATACCTACAACTTATTAGGGGGAAAATGGTAAATGCTAAGAGAGAACTAGAGACTATGTTTGATGAGACCACAGATGACAGAAAAGATTACATCTGATCAGGAGTACATGAAAAGTTTTATAATGTGAGAGACATTTAAAATTAATTCTTGATGGGTGGATATGACTTGGATTATAAAGGTAATATAGAGGGAAGTGCAACTTGATAGATATATAATTTTTACTCAGTCTTAAAGTGTTTTACCCATAATCTGAAGTTACGCTTGTATCCCTGTATATATTTATAAAATTGTTTTTGTTTTTTCTTTTCATTATTAACCAAATGTTAATCTTTACTAAACATTAATTATTAAATTATTTTGGATATTTGAGATGTGTTGTTATTTTTATCTTACTAGCCTTAGTGTTTGGTACCTACTCAGCTTCTTGTAACCCAGGAATTTGATACATTTCCTTCCATTTCTTCCTCTAAAACCTTAAGAAAAAAAAAGGGCCAGGACCCAGCTAAGGACAGACCTGAGCTCACATTAGAACCTCACTCTAAGATCATCTTCATCTCATTTATCACTCTTTGGCTCCCACATTCTTCAACTCACGTCTCACCATGTTTCCAATTGTTCCTGTACTGAGCCCCTCTCTCACACCACCCATAGATGCCACCTTTTTCTGGGCTGAGCGCTCCCCTCCATATGGCATTAGCTTGAGGAAATACACTAGTCTCACCCTGTTGACTCCCTGAGGCCCTTCTCTGCTAAACTTGCAACTAATGGAAGGACCTGCTGCCAACAGCTCACTTGGGCCCACGTTGAAGCTTTTCTTGAATAAACTCTTGAAAATTCTGAGCAAGCTCAAGAGGTGCCAGAGATGCACAGGGAGAAATAGAGTTCAACGTCTTTGGGACAAGAACCTTTTATTCCCACACGTTCAACAGGTTCATGGGCAGAACCTATCCTCCAAATGGACAAATTATAATTTGTTTTAGCCTAATGAAATGTACTGGCCCCACTCTGATGATTCCCTGAGTCCCTGTCATACTGTAAAAAAGTTCAAAGACCCCAGGTGGATGGCAATTAGTCTTGGTATATGCTGAAACATTTTTTGAGTGACCTCATACGCAGCACTACCATCAAGTTTAAATTTGTATTAACCTGATGAATACCACTTGCTCTACCTGGTGACTCACTGAGAATGTGCCTCACACACCTTGTGTACTGCCTGAGGCTCTTTCAGAGGCTGAGCCAAATGATCTGTCTGCAGGCCACAGGATGTCTTAGGCCTTTTGATGGCCTACAGTCAGACTTGGCACTGGTAACAGCCCTCTTGGTATGCAGCTTAGTCCTCCCGTGTGCACCCAGGACCAGAATTAGCAGCTACCAGTCACAGATCACCTTGTACCTCCTAAAGGTAGCCTACAGCCAATCACAGGCAATATCTGACATTGATTTGCATGGGAGTATCTCTCAAGAAGCCCCAAACTAACATATCCAATGGCTGGATTCAGAATGCATTCAGGACACAATCTCGTTAGCTCCACAATCAGCACACCCACAGGGAGGTCTTGGCAAACATTATACCCTGCTAGCGTAAAAACCACTGAGTGAAATTAGCTGTGATACAGGAGATTGCAACACGTGGTTGGGGGCAAAACTCAGGCAACCTGAAGGTCAACCCCACTTGCAGACAAGCTGAGAGCAATCAAGGCTCAACTAAAAGAGACACTCCTGGAATTCCAAACTAAGGCAATCCAGGGGACTGCACCATTAACCTCATGGAACACCCAATATATAAGGCCACCCTACCAGGGCAAGAGATAGCAAATCTACCCAATACACAAAAAGAAATACAGAGAGGCAGACAAAATGGAGAGACAAAAAAAAAATCCCAAATGAAAGAACAGAAGTCTCAAAAAAAACAACTGAAAATAGAGGCAAGCAATCTACTGCATACAGAGTTCAAAATAATGATTATAAGAATACTCAAGGAACTTCGAGGGAAAATGAATGAATTTTCTTCTGTGAAAAGTAAAGCAAAGAGATCATAGGCATAAAATAAGGACTGAAAACCACAAGAAAGAACCATTCAGAGATAAAGAATGCAGTGTCTGAAATGAAGTATGCACTAGAAAGAATCAACAGCAGAGTAGAAGAAGCAGAGCATTGAATCAGCAATTTGAAAGACAAGGTAGCAGAAAACACCCAATTAAAGCAGGAAAAAAATTGTAAGGAATAAGGAAAGTTTAAGAGACCTCTGAGATAATATCAAGAGTAACAAATTTGCATCACAAGGGCACCAGAAAAGAAGAGAGAGCAAGGGATTAAGAATGAATTTGAAGAAATAATGACTGAAAGCATTCCAAGCCTGGTGAAAGAAAAAGGCACACAAGTCCAGGAAGTGCAGAGTCCCAAGATGAACCCAATGAGGCCCACACCAAATTTTACTGTATTATAATTAAAATGCCAAGGCAAAGGTTACAGAAAAAGACAACCTTAAAAGCAGCAAGAGAAAGAAGATAGTTGCCTACAATGGACCTGCCATAAAGCTGTTACTGATTTCTCAGAAGAAACTTTTCAGACCTCAGAAAGGATTGGAAGGAAATATTCAAAGTTATAAAAAATAAGGGCCAACAACTGAAACTGCTGTATTCAGCAAAGCTAGTATTTCAAATTGAAGAAGAAATAAAGAGCTTCCCAGACAAGAAAAAGCTACAAGAGTTCATCACCGTCAAACTAATATTACAAGAAATGTTAAAGGGACTTCTCTAAAAAGAAGGGAAAAAAGGAACATAAATATAAATAATAAAATGGCAATAAATACATATTTATCAATAATCATTTTTTATTTTATTGAATTTATTGGGGTGACACTGATAAATATAATTATACAGGTTTCAGGTACACAGTTCTGCAACACATCACCTGTACACTGTACTGCATGTTTACCACCCTAAGTCAATTCTCCACCCATCATCATTTATCCTCACATACTTTTCTCAACTTCCATCACTCACCACCCTATGGCAATCATCACACTGTTGTTTGTGTTTGTGAGTTTTTTCTTTTTCTTTTTTGTTCAGTCCCTCCACTTTCTTGACCCAGCACCCTCTCCACCACAACTGTCAGCCTTCTCTCTGTCTATGAGTTTAATAGTCATTTTAAATATAAATAGATAAATACTCTAATCAAAAGACAAAGAGTAGCTGAATGAATAAGAAAACAAGACCCACATATATACTCTCTACCAGAGATCCACCTCAGAATGAAAGACATACACAGACAGAAGGTAAAAAATGGAAAACATATTTTATGCAAAGGGAAATTTAAAAATAGTGTATGCTTATATCAGACAAAATAGTCTTTAAGACAAAGGTTATAAGAGACAAAGAGGGACATTATATAATGATAAAAGTATAAACCCGATAAGAAGATATAATCCTTGTAAACACTTATGAACCCAAAACAAAAGCAACTAAATATAAAAATAAAATATTGATGGACATAAAGAGAGAGGTCAGTAGTAATACAGTCATAGTAGGGATTTTAACACCCCAGTGACATCAATGGACAGATCTTTCAGATGGAAAAATTAAGGAAACAGCACCCTTAAATGGAATATTAGAAACAATGGATTTAATTTATATTTTCAGAACATTTCACCCCAAAAAAGCAAAATATTCATTTTTTTCAAGCACAGGGAATACTTTCCAGGATAGGCCACATGTTAAGACATAATACAACTCTCAATAAGTTAAAGATTAAAATCATATCAAACATCTTCTCCAACCACAATAGTATGAAAGTAGAAATCAATTATAAGAAAGAGACTGAAAAACACACACACATATGGAAGCTAAATAACATGCTACTAAACAATGAATGGTTTAATGAGATCAAGAAGAAAATCAAAAGATACGTTGAGACAAATGAAAATGAATACACAACAAGCCAAAATATACTGAACACAGCAAAAGCAATCCTAGCAGGGAAATTCATAGCATTACAATCCTATCTCAAGTCACAAGAAAAATCTCAAATAAACAATTTAACCTTAACCCTAAAGGAACAAGACTAAGAATTACAAAAAATTCCCAAAGGGAGTAGAAGAATAAAAACTATAAAGATCAGAGCAGAAATGAACAAAATAGAATCTAAAAAAGCAATACAAAAGATCAATAAAACAAAGAGTTGATTCCTTGAGGAAAAAAAGCAAGATCAATAAACCTTTAACCAGACTCATCAAGAAAAAGAGAGAACTGAAATAAAATCAGAAATGATAGAGGAAGTGACAACAATCACTGAAAAAATACAAAAGATTATCAAACTATATGCAACAAATTGGAAAATCCTCATAAAATGATTAAATTTCTAGAAATATACACTCTTCCAGGAGTGAATAAGGAAAAAAAAGAAAATCTGAACAGACCAATTACAGTAACAAAACTGAAGCAGGAAAAAAGAACTCCCAACAACGAAAAAAGCTGTGGACTGAATGACTCCACAAGTGAATTTTACCAAACTGTTAGGGAAGATCTAATATCTCTTCTTCTCAAAGAGTCTAAAAAATTCATGAGACAGTGAGAATCCCAAGCTCATTTTATGAAGCCAGAATTATCCTAATTCCAAAACCAGATGAAGACACTTCAAATAAAGAAAATTATAAGCCAATATCTCTGATGAATACATATGCAAAAATCCTCAACAAAATATTTGCAAATTAAATTTCATGATACAGTAAATTCAGCAATACATGATCAAGTGGAACTTATTTCTGGAATGCAAAGATGATTCAATATCCACAAATAAAAGTAAAAAATGAATATCATATAATCATATCAATAGATGCAGACAAAGCATTTGACAATATCTAGCATCCAATTATGATTAAAACAGTCCACAGAGTAGGAATAGAAAGAACATAGTTCAACATAATAAGAGCCATATATAACAAACCCACAGCTATTATCATACTCAATGGAGGAAAACTAAAATTGTTTCCCTGAAGATCAGAAACAAGAGTACTAAAAATACTCAACATAGTATTAAAAGTCCTATCCACAGCAATCAGACAGAAGAAACAAAAGACATCTAAACTGAAAAGGAAGAAGTAAAACTGTCACTATTTGCAGATGACATGACTCTACGTAGGGAGAACCCTAAAGATTCTACAAAAATAAAAAAAAACACTAGAATTGATAAATGAACTCAGTAAAGCAGCAGAATAAAAAATAAATATTCAGAAACCAGTTACATTTTTATACACCAATAATGAACTATCAGAAAAAGAAGCTAAAAGAATCTCCGTTACAATTGAATCAAAAAATGCATAGGGATAAATTTTACCAGGAGGCAAAATGCCTGTACTTGTAAAATTATGGTGTTGAAGAGAGAAAATGAAGAAGATACAAATGAGTGGAAGCATATACTGTGCTGACATATAGGAACAATTAACATCTAATGTCCACACTATCCAAAGAAATTTATAGATTCAGTGTAATCCTTGTCAAAATATCACTGGCCGTATACACAGAGCTATAAAAAATAACCCTCAAATTCATATAAAACATCAAAAGATCCCTATTAGCCACAGCAATCTTGAGAAAGAAAACCAAAGTTGGAGGTATTGTCCTGCCTAATAGTTAACTATAGCACAAGAGCTTCCCAGATGAGAAAAAACAAAGGAGTTCATCATCACCAAAATATTATTATATGAAATGTTAAAGTGACTTATTTAAGAAAAAGATCAAAACTATGAACAATAAAATGGCAATAAATACATATCTATCAACAATTGAATCTAAACAACACACTAAGCAAACAAGAACAGAGACAGAATCAAGAATAGAGAATGTTTTGATTGCTGCCAGATGGGAGGAGGTATAGGAAAAATGGATGGAAAGGTAAGAGGATTAAGAAGTACAAATTGGTAGTCACAGAATAGTCATGGGGATATAAAGTACAGTATAGGAAATGGAGTAGCCAAGGAGCGCATGACCCATGGACATGAAAAATGGTGGGGGGATTGCCTGAGGGAGTGGGGGTGCTGGGTGGAGGGAAGTAAAGAGGGAAAAATTAGGACAACTGTAATAGCATATGCAATAAAATATAATTAAAACAATAAAGTATAGCACTAGACCTCAGTAATCAAACCAACATGAAAACAGACACCTAGATCAATGAAGCAAAACAGAGAGCTCAGAGATAAATCCACATACCTGTGGTCAATTAACATATGGGAAAAATACAAGTACATACAGTGAGGTGGACAGTCTCTTCAATAATGTTATTGGGAAAACTAAACAGTTACATGCAAAAAATGAAACTAGGCTACTTTCTTATACCATGTATAAGAATAAACTCAAAATGTATTGAAAAATAAGATGTAAGGCTTGAACCATGAAACTGCTGAAAGTAAAGATAAGCAATAAAATCTCTGACATTTCTCTTAGCAATAGTTTTTTGACATGTGTTCTTGGGCAAGGAAAACAACAAAAAATGGGACTGCCTTAAACTAAAAAGTTTTTGTAACAGCAAAGAAAAGCATCAACAAAACAGAAAGCCAACCTACTGAATGGGTGAAGATACCCACCAATGTTACATTGTATAATGGCTTAATATCCAAAATTTATAAAGAATTCATACAACTCAACACCAAAAAATCCCCCAAACAATTCAAATAAAAAGTGGACAGAGGACCAAAATAGACAATTCTGTAGAGAACCTACAGATGACCAACAGACAGGAAAAAGTGCTCAATGTCACTAATCATCAAGAGAAGGGCAAATTTAAACCACAATGAGATACCACCTCACACTTGTCAAAATGGCTCTCATCAGTAAATGAAAAAAGAAGTGTTAGTCAGGATGAGGTGAAAAGGGAAACTTCATGCATTGTTCATGGAAATGAAGATTTGTGCAGCCACTATGGCAGACAGTATGGATGTTCTTCAAAAAATTAAAAATGGAGCTACCTTATGACCCAGTGGCTCCTCTTCTGATTATACACCTGAAGAAACCAAAAACTCTAATTCAAAACGGCATGTGCATCCCCATGTTCATTATGCTGTTTTTCCAATAGCCAAGGTATAGAAGCAACACAAATGCCTGCCATTAGACGAGTGGATAATAAAAAGGTGGTACATATATCAACAAAATATCATTTCACCATAAAAAAATAAATTATTATCATTTGTGACAGCATGGATCGACCTAGAGGGTATTATGCTAAGTGAAATAAGTCAGGCAGAGAAGGACAAATGCCATATGATTTCATTTCCATGTTGAATCTGAAAAAAAACCAAACTAACTCATACATCCAGGGAACATTTCAATGTTTGCCAAATGGGTGAAAAAGGTGAAGGGATTGAGAAGTACAAATAGGTATTTACAAAATAGTCATGGATATAAAGTACAGCACAGGGAATGTAGTCAATAATATTGTAATATTATTTAATGTGCCACGTGAGTACTTGAAGTATCGGGGAGATCACTTTGTAAAGTATATGATTGTCTAACCATTATGGAATACACCTGAAACTAATATAAAATAATATTGAATGTAAACTGTAACTGAAAAATAAAATTTAAAGTCACACATAAAAAATTAAACAGTACGTAAAGTCACGTCTTCAAGAGTAGCAAAGAAGGAAAAACTTTGAGTAACTTAATGCCGCTAAACTCAACCTTTATGTGAACTAAAGAATATTCAAAATAGAAGGATAAGAGAGAGTTCTAAAAAAGGCACCAACAGCAATAACAGTAATAATAATAGAAAAGAAAAAAAGAGGGACAAGAGGTAGAAAAAAAATAGTAGCGCTCCTATTGGTAATCAGATGTCAACACTTTTCAGGAAGCTAGAAATATCACCTTTGGAGGGTTACGAGCAATCTGTTTTCCAGGATGGAGGCTAGTATTTGCCTTGAGATCAAACAGGTTCTTTATTTTCAGTAATTGCATTAATATTTATTTTACCAAGCATATGTAAACCCTTTTTTCCTAAGCATATGGCACACTGAGTAGCAGAGGGTGCTAAACGAATGATATTTTCATAAAAGCACCTAGAGAGAGAATCAGGAATTTTGAAGTCAGATTTCAATACTTATTCAGTATAGTTGACACTGAGCTTTCTTAAGGATAATGGTAGAGCATTAAACTTCTTGTGTGACACAGGCATGGGCTTCCCTAGCATGCAATACTAAGTTTTCTGTGCTTGTGAGACAGCCAAAGAGTAACAAGCTTATTTGTTCTTCCCTTTATGATCCTTCCAGGCACAGCCAGCAGCATGAAGGTAGTCCCATCATCAAAGCTGGACATGGCACCCATAAGTGAAGAGAGAAACTGCCATTCCAGGCCACAAGGAGAAAAGGAAAAAGACTAGTTATTCCTATAGAAGCCTTAGGTTTCCAGACGTCAAAGATGCTCTCAGGCTTCCTCTGCCAGAAAGCCTCAACACAATGTACAGAGATGACATTTTATGCCACATAAAAGTGCAGATCATTAACATAAATATAGTGAGCCTCCCCTGGAGGCTTTAAACTTTTGCAACACTTTTCTTCAGTGTCTAGGCTTTTTTCCCCTCTTTTCTGCACCTGCATCCATATTGAATTAGCATCTGTTCCCATCACATGATCCAGGTACAGACGCGTCAGGTTGTGCAGATTGTATCTCCTCATCTGGCCTGGCATTTGTCTATCATGCTGTGACCGGAACATGATACCTAGTTGAAAAACACAGCTCTCATATATGCCAGGAGGCTCTTTGTTCTACCGGGTGCCCCTGCTGTTTGGGGTCCTCCAAAAGTTTAGGAACTAGGCCTCATCTCATTGCCCCTTTCAAGACAAATGGCAGATCACAGATCACACATGGCAGGTGCTGTTCAGTTCAGCATTTCTACCTCCTCTTACAAGCACACCTCTGCCTTCCTCACTTCAGAATCAATCAAGGAGGCTTAGTAGTCATGTGCATGCCCACCAGTATGTGTGTGTGCCCTGTGGTTTGGAGCATTTGGGTGTGAGTTTAGCTCAGATTATACATATTATATATATATATATATATATATATATATATATATATATATATATATATATATATATATATATATATATGGAATCTTATTGTAAGCTTTATCATGAGAGTTCTTGCCAACCTGGTTGAAGTAGCAATTAACAGCCAGTCTCAAGGGCTTGAAGGACTCTGCAAGCAGTCACAGATGCAAGGTGTCTGCTCTGATACCTGATCCCAAGATGTAAAGAGAGATAGAATAAGGATTTCATAGTCCAAAGGATAATCACAACTACTTCCTTTCTTCCTCCCTAAGGAACTGTAAACAGTGCTCAGGCCTCTTAAGGCAAGGATATGCAAAAAAGGTCTCACTTAAATTCTCTGAAAACTCCTATTACAACACATACTCAATGTATATATTTACCTCTGGAAGATAATATTGCATTTATTATTTTTATTTTAATTTTATTTTAAAAGTGTATTTTATTGATCATGCTATTACAGCAGTCCCAGTTTATTTCTCCCTTTTATTACCCTTCTCCCTGCATGCCCCCCACTCTCCAGAATCCCCTTCCCCTTAGTTCACATCCATGGGTTGTACATACAAGTTCCTTGGTTTCTCCACTTCCTATGCTATTCTTAACCTCCCCTTGACTATTTTGTGCCCACCAATTATGCTTCTTATTCCCTGTACCCTTTCCCTCCATTCTCTCCCTCCTCCTCTCCTTCCTCACTAATAGCCCTCCATGTGATCTCCATTTCTGTGATTCTGTTCCTGTTCTAGTTGTTTGCTTAGTTTTTGTTTATGTGTTTTAGGTTCAGTTGTTGATTGTTGTGTTTGTTGTCATTTTGCTGTTCATGGTTTTTGATCTTCTTCTTTTTCTTAGAAAAGGCCCTTTAACATTTCATATACTAAGAGCTTGGTGATGATGAACTTCTTTAACTTGACCTCATCTGGGAAGTACTTTATCTGCTCTTCCATTCTAAAGGGTAGCTTTGCTGGATAGAGTAATCTTGGATGTTGGTCCTTGCCTTTCATGACTTTGAATACTTCTTTCCAGCCCCTTTTTACCTATAAGGTTTCTTTTGAGCAATCAGCTGATAGCCTTATGGGAACTCCATTGTAGGTAACTCTTTCTTCTTGCTGCTTTTAAGATTCTCCCCTTATCTTTAATCTTGGGTCACTTAATTATGATGCGTCTTGCGTGTGTTTCTTCTTGGCTCTAACTTTTTTGGGACTCTATTAGTGTCTTGGACTTGCATATCTGGTTCATTCACCAAACTGGGGAAGTTTTCCTTCATTATTTGTTCAAATAAGTTTTCAATTTCTTGCTCTTCCTCTTCTCCTTCTGACACCCCTATGATTTGGATGTTGGAATGCTTAAAGTTGTCCCTAAGCCTCTCCTCATTTTTCTGAATTATTTTTTCTTCATTCTCTTCTGGTTGGGTGTTTATTTTTTCCTTTTGTTCCAAATCATTGATTTGAGTCCCGGTTTCCTTCCCTTCACTGTTGGTTCCCTGTGTAATTTACTTTATTTCACTTTGTATAGCCTTTATTTCTTCTTCCAATGCTGTGAGCATCCTGATTACCAGTGTTTTGAACTCTGCATCGGATAGGGTGCCTGTCACTTCATCATTTAGCTTCTTTTCTTGAATTTTGATCTGTTCTTTCATTTGGGCCATATTTCTTTGTCTGGTGTACCTGTTATGTGTAAGGGACAAAGCCTTAGGTGTTTGCCAAGGCAGGGCACCTCTCTTCGCTGCATTATAGTGCTGTCAGCCTGGATGAACATTTCTTTACTTTCTTGGTTGTTGGACTTCCATGCAGTTTGATTTTCTAGCAGTTCTGGTTGTCTTTTGTTTTTTAAATTGGTTGTTATCCTTCTTTTGTTCGTGCACGAAAGCAAACCATCTCTGCCTATGCTTCCACCTTGGCCAGATCTTTAATATTACATTTTTTTAAAGGACACCATTATCATTATGATTTCCTGATAAATTGGTTATATCTGAGTGATAGATCACTTTTTGAGGCCAAAAGACAAATAGCAGTATGATGAACTGACTTCTCCCTCTTACTGTAAAGATCTTTCTTCATCAATCCTCCTCTGTGTGAAAAACACCTCAGTCAGCCATGGAATCATCATCAATTAATTCTTTACATTCTAAATGCCCTTGCATTGGCTTAAACCACTACTGATGCATAACTGAATGTTTTAAACTCCAGTCTGATTGCAAATTATTAAGTCTCTTTATGAACAGATTTCGAGATCACAAAAGTTTTTAGAATGATGACAGAAATGAACGTTGTTTTTCTTTTCCACTCATTTTTGAGTCTTGATGGATGGTTCCCAGCATTTTAGCCATTTCTTCAGAACAAGTATGCTGACTGATGCAGAGTGGGATTAAAGTGTGTTCTTTACCAAGATGGTGTTAAAGTTTCTTTACCAAGTTGCAGGACTCTTTTCACGCCTCTCATAGGACTTCACACGTGAATGTTCCCTTCACATTCTCTGCAAAGTGCCAGTGTGTGAGAGCTGATGAGGGGCACGGGCTGTAGTCTTGTTGTTTCCTATGTACCTGGGCCCCTTTCTGGAAGAGACATGACTGCAAAGACCACAGGGTGGACCCCGGAGGAATAAATAGGATAAAGAGATCCCTGTATTGGTTAAGAGTGTGAACAAGATAATCTCCACAGCACTCTCCAACTGTTAAAATTCTGCTATTCTAAAACTAAGTAAATGTTGAATTAGCGAAGTGGCAACCCGGGGCTCATGTGTGAGATCACTAAGTGGGCTTTCTTCAGCACTGGTGCACTGAATACCATCTGAATAATGGCTACAGCTTCTTCATTTTCTGCAAAGCAGCTCATTACAATCATGTACAAATTCACCTCTGTGTCCTTTTTTGTTTCCTCGGTGAAGCCAAGCCCTCCACCTTTGGCCAGGAAAAAGATGTTATAATGCCACCGCATGTCACTTTGTATCTTTCTTTCTATTAGTGCCCTGGAGTCCATTTTGCCTCTGAGATTCTATTCAACAATTAAAATCTTGTCATTTTTTAGATAAATGTTGGGGAATATTGCAACCTGAACCAACACCTTGATTCTCATATACAGAGTTCTGTTAATGCTCCAGGCATTACCTAAAGGTGACATCAGGCCCTGCCCTCAAATAACTGTGACTGTGAGGCAAGTATAAGATGTTGTAACCATGGGAAAAACCAGGAAAATAAATACATGTGAGATTTATATTGACTTAAATGATTGGGGACAGTTGAGTTAAGTAAATAATCTGTGGAAAATGGTTAGAAATTCAACAACTGGTAAAAGGAAAGAGAGAATAGAAACAACTATTGAATAGAAAGAAGTTCATAGGCTAAAAGAACAAAGTCAACCAAGGAGAAGAAGTGAGGATGCGCAGGCTGTGTTCTGAATAGAGCAAAAGGTAGAATGGCGCCCAGGAACACTGGCAGCAAGGAAGGCAGTGAACTATGATTTGTAAATGCATAACGAAGGCAGGTTTTGGACACCTTAGCCGCCAAGCTAATGAGTCTGAACTTTGTTCTTCCAGCAACAGCAAGTTGCTGAAGAAGGTTGAGCAAGAGAGTGAGGTGCTCAAGATAATTCTGGACACTGTGTAGAAAGGATATTTGGCAGCGTGTGTGGGTGACCAGGAGTCACTGAGCTCTGAAATATGTTGCCACTGGACTTTTCTACCTCAACCCTCAGCCCACTTGCTCCCTTACTCCTCCATTCACCATAGTCCTTCTCACTCTATCACACACAGCCCTTCCTATAGTTGAGGATTAATCTTTTTCTTTTTTTTAAAGATACTCACCTTAAATTGCAGACTCTTAAAAACTAAAAGACTGTCACTGCATTGGGAAGAAAGATGTGTGGGGCACTGAAGGCCTTGTTCTCTGTGGCCTCTGCTTGTTCCCTCCACAATGCCACAGAGAGAAACTACGCAGGAGGCCTGCCTCCCGCCAGGTGACTGGAAGGAGAAAGCAAAGGAGAATGGGGGCAGGAAAATGCTTCCTTTTTAGCACTGACCATGAAAGCACTGAAACTGGCCAGAAAACAAGGTACAAGCCCCAGGTTTTTAATCCAATAATTAGTCATATCTTTATTTTTTTTCCCTGCAGCTTGTCTGCTCCCAGCAAGAATCAGTTTTGGAAGGCTTGTTGCAGGAGTGGAGCTACATAGGCCATTCTGATCAGAGAGCTCCACAGGCCTCAGAGAGCAGGGGGGATAGGTAAGGGCTGTCTGCACTCGCCCCCTCACATCACCCTCAGGTGTCCTTTTTTTCTGAGAGAAGGAAGGCTCTCTGTGTTTCCAAACCTGTTGCTCACATTCTTGTCTTCAATTGGATGGTGTAAATAGCAACTTAATTTTTGACCAGTATCCATACATTAAAAATGAAAAAAGAGAGAGAAAGAGGAAGGAAGCTGGAAATAACAAAACTCAAAACACAATTCCTGGTAAGCATATGCTTTCTAAAACTATGAGAAAATGGAAAAGCCTTTCAGAAATCCCTGTAATCAAATCCAGTACCAGTGATTTTAGATATGTCTTCTTTCTCTGATGATAGATCACAAAGTCAAGGACCCAGGGAGCACAGTGACACTAAAATCTCTTCTCCAGTGAGAGCTCAAAGGACAAGCATCTGATTTTTTTAAGTCAAGAGGAAAACCCAAATAGGAAAGGAAAGTGCATTCCTCTGTTAGAAAATGGACTTGCTGGGCATCTCATTTCCCATGCACCTCCTCCATGCCCCAGGACCTGGAAGGATCCCAGCTGACCACCACTGTGCTTGGAGGGAATCACATTACACAGGGATAGGGGGTTCTCCTGCAGACCCTTGCCCACTGTGGCAGAAACTGAATACTTAGGAGACCCCTTGCTAAAATGCTCTCTCCAAGAGAAAGTGTTTTCTTCTCACTTGGGCCACAGAAAAAAAAGGGTGGAGTTTCATTCTGAGCTAAAAAGTGACTCAAAAAGGAAATTGCCCGGTGTGCTGGGATGACACAGTTCATTGTAACCTGCTGTGATCAGGCCTGTCTGTCCCGCAGCTGCCCGCCTTTGTCTTGGAAATCAGTCAAGTGAGCACTCCAGGCACACTTCAGGCTTCTTCCAACTCGCAGTGACTAAGAAACTTTTCCTGGCTGAGCCTCTCACCTCTGACTACTCCCAGCCTCCATACCATGGTGATCAGTAAGACTCAAGGAAATAGTTTAGAAATAGAATAGAAGCAATTTGGATATAACGAGAGGAACTGCTAGAGTGCCAGGAAGGAAACCAGGAAATGGGGAAGGAGATCCACAAGAACTCAGAAATCTTTGAGTTTGTGTTTAAATTTATCTATCATAAATGTTTTGTTTCATGCTTATAATTCTCTCCTAATCACATGTGAAAACAAAAGGAAAAAAGCTCCCTTTTTCTTTTCATAATTTACCTCTTTCTTCTTTTTATTTTTTTCTGTTGTTTTCTTTCTTTCTTTCTAAGGTAAAGGAAATCATACTCCTTCAACATTAAGACAGATCAGGTACTCCCTAAGCTATATATTTTGGTAAGTTAAAAATTGACAAATGTACTCATTCTGTTACAGAACCCCTGGGTTCTATTACTCTGGGTTCTTTTTGCTCACTGCCAGTAAGAACTGTGGCTCTCAATGCCAGAGTTTGGTAAAAAGGAAAAGAACTATTTATTCAGAAGTTATACAGGTTTAGAATAATGACTGAATTCTGCCATTAAATCTCACTCCCTTTAGAAACAAATAAACACCCACAAATACACAGTCCTGGGTTTCAATCCCTGTGTGGATCTTCCTCTATAACCCCATTTCTGACTCCTCCCACACTGGGTTACACCTGCCAGTAGTCTGGTTTCTTCTTCCTTTCTTGGCTGCCATTGTTAGCCTGGGCAAGCATGGCTCCGTGACACAGGCGCTGCCTCCAAACTCACACAGGCACAGGAAGCCCCTCCAGCTACATCACATCATGCTTTAGTCACATAGGTCTCTCTGGCTCTAAGCACAGACACAGCATTTAACATTACTAAAACTCTGGCCAATGCAAAGTAACTTTCAGTGGACCTGCTCCACTTCCTTCATCCCCCAAGTGATAGCTATGGGGATTTCCTCCATTTGGGGGGACCTCTAGCTCAGCACCCCATTATAATTCTATGTGGTCCAATCTAATAAACTACATGAAAAAGTCATCAATGCTTCTTCAAAAATTGCTATTTTTTTTTCAAAAGGCTTAATTGATATCTAACAAGATGTTAGCTTAGCTTGTTACCAATTGCTGGATAACCCCTTCCCTTACCTAGTCAGTCCTCACCAGCTGCTCCCTGTGCTTCATAGAAAGTGGCTGGTGATCAACACTTGCCTTTCACCCTACTCATGATGCCAAACTGATCCCAAGGCTATGTACACAGTTAGCATTTCCTTCTAAGTGAAGTTACAACAATATCAGGCTTATGGCCTTACCGCAGAATCTGCCAGCATCCCCAGAGGAGCCCTGGAACTTCCCTATCTCTCATGAGAATGATAAAAGCCTATCATACCTACTGGTGTGCTTCAGGTGAAAGAAACTGCCCTCCTGCTAAGTTCCAGCTCAGTCAACTCCTTAAAACTATATAGTGCTATATGTCAATTATATCTTAATAAAACTTGAAAATTAATCAAAAAGAAAAATGAGACAGCATTTGACAAAGGAAAGAAGAAAGAAAAGGTGGGAGAAAAGATTCTTGCTATTATATCCATACCCAATTGTTTAAACTACATGTACAATATGAGAATTTTAAAATTAAAAAATTAATATTGGCAAAATAAAAAAAAATTGACAATACATGTTTGTCAATTTCTAAACTCACTATCTTTTCCATTGATTTATCAATCAATCAATCAATCAATCAATCAAATAGTGCATAGAAGGGTGGAAGAGGGAATTAGACAAACCCCCCATGTAGAAAATTCCTAATAATTTATGTTGATAGGCCCCTCAAATAAGAGAAGTATACCTCCCCACTCCTTAAGTTTAGGCTGTGCATAGTGATTTATTTTCAAGGAGTACAGTTTGGAAAGGGGGCAAAAAGTAACTTTGTAGTGGAAATAACAGACAAACACTGCCTTAGCTAAAGAAGGAAGAGTAATATTAACAGTGATAAGTCATGTTGATATGTACCCTCTCTGAAACCAAATAAACCCTATATAATCATGAGAAAAACATCAGACAGATACCAACTGAAGGACATCATAAAAATATATGACCAAGAAGATCCAAAATGGTGGAGAGGTTATAGTAACCTCTTCCAAAAACCAATCTGGAATTACAACTACATTGTGGATCAATCATTCTGAATAACCAGATGAACATTGGCTGGAGAGAAGCCTTATAACAAAGGACAGACAGAAAAAACCACTTCACCACAACAAGACTGATAGGTAGTATGGTGGGGGCATGAGAAGTCTGGCTAAACCACCATGGGAGGCAACTGAAGTTCTGGAGGGATATTTCAGTGGCTGGGGGTATGCCTCTGAGAAGTGTGGGGTCTAAACCCCAATCTAGGCTCCTCAGCCTACAGCACCATGGCCAGAAAGGAATCCAGATAACATGCAGCTGTGAAAAGCAGCAGGGTTTCTGTCTACCAGGGAGAGATGGCTGGAGATACAGAGACCCTCTTAAAGGGCCAACACACAAAATTTCATTTTAAATCACTTACCCTGGGCTCTGGCAGACGGAGAGCAGAGTAGACTAGAGATGCATGAGGAAAGTCTGGGGTTAGTGTCTCTGAGAAGAGAACTGAAGGAACAGCCACCAGAATCCCTTTTCTGAGTCATTCCTAATACTGCAAAAGCCATCTTTCCCAGGCAAAGCACTCCCCTCCAAGTGGCATCAGCCTGAGAGGAAGCAGTAGCCCTATCCACAGGAATTATCCCACCATGTTCCACCATGTGGAGCTTAAGCCATGTTGCTAATTTGAGCCTGAGGCTACATTACTGATTAGTTTAAGAATTAAAGTGGAAAATACCAAGAAGCACCCAAAATGGGAAGATAAAGACACAGATGAAAGAACAAGAGAATTCTCCAAAAGAACTAGATGAAATGGAGGCAATCAGTTTATCAGATAGAGAGTTTAGAGTAATGGTGACAAGGATACTCAACAGCATGAAAAAAAAGACAGAAACTATAAAAAAAAAGACCACTCAAAAATAAAGAATGCAATATCGGAAATAAATAACACACTGGAAGGAATAAATAGCAGGTTAGATGAAGCAGAGGATAAAATCGGTGATTTGGAAGACAAAGGAAAAAAACACACAGGCAGAACAGAACAAGAAAAAGGAAAGAAAATAGGAGACTTTAAGAAACATTTTGGACAACATGAAATATAACAACATCTGCATCATGAGAATACCAGAGGAGAAGACAGTGAGCAAGGGACTGAGAACGTATTTGAAGAACTAATGACCAAAAAACTTCCCTAATCTGGAGAAGGAAAAAGAACACATGAGTGCACAAAGCTCAGAGACTGCCAAACAAGTTGGAATCAAAGAGGCTTACACTGAGACACATCATAATTAAAATGACAAGGCTTAAAGACAAGGAGAGAATACTAAAAGCAGCAAGAGAAAAGAGGTAGTTACATACAAAGAAACACCAATTAGAATGTCATCTGATTTCTCAACAGAAACATTTGAGGCCAGAAGGGAGTGGCATTCAATATTCAAGGTGAAGAAAAGCAAGGACCTGCAACCAAGGCTACTTTAACCAGCAAGGCTGTCATTTAAAATCAAAGGAGAAATAAGGAGCTTACCAAAGAAGGTTAACCCCAAGCCAGCTCTTCAACAAATGTTAAGGGGCTTGCTTTAAGAAGAAAGAGAAAAAAAAACAGAGGAAAATAGTTTAACACTAAAATAGTTCTAAATGCATACCTATCAATAATCACCGTAAATGTAAATGACTTAATTGCTCCAACCAAAAGATGTAGGGTAGCTAAATGGATAAGGAAATAAGACCTACATATACATATAGCCTCCAAGAGACGCAACTCAGATTGACAGATACACACAAAGAGTGAAGGAATGGAAAAAGATATTTCATGTAAGTGGAAAGGAAAAAAATCTGGGGTAGCAGTACTTATATCTGTCAAAATAGACTTTAAAATCATGGCTATAGTAAGGGACAAAGAAGGGCACTACATAATGATAAAGGAAATAATCCAACAAGAGGCTATAACCCTAGTAAACATTTATACACTCAACATAGGAGCACCTAAATATGTGACGCAAATCTTGATGGACATAAAGGGAGAAATCCACAGAAATACAATCATAGTCAGAGATTTTAACACACCATTGACTTCAATGGATAAATTTTCCAGACAGGAAATCAACAGAGATAGCCATTTTAAACAACACACTAGATCAAATGTATTTGATTGATATCTTCAGACCACTTGCTAACAAAGCAGCAGAATATACATACTTTACAAGTGCACATAGAATGTTTTCTAGGATAGACCACATGTTAGGACACAAAACATGTCTCAATAAATTTAAGATGATTGAGATATCAATAATCTCTGAAACCGATGTGATGAAACTGGAAATCAATCACAAGAACACTGAAAAACACACAAAGACATGGAAGCTATATAACACGTTATTTGCAATGAAGGGGTAAACAACAATATCAAGGAAGAAATGAAAATATAACTTGAAACAAAGGAAAATGAGGACACAAAAATCCAAAATCTGTGGGACACTGGGAAAGCAATCCTAAGAGGGAAACTCATAGCAATATAGGCCAAACTCAAAAAGGAAAAAGCTCAAATAAACAATCTAACTTCACACTTAAAGAAAATTGAAAAAGAATAACAAACAAAGCCCAAAGTGAGAAGAATGAAGGAAATAATAAAGATCAGAGTAGAAATAAATGAAATAGAGTCTAAAAATCAATACGATAGGTCAGTGAATCAAAGAGCTGGTTCTTCGAAATGATAAACAAGATTTATAAAACTTTAACCAGATTCATCAAAAAAAGAAGAGAAAGAACCAAAATAAATAAAATCACAAATTAAAGAGGAGAAATAACATTGACACCAAAGAAATACAAAGGATTATAAGAAAATGTTAGGAATAACTATATGCCAAAAAACTGGACAAACTGGATGACATAGTTAAATTTCTAGAAACATATAATCTGCCATAGGTAAATCAGAAACAACCAGAGAATCTGAATAGACTATGAAATTGAAGCTGTAATAAATAAACTCCCAACAAATAAAAGCCTTGGTTGGCATTGTTTCACAGATGAATTTTGCCAAACATTCTGAGAAAAACTAACATCTCTCCTTCTCAAACTATTTTTAAAAATTCAAGAGGAAGGAAGGCTCCTAAACTCAAGACCAGCATTATCCTGATTCTAAAATCAGATAAAAACACTACAATAAAAAAAGAAAATTATAGGCCAATATCCCTAATGAACATAGATGCAACAATCCTCAAGAAAATGTTAGCAAACTGAATACAATAATGCACCGAAAACATCATACACTGTGACCAAGTGGGGTTCGTTCTGGGAATGCAAGGTTGGTACAATGTTCACAAATCAATAAATGTGATTAGATACATAAAATGAAGGATAAAAACCACATGAGCATATCAGTAGATGCAGAAAAAGCATTTGGCAAAATCCAGCACACATTTATGATAAAAACTCTCAGCAAAGTGGGATTAGAGAGAATATATCTAAACATAAAAGCTATATATGACAAACCCACTGCCAGTATCATACTCAATGAGCAAAAACTACAAGCCTTCCCCTTAAGATCGGAAGCGAGACAAGGATGTCTGCTTTTACCTCTCTTATTCAACATAATAATGGAAGTCTTAGCAACAACAATCACACAAGAAGAAGAAATAAAAGGCATCCAAATTGGAAAGGAAGAAGTAAGACTGTCTTTATTTGCAGATGACATGCTACTGTACATAAAGAACTCTGAAGATTCCACAGAGAAACTACTAGAACTGATGAATGAATTCAGCAATGTAACAGGATATGAAATTAATATACAGAGATCAGTTGCATTTTTATATGCCAACAGTTGGTTAATATTCATAATCTAAAAGGAACTTACAAAACTTTACACGAATAAAACAAACAGCCCAATTGTCAAATGGGCAAAGACCTGAATAGACACTTCTCCAAAGAGGACATGCAGATCAATAGACATAAGATAGAATGCTCAACATCACTAATCATCAGAGAAATGCAAATTAAAACCACAATCAGATATCATCTCACACCTGTCAGAATAGCTGTCATCAATAAATCAACAAATAACAAGTGTTGGAGAGGATGTGGAGAAAGGGTAACACTTTTGCTCTGTTGGTGGATATGCAGATTGTTGCAGCCACTGTGGAAAGCAGTATGGAGAAACCTCAAAAAATTAAACATGGATCTTCCTTTTACCCAGCAATCCCACTTCTTGGAATATATCTGAAGGAAACAAAAACACTAATTCAAAAGAAGATAAGCACCCCTCTCTTCATTGCAGCTCTATTTACAATAGCCAGGATACAGAAGCAGCCCAAGTGTCCATCAGTACATGAATGCATAAAACAACTATGGGATATTTACACAGTAGAATACTACTCAGCTATAAAAAAGAAGAAAATTTTACTCTTTGTGACAGCATGGATGGACCTGGAGAATATTATGCCAAGCAAAATGAGCCAGACACAGAAAGACAAATACCATGTGACTGTATTCATGTAGAACCTAATGAACAAACTGAATAAGGAAAATGGGGACAGATTCATAGAAAGAGAGCAGGTGACAGCTAGTTGGAAGCAGATATGAAGAGGTGGAGGGATTGAGCAAAAAGTAAAACAGACTCATGAACATGGACAACAGTGTGGTGGTTGCTAGGGCGAAGGCATAGAAAGAAATATATGACTAGTACTCTTCAAAACTGTCAAAATAAATCAAACCAGACATTTTAAGTCTCCCAACATTTTTTAAAGCATAGTATTGATTTTCTTTGATGCTTTGTTTTCCCAAACATATTTTAGAATCACCTTGTTTATTTCTTTTAAAAAGTACGCACTGGAATTTTTTTTGAAATTGTGTGAATCATGGATCAATTAGGAAAATCAAAATATTAGCAATAGTATATCCCCCAGTTCCTGAGCATGGTTATTATTCTCCATTTATTTAGAGATTCTGAAATTTCTCTCATCTGTGTCTTAAAGTTTTCACTTAAAAGTTACAGTAGTCTTGCATATCTTTTTCTAAACTTTATCTTAAACATTTTATTTTGTGTGTATGGTGAAATGTTTTGTTTTGTTTTTTAATCCTTTGCTTGTGTATATAGATACAGTCATGCATCTTGTGGCATTGCTGAATTTACTATGGGTTGTAACAATTGATTTGGAAATGTCTTAGCATATCTATGTAAACCTTCAAGTCATTTGCAAATAAAATAATTTAACTTCATTTCCAATCACTATACATTTCATGTCTATCTATTAACTTATTTCACTGGATAAAACCTCGAGTAATATATTGAACAGAAGTTATGTCCCTGGCTGGTATGGCTCAGTGAATTGAGCACTGGCCTGCAAACCAAAAGGTCACTGGTTTGATTCCCAGTCAGGGCACAAACCTGAATTGAGGGCCGGGTCCCTGGTTGGGGGTATGTGAGAGGCAACTGGTTGATCTATCTCTTACACATACATGTTTCTCTCTCTCTCTTTCTCCCTCCCTTCCCATCTCTCTAAAAATAAATAAATAAAATCTTTTAAAAAAAGAAGTTATGAAAGTGAATATCCTCATGTTGGTCTCAGTCTTTGGGATAAGGTGTTTATTATTTTACCATTAAGTTAGGCTTTAGCTGTAGGGTTTTTTTAAATCCATAGTCTTTGCAGATTAAAGGAGTTTCTTTCTATTCTTAGTATACTGCATATTTTTATTATGAATGGTTGTACATTTTAATAAGTATTTTTTCTCTATGTACAAATATGAACGTATAATGTTTCTCATTTAGTCTGTTAATATATTATACTGATTAATATTTAAATATTAAGCCAACTCTTCATTTTTGGGGTAAACCCTGCTTGATTATAATGTACTCTCCTGCTTGTATATTGCTGGGTTTTTTTTTTATTTTTGTTTAAAACTATGGCATTTATGTTCTAGAGAGACATCAGTCTATAATTTTCTTTTCTCCATTATTGACAAAAATAGAACTCTCAATTGTAGACTATTTGTGGTGCTTTTGGAAATTAACACATGAAATTTTATCAGAAATCACCCTAATTGAGTGATTTAGAAAATCAATGTGTCAACATCCTTAATATCTTCTCTCATTAAAGATAAATATTATACTCCTAAATCCTTGGATTCTTAAAAATGAGAGCATCAGATTACCTTTTATGAAGTAAATCAAGAAATTTCCTTATGATTCTGGGTCATGAGAACAGTTTCCAAGAGATAGGCTATGAATATTTATTTTCACACAGTCTTTAATAGTGAAGTTTAGGTCACTCCATAAGCTACTGAGAAAATACCTATTTGTCCTTTAGATTGATAAGCCAACCTTGTATATAGGTCTCTCTGTCCTCTTCTACCTCAAACAATGTCATGCTGTGCTTTCATCTCAATAGCTCTTATGCTACAGAATGGCGGAGATGGGCCAAGGTGGAAAGAACTCCTCAAAAATACCCTTTTCCTAAGTTTCTGAGTTTCCTCCTTACATCTGCCCTGATGTGATCTGGTTAGTGGGATGAGACTGTGGGAGAGAGATGGTCAGCCTCAGGTATCATACTTAAATACTGGCTTTAAGGGGAGGTCCTGAATTTTAAAAGCAGAGTGCATTTCTTACATTTTATGTAGCATTTATCTGATATTGTCTATACCTATTCCATGTAAATTCAGCAGCACTACATTTAGAGGTATACGATTTAGGATTCCCAAAAAGTAGTTTTTCTCTCATAAAATAAATTAGTTTCCTAATTTGACTTGGGAAATAATGGTATTTAAGGTGGTCATATAGATGTAATAGAATAGGAAGGCACAAAGCTCAAGGAGAATTTGGGGAAGAAACTGCATAAATTTTCCAAAAATATTAATTAAGAAAAAAGAAGGCTGATCACTGGTCATCGTAGGATGTTGAGGGCCTAATATGTGCCAAATGCTTTACCAATGCAATGGACTGAATCCTCACAATAACTAAGTATAATAGTTATTAACTTTATCACTTAGTAAGAAATGGAAGGCAACATGTTCTAAGTAGCATTTCCAAGGTGTCAAAACTAAAAGGTGACAGAGTCAAGATTCTAGCAGAAGCAATTCTAATTTTAATGTCTCCTTTCTCTGCATTGCTTCCACAAAAATGCCAGGACCAATATAGAAATATGTCACAATTCACATACAGCAGAATTACATTAATAGTGTTCATCATGTAGTAAATAGAAAAAAATGCAGGCTTCTTCAGACAAGGCTTAGCTTCAACTAAATTTAGTACTTGTTGGAGAATATAGAAGTAGAATTAACATTGAAAAACTGTGGCTGGATTTTGCCTACCTTGATGGTGTTACAGTGTGCTGCAGCTGAGCCTACACGGAGACTTGGTGTGACAATGTCATTTATGTGATGGTTTAAAGACCTAGAATGAACAAGAAGCTTGCAATCATGATGAGAAGACAAAGAAAGTGTGGCAGACATGGGTGGGTGCAGGGCTGTCTGTGCTGACTGGAGGGCTGAGGCACTACAAGAGATGTCCTTAGAGCTCGGGCAGCTCTGTAAGGAGCCTGAGGAGGTCAGAGCCAAGGGTCCCTCTCATTTGACCATTAATGTTAAAATGACCTTATTCATTCATTCATTTTAAAGTATGTATTTAGCACAATCTAACTGCCTTAGCACGATCCTAGGTGCTAGAGATATAACAGTGAGCAAGTCACCCCTGCTTTTGTCAACCTATAAGTAAAAGTTCTTTCAAAGTAAGAGACAACAAGCATTTATTGAGCTCAATAAGAATAGCTATTCAGGAAGCACTCATTCAGACAGAAACTCAAATAATATTCCAATTAGGAGACAAAGGCGATGGGTATTTATGAGAAAGGGAAGAAGAACAATGACATCAGTAAAAGAAAGTCATTACTGTTGGTGCAGATAACATAACTCTAAATAATGTTTTTAGTTTTCAGTCTTGTAGTCATCAGTCCAGTAATCAAAATAACAACTACTTTCTTGTTATCTTTGCAAACAGTTCTTTGGGACACAAAGTTGCTTTAAGCCCAGTCCAAGGGTTCTTTTGTCCTGTTTTAACATTCCAAATATCTTAGTTATAAGACAGGCAAGGCAGTTCTGACATGGAGCTCCATTTTAAAGTGGCCCAATTTATTTTTTGACAATGTCATAAAACTTACACTCTAAAATTCCATTATTTAAAAAAACATAAAAATAAGTATATATTATAAAATGTGATCTGTGATATGAAGGAAAAGTGAAGTGTTTCATGACAGCATAATAAGAGCTCCTTACCAAGGCTAGGTAATCTAAGGAGAGGAAAATGCTGGGGTGATTTACAAAGGGTCTTATTGGGTAGAAGGTGTCAGGATGCAAATGATGTAAAAAATGACTGCTAGTTTTCAAAAGTATTCAATGAGGGGATGGCATGTTACACATGAAGATACAATGGTCTAGCAACAGCCAGTCATGGTGTTTGTAAATGAAGCAGAAGCAACACACTGTGGCTGTTCCTTCCTTCATTCACTTGGGAAATATTTAATTCATGCTTGAAGGTACTAAGCACTTTGCCAGGCATGCCTCCAATGTCAATTTTTTTCCCACATTTTAGCTTTCTTTTTATGCAAAATCTTTAGATTCCAATAAAAACAGTACATTTATAAAAGTTACACCAGGAAGGCAGTTAAATTGCCTCTATCTAATTTTTGTCATAAGCAGTCAAATCTCAGTGGAAGTACCCTAAAATGAATGAATGCACAGAAATAGTTTCTTGAGTAATAGATCAGATTTTTGTTCTCTGCTTACTTTTCAGCTTTCTTTGTTAGAAGTATTTTTTGCTTTGTTTTGTTTTAACATCAAAAGAAACTATTCAGCAAATGTGTTTGGGTGTATTTGTTGAGTGATAGATAGTCTCTGTGTTTTTTATGCTATGAGATAATGTGAAATTCCAGATCCTTGAAAATCACTTTAATAAGTAGAATGTTTTTCTTTCTGCAGATATACCCCTTAAATGTTTATTTTAGTATAAAAGCTTTCCTATGTTATCAAATAAACACGGTAAAATAATTTCAATTGAGAACAGAAATGCTTATACTTAGTCACATCCCCACCAATGATTATATGCATTCATTCAATAAATACTTCTTAAGTGCTCTCTATATTTTGAGCCAGATACTCTTTGATAACTTAGTTAGGCTACTTTCTTTTACTGTCTACAATTTACAAATGTGATTAGAAAGTATTTTTTCTTTGAAATTATATGTACATATAGGTCAACTGTACATGAACATACACACATATAAAACTATATAGTTATAGATAAAGTTTTAAAATAATTATTATACTGTGTAGAATTCTCAGTGAAAATCTAGGTGAAATATGCAAGCACCTTAACTAAAAAACGAATATATACAGGATCCAGCAGAAGCAAGACCTACTTGAGTATGATTGGTAAGATAATAATATAGGCATAGTAATTTATAGTTTTAATTTGAACATTTCACCTAAAATATCATATAGTGTGCTTGAGTGTGATAGTGTTATGTTACAGAATTACATGCTTATTTATGATTTTGTAATAAAAGATTTTGTGATAAACCAGGAAGATTATTTGTGCCAGACCCTGTATATAACAAATTACCTCATAAAAGTTTTACATATATTTCCCTTGAAATAAACACAAAATACTAAAAAAGAAAAAAAAACACACAGAGGAAAAAAGCAACATAAATGTTGATCACACTTTTCTTTCAGCCTGTGTTCAATGGTTCTGTGAATAGGAAACAGTGGCAGGCCTAAAAATCAACGCAGAATTCTGTTTCTGCTGTGGATGCTGACAGATGCTGCTGACGGCTCTCAGTTTCAAGTCATCATCACTGGCCTCATTATGTTTCTGCCCTTATTGTGATTTCGGCCAAAAGTCCAGTCCTACAAGGACTGAGAAATTATATTTATGTAACTTCATGTGGAGTAACAACAACAACAAGAATATTATTAAACAAAAAAGTAGTGTAAATACATAGATGGATGAAACTTACATAGACAAAGTGGGCATACGGGATAAATTGGGATTCCTTGTGGGATTCCACCATATAACCAGAGCCAAGTTAATCTTTTATTAATTCCCCACAAATCAGAGTCCTTTGTGTGAGCTTCCTCTATAACTATTAAAGAGATTTTCCAGTCTAGAAAAGTTGAGGAGTTCTGAACATGCTTTGCCTTAATTATTTAAAGCAATGATTCTCACAATAAGTTATAAAGAGCTCTGAGGGACTCTTCTTTGAAGTATTTTTATTGAAGACTCATACTTAAATGTTTAGCCCTAGGTTTCTTAACCTATCTTTTTGCAAACTTACAGATTTTCATGTTTTCCTTTCAGAAGAGAAAGAGATGTTCCAATGGATAAGAGCTCCATGTAGAGTAGAAACACAACACTGTGATATTAAATGAGGTAAGTTTACATGCATGATATTTTTCTAAGAGTGCTCATTTGAGAAATGCTAGAAATATCAGGTACACAACAAAGATTCCAAAGAGTTCATAAAATTTTAATTAAGGGAAAAATTATATAATGTATTGTATTTGAAAGTGAATTATAATGCTACAAGGCTCCAGAGCTGGAGGACAGGCTGCATCCAATATGGGAAAGTGCAACCATATTTGTATTGGTGGTTCAGAAGTCACCTCTGAAAGAAGAAAGAAATGACCACTGAGGAAAGGATAAGATGCATTTGTTTTCTAACACCATAAGTCCTGTAACTGGCTGACCTTTCCTGAAGTTAGTGGATTATTGTTAACAATTAGATTAAAAAGTATTTGTTTAATTGCTTGGGTGGTGTAAAGTCCAGAAAATTTTTCATTTCCATTCATTTTAGAGCTGTTAATTGTACTGAGCCCTTCACATGTTTGCAGTGTTTTTCTGTGACAAGGACGCAAACTTTTACTTTTTTATTTGTAAATCTACATCAAAAGAAAACTCATTTTGTAGTTTCCACAAATGAGGAGAACACATGCATACCTCTCTCTTGAAAGACAGGATGATGTACTGGCAATACTGAACTTAGACATAGAGTGATTGGCCCATTAGACAAGAGTCTAAATTCAGGTTGAATTTTAGCTATTAGACAAAAATATGCAGTTTATATACTTTAAGTCCAGAGCTCACAGTCTTTGTCTATGTCATGATTAAACCTTGGAGACATACTCTCATCAACAGAGTATGCAGTTTTACTTAGGACAATCCAAATCAGCTCTTTTCTCCTTTGCACATTTCCTTTGACTTTTAATTTTTCAAGTACATTATCTCCAAAGTGGATGTTGCTTTAAAATTAGCAACACAAATATGAAGCAGGATGGAGATCAGTAACAACACTGACTTGGGAAAGAGCTGTGGCATAAAAAGCAATGAAGGGTTTATACAGGCTTAAGATACAAACATAGCTGCCAAGACATTAAATTGTTGACCACTGCTAAACCCTAAATATGTCGTCTATACTAGTAAATAAGACTTTATTAACATCTCTTGCATCTTTCTAAAGGCCAGTTGTTTCTGATTAAGGCAGAAAACACAGTATTTCAGAAATTATCTGGCCCTTTTGGCAAAAGAATAGTTTTTCTTACAAGTAGAAGTTTGTCAAGTGAAAAATCTGGAGTTCAATGAATAAGTCCCTATGTAATACTATGTGCAATTTCACTCCGGGCACTGGTATGCTAGGAAAACATTACTATGCTACCTCATACCACCATGGAGTGGGAGTGGGGGTGCAGGGGGAACCAAGGACAGTAAAATGAGAAATCACGAACATGAAGTATATGTGCTTCTCCAGTGTAACAGAACTCAATAGGCAAATCTTTAATTGTACATTTCCCATTTAGCTAAAATATTTCCCTCTCATCTTGGCAAATCCTTTAGATTCCGCAGTCTCTGTGAAGCAGTGCTACATTCTATTCATGCCACCGGTTCTCATTGCTGTTTCGCCTTTGAAGGACAAACACCATGGCTTAGGAAAGGCTTAAGTTCAATTCAGTCTACAGATGCAAACATTTATTGAGTTCTTACTATAGCTCATGAATTTTACCTGCCAGCTGAGTGGGGCTCTGGGGAGGTGGATTAACTTGGAGATAAAGCACAAGAACCTGAAAGCTGTCGCCAGGAGACCTAGAGAAACATACAAAATTATCCCATTCATTTTCAGAGCCATCTCGCTGGGCTGACTCCCTCTTTTCCCATGACTCAGGGAAGAGGCAGCTTCCTTCTATGTTCAGGCAGTCAGAGCGCAGGCCTTAGGGCTGCCAGCACCTGGGGCTGTCCTTACCCAATCTGTCTAGATTGTACAGCTCCTCTCTCTCTTCATCAACCCACCCTTGAAAATCAAAACTCTATACTGAAAGCTTCTGTCACCTTACTGGACATAATTCCAGCAAGAAAACATGCTATATAAATATTCCAAATGAGTATTTTCATTTTAAGAAAAGAGGTGACTAGACCAAATATCCAGTAACTCTGCCTACTCAGATAGCCAGGGCAATGCTCCTGCATCTGTCAGGCGAGCAGCTTTATGTGGGAGACCACACTCTATAATGACGTCCAGCTTTAGATGAACCCACCCAGCAGACTGCTGTGGAAAGTGTGTGCAGACGAGGGAGCCCAGCTCACAGTTTAGCACCAGGCCTTCCAGGAGACCTTGAGGCTGGGCAAAGCCCAAGAGTTTCCAAAGGGGAACATAGTGGAGAGCCTTTCTGATTTGGAGTAAGTAAGCAACTGTGACAACAGCATGTTCACAAAACTCCCTGGATTCATTACAGGATTGAGGGAATGCTTAGAAAACTCTTTTCTGGTGCAGGAGAAACTGTTCTGGGGGTGGTGGTGGAAATTACCTTCTGGCCACTAATTAGATGCACAAAGTGTACACAAACACATGAAAAATCAGTAAAAGTCTGAGTGACTTAGGAGACATTCCAAAGAATATGGGACTACTCACCAAAAGTCTCTCAGTGTGTAAAACTACCAGCTGAATAAGAAGCACAGCCTCTAAAGTTAAGACTTTGAGAAGTAAATAATGGCCACATTTTATGAAATGGTTCAAAATTATTGTTGAACTGATTGTATGACACAAAAATAAACACACCAACTCTATGATTATGCATGATGGTTTTTATTTTATGTTTCCCTTACTGGAGACTGGATTCTGGACCCAACAAATAGACCGTTATAAAATAGTGATCCACACCCTTTGTGGTTGAATAAGGGCAACAGTTATACATAATTTCCATTTTGTAGTCCCCCCCCCAAAAAAAAAACTAAAAGTGAATTTTCCAGTATTTCTTCGGCTGCAGAGTAGAAAATGTATATATGAGTGCACAACCATTTAAGTACCACCAACGGATTCCATGCTTGGTGGCAATTACTTAATGTTACCAAAAGAACATTACATAGCATTTTAAGGATAAACTATGACTATTTTCTTCAGAAGTCTCCCATAACCACACATGAAATCAAAAGGGACTAAGTTTTGAAAATATAATCTATCAATTAAATAAAATTATAAATTAAATTATATTAACTGACTGCATGATAAAGTTTTCATCCTCACTTGAGTGGGGATAGAATCCGCAGCCTTTTGGTGTACGGGGACAGTGCTTCAGACAATGGAGCCACCTGACCAGGGCCATAAGCAAACTTTCAAAATATCAACAGAGTAGATTATGTTTTGTGGGTTTGTTTTTAAAGTAAATAATGGCAAAATAACTTACTATGTTCATTCTTTTTTCTATACCCTTATTACTGAGTCCAGAAGAGAAAGGTCAATAGAGAAAGAAGTGAAGAAAGTAACACGTGGTGAAAATTTCTTGAAGAAACATCATAGGATTAAAAGTATTTAACACAGAGTTTGAAAACAGACAGTGGAAGAAGAGGCAAAGGGAGAGAAGTTTTCTGTCAATGTTCAGACTGAGTGATGGTCTAAGAAAGGCCTTCTCTGGCCAGGGTTCCCAACGCTGGTCTGTTCCCTAGAGTTTGTTACTTTGGCTTGGTCCACAGAAAGCAAAACTTCAAAAGAAAGAGAAAATATAAAAAGAAAGGCAATTTTTAGAATAATTAAGAGATGCCTCATACTTTGGCTGATGTTTTTAAGCCACTCTGTAAAGTGCTGACTTCATCTAATACATAGATTCTTTGAAAAATTTCAGTATTGTTCATCTCACTTTTCATGTTTAAACTTGAGCCTTTTTTATATTTCACCTTTATTGAGACATAATAGACAAATAAAATACTAATATATTTAAAGTGTACATTGTGGTGATTTAATATATGTATACATTGTGAGAGGATTCCCCCCAACTTAACATATCCATCACCTTACATTTTATCATTTTTAATTTTTTTATTTAATTTTTTTATTTTTATCATTTTTTAAAAGAAAACATTTAAGTTGTACTCTCTTAGCAAATTTCAATTATACAGTACAGTGTTATCAACTACATTCACCATGTTATACATTAAGTCCTCAGGCGCTCTTTATCTTACAGCTGAAAATTTATACCCTTTAACAACCTCTCCTTATTTCTCCTACTATCTCACTTCCTGCAACCACATTTTTACTCTGTTTCTATGATAAACTCAAGTCTTAAAATGGAAGAAAAATAGTCCATGAGATGCAAACAAATTAAATGGTTGTTTTGAGACAAAGTAGCTACAAGAAGTTATGTTTAGAGACTTCATTTTGTTAGTAAAATGGAAAATTCTGTTTACTAATAATAAAACACTTAATTTTATGTATTTTAATAGCTTTTATTTGATATTTTAAACCCCATAAATTTGGGATGGGCTGGTAAACGTACTCCACCAGCTATAATTGCATTATAATAATTAAAACATCACATTGTATTTAAAAGTGGTAGAGCCAGGATTTGAACCTAGATCTTATTCCCTTGTCTATTCCAATACAATCAGTTGCCTTTCTCAGTTGACATGTTATAACAAAATGATCTACTCAAAGTCAAGTTGCCATTTTCGAACTGTGAATATTTTCTCAAGTGGATTGCCCTAGAGACCCTGCTCTACCCTCCATACTATGTTCATCCCAGTTCCCTGACCCCACTTGCCCATCAGGAAGAATATCTGAGCATTAGGAACCTGTGTCCTCACACTGCTGGTTTTTGGTTTCAAATGCCTTCCAGAGCATGTTCTTACTGTTGTTCTAGGAAATAACCAGTTGACACACAATTCTAAGATAAAGTAAGATTGAATTAAAGGCACTTTTAATGTTCAATGTAAGCTTTACATTTGGCTATATTATATAATAAAATTGGTTGTAAATTTGGGGTTCTCAATGATTCCTTTTAAAAGTAGTAAAAAATTGCTAGTTAACAAAAAAGTTATTTAATAGAAATTATAAAAATGGACCTGATTCTGTCAATTGGTTTACAATGAAGTAACTATCACATGAACTGATTCATTAAGTATTGCAGACCACAGTGACAGTCTGTGAAACGACACAATGGTGACCTTGTGGCCAAGTTAGTATTAGTGGCGAGAAAGAATGGCAAAGCATATCTAGAAAAATGGGAGAAAGATAGCAAATTTTTCAGAGCAATTTGTCCATTAACATTTTGCAAAATAATTCAAAGGTCCCTGCCTCAGATATTTTGAGGTAAAACAGTTGGATTTTTTTAACTTTAAAATGTTTTTTGATGCAAAGAATTTATGGCATAATATTATTGAACATGTTCAAACCATGTTAAAATGAGTTTAAGATTGTTCAAATTTGCTGCATAGTCCTTAAGAAAAAAATGTCAGTTTATAAAGAGCTTATTAAAGCTTCTACTGTGGATATTGTTATGAGTATGGTAATAGATCACACTATTATGTAAATAGAGTATTGAATAATTCAAAAGAATATAATACCTGTTGAGTTGTTTGAAGTTTAATCTCATATGACATCTTTATAGTTTGAGAGAACGCAAACATACAGATGTCTCCTTTTTGGCATTTTTATACAAATTCATACAGAGACAAATATAAATACAATTATTTTGCTAAACTTTGGACATGTGTACAACAGAAGGAAGAATTTTAAGAATTTATGACAATTTTAAAAACATCATCAATAAGCCTTAGCTGCATGGCTCAGCTGGTTGGGGTGTGATCCTGTACACCAAAAAATGCAGGTTTGATCCCCAGACAGGGCACATACCTAGGTTGTTGGTTCAGTCCCCAGTCTGGGTACATACAAAAAGCAACTGATTAATGTTTTTCTCTCATGCTGATGTTTCTTTCTCTCTCTCTCTTTCTCTCTCTCTCTCTCTCTGCACCCCTTCCTCCTTCTCCATAATTAACAAACATATCTTCAAGTGAAGATTAAAAAAATCATCAATAAATTGACAAAAATGCTATATACGGATGGTATTAAAAGTTATAACAGGAAGAAACACAGTAGTTATGAATCCTATAAAAACCTCTAGAAAAAAATTGACTTCTCTATACACAGAAAAATATTGAAAAACATCAACTGTGAAAATGATAGCATCTTTCAAAACACCATTGAATAATGACATGCATTGCTGTTTGTATTAGCAATGTTCTTTAAATTTCATACTTTTCATTTCATAATAATTTTGTTTGCCAATAAAGAAGTTTTGTTTGCTGCTAATAAAATTGGAAAAACTATAGAATATGAAGTTGTATAATCTCTTTGTAATAAAATATTACTGAAGACATGCCTTTGGGAAGGTAAGGAAATAACACCTAAGTACTAATGGAGCTAATGTGTGTCAATTATTTTTTCTGTTTCAGGCACTGTGTTCAATGCTGTGTGCTGATTGTTCCACTGAATAATCACAGAAGTCTGATGAGGTAGGGATGATTAGCTTCCCAGCTTTACAGATGAGTAAACCAAGGCTTGGAAGGCTTTAGCAACCTGCCCCAGGTAGCTCATACAGGAATCAGTATGGAGGACTCGCCTCTAGAGGCCCCTGTGCCTTGAATGTTCCTGTGAACTCTGCCTACTGCCCCATGAACTACACCTTCCTTCGGGGTCCTGACGCTGCATTGCCACAGTCAGAGTGGTGACTGTCACATTGTCTGTGAGGGGTGGCAAGCATTCTTTGTTAACTCATGGTAAATTACCAAGGTTTGTAAATTGGAAAGTACCCAACCCCCATAATAAAATCACTCTTGTGTGTGAGTTTCCTTGAGTAGAAAAGAAAAGCAGACAGACTTACAGCAGAGTGGATATCACAGGTTAGTCTTCACAATGATTCAGACATAAATCACACATCTGTTGGTATCACAGCAGAAAAACAAGCAAAACAGAGAGAAAGGTGAAAGCCACCAACTGGGCTGGGTCCAAGGACAGACACTGGTGCTGCAGAAAACAAGCAGGTCATCACTCCAGGGTGCCTATGTCAGAGGCCTGTCACCTGGGTTTGACGGGATCTGCAGCACAGGTTGTGCAAACATTTAAGTCTGGACCTTTTCATTAAAGACACCTCTAGTAAAAATGACAATTCTTAGGACAAAAGAAAGAAATTACTATTTTACAGAGCTGATAGCAAACACAAGGGAGTCATGATCCTAAGAAATGGAACCAATAAAGATGTTCAATAAGGTCAGGCATATTTATAGATGGCAGCCCTTTACAGGCCAAAACATTAGTTTCATGTTTGACCTTTTACAAGTTACACAATATTACACTAATCATTTTCTCTATGTGTAAAATGGAATTACTATCATATTTTAGATAAATTAAAATTATTTTTCAAATAAAAAACATTCAGTGTCTGAAAAAATATATGTATATATACATTTTCTGTTATTTGAATACTTGGGATTTTTTTTTGCATAAAATTGGATTTAGGCCACCATACTGAAGTGTTTATTTTGTCTTTCTTTGGCATGCCTTAAAAATTATCCTCTAACAAGTCCGTTCTTGATTAACACTGCCAACTGTCAATGAAATAATCAGGATGTTGATAAGAACTGATAGAGCAAAGGATAAAGGCAACCATTTGTTACTGAAGGATGAGGAGAAAAATAAAAAATATGATAATACTAATAATAGTGTCTGATCTGTAGTTTTGAAATGAGAAACACGTTTTGATCTGAGAATCATCCAAGAATAATGAGAATACTATTCAATGTCCATAAATAACATATACATTTCACAAAGGACCTAATTTATTATAAATAGTCTCTCACTGTAAAATAAACTTCAGAGAAACACAGTAAGATTTTTTATGAATTAGTTCCAATGCTGAAGGTCTCAGGAGCTGCTGAGTAAACAATAAATAAATAAAATTAAATAAATACATAATATTGCTGAGCAAGCTGGCTCAGCCTTTAAAAACTTTTCCTTGTATAAAAACTTTCAGAAGGAACTAATGTGAAATTTATGTAAGCATTCATCCTACAGGTAGTGCTATAATATTTCAACAGTTAAAACAGACGAACAAAATGATGACTGAATCCAATTACTGAGAGTCTCCGGGCCTATCCCTTTCCGCCATTTCTTGACATACATGCACACAAGTGTGCACACACACGCTTACGTAACTTAGCTAAGGTGGCTCCTCACGCACGTTACATTTACTTTTAAGAAACAAAACATATTTGAACACTGATGAGAATTTAATAGTATCTCTTCTGCTTCTCTTGTTTTTTAAATTTTGATGCATGTTTTACATATACAATCAGCACTATTTAGTCTATGCCAGAAGAGATATCCATAACGATTGGAGGTACTGCCTGCAAACCTAAGATGAGGAAGAATTACAGATAAAATCCAACTAGATCCAAACCATTTCTCATAACAGATGCTGCAGCCAAACCAAAACTGCTTTGAAGATCATAATGAGAAAAAAAAAAAAACTGGGTTAACTTAGGGTTTTTCTGCTTTTAAGTAATCATTATTCTGAAATATCTGTACTTGTGAATCATTATAATAGTTAGGTGCTGCAAGAGAAATACCAGACCCACTAAAAACTGGCCAGCAAACACTCATTGAATGCTTACTCTGAACCACATACAAACAAAACAACAAGGAACCCCTTGGGGAGCTCTAAAGCAGGTAATGCTTGGGATGATGGTTGTATGCAATATTCTGCTTACGTCAAAAATGCCAGTGTAAGGAAATGGATATTTGTCCATGTTTTCTGTGCCTTCAAGGTTTCTTTCTATCTTACAGATAATAGTCCTAAGCTTGGCAAACTTCTTTGAGAAATCTGTGACTGCAGTTTTATATAATTAGCTATTTGCCCAATGAAGGAACTTTGTACGGGGATCCATGATTAGTCAGTGCCTCATTCATAAACTGTAAAGACAGTGAATGAGCAAGAGATGGAACTGAAAACTACATCATTCTGGTACCCATAAGAGAAATAAAAAGTCAGCATAGCATTTGTTGAAATAGGTAACTTTGGCCAGAATATAATGTTCATTTCCAGACTCCCTCTACATTTGTGTTAATCCTGCCTAAACTACTCAAAATAAAAAAGATGAACGCCAAATCTGAAAGTGTCTGAACAATCCCCAAACTCTGCCAGGCATTTGAATTCCATCTGTCAACAACCAGAGCAAGTAGTCATGTTGGATGACTGTCTTGCCCTTTGTCAAAAATAATTAACAAATTAACTAATATAAAAAGTTATTTACACAGTGCAAATCCACAGATGACCACTGTCAAAAGTGAGACTTTTATTACGAATGAACACGATTCTGTTTTTGAACTCTCTTCAGATCCCAGCCTGGCCACTTACTAGTTCAGTGAGGTTATGTAAGTTAATCACTGTGAAATTCACTTTCCTCTCTACACTGGGCATTCAACTTATTACATTCATGAAGTTGTTGTAGGACCAAATGCAAAGTGCTCACCATGCGCCTGATGAATAGTAGGGAGTGGTGCCTTCTCAGCATCAAACACCTCCTTTGCTCTTCCTTCCAGGTAATGTTTTAGATATCTATCTTCCTTCACACTACCACCCATCTGCCTTAGGGGAGTTGGCCTAGCAAGCAGTGGACATATGACTTGACTTCAGCCAATTAGATGGTGAGGAAAAATTTGTTAGGGGCAGGTAGAGAATAGTTTCTAGAAACAGGAGTTTGTCTCTACATAAAGGGCAAAAAGCATCATTCTTTTTCTCCCTTTGTGCCTGGATCGGACAACTGAGGATGAATGTTATTACATAAATAATAAGATGGAGCAGAGAACAAGAAAGATCCTGAATTATGACATGTATAGCATCAGGGGTTCCATTGACTTGTGGGCAAAAGTACGCTAAATGACTCAGAAAACATATAATGTTATTGTGGGGAGGGAATATAGAGGGCAGATAGACTGTTCTAAAGGTTATAAAAGCTTTATTCAAAAGAATGAAATCAACTCAGAGTATCTGAAGTGCTGATAAGTCAGGGAGTCATGATCCTAAGAAATGGAACCGATAAAGATGTTCAATAAGGTCAGGCATATTTATAGATGGCAGCCCTTTGCATAGAACTGCTTCTCATTCTCTCCTATTCCCAGGATACAAAACTATCAAAACAAAGAACTCCTAACTTTGAGCACTTTTGTTGCTAGAGAAATTTAACACTATATAGCTGTCAGAGTAGTATGGAGCCTGACTCTGTCTCTGTCCCCATCTCCAAAAGTCAGGCATCCTTAGCAAAGGTTCCTGTGGCACTGGGCTGGGGAGTTCCAGGTATCCTCCATTAAGCAGAGTTTGAAAGACTTGAACCTTGTCATAATACCACTTTTTAAATTAAATGAAATATTCCAGAAATTTATATGGAGCCAAAAAAGACCCCAAATAGCTTCAGCAATCTTGAGAAAGAAGAACAAAGTTGGAGATATCACAATATCTGATATAAAGCTATTATACAAAGCCATTGTAATCAAAACAGCATGGTACTAGAATAAGAACAGGCATATAGATCAATGCAACAGAAGAGAGCCCAGAAATAAATCCACACCTATATAGTCATTTGTAAAGGAGGCAAGACCACATAATGAATAAAGACAGTGTCTTCAAAAAATTGTATTGGGAAAATTTGACAGGTACATGCAAACAAACAAACAAACAAACAACTAGACTACCAACTTATACCATACACAAAAATAACCTCAAAATGGATAAAAGACTTACTGTAGGTCATGAAACCATAAAAATCCTAGAAGAAAACATAGGCAGAAAAACCTCAGACATATCTCATAGCAATATTGTTAACATTATGTCTCCTGAAGTAAGGAAAATAAAGGAAAACATAAACAAGTAGGACTACATCAAAATAAAAAGCTTCTGTATAGCAAAAGAAACTATCAACAAAATAAAGAGAAAACCCATTGTATGGGAGAACATACTCAGCAATGACGCATCTTTGATAAATCTGATAAGGTTTAATATCCACAATTGATAAGAAACTTATAAAACTCAACACCTCAAAAAAATTAAATTAAAAAATTGGCAAAGGGTCTGAATAGACACTTTTCCAAGAGGATATACAGATAGATGACCAATAGACATATGAAAAAATGCTCAATGTCAGTAATCTTCAGAGAAATACAAATGAAACCCAAAATGAGATATCACCTCACACATGCTAAAATGGGTACCATCAATAAATCAAAAAAGAACAAGTGCTGATGAGAATATGGAGGAAAGGAAATCTTAGTGCACTATTGGTGGGAATGCAGTCTATTTACAGATTAGTTCAGCCACTGTGGAAAATAGTATGGAGTATCCTCAAAAAAATAAAAAATGATACTGCTTTTTGACCCAGTGATTCCACTTCTGAGAATATATTTTAAGAATCCTGAACATCAATTCAAAAGAATATATGCATTCCTATGTTCATAGCAGCATGATTTACAAAAGCTAAGATTTGAAAACAGCCCAATTACCCATCAGAAGATGAGTGGATAGAAGAGCTGTAGTACATTTACACAGCAAAATACTATGAATAACAAAGAAACTTTTACCTTTTTGTGACAGCGTGGATGGACGTGGAGATTATTATGTTTATAAGCCAGTCAGAGAAAGACAAATACCGTATGATCTAAGTTATATGTGAATTCTAATGAACAAAATAAACTGATGATCAGAATAAAAACAGAGGCATGGACACATGGAACAGACTGACAGCTGTCAAAGGGGAAAGAGAGAAGGGGACTGGATGAAAGAAGGTGAAGGAATTAGGCAAAGAACATAGGTGCATAACCCATAAACTCAGACAGCAGTGTGCTGATGGCCATGGGGAAGGAGGGACAGGGACCGGATGGAGGTGGGCAAAGAGGGGGAAATAGAGACATCTGTAATAGTATCAACAATAAAATTAAAATAAAAAATGAAATATTTATTTTTAAATAAGTGTAGATTCACATGCAGCTTTGAGAAACAATCCAGAGAGATTTCTTGAACTTTTATTTACTTCCTCTAATGGTATCATCATGCAAAACCAGAGTACAATATAACAACCAGGATACTGACATTGATACAGTCAAGATGCGGGACATTTCCATTATGGTGAACTTCCCCTACGACTGCATTTCTTTAATTAGATCCACTTCCCTTCCTCCTGATCCCTTCCTTGGCTCCTGGCAAGCACTAATCTGTACTTCATCACTGCAATTTTTTCATTTTAAGAATGTTATATAAAGGAATCATACAGTATGTACCCTTTGGGATTAGCCTTCTCTATACTCAGCATATTTCTATGTATATTCAATGCAGGTTGTTGCTAATATCAGTAATTCATTCCTTTTAATTGTTGAATACAATCCTATGATATAAATATATCAAAGCTTGTTAACCATTCAAGCGTTAAAGGACATCTGGGTTGTTTCTATTCTTTATCTAGGAAAAGCTGCTATGAATATTTGTGTAGAGATTTTTGTGTAAGCATAGGTTTCATTTTTCTGGGATAGATGCTCAGAGTAGCAATTATTCAATTATATGACAGTTGTATGTTTAGTTTTTGTTTTATTTTGTTTTTTAAGAATCTGCCCAACTGACTACCATTGTAAATTCCTACTTGCAATATATGTGACTCAGTATCTCAGCATCCTTGCCAGCAATTGGTATTGTCTCTATCTTTTCAAATTTTAACCATTTCCATAGGTAAATAGTAAAATAATTCCTTGTGCTTTTTATTTTTATTACCCTGATGGTTAGTAATGCCGGGAACATCTTTTTATGTGTTTATTTACCATTTACATATCCTTTTTGGTGAAATTTATATCCATCTCTTAACCCATTTTTTACTAAAATGTTTTTGGTTTACTTTACTGCTGAGTGTTGTTATACAATTGCTTTAGCTAGTATATTTATTTTGTCTTTTGAAAATAATCTTGTCTATATATACGAAAAAATCTTATTGGGATTTTGATGGGAAATATGTTAAACTTGTACACCAATTCCGGGAGACTTGGTCCCTTTATTATGTTGAGTGTCCCAATACATGAATCAGGTCAGTTACGTTTCTCCATTGACTTGGATTATTGATTTCTCTCATAATAGTTTATAAGGTTCAGTAAATAGTAAGTACTTTGTAATTAGTTTTGTACTTACAAGTCTGTTGTCTATGTGGTTATTGTTACCATAAAGATAATTTCTGTACGTTGATCTTGTATCCTCCAAACTTGTTGAATTTGCTTATTTCTAAAAGTTTTTTTGTGGACTCCTTGAGATTTCGTAAGTAGACAATGCTGTAACCTGAAAATGTAGGTAAGAATTCATGCATTCCTCTGGTTACCAGGATAAAATCTCCAAACTAGTTCAGTGTTTACTGAGTGTGTATAAATGTCCCAGTGTCCTTGTGCTGAAGAAAGTGCAAGTGCCTCTCAGAGAGAAAAGCTCTTCCCAGCTCTTCCTCCTGGCTATTTTGGATAAGGATCTGTGCTCTGGAGGTCAGCAGTCAGAAACAGTCCCTTTAGAAATGACAGCCCCTCAGCTACTTAGATTGTATACTCTATGATGCCAGATACCATTCATCACAAATAGGGAGAGGCCTGGGGGCTCAGGCTAGGCTCAAAAGGATCCCTCTTTGGATCTTTCCTTCCCAGTCACCTGTTTTTCAGAGCTACACGCACATCCAAATTCATCAAATTAAATAGTTCCCAATCTCGCCAAAGTCAGAATCACATCTGGAGCTTTTTAAGCAACGTACTTCCCAGGAGGCTTCCCAAACGTGTTTGTGAATCCAATTCTCCTAGGTCAGGACGTGGGGGACCAAAACCTACATGCAGAAACTCCGACTCCAGTCTAGTGTTCTTTTTCAGTGTACACCTTGTCCTTGTGGCTCACAACACACAGCCTACAAGAGGTTAATGATCATATCCCAGAAATTTCTTATCTGTAGAAGGAGATGGGGGTTGTTTTGTATACAAGCCACAGAGGGTTGAAGATGTAAGGATGCAGTTGGGTTCAAAGCCCGCAAGTAGAGCAACATATTTTTGTGACATAAGTACACAGCTCTGGAAAATGTTAGTTTCCTGGGTGGATTGGTTTAAATCTGAAGTGATGGGTTCTGTTAGCTGCACTGCCTTGGTCAGCTGTAGAGAACAGGGTCACTGGGTCCAGCCGCGCAGATAAGACCCTGGGGAGAAGAGGAGGTGTGAAACATGGTATGAGAACAGCCCTCCCAGAGCTGGGAACGTGAATTTTGCATTACGGTTTTCATAGCTAGCTCATTCACAAGAGATGCAGGGGCTGTTCGATTGCTTTTTTTTTTTTTTATCTGTGTCTACTGCCTAGTAGAAAGATCTAACAGAAAGTTTGATTTTAAAAAGACCAAGTTGAATTTCTCAGTCAAAGATGAGAGTGAAAGCTTCTTTTTCTTTTTCTTTGCCCCTACCCCCGCCCTCTTTATGGGCTCTGTGGAGGACTCTCCAAAGCACAGAGCCTTATCCAAGCAAGAAAAAGAGGGTGTGTGCCATGGCCGCCCTGACTGGTCTCAAGCGAAGTCCTGTGGGCTTGGGCCAGGAGCAGGAATTCCCCACACAGACAGTGAGTCTGCTGCCCGAGACAGGAGCGGCAGCTCCACAGAAAGCCACTCTGTTCCCTGCCACCAAATAGCGTTCACATAACACACACACAGAGCCACGGAAAATGAAGTATTTGAAAGGAGTGTTTTTTTTCCCTAGAATACACAGTGCTCTTATTTCCTTAGGGGTGCAGTAAAAATTAGCCATGAATATATTGCCAAATGCAGCTAAGAGTCAGCAAGGATATTTATCTCGATAGGCCAAGGTCAAGGCTGTTGGGACGGATTGCTGGGACAAACTTTGAAAACTTCAGTAAATCATAATGAAAGATTAAAATAAGAAAGCACTTGCTAAACATGTCTGAAAGGAGGCTGCTCTTTTTTCTCCTACCAATTGCTACTCAAAGATTGTACTGGGCTGCTTGAATCCAACAGAAAATGTGTATTTGTATGAGGTGGAAAGCAATAAATAAATAAGTAAATAAATGATAGATAGATAGATGATAGATAGATGATAGATAGATAGAGCAGTTCATGCCTAGAGCCTTATTTCACATGGGTTTTTGAAATTAAAGAAAATTCAATTGACAAATCTAAATGCATTTGTTAGAGTAAATATAAAAAAAATATTAAGTATACCTCCAGGACATGTGAATTCTCAACAAATGATTCTGTTTAAATGTGTCATTTGTTTTCTATTTTGTTAAAATATAAGAATCAATTTCCTTAGCAGTGTATGAAAAAATTATTAATCTTTTTTAAAATCATGAAATATCTTTGTTAGTATTATTGGGCAACTATGGACTATAAGAAACTTATAGCTATCAGACTGCACAGGGAGCTACATCCCTGAAGCTCAGTTCCTTTTTGTATAAATAAGAATTCTTTATTTGTTTATAGCAGGAGGTGGAACAAAGCAAGAGTAAAAGGTCCTTTGTAGCTTAGAAGTCTCCCTTCCTGAAGTTGGACCTAACCTCCCTTGAACACCCAGCACAACATCTACTTCTGTTAGGGAGCCTCCGCATGCAGCCCCAGACCTGGCTGCCTCCTCTGGATCCAGGAGCAAACAAGTTAATGCTATTGTTCTTCTCTCTGTTGACATGGCCTGCCCTACCCCCCTCCGCCCCCCCCTCCCCCCCACCCCCCCCCCCCGCCGCCCCGCAATGAACTGCAAGCTCACAAACAGCAGTGATCATGCCTTAGGCTTCTGTAATTGACTAAATTGAGTCTCCTAAAAATTCATATGTTAAAGTTCCCAGTACCTCAGAAGGTGACTATATTTGGAGATAGGTCTTTAAAGAGATAATTAAAGTAAAATTAGTTCATTGAGGTAGGCCTTTACACCCTATAAATGTGTCCTTATGAGAAATGGAGATGAGGACACAGACACATACATACAAGAGGAAGGACCATATGAAGACACAGGAGAAGATGGTCATCTATAAACCAAGTAGAGAGACCTCAGAAGAAAGCAACCCTGCCAACACCATTATCTCAGCCTTCCAGCCTCCAGAACTATGAGAAAATAAATATCTATTGTTGAAGTGACAAAACTCATTTGTTGGTGTAGGAGTTTGTTATGTATAATATATAGTGACATATATATTGTATATAATAAATATAGAATTACATAAATTAATGCATTAATGCATTATATAATAATGTATAACATATAATTATTGTAATTATATAATATACTAATATATTATGATTATATGTATGTAACACATTGTATTATATAAAATATGTATAGATAATACAATATTCTATATAATATAATACAATATTCTGTATAACATATTAAACATTATAAACACAAATGAAATATAAGTGTGTAAAGAGTTACTGTTTTATAAAAACTACAAAAATTTAGTGAGTTCTAAAAACTTGCCATAAGTAAGATGCTCTTAAAATATTTAAAATAAAAACTATAAAACTCTAGCAGTCTTCCACTAAAGCATGTCTATTACATTTTTCTGCTTCCAGTAAAATGAAGTAGACATATTTTTTCCTTTTTTCTCCTGAGAAGTACAAACAAAAACTATAGACTTATAACGCAAATATAAGAAGATTTTTAAAGGCAGAAAGAGGAAGGCAGACAGCTAGAGAATTCAAAACCTAAGGAAAAATGGTGATGAATTCTTTGGGTTTTCCTTTTGCCTTATATATCCTAGACACACAACCGAAGAACTGGCAGCCCACAAGTATTAACAGGTACAAACTATAAAATCTCCAAGAAAAAACTACTGTCTCCAGCCAAATGACCAGGACAAAGAGAGAGGTAGCCTAGCAATAAAAAAATAATAATAATTAATTAAATTAAATTAAACAATTAAATAAAAACTTTTAGAAACTAACTTCTCTGCTTCTGCCAAAAAAAAAAAAAAGAGCAACACTGTGGCTCCAATCTCACCCCACTACAAAAGGCTAAGTGAGGGACATACTCCCCATTTTCTTAGGCTGAAACAAAATATGCTAAATGCACTGCCAGAGTATATCACTAATAGGCTGAGTAATGGGCTGAGAATTGCATCCCCAATGAGAGTATGAAGACCTTCCCCCAGACTGTCAAAGAACAGAAATTCTTCCCCACCCAGTGGTAATAAGAAGCCCTTTTTAGTCGCCACTGGAGGTCTCCTAATAGAGTCAGGATTTTCACCTACCCTGATGCAGTGTCAGTGTGGACTTCATGGTGATCAGTAACAAGACACCCCTCACTTCCTGAACAGGGTGGTATCAGTGGGGGCCTAGTGGGAGGCCAGAAGTCCCACTCCCAACCAGCAGTAAAGGAAAGCCCATTTTCCTGTATATGATAATGAAGGCCGAGTGAAGATCCCAGACTTCTACCCTCATCTGGCAAGATTGAGGCAGAGGACCCTTTCCCCTGCTGGAATAATCTCAGAGGAAGTCAGCTGAATTAGAAGATTTAAATTAAATTTAGACTCTAATAACATAACACCCAAAATATACAAATTTCAGTTGAAAACTACTCATTATACCAAGAATCATGGAAATTTTAACCTGCATTAAAGAAAAAGACAACAGACATTCAACACCAAGATGTCAAAAATATTACAGTTATCTGACAAAGATCAATGATCAATTACAAACTTGAAACTATGAACCATGAGAGAAAAAAAAAAAAGGCAATTACTAAGAAGGGCTCCTACTGGCTAACTGGGCTCAAATTTTTAAAAACAGAGCTTAACAGCCATTTCTGCACAGGGGTCTATCAAACTAACTTCACTCCACAGAAAAGCCAGTGCTGAATTGCCCGTCTATGTGCTGAAGGGCCTGCCTCTGAGATGAACTGCCTGCCTGCACTGTGTTTCTGTCATCTGAGTCAGCCCTTATAAAGGTTTACTGCAATCCTATTCCAACTAATAGGACTGAAGTTTTCCCCACTTAATTAGAGCAGTTCTATTCTGTCCAGTCAGGGCAGTGTGTATTAGACCAATCAAACTGTAAGGATTCACAGCCCTGGTTTGCAGCAGGACCAACCAACCAAGGACCAGGAGTGGAACATTTTGTCTCTATAAGTCAACTCCTCTCTGACTCCCAGTGTGTACTTTCCCTTTACATGGAAGACTGCATCTCTCTGGCTGAGCTGAAACATTGAAGAAGTCATGCCACAGCAGAATGAAGCAAGTTGTGGTAGAGCAAAGCAGACCATCTTGTAGATGAGCAGGCCCTCCCAGAGTGAAGAAAAATCTCACAGACACACAGAGCAGAGCACAGCAGACAATAGAAAAACAGAGCTGTCTACCCAAAGAGGGGCCTGGCCTCAGAGTTGTCTGGCCCCAGGGTTGCCTGACCCTGGAGCTGTTCCACAGCCATGCTATATCACAATTGAACTGTTTGCACTGAATAAAGTTTCCTTCTTCACCAAATCCAAAATTGGGGGTTCTTGTTGGTGTTGAATTATTGTCAATGATCATTGGTTGACAAAACAAATAAAATAAAAACCTTAGAAAATAGAATATGCAAAGAAAAACAAAAAAGATACTTTAGAACAAAAGTAATGTATTTTTAGAACAGAAAAATACAATGACTGATTTTTTTAAATCCTTTAATAGATGAAATCAACAACAACATGATGAAGACAGAGAACAAATAGGTGAACTAGATGAAAGCAAAACAAATTACCCAATCTAAATACTACCAAGAAAAATATAGAAAATAAAGAAAATAAACAAACAAAATGAGTAAGGTTTCAGGGACTATTTTTTAAAAACTAATATTCATGGCATGAGACCCTAAAAGGAGAATTAGATTGAGTTTGAAAAGTTAGTCAATGAAATAATAGCTAAAAAATCTCCAGATTCAGCAAAAGATACAGTTCTAAAGAATCTAGGAGCTGGGAAGATTCCAAACAGGATGAACCCAAAGAAATCCATACCAAAAGACCTTATCATCACACTACTAAAATATAAGGACAAAGAAAAAAATATTGAAAATAGCAATTGAGAATGAATACCTTTTCTTTAGGGGAAATACAATTTGAATGAGAGTGAAATTTTCTTCTGAAATTAGAGCATGCACAGTATTTTTTAAGTGTTGAAAGAAAAGAATGATAAACCCAAAATCCTAATTCATAAAATAACCTTCAGTGAAGAGAAGTCACTTTTTATGTCTCAGATTAAGGAAAAAAAATTCGCTGCCAGAAGGGCAACCTAAAAGAATGACCAAATAAAATTCTGTAAACAGAGAGCAAATGCTAAAAGAAAATAAGAAATTTTTTACTCCTTTTGTTGTATCATTCCTGATAAGAATGAACAACAAAAGGAGTAAAAAAATACATATATAAACAATACATTTTTCTCTTCTTACTGGGTTTTCCAAATTACTCTTGATAGTTAAAACAGAAATGATAAAATCTTCTGATGTGACTCCAAAAGTATTTAGAGAAAATATTTGAGACAATTATATTTAAAACAACTTGAAAACTAGGATACAAAGAGAAGTAAAGTTTCTAACCTTTGGTCAAATTAGAATATATAAAAACACAGAGAGCAACAACTGATTCTGAAAAAAAAACAAACTAAGCAAACAACCAGAGTAGAAACAGAATCATAGATATGGAGATCATTTGGAGGGTTATAAGCTGGGAGGGGGAGAATGGGGGAAAAGGTGCAGGTATTAAGAAGCATAATTTGTACGTACAAAATAGACAAGGAGGTGTCAAAAGTAGTACAGGAAATGGAGAAGCCAAAGAACTTATATATGCATGACCCGTGGACATGAACTAATGAGAGAATTGCTGGAGGGAAGGGGGGTACAAGGCAGAGGAGGGGAAAGGGGGGAAAATTGGGACAACTGTAATAACATAATCAATAAAATATATTCAAAATAAGAGAAATAAAAAATACAGAGATAATTGAATAACAATAAAGAAAGGGTAGAAAAAATCAAAATGAAACTAAAAAAAAAATTTCACATAACCCACAGAAAACCATGAAAAAAGAGAAATGAAATCCAGGGATTAAATAGAAAAATAAAAAGAAAAGGGTGTCCTTAAGCCTTAACAATTGAATAATTACATAAATTGAGTTATCTAAATAGATTACATAAAAGATAAAGATTGGCAGAGTGGATCGACAACTTTATATTGCCTAAAACAAACTCATTTCAAATCTGGTGACAAAAGTAAGTAAAAAGAAAAAATACAGGAAGAAATATATTATTCAAACATTAATTGCCCTGGCTGGGTAGCGAAGTTGATGGAGCATTGTCCCAATGTGTCAAGGTTGCAGGTTTGATACTCAGTCAGGGCACATGCAAGCATCAACCTGTGAATGCATAAATGGATGGAACAGCAAATAGATGTTTCTCTCTCTTTCTTTCTGATTATCCTTTCTTCTCTCTTTCTAAAATCAACAAATAAGAAATTTTAAAAAATAATCAAGAGACAAGAAAAGCTATATGAATATGTGATAAAGTAGACTTCAGTGACAGAGAGTAATAGTGCATAACAATTAAAGGATCAACCCACCGAGAAGACATACAATCCCAAATGTATATGCACTGAATAACAGGGCTGCATAGTATGTAACGTAAAACCTGATAAAACTGAAAAGAGAAATAACAAACCCACAATGAATATGGAGACTTTAATACCTCTCTCTCTCTCTGCACTTGTAGACAGAACAAGTAGACAGAAAGCCACCACAAGGATATGGAAGAACTCAGCTACACCATTAACCAATAGGATCTAGTCAAGCAAACTGGGGCTCAGCCACCTGGCATCTTTACATATGACACTACGAGTAGTGTTGAGGAAAACAGGATTTTATTAATAGGGTTCTGACGAAGGTGGGGCGCTGAGAGTACTCCTGCTCAGAACCTTCCTCTCCCACGAGACCCAGAACTTCCCTTGCTCCCCAAAATGCTACAAGTCAAAACCATGACCATAAGTTCTCCATGTCCTTATCTGTCCATCATCCAATCACACAAACAGATTTCCATCCTCTCTGGAATGCATACTTGTTGGTTTCAGAGTCACCATCTTCTTGTAGCAGCACTCTCTTTCAGGATCTGGGATGCGCTGTTCTTAGCCTCCATGCAGTGGTTCAGAAAAACAAGTGCCATGTTACACTGGATCATGGTTGAGTCAAGGGAGGCACACATCCCAAGAGAGAAAGTTCTCTATACATCATTCAGAGAAGCAGAAGTCTGCAATTCAGCATTCCCAGTCACAGTTTAGCTCCAAGCATCTCTCCTCATGAGTTTGGGTGGCTAGGCAGATCCCCACAGCTCTCTCAGCTCTGCTGAAATCTTCTCCAGGCAGACCTCCTCTCTCACTGCAGGCCTTGTGGCATGCTCTCCCTCTCTCTCTCTCTCTCATCTCCCCCCTTGCTTCTCTCTCCCTGCAGACCTTGTGGTTCTCCCCCCTGACCTTCAGCCCATCCTAATGGGCTCTCATAGGCAGCCCTTCCTATAGTGCATTAGTGTCTGCCATTTTTGTCAGTTCCCTAGTGTCTTTTACCCTCTTTCAGCTGCCATCTTTAGTCAGGGCAGGAGTTTCCAGTGACGGTGGTGTGGGGGACATTCAGGTGGGCATCTACTCCTTCCTGTGCCCCGCCCCCATGTCAGGAGTCCCTGCAGGTTCTCACAGTCACACAATTCGTCCTGGGCAGCAGCCTTCTTCCCTTCAGGATGGCTGGGCTATTACCTTTTGTTATGAAATGTTTCTTAAGTGATATATCATTGGCTCTCCTGCCTCCAACCCTGCCTCACATCCTCCCTGAAAGCAGGATTGTGGGGGTTATTCCCCTACTTTCAGGGGACACATGCTCCATACCCTGTTATCATACCATATTCTGGGTCAGAAAATAAAAACAATGGATTTTTAAAAATTGAAATCATATAGAATATGTTTTCTGCCCTCAATGGATTCAAACTATAAATCAAAAATGGAAAGATATCACCAAACAGTTGGAAGGTAACCAAGCACTCTTAAATATTCCATTGGCCAAAGGGGAAGTCTCAGGAGAAATAAAATAATGCATATTGAACCTCATAAAAATGAAAATACAACATATAAAAATTTGTGGGACCTGGCTAAAGTGCTCAGAGAGAAACTTATAGCACTTAATGTTTATATCAAAAAAGAAGGAAATGTTCAAGTCAAAGATCCCAGTATACACCTTGAGATACTAGAAAAGCAAACTCAAAGGAACTGAAGGAAGGAAAATAATAGAACAGAGTAGAAATCACTGAAAATAAAAGCACAAAAACAACAGAAAAAATCAATGAAACAAAAGCTTTTTTTGAAAAAATCAAGAAAACTAATATACCTCTAGCAAGATTTTTTTTAAAAAAAGAAAGTACACAAATTACCAATATCAGGAATGAAATAGAAGATATCACTATAGATCCTGCAGGTATCAAAATGATAATAAGAGAATAAAATGGACAAGTACACACACATAAATTTGACAGCTTAGTTGAAATGAAATAATTCCTTGAAAAGCACAAACTACCACAATCTACCCTATTATAAAATATTTAATTTGAACAGTCTTTTAACTATTAAGGTAATTCAATTTGTAACAAAGCATCTCCAAAATATAATATCCAGGCACAGATTGTTTCCATGAAGAGTGCTACCAAATCTTTAAAAAGCAATTAGCACTAAACTGTTTAAAATCTTTTCTTGAAAATAGAAGCTCCAAGTAACCACCATATAGAAGGAGCAGCAAAGTCTGAGCAAATGCCAGGGGCCACGAAAACACAGCTCTGTCAGAGTCTCACAGCTTCAGGAAGCACTCTGCTCTAGGCCTTTCGAGAAATTGAAACCAATCTCAGCGTTCACTGAGGAAGACATAAAGAGAACTCTAAGGAATATAGAGTTAGATAAGCATTTCAAAGTGAGTATGTGAATGATACTAATGGGGACACAACAGGTAGAGATAAGTTCTGGAATAGGAAACACACTTTGGATTATAATAAATTTTAAACAACTTTAGTGTCAGATCTTTCATGTAATTTCACATCTAGCAGGTTGAACTAGTAAAACATTGGAAGATGTTGATGAATAATCAGTTCTATATTATAATTAACATGAATTTGCACATAAGTTATATACTAAAGAACTAGGCATCATCTTTCATATACTATATGTGAGCCCCAAACCCTGTTATTATTAATTTTAAGCAAATAATTCTTCATGTATACTATAAATTTTAATTGTAGCTAAAATAAGTGATATGGTAGAGTTGGACTTGATGAGGTTTTGCTATAAACACAAATGATTTTTGGTATGTTTGAAAAAAGATGGCTCTTGCTACAAAGTGAAATCAAGCCTAATACATAATATACCATGATGAAGCATACAAAGTATTTAAGTTGGCTCATATACATTCATGTGCACAAACATAGGTTTATTTCTCAGGCACCTAGATTCTACTCTTCACCTTTAACTTCCCTCTGCAGAAAGAAGTCTGCTTTCTAATGCATATAATAATATAAACTAAATCTGCCCGGAGACAAGTCAGAGTGGTCTACAAAGCAGACTCAGAGCAGGACCTGGTGCTCAAATCACAGCATATCCAGGTCTGCTGAAAACACTCAGCAAAGAAGCCTGTGAAAACAGAACATTCTTTTTCTCCAAAAAGCACTGTCCACATCCATCTTCCAAGAGAAATAGCTTTCCAGGGACTGCAGGCTGATAAGAAATGGCAAGTGATAAATGAAGCACTAGTGTCAAAGGATAAATGGCCCCCTGAGGTTGGGAAAGTCAGTTAAATTTTGACAAGAATTATGCAGCAAATGCATACCTGACAAACACAGCACACATACACACTCGCACACACATGCAGACATATACACACTTATGCATACACACAAGCACACATGCACACATGCACACATATGTGGCACAGAAACAATGGACAGAGCATTTAGAAAGGAAACTGAAGCCTCTGAAGTTGAACTCGCCCTTTTGCTTAAGACACTGAACAACTTATTTAACTTCCCTGAGCCTCAGTTTCCTCAAATACAGAAGAGAGAAAATAATATTGCCTAATTCATAGGGAGCACATCAGGCTAGATGCTTTAATACATGTAAAATTCTAAGAGCAATGTCTAGCATATAGTGACTTGAGCTTTTTTTTAAAAATAAGATGTATATGTTTCATTGTTACCTTTCTGCATTCACCCTCCACCTCCAACTTTCACCTGTTTAAACAAGCACCCCTGATTATAAAATCTGATAAATTCCAATTAGGAAAGCTCAAAATTTGTTCTTAGGACAAATTTTTATCCTTAACCAGCTTGGTCAGTCACCTCAGCTGTGTGTTGAGATGCTTGCTCGACACTAGCAATTCCACCTTAAGGAAACAAAGAGGGGAAAACCCTCCCTTCCTGCTGGTCTCTTTGTCCCCTCTACCCGCAGGCATAAATATCAGGGCACCAGCAGGAATGAGGAAACCCTGGCCTGGCAGTTCCGGAGACCAGCGGGCCATCTGCCTCCTGCAGGCTCTGGGATGGTGGCCTGCCTCTCGCCCAGCCTGCAGGAGCAATGCATCTCAGGCAAAAAGGGAATGGCTAACAGCTCCAAGCCTCCTCTTGGAAAAGCATCAGCTATTTTTGAAACAAAGTACTTCCTCAAGACCAAGAAAGTCCATATTAGTTAATAAAAAAAAAAATCCACACTGGGGAAGTGCTTCTCTGGCTCTTCCTCTAGAATCTCTCTCCTGGTTATTTTTGGCAGTTCCTTTCTCTCTGACCAAACTGTGAAAAGTAAGGAAGTAGACAATATTCCCAAGATGATACCTCTGACTTCACAACTTCCAGTTGCTCTGCGCCATGCCAGGAGCTCAGTGGCCACAGAAGGTCACAGTGGAAGGCTCAGACTCTATAGTCTGATGGGTGTGGGTAGAGATCCCAGCTCTGCCACTTGTGCCATCTTAGGAAAGTAACCCCTCCCTTCTGAGTCTGATGTCCACACCATGCAGTGCTGTTCTGAATTGTGACATGAGTCACAGGTCTTAGCCCAACACCAGTAAGCCCCAAATACAGGCATATACCTAGTAGTAATAGTAGCCATAGTGGTAGTATTCTGCCTGGCTAATGGTCAGATAGGTAGTTTACTGTTAAATAATGTTCATTTAGGCAATCTATTTCCAATGATTTTTAAATCTGAAGAAGTATATCTTGACAAAGTCACTAGAACCTAGAAGGCTCTTATGGTCAGGTCCCAGTTACTTTTATGCTTGCCTTCCTCATTTACCCTTGCAGTTGAAAGTCTGCCAAGATGGCCACAGTACCTCCTCCAACCCATCCAAAATGCTCTTTGCAGTGTGACTTGGCCATTCCTCCCAATAAGAGGTGCAAGTTATTTCTCTACCGCTTGGGTTTGTAATGGTTTTATGACTTGCCCTGGTAAGTAAAATGTGGCAGAAGAAAAGGTGGGGAACTGCAGAGCCATGGCTTCAGGTAGCTGGCAGCAACCACACTTGCTCTTTCTGCTGCTGATGAGGCCTGTGCAAAGAGGTCTGAGCTAGTGTCCTTAAAGATAAGAGACCACCTGGAGAGACAGACCAGTCCACAGCCAGCACCAGTCCCAGAGTGAAGCCATTTTAGACTATCTCATTTCTGTTGAGCCATCAGTTACCAGAAGACTGGAGGAAGGGCTGCTGAGCTGAGCCAAGCCCACGCTGCTAACCCACAGAAAGGAGAGCTAATAACTGATTGTGGTTTTAAGCCACTAAGATTTGGAGTGATTTATTCCATAGAAGCAGACAGCTGACAACCTCCTTCACATTCTCAGGCATGCCACGATTAGTCCTAACCCAGGGCTTTTGCACTGGCTGTTTCCTCTCCCTGCAGTGCTTTTCTCAAAAAATTGTCTTCTGTATGGTCAGCTCTCTCGTATTCTTTAGATGTATATTTTAAACTCTCTTTTTTCTGAGGCTTTCCCTGTCCCTTATCTAAAATTACAACCCTTTCCCCTGACACTTTTGTCTTCCTTTCTACCCACCTTGCCCCCCATGACTCATAACTATCTAGTAGAGAATATATTTAAATATTTGGGTTGTTTGCTATCTGTCTCCTGCAGTAGAATAAGAGCTCCATGCGGGCAGTTTTTATGGATTTGGTTCTACAATAGCTAGCGCGCTAAGGTATATTAGCTTGGGTAGATGTGACTGCTATCATAAAGAGATCTAATAATAATCTAATGGCTTAAAACAGGCAAGTTATTTCTCTCAGGTGAGCTTTCCAGGCCAGGAGGTGACTCTGCTCCATGAGCCCCTTCAGAGACTTGAGTTCTTCCATCTGAAGTCTCCCGATCCCCTGCATAGTTGAGTCGAAGTGGCAGGAAACCTCTCTATCCCTACTCAAGAGAAGGGAAAAGTAAACAAGCTTAGATATCTTAAGTTATAGACCCCCACGGTGGTACAAATCTCTTTTGTTTGCACAGCCATTCCTACCTACATGGGAAGTGGAGGCTAGGGTCTGCCTGGGCAGCGTTTTGTCCACTTATAAATCTATTTCAATGGGGAGGTAAAGAAGAGACTTTGAGTACCAGCAATAGACTTGGCCACCATTCCATCAGAAGTGGACAGCTTTCCCAGGAATTGTTCTTAAGGAACTTGTACCAAAATAACTAATGTTGAAATTAACAAAAAAGGGAATAAATTATATTCTTTTCCTAAGGGTCCTCATGAGAGACATGATGGATTAGTTGGTGGAATCCACAGCCACACACCAAGGACTAGAAGAAAGTCAGCAGAGAGATAAAAATCATTCGATCTCACATTAAGCAGGAAATCAGATGACAGAGAGCTATGATTCTGGGGAGTGTGCAACGGATGTGAAGCACCATTCCTGGTTTAAGTCCGACCCTGACTCTGATTGGCTGGTGAGTACACTAAACAATTCATCATTCTGATCACCAGCTTTTTCCCCTAAAAAATCAGGAAATACTTTCAGAAGGTATGTTTGAGTATGAAATTAAATTATGAATATGAAAGCAGACTGGAGACCAGAAGGCTGTACAAATACTGTATATGATCTAGACCAGCTGAAGGGAGACACCGAGCAACCAGCTTGGGACATATTTGGTACTTGGGAAATTTGGACTTCCCTAAGTTGCCAAATTCTCTTTGGATAATGACAGTCATACTTCTTACTACTTGGTGGTAAGAAAAAAAAATATATGTAGGGCATTTTGTGACTATATTAGAGGTGCAATTTGGATATTTTGCAGCTTCTTGCTATCTAAAGCTTCTGTAAATGTAAAAACAGGCACTGCATATTTGATACACTCATGAAAGCCAGGCATGCTTAGAAGTTTATGAGCCTCAGAAGGAAAAATAAAAGGAACAGAGGATATATCCAAGTGGTTCTGTCCAAAAGAATGCCCAAAAAATCAGAGATGGTGCAGGAAGGGAGCCAGCTGACGCAGAGCTCCCTGCATGGAAGTTTGCGGAGCTCCCTGCATGGCAGTTTAGATTGCCCTTGGAGGTTTCCATTAAATAACAATTTTTTACTGAATGTTTAGAGAACAATCCCAAAAGTGTTTCAAAATATATTTGTTTATATGAAACTCACAATTCTACTACTAAAGCTGGCATTATTTTTAAAGTGAAGCTTTACAAAAGATCTTACAGAAAGCCCAGAGTCAGAAATGGGAGTACGTTCACTATGTACTGTTGTTCCTGGCGTCATGTCACCCTTTGTATTGCACTTGTCCATTATCCAGACTTTTGCTAGTAAAAAGGAAACACTGAGGTGAGCCATTTTTTAATCTAAATAAGGAATGATTATCTATTACCTGCTTATATTGATATATAAACATACAATGATAAAAGTAAGTATTAATTTGTGCACAATAAACATCAATAATTCAAACAAAAGTCTTTGAAACAGACATTTAAAAACTTGAAATCTGGAACAAGAAGAAACACTTCAGAATTAACATAAAAGGCTCTACAATACTTAGATATATTTTCTTTAAATGATTTTTTCTGACCACTAAAAGGGACAAAAACATTAAAGTTTTTGTATTGAATTTGAAATTATAGGATTCCCCATTGGATTTACCATAGCATGGTCCTATCACTGAGAACCACTTTACCAATCAACCATTGAATAAATCAAATAAACCTTAAATTTAATCATTGTTTGGTTCTACTCAGATTTACTGGTATCATCTAATACCCCCAGTACCTGCTAGTCTCATCACACTTCCTATTCATAGCAACACTCACATTCTCAGCCACCTTAGGCCAGCTTCTCAAACGCATCATTGACCACCATCTTCAGAAAAACAATCAGTGAATGACAAAGTGATTATGAAACAATGCTGCTTGGTCAATATTTTAGCCTTTCTCCCCTAAATCATCTATAGCAGTTGTCTTGTTAACTATGTCTTCTACAATTAGATACACTTTGTTTCAAAGATCTGTAGGTCTAAACTGAATATTTCTGCTTCAGGGGAATCCAAAAAGAGGTATTATGAAGTTTCACTGACACTGAATCAACTGATATAATTTCTCACATGCTGGATACTTTGGGGAAAAGCAGATACAACATGAGTCTGTGTACCTTGACTTAATTTCTAATGTGACTCTTGAACGGTCATATGTGTGCAATCATAGCTTTAATAAGAGACTTTTAGATTTATCAAAAGTAAAACTTGACATTAATCAGAAACTGATTTCACCAGGGACAAACAAAGAAGAAAAATATATTTAATTTTCCTTAAGCTCTCTTTAAATAAAACAAGGTCAAGTGTGTAAAATTGATATTTTATTAAAGTAAAGAATCTGTTGGCTCTCACTCTGCAAGTGTAGCTAAACTGTTTGTGGAAACAGACCAGTAATGCTACATCTATTCATTGTAAAACTGAGTGTGCACTGTAAAAGAGAAAGTGAAGGTCTAGCTAATCTTAAAGCTGAATTGCCACCAAAGCCTAATGAGTAAATGACGAACAGTCACAAAATTGTAGGAAATTAATTATCTACAAATTCAAACCAAACTTTGGCATGTCGAATGATGTCATTATAACTAAAGGTCTAGTTGGGACTTTTTATTGTTTAACATTATATCTATTTAGCACAGGACATGATATCACCTAACAGAACACAATACAGTTCAAGGAAGGCAGATTCTCAAAAACAATAGAATTTAAAAAAATAGAGAATAAATTTCCAAAGTCTCAAGGACATCATTGGAAAGTACACGAATATAAGCTAAAAACTGATGGGAATATGATGTACTTTCTGGAAACATTATCAAGATTATTCTTTTTGTCAAGGAGAAATCACCTTTTCCCCTAAAATAGGAAGGGAAGGTAGATAGAATTGCTCAGGGTAGGAGAAAAACAGGTAACAGTTTAGAAGCTTCTCGCAGGATGACCTGTATTTTCTGTTTGAGGCAGAAGACAAGGCAATGTGTTCAGGGCTGCAATGCCTGCAGAGGATTATGGTACACAAACAAATGCAGCAGTGGACCTCACAAATTACCAAAATTAAAGATTTCTCCACCTTTAGTTATTAAATTAAAATGAGGGCTTTTTGTTTTGTTTTGTTTCATTTTTGTCATAAAGTGTGTTCTAAGGCTCTCAAAATAACATATTCTCCTTTCATAGAATAGTAAAGCAAGTCTCCTATGACCAGTATTCTGAGAGGGTGGGGGAGGATGGTGACCCTTTCATTTGTTTATTTGCTTTCAGAATGTGATGGGTAACGCAGTTCACATGTGTCTGGTTAAGTGCATGTATGAATTAAGTTATGTGATTTTACTGCACTAGCCCTGAAAAATGGAAATAGATAGTCCTTTCTATAAATTGGATAACCATATGAAAAATAATAAGCACATATACAAAAAAAAGACTAAAAAGACCAGAGATATAAATGTAAGAGATAAAACTATAAACCATGTAAAAATACAGGAAAAATCCTTGTGGCTACAGGTTAGGCAGAGTTTTTTGTTTGGTTGGTCGGTTGGTCGGTTGGTCGGCTGGTGTTTTAGATAGAACACAAAAAGCATAAACCATAACATTAAAATTTGAAAAACTGAACTTCATTAAATACAAATCTCTTTCTTCTCAAAAGCCACAAGTAAGAGAATAAAAGATAGATCATAGACTTGTATCTGTAAAAGTATTCCATCCTTAATATATAAACACTGACAACCCAATTTTAAGTCATATAATCTACTAGTCTATAGGGAAATGCGAATTAAAACTGCAATGAGATACCACTAAACATCTGCTAAGATGACTGAAATGGGAAGACTGGCAATTGTAAGTGCTGGTAAGGACTGGGAGCAAATGTGACTCTTTTCCATTGCTGGTGTATATGCAGAATGCTGTGCGCACCATGGATAACAGTTTAGTAGTTCCTCATATAGATAAACAGATACTTACTATATAAGTCCAAAATCTTGCTCCTACATATTTATCCAAGAGAAATAACTACATATTATCTTTCCAGCTTGCACTTGAATGTCCATGGTGGCTTTATTAGTAATAGCCAAAACTTAGAAATAGTGTGCACATGCACCAATTGGTGAATGAATGCAATACATCATACAGTGGAACACTGCTCAGCAATAAAATAAATGACTTATTTATTTACTGCTTGTTAGCAGTATTATTTATTTACTGCTTGTTAGCAGTATTAATTCCTTCATGGCTGTAGGACTGAGGTTCTCATTTCCCTGATATGCAGCCCCTCCATCTTCAAGCCAGTAATGACATTTGCAGTCATTCCTGTGCTTTGAATCTCTTGTCTTCCTCTTCTACCTTTCCCTTCTCCCTTTAAGGGCTCATGTGATTACACTGAACCCACCTGGATAATTCAGGATAATCTCCTTATTTTAAGGTCAACTGTTACTAGTAATCTTAATGCCATCTGCATGCCTTTTTTGCCATCTAAGGTAATATACACACAATCTGGGGGATTGTGACGTGAATCTTCTTGGGGACCTTAATGTTGTCCCCACAGACAGCCCACTGTGACTGATAATGATAATAGCCAACACGAATTGAGCGCAGCCTACTGTGTGCCCTACAGTGAGCTAAATGCTTCAAAGTTATTGCTGAAGTTTATCTTCCTAACAGCTGGACGAGCATGGAAAAATGTAAGTTGCCAGTATCACTTGGCTCGTTAATAATGGGACAGATATTATATTCAAACGTATCTGGTTGCAAAGCATTAAACTGATGGTGGTTGTATTTTGATCACTATGTTATTCTTGTTAGCTGATTTTAATCAAAAGTGCCTATGGCCTCTCACCAGTTTCTCATTCAGAATTGCTTCAATTTTTCTCTCACAATACATTGCACAGTTTGTACTTACCAGTTTTTTTCAATTATTTACTCAGCATCTGTCTTTTCACTAAGTGACAAGTGCCCTGAGGGGGATCACATATGTCTGCTCATTATTCTATGTCAATGTCCCAGCTGATGCTTTGTTCTTGGTAAAGGCTCAACATGTAGTTGTTGACTGAATGAATGAATGAATGAGCAAGTGAATAGCATATAAGTATACATCCCTGTTCTGTTACCTTCTGCAAAGACTGATCATTACTCTCTGCCTTTAAGATAATAAGAGATAACAGTGAGTGTGTGATGTAAACTAAAAGGAATGCACTTATGTTCCAGGCTCCTGTCCCACAGATTAATGGTGACATTCTATCAATGTACCTCTGGAAAGGATTGCTAGAACATGCCACCTCTCTGTTCTTCTCTCTTCTGAAGACAGCTTATTCTTTTACAATACAGGTCATATTCTATCTCATCCTCATATTTGAATAAGGGAACAAATTGAGCCCTCCCTTACTCTAGATTTTAGGAAACATCACTTGGACTAGCATGTCTCAGGGACTGAATCCTTTATGGTACAACAGAACTCAAAGTACAGTCTTCCCAGACTAGCACATACACCACTTTACCATGTGACCTTAAACCAGGGGTGGGCAGAACCTGGCAGGAAGGAATGGGGCATAATTCATGAATACTAATGTGACTCACTTGGCACATAGCAAACACCCAATATAGTGCTTAAATAAATGAACTACTGCAACCAGTGTGCCACATGGAAACTAATCCCATTACTTTCCTGGGATTTGTAATCTTAAAAGTCTTCCTCCCTGAAACAGAATAAAAGCATACCTGCAAATATAAAGATAACAATGTGGGCCAAATCCTTTCTACAATTTTGAATGTAAAATTGTCTGTCTTGATTTGCCTGTGTATCTAGTACTTCAAAGAAAATGCCTATTTGAAACTTTCTGAATGTAACAGCATGTTAATGACTACATGTGAGCAGCAAGAATTTTCTTTAAACATCATTACATTTCTCAAGAGCTAGACAAAGTGTGTTCTGAGTGACTTGTTTGGCAATATTAATTTTAATGAAAGGCCAGAACACACATCACCAGGGTTTTCTCTGTCAGTCATCCCCAAGCAGTGAGAACAGGGCAGTACCTGCTCCAGGTACAGACTGTTTTGGGAGAACATTTGGTATATTCTCCACCAATATGGAAGATATTTGAAAGAAAAATATCGCCAATTCCTTTCTATACCACAAATCTAGAATAGGAATTGCAGGAAATTCGAATTACTGAAGGATGATGCAGTCACTTTGAATTTGCAGATGAAATTTTGACTTTTCTTAGATAATTTGAAATATTGAGCAGATATGAAAAGCTCACATTATCATGTGTCACATGTATCACGACACATTTGCTTGATAAGAGATTGCAGGTTTTTGTATGTCAAAAATGGTCAACTGCTGACCTTTTCATAAGGTTAAACCTAGCAAAGAGGCCATGAGAGTCGATGAGTAACATATTAACTTTAATTTTGTTTTCAAGAATCACAAAGCCAAAAGGACTAAAAAAAATAATAGTAAGATTAATTTTCTCATTTTAAACATTGTTTTAGTAAGACTAGGTATAATTTAAAGTAATTGAAAAGTCTCAAGTGTCAATGAGATAAAAGAGATAGAAGCTTATTTTGCATACCTATCTACGAGTGCCTGTATATGTAAGAGAAACAGCACCTTTTAGTTTGCCCGTCCACTCTGAATGGCTCCAAGTCCTCAGTGAACCTCATGGTCTAAGATGGCTGCTGAAGCTCCAGCCTTTAAACAGGCAGGAGCTGGATAAGAAGAGGCTTACAAGCCAGGCCGAGTCCAGGTCCTGGAGCACTGTGAAAACTATGCTATGAGGCTTGAATGTATCTTGCAGGCATCAAGAAAGCATTTCAATACTAAGCAGAAGGAAGACATGGTTGGCTTTGCGTTTTAGGTAAATCACTTTGGCAATCTTTTGGATGGGTTAAAGAAACATCTGACAGAAGATAGTGGCCAATGCAGGAGCTAGGCAAGGGCAAAAAGGATGGATAAAACAGGAGGTGCAGCAGTAGAGGTAGAGAGCATGACTACACTTTCTGAGGAGGCAGATAGGGAGGAAAGATAAAGCTAATACAATACTGAAAAGGAGATACAAGATTGAGAGAATTTTAACCTCCTTCTGGCTGTGAGTGAGTAGGTATTGGAAAATAGGTAGACTTTTCTGTGGAATTTCTATAGAAGAAGCAGCATCTTTTGGGGAGAAACAGGTTTCAGAGAAGAAACGTGTAAAGAGGCCTTGTGCAAAGACAGATCCTGTAAGGTGAATGTTCACAAATGAAGAGGAATTTGTTGGGAACAGTTGAAAGGGCTCAGAGAGGTCTAGGCTAAGAAATAAAGTCTTATAATGGGGTAAGATTATTGGAGAAAGGCAATTCTGGGAGCTTTCTTTTCTCTGAGTGATCAAGAATCTGGGGGAACAATGTGGTTAGAAGGGCCTGGTCTCAAGTGTTCAAACTGGTATATGCCTTTTTCTGGTCAACATTGCCTCAGGGGTCTAGGCAGTGCCAGGCAAGGTCTTAGAGGATAAGCCTGGGCCAGCTCTGGGTAGGACCTTTGTGACAGCTTCAGAGAACTGAAATTAGTGGCAGATGCTACCAGGAGCTCTGGGCTCCCTTGGAAAATGATAGGTATCTACTGTCTCAGTGGTCATTATGCAGATAGGGCAGTTGCCCTGACCTCGTTCTGTGTGCCCACAATCTAGCACTCACTGGGAAGGAGTCCAGAGGGTTCCATAGAATTTCTTGGTCAGTAACGTGAGGCCTGGAGGAAAAGCTTCCTTATTCAACTCACTGATGTCATTGCAATCACATTAATTTCTTATTGCATACCACATCTTAATTTACAACATCATAAATGATGTGTAAGATATAAGAATCCTATCCTTAGTAAACCTTAGGCATTTACTTTATTAGTCATTTGATTATGGTTTAAAAGGTCTTATAAAGAAGTGTCTTGACACCAGTGAATATTGAGGGTATATTTTGGGAAAATCTCTTCTTTAGTACCCAGCTCTCTTTAAAGGTCCTGCTATGTATTCAGGGGGCTCTTCACAATGGGGTGCTTGGGGGAAACTTGGGGATCATACTGTTCAGGTGATCTCCTCCACTATCCTCCCTTAAGTGGTCTGTGTTGCCAATCTTCAGAGGTATAGAAAGAGAAGTGATAGATACAGAGATACAAATAAACATAAATATAGGAAGAGGGAGAATGTGAGCGAGAATGAGAGTGAGAGAGAGGGAGATCATGTAATTGGCAGTCTAGTGGGGAGGAGAGATTAGAGAAAGTTATCACCCACTATGGCAAGCACTAGAACCAAATGGTTCTGAGGCAGAGAAAGACAATAGCATATGGAGGAATTCACTTTGTATGGTAAGTCAAAAACTCTTTGAAGAGTTTCCTTTGGGGGTGGGATAAGAATAGGCAGAAGGCCTGGGAGTGAGACAGCTGGGTGGTTGGAGCACAGACTGTCATTTCAGCAGAGCAGCCGAAGTGGAAAGTGGTAAGAGAGAGCAGTGGAGATTCAACCACCAAAATAATTGGCTAAAATCACCTCAGAGTTTCTCATCACTCTCTCTACAAAATAAAATTGGTAAAATAAAATTTAAATTACATAGATAACTAACCTTTATATTTTCAGCTTATTAATGTAATTTCATAGTAAGTTTGTAATACACTTGGATATCAATTCTATGATGTCATTTCCCAAACAGCTTCCAAATGTCTTTATCATAAAAGATCCAAGTTAAATAAAATACTCATCAATTCAACATCCAAACTATTTATCATGGCAAGATTCTAATTAATTGTGAGTCAAAGAGAAGACTGTTTTGCATACAAAATTAAAGGAAATTTTATAACATTAATAGTCACTTCCATGTACTTTTTATTTACAAAATTATCCATCTCAAACTTGCTTGAATTTTGGAAAGTTCTGTGATCATTTCATGCACAGTAAAATTTGTGTACGGTACAAATTAAGTACAGTTTTTTTATTATTCCATTGTTGATTGATTTGATATGAGGTAACTGTTCTGGCTTAATTGCCTTATTCTGCAAAAGCCTTTAGGAGAAAGCAATCCTGTGTCTACTCAACACAAGCAACTAGAAACTACAAATAGAAATTTCAATTTGCCTTGAAATATGATTAGCGAACTCTATCAAGCCTACGGCTTATTTCTAAAGTCTGAAAATACTGCCTGTAATAGTGTCAACAATAAAAATTTTTTAAAACTTCACAAAAATGTAAGGAACGCTCTAAAGTTTACCCATATGTTGACAAAACATGCCCTTAATAAATACCTTGTTTTCCTGGAAAAGGATTTTCAAGAGCTTATAGAAAGTTTAACTCTGTAGACCACTCTCATTGAGAACTGAATTTTATATAACAATACATTTGGAAACTTTCTGCAAAAAAAAGAATAGCACAGAAGAAAGAACTTGGGAAGCAGGAGGAATGGTAAAAGGGTACCTCACAAAGTTTTTTAGGAGGTTAAGTAATTTTGGCCTACTAGAACAGATTTGACCCTTAATTTCAACCTTCTGTGGTATTGCCCTTATATCATTTGTTTCTACTTTCAGGGAATATGGCTGATGGGTCCTAGACCTGGAGCTTGTGAATTAGGAACTGGTTAGTTCAACCGTTGATGCTCCCCAACAAGCTCCCGGTGTATTTGCAGGGATGCCTGGACAGGACCACCAGTGTGATTCCCCACCAGTAGGGTCCTGCCCCCAAGATGTGCCAGCAGGGTGTCCCTTCAGAAAACCTAGTAGAAAGTTCTTAAGAGACCTACCAGCAAAAATATGTGCGACCTGGAGATTCTTTTATTAACTACTCAAAATCATCCCTGTGTCTTTTGAAATGAGCATTGTAACAACCTCTGTGAATATTTGCTACAATTCTGTAATCTAACAAAGGCCATTAGGATCTTACAGGGGGGTGTAATTAGAATTTGTCCAGTCTTTCCCATTTGTTCTCTACAATCTCACTAGAAATGTCACAGCTGCTAGACAAGAGGGCATATAGGAATACTATTTAACCAGAAACCTGTTGGAAACTGATAATCCCTATGATTTTATATTGGTTAACTGTTCTCAGGATAATACAGTCCCTGTCTTTACCAGGCATCCTTGTCTCTGGTTTCAAACAGCATCCCGATTCTTTCATTCAATAAACAAATGAAACAAGGCAGGGGGGAAATGAGAGACCTCAACATTGGAATTCTTTTATTTTGGATTGTTACTTATGGTTGGCAGAATTTTTCTGTTTTCAGCCTAACAATGACAATATGTATACTATAAAATAACTTCTATTCAAAGGTATTTTCGCCTCTGAAATTAAACAAGTAGATACATTAAAGAATACTGTAGGTTTTACACTCCTGGCTGAGCTAAACCATTTCACTGTTGTCCTAATTCAAGGAGGGTGTTCTATCTGTGGTTTGGAAGAGCAGAAACTGCCACATTAAAGATGTAAGAACTATTCTTTACTTGCAGTCACAGAATCTTTCAAATAAGTAAAGGATCAATTTTACTTACAGGGATATTTTCCAGAAAAGCAAGGTTGGGCTGTATCACACAGCCAAGTGGCAGTCGTCAGCCTTGTTTATTAGGAAGGCTGACTCTTTAACTAGCTTAAAAATTGCCAGTGGCTCTCCCCAGATTCCACTGACAGCCCCACCCCCACCTCCAAGAATGAATGGGTGGGGAGCGGAAGAGAAAAAAATGTATTCCAAATTCTCACCCTTCTGTACCCCATAAAACCATCGTCTGCATAACACACCTGCTAATTCTCGAATCTCCTCCAAGTTCCTCCAAATCTCCCTGAAGATCTTTTCCCTCCTTGGTGAGACACTTACCACCCCAAAAACCGTTCACACAGCATGCACGACATATTTTTAGACCTGGATGATTCACAGTGCAGTCCATTGAAGGGGCCGTGAACCCAAAAGACAGCAACAACTGAACCATTAGAATTCCGACGTTAATCAAAACAGTCCGAAATGTGCCTGGCCAAGCTCCTCCAAGGGGGACTGAGCGCGCTGGCCCCAGGAGCAAATGGGCGTTGCCCTGTCGTTGCCATGGTCACGCAGTGTGTTAGGACGGCCCACGCACCCGCGCGCGCGCGGGAACCAATCAGGGGCCGGCCAAGGCGTTGTCATGGCCACTTTGTGTGTTAGGGAGAGCACACGCCTGGCGATGGAGACCGGGCGGCTCTCCCAAGACCCAAGGCTTGCGAGCTTCACAGCGGCCGCGCGCGCTCCTGGACATCCGCCACTGCCACCTTTCCTGAGCGCGCGGCATGAACCGCAAGAAGCTGCAGAAGTTGACGGACACCCTAACTAAAAACTGCAAGCATTGTAAGTAAGAATGAAGTGCTAGGCTAGCAGAAGCTTCTGATCAGATTCCATGTCCTACTCGGTGCTAAAATCCTCTGCTCAACCTGCTTCCTACCTCTGGCCTTAGGGCTCGGGGAACCCCCTCCGCTCCCACCCCTAAAGAAAAGTCCGAGGGGAATACTTGGATGTTCGCTTTTTGGGGCAAGCACCCAGGCCTATCAGTGATCTTAAGGACCAGTATCCAGGTGTCCAGGCATCCACTACTGCTCTCTCACAAGCACACTTACTTGCTTTTCAAGTGCTTTTCTTAATTTATCTTTACATTATAGAAGCGTGCTTTATATACCCATGAGACATATGTGGTTTTAACCTCAGACGTAAGTGTAAAATAAATACTAAAAAACATGGACTCAAGAAAAGTAGCACAACCAACATACACGTGCTTTCTAGCTTTCTAGAGCACATAAATTGGTGGTGTCCAAGTCCTGGAAACTTACAAGAGATCCAAAGAATAAATGGTTATCAATGATCCTTAGGAAAGAAACTTGTATCAGAGCAAGGAGGAAAGTGGAACCGAAGAGCTCACCAAAGCCAAACACATGATAATCTGTTCCCTCCTAGAGTTCCACTTTCTAGTTACTGGCGGGGTTACAGCATAAAGACTTTACAGGTGACAAGATGAGCATTTATTAAAAATGTCTGCTCCAATCACACATTCTCAAAGGTGGATCTAAAATTTCATAAGTAACTTTAGAGTTATATTCAAACTGAAAACAGAACTATACCTAGTCCAGGAAGCTAAGAAAGTGGTTTAGGTGAAGAAGGGGTTTTCAAATGAGTGCTGATTGCAATATAAATTGTGTGCTGATTGCAAAACTACTGGCCACTTGAGCAAATAGAAGTCATAATCCCGAGACCAACCTCAATGTTGGGGGGAAAAAAAAGAGGAGGAATAAATATGTTTTAATGTAGTTCTAGAGATTATAGGACCTAGTGTCTTTTAATTGTATTTAGTATCTAATACAATGGGTGGTAAGAAAGCTCTCTTAGTGGAGTAGTACTGTAAATAAAAGTTGGAGTGTGTATAAGCATCTTAAACTTAGAAAAAAGCCATTGTATAATTTAAGGCATTTTTATGGTTAGTACAACCTGATGAGAGTTTTATTCTGTTGTTGTTTTTCTTAAAACTTTCATTTCTGGGAGAAGATTGGCCTTCTAAAAACATCTAGTAAATATTTTGAATAAAAAATAACTTCAATATACAGTACTGAATTTAATTTACTCCCTGTTCAGTAAGTTTACAATGTATTGCAGACATTCCATGAACAACCAGAAGGTGAGTGTATTAAAAGATAAGGAAAACATGGCAGGAGAAACCCTTTTGCTTTTTGTACTTACGAAAAAATTTTAAAGTGAGCCTTAAAAACCTTGATGATTACTAGACAAAATTTACAGAAATAGTTACAAGTCCTGGACATTATAATTTTAAATTTCTTTAAATAGAGTATCTTTACCCTAACATCATAATTTCTTTTAGTTGTCTGATGATAATCCAACTAGGATGCAATGGATAAATTTTGTGGAGTCAGAAAAAAGTATATTAAGTGATCATCTAATTAATCCACCATTATACAGATATTATCTGAAGAACAAAGAAACCAATCCAAAAAAATGGAAAACCATCCTTGAATTATTTAGTATTGTATCCTAGGATTTAAGAAACACTTTATCAAGAAAAATTTTCCTTTGTCTAATCTTGGATTATTTTAGTAATAAATTAACCTAACATTCTTTTTTTTTTCCCCAAAGAGAGAGAGAAGGGAGGGCAGGGAGAGAGAGAGGAAGAGAAACATTTATGTAAGAGAGAAACATTGATCACTTCCCTATTTTACATGCCCTGACTGGGGACTGAACCTGCAACCTAGGCGTGTGTCCTGGCTGGGAGTTGAAGCCGCAAGCTTTCGGGTTACAGGACAATGCTCCAACCAGCTGAACCACATTGGTAGCTCAGAATATTAAGCTAATATAATATTCTTAAATTTTTACTTCAGCTGAAATGGAGAAGATGAAACATGGCATGCTATCAAAGAGAATGTTGAATAGTCATTCCTTTTTTTTTTTTTAGAAGTTAATGCTATTTATTTTATTTTTTTTTATTGTTCTTCAAGTACAGTTGTCTCCATTTTTCCACCACCAATTTCTTCTGCCCCCACCCACCACCACCTCCTTTCCTCCCTCAATCCTTCCCCACTTTGGTTTTGTCCATAAGTCCTTTATACATATTCCTTGACGACCCTTCCCCTTCTTCCTCTGTTATCTCCTTCCCCCTTCCCTCTCCCCTGAGGTTACTGTCAGTTTGTTCTTTATTTCAATGTCTCTGGTTATATTTTGCTTGCTTGCTTGTTCTGTTGATTAGGTTCCCCTTATAGAGGAGATCATATTGTCTTTCACTGCCTGGATTACTTCACATAACATAATGCTCTCCAGTTCCATGCATGCTGTTGCAGAGTAAGAGTTCCTTTTTTCTTTCTCTTGTGTAGTGTTCCATTGTGTAAATGTGCCACAGTTTTTTGATCCAATCATTTACTGATGGACACTTAGGTTGCTTTCAGCACTTGGCTATTGTAAATCATGCTGCTATGAACATTGGGGTGCGTAGGTTCTTTTGAATTGGTGTTTTGAGATTCTTAGGGTATAATCCCAGCAGTGGAATCAGTATGTCAAAATGCAGTTCCATTTTTTATTTTGAGGGAAATTCCAAACTGTTTTCCACAGTGGCTGCACCAGTCTGCATTCCCACCAACAGTGTTCTAGGGTTCCTTTTTCTCCACAGCCTCTCCAGCACTTATTATTTGTTGATTTGTTTATGATGGCCATTTTGATTGGTGTGAAGTGATATCTCATTGTGGTTTTAATTTGCATTTCTCTGATGGCTAGTGATGCCGAGCATCCTTTCATATTTCTCTGGGCCCTGTGTATGTCCTCCTTGGAGCAGTGTCTGTTCAGGTCCTTTGCCCATTTTTAATTGGATTATTTGTCTTCCTGGAATGGAGTCATGTTGATTCTTTATATATTTTGGAGACCAAACCCTTGTGCAAGGTATCATGGCAAACATATTTTCCCATACGTTTGGTTCCCTTTCCATTTTGCTGATGTTTTCTTATCCATGCAGACACTTTTATTTTGATGAAGTCTCATTTGTTTTTATTCTTCCTTCATGTCCCTTGCTCTAGAGGACATATCAGTAAAAATATTGCTGCATGGAACACCTGAGATTTTCCTGCCTATGTCCTCCTCTAGGACTTTTATGGTATCGTGACTTATATTTAAGTGTTTTATCCACCTTGAGTTTATTTTTGTGTGTGGTGTAAGTTGGTGGTCGAGTCATTTTTTTGTAGGTAGCTGCCCAAATCTCCCAACACCATTTGTTGATGAGGCTATTTTTACTCCATTTGAAGCTTCTGCCACCTTTGTCGAATATTAATTGACCATTGAATAGTCAATCTTTATGCAGACTTTTCATCCACAACCAACTAACAACATTTTTACTTCTGAAGCTCTTTAAATTGTGGTTAAAATTTACTATTTAAATCATTTTAAGTGTACAGCTCTGTGGAATTAAGATCTTTCAAATCATTGCGTAACTTTTACCACTATTCATCTCCAGAACTTTTACATATTTTCCAACTGAAATTCTATACCCATTGTACCCGGAGGATAACTCCCCATTTTCCCTTTCCCCAAAGCCATGGCAGCTACCATTCTACTTTCTGTCTCTATGATTTTTACCACTCAAGGTACATCATATAAGTGAAATCATACAATACTTTTGTTTTGTTTTGCTTAGTTTATTTCACTTGTCATAATGTTTTCAAGGTTTATCCATGTTGTAGCATATGTCAAAATTTCCTTCCTTTCTAAAGCTGAATAATATTCCATTGTATGCATATACTATGTTTTGGGTGCTTCCACTTTTGACTACTGTGAATACGGTTGTCATGAGCACTGGTGCACAAGTATCTGAGTCCCTGTATTCAGTTCCTGTGGATGTATACACAGAAGTAGAATCACTGGATTACATGGTATTTCTGTGTTTTCTACAGCAACTAACAGCTCTTTTAAAAATTGTCATCATTATGCCCTGACTGATGTGGCTTAGTGAATTGAGTGCCAGCTTGTGAACCAAAGGGTCGCTGATTGGATTCCCAGTCAGAGCACATGCCTGGGTTGTGGGCCAGGTCCCCTCTAGGGGGCACGGGAGAGGCAACCACATACTGATGTTTCTTTCCCTTTCTTTCTCCCTCCCTTCCCTGCTCTCTAAAAATAAATAAATAAAATCTTTAAAAAAATGTTTCTTTAAAAATTGTAATCATTATACTCTTGTGTACTATTTATTTTACTTACTAAATCATTTGTTTTTTAAAGTTTTTGATATTTCTCTTATATTCTGGTATCCCAACCAGAAATCACACTCAAACCTTTCACAACCTGTAGGATTAGAAGTGATTTCTTCATTTCTATGTTTTATATAGAAACATATTTCTGTATTTTATATTTCTTCTTTTATATACACACAGGTTTTGTCCTTGTTTTTAAACCTATAATTTATATTCCACCTATAATTCTTATCTAAACTCACTTTTATGTTTTCAGTGCTAGGCAATAACCCTTCCACTTGCATATCCCAAGTGGGGATTGGAACACAAATAATTAGCTCAGTGTTTATAATCACCATCCTTTATACAATTATGTGTCTGAAAAAATATAAATATGTGTGTACATCTTTTCAATAACAATTGCCTTCATCCACCCTCATCAGGTGACTCAGTTGTTGGAGCGTTGTCCTGTATACCAAAAGGTTGCAGGTTCCATTCCCTGTCAGGGCACATACCTAGCATTTGGGTTTGATCCCTGGTCAGGTGCATACAAGAGGCAACTGATTGATGTTTCTCCTTCAATGTTTTTCCCTCTCCCTCTCTCTCTCAATCAATCTCTCCTGTTGACACTGCATATTTGATGGCTTGCTAGTTTTTGTCTATAACTTCATTAATGCAAATTTAAGTTAGAATGTAACAATTAAAATACATTTTTGTTACATCTTAATTTTATTCTTTCACAGTTAATAAATTTGAAGTGAAATGTCTTATAAATCTGTTTTATAAATTGATGGGAGATATAACAAAGCGTCAAGGTGCACCCATTGGACTCGATCGTAATGCATTTCGAAACATCTTGCATGTGACATTTGGAATGACAGATGACATGATTATGGATAGAGGTAAGAAGACATGAAAATCTACCATAACTGAAAAATAAAAGTTGATAGTTTCTACATATTATTGGTTAAAAGCTTAATGTTCTGTATTCCCAGTTTCATGTAAATATAAAATTTAAATTTTTATATTCAAAAAAAGAGCGTAAGGATGGAAGTATCCACTCTATTTTGTGTATTTAAAAAGAGGACAAAGTCAACTTGAATAATTCGGTTTCCCTTACTTTTCATTAGAAAACCTAAAATATTTCTATTTTTACTTAGTAAATATAATAAAAAATAGTTTTAAAATGACAGTTAAGATTCTGACATTTAAGATTCCATTGGAAGTACTTCAATAAGAATTAAGACATAGTCTAAGCTATCATGTAATAGCATTACGTTTGTCGAGTAACAAAAGTATAATATTATATATTTTATGTTAATATATCAACATATTTGTGTGTTAATAATTAATGATTAATATGTTTAGATACTCAGAATTTAACCTCACGAATTATGAGGGGAAAATGTGAACATTTAACTTTTTAGAAGATTTTATTTCTTTATTTTTAGATACTGAAGAGGAAGAGGGAGGGGCAAAGAGAGGGAGAGAACCATCAGATAGTTGCCTCCCACATGCCCCAACTTGGGACCTGACCTGCAACGCAGGCATGTGTCCCGACCTGGAACCAAACCAGTGACCTTTTGGTTCACAGGCCAGCGCTCAATCCACTGAGCCACACCAGTCAGGGCGAAATGTGAAAGTTTATATAAAAAACTTTTCCAATTTTATGGTATCTTAAGTTTCTTCCTTTGTCAAATGAGAATGTTGGAACATATGATCCTGAAGTTTTGTTTAAATTTTAAAAGTGTGTGGTAACAATGTAGATACATTACTGAGATTAAAAATGGAGTACAAGTAATTATATCGTACTTTTCTTTCTCTTTAGTATTTCGAGGTTTTGATAAAGACAACGATGGTTGTGTAAATGTATCAGAGTGGGTTTATGGATTATCACTGTTTCTTCGAGGAACTTTGGAAGAAAAAATGAAATGTAAGATTTTAGATTATCTGACTGGTTTGTACATTATTATTCACATATATAAGGAATTTAAATTGATGTCCTACAACCCAGCCAGTGAAGTAGGTTGTCTGTTGGTTGGTTTGAATTTCCATTAGCCTGTTTTATGGAGCAAATTCAAGTCAATGAAGGTTGAAAAAATTAAAGAGAAAATGAAGAGATTTTTGAAGAATAACTCATGTCAAGAAGGACTACATAGGCATATAATACATGTGCTAATCATGTCCATATGCATTTACCTATCAAGGTATTAAGTGTTTTATGTACTTAATTATTTTAATTGTAACCATAAAAGTAGGGAATATTGATTCTAGTATTCTGATTATTAGTTAGTTTTTGATTTTGATGAACTCTGTTTAAGAATAGTATTTCAATCAGGTTTCCAAGAGGTTCAAGATGAAAATGTTGAAGTTACTGTTTCTTGTCATGCCTTTTCCATAGCTGATTATAATGAAAACTTTTTCTAAGGATTGTTGCATATATTCAATAAGAGTATATTAAGTATTTATTATGGAAATTAGATTGTGTTAAGTTCTTAAGGATTGAAAGGAACATCAGTAATGTAGACCTTGGCCTTAAAAGTCTTATCAGAGCAAATGGTACCTTAATGATAATACCAAATTCATAATTGGCCATTTTTTTAAAGATTGCTTTGAAGTGTTTGATTTGAATGGTGATGGATTCATTTCAAAGGAGGAAATGTTCCATATGTTGAAGAATAGTCTTCTTAAGCAGCCATCTGAAGAAGACCCTGATGAAGGAATTAAAGATTTGGTTGAAATAACGCTTAAGAAAATGGTAAATATGAGTAATTTAGAGTTTTATATTAAAACATACAGGCTAGATTTGGGTTAAAAAACTAATTCAAATAATTCAAACTGTCGGTTTCCTGCTTGGTGAAATCAAACACTTATATTGTATTTATTTTATAATTTTTTATTTTTAAATCATGTTTATTCTATTGCAGTTGTCTCAGTTTTTCCCCCTTTACCCCCCTCTCCCACATTCAATACCCACTCTGTTGTCCATGTCCATGGGTCATTCATACCTGTTCTTTGTTTAGTCCCTTCTCCTCCTTTCCACCATTGTCCTCCTTCCCCATCCCCTCTGGTCACTTTCAGTCTGCTCCATGTTTCCATGCCTGTGGTTTATTTTGTTCATTAGTTTTCTTTGGTTGAATAGACTCCACTTATAGGTGAGATCATACGGTATTTGTCTTTCACCAACTGGCTTATTTCACTTAGCATAATATTTTCTGCTTCCATCCATGCTGTCGCAAAAAGTAGGAGTTCCTTCTTTCTTTTTTTTAAATGCAGATTTTATTTATTTATTTATTTAAATGTCAAAATCCATTATAAAGTATTAAAAAATTTAAATCCATTATAAAGCCTTAGAAAATTAAACATCATGACACCAGCACAGAAATAATCAAGTAGATCAGTGAAGTAAAATAAGCATTCTAGAAACAAACATATATATCTAACACTGTAATATGTGATTAAATTGATATTTCAAATCAATGGGTAAAATAAGGGTTATTCAACAAATATGGTGAAGGGACAATTATGACTTGAAGTAAAATAAATATACAGCCCTATTTCACACACTATACAAAAAATATTGAGTTAAAAATCAATATGTAAAATCTAAGGAGTTTTAGGAGAAAATACAAAAGAATATTTTTCTTACCCTGAAGTAAAATATTCAAACCCAGAGGCTATAAAGTAAATATTGTCATATGATTATATTAAACATTTAAGAGACTACAGTAATATACATATTAAAAAAGGTAAAGGACAAGTAATAGAATAGGAAAGTATTTGCAACACATCTAAAAAAGTGTTAATAATTTTGGGGTGTTTTTTAGGGCAAAAATTCTATAAGCATTTAATCAAAAAATGGATAAAGGATACCAAAAAGTCATGTAAAGCTTTTTAAAAATAATAGAAATAGGCAAGAAATAAACATAAACAGGTTTAGTTTCAACAAATAATAAAGGAACAATTAAAATAATACATCATTGTCACAATCAGATTAATAAGTATTAAAAATATTGGAAATATCAAGTATTGGTGACAGTGAAAGGAACTGGGTATTCATAGACTCTTCTTCATCTACTTAAAGCAGTCCCTTTAGCATATTTTGCGGTGCTGGTTTGGTGGAGGTGTATTCGTTTAGCCTGCTTTTGTCTGGGAAACTCCTTATTTCACCTTCCATTTTAATTGAGAGCTTTCCTGGGTAGAGCAGCCATAGTTGCAGGCCTTTGCTTTTCAATGCTTGGAATATTTCTCATCATTCCCTTTTGGCTTGCAGAGTTTCTGTTGAGAAGTCAGCTGTTAGCCATATTGGGGTTCCCTTATATGATACTACCTCTTTCTCCCTTGCTGCCTTTAGGATTCTCTGTTTGTCTTTGATATTTGCCATTGTAATGATGATGTGTCTTTGAGTGGACCTCACTGAGTTCCTCTTGAATGGGATCCTCTGTGCTTCTTGGACTTGTGTGACTTTTTCTCTCTTCCAATTAGGGAAGTTTTCCATCATTGCTTTTTCAAACAGGTTTTCGAACCCTTGCTCCTCTTCTTCTCCTTCTGGTATCCCTATTATATGGATATTATTTTGTTTTAGGTTGTCCTGCATTTCCCTAAATGCCTCTCCATTCTTCTGGAGTCTGTTTTCCTTTTCTTGCTCTTCCTGGGTCTTTTTTCTACTTTATCCTTCAGCGCGCTGATTCCTTCCCCTACTTAATCTAGCCTGCTTTTGATTCCTTCTATTGTGTTCTTCAATTCAGAAACTGTATTCTCATTTACTCTTGTCTCTTATTGATATTTTCTATGTCTTTTTTCATGCTGGTATAGTTTGCAATAAGTTCCTCATAGTTTCCCTGTAGTTTTTTGTAGTTCTCTCTGAACTCACTGAACTCATTGAGCTTCCATAGAAGCATCATTTTGAACTCAATATCTGATAGTTGACTTGCCTCTCTTTTATTTAGTTCTCTTTCTGGGGATTCCTCCTTTCCCTTTGACTGGGGGGTGTTTCTTTGTATTGACATTATTTGTGAGACTCTTCTTTTTTGCTTTTGCTTCTGAAATTGATCTGTCTTGATTTTCTGACTTTATTGTGTGAGCTTCTATGGTAGGAGACCTCTGTATTTTATTTCTGGATCTGCCTCTGATGATGTCAGATATTGACCTTGTCTGACCTTAGGCAGTCTCTTCAAGACTTCCAGGAATCTGGAATTTGTCTGTGGCTGTCTCCTTCAGTTGTTAATCTAGTCAATCTGCACTCAGCAGGCCAGCTTAGACACCACAGGGATGGACTCCTTCCTGAGGGTGGTTTTATTGGGTCTTCTCATGCTGTTGCCATTCAGGGGAATGGTCTGCCTGATCCAGATGGCTGCTGCCATATGGGGGAAGGGTCAGCACTGGGATCCCACCAGCTGCTCTCTCCATTCTCTCCCCAAAGCCTCCATCTCCAATCTCTCCTCATGTGTCTCTAGACCACTCTGCACCCCCTTTAGCCAGGGATCTACTATTTGTGGCTGCCACTCTGTACTCAGTAGTCAGGTTTTAGCACTACTGGGCCAGGGCCAAGTCACTCCTGGGGGCGGGGCTATTGGGTCCTCTCATGCTTCTGCCATTCAGGAGAGTGGTCTGCCTGATCCAGATGGCTGCTGCCGCATGGGGGATGAGTCAGCACCGGGATCCCCCTGGCTACTCAGATATCTCCCCAAAGCCTCCTTCTGTAGTCTCTCCTCAGGTGTCCCTAGACCACACTGTTCCTGCCTTTGCCAGAGAAAAGGTTAAGTGGCTGCAAATAAAAATTTATGTGTTGGCCCTTTAAATAGCTCTTTGTGTCTCCAGTCCCCTGTCTCTGGCAGAGAGCAACCCTGCCGCTTTTTGCAGCTGGCTGTTATCTGTGTACTTTTTGGGCTCTGGTGCTGAAGGCTGGAGATCCCTGCTTATGTTTTAGAACCCAGTCATCTCAGGGGGATCCATCTGGCCATTTCAATATCCTTCCGGTGCTGCCACATGTGGTTGCCCCGTCTGCCTTCTTGAGTCTCTACTGTACTCCTTACCACTTAGGTTGTGCTAAAGCCGATTCTTCTGTCTCCGTGGTTATAAGGCTCCTCTCTCGCTATTGTTCAGTTGTTTGTTCCAGGTGATTTCTCCACAATTTAGTTGTAATTCCAAATTGGTCCTCAGAGGAGGTCAGTGTGACTTCCACTCATTCCTCTGGTATCTTGATTCTAGATTGTGTTCTTTTATTATACAATTTAAAATTCTTTTCAATTTCACTATTTAGTCTTTTTTTTCCCATTAACACTTGCCTGTGAAAAGACAGCTGTATTTGCGATAAATATTTTACATGCTGAATAACATATGACTGGTAACCCCTAGGACCATGACCATGATGGGAAATTGTCCTTCTCAGACTATGAACAAGCTGTGAGAGAAGAGACTCTTTTACTGGAAGCTTTTGGACCATGCCTACCTGATCCAAAGGTAAAGAAATATTATTTTCATTGAACAGTGACCAAAATATAGTGAGGATCAACAACCTAAGACTTCTTGGTTTGGTGAGTGATGGATCAGATGAATCAATCACCTTCACCCGTGGAGAATAGCTGCCGAATAGAGAAAGCCCACTGAAGGAGGACCTGATGGTTCATTTTATGGTACTGTTGTAGCCCAATGCTATGTTTTTCACTTATTAATTCTCATTTATGTAAGAAACAATTATTGAAGATTAATGTATTGAAGATCAGAAGTACAGATGAAAAGCTTAATGGCAGTGCTCAAGGGCTAATATTTTTCTGGGAAAAACAAACATAAAAATAATTACTCAACAGTGTGATAAATATTATAATAATAGTTAATGACTTTTATGGGGCTTTATCTATGCCAGGCACTGTCATAAGCACTACGCCCCACATTGCCTCATTTAATTCCCCTAACAACCTTGTGAAGTAAGTAGTAGTAGTAGTATCATTTTACAGATAAGGAAACTGAGGCTTGGAAAGTTTAGGCAACTTGTTCAAATTCATGAAACAATTATGGAGTACCCTGGTTACTCTGGTGCTAGAGTCCATAGAGATATGCGTAGAATATTGTGATAATTATGAAGAGGGCATCTAAACTGGCTGTATCAAATGATTGATAAATGGCTGGTGGGAAAAGGAAGGCTAGGTTTTTAAGGACAAATAGTCAGCTAGGTCAAAATGGGGAAGAATAATGTCCCATCTGAAAAAAGAAGAGTAAAGAAGAAAGGAGGGAAGGAAGGGAGGAGGAGGGAGGAAAAGAAGAAGTAAAGGAGGAAGGGAGGAAAGAAAGTTAAGGAATTACTTTAATTTCACACCTACTTCTATGTCCGGTCCAATGGCTTTCTTCTTAAGTCAAGTATTGAGAGAATTGTCCATGTGTACAACTACCATCACTTCTGCCTGCCCACTCCTGAAATTGCTGTTGCTGAGATTATCACACCCTCCTTGTTAACAAATCCCAAGCATTCAGCTTTTGGGTTCTTGTCTCACTGGACCACATTCCTTCCCCATCTTCAGCTTTTGGGCCAGCTTCTCCTGCTCTAGGAAGCACCCCTGCTACCTGCCATAGCTGGGCTGTGATATAATTAGTCCTCCTGGCCTCCCATAGTCTGCTGTGTGTTTACTTTACTGAAGCCTTCAGTGCAGTGAATTAAGCTCATCAGTCTGGACAGTCTCTGCCATTAGTCTGGAGGCTCCTGGAGTGCTGAGTCATGTCATCTTGCTCATCTTTGTGACTCCATATCAAGTATTGTGCTTGGAAAATAGTCTGTACTGTCACTATCTGCAAGTGAAAAAAAAAAAAGCATGAGCATCCCAAGTTCTTGATTCCCTATGTTATTTTGTTTCTCTTCAAAGGAGACATACAGAGTATTTTGTTTTGTTCTACTTTTTTTTGGAAATCTGTATTAATTTTGAGCACTTCATTTTACAGAGCCAGATGGAATTTGAAGCCCACACATTCAAAGAACCAAATGAATTCAATGATATATGAATACTTAAATGTCTGAGTTTTCTCAAGTGAGTAAAATAGTGTATATATTTTCTGCTTAGCTCAGAAATATGACGTTGAATTGTGTGTTTGGGGTGGGGAATGGTGTTAACTTACATACATCCTTCAACTTCAGTGTAAATACCAGGTAAAATGTGTGGAAGACAAGGAGTTTCTTATTAGATGTTGGGTTTGGTAAACAACTTAACATTGTTAGAGGTATTTTATACCTAGACATCTGTTCAAGCACATAACTGTTGTAAAATGTTTGTATTAATGAAATGAATAGCAAGATTATGTAATCATGAACTATTAAGGCAAATATTCATGTCAGAAAAATACTGGGTATAATAAATTTAAGAATCATCAAAATTGCTGAATATGTTTCGGAGCAGTAAATAATTAAGAGAGCATCAAATGATACTGGCATCTAGCATTTAAATAGCTTTCTGCTAAGCATTAAGGGAGATTTAGAGAGAAGAAAGAAACATGTAACATGTAACCTATTTTAATATGATCTATATTATTTGAGGCTTTGCCATAACAACCTGACTAGATTGTTAAGTGTCTGAGGGCAGGAGTCTTATCACACACATTTTTATACCTGTTGCAGCAGTTAGTACAGTCATTTGCACAGAATGGGCCCTTAGTGAATACTGTGGATTGAAAAGCACAAAGTACAACAAGAAAAATCCAAACTCTTGGCCAGCAGCAAGAGAGTAAAGTGCTGTTTTTTGAGTTTAATGAATGGCGCGTGGGTACAGCTTTCAGTTTATCTCCGGAGGCATCCCGGTTGCTCCCCACTGCTGCCATTGCACTCTGCTGGGAAGCCTGTTCTGGCTCCCTCTGTTTTTCTACCTCACCTCCACTCTTTGTCCCTGTAAAAACGTACACCCCAGTGGCATTGTCTCGCTGCTTGGGATTCCCCTTGTGTACCCCCTTAAAAGGGGCCTGACTTGCCCTCCGCCCCTCAGTATCCAGCAGATGCCTGTAGGCATTGGATGGAAGCATGAGAAAGATAGAGTGTAGTTATGTTCTGTGAGTTACTAGCTCTTTAACACATGCAAACAGCTGATATCTCTTTATCAATATATAAACATTTAGAAGCTGCTTGGATATTAATGACCTTTTACTGCATATACGTTATTAGAATTAAACAAAAGAATACATTGGGTAAAAAATGGACAGTTACAAATAAGTGGAATAAGCAATTCCAAGAAATAAAGATATTTTACTGTCCCAGTATATTTTTTAAAATTTAGATTATTATATACAAAAACTCTGACACAATTTTTGCTATCTTGAGTATGTGTAAATAATGCAATACACAATGTTTTAAATTTTTTAATTGTATTTTTTGGATTACAAAGAAATAGAGATTGCTGAAGAATACTTCAGAAGTTCAGGAAATAAATACAATTATACATTAATATTCTGGTATAGATCCTTTCAGGTTCTCTTAAGGCATTTGTAAAGTATACCTATATATTTTTAAGGGACCACATTGAAAATGCTCTTTTAAAAGCTGCTTGTTTTATGTGTCACTATATCATAAACATTTCTAAGGTCACCAGATATCCCTCTACAGCCCCACCTTTAATGGATGCCTGGTGTTCCATCACTACAGACTTCATTAAATCACTCCCCTGCCATTGGTGTTTTGGTTGTTCCCACATTTTTGCTATTATAAATAATTTCCAAAATGAACTATCCTTACAGATAAATCTTTTCACATGAATCATTGGTTACTTACTTGAGTAAGTTTGTAAATGTAGGAATGTTGGGTTAGAGGCCAGTATAATTTTGAGATTTCTAGCACATGTTACCAGATTACCCTCCAGGAAGGCCTGCTGTGCCTGACGCGTGAGAACTCCAATTCTTTTCCATATGGCGTACATTCTTTAACTTTGCTAATGTTATGGACCATAATTGACCAAGGTTTTAATTTATCATTTAAAGAACTAATCTTACACATCTGTATCTGAACTTCATATTATAATTTGATTAAAATTTGAGTTCCATGTGAATAATCCTGTGCTATTACATGGTATTATTTAAAACTAAAAAATCTCTTAAAAAATTTCTAAATAATTTTAGTGACATTAAGATGATGTTAGTCCTTGACATAAGAACTCATGAGTTCTGTTCACGAGCTGCACTGTATATTATAGAACACACTGCCTCGGCTATTCCTTATCATAATTTGCCCAAATCATTTCCTTATGCTAGTATATCTAGATTTCTGGATTCTCGTAATTCCACTACTGTAGCAACTCACAGATGATGTGAACACTGAAAATTCACTCAGCTTAATAGCAGAACCACCTGACTACAGAGTACCTTTGAGGAAGAGCTTTCTTCCCTCTTACTCTGAGCTCTGTGGCCCCTTGCCTCCTGCTCCCAGGCTCACCCTGACTCCGCCTCCTCCAAGTACAGCCAACAGCCAACTTGGTCAGCCTTCTGTTTGCCTGCCTGTGGAGAGGCTGGGTTAGGACTATGGATGAACAAATATAATTTGGAGAATTGAGTATAGCTGTCCTCTCACTGACTCCTCAAAGCTGTGGATTCCCTTTCTCCTCCCAGCACCGTGGGAGGACCAGCAGAAAACAGGCCAGGCTCCTTTGGGAGAAGGGAGCATCGCCCTGCAAGCAGCATGGAGGTATTCTGTTTGGGAAACAATCAAGTTCATTTTTTTAACTCCAGCATTCAAAAACTGCCACTGCAAACTGGCAGTCCTGCATTCTTAACCTGCAAATATCTTTGGGTACAAGATTGCGCTTGTAAGGAGCCAAGCCAGCAATTGCTTGCATTATAAAATCATCCAAAACATTCGCTAAGTTCCTACTTTGTGCAAAGCCATGAGGGTTAACATGTTCTAGGTCAGCTGCCCTTCCCTCACCTTGTTTGTGTTGTGTAATGAGGACTCTTTGCCATGTGATAGTGCTGTCATCACTTGTCACTGTTTAGAGTCACTGTGACAGCCTTTCTTCTGCCCTCCTCTCCCTCTGCCCCCCCCCCAAAAGTTATATTATTTTTAATTAAAGGATATGGTAAAGGAAATTAGAACATACTGTGAAATTAGAAAGACGGTTATGTCTGGAAAAGGTTTCTCTAGATTGTCCATTGTTCCTACTGCATTTTATCTAGCTGTATCCATGTCCTCACAGAATCATCCCCTAAATTCCCCTGTAGCATCCAGAACTGATGAATAATTCTCACCAACTATGGCAAAAAAAAAAAAAAAAAAAGCTGGGAATTGCATTTGACATGAAGAGACTATAAAAGATACATACTAAAATAAAACTTCAACCCATATGTATGCTAATTACAATTGATCAGATTGTGAGGGTTGGTTGGTAATAGTCCAAAATAGGTAGAAGTACTATATTTGTTTTTTCTAGTATTGCAGCTACCCTTTCTGTTAGAGTAAAGCAGATGATTTCTTGAAGTGTTTCCCGTCTCAGTTGCCATTGAAGGAGGAGCCACTCGAATATAGCCAGACAAATCAAAGCCTCCTTCTCATGAGATGTATCTGAAGGTGAGTTGCCCAGTTTCGCATGGGGAGCAAAAAAAGGAAGGAAGTCTAACAGTAAAACGTTCTGAGTGAAATAAAGCATGCTTCTACATTTGAAATGCCTTTATGAGAGTGTCATTACCTTACGCAGCAGTTAACTGCTTACAGTTTCATCGCTGGCAATTTGTGGCTTTCTGTGTATCTCATGCCTCCTACCTAATCTGTCAAGAATATATTTCTCCCCCTAAGACACACATCCTCTTGTTTATTTTCACCTCCTCCTGCCTGTTAGCCCACACTGCCCCTATTATGTGGCCCAGCCAGACTCACAAAGAGTTCCCTGGGTGAGAAGTTTGTCAACTTAAAGGGCATTTGAATAAATTGGGTGAAACACAGGCTGTCTTCCCCCTAACCTGAGTTGCTCCTTCCTGTCTCCTATCCCCATTTCCAAAGTCTTTGGGTAGACCGAGGGGACACACATTTTAGAACTAGGCAACAGTGAGCCTGAAGATGGAGAATGGCATGCATTTACACAGAGGAATTTATAAGTTCTCTCTGCCAGTGGCTTCTAGAACTAGAGTCACTACCTCCTGGTAGAAGCGATTAGCACCACAGCACAAGGCAGTCCAGGAGATTAATTAAAGCCATTTGGTCAAGTCCTCCTTAATGAATCCTGCAAACATACAGCAGAGTCATAAAGTAGAATAAAATAATCCCCGTAATCTCTATAATATATTATACAAAAATCCAATGAACACTTTTGTTCCAGGCATTATGCTAAATACTACTACATTCATTATCTCACTCATTTCTTAAGATTCTTGTAAGAGGTAAACATAAACCTTACTTAACAGTTTCATCCTACAGATTGAGAAAATAGGACTTTATGGAAATTGAGAAACTTTCTCCATGTCCCACACTGGTAAAGAGCAAAGCCAAGATTCAGACCTCATCTAGTTCCAACATTAGAGATCTTTTTCTAAAGTAGCATTTATTCTTCTTGCCACAGATAACCCCCTGAGGCTTGGAGTAATTGAGAGTTCCATGTTCCTGAAGAATCTTAAAATTGCCACTTTAAGACTACCTGGTGGTGCTATGTAATTTATTTGTATGGGAGTTAGACCACTGACAACTTTCTCCAGGGCTCTCTTTTTTCATTTGAAACATCTTGGGATTTTGGAATTTTCTTTTTGTTAGTTGAACTTTCCAGTTTGGAAGTAAAGCATCCATGTTTGGTACCGATTATCAGTCTGAACCTTAGGCTGGAACCTTGCTTGCCAAGAGTCCAGGCATCTGTGAATAGTAGCCAAGCTTCAGACTCTATGACTCCAAGGTCAGCACTGAGGTAAAAGTGAGGTGCATGTCAACGAACCACAGAAGCTGAGATCACTGCTGGTTTATGAGGACAATGTCAGAAGTCCTTCTGGAGGGAGGGAGGGAAAAGGGCTGGATTCCTCAAATGGAGAAAGACGAGGAAATTTTTTTTTGAGTCATCTTGAGTCGTGTCAGAAAAAGACTACTATCTGGACGAGAAGATGATGCCCATGATAAGAAGCCATGTTATCAAAAAGCAGACACAAGGAATGATTATGTAATACTTATTAGGTGACAGTAATTAGCCCAAGGATGTACAACTAGGAGAGTTATACTTTAGATTTGTAGCACAGGCCCCTAACCAGGTCATAGCTCTTTCACTGTCTCTGTCATAAGCTGTCACCTTGCCTTGCACAGACCATGTGAACTTTGAAAGCATAATATAAGTAAAAAGTGATTTATAGATTGGTGGGGCCAATAGCATCTGTCATCCAAACTGGGATAATATTGAGAGAGAACGGAGATGCTACTAATTACATCAGGACAACATAATTTTTGTTGTCCCAGACAAAGCAGAATGTATGGTCACCCTATTTATAGTCTATAAAATACTCCAAAAATTACATTTCATGTAAAATGGGAATAATACCTACTCTCTGCCTTCACTTCACAGGGTTTTTATATGAATTTAATGAGATTATGATACCATTTTATAAGTTATGATATAATATACAGATTGATATAAGTATGCCTTAGACAGGGAAATATGTGTCCTGTATTGGCGGATGCTTGTGTTCTCAATAGGAACTCATGTGATTATTAAATAAGAACATCTAAAACCTGTAAGTAAAAATCCCTGGCTTCTGGGACCTTTCGTGTGACCAAATGTATGATATTGCTTACATTCCTTAGCCAGTCAAAGGAAGTTAAGGATATCTGAAAATATCTTTAATAATCTAGTTTACTTAGAAAAATGAACCTCATGAAACTAAGACAAAATTTCACTGTAAACATCACCTAGAATTTTCATGAATATTACAGTCTTAGAGTTAGGATTAGTGAAGTGAACTTTGCTATTAACACATGTACACACACACATCCCTGTCACTCCAAACCCACAAACACACACATGTTTATCCCACTTAACAGGCGTACTACAGCTCTTTGAGTTTCTCATACCATGAAGATACTACTAATTCTAAAACAATTGGCACATAGAACTAGTGACTGTGATCCTGATTAACCACAGTCAAGATTTAATGTGTTATGCTGGTTCTCAGGTACTGAAATAATAAATTAATAAAATGCATGGTTTGTATAAAAGTATAAAGTTCTAAAATCCCATTAAGTAAACAGAAACTTGAGTTGAAATCATATGAGCTCCAACCAACCAAATTCATACCTTATTCTACTTGCTGTGTTCTTAAATTGGATAGTGTAAATTTGACTAAGTACAAAACAGACTGCTGGTTGCCTCTGTGAGTTTCTAAATATTCCTTGGTTTTTTTATTTTGATTCTTATAAATACAGAAAAGAACATAGCAGCCCTAGGAATTACAGTCATTAACTAGGAAGTGGGTGCACCCTTTTTATATCCAGAGACCCTGAAAATCATCTTGTCTGTATTTGTACAAGATGTGCTCATGCCATTACATCCAACAGCTGTAGAGTATATACTAGATGACAAAAGCCATATGCAAAAGAGGACATAGTCCCTGTATGCAAGGAGCATGCAGCCTAGGATATCAGATTTGCTGGTGTCTTGGATGGGGAGGCAGAGGAGGAAAAGAGAAGGAGAAGTAGGAAGAAGAGGAGAAAAAGAAGAACAAGGAGAGAAAAGGAGGTCAGCAGCATATGGAAAAATAAAAAGATTAACTGAGTAGGGGCAAATGTTTTATGGCATGACTTTTTAAAAAGAAAACAAGCAGGAAAGTTAAGGGGAGATGCTTTTCTCTCTTTACATATTATTACAGAAAATCAAATGGTGGATATAAGAGCAACAGCCTCGCTTTGCAGGGCCTGTTAAGAAGTTAGTGGAGTGAAGGCGATATCATCACGGGCAGAGCAGGATGTGGAGCAGGCCAGGGCCTGCACTCCCAGCACAAGGTATGTGACTGAAAGGCAAGGAGCTGGCCTGCGGCAGGTGCAGCTCAGCCAGTGCCCTCGGCCCCAGGAAAAGAAAACCTGCAGGTGCAGTCGGGACATGTCCTGAGTCTCCAAAGCCACGCGTTTTTCTGAATAGCTGTCCTATCTTCATTGTCTGCCTGCTAGATTATGGTTTTCGGGGCGGGGGGGCGGGGATGAGTGAGAGGGAGTGGTTTGGTGGAGTCTCCAGTTCTGAGGCTTTGATGACACACACAAGCTGCTCCAGAAGTGAGGTGCAGTCAGAGGAGGTGAGACTGTGCGAGGGCAGTGGTGGTGCTGGGGACCCCCCACACCAGCCCCATGCAGCCCCTTGATCCCTGGGAGGCTGTCCTCTCTTCAGAGGCCATGGGGGATTCGGAGAGTCTGCTGATTCTGACCCAGCACTGCCCCCTGCCCTCCACTCTGGGCACTCTTTTCTTCTACCTCAGCCATCCTTGGGCAGAGTGATTGCCTAAGCATTCCAGCTCAGTGCTCGAAAGCCCAGAATTTCCGAATGCTACTGGGATTCTCTTGGCACATCCCAAAAACCAACACAGTTTTATGCACACTGTTGGTGCTCAGTGGTTGTTTGCCAAAGGACATCTTAGTCCCTCTCATGATCTGTAATCAGAGGAAGTTTTGTACATGAGGCAACTATTGTGTTCAGTTAGAAATGGGAAAGAAAGGGATCCATGTGTCTCTTGCAAGTTCCCAACACTTGGTAAAGGGGAACCCCCCACAATTCAGAAAAAGGCTATTAGAGAATGGAGGGATCGGGATGTGGAAACAATGAATGTATTTTCTATTTTATAAATTTAACTCAAGGTTATAGTTACTGCTGTAGTAATGACTGTCTGACTGTCATCAAAGGAATAAGAAGGAATGGACAGAAGGGTCAGGTGACTGGATAGTGAACCAATGAAAAGATCTAGTGAGCCAGGAATAGAAGTACTGGGGCATGAAGAAGGCTCCGAAACAAAAATTAGAAAAGACAGCAAGAACAATCTGATCCCTTTAACAACAGTGCCTCAGAGACAGTACAGGTGATGGCACAGCCTAGAGCACAATGTCTGGAGAGAGGCCAGAGGAAAAGGAGGACGAGGATGTGTGGAGGGACAGCTGGAAGGCTGGCCAGGGGAAGCCACCAGGACAAGAGAAGATGGGACTGCCCAAGCTTATCACCAGGTCCAGATGTCCTGTGAAGCCACATGCTGGGAGAGGCTCTGCATATTTGCTTGGATCTTCTCTCTGACGCTCAGGCCTTTGGAGCTCCTGGAGGGCAGACAGCATCTGGGCGGGTGGGGAGAGGTGCACCCAAGTGAAGAGGGTGAGGAATTATTCCAGGTTGAATTCCTTCTTTCTCAGGTGACTGGATTCTGGCCGCCCTGCACCTCCCCCTTTCATTCTTGGCCTGCCTCAGTCTGCCTGAGGCATGCAGGCAGCTGCTCCAACCACATGCCCTGTCAGGACCTGTCGTTTCATGGGGAAGAATGCAAGAATATCAAATCCTTTCAAATGCTGAAAGGGGAGGGCCCTGCTTTGTAGGGTGCTGGGGTTTGGGGATGTGAGTATAGTACAAAATCATGAGATAAAACAATTTAAGACTGGACCCCAGAAGCTCAGAGAGAGTGGGGGGTGGTGAGTCTTTTTGTTCCTTGAGCACAGGAAACTAGAGGTACTGGAATTCTTTTGTCTCCCAGCTCCAGGGGGGTAGGAGCAGCTAAAGTCCCCTTCCCACCTTGCCTCCTGTCACCACCATCAAGGCTTCAGCTGCCTTTGTGAGCTAGAGAGACCCCAAGACCTTTGCTTTGCCCAACCCTGCATTCAGAGCTGCATCCATCAGGACCAAGCACCTGCATGTTCTGGTAACCCCATTGAGCAAGAAGTCCTCAGCACCATGCCAGGAAAGGGATACGCATCTTCAGAACCCGTAGACACATAGCACCCCCATGAGCCTTGGCACTGGAGAGACAGCATGGCCAAGGTTAGAGGTGGGCTCTGCAGCCAGGCAGGATGGGATCTCTGGTCTTTTCACCTTCATATGTGGCCCCAGATAGGTGACTTGACCACTGTGTTCCTCACTTTACACAACTGCAGTGTGGGCGTCATCAGAACATCTACCACATAAGGTTTTGAAGGCTTAAGTGAATAGATCAAAAGCACTTAGAATGGTACCTGGCACATAATAGATGCTCAATAAATATTAGCTCTTCTAATGATTACATACAGCTCATATATTATGTAAAGATTTGTATGCTTTGGCTGCATTTCTGGATTTTGGACCTGTCTTTTCATTCACTGTCACCCTCTCAAAAAGAGCTATAATATCATGCTCCCTTGATTACCCTTTAAAGCACTCAGGGAGCACTCAGTGCACTGGCTGCCAGTCTGTTGTAGTTCCCGAGCAGGACTGAAATTCCTCCAAGGATCAGCGTCCTAGGTGCGTGCGCCTGGAAGGAGTCAAGACAGGTGCAGTCCTGCTGCTGTGAGGTGATTAAGAAAGTCCTCTTTATACGAAGCAAAATACCTTCCCTGAAAAAATGCTCAGCTAAGAATAAAATGGTTTATTTCCAGAGGGTGCTGACCCTTGGTCAAATAGAAATCCCAATTAATTGAGCTTCTGATCGAGGGGCCTTCTCCTTATGAAAATAGTGTTAGCAGCACACAAGCTACTTCGAAGGAATCTTTCCTATGTTGTACCTAGCCACTAAATTACGATCTATTGTTATGTAAGTTTTACAGCCTTTTTTTTAATCAGGTCTTAATTTAAGCTATAGTTCTGTGTTCATTCGCGCGTGTGTACACACACAGGGATTCAAACTTACACTCAGTGGGACTTTCTCACTCTGAATCTCTTGTCTTCACTCCTCAGTCACATCTTTTTTTGTACTTGCAGGTTTTGCATCTGAGTTTCCAGATGTATGCATATGGTATCCTATTCTTGCCTGAAGGAGATGATCTCTTGCATTGTTGGCCATTTCTAATCACTTCACAGAAGCTTATAGACCCTATGTGGGTCTCAGATAATAAAGAGCTGGACACAGTCTTGGGATCAGAGGCAACAGAGAGATTCATGCCTCTGGGACTCTGACTATAACTTTTAGGCCAAAGGCTGTCCCTGAACACTGGGTCCTGAAGGCCAATCTGCAAAGCAGCTCTGTTGTCATTAATGAAGGCTGCAGGTGCAGGTGAGTTAACAGGCTGGCTAATGCCAGCAGTTGAGAGGATGGAAAAGTGAAATCTGAGTCAACTAGGCCACACAAACTCTACATGGTCATACCAGGTTGGTTCCTTACATATCTCTGCTTATAAAAAAACCCATAACCTTGAAATAATAAACAGTAAAAGTTCTGCTCTAATGTGGACTACAATTGTAATCACTCTAGGAGTCCATGTAGAAGCACATACAGCCGCCCTTTCATGGATAACATCAAGGTAGAATAGTGTGAGGGAAATATGGAGGGAGGTAAGGAAATTAAAAAGAAGAAAGAAGAGGAGGAGTAAGAGGGGAAAAATTGAATGTGAAAAAAGAGAAAGAATATCATGAACCTCACTCTTATTTTGGAATTGCGACATGCGTTGTATAGCAAAACAAAAATGAGATGTGTTTAACCTTTGCTTTAGGAAAACACCACTACTGATGGACAGGAGTGGGAAACAGCTAAGCACAGGGTCCAGGAATAATAAACAAACCAGGCTTAGGGCTCTGTAGGGAGCAGGAAGGGGCTGCCTTGCTCACAGTGGTGTCCCAGTGCATCCCATGCTTATGGCACATGGCCCAGCTTGATAAACCTGGAGGAAGAAGAGAATAAGAAACAGCTGTTCGGAATGGATTACCTGGTTTGGGTTCAACCTTTACTTCTTGTTGTAACATGAATGACAGACAAGTAACATGAATGACAGACAAGTAGCTGGTGGAGGTGAGCAGGTGGACTAAAAAAGCACAGAGTGTGCATCTCAACTTCAGGATGGGGAGCCACAGAAGGAAGAGTCCATGCTTTAACGGACAGCTCCCTTCTCTCTGGAAGGTGAGTCTGGACATACCAATAGCTCATTTGGCCGCAGTGCAGCTGCAGTCCTGCACTGCCCATAGAGCAGCACCAGCCCAGCAGGAGCTGGTTAGTATGCAGAGTCTGGAGCCCCACCAGCCCTGCTGAATCAGGACCCTCATTTCTGGATTCTGCAGGGACACAGATACGTGTGAGAAACTCAGCTCTGGATGCCCTGGAGACTAACCAACCTGGAGACTAACCAGCTGACTGTCAGCGTGTAGCAAAAAATTTACAAATGTATCACACAGTGCAAAAGAAATCACTTAATGGACCTGGAGAAATGAAAACTGAGGTTTGATTTAATTGCCCTGAATCCCGCCTGACAATAACAACAAAAATGGGAAGCTGTTTTAATTTAAATGTTAACCTAATTTTACCCATACCCAAAGAAGAAAAACATTTAAATGGGAAAATAGCCTTTATTGCAACAGGAAGTAATTTGGTAAACATAGTAAGGAAAGGGTCTTGATAGACCGTGAGTCCACCAATAGAATGCATCATTTTCCTCATTGAAATATGTGAAAACAACCTAAGGAAACAGCAGTCCTGGATGGCTGAGGAGATCACGGGCTTATGGACTGGGAAGGAAAGGAACTAATAATATTATAAGTAAATCTAATATTTAAAAGAGAATTTACCCCAATATGTACATCAAAAGGATAAGGTGTTACTAGCTGCCTTTCATTCACACGTGAATTCACTTACATGGACACCGTCATGGAAATCTCAAGAGCAACATGGGGAGCGCTGAAGACATGCCAGAAATCCCACTGGTGTGTCATTATATCCATGCAATCACTGACATCCTTTGGGTGCTGAACAGTATGGCCCTCATCCTCAGTAATTGGTGGCTTGCTGTGTACTCATGCCTTGATTTAATCCCTAAAGAAAATAACCCTCCCCCTAAGACACACATTCTCTTGTTTATTTTCACCTCCTCCTGCCTGGTCAGCCTACACTGCCCCTGTTATGTGGCCCAGCCACACACACAGTTCCCTGGGTGAGAGGTTGTCAGGAGAAAATACATTTGAATAAATGGGTAAAATGTGGGCTCTCCTTCCTCCCCCTTAACCTGAAGTGCACTTTTACAACCTCCCCTTCCCTGCATCACCAACCTCCACTGACAGTCCCCAACTGCCAATTATCCCTGCAGGGAATAGTTTTCTTGGAGTCCTACACAAAATGGAGTTTGAAGGAAATAAAAATGCCTAAGTAAAAAATTCAAGTAAAGCAAAAAACAATATTTTAAACTCCTATCATTGAAGAATACCTTGCGTATTTTAATCACTGTTTTGGTCAGAGAAGTTAGTGGCATTAAAATGCTTGATCATTAGTATCAATATCTTCTCATTGTTTCATCACCAAGTAACAAATCATAGTAGCAATATGATTGAAAACCATCGATGAGTCAAATAGTTAATCGAGCTCAAACGAGGTGACTATCTGTGTGTTAGAAGACATCTCCTGCTCCTCCTTTCATCCATGCTCACTACATGGGAGTTTTGTACTGCTATTTACTTCTTAGGGTATGTCTCCTTGTCTTTCAGAGCAAACCCAGCCCTGTAGGTGTCTTTTAGAGCTTGGAAAAATTATTAAAATGTTCAAGGTAAAGCATTTGGTTTTATAAAATGTTAGTATTCTGATTTAAAAAAAAAAATCTAGCCACTCCATCAAAGGAGCTTTCTAATCCTAACAAATTCCTATTTCCATGAATGATTCTTTTCATTTCTCATTCAAGATCACACACAACTTGAATCCAGATATATCAGATCAGTTTGTTAAAAAAAATGAGGAAAATAAGGAAAGAAATTGACAAGTAACAGATTAGTTAAAAGCAAGCAAGGTCTCACCATGGACTGCCAGAGACCCAGAGGCAGAGAAGGTGGAGTTTCTCTTTTTCATAGCCATATTATTACAGAAAATCAAGTGGCAAATATAAAAGCAACAGCCCCGTGTTGCATGGCCTGTTGAGCAGTGGAGTGAAGGCAATATCATCGCGGGCAGAGCAGGATGTGGAGCAGGCCAGGGCCTGCACGCCCAGTGCAAAGTATGTGACTGAAAGGCAAGGAGCTGGCCTGCGGCAGGTGCAGCTCAGCCAGTGCCCTCGGCCCCAGGAAAAGAAAACCTGCAGGTGCAGTCGGGACATGTCCTGAGTCTCCAAAGCCACGCGTTTTTCTGAATAGCTGTCCTATCTTCATTGTCTGCCTGCTAGATTATGGTTTTCAGAGGGAGGGAATGAGAGAAAGGAAGTGGCTTGGTGGAGTCTCCAGTTCTGAGGCTTTGATGACACACACAAGCTGCTCCAGAAGTGAGGTGCAGTCAGAGGAGGTGAGACTGTGCGAGGGCAGTGGTGGTGCTGGGGACCCCCCACACCAGCCCCATGCAGCCCCTTGATCCCTGGGAGGCTGTCCTCTCTTCAGAGGCCATGGGGGATTCGGAGAGTCTGCTGATTCCGACCCAGCACTGCCCCCTGCCCTCCACTCTGGGCACTCTTTTCTTCTACCTCAGCCATCCTTGGGCAGAGTGATTGCCTAAGCATTCCAGCTCAGTGCTCGAAAGCCCAGAATTTCCGAATGCTACTGGGATTCTCTTGGCACTTCCCAGGAACCAACACGGTTTCACACACACTATCATTGCTCAGTGGTTCTTCGCTAAAGTACCTTTCAGCCCCTCTGGGAGGTTTCTCTTCCTCTGATGTCTACATGATGTCAGCAAATTAGACTGGAACCCCCAGCTTCCAGCATACCTTTTAATCCAAACCTCTATTTTCTCCAAAATGTTCCAATCCTCAAACAGGATTTAATATTTCTATCAGCTTTTCTGTGAGAAAATGAGACACAAAGCACTCAGTTAAGCTATCAAAACTGTAGAAGATAAATATAAAATTCAAGAAGACCATCACTGCAATTTATTCTACTAAAACATCTCTGGGCTGAAGAAGGGAAGATGGAACTTTCAATGTCCATCTGCAGAAAGAGGGCTGGCCGTGGACCCCACATTATGTGGTTGTCAGTCTCACATCACCCTGTTGCCACTATGCTTTTTTTCTTTTTTTTTTTTTTATTGTTCAAATACATTTGTCTCCATTTTCCTGCCACCACTTCCCCTGCCCCACCCACCCCCACCTCCTACCCTCAATCCTTGACCACCTCAGCTTTGTCCATGGGTCCTTTATACATGTTCCTTGATTATTTGACCCTTCTCCTTCTTCTCCCCATTACCCCCCACCTTCTTACCCTCTTGTTACTGTTGGTTTTTCTTTCAATGTTTCTGGTTATATTTTTCTTGCTTGTTTTGTTGATTAGTTTCCACTTATAGATGAGATCATATGGTATTTGTCTTTCACCACCTGGCTTATTTTGCTTAGCATAATGGTCTCCAGTTCTATCCATACTGTGGCGAAGGGTAGTAGCTCTTTCTTTTTTTCTGCTGCATAGTATTCCACTGTGTAATATACCATAGTTTTTTGATCCACTCATTTACTGATGAGCACTTAGGTTGCTTCCAGCACTTGGCTATTATAAATTGTGCTGCTATGAACATTGGGGTGCCTAGGTTCTTTTGAATTGGTGTTTTGGGATTCTTAGAGTATAATCCCAGCAGTGGAATTGCTGGGTCAAAGAGCAGTTCCATTTTTAGCTTTTGGAGGAAATTCCAAAATCTTTTCCATAGTGGCTGCACCAGTCTGCATTCCCACACTATGGTTCCCTTTTCTCCACAACCTTGCCAGCACTTGTTTGTTGATTCGTTCATGATGGCCATTCTGACTGGTGTGAAGTGGTATCTCATTATGGTTTTAATTTGCATCTCTCTGATGGCTAGTGATGCTGAACATCCTTTCATATGTCTCTGGGCCCTCTGTATGTCCTCCTTGGAGAAGTGTCTGTTCAGGTCCTTGGCCCATTTTTTAATTGTGTCATTTGTCTTCTGGAGTGGAGTCGTGTGAGCTATTTATATATTTAGGAGATCAAACCCTTGTCTGAGGTATCCCTGAGAAATATATTTTCCCATATGGTTGGTTTCCTTTTCATTTTGCTGATGTTTTCTTTAGCCGTACAGATGCTTTTTATTTTGTTGAAGCCTTATTTGTTTTTATCCTTCCTTTATGTCCCTTGCCGTAGGGTACATATTGGTGAAAATATTGCTGTGTGGAATATCCGAGATTTTCCTGCCTATGTTCTCCTCTAGGACTTTTATGGCATCATGACTTGTATTTAAGTGTTTTATCCACCTTGAGTTTATTTTTGTGTATGGTGTAAGTTGGTGGTCGAGTTTCATTTTTTTTTTTTTTTTTTTTTTTTTTGCATGTAGCTGTCCAGATCTCCCAACACCATTTGTTGAAGAGGCTATTTTTATTCCATTTGAAGCTTCTTCCCCCTTTGTTGAATATTAATTGACCATAGAGACACGGGTTTATTTCTTGGGGTCTCTCTTCTTCCATTGATCTATGTGTCTGTTCTTATGCCAGAACCAGACTATTTTGATTATAGTGGCTTTTTAAAAAAAAATAGCTACTTGTTTAATGCTGTTTTTTTTCTACTACCAGAATGCAAATCTATGAATGCATAAGGTCTCGCCAGTCTTATTCAGTAACATTTTCCCTGGCCTTCCACATAGTAGATATTTAATACATATTTTCTGAAAGAGTGAATGACCGAATCCCAAGGCATTATTGGAAAGCCTCTTTTTATGTTGAACCTCAAAAGAGTTTGTGTGCTCATGGTATAGTTGCTCTTGAAAACGTTATTGTGACATCATTTTTACTCAACAATATAAAGTGAGGGGATGAATTAATTCTCCAGGGTCTAATGCAGCCCTAAAGGCCTATAACATAATATGAAATCAAATGAAGGATTCAGTGTTTTTATTCTACCCATAATTTCATGGGCTTCATTCTGCTTATTCTGATTGCCAAACTTGAAAATGCCCCCTTGGAGGGGAAAAAGAAAAGGAGTTAACCATAGAGACTTGCAACAACCTGGAATAGTTACTGAGATAGCTATTTCTTTGCTTACAGAAGAGTAAGAGCTGATTCGATGCCTTTTCTTTAATTCTACACATGTAAATTTATTACATGGAATACACCTTCAAAAATGGAACGAAAGTGGGCTATAATTGACATATACAGTAATTTTGGTTTCATTTAAATAGACATTATTTATAAGGCTAGAGCAAGCTATCACAATCTGTTAAGCAACTAATATTGTTGTGAAGCTTAAAAACTATTACATATATTTTTTATTTTCTAATATGATCTCAATCAAGGAGAGGCAACTGGTGATTTACACAAGGATAATGCTTCTATTGATCTCTTTAGGTAAAGTTATAACATAGAGGGTTTTAAAACTCGTGGTTTTATTAACACTTGGCTAGCCACAAAATCTTAACCTTTAAAAGCAGTGAATGTGCAGGTCAGCAGGATAAGAAATTATATATTAAAAGTTACAATGACTGAGGAAAGTCTGTCTTTCCTTGCAGGTATCTGTTACATTCTTAGAAATGAACAATGTCTATTCCAGTTAGAATATGTCCCTTTTGGTGCTTCTGAAAGGTTGCCTGCATTCTCAGCACATACTAGATCATGTTAATGAGAGAAAGGACTTCTGGAGTGTCTTCTAGTCACTTTTGCAATTATACTCACCCAATCAGCCCAAGTCCTCTCACACCTCCACACTTCTTTCAGCCTGCCTTCTACATTTTCCTGCCTGACAAAATTCTTATTCTCCCTTCACATCAAATTTCACCTCCACTCTAAACCTTCCTATTCTCTGCCAAGAAATCTGGCCCCAAGCCCATTGTCCAGACCTCTCACAGCATCATATAGCATTGCACTCATTTATAAATTTTGATTTCACTGAGACCAGGGACTATAATTCATTTCAGTGCCTTGTCTGGCATATAATAATTCCCCATTAAAGTGACAGATACATGAAGTTCTCAGACCAAACTAATGGACTCTATAGGACTCTAAAAATTTCCCAAACATTCTCAGAATTAAGATATTCTACCCTCATGAATAACAAATGTTTATGTAGACAATCCATGGTACCTGACCCTGTTAGCAAGCATACCACACCACAGATCTGACCATTATAAGAACATATTTTCCTCCAAAATCTTTAGCTTGATTATTTTAAACTTTTTTCCAAATTATCTAGTCAAACTTTATTTTTTGAATATTTTATTGTTGTTCTATTACAGTTGTTCCAATCCCCCCCTCCTTGCGCTCTACTGCCCCATCCACCCCTTCCCACTACCAGCCCCCACTCCCACAGTTAATCCCCACCCTGTTGTCCATGTTCATGGGTCATTCATACATGTTCCTTGACTAGTTCCTTCCCCTTCTTTCCATTCTTATCTCCTTCTTACCTTCCCTGGTCACTGTCAGTCTGTCCCTTGTTTCCCTGCCTCTGGTCCTATTTTACTCGTTTGTTTGTTTTGTTCATTAGGTTCTTCTTATAGGTGAGATCATATGTTATTTGTCTTTTGCTGCTTGGCTTATTTCACTTAGCGTAATATTCTGCAGTTCCATCCATGCTGTTATGAAAGGTAGGAGTTCCTTCTTTCTTTCTGCTGTATAGTATTCCATTGTATAAATGTACCACAGTTTTTTGATCCACTCTGATTATTTTAAACGTTTAACACAATTTCCTAAACTTCAGCCACTCAAACCCCAGTCTCATTTAACTTTATTTTTCATGTCATAAATACTTCCACTACTTTTTCTCCCAAATTATCAACTTGCATTGACCATACTTTATTCCCTTTTCATAACTCTCCCTGTTCTATTTTTTCATCTGAGTAACTCTTATGCATATACTGGACTTTCTTCTGGCCTTGTCTCTTTCAAGAAACTCTCTCTGGTGGTCCTCAGTGAGGTGTCAGCACACCCTCCTGCCATCCCATTGCTGTATACAGCCTGTATAGTACAAATTCCTGTTAGCAAATCTTTATGCTCTTCAAAAGATGAGCTCCTCAAGGGACAAAATATACCTTATTCATTAGCAATCCTGTGTCAATAAATGACTGTTAATCTCTCCCCTTGTGTGAAGATCCTATAAGCAGCCTGGGCAGGGTTTGTAAAGCTGAGGGATTTGCAGAGGATAGAAGTTGTCTGGATCCTTGGAAAGTTAGAGCACCCCAGGACTATTGCTAAGATCTAAGGAAAATTGAACCTATTCAGGTCCTTCTCTACAAGCTTAAAAATCGAAATGGGAGAACAAAACACTTCTTCATTGAGGAGCTGACATATGCGAAGAATTTACCTCCCGTTTCCCCTTTCACTCGTAGTGCAATGCAACCACTAGCTCCTGGAAGACTTCCATTTCAGGTTAATCTTGGGCATTCCTACAAATGACAGTCTACACAAATACTCTTCACATGTACTGTGGGGTACTCAGCCATATAGGAAAGCAATGGGTGACTGGGTATCTTAGGCCAATACTAAAATATGATTCACATCAGTACTCTCAATGAATTATCTTATGAGCCCATGCATCTTTGTCGGCTAAGAGTCTACCCATCTTTGACAGTGTGCATCAAATTATAATTTCATGGTGTATCCCCAACTCTCAATTCATCAATAAAATTCAAAAGTTGAAAATGAGAGAGGTATGCAAAAATCTTTTTCTATATCTTTTGAATCCCTGGTGCTGTCTCTGTTTTTGCTATCGATTTGGCACAGTTTTAAAGATTTAAGAGACTTGAAAGTCTTGTATTCACCACTCTTCCCATACACTTTCATATTTTAGCATCAACTGGTATGTTATAGGTGTTCCATAAATTTTTATTATTTAACTGATAAAAAGAACACAATGATCACTGATCTAAAGGAAAATTTCCCAGGAAGCTGAAGGCCAGAGCTTCTAGTAAGCAGAACAGTCATTCTTTAGAGCTATCCTGGCCACCATGAAAACAAAACCCATTTCTCCAAAGTAGTTTTAGTTTACAGAAGTCTAAATATTGAGAAGTTTGGTGGTGATGACAATGCAGTCACTTTTTTATGAAGAGTCACATATTAAGTCTTATGGTTGGCAGATCTGGTTAAATGTTATTCATGCCCTAACTCAGGTAACTGAAGGATTTTTGTTGTGTGTCATTTTAATGACACTTTATAATCACTTTTATATTCATGACTTCATTTGCTCTCTACAACCATCTTACAAGTGGATGGGACAGGTGTGGTAATTAATGGATGAATAAACTGAGGCACAGAGAGATCAGGAGGCTTTAGCTCCAAAGTCTTCCTGAGAGAAATGACTGTGGACAAGATTATAATACTGGCCCAGAGAAATCCAGCAACTTTAAACAAAATTCACATGCAACCAAATAGAAGAATCATGCATGCTAAAACAGAGGTCTCACTAAAGTGTTACAGAACACAGAGAGAGAGATAAAGACCAACTTCCCTGACATGCTCTGCACCCCGGGAGAGGCCCCCATTCAGAGGATGGTGATTCCGTAAGACCTGACCATCACTTTGCATGCAAACCACCCCAGATGCTGCAGGTTCTAAAGAGATAAAAGGGGCTTTGAATATGGGCAGTATAATAATTATGTTTGTTTTAGTGGAGCAATGTGTGCTTCTGTTGTGCTATGGCGCAAAGTCCTAATTATTCAAACACAGCCATTAGTTCTCACACAGCAGAGATGATAGCAGATGTTATAAAGATAGAATCTCTTGGCCATTTGCCCACAAGGCCCAGCCACAAGGACACTTCAAAAGCAACAGCAGCCCCTGCCAGGAGCATCCTATCACATGTCCTAAGACATCAGAGCCCTCAGTTGACTAAACATCTGGAGGGAGAAAGGGGTCAGTCTATGTGGCAGTAAGGGCCCTTTCTCTCACAGCTCGGAGGAAGAACAGATGGCAGCTGGACCTGGTGAGAACAGAGTGATCTGGGCTGCCTGGAGCCCTGTGTCCTGCTGGCTGTTCACACAGACAAGCAGCCCCCATCAGGACACAGAGCCTCTATCAACAACCCATTTCAAACTTACAAGGCTGAAAGGAAGCCATTTATTTGACTGGAGAACATGATGTACCTAGAAACCTGTCATTTATACACACACACACACGCATGCATGCACGCACACATACACACATGTATATAAACTGACTGAATTTGTGTGGTATACTATTGCTCAAACTTGAGTACCCAGAAGCAGGCACCAGCCTGCCTGCATTTTTCCTATCCCAGCCTTATGAGGTACAGTTAGGAAAACACAAAGGGCTTTAAAAAGTTCAAAGAATTTTTTTAAAAAGTGACTGCATCATTATCACCAACTAACTGCTGAATATTTAGATTTCTGTAAACTAGAAAAACCAAAGTTAAGTTGAGAGACAATCAGGGGTTATTTTATTTCTGCATCAACCATAGCAAGAAAATTTCCTGCAAGTGGAGTCTTTTGTGGCTTTAGTTTCTTTGTTTTCTATACATACGTGTGCACATGTGTGAATGCACATGCAGGGGTGCACATACAAACACCTGGGAAGAAAGGGGGAGCAAGGAAATATTATTCTTGACAAATATTTCTGCTACTTTGTTCTAGAATCACATTTTTCTCTGTCTTCTCACTTCCACCAAGCCATAGAAAACTTATCTTCCATAATATTTGCAGTATGAAGCACTCTCAGTTTTTCAAAAACAGAGTAAAAAAAACCCTCCCATAATTTTGAGGGAGACCACACTTCATTCCTGCTAGTACAGACTCTGTTGGAATAAAGCCAAGATATGCCATCAAGAGGAGACTTCCCAGGGAGCAGAAGGAGGAGATAAAAAGTGTTAATGTCTTATGGGATGCCCCCTCTGCAGCAACATATTGTTAAGAATTTCTATTGGTGAGGGGTTTCCCATAATCATTGCATCGTTCTTTGCTCCCATGTGAAGATGTAAAAGATAATCTAGATAGGAAAAAGACAAAGAACTTGTTTCTTAGCACAGAAAGAGGAACATGAACTTTAGGAAGACCTACACAACTCAAAAGGGTTCTAGAAGTATATCATTTAAAAAATAAGCAAACAGTTCAAAAAATTTAAATAACTGTCAAAGTATTCACAATGAGAAGCAACATTGAGCACGTTGGCATAACTGGCTTTGTACCAGCTGAAGTGGAGGAAGGTCAATAACAGCTCTTACTAAGAACAGAAAGAATTTTACACAGATGAAAAGGATCCTGAAATAGCATTAAGTCTATATTTTAATACTAAAACCCCAACAAATCACTTAAGTGCCATACTGGAAGATCAGGATGGGTGGAGACAGTGGAGAACATGTAGATCAAAGGCTCATCCTATAGACAGGAAAACCAGACCCAGATGGCTCTCAGGCATTGTAGCTAGCCGATGGGAGTAGGACTGGGAATAAAATGAGAGAAAATTTTGTTACTACCCCCACTTTACAGATAAATTAACAGGTCTTGGGTAATTTGGCAAATAAATAGCACAGAACGGCTTTGACCTACAGCTTTCTGTCCTCAGACTCATCACTCAAACTTCTCCATAAAATAGTGGCCTCTGGTATTTTCATTTCACACAAATGAAAGTTGGACTAAGGGATCTAGGTGAATCTTGAATCTACATTTGCAAACACCTCCTAGCAAAGTGGCCCCTTTCCCTCACCCCAGTGAAGGTTTATGCCCTACAGCATAGCCAGGAGCCAGTCAGTGCACAGAGCTATGTGAGTAGGAAACACCACTGTCTTGGGGTAGGGGGTGATGCCCTCCCTGTGTGCACAGAAAAGCTCCATTCCTTAATTCCACCCTACAAAGTAGGTTAATACTTGATTTCCCTAACACATTTCTTCTGCATAAATATTGTATTCTACATTTGTCTCTCTACTTTACACACCAAATAAAAAAAAAGCACTAAAGCAAAAACAAGGCAGCTTTAGCATCCTCAGGAAGCAATATAATTATGGATGAGATTGGGCTACAGATTTTTTAAGAGTTCAAGGATGAGACTGAAAAAAATGCTATACCATCAGACTCAGCCCATCCAGGCTGGGGGTGTGAACCCAACCAGCATGATTCTTTTTGTATTTATTTTTAAAATCCTTACCTGAGGATATGTTTATTGATTTCAGAGACAGAGGAAGGGAAAGGAAACATCCATGTGAGAGAGAAACACTGATTGGTTGCCTCTGTACATGCCCAGACAAAAGACTGAACCCACAACCTAGGTATATGCCCTAACCAGGAATCAAACCTGCAACCATTTTGTGTATGGGATGATGCTCCAATCAACTGAAGCCACCCAGCCATGGTTACAGGCACTATTCATAAAGGTGCTCAGCCTCCAAGAAGTGTGATCCAGGTAAACACACAAGTGGTTGTTAAGACCAAAGACTGATTCCCACTCCTGTATGGAACATGGGATTCCCTTGACAGAAAGGAACATTTTCCATTATCTGTCTTCCTATTACGAGACCAGTCTCAGGGTGGGTTGAAGTGCGAGAGCATGTCTGCCTTTGTGGGGTGTGGTGTTAGGATTGAGGTTCCCTGTGGTGGGGGAGGAGGGGAAGGCTGAGAGGAGGCAGTAACCTAGGGGATGGTGGTGCTTGGTGTCCATATGGAGAGCGTCCTAGCTAGGGGTTCTTAGCCTGTCTTGGTGCTTGAACTGCTTTGGCTTCTGTGAGGCCTATCAATTTCTACCTCATAAAAATGTTATAAATACACAAAATAAGATTTTAAAAAACATTTATATTGAAATAGGTTGTATCTTTACATCATTTGGTTAAAAACTCAAGGAGCTCTAGTGGTCTAAAATTTGGCATGAAAGATACATGCGAGAAAAATGGCACTGTATTATATCATCTGATTTTGTTGTCACAGACTGTCACAGGCCATTTGGTCTGTCACTCTGATAAAGGACACCTGGTTCCTATAGGATTTGAGAATTAGAGCAGCCATTTCAAACTCCCAAAGGCCGCAGTGTTTACTGTGAGCTGCTTTGATTCTGTATTATATTGAAATGCCAAAGAACAGGCTAAGATGTGATTTTCAAAAACAAAGATATATATGTACAATCATATTCTTAATACATTCTATTTAATACATTTGTTTATAGGACATTAACACATTATTATTTTATATTTTATACTGCTTTTATGAGGCACTCAAATCATAAATAAATCCAAAGATATTCTCTTATTCACAGAAAAACATAGAGTATTCAGGACTCGATTTTCATTTTTTTTATATGTCTTCAGAGTGGTGTCCAATGGCAAATGCTGGCTGTTATTTAGAAGTTTGGAATATAACCTGAGAGCAGCCACATGAATCCTGGGCCCCCAGGGTCACAAGGAAGCACGTTCACCAGGCCCATGCACCTGCTCACCTGTTTCTGCAGAGCTCTGAGTCCAGAGAAGGTCTCTAAACGTTTGGAAACACTGTCATTATCCTCAGAGCTAAGTACACAAGCGAGTCTAGGCCTGTTGCTAGTTGCCTTCAGTAATCAGAGACCCAGACACATGACTCTCTGGAGGAGCCAGGAGGCAGCTGCCACCCACACTTGGCCCCTACGACCACCATCAGGACCTAGGCATGTCCTGGCCCACCCCACCCCACCACCACCCTCTCACTGAGCCATAGCGTCTAGTCCCAGTGCCAACTGGGAGGTGCAACCCCCTCCCCCTCTCCCAGCCTCAGTCTTCACTCCATCATACTCTGTGGACCCCACCCCCAATATTTGAAGATAAAAGAAAGTGAACTGTGGATAAGTCTCAACCTAATGTGCAATCAGGAAGCTGAGAGCTAACAACAATGACTTACCTCCAGCAGCTCTTTAACATGAGTCTTTTCCAGTGTATGTTAATGTTTCTCATTTTTGTATTCAGTCAGTTCTTCCCAAATTAACTGGCAGTTCTAATCTCCATAAAGCCTGAGGTCCGACGGGATGTCACAGAGTGAACTCACTTCCTAGTGGCACCTAGGAAAGGCCCGCTGCCATCTGAGCCTTTTCTGTAGCCCAGGAAAGCACCCACCCTACTCCCCACTGCTGGCCCAAATAATAATGTCAAATTTTTCAAACATTCACAAGCCCAGTTTTCTCCTTATCATGAATTCTCAGAGATGGGGGCTTCTGCTTTATGAGGGATCATAGCATGAGGATTACTCTGCTCCTCTCACGAGTCCCAAAGATTTCTATGCCCTAGAAAACCCTTTGCAAGGTCTGTTCCAATTCCTACTCAAAGCAGCAGGAGTTTCATACACTTAAGAACTGAGGAAGAGGTGCTGAAAGAAAAAAATCTGCAGATAATAAAGTCTAAGCAATGTGTCAATACTAAATATGTCACTTCTTGTCTTTTGGAATTGTCAAATGAAAGTAATATTCCATTTGACAAATCCAAAAGCAAAAGAATAAATTTCTTATTTCTATGAAAATCAGGTTTCCAAGGAAAAGAAAAAGAATAATGAAAGTAAGGAATCTAAGACCAGGTAAGCTCAGAGGGATATTTTACCTTACGCATTTTATTCTTCTGCAAAATGCAATCATGTCCTGCATCTCTTCAGGGGAAGAGCCCTACAGAGAATATTGATATCTCACTTTCTTATCACTAATTTTTATAATGCAGAAACATTTTGTCATGGCAGCCCTAAATGAGAGCTAGGGATAGACTCTTAATTCTGGCCCCTGACACTGTTCTGAAGGGCTCATGGCCCCACGTGAGGCCCAGGCTCCAAAGGTGACTTTGAGTAATGTAGTAGATAATCAGATAATCCTTCCCTAAAACTCCAGTTCTAAAACCTTGGCAAAATCCACTTGGCTTTCAAACATTTTTTGTAAGCCAAAGCTCTAGCCCAATGCTTTGTAGTAACTTGCTCAAGCTCTTTGTGGCAGTTCTTATGGCTGAGCACTTTGCAAGACACTGAAGAGACTAGTCTTCCCTCCCAAAATGCATGTGCAAAAGCTGCAATGAACATTGGGATACACTGTCTTGTTAATATCCTGGTATCAGTCTCTTCTAGTAAATACCCAGAAGTGGAATTGCTGAATCACATGGTAATTCTATTTTTAATTGTGGAAACAAACCAATATCCATCAACGGTTAGAGAAATTGTGGTATATACATATAATAGAACATTATCACCCTTAAAAAAGAAGATCCCAGCATATGCAATGATATGGATGAATCTTGAGTACCTTATGCTAAGTTATATGAGTCAGTCACAAAATGAAAAATATTGCATGATTCCATTTATATGAGGTGTTTAAAGTAGTCTAACTCATACAAACAGAAAGTGGTTGCCCTGGTTTGTGAGGAGGAAAAACAAGGAGTTGTTTATTGGATATAAAGTTTCAGTTACATAGGAAGAATAAATTCTAGAGATCCATTGTACAACATTGTGCTTATAGTTAACAATACTGTAGTGTACACTTAAAACTCTGTTCAGAGGGTAGATCTCCTGTAATTGTTCTTATTGCAATGGAAAAAGAGATAAACGTGTGGAGTGACAACCACTAACATTCCTTCTTGCAGAACTTAAAGCCTTTACCCACACTATTCTCTGTGGAAGCCCCTTTCTTTCTCACTCCTCTTCATACATGTGTGAGGGGCATGGGCCCTCATTGCTCTGTTATATGTAGAAGGGGAATGAGGCAGTCAGGTGCTACATCTCCAAGACTGTATCACACGCACTGGAGCACAGGACACACGCCATCCTTCCATGGTTACAGACACTCAGGTCTGTGACTTTGGAAGGTTGTTTGAGGGAGTAAATGAGTAAAATTAGTATGTTATGTACTTAGAACAGAATCTAGCATTAGCTATTATTTGTATTATAACTAATAAAATAATAATTTCAGTTACTGAATGAAATGTGTCCATATGTGATAGGTGCCTATGGAATGGATACTCTGAGATTGCAGTAACCCTGCATGTATCCCCAGTGCCAATATTTATGTGTGATTATTTTGTTTTATGGTACATTTTGTTTTAGGCTGGTGTGGAAAGGGTGGTGAAGAGGTTAGCAATTGGGAAAAAGCAAGAGTCACTTTTTCTGAAATTGGGCCCTGTTTCTACAGAAGGTTCTAAGTGTCACACCTCCTATTATAACTGGAATATGTATTCTTTATATATACAGGCCAATTAAAGGAAACTACAGGATTCACTATGGTAGGCTAAATCTGGGAACCACTCTTATAGCATGGGAACTAAGCAATCAAGCTTTTCACAGTGATTAAAGCTACAGGTTTAACAATGCCAAGGAGGGATGGGCCAGTCTCCCCATGAATTCATTAATTGTGTTTATTGTACATTCGGTCTACCTGTGTCTTTGAGGCTTGGGATCATAAAGTATGAATGACTGCACCTCCACTACAGAGCTGTTGTTCCTGCTCATTCAGGTTCAAAGAGAATTCTGTTAGGCCACAACTGCTGGGGTCCCAGCTATTCCTAACAGGCCAGCCAGCCCAGAGAATACTTAAGCAGTGCATTCTACTCTACTGGTAAAGGTTAAATTCAATAGATCACCTAGCAGAAACATTATTTAAATTAGGGAGAAAGGGATAGATTTCAAGATGGCAGTGAAGAGGGTGGAAGCTACACTCACCTCCTTACAGGACCAAACCTGAATTACAACTAAATTAAAGAACAATCATCCTGAAAAACCAACCAAAGATTAGCTGAAGAGTCTTATACCAAGAATTTACAGAAAAAAAACATATCAAGACAGATGCCATCTTTCTTGGGTGGAACATTCACCTCTGTGTGGCATCAGTTTGGGAGAAAGCATTTGCCCCATCCTCTGGACTCCCTCTTGCTCCACCCTGCAGAGCTTAGGCCCTGCTGAGTAGACATCTGCTTTGGTCGGGGTGTTGAGGTCTGGGAAGACACAGGGGGCATCAATGACTAAGTTGTCTGGTTTGGGGAAGAAGCTATTCCCCTCACTTTCCTGTGAACTTGACTGGTGCTTCCTCTTCATGGGAAATCCAATAGAAACACACTCCCAGATTCCAGCAGACCCAACTTCCTGGCTCTGAAGGCTCAATGCACCTGACTCTTAATGGCTCTGCCCAGCTGATGTCAGGGCAAAATTTAAAACAGACTGAGTCCTGTGGTTCTGGTGAGGAGACCACACCCACCACCATCCTGGAATCCAGAATGGCATCTACCTCTCACCAGAGACCCACTAGCCCCATCCTCCCAACTCCACCAGAAGCTCTTCTAAAGTCTGAGCCTAACAGGCAGACAACAAGCTAAAGCAGGCTGAGGAAGATCTCAAGGTGCCTTGGGACTTTTGTTGAATTGCCTCCAGACCCAGTGCTGGAAAAAGCTGGCCTTAGTGCACAGTGGTTCTTCCTGTGCACACCCAAAACCAGAAGAGGCAGCCACAAACTGTAGAAAGTTTGTGGCTCCAAACAGATTGCTGAGGGCCAGGCCCAGATAGCAATGGACATTGGTCTGCACCAGAGTCCCTCCCAAGAGGCCCAGAAATAACACACCCAGTAATGAGCTCCAGACAACATCAGATCAAGATCCCAAATTCCTAGAGCACCCAGATCAGGTAATCAAAGAGCCTGTGCCACTAGGTCCCAGAGTATAACTCCACAAAGATTAGGAATCATAGGACATCTATCTAATACCTAAAAATGAACATGCAGAGGCAGCAAAAATGGGAACATAAAGAAACAAGACCCAAATGAAAGAACAGGAGAACTCTCTAGAAAAAATACCTAAGTGAGATGGAAGCAAGCAATTTATCAGATATAAAGTTCAAAGTAATGGGTATGTGATGCACAAAGAACTTAGTGAGAAATACAATAGCATGAAAAAGAACACGGAAACCATTAAAATGACCACTCAAAAAGAAAAGAATACAATATCTGACATCAAAAATATATTAGAAGGAATTAACAGTAGGTTGGATGAAGCAGAGTATCAAGTCAGCAATTTGAAAAATAAAGTAGAAAAAAAACACCCAACCAGAGCAGCAAAAATTTTAAAAAAAGAAAGAGAATTAGGATAATTTAAAAGAACTTTTGGACAACATGAAACATAACATCCACATCATAGGGATACCAGAAGGACAAGAAAGAAAGCAAAAGACTGAGAACCTATTTGAGGAAAGAATGACTGAAAATGTCTAACCTGGTGAAGGAAAAAGACACACAAGTCCAGAAAACAAGGAGAATCCCAAATAAGATTGTCTCAAACTATCTGAATCCAAAGAGACCCACACCAAGACACATCATAATTAAAATGCCAAAGGTTAAAGACAAAGAGAACAATCTTAAAAGTCACAAGAAAAAGACAGTTAGTTACCTACAAGGAAGCTCTCATGAGACTGTCAGCTGATTTCCCAACAGAAACCTTTCAGGCCAGAAGAGATTGGCATGAAATATTTAGGACAATGAAAAGCAAAAACCTACAACCAAGACTACTTTGCCCAACAAGGCTATCATTTAAAATTAAAGGAGGAATTAAGAGCTTCCCAGACAAGAAAAAGCTGAAGGAATTTGTTACCACCAAAATATTGTTGCAAGAAATGTCAAAAGGACTGCTTTAAAATGTAGAAGAAGAAGAAAATAGAGGAACATTGTTAAAAAAAATAAAATGGCAATAAATACAAGCCTATCAATAATCACTTTAAATGTAATTGGCTTAAATGCTCTAATCAAAAGATATAGTTTAAATGAATGGATAAGAAAGCAAGACCAATATATATCCAGTCTAAAACAGATCCACATAGGAACAAAAAACACACACACAGACTAAAAGTAAAGGGATGGAAAAAGATATTTCATGCAAATGGAAATTTAAAAATTGGGTATAACAATACTTATATCTGACAAAATAGACTTTAAAACAAAACCTATAGTAAGAGACAAGGAAGGACACTACGTGATGATAAAGGGAGTAATCCAAAATGAGGATATAACCCTTGTGAACATTTATGCACCTAAACATAGGAGCACCTAAATATGTGAAGCAAATCTTGGTGGACATAAAGGGAGAGAGCAACAGAAATAAAGCCATAGTAGGGGATTTTAACACACATTGACATCAATGGATATATCTTCCAGACAGAAAATCAACAAGAAAATGGTGGTCTTAAGTGACACATCGGATCAGAGAGATTTTACATATATGTTCAGAGCATTTCACTATAAAGACCAGAATATACATTCCTTTCAAATGTACAGGTAACATTATGTAGATCAGACCACATGTCAAGAATCAAAACAAGTCTCAGTAAATTTAAGATTAAAATCATATCAAATATCTTCTTTGACCACAATGCTATGAAACTAGAAATCTATCACAAGAAAAAAACTGAAAAACACACAAAGACATGAAGGCTAAATAGCATGTTACTAATCTTGAATGGGTTAAAAATGAGATATAGGATTAAATCAAAAGATACATTTAAACAAATGAAAATGAGACAATAACAACCCCAAATCTATATGACACAATGAAAACAGTCCTAATTGGGAAATCCATAGTATCCAGGCCTACCTCAAGAAACAAGAAAATTATCAAATAAAGAATCTAACTTTATACTTAAATGAACTGGAAAAAAAGAAACAAAGACCAAAGTGAGTAGAAGGAAGGAAATAATAAAGATCAAAACAGAAATAAACAAAATAGAATATAAAAAACAATACAAAAGATAAATGAAATCAATAGATGGTTCTTTAAAAAAATAAACATAATTGACAAACATTTAACCAGACTCATCAAGAAAGAGGACCCAAATAAATAAAAATCAGAAATTAAAAAGAAGTAACAAATGACAACAAAAAATAGAAAGGATTGTAAGAAAATATTATGAACATCTGTATGCCAACAAATTGGACAACCTGCAAGAAATGGATGAATTCCTAGAAACATACAATTTTCCAACACTAAATCAGAAAGAATCAGAGAATCTGAATAGACAGATTTCAGCTAGTGAAATTAAAGCAGTAATCAAAAAACTTTCAAGAAAAAAAAGTTCTTCACCAAATGGCTTCAAAGGCAAAATTTTACCAACCATTTAAAGAAGAAATAACACTTGTCCCTCTCAAACTATTTCAAAAAAATCTAAGAGGAGGAAATACCCCTAAGCTCACTTTATAAGGCCAGTATTATCCTAATTCTAAAACTAGCCAAAAACACTACAAAGAGAGAAAATTATAGGCCAATATCCATGATGAATATAGATGCTAAAATCATCAACAAAATATTAGTAAACCAGATTCTGCAATACATTAAAAAGGTCATATACCATGATCAAGTGGGATTTATTCTGTGGATATAATGGTACAATATCCACAAATCAATAAACGTAACACACTATACAGGCAAAATAAAGAATAAAACCCCATTATCATATCAATAGGTGAAGAAAATTCATTTGATAAAATCCATCACCCATTTATGATAAAAACTCTCAGCAAAGTGAGAAGAGTGGATATATATCCACATAATAAAGGCTAGATATGACAAACCCACAGCCAACATCTTACTCAATGGGCAAAAACTAAAAGATTTCCCTTAATATCAGGAACAAGAGAGGGATGTTTGCTTTCACGACTCTTATTCAACATAATACTGGAAGTCTTAGCTACAGCAGTAAGACAAGAATAAAAAATAAAAGGCATTCAAATTGGAAAGAAATAAGTAAAACTGTCATTGTTTGCAGATGACATAATACTGTACATATTGAATGGTAAAAATTTCACCAAAAACTCCCTACTGAACTAATAAATAAATTCAATGAAGTAGCAGGACACAAAATAAATATCCAGAATTTAGTTGCATTTATACACCAATAATGAACTATAAGAAAAAGAAACTAAGAAACAATATCATTCATAATTGCTTAAAAAGAATAAAATACCTAGGAATAAATAAGATGTAAAAGATCTGTACTCAGAAATTTATAAGACACTGAAGAAATAAACTGAAGGCAATACAAATAAGTGGAAGTGCATATTGTGTTCATGGATTGGAAGAATTAACATAAAAAATTTCCATACTACCCAAAGTCATCTGTAGATTTAACACAATTCCTCCCAGGACACCACTGGCATAGTTCACAGAATTAAAGAAATATTCCAAAAATGTATATGGAAACACAAAAGACCTTGAATAGCTTCAACAAATGAGAAAGAAGAATAAATTTGGGGGAATCATGATACCTGAGAGCAAACTATACTACAAGACCACAGTAATGAAAACAGCATGGTACTGGCATAAAAAATAGACATAGATTAATGGAACAAAATAGAGAGCCCAGAAACAAACCCACACTTATTAATATTTGACAAAGGAAGCAAAAACATGCAATGGGTAAGGACAGTCTATTCAAAAAATGGTGTTTGGAAAATTGGAAAAATGAAAATAGACCAACTTCTTACTCATATACCATACATAAGAATAAACTCAAAATGGATTAAAAACTTAAGTGTTAGACTCAAAAATGATAGAAATCCTAGAAGAAAACATAAGCAGTGAAAACTCATACATTTCTTGTGGCCACGTTTTTTTCTGATACATCACATCAGGAAAGGGAAACAATAGAAAAATAAATAAGATTACATCAAATTAAAAATTTTTCCACAACAAAGGAAACCCTCCAAAAAAATAAGAAGGCAAGCCACTGAATAAGAAAACATATTACCAATGATACATCTGATAAGGCCTTAACACCAAAAATTAAAAGGAACTTATAAAACTGAATATCAAAAACAAACAAGCAAATAATCCAATTAAGAAATGGACAAAGAACCCAAATAGACACTTCTCCAAGGATGGCCAGTAGACATATGAAAAAATGCTCAATATCACTAATCAACAGAGGACTGCAAGTTAAAATCACAATAAGAGATCACCCAGCACCTGTCAGAATGACATTCATCAATAAATCAATGAGTAACAAGTGCTGACCAGGATGTGGAGCAAAAGGAACACTTGTGCACTCTTGGTGGAGAGCCACTGTAGAAAGCAGAATGGAATTACCTCAGAAAATTGAAAAAGAGACTGCTTTATGACCCAATGATCCCACTTATGGTAATATATTTTAAGAATCCTGAAACACAATTTTGGAGAAATATATGCACTCTTATGTTCATTGCAGTGGTATTTACAATAGCTAAAATTTGGAAGCAGCCCAAATACCCATCACACGATGAGTAGATAAAAAAGCTCTGGTATATTTACACAATGGAATACTACTTGGCTGTAAAAAAGAAAAAAGAAAAGGAAATCCTACCTTTTATAACAGTATGAATGGACCTGGAGAGTATTGCAGTAAGTGAAATAAGCCAATCTGAGAAAGAGAAATATCATATGATTTCACTTATATGTGGAATCTAATGAACAAAATAAACTAACAAGTAAAATAGACTCATAGATAGAACAGACTGACAGAATTCAGAGAGGAAGTGTGTTGGAGGCTGAGTGAAAAATGTAAAGAGATTAAACAAAGAAAAAACCTAATAGACAAGACAATAATAACCAGGGGAAAGGGGTTCGGGTGAGGTGGAAGTGAGTAAAGAGGTAATAAATGGTGATGAAGGAGACTTGACTTTGTGTGGTGAATACACAATACAATATACAGATGCTGTATTATAGAATCGTATATCTGAAACCTATATAATTTTATTGTCACCCCAATAAATATGATTAAAATAATAATTATATATAATCATAAAATAAATAACTTAAAAAATAAAAAAAATGAGGAAGAGAAATATTTATATTTGCCTTACAAAATAATAAAAGACATGTTTAAGTCTGAATGTGAAGGACACTTGTACAGATTACCATGTGTGGCCAGGTTGTAAGCAGCTATGCCCCCATATCTGCTCAAGGTATAGGTTGAGGAGCTGCTCCCCAGTGTGCTGAATGCTACCATGGTCTCCACGACCTTGCCTTGTCCCAGAAGAAGTTTGTGAGAAGCTTGTACAATTTTGGCGGAAGTCTCTGCCCCAGAGATGGGGTTCCCCTTTGTTTATCTTCCTTCAACAATTATTGGAGTTCATCCTCTTTATACGCTAATTTTTAATCATGCCACACTTCTTGTTTCTGGAAAGTCACACATCTATATGCGAACCAGTAGTGCCATTCACCAGCGCTTTTCCACACAGACCCACACAAACATCCTAACTCATGATTAAGTAGAAAATGTCTTATGAGGGAGTATAACAATAAGTTGATATTTAATAAAGGATTTTCTGTTATTTTCACTTGAATAATTAAAGAATCCCCTAGAAAAATGTAAAAGTAACATATATACTCAAAGACTTCTCATTAAGATAACATTTTCTTTATCATATTCATAACTCTGTTCATCCATTGACTTTGGTATTTACTCAATAATTTTACTTGCGTCCAAGTTCTTCTTTATATATTGACCTTCTGATCAGTTTACATTTATTAAGTGGTTTAAATCTGGATAACACATTATCGTAATAATATAGTAATTTTAGATATAAGTAACCAAGAGTAATCCATATTATTGAATACAAATTTAGGCCCAGTCCCCATACCCATGAAATTTATAATCTGTGTTTTATGTAATTCCACATTCACTGTTAATATACATTTCACAGTATCTACTACTAATAGGTCAATTAACTGGCTCACTATTGCCATATATATGCTTATTTTTATATATTTCAGTAAAAGTCACCACATATATTATGTGTTTCAAAGGTAATTCCATGAAAAGAATTCAAGTAACTGATCTTATTAAGGGTCATTTTCGATGTGTTTTACAAATAAAACATTACAACTTCTTAAAAGGCTTTTCTAAAGCTGTACTTATATTTAAATTGTTGAGTCATTCATCAAACTCACCTGGGTAATTAACAATATAAGTGGAAAATACATGTTTTTCCAAGAGGTAGAACAACCTTATAGAAACTCACAAGAAACACATCATATTTGCAGAAATTTTATAGTAGCTTACAAAAAACACTTGTTAAAATTCAGGAATTGTTAAACTTTACCATTATTAAATAATATACAAACTTACAAATTAATATTATATTAAATGCAAAATTAATAAGAATTCAAAAATCATCACTCCCTATATATTTTACTCCATTTTACTGTGACCTATGTTCTTGAGGATTTTTACATCTATCATATCAGCATGGTGGAAGTACTATGTATTGGTAAGCTAATGTGCATCTAGTCCTAACTCTGTGATTAATCATTATCTCATTGGTAGCATGAGATGGGACACAATGGGAGTACTGATGCCACAGAACTCAGCAAACGTCAGCAGTAAATCAGGGCTTGATACTGTTTTGTTGATTGGCCATGCTTCAGAAAACAATGAAGTAAATGTTGATAATACAGATTACACTTAAAAGTGTGTTGTGTATACCGGTGTCACATAATAACACAATATATTGAGGAAATATTCTTCCAATTTTTAAAATCTATTATCCAGTTTAGCAAAAATGTCACTGGCATCACTGAAGAACAAGTGCAGTCCCTAAATCCATTTTTGTTGTTTGATTTTAACCTTATTTGCTAGCATAATTATGACACTCTCAGCACAGTCATGTAAGAATCCCATTTGTACATCTGCTGCAGGGCTACACTGGCTACAGATACAAGATTTCAGCAAAACTCAACAGAAGCATTATTTGAGAATCAAATGGAATATATGATAAAGAGTATTTTATACTTTATTGTTATTTATAATTTTCTCAATGTATATATAAAAGGATGATTTACAATAGAATTATGTGTGTGTGTGTGTGTGTGTGTGTGTGTGTGTGTGTGTGTGTGTGTGTGTATATATATATATATATATATATATATTTCTGGAAAGCTGGTTGCTAAACATTGACCATTACACCACTAAGTGTCTTTATTGCTTTTCCTCTGTGTGTATAAAAATCCTAGGCAATCTAAAGAGATATATTTACCTAAATATTTTTCCTAAGGAGGTAGTAAGAGATATTTTGTATTTAATTAAAAATTAACTCCAATTAAGAAAAAAATTTCTTTGGTAATAATTACCAAAAGGTGATTTACCAAAATGCTAGTATTCAAACTCAAAGATGATTTGGATGCTCTCATTCCAGTATTATTGTGCATCAAAAAATATTGTCCAAGTTTATCCATTTAAATTATATTCTTGTCTAAATATATAATGATGGTATATACCTTATAATTTAAATTGGTTAAATAAACATTTTCTAACATTTTAATTATATTTTTTAAAAATTACACAAACATCAACAGCTATAGTGGTTACTTCTTCTCATGAGCTCAGACTGGAAGGTCAACCCAAAAGGGCAGTGAAAGAGTACAAGCTCCCATCCCGGGCTCTAGCTCCAACCTGTGAATTATTCAAGAAAGCCCATAGTATGTTCCAAAAACAAAGAGACAAAGCTGCAGTGAGTGGAATTATTGAGGTGTGGCCAAAATGAGATGAGATAGAAATAATGCCATGTAGGCAAGGAATAGCTTAAGAACCCATCGAAGACAAACAAAGGGAAATAATGAGCAATATACTTCTGGGAGCAACATCTCAGGACCAACTATGAAAATAAAGTTGTATTTATGGAATCGTTTCTTTTTTTGAACCTAGAAAAGTGCTTCATCATAATAGACTCCAATACCAGGGGATGGACGGATAGATGGATGGATGGACAGATGGACGAATGAACAAATGAATGAATGACTATTTTGAGCTTGCCAACCAGGGTAGGTATAGTTGTTTGAAGGCTTTATGTTTTGAAAACATGTGTTATGAAATTTCTTATGGCACTGAATTTTTAAAATGTGAGATCCTTGCCAACCTTTAAATCAGAAGTAGGAAACTGCAACCTCTGCACCCAATTAAGCCCACCACCTATTTTTGCAAATTAAGTTTATTGGAACACAGCCATGCTCATACATTTCTGTGTATCTATGGCTGTTTTTGCACCACAATGGCAGAGTTCAGTAGTTGTAACAGAGATAGAATGACCTGCAAAGCCTAAATATGCACTACTTGGTCCTTTATAGAAAAAGTTTGGTGATACCTGCCTTAGAGGAATTAATGTAATAGGAGAACTCTTCTGATGTTTCTACCTTTCCTATGGTTCCACAGAAACAAAGAGTGGTTACATAATAATTTATTTGTTCAATTAATACTTATTGAATGCCTACTGTATATCATTAGAAATAAATAAGACATCCTCCCATCCTGCTGGCCAGAAGTTCTAGCTGGAAACACAGAAGGTAAATGCTTAATGTCAGACCTGGGACTTGGCCATAAATCTGAAGGAGATGCTCCCTCTCAGTATATTGCAAGTGAGGTCTCAGGTTTCACAAGGCAGCAACTATCACTCATCTCTTGCTTCTTTAATGCAACTGGTTTTCTGCTGTTTCAGAATGGGGTGAGAGACTAAGGATGACTTTGATGGGACTTTGCAGTAGGAGACAACAAGGACGCCAGCACAGACTGCAACATTCCTTGTATCTCATTTGACAAGTGACCTTGGTCTGTATCTTCCCCTGGAGTGGCGAAGGGGTGTGTGGTACCTGATGCAACACTGTATAGCACTCACTGTGGTGAACCCTAAAGAGCATCATTTTGTGTAACTAACACTTGCAGCAAGCCTAGCAGCAAGGTTTCTCACAATGAGTAGGGAGACTAAGGCTCAGAGTAGGAAAGGTACCAAGCATCTCACTGGTAACAGATTATGGAGTGGGGAGTCAGCCTCACTTCAAAGCCAAGTTGTTAGGCCCTCTGCCCACCAGAGTGTGAAGCCTGAGGCAGGAGGGAGTGGTGGATGCAGTCAAATGTAGCAAAAAGGGTGGAGAAGAGTGCTCAATGGACTCTGGATGTCATCAGTTTGGCATAACCAGTGACTTTCAGCGAGTGAAGACACTCTTACTTTGTGTCTGTTATCTTCTCTGATGCTGCCTTCAATCAGGTGGTTTGGAGAGCAGACATTCTGGACTCTGTTTATCTTATTCTTTGTGTCAAGATCAACCTTAAAGAAAAAAAAGAATAATAAAATGCACAGCCTGCAAAAATGAAGCCTGTATGTCAGATAATATCTGAGAAAAGAAGAGTTACTGAAAGATATCCAAAGAGCATATTTTCAGGGCAAAACCATGCATTTATTGGGTTAACTCAGAAGTTCATTTTTTTTCATAAGATGACTCTAGTGGTGCTGAGTTGCCTTTAACTTCATTCTAAACAATTTTGTTAGATTGTATTGTGACAGCACGCATTAAAAAATCTTACCAAAATTGGTGAATTTTTGTGTAGCCATTTTAATACTGAAGATGGAAGAAAATAAGCAACATTTTGGGGATATTATGCTTTATTATGTCAAGAAAGGTAAAAACACAACTGAAATGCAAAAACACATAAACAGATTTGTGCACTGTATGGAGAAGGTACTGTGACTAATCAAATATGTCAGAAATGGTATGTGAACTTTTGTGCTGGAGGTTTTGTGCTGTCCATGGATGATGCTCCATGGTCAGGGATACCAGTTAAAGTTGACAGAGATCAAATTGAGATGTTAATTGAGAACAACCAACATTATACCATATGGGAGATAGCTGACATACTCAAAATATCCAAATCAATACAGTTATTGGTGAAATGAAAAATGTGTCCTTTATTTTATGGAGAAAAAAACACATGGACTTTTAGACCAACCCAATATTTAGAATGCTTATTCCCTAACTGGGGAATCAGGTAGACCTGGGTGCTAAACTAGACTTCATCTTGAGTAATTTCACATCCTCTTAGATTTTCTGTTCCTAATCTACACGACAGGGATAATAAGGCCTAATTCCCAGGGTTTTGATAACAAAGGGAGGTCTTGTTGTAAAACAACTTAGTATGTTTTTTGGCATATATCAATATTGTTTTTTTTCCTGTCTCTAACATATTAGGATCGATGATATTATTATTGATATTACAGTGGGTCAGGTTCTGTGATAAGAAATCAAGATCTAAAAGTGAATAAGCTGCAGCCTCTGCCCACAGGGATTTCATGGAGATTGACAGGACAATAGGTAGTAGGAGGGAGATACAGGCAGCAGAATCCCTCCTTCAGTTCAGCTGCCTACAAAGTGTTAAATATTAAAGTACCCAACATATCTGTGTGGCTTCAGTTTGTTTATCATTTATAAAAAGGAAAGGATAGTACTGCTTATCATAGTTCTTCCCTAATTCTCTTCTCCAAGCCCTTGTGTTTCCAGGGCTGCAATGCCCACTCTGCTGCCATCTACAGCTCCCCATCAGGCACCTTCAGCAGCTCTCCCCCACCAAAATTTACCTTTCTTAAGAATTTGCACAGATGTTCTAGTGGTAGCACTGGCAGAACAGGTTGCTCCCTTAAAGCACACCTTTAAACAGATTATTTATGCCTTTAACCACATCACTAATAAATGTGTGCATTTCCAATAAAGCAGCAAGCTAGTGGGAGCACAGGGGCCAAGTTTGGTGGTCACCTTTGTTGTGTAGCCAGCCTAACTGGGCAGAGGAAGCCTCAAATATGATAGAGAGACTCAGGGACTAAATACAGAGTGTTTCCATTTATTCCAACCAAACTAGCACCTTGCTCCATGAGAACCATCAGATCACTTTTTCCTTTACTTTACTGGCCTATAGAAGGTTAAGTACTAAGGAACTCAATACCTTTGTGTTGTTTCAGTTTGTTTTTTATAACAAAAAAGGAAAGGATAGCAATACCTACCATAAAAGTATTCACAAGAATAAAATCCAAGGGATGTTTGAAAAATGCTCAGAGGAAGCACACTCTTTAAACAAAGATGGCATGGAGAGGAATGTCTTGTGAAAATTCCATATGCCCACTTATGGAAATTACAAACCCAACCTCAAAAGAAGGTAAATTCAAAATACTGGGGATTTTATTTTCTATGCACATACAAAGTTCACCCTGCAAAGGCACATTGATCAGTAAAGAGAAAATGGATTACTTATGTCCATTTATATAGCAAAATTATATATAGACATAGTTTTGACCAGTGGTATTCTGGTAAGTTTTTGAGGAGAAAATGAAAGGTTTGGAGCATCTACCCATTCCTGTAGCGTAAACACTCTCACAGGGGCTGAAGTCACTGATCATGAAGTTGGGAGAGAGCCCCAGCTGAGCTCTGTAGAGCTGGGGCAAGTGGCTCCAACAACCACTGAAACAATAAGTTCTGCCCACTCTAGGCTTAGAAGCAGAGCATAATGGAAAAAGTGCTGGGCAAGGTGCTGGAAGATGTGGCTCATGCCTCAGTTTCAAATAACTATGAAGCCATGTAAGTCACTCATTCTTGGAACCTGAGTTTTCTCATCTAGAAAATGACTAATAACAGCTGTCCTAGAACATCCATGAGGTGGCCATGAGAGTGAAAGAAGTTTATTAAGATACTTGAGATTCTAAGGTTCTATACCATTATAAGTTTTTGTTACTATTACCAAAGCATTCAACACATAGCATGACAACTCCTCACATATCTTTATTTTTAACATATTTTAATTAGAGTACTAAAATATCTGCAACTTCCATCTGACCTCACAGAGGCATACATTGAATGCCCAGCCTACTGTGTACAGTATTTTTTCACTAGCAAAATTTGAAATCACCCATTAGTCTAATTATTGTAGCAAATTCTGGATTACTCTAGAGCTCCTTTAAAATACACAGAATCATTTGAAAGGATAGAACATACTAACATGTGGAGAAGAAAGCCTAATGCCAAATTTCATAAGCTGTTAGGATAAAAGATATTGCTCCATGAGAAGATGGAGTTATTGTTAACCAATTTTAACTGACTGATGAAGCACATTAGTGTAATTTTTCTCATGAAAGTGAATTTAAGAACAATATACAAGGGGTACCCCCCAATACAGAATTACCTTCAAGAGGGTCAGCCCCTTGTAGTGCAGGCTTCCCATGCTAGATGAGTGTTCTAGAAACCTATCTGTATTGGTGTACGAGCTGGTGTTATTGTGAGAGGCTGCATTTGACTTCAGTGAATTTTTTTTTTGAGGACTCTTTCAATGTGTTTGCCCACGTAATGATGATGGTTGATTTACGAGTGCACCTGCTCACACTCTGCTGAGTGTTCTGCCTTTTTTAACTAATAACAGCATGACCCCCATGCTCCATCCTCCCTATTCACCCAATCTCACCCCAAGTGACATTTTCCCCCCCAGATTAATGTTTTGCCAATGTGGAAGAGGTGAAACAAAAATGGCAGAAGCACTAAACGACATCAAAATTGACAAGTTCAAAAACTGTTTTGAGAAGTGGAAAAAATATTTTGATCAGTGTATTGCATCAAATGGAGAGTATTTTGAAGGCATCTGAAGTTTAAACATGTAAGAATCAATACATAATTTTTTGTAAATGAATTCTGTTTTTGGTATCCCCCCTCATATTATATTAAAAATTTGAACCCCACATCTCATTAATTCATTTCCTTCAAAATACCTGGAAACTGAATCTGAATTCCTACTGATCATTTAACCTTCTTTAAGACTTTATCCTCTGTAGGCCCTGATTTATGTACATGGAAAATGGCTTAATATATATGTCATAGAAATCTTATGAGAAATAAATCTGGTTTTATAAATGAGAGGCATGTAACTTATTTTTTATTTGGATGCCGTTTTTAATTGACACTGAATTGTTTCATACATGATGATATTGAAATCTCAATGAGTACCTGTAAAGCACAATTATGGTATAGATGCAACACAGAAAAAACAGGATAGTTATTTTTAATATAATATTCCTTTTGTGGATTGAATTTTGGGATGTATAAAACTAATTTGTCCTTGAAATTTTCCTCAAAATGGTTTGAGGATATAGCAGACACTCCTGGTTGTCTACCTTTTCATTTCTTCTCAGAAGGCAGAACCTGTACTAAGTTCAAATGTTAACCAATATGGGTATGTTTACTTACCCTCTACCTAAATCTATCTATAAATGATAATGGGTTTAAGTCAATAACAACAGCCATACCCACAGAGCCAGTAGTTCAGCTAGGCAAGTGACACGTTTTTGACCAATATACTGTAAAAAGAAACCTTCTGGGAGGCTTCTAAGAAATGTTTTCATACTTCTAGGAAAGGGACTCTGGAACTAGATGGCCTACTTCCCACCTTTGGACATTCTCAGTCTGGAAGTAGTACCTGGAAGATCTGCAACCATCTTGTTCTCAGAGCCTGAGGAATATAAAAGGCAGAAGAAAAGGATGAAATAAATCTGGTTCTTAAGATACCCAGGAGCTGTTAAATCAACCAACTTGAAACCTGTCTTGTTTCTGGACTTCTTTTTTGTGTGTGTGAAATTATAAATTTCTTTATTGTTAGAGTTTTCTCTTACTTGCAGCTCAATGAGTCTTTACTAATTCTTGTCTTAATGCTGAAGATCTTAAATATATTAAAAGCAGTTGTCCAAGCTCATCTGAAAACATATGTTGCATCTTGGAGAATTTACTGTGAGACAAAGTGCTATCATCATATGCAGCATGAAAGTTAAATAAGTAGAATCTCTCACTGAAAATGATGTCACCTAAAGCTCCTGGGGCAGCATAGCTGGTGATCAGAGTGTCTATGGACATTTGAACTTGCTAAAGAACTGACTAATCTCTCATCTATAATTACTTGAAAGAAGTTCTAAGCAGAGTGTGTTTCCATCTTCTTGCTTTATCTTAAACTACATCTGAGAGTATTTTTCTAAAATAACGAAACTCTCAAAGAATGGGAAAATGAGGTCAAAAAAATGACATCACTTACAATGTTTGCCTGGTACAGATGTGGACTAACACACCAGGATGGCCTCCCCAAACTAAGATACACCAATAAAATTGCATTGAGGGTGCTCCATCATGGTTAATAGTGATTTTTAAAGAAAATGACTTCACATGTCTCATAAACTCAATTAATTATGTTATTATATTTCTAAAATATAGTGCAGTTGGGGAATATGTCAGGAAAGTTTCAGTATCATACTAGAGACCAGAGGTTCAAAAGTTCAGGCAAAACAAAAAAAAAAAGTTTTTTTAAAAGAATAAAAAATACAATGTCAAGATGGATTCAAATAAATATACCAAGAAACATTTTTATTGTAATAAAACTTTGAGGAATATAAGGAATGCAGTAATAAAGCATCGACAAAAAACATTTGCATGTTCCAGAGATGCAGGAGAAACTGAAGACAGTTCATCTATATAAAATATGACCCTTCGAGTATTGCCAAGGTCAGTGAGACCCAGAACAGTCAGTTTGATCTAAAACTGGTTTGCTCAAGTTTTTTATTTGTGCTAGTTCCTCCCTTTCTTGTATATCTACCTCTTTCTTTAACTTCCTACCATCCCACCAACTTTACCTCCCTATCACATACTTTATAACTGTCCCAGAACACATTTTGAAAGAAGAAGTAAGATGGAATGATCAACCCACGTTTTCAGGAGCTAGTTTTTCTGAATTTCTGTTTCTTATTATACCCCACTATCTGTTTCTTTATGGATTGGCACTCAGTGATAATAGGTAGGACAGACACATATTAATTCAAATCATCTGAATCATTTTGGTACATATTAGTCAAATGTTCCCTCAACACCCCTTGTCTCTCTGTATAACATTACTTGTCTTTCTATTCCTGTTTTCCATGGAATTTTTTACAAGCTGCCATCTTCCACAGGTTATAGAGTATATGATTTTTACTAAAGTTTAAAATTATATGATTGAGATTGAGAAAATAATATCTAAGTCTTTTAAGGAATTGACAGATTTTAAAATCCACTGCCAAATATTAATGCAGCTTAAGCTTCAAATCATCTCTTTAAACAATAATTATAATTTCTCCTTAGATGTGTAATTGCAAAACACTTTACAATTTTCAGAAATACTGATGTTAGAAATAAAGTGTGAAGAAAGAAATTAAAACGTTTTTTAATACAAATAAAGCAGAATTTCAAATCAGAAACAAATGAACACATATTGTATTTTCTGATGACCAAAATTACAAAAGCAAAATTTGCTAATGAATAAAGCAAAATGATTATAGTGTTATTAGGAAGAGAAGATTACAGTTAAAGTTGCATAAATATTTTCTTTATAACTCCCATTTATTTCATTTTCCTTTATTTATATAAATTTCTGAAAAACAAAGTATTTTTTCCTGAAAACTTCCATGTTATAATTTTCTCTTTCTTGAGGGGTCACTTACTTACATTTTGGAGAAATCTGAGTAACATCTGTTCAAGGACTTCATCTTTTAGAGAAGAATAAAGTGGAGGAAGCACAAAATAATATACTTGTCCCTAAAAACTACGCACTCATTTTAACTTTAGTTTCCTAATTAATAAGAAAAAAATAAAAGCATTTTTATACAGACCTCAACCAGAAAGGTAATTTTGTAAAATACTTGAGCTTAAATAAAAAAATATTTATATTAAACAGTGAATTTTTCTCTAAATGCACCATATTATTTATAAGTCACTCCCTGGAAACACGTGCTGAATGCTCTACATTTTCCCTATTTCTTTAGTTTAAGATCACATATTAATTCCCTGAGAATAAATACTGAGAGACAGCTGTATGGTCTCAGTTTAACATGAGGCCATGTAATTATAGAAATACCTTGAATTTTTATAGCTTTTCATCCTCTAAGGACTCAAAGTTCATTTACATTATATTACCACACTGGCTCCTACATAATGCCCATATAGCACCTGCTATAGTTGTATCGGCTGTGATACAAGCTTAAGAAGGCTGGGAAAGAGCATCAACAACCGTTAGAGCCTCAGAAATAAAACCTTGTGTCTCTGGATAGGTTGTTGCTCTTTTCCTGCATTCATGGGCTCCACTTACCTTGTGTTCCTTCCAGAACCTTCAAGAAGCAGGAGACTCAGGGGAGTCAGTGGATATAATTTACTGACCTTACATAAAGTTCAACTACATTTTTTTTTGTATCTTAGAATTAGAAAATAACTCTGCCTAGTGGCTTGATACCAGAGATGACTGCTAGGCCTAGTAAGAGAGTTCCATTCTATTACTTCCTTATAGCATCCACTCCCAATGAGAACACTGCAGATTTTTGCTCAACAATTTGCAACAAATTTGAATATTATTCTAAATTCTAATCTATTTATACACTCATGATTGTAATAAACTATACACTTCCTGTATGGAGTGTCAATCCATTGCTGTCAGCTGTTTTGTAAACAGCTGGTAGAAAAAAAAATTGCCTAGAGTGCTGAAAGTGTGCTTAAGAATGACCCTTGGGCTAACATAATGGAACAGTTAGTCTTGGACAGAGAAGAGCTCTGCAGTCACAAGAGCTGGCACAGTCAGACTGGGAGATTTTCTTTGTAGCTGGTCTATACCCTTGTAACTGTTACCTGTGTTTTAGCACTAGGTATGAGGTGTTACAGGAGTTCATGAAAGAGAAAACTGACATAGGACTGAAGGGTCAGGAAAAGCCCAAAGGATATATACTCCAAATTTAGATGTGATGGACTGGCTAGTCTTCTACAGAAAGATTGGAGGGAAAGCTTTCTAGGGAGGAAAAAGTAGCAGCATATGTAAGGGCTTACGTATAGTACAATTGGCACCAAGAGCTGCCAGTAGCTCAGTATTCTGACAGACCATCATATGATGAATAAATAAATAAAGGACATCTCTAAAATGTCCCTGGTTCATTCTAAATACTTAAAAACTCTTCAAATAGTAACAGAAAATACCTACTCTGGGACTATTTCTCTTCCTCTTGTGTAAGAGGTTTCACTTCTTAATGGGATGGATTTTTTCCTTTGCACCAAAACTCATCACCTCCTTGTCCTAAGGGCCAGTGTTTTCATAAGTAGTATAATTTGTTTTTATTGGTGATTTTTGGCTCTGGGATTACATTTCTTATACTCACAGTGTTTTGAATGTGACATTTAAAGCTAACTTTGCCCTTTTCTTCCAAAGGTACATTAATATGGTAGAAGGCTTAACAGACAATCCAGGCAGAAATGCCTGTGAAAGTTCACTGCAAGTGCCACAAAAATGTAAATTGCTTTTTTTCCCCTTCATATGGGAAGTTAGTGTTATTGCAGAGTTTCAGATTTTTATGAGCACTTAAAATTCTGGATCTGATTGGGATCTGTGCTCATATTAACTCATTTTAAATTAGTGAAATACCCATGTTTAACTAAAATAAAAATTTCACCAAATCAGAACTATAAGAGCATGGGCATAGAGAAAAAGTTTTCAAGTATCTTAAGAAATAATGTGAAATTACCATGGGAAACTAATCAACATATACAGATGTGAGTGGGCCCAAAATAATTTGATTATATCAAATAATACTAATAAGGTTGCATGGTTCAGTTGAAGGGCATTATTTTTTACAGCATTTATCCTATTATCTAGAACTAGTAATTTTAGAAACCACGAAGCCCACCCCAGTTGTCTCAGTCCTTAAAATTCTGTACTGATTAAGACAATAGTAACTTTCTGATCTTGTGACACCCATAAACACATGCATGTTAAAGTTTTGCAAAAAGCCTATATTCATTTTTCCCAACAGCCTTATAATTTAATTTGAGAGATAAAAATGGAACTGGTTATACAGAAAGCCTCCTCAACTCTATCTCTACATTGTCTTCTAGTTTCTATAGACAACCAGGTCCCATAAAAATTGGGCCCTTATACATTGGGACATTATTTGATTCTCTCTAAATTTTTTTAAAGCTAAGTAATGCTATACTCATATCTCCTACAGTGTGGGAAACACATATTAAAAATAAGAAAATCTGTTTTTTTATTAAATTTATTGGGGTGACATTGGTCAATAGGATTGTATAGGTTTCACATGTACACTTCCATAACACAACATCTATTTTTAAAAACCCAGAATTTTCATTTTTTCTCAGCATTAAGAATACCTGACTATATTGATTAGTCAATTTTAGAGTATAAAATTTTATGGAAGTTAAATGTAATTTTTAAGTCACCACTTTGTTTAAACTCTGTGTTTTAAAGAATTTGGGGTTGGGTGGTTTAATCTTTCATTCAGTGTCTTGCTTTATGACTTATACTCTAGTCCTCACATCAGAAGACTTCTATCTCTTCTAATAGAATAACCCACACCAAGCTCACACTTTCCAAATCATAAATCCATTTTTATATTCAAATCCTGTTCAATTTAGATTAGCATTTGCAAGGGGAATCAAGTCTAAACTTTCTAAATATTCAAGAAGAGAAATGAGTACTCTTACTAAAAGTGGAAACAGGTAAAAACCTGTATCTTCAGTCATAACAATGAGGGAGTCAAGATTCCAGCACTCTGTTAAGTAAAGTAATGGGAATAAACTTCTGATGGGCCTTGAGACAGAAGCTCCAGCTTCTTTCAGGTTGAGGGTGGAGCCTGAAAATGGAAAAGTTATTCTTCCCTCTTCAGACTCTATCTTCTTCAGACTCTACTGAGTTACTCTCCCATGTGTGGTTTTAGGACACTAGAAAGATTTTCTTAAAACTTTGAAAGATAAGAGATGTGAATCTAGCTCCTCTACCACTTGTAACACTTTTGATCAATATTTTTATAGATTTTATACCAGATTTAAATTATAAAGATAAAATTACAAGATTAGTTCAAATAAAATTTCAGAGAAGCAGCTAAAAACAGGCATCAGCCAGCAAGAGCAAAAACTAATTAACTTTTTTTAAATTTCTTCACTTTTACTACTCACAGAACTATAAAACATGTAAGTAGAAGACTGAGAGTTGGAAAATGTACTCTACTGCTCTAAAAAAAGAGATATGCTTACTTTAAAAAATATATTAACAGCCAAGATATTAATTACTTTTCTCATTGTGTATATGATGGTAGTTAAAAATTAATATAGTGAAAATGTTTAGAACACTAAGTAGATTCCAACATCTTTGAGTAGACAACACAGCATTTGTGTCTCCACTCTGTAAGAAGTTATGTTCAATTCAATATGCATTTAAATATATAATATACAATAATATTATATATAATAATATACTATAGATACTATATAATATATCATATAGTGGTGAGGTCAGTAGACACAGCTGCAAACAGTGAATAGTGTGGTAGCTCCAGACAGGTGGCCCAAGGCTGGTTACACTAAATGTCTGACATTGACCTGTACCTGAATCCACCATTGTAGACCCAGAACCAATGCAACCAGTTGTGAGTTTAAGACCACACAAGAGTTCAACCCAACTAGCCACACATTTGTGGCACACAAAGGGGGGTTCCAGCAAGAATAAGACTCTGTTGGGGACAATTAACTCTACCTTAGGGAACAGCCTCTGCACAGTGAGCCATACACAGTGATCAAGGTGTATCCTTATATTCAGACAGCCTGAAGGGTTAACTCTACCTGCAAAAAGACCAATAGCATTTAAGACTCAACTATAAGAAGAAGGTGCACATAGTCCACAACAAACATTCCTGGAGTACAGAGCTTAGATGATTTAAAAAATTGTGTCACTGAACCCAATAAGATACCTTCATCATAAAGCCATCCTAACAAGTTTGGGAGTTATAGAAGACCTACCCAATACACAGAAACAAAATGGGGAGACAAAGAAAAATGCCCCAAATAAAAGAATGAGTAATCCCCAGAAAAATAATTAAATGATGTAGAAGTGGCCCAAATACCATGAGCATGTTTTAAAACAATAATTTTAATGATGCTTCTTAAGGACCATAGCAGAACAATGGATGATCTGAGCAAGAACTTAAACAAAGAGATAATAAGCATTGAAGGGGATATAGAAGCCATAAAAATAACCAGTCACAATTTAAAAAAAAAATAGCTGAAATGAAGAATACACTAGAAGGAATCAACAACAGATTAGATGAAGCAGAGGATCAAATCAGCAATTCAAAAGATATGATAGCAGTAAGGACCCAAAAAAAGCATCTAAAAGAAAAGAGAATTTGTAAAAATGAGAAAAGTCTAAGGGACTTCTGGGACAACATGAAGCATACAACATCCACATCATAGGACTCTCAGAAGGAGTAGAGTATGAGCAAGGTCCCAGAAGGAGAAGAGTATGAGCAAGGAACAGAGAACCTGTTTGAAGAAATAATAGCTAAGTCCTGATTGGTGTGGCTGAGTGGGTTGCACATTGTCCTGCAAGTCAAAAGGTCACCAGTTCAATTTTCTGTCTGGGCACACACCTGGGTTGAGGGCAAGGTCCCCGGTTAGAGGCATGCAAGAGGCAGCCAACTGATATTTCTCTTGCACATTGATGTTTCTTTCCTTCTCTTTCTCCCTCACTTCTCCCTGTCTAAAAATAAATAAATAAAATCCTTTAAAAAAACAACAACTGAACACTTCCCTAACCTGGCAAAAGAAAAAGTCACACAAGCTCAGGAAGCACAGAGTCCCAGTCAAGATGAACCCAAAGAGGCCCACACCAAAACACATCATAATTAAAATGACAAAAGTTAAATACAGAGGAAATCTTAAAAGCAGCAGAAGAAAATCAGTTAGTTACTTACAAGTATCTCCCATAAGGATGTCAGCTGATTTCTCAACAGAAACACTTTAGGCCAGAAAAGGATGAAATATTCAAAGTGACAGAAAGCAAGGTCCTACAACTTAGACTACTTTATGAAACAAGTCTATCATTTTAAGTTGAAGATGAAATAAAGTGCTTCCCAGACCAAAAAAAAAAAAAAGACAAAAGGAGTTCATTACCACCAAATGAGCCTTGCAAGGAATGTTCAAGAAACTTTTGAAAAGAAGGATAAAAATAAAATTTAGAAGAGGAACATAGGAATAAATAATAAAATTGCAATTAAAGCCTATCAATAATAACCTTAAATGTAAATGGATTAAATGCTCCAATCAAAAAACACAGGGTAGATGAATGAGTAATAAAACACGACCGATACACAGGCTGTCTACAAGAGATTCACCTCAGAACAACAGATAGACACAGACTGAAATGAAGGCAAAGGAAAATCACTATGCCATGCAAGTGGAACGAAACAGTTGAAGTATCAGAATGCATATCAGACAAAATAGAGTTCAAAACAAAGTTCATAACAAGAGACAAAGCTCATGACATAATACTAAAGGGATCAATCCAACATATATGCCATCAACTCAGGAGCACCAAAATATATAAAGAAAGTCTTCTTGGGCATTAGGAGAGAGATTGACAGCAATACATTCATAGTAGGGGATTTTTAACATTCCACTGACATCAGTGGATAGATCTTCCAAACAACAAAATTGACAAGGTAATAGCAATCTTAGACAACACACTGGATCAGATGGGTTTAATTGATATTTACACAACACTAAATCCCATGAAGCCCCAGAACATACTTTCTTCTCAAGTGCACATAGAATATTCCCAAAGGTAGATCACATTTTAGAATACAAAAATGTCTTAATAAATTCAAGGAGATTGAATCATACCAAGAATCTTCTCTGACTACAATGGTATGACTAGAAATCAACTGCAACTTAAAAAAAACTGGAAAACATTCAAAAACATAGAAGTTAATTAGCATATAATTAAACAAATAATAGGTTACCAGTAAGATCAAAGAAGAAATTAAAATTTACCTGGAAAAATATGAGCACAAAACAACCCAAAATCAATTGGACACAGCTAAAGCTGTCCTGAGAGGGAAGTTTATAGCATTACAGGTCTACATCAAGAAGAAAGAAAAGTCTCAAATAAATAACCTAATCCTATACCTAAAAGAACTAGAAAAAAAACAATTAAAAAAGCCCACAGTAAGTAGAAGGAAGGAAATAATAAAGATCAGAGAAGAAATAAATGATGTAAAGACTAAGAAAAAAAATACAGAAAATCAATGCAACTGAGAGCTGGTTCTTTGAAAGTATAAACAAGATTGACAAACCTTAATCAGAGAGAGAGAGAGGAGAGACAGGATTCAAATAAAGAAATCAGGAATGAAAGATAAGAAGTATCAACTGACATCACAGAAACACAAAGAATTGTAAGAAAATACTATGGACAACAATATACCAACAAATTGGACAACCTGGGAAAAATAAAGTCTTAGAATGTACAATCTTCCAAAACTGAATCAGGAAAAAACAAAAAAAACCCTAAATAGACTAATTAGAAGTAATGAAATTGAAGCAGTAATCAGAAAACTCCCAGCAAACAAAAACCCTGGAATGAATTGCTTCACAGGCAAATTTTACTAAACATTCAAAAAACAAATGTAACACCTCTCCTCAAATTATTCCAAAAAATCCAAGAGGAGGGAAGACTTTGAAGGTCTTTTTACAAGGTCAGCATTTTCTTAATTCCAAAACCAGATAAAGACACTACAAAGAAAAAAACTTATAGGACAATATTCCTGATGAATATGGATGTTAAAATCCTGAACAAAATATTAACAAAATGGAGGCAGTAACACACTAAAAATGTAATACGCATTGACCAAGTGGGCTTTACTTCCAGGATGCAAGGTTGATACAATATTTGCCAATCAATAAACATGAAAAATGAAGGATAAAAATTATATGACCATATCAATGATGTAGAGAAACATTTGATAAAATCCAGCATTGATTTATGATAATTACTCTCAGCAAAGTGGGAATAAAGAGAACATACATTAACATAGTAATGACCATATATTACAAATCTGCAGCCAACATCATACTAAATGAACAAAAACAAAAATTATTTCCCTTAATACCGGGAACAAGACAAGGATGTTTGTTTTTGCCACTCTTTTTCAACATAGTACTAGAAATCTTAGTCACAGCCATCAGATAAGAATAAGAAATAAAGTGCATCCAAATTGTAAAGTAAGACTGTCATTATTTACAGATAACATGATATTGTACATAGAAAAGCATAACAACTCCACCAAAAAACTGCTAGATCTAACAAAGAAATTAAGCAAAGTAGTAGGATATGAAATGAATATCCAGAAACTGATACCATTTTTATACATAAATAATGAACTATCAGAAAGCGTAACTAAAAAAATAATCCCATTGCAACAACAACAACAACAACAAAATAAGATACCTAGGAATAAGTTTAACCAAGGTGGCAAAAGACGTGTACTCAAAAATTGTAAAATACTGAAGAAAGAAATAGTGGAAAATGCAAGTAAGTGGAAGAATATACCATGTTCATGGACTGGAAGAATTAACATCACTAAAATATCCATATTATTCAAAGCAATCTATAGATTCAGTGCAATTCCAATTAAAATATCAATGGTAAATTTCACAGATCTAGAACAAGTATTCCAAAAATTTATGTAAAACAAAAAAAAGCCCCAAATTTCCTCAGTAAATTCAATGGAACAGAATAGAGAGCTCAGATTCAACCCAAACCTATATGGTCAATTATTATTTGACAAAGGAGACAAAAGCAATCTATTGAGTAAAGACGATCTCAAGATGGTGTTGGAAAAATTGTACAGGTACATGCAAAAAAATGAAATTAGTCAATCAATTTATAGCATACACAAGAATAAATTCAAGATGGATAAGAGACTTAAATGTAGGTTGCAAAACCATAAAAATCCTGGAAGAAAATATAGGCAGTAAAATCTCAGATATCATTTGTAGCAATATTTTTGCTGATTTATCTCCTAGGGCAAGGGAAAAAAGAAAAAATAATCACATGGGACTACATCAGACTACAGGACATTTGCATAGTGAAATGAACCATCAACAAAATGAAAAGGGGACCGACTGCATGGGAAAATATATTTGACAATGATATATCTGATAGGGGTTAATTTCCAAAATACATAAAGAACTGCAACTCAACACCAGGAAGACAAATAACCAAATTAAAAAACGAACAAAGGACCTTAATAGACACTTTTCCAAAGTCATAGACATGGTCAATAAACAAAAAATGCTCGATGTCACTATCATCAGAGAGATGCAAATTAAAACCACATTGAGATATCGCCTCACAACTGTCAGAATGGCTATCATCAATAAATCAGCAAACAACAAGTGCTGGCAAGATTGTGGAGAAAAGGGAACCTTAGTACACTGTTGGTGAAAATGCAGACTGGTGGAGCCACTGTGGAAAACACTGTGTGATTTTCTCAAAAAATTAAAAGTAGGACCCAGCAATCCCACTTCTGAGAATATATTAAGAAATCTAAAATGCTAATTCAAAAGAATATATGCACCCCTATCAGTGCTGCATTATTTACAACAGCTAAGATCTGGAAACAGCCGGAGTGCCCAACAGTAGATGAGGAGGTAAAAAATCTCTGGTACATTTATACAATGGAATACCACTCCGCCATACACACACACACACACACACACACAATCTTACTATTTTCCAGTCAGAGAAAGACAAATATCATATGATCTTAACTTATATGAAGAATCTAATGAACAAAGTAAACTGATAAACAAAATAGAATCAGAGGCACGGACAAATTAAACAGACTGACAGCTATTTGTTGACAGGAAGGGCGGTTTGGAGGCCAGATGAAAGAAGGTGAAAAGTAAGCAAAAAAACATGTACATTATATGTAACATATAGACACTGACAACAGTGTGGTGATAGTCAGACAGAGAGGAGTGAGCGGTAGGTGAAAGTGGTCAAAGGGAGGAAAATTGGAAGGGAAACAAACTTTGTTCTGGGTGATAGGTGCACAATGCAGTGTGCAGACGATGTCTTACTGAGTTGTGCACTTGAAACAGGTTTTGCAAACCAATGTCACTCCGATTAATTCAATAAAATACATAAATATATGTTTTAATATCTTTGATATGTTTAAAAGGCAAAGAAGCTTTTCAGTTTGAAAATTTTAGATTATACAGAAAAGAGGTACCATGGCCAACGAATGCTACTTTAAGATATAATATGTTAAAGAGAAAAAATGCACGCCAATATGCAAGAATATTCAACACAAGTATAGGAATATGAAGAGTCTTAGAAAGGTTTTTTACCCTAAGTAAATTAATAATTTACTGATTATGAACACTGCAATGAAAGAAAATTTAGGATAGATACTGTACATTTGTATTAATTTTTTATGATTTTTGTGCTTATCTTTCTCACAGACTCCAAATAATATGCACCCTAAAATTACAACCATATAATAAGTTGATGTTAACTTATAAGATGCTGCATCTTATTCTAATTCTTCCATATCCATCATATATTAAACTAGCACTTGTTTATGCAATCATTCTCCAATATTGAGCTATTTTATCTTTTTGTCTTCAGAATTTAACATCTGATATTAAAGAAAGTTTTTTTTTAAAAGAAAATTTTATGAGATATTGAAATTGTGGGTGATTTTTATTTATGTTAAGGTAGTTATTTTGTTTTTAATTTTTATCAATTCTTCAAATGTGAGGAGAACAAAAATTTATTTTATGGCATTCCCTGTACAAACTCAAAGTATTTTAGATCACACCCATTATTCATTTGAGTATCTTCATCTTAAACCTCAACCATGTTGTTGTCAGAACAGGTCATTGAAAGGGAGTATTTACCACAGACCATTTCCTCTTTCCTTGTTAGTTGCCAAAGTCTTCCTTCTGGCCACTGGTGATGGGAGAGAAATCAAATAGTGCATCATCTTTTTTCTGTCCTAGACTCTTAACATTTCCAGCCCTGACAAGAAAGGATTGGCATTGTGGGAAGCATTTTCTCTGTTTCTGTAGAAAACACCACCAATGGAAGGAAGCAAGCCCTGCAGATTAGCTTCCCTTCTCAGTTAAAAGGTACTTGGCAATTTTTCCCTCTTTCATAATTTTTGTAAGAAAAGTGTACTTTTTCATTATAACTAATGTAACAATAGTTATGTCTTCAAACCATCAAATAGTTATGAACTCCTGTGTGACGCCAGTGTAAGAAAACTATATATATATATTTTTTTTTTCTTTTGGAGAAAATATTTAACTAAAACTATCTCAAAATTCTAGCATTGGAACAGGTTTCACTATAAAGACAAACTATTGAATATCTTATTGTTTTTAATTTCCAATGTTGAAGAATCAACAACACTTTTAAACATTCTATTTTAACTTTTGATCAGTTCTTCCACTTCTATTTATTTTAATCAATTTTCTGCAAAACTATAAATTATTTAGTCATCTATACAATTGGAAGTAAACTTATCCTTTTCTTCTTTAGGTTAAAACAACTCTGATTAGTTGAACCTATGTCCAAGTCCAATATTCAAATTATTTTATTATTTTCTTTTGTAATTTTCTCTACTTTTTACATATTATTCATAAAACTTAAAGGTTAATTCTTGATTTCTATTGTAAGCAGGGCCTAAAAAGTTTATAAAGAGGTATTTTATTCAGAGAAATATATTTAGTTGTGGTATTACAAAGAGGCAGAATTCAAGGGAAAGAAATTTCTATTCTTAAAGTACATCAGGATGAAAAAGTGATTTAAAAATTGCATTATTTGATTAACAAACTTTATTGAGCACCTACTATATATCAAGTACCATTCTTGACAAAGAGATTAATTAGGCTGTTCCCACCCAGAAAAACCTCAATTTTCTCCATAAAGATTGTCTTCCCCTCTAAAAAAAGGGGACGGGGTTAAATAACTACTTTATTAAATATTTTAGTAATATTCAATCTCATATTCACAGAGATACTATTTAAATTTTATATATAAAAAATACAGCATTCATTTTATAATTTTATGCATCAGTGTGTAGATTATTTCTTTCCAGAGATGCAGCTGGACCCACCAAGCCTCTAAATTTTTTTGGCCTGGGTCCATGAAAACCAAGATTGGGTTCATGGAAAGGACAAATTGAAATTCATGATGCATTGTGAGTTCTCCTTACAAACTTATCAACAACATCCATATAACACAGCCCAGATCCCTCTTCATTCCTTGCAACATGTGCCCAGATTGGTGGCCAGGGCCTGAAACTACAGGAATGAGGATTCCGCAGGGCGCGAATGCCTGAACCCCAGCTCTCAGGTCTACACCCTGCCCCAAATACTGACAACATCTGCAGCCCTTCATGTCATTTCCAGCCCAGAAGTCCCTCTCGTCACCTGTGTGACGGATAGGCATTGCATCATGTAAATGATAGTGACTGCAACGTATTAAGGGCAACAGGATCACTGCCAATAAGAATTATATGTTGCAATGATGAAGACAAATGGCAAAACATTAACTCAAGGAGATACATAACTACTGGAGGCATGGCCAAGTGCCTAGGTGTACCTGTGTCCAGTGGAGATACAGGTGTTCAGTTAATACCAGGACATGCATAACTGCTAGAACAGAGGAGAGATGAGTACCTGGGAGTGCCCATGTTATATGAACAGACAGGTAGACCTTCAGGACATGCAGAACAGGCTTAGCTCTCCTAGTTCCTGCTCCTTAGTATAATGACTTGTGTACTGCAGTTTGTGCTAGTGGATAAGTGGCAGGCTACACTGCACTGAACCAGAACAGCAATTTCATGAAAAGGAGCTAGGAACTGTGTTGGAGATGTGCCTATTAAGCCAAGGAGTAAGCCTTCATCTTACAAGTTTGGCCTTCATCATTCCAAGCAGGTGGTGCACCCCTTGGGAACTCAGTGAGGGCTCAGAATAAGCAAGGCATACCTTGCCGGAACAAGAGTTACACTTTACTACAGAATTATAGGTAAATTTTCTACTGACGTAAAACACCGATACTTTATATAGTAGAAGTAAGAATTATTGAAATTTAAAACACTGTGGGAATTTAGCACTTGCTAATTCTCTCTGGTCAGGGGTAGGAAGTCCTGCTCCACCCTCTCCTTACCCTCCCAGCTCACAGGGGGAATGCTTGGAATCTTGTCCAATCCCAAAGGCAGTCAGTGTTACTTAAAAGAGAGAAGGCTTTCTCCTTAGGCAAATGTAATCCCACCTAGAGTGAAATTATTAGTCATGACTATCCACACATATGGAACTACTAAAACTTTACCCAGTGATAAAACTCCCTGACCTATCCCCAACTTGACTATTTACCATGAGAAAAAAAAGTATTAAAATATTTTTAAATATCCTTAAGTGGATCTTCCCCACTACTGATGGCCTGGGGCAGTTCAGGATTAAGTCCAGCTAGAGGAAAAAAAAGTGACTGAAGTACAACAATTTTAATCAGCAACTTCAATAAAAGAAAAAAGCCAATGCAGGTACTATTTGAAAATTATGTTAATATTTTGGTTTATAAAAGGAACTATAACATTTTATAGCTGCTCTGCTGAGTAATATGTGTGTGTGTGTGTGTGTGTGTGTGTGTGTGTGTGTGTGTGTGTGTTGTATTTAATGTGGGAGAAAAATTATTATTGGCAGCAAGGAAGGAGCTAATATAAATTTGCAATACTTAAAGATGAAATAATATATTTCAAATGTCCCTCTTGAAAAAAAGTCATTAAGAATGAGAAACAAATGTCTCGACCAATTATTAATTACAAAATAAATATAGTAATAGTATATTTCCATTTGTGTGCTTCAAATCAATGAAGTTTGTCTAGGTTTCATACACTATTTGGTTTCTTCAAGTCCCAAGTCTACGGCACTGTGGGAGACGACAATGTGTAAACTATCAAGACCCAAAGCCCTCCATGTAGCTTGGCAAGGGTTGTCATCTCCCTCTTTACTTGTGTGTTGTTCTCACTTGTGAATAATAGTTAAAATGTTTTTATGCATCTTGTTGCCTCGGGGTCTTTGAACTGATGTTGAGAAGGGATAAAGAATAGAGAGGAAAAAGAAAAAGAGGCTCAGCAAGCCACTTGAGACCTCCATAGACTTTTTACTTTTTCCCCAAAACAAAACAAAATATATAATTAATCAGTGACTCTCAGCTCAAGAAAGTATTATGTATGATTAGATTAAAAGCATGTTTCAATGTATTAATTTTCTTTTAAAATATTCTAATTTATATGATTATTACACCCTGCTCTAGAGGAACTTTGATTTTCAATACTGATGTTTTGAAGTTAGCCTGGTATGCAGGCCCCTCACTCATGCCAATCAGAGAAAGATAAACCTGAAATTAAAACAGAATCTCCAATCCTCAGTCTGTATTTCCTAGGATATAACCTAAAGCCAATGCATTGATAATAAGCCTGAAAATCCAAGCTGTGTCACTGTAACTCAAGTAGTTTTACTTTTTGTTCTTACTTTTTTATACCATGAGCTCAACTAAGATTGATGTGTTTGTTTTAACAGTGACTTTTTTATGTAGTTAAGTAAGTCTAATAGGTATCAGTTAAGCTTTGGTTTTGATAAAATGGAATAAATGGCAAATAGCAATTACCAGTAATATTCCCTTTGATAAAGATTGATTCTACCAGTGTAGAAATGATATGGTGATTCAGAGATAAACATTAGTTTAAAATCAAATACAGCCCTGACTGATGTGGCTTGGTTGGTTGGAGGGTCGTCCCATGAAGAAGAATGTCGTGGGTTCAATTCCAGTTGGTGCACACACTGGGTTATAGGTTCAGTTCCCAGTTGGGTCACGTAAAGGAGGTCACCAGTTGATGCTTCAATGCTTCTCTCCCTCTCTCTCCCTCCCTTCTCCTCTCTCTCTCTAAAAATAAATAAATATATAAATAATAAAAATTTAAAAATTTAAAATCAAATCAATGGATATGTCTTTGGGTGAGGGTAAAAAAAAGATCATCTATCAATTCATGACTGAGAACTGAAAAAAGATTTTTTTTTTAAGTTTCATATTTTCTTTGACTACCTCTCATGGTCAATAAATTATTAGAAGGAATGCTCGGCTCTTTAACAAAGCATCTATCCAGGCTTGGCATGGTCTTCAATTTGTCGTGGTCTTTTACTTTTTTTTTTTTAATTTGAAAGTTCTGGGATCTACAGTGAAAGTTCTGGGGCACATGTTTAGTTAAGCTTCCTGATACATTGTTTTAAAAATCATTTTTTCATCTAACTAGTTAGGATATCTCTGGTGACACAGCTCATGTCAGTCTGATACTGTAGGAAAAGGCATTTATTTGTAGCTGCTTCAGGAATGTAACAAATAGGGATAATGTGATGATAAAAGAGCAGAAGTTGTTAGGACTAGACGAGATTGCAATGGAAAGCTTACCATTGGCCAAATCCAGATGCATTGCTCCTAAGTGCACCAGTCCACACACATCACCTGGAGTGCAAGGCAAGCACTGCATCTTATAGTGTCACTGGTCACTGGAGACTGACCACATTTATGCAAATATGCTCCTTGTCACATTTGTCTTCATTTTACATTAATGCGCATCAAAGGCAGAGCATTTGTTGGTTAAATTCCTTACATGCTGCTATGATTAAGTGAGAAAAAATAAAATTTTTCTCTCAAAAGTTGTTTTGTTAGCCTACGATAGTTTGCAGATTAACTCTGGAAATTCTCTAACTGTTTATTAATTATGTTCACGTAACCCTGTGCCAAATTTGCTGAACAATTTTGTGCCGACTGTTCACTTTATGAATCAAATATAAAGCATAGTGCTTTCCCTGGTGAGCATAGTCTTTTGGGACAGCAGCCTCACAGAGATTTCCTTACAAATCACTGATGGACCCTAAGGAAACTAGCTTTGCAAAACTCTCAGATACTAGCATTTTTAATTTAATTGTGTTTTTCCAACCTTATTTGCATGTCCAGTGCCATCTGGCCCTTAGTCACTGTGATCACAGGAGCCACTAACAACAATTGGGAAAGCATGTTATACAAATAAAACTTCATGTCCAATAAAGAGGTCAATGAAATTATGTGAGTGCTTCTCAGCAGAAGTCCCCTTGCTCCCCATCAAAGACCTTACCATGCCAGATGGGTTCTAGGCCTGCCCCTGTGCTCCACTTATAGATGCAAACAGGATCACAGGGGCAGAAACATAAGCAAGGCTACAGGGGACAACCATGAGAAACCTGCAGGAGGTCAAGGATAAAAGCTTTGTTCCCAGGCATATCTTGGGATGCCAAGTTGCAGCCTGGAATTTTTACAGCAGAGTTTTAAACCCCTGACAATGAGAGTTTATAATGGAAATTCTGCCAGACCTTTAACTATAGCGACGCCACTATAATATTTATAAGTAACTTATACTTTTTCCAAACACATGTACTCATTACTTGTGTCTCTGTTTTTGCCTCACTTCAGGGGAACCTCTCTGTATAAACACAATAGATTGGCTTGCTTATACTTTCAGACTCTAATTGCTCTCCATCTCTATCTGTTAGAAGAAAGCCAGCCCCAGGGCCAAGCCACAAAGCCTCTCCCACTGCGTTTTGCAGAGCTACAGTACACAAACTTCTTTTCTCACTTTTGGCTGTTGGAGTTGGTCAGTGTGCACATCCTTTAGTTTTTTCTTATAATTATTTTTTCCAATGATTTACCTGAGGGAGAACTAATTGATGTATTGGAGACAACCTGTGAATCCACTGGGTCTGACAGATACTGACCATTAGGCAAGTCCTAAGTAAACAAGGACCTGGCCAGTGCACATCACTGAAAAGCTACTCAGAGTGCTGTCAGCTTATCTGTTCCAACATAAGTAGGTTTCCAGGGAAATTGAGTGCTTAATAATGATGAGTAATGACAAGGATTTCCTAACTCTTCTATGCAAACCTCCCAGCAATTGTATCTCTGGGCAAAAAGTCATGCTGAGCTATTGATCTGTGTGACAGCATGTATCGCCTGCAGGTAGGAACACAAAAAACAGGAAATGCATCTTCCTTCTGGAAAGACATATGGTGGAATCCAGCTTCTCATCACGACTCAGGTCTCTGGACATCCACATCTACAGACTGGAATACAAAGCAGTACTTCTATAACTCAAAAAGACCACAACTAGCTTTGGGGCCCAGCCTTAGAATATAAGTGAGAGTTTATTGCAGCAACCTAGTGACTTAAGACTTTCAGCCAGAAATAAATCAAGAGTGTGAATAAAAAATTTGTACACAAAAATATCATTGCTAGATTCCAAGTTCACGAAAATAAGTGAAGGCACCGTTGACCTGGCTTATCAAATCCTTTAGCACCCAACGGGCACAATTGGTGGGTCATCAGACATGACCACACTAACATTCTCCAACCAAATATCATCTCTCAAAGTCAGATGAGAACCCCCAAAGTTGATGCTTATCATGATAACAATGTTGATGCTTAGCATGAAAACACACAGCCGTGTAGAATGTATGTAAGAACACTGGTTAACTCACTCAACAAACATTCTTCTAGAATAAGGTACCCAAGTGGGTAATATGTAGCTAACTCAAGTGAAATGATTCAGTAAACATGCCATCACTATAAAATACAGAAGGCATCAGCAAGCACTTTCATCTGCTGAGCACCTAACTTCAGTGATGTGAAAGAAGATGTCATCTTGTATGAAGAATCCACTGCATGCACAGTCTGGTCACACTTTATCCTTGAGGTAAAGCGTAAGAGCTTAGGGAATGAGTCAGCAAGAAGCAGCGTGATTCACCCACAGGAGATGAACTTCCATCTGCTCCCAGACTTTAACAATGCTTGTCAGTCATCAGTGGTATGTGTATGCTGACAATGTGGCAAGTATCTAACCCACAGTCTGTGATCAAACAAAAGGAAACTGCCTGTAGTAATGAGCACCCCATTAATGTCACTATCACATTAATGTTTCATTGTTGAATAAAGGAAAGTTACCTGGCTGGTACTTCAGTATTTGGCTATTAAGAGAAATTAATACACAATAATATTATTTATTCATTATTGCTCACAGAACCATACACTCAAGTATCCATCTTGTATCGCTTCTTCTTTTTACCCTAAATCTCTGGCATTGTCTGCACAACAAACTCATTCTGCTATTATATTTGGAGCAATTACTGAGACTGGCATGTGAGGGTACTCTTAATGAAAACAAAATGTGCCCTGGTCACTGCAAAGGAAAACTGATAAAATGGTACAATTGGGTGGCTCTATAGACAATGCTGCATGGAGGGAATTCTTACAGATACCTTCAGTCCAAACACAGATTATGCCAAAAGAAACAGATGGAAGGAACATTGATTTCTCCTCTTTCTTTGTACCAGGGCAAGACAACAGTATAAAGGAAGTAGAGAAATCACCCACCTTCCAGGAATACCCCAGATCTCACCAGGTAGAAGTGGCCTGCAGATTTCAGAGCCATGGAGTAGTGACAAAGTTAAGGCACAGCTGGGATCTGTGGTCCTGGGCCTGGATATTTACCCTACTGCGGTCAGGGTAGCTACATTGCATGAATGAGCCATGATACTTTTCCTGGGACAGAATTGTCACTGCGACCCCTATAAAGTCTAATTTAAGCACCATGTTTTGCAACCAGTCTATATTTGAGTAGCTGATTTCAGATAATACTTGAAAACAGGAAGCAAATGCTATAATTTTAAGTAACTATTTGGCAATCAACCCATGACAAATAACAATCCTAAAACTTTTAAGTTTACCAAAAAAACTCAGAAATTTAATGTTAAAAGCTTCATGTTTTTTTTTTTCCTGCAGTTTGTCAGCATTCACTGTGGGAGACATAAGGAGAAGCATAAAGATTTAAAGTTGCCTAAGCAAATAAATAATTGAATAATTCCTTAGTCCTTCTTCTCAAGAGAAAGGTTACATGATGAGAAATCACTTTATGCCCAATTGAAACACATTTTCAATGAAAACAAAACAGAAAAGATCACTTGGAAAAGACAAAACACAAGTTAAAATAATGTTTTTCATGCTGAATATAGAAGAAAAAATTTAAATAATATAGAGAATGTTATGCCCTTTCCCCTGAAAATGTTGCCATAACGTCACAGGGAAGTAATGAAGAGCAGAGGTGCTATGAAAGGACTCCCCCTCCTAATCAAGGCGACTTCTGAATTAGACAGTGATGCCTGTTTCCCAGGACAGGCACCTAGCACCTTGCTGGGGACCCTCCCTTCTACAATGTCAACCAAGACAGAGCTCAGAATGAGGCAAATAACAGCAGCGAACTGAAAAAAACTTCAAATGAAATCCTTTTCATTTCAAATTTGGATATATTCAATCCAAACACATATTACATGAGGTCCATTTGTACTGAAGGTAAGTGAATAATTTAGGTAGTCACCTGAGCCCACTCCAGCTTGGAAATCTAGCTGAAACAACTGAACTTTTCTGCCTTCCAGGACCACAATGAAATGTGTGTTAGCCATGCACAAGGGTCCCTCATCCAGAAAGAAATGTTGATATACCTGTTTGGCCTTTCGCACTGTGCAGTCTTTCCCAACTTTAACTTGGGCCTTAGAATTATGTCTGCATGGCCTAGGTCAGAAAACAGGTGGCATTTGGTGACTCACCCTTGGAGAAAGTCACGTTTTTCTTATGTGAGAAAATTACAGCTTTGACCTACTAACCTGAAATCTTTCTGGAGAATTGCATCAGATCTTTTGTGGGGAACCACGTAATTCTGATCTGGGGAATGAGGTGTCCACTAAGACACAAAATTTGAATGTAAACTCTTGGTGCTATAGGCCTTCCCTTTTTAAAATACATCTTGGGGTGATAAGCATTCATTTTTAGCTTCATTGAGAAACCCCATTGATCCAATTACGTTTCAATCCAGAAGTAAGCTTTCAGACTCTGGAAGATTTGCTGAAATTGATATAAACCTCACAAAATATGCACTTCCCATCCCTAAAGGGTGAAAAAAGAATTATCAGAAAGATGGAAAAGAATTATTTAGAAAAGTGAGTTTCTCCCCGCCTCTCTTTAGAATAAGCACCCTCTTGGGTAGTATTCTTCTAGCCGACAACAGAATAAGACTCTTAAGTGAGCATGTGGCTGCATAAAGAAACAGCCAGAAAACAACTCTCTTAAACAAATAAACAATTCAGTGCTTGAACTTTATGTTCCTAATCTCTGCCATCATTAATCACATTCAAAGTTTGTCTTTAAGAGCCTGAGCGAACTAGTGGGAGGTGGAGGGAAAGGAAAGAAAATAAACTCCTGAGTCCAGTTAGATTTGTGAGATGCATAGAAGATGAGAACCCACCTCTTCTGCCAAAAGGACTTCAGGAAGCTTGTTAGAGGTGGGCAACATGGATATTATAGAACAGATATGATGGAAATCAAACTATAAGTTAGGAAAGAGCTCATGAGCCTAACACTATTATTTCAGCATTCTGAAAATAAGCATCATCTGGATTTCAGTAGAAAACCCCCCCAAAAAAAGGTGTCTGAGAGTACTTCATTTATGTATTTGTGTCTTTTGTTTTAAAAAAAAAGTGTAAGAAAAGAGCAAAATTAGAATCACAAATATGGTTGACCAAGACCATATCACAAAGAGATGTGAATACAGCCTTCATGGATGTAAAAATGAGGAAAAGAGGAGACACAGAAAGCAGAAGACAACTAATGTCCCCAGTTCCGGCCTCACATTGTTTCTTTATCACATCAAAATCAGACACAGAAAGGAGCAACATCTCACACAGCTGTGAAAGGAGAAAAACACCAACAAAACCCCTTTAGCATCTTACCTGCTGTTTGTAATTTTTTCCTTTCCTTTTTTCAAAACTTTAAATTCCCTTCAGATTATAAATAACTCCATTATCATTTTCGCATTTAAAGACGAAATGTTCTGTTTCAAAGAAATCTAATAACTGTGAGGTCACTGGATTGCATAGGGCCATGTTCCATAATGCAGTGATGAGAGACCATCCCTTAGGGAGCAAGGCTGGGCATCACTGTGTATTTTTTTTTGTACATCCTGCTATGACACAGGAATGTTCCTGATTTATAGCAATTAGTGAAACAATAGAATGTTCTCCTTTTGCCTTTTGCTGTTGTTGTTAGAAAAACCACTGATTGCTTTCTGGCTGAAAACTGTCTTGCTGATTGTCAAGGAGCACTATTCACGTGATGAAAGCCAGCTGGGTCACCATACGTTTGATGAGGCAATAAGATCTGTGTGCTGAGGGCTATCGTAGGGCACGGGTTCACCACCAACCTGTGGATATTGTTAGCTCCATCGTCGGTGTAGCTGCCAGTTCCCATAAACTGACCCATTGTTAGACAAGGGAACAAACAAAATGGTTATTTAAATAAATGGCCTATCGCTTAGATATCTCATATAGGCTTTTGTCCTTATCCCTAACAGCCAAAACCAACCATATAAATTGCCTGTGTGTTTTACTAATTTAATAGTCCCTTCCACCCCCTAAAAAAGAGTAACTTAAAGTTATTATCCTGATACACCTCACTCCTAAATTTTATCCTGCAACACATTGGAAGTCTTAAGTGTATATCTTCTTGGGAATATTTGTAAGTTGACACTGTAACAGAGAAATAAGTAAAAACAAACTGAACAATTGAGTAGATCAAGGTATATTGTTACATAATAAATCAGAGTTACGGAAATAACACTTCTTCTGCTTGGAGAAGGGCCACTCCGAAGCATTTACCAGTTTTCATGGGAAAAAAAAAAGTTATATCCTAAAGTAACTTCAAATTACTTCTATAATGTTCCAATATAATTTTCCTTACAGAAAACCACATTATAATCCTAAATTATATTTATAATGGCCAAGGACATGAGGCCAGGGAGCTTCAGGACACATCACACATGCACTTATCAAAGGATAACTGTCTACTCCAGCGAACATCATTATGTGTTTTGATATCCCTTTGATGTAAATGAAATGTAAACCCAAGGGGCGCCAGCTGCTGGGGTATTGTATAGACACCCAAAGGGTCATCCAGCTTTATATAATCATCTTATTTTAAGTCTTTGTGATGTGAATAAAAGTGCATTCTCTCTAATGTCGTTCCCATAGCAGTTAACAGCCACTAGTATGTAGATAAAATTATGAGTACAAACCTGACAATGAGATACACTTTCCATTTTGCACATGGAAAGAGCCAGCTAAGAAATATAGCTAAAATTTCAAAATCAAAATTAAGCAATGAACCGTGGAATGCAAAAGAAGAGAAAAAAATAAGCTCAGTAGAGGAAATAGTAGGAATGAGGTGCATTTTAACTGAATGAGTAGGCTTTGTTTATTGGATCATATCACACCTTTTTTCTGTGCTTATTGAAAAGTTGGTTATAAATATACATAAGATATGATTATTTTGCAACTAAAAAATCTCTATGAAACTTGCTAAAACTTTCTGGGCAATCATTCAGATTTTAAATTTAGGCTTAATTGCCATTTTTATTTAATTTTTATTTTTTTGTTCAAATACATTTGCCTCCTTCCTGCCACCACTTTCTCCTGGCCCCCACTTCCACCTCCCACCCTCAATCCTTCCCCACTTTGGCTTTGTCCATGGGTCCTTTATACATTTTCCTTGACTTGACCCTTCCCTTCTCTTTCCCCACACCGCACTCCTTCCCTCTTGACGCTGTTTCTTTTTTCTTTAAATGTTGCTGGTTATATTTTCCTTGCCTGTTTGTTTTCTTGGTTAGGTTCCACTTATGGGTGAGATCATATGGTATTTGTCTTTCACCTCCTGGCTTATTTCACTTAGCATAAGGCTCTTTATTTCCATCCAAGCTGCCGTGAAGTGTAGTAACTTTTTCTTTCTTCTGCGTAGTATTCCATTGTGTAAATGTACCATAGTTTTTTGATCCATCATCTACTGATGGGCATTTAGGTTGCTTTCAACACCTGACTATTATAAATTGTGCTGCTATGAACATTGGGGTGCATAGGTTCTTTTGAATTGGCGTTTTGGGATTCTTAGGGTATAATCCCAGCAAGGGAATCACTGGATCAAAAGGCAGTTCCATTTTCAGCTTTTTGAGGAAATTCCACATTGCTTTCCACAATGGCTGCACCAGTCTGCATTCCCACCAACAATGTACTAGGGTTCCCTTTTCTCCACAGCCTCGCCAGCACCTGTTGTTTGTTGATCTGTTTATGATGGCCATTCTGATTGGTGTGAAGCAGTATCTCATTGTGGTTTTAATTAACATTTATCTGATGGTTAGTGATGCCAAGCATCCTTTCAAATGTCTCTGGACCCTGTGTATCTCTTCCTTGGAGAAGTGTCTACCCAGGTCCTTTGCCCATTTTTCAATAGTATTGTTTGTCTTCTTGGAGTGGAGTCATATGAGTTGTTTATATGTTTTGGAGCTCAAACTTCTATCTAATGTTGTTGAAAAAAATAAAGACATCAGATAATTGGGTTTTTTTGGTTACCTAAATAGAGTCCAAGTTCTAAGCCATCCATCAAAGTATAAAAAATGTTATAGACCACATAAAGTATAACAGTTTATGATATACTTTCTAATTGTACCATAAAACATTCAGCTCCAAACATAGTTTCTCTTTCTGTAATTAAAAACAAAAAACAAAACTGTGAGCCTGATTGGATAATAATGTTCCTGCCACACATTAAATCATATTTTATGAAAATGGAGTTCATAGAACCATGATATAGACAGATAACAGTGAACCCTGAATCTTCTGTGATTTTAGAGAAAACTGTGTTTGTGTTTTCAATGTACATACATGAATTTTTCTGCATGGAAAGGACTGTTTCTCTAACATCCAATGATTACCTGACCTTAAAAAAAGAGTTAAGACCACTTCAACCCTTTCCTTTCAGCATGTCTATTTCATGACATATTTTTTATTTTGCCCATTTCTCATTGGCAAAGGGATTCTTGCTCCCCACCCCAGGATAAAAATCAAGAGAAGACATAAAACAAACTCAGAAGAGGTGTTTACTAAAAACAGGGTGAGAGGAAAAGGAAGAGAGAGGGATCTTGATGGATCAAGGGGGCATACACTGACAGAGAGTATGGCTTCCTGAACTGCTGCTGGAGTCTGGTGCTGGGTTCTTTGTTGCAGGTGCAGAGTGGATTTCTTTGCTTTTCAGATTCCCACCATGGGTTGGCATTGACTCATACTAATTGGTGTATGGAGAGGCTGAAGAAGTAACTGAAGGGCATTCCTGTTTATCTAGGAGAGGCTCAGCCTGTCTCACATTTATTTATTTACTTATGTATGTATGTATTTATTTTTCACTAATATTTATTGAATTACTACATTGAATCCAGTGGTAGATAGGCCATATGTATTTCCTGGCTCTAGGGTTCTTTGGGCTAATTTAAAGTTTCAGGTGGCAAGAGACACTGTGAAAGAAGTTCTAATTGCTAAGCAAACAGTTAGAACTTATGGAAAGTCCAGGGTAATAAGGAAGGTGATTAAGCAATATTTGATATGTTTCAATACATTACAATTATTATCCTTAATATCTACAAATTATTTCATCTGTGGCCTCTTTACATTGGATCCTGAGTCCTTTTGACAATCCCAGTAGACTTTGAGATTTTTCTTTATTTACTAAATAACAAGATACTCTGGTCTGCTCCAGACCTGGAATTAACCAATTCTCTAAGAAGCTCTGGTTTCTTCTATTATGAAATAATATTTAGAGATGAGAGTCTATATGTTAAGGATTCAAAATACAACATTTTTTTTAATTTATTTTTTTGTTTTAGTTGACATACAATATTATATTACTTTCAGGTATACAACATAGTAATTAGACATTTTTATACCTTAACTTTACCCTGTTAAGTCTAGTGCCAATCTGGCACCCTGCATAGTTGTTACCCTATTATTGTCTATATTCCCTATTCTGTAACTCATATATATCTTCATGACTATTTATAACTGTCCATTTGAACTTCTAAATCCTTTTCATCTTTTTTATCCATCCCCCAACTCCCCTCCATGTAGTGACCATCATTTTGTTCTGTGCATCTATGATTGTTTTGTTTGTTTATGTTTTTTTTATATTCCACATATAGGTGAAATCATATAGTATTTGTCTTTCTCTGTATTACTTGTTTCACTTAGTATACCTTCTAGGTTGACCTGCATTATTGCAAATGGCCTTATTTTATTCATTTTTATGACTGAGCAATATTCCATTACATATATGTACCACTTATTTATTGAAAGATGCTTTGGTTCCTTCTATATCTTGGCTATTGCAAATAATGCTGCAATAAAATTAGAAGTGCATATATATTTTCAAATTAGTGTTTTGGATTTCTTTGGATAAATATCCAAAAGTGGAATTGTTGGGTCACATGGTAGTTCTATATTTTTTTATTTTCTAAGAAACGTCCATACAGTTTTCCACAGTGCTTGAAACAATTTACAATCCCACCAACAGTGCAACAGGTTTTTCTTTTCTCCACATCCTCTCCAATACTTGTTTGTTGATTTATTGATAATGGCCATTTTGACAAGTGTAAGGTGATATCTCATTGTGGTTTTGATTTACACTTCCCTTTTTTAAAAGATCTTATTTATTTACTTTTGGAAACAGAGAAAGGGAGGGAGGAAGAGAGGGGAAAAAAATATTCATGTGTAATTGCCTCTCACATGCCCCCTACGGGGAACCTGGCCACATGACCCAGGCATGTGCTCTGACTGGTAATCGAATTGGTAATGCTTTGGTTCATAGGCTAGCACTCAATCCACTGAGCCACACAAGCCAGGGCATACATTTCCCTTTTGATTGGTGATATTCAGCATCTTCTCATATGCGTGCTGATCATCTCTATGTCCTCCTTGGAATGTCTATTCATGTCTTCTGCCCATTTTTAATGGGATTGTTTACTATTTTTATAAGTTTTTTAATATATTTTGGGTATTAATCCAATACTCAATGTATAATTTGAAAATATCTTATCCCATTCAGCAGTTTGTCTTTCTGTTTTGCTGGTAGCTTCTTCTGCAGTGAAAAAAAAAAACACAACTTTTTAGTTTGTAATAGTCCCATTTCTTTATTTTCGCTTTTGTTACCCTTTCTCTAGGAGATGTATCCAAAAAATATTGATAGAAATATTCAGTTTATTCCCTGTTTTCTTCAGTGAGTTTTATTATTTCAGGTTTTACATTTAAGTCTTTAATCCATTTTGCATTTATTTTTGTATACAGTGTAAAAAAGTAGTCTAGTTTCAATTTCTTGCATGTATCTCTGAAGTTTTCAAACATCATTTATTGAAAATACTGTCTTTATCTTAATGAAAAGATTTTAGTTTTTGCCCATTGAGTAAAATGTTGGCTGTAGGTTTCTTGTATCTAGATTTTATTATGTTGAGGTATGCTCACTCTATTCACACTTTGAGTGTTTTTTATCATAAATGGGTGCTGTACCTTATCAAATGATTTTTCCATATCTATTGATATGATCATGTGATTTTTGTCTTTCCTTTGTTTATGTGATATATTACATTTATTGTTTGTGAATATTGTATTGTCCTTGCATCCCTGGGATGAATCCCACTTGATCATGGTGTACGATCTTTTCAATGTATTGCTGGGTGCAGTTTGCCAATATTTTGTTGAGGATTTTAGTGTCTATGTTCATCAGCGATATGAATCTGTACTTTTCTTTCTTTTTTCTTTTAATTTTATTTTAATTTATTTTTTCAAATACATTTGTCTCTGCCTACCACCCACCACTTTCCCTTGCCCCCTCCCTCCTTCCCTCCCTCAGCTCTTCCCCTTTGGTTTTGTCCATGAGTCCTTGCTATATGTTCCTTGACTTTCCCCTTCCCTTCTTTTTCCCCGCCCCCCCTCCTTCCCTCTTGTCTCTGTTGATTTCTTTTCCTTTAAGTGTTGCTGGTCTTATTTTCCTTGCATCTTTGTATTGTTGGCTAGGTTCCGTTTATAGGTGAGATCATATGGTATTTGTCTTTCGCCCCCTGGCTTATATCGCTTAGCATAATGCTCTCCAGTTCCATCCATGCTGTAGCGAAGTTTAGTAGTTCTTTTTTCTTTCTGCTGCGTAGTATTCCATTGTGTATATGGACCATCACTTTTTGATCCAATCATCTACTGATGGGCATTTAGGTTGCTTCCAACACTTGGCTATTGTAAATTGTGCTGCTATGAACATTGGGGTGCATAGGTTCTTTTGTATTGGCGTTTTGGTGTTCTTAGGGTATAGTCCCAGCAGAGGAATCACTGGATCAAAAGGCAGTTCCATTTTCAGCTTTCTGAGGAAATTCCACACTGCTTTCCACAGTGGCTGCAACAGTCTGCATTCCCACCAACAGTGTACTAGGGTTCCCTTTTCTCCACAGCTTCGTGAGCACCTGATGTTTGTTGATCTGTTTATGATGGCCATTCTGACAGGTATGAGGTGGTACCTCATGGTGGTTTTGATCTGCATTTCTCTGATGGCTAGAGATGCTGAGCATCCTTTCAACTGCCTCTGGGCCCTCTGTATCTCCTCCTTGGAAAAGCGTCTGCCCAGGTCCTTTGCCCATTTTTTGATTGGATCGTTTGTCTTCTTGGACTGGAGTCGAGTGAGTTCTTTGTATATCTTGGAGATCAAACCTCTATCTGATGTATCATTAGCACATACATTTTCCCATACTGTTGGCTCCCTTGTCATTTTGCTGATGTTTTCTTTTGCGTGCAGAAGCTTCTTATTTTGATGAGGTCCCACTTGTTTATTCTTACCTTTATGTCCCTTGTTCTAGGAGACATATCAGTGAAAAAATTGTTGCGTGGGATATCTGAGAGTTTCCTGCCAATGTTCTCATCGAGGACTTTGATGGTGTTGCGACTTATGTTTAAGTCTTTTATCCATCTTGAGTTTATTTTTGTGTATGGTGTCAGCTGATGATCCAATTTCAATTTTTTGCATGTAGCCGTCCAGAGCTCCCAACACCATTTGTTAAAAAGGCTATTATTGCCCCATTTTATGCTTCTGCCCGCTTTGTCAAATATTAGATGCCCATAGAGACCTGGGCTTATTTCAGGGCTTTCTATTCTGTTCCACTGGTCTAAGGATCTGTTCTTGTGCCAGTACCAGATTGTTTTGAGTGTAGTGGCTTTGTAGTAGAGTTTGATGTCCGCTACCGTGATCCCTCCTACTTTGTGTTTCTTTCTCAAAATTTTTGAGGCTATTCGGGGTCGTTTATGGTTCCATATAAATTTTTGAAATGTCTGTTCTATTTCTGTGAAATACGTCATTGGTATCTTAATAGGGATTGCATTGAATCTATAAATTGCTTTGGGTAGTATGGACATTTTGAGGATATTAATTCTTCCAATCCATGAGCACGGTCTATGCTTCCATTTATTTGTATCTTCCTTAATTTCTTTCTTCAATGTTGTATAGTTTTCTGCGTACAGATCTTTAATGTCTTTGGTTAAATTTATGCCTAGGTAGTGTATTTTTCTTCTTGCTATATCGAATAGTATTTTCTTTCTGATTTCTTCTTCTTCTATTGCATTGCTGGTGTACAAAAATGCCTTTGATTTCTGAATGTTGACTTTGTATCCTGCTGTTTTGCCAAATTCACTTATTAGGTTGAGGAGTTTTTTGGTAGAGTCTACAGGGTTCTCTATGTACACTATCATGTCATCTGCAAACAATGATAGCTTTACTTTCTCCTTTCCTATTTGGATGCCTTTTATCTCTTTCTCTTGTCTGACCGCTGTGGCTAGGACTTCCAATACGATGTTGAAAAGAAGCGGTGAGAGCGGACATCCTTGTCGTGTTCCCGATATTAGTGGGAAAGCTTTCAGTTTATGCCCGTTGAGTATGATATTGGCTGTAGGTTTTTCATATATGGCCTTTATTACATTGAGGAATGCCCCATTTATTCCCATTTTGCTGAGTGTTTTGATCATAAATGGGTGCTGTACCTTATCGAATGCTTTTTCTGCATCTACCGAGATGATCATGTGGTTTTTGTCTTTTATTTATGTGATGTATCACGTTTACTGATTTGTGTATATTGAACCGTCCCTGCATGCCTGGGATGAATCCCACTTGATCGTGGTGGATAATCTTTTGAATGTATTGCTGGATGCGTTTTGCCAATATTTTGTTGAGGATTTTAGCGTCTATGTTCATCAGCGAAATTGGCCTGTAGTTTTCTTTCTTTGTAGTGTCTTTATCTGGTTTTGGGATCAGGGTGATGCTGGCCTCATAGGAAGAGTCTGGGAGTCTTCCCTCTTCTTGGATGTTTTGGAGTAGTCTGAAAAGGACAGGGGTTAGCTCTTCCTTAAATGTTTTGTAAAATTCTCCTATGAAACCGTCAGGCCCTGGGTTTTTGTGTGCTGGGAGTTTCTTGATTACTGCTTCAATTTCCCCAGCTGTTATCGGTCTGTTCAAGCTTTCTGTTTCTTCCTCCTTCAGTGTTGGAAGATTATACTTTTCTAAAAATTTGTCCATTTCATCAAGATTTTCAAATTTCTTGGCATATAATTGTTCATAGTAGTTTCTGATGATCATTTGTATTTCTGTGGTATCAGTTGTTATGTCTCCTCTTTCATTTCTGATATTATTAATTTGGGTCCTCTCCCTTTTTGTCTTGATGAGTCTGCTTAAAGGCTTGTCACTTTTATTTATCTTTTCAAAGAACCAGCTTCTGGATTGGTTGATCCTCTGAATTGTTCCCTTTGTCTCTATGTCATTCAGTTCTGCTCTCATCTTGATTTTTTCCTTCCTTCTCCTTGCTCTGGGATTTATTTGTTGTTGTTTCTCCAGTTCTGGAAGTTGTAGTGTTAAGTCTTTAATTTGAAATGTTTCTAGCTTTTTTAGGTAAGCTTGTATTGCTATGAACTTCTCTCTCAGGACCGCCATTGCTGTGTCCCATAGGTTTTGGACTGTTGTCTGTTAATTTTCATTTGTTTCCAGAAACTTTTTGATTTCTTCTCTTATCTCCTTATTGACCCATTCATTGTTTAATAGTCTACTGTTCAGTCTCCATGACTTTGCAAGTTTTGAAGTTTCTCTTTGAGGTTGATTTCCCGTTTCAATACCTTGTGGTCTGAGAAAACGTTTGGTATTATTTCAATTTTCCTGAATTTGCTGAGGTTTGCTTTGGGTCCTATCATGTGATCTATCTTTGAAAAACTGCCATGAGCATTTGAAAAGAATGTGTATTTTCCTTCTTAGGGATGTAAGGTTCTACATATGTCAGTTACGTCTCTTAGATTCAGTGTGTCATTCAGCGCCACGATATGTTTATTAATGTTTTGTTTGGAAGATCTGTCCATTTTTGACAGTGGGGTGTTGAAATCCCCTACTATCAGTGTGTTGCTGTCTATATCTTTTTTGAGTCATCCAACAATTTCCTTATAAACTTGGGGGCTCCTATATTGGGAGCATATAAGTCTACGATGTTGATGTCTTCTCGATAGATTCTTCCTTTAAGTATTATAAAGTGCCCCTCTGGGTCTCTCTTTATGGCCTTTGTTTTGAAATCTACTTTGTCTGATACAAGTATGGCAATCCCGGCCTTTTTCTCATGCCCATTTGCTTGGAATATTTTTTTCCATCCCTTTCCTTTCAATCTGTGTAGGTCTCTTGCTCTGAGGTGGATCTCTTGTAGACAGGTGGGTCTATGAGGTGGGTCTCTTGTGTGGGTCATGTTCTTATCCATCCAGCTACCCTGTGTCTTTTGATTGGGGCATTTAGTCCATTCACATTGAGAGATATTACTGATAGAAACTTATTCATCTTTTCTCTTTGTACCTATGTTCCTCTCTCTCTCATTCTTTTCCTTCATCTGCTTAAACCAGTCCCCTTAGCATATCTTGGAGTGCTGGTTTGGTAGAGATGTATTCTTTTAGTCTTCTCTTGTCTGGGAAACTCTGTATTTCCCCTTCTATTTTAATGGAGAGCCTAGCTGGGTAGAGCAGCCTTGGCTGTAGGCCCTTGTTTTTCATGGCTTGGAACATTTGTTGCCATTCCCTTCTGGCTTGTAGTGTTTCTGTTGAGAAGTGAGCTCCTAGGCATATCAGGGCCCCCTTGGATGTTACTTTCTCCTTCTCCCTTGCTGCCCTGAGGATTCTCTCTTTGTCTTTGATATTTGCCGTTTTAATGATGATGTGTCTTGGAGTGGACCTCTTTGAGTCCCTCTTGAGAGGGGTCCTGTGTGCCTCCTGGATCCATGAGAGCCTTTCTCTCCTCGAATTAGGGAAATTTTCCATCATTACTTTTTTGAGGAGGTTCTCTATCCCTTGCTCCTCTTCTCCTTCTGGGATCCTTATTATACGGATATTATTGTGTTTCAGGTTGTCCTGCATTTCCCTAAATGCCTCTTCGTTCTTTTTGAGCCGTTTTTCCATTTCTTGTTCTTTCTGGGAGCTTCTTTCTACCTTATCCTCCATCTCACTGATTCGATCCTTGGCTTCATCCAGCCTGCTTTGGATTCCTTCTACTGTGTTCTTCAATTCAGAAATAGTATTCTTCATATCCTCTTGTGTCTTCTTGATAGTTTCTATGTTCTTTTCCAGGCTGATATAGTTTGTTGTAAGATCCTGATAGTTTCTCTGCAGTTTCTCATAGTTCTCTTTGAGCTGGCTGAGCTCATTGAGGTTCCTTAGAACCATTGTTTTGAATTCAGTATCTGATATTTCCCTTGCCTCTATTTCATTTAGGTCTCTCTGTGGGGAGTCCCATTTTCCACTCATTTGGGGGGAACTTCTTTTTCTTCCCATTTTTGTGAGAGTCTGTTAAGTATTTTTGTCCTGTACTTTTCTTTCTGGGCCTGCCTCTGATGATGTCAGTTGTTGACCCTATAGGACCTTGGGTTGTTTGTTTGAGCCTTCCAGGAGTCTCCTGTCTGACTCCTGCTTGGAGCAGCTCTGTGACCCCTTCGGTCAGGGCTGGGCTATTTTTTGGAATCTCTCTGCACTCTCACACTGGCTCCTTGAGTGCGCTCCCTGCACAGCAGGATCCCCCGCCTCGCATGTGCTTGCCCCAGACCAGGGGGCTTATTCGCAACCTCGCGTACTCATCTGGCCCCCTGGCTGGCGAGCTCCCCAGCACTGGTCAGTTTAGGGACTTCTCTTATGTATTTTCCCCGCTTTTGGCTCTTTGGGTACATTGCTTGCCCTCCCCAAATGGGGACTACGGAAACGGGAGGAAGTCAGCTCCAGGACTGTCCGGTTTATCCTGTGTCCAGTCTCTCCTCCAGGGATTCTGGGCAGCTCTACTAATTTTGTGGGCCGCTCGCAATCCCGGGAAGGCGCGTCAATTTATGCCTGCCTTTGCTGCTCTGTGCATTCCCTTGCAGGCCATATGGGTGCCAATCTGTGGGAGGCCTTGCCCGCTGGTGCAAGCATTCGCCAGCCTGCGCGGGTCACACACATGCTCTCCAACACTCGCCGGTCACTCGGCGCAAGTGTGCGCGCCTGCACTGGGTGTTTTTGGGGTGTCTATGTGTGCTTTTTGGCTTTTGGCTCTTTGGGGGTGTGGTTTTTCCCGCGCAATGGAGACTATGGCAAGGAGAAGGAGTCAGGACTCCCCGGTTCCTCCTCCCGTTCTTTCCTCAACTCTTCTGTTTCTAGTCTCTCCTCAGGGGTCTCTGGACAGTTCTGTGACCCCTTCGGCCAAGGACCCACCCCTTGTGCAGCCTGCGTTTCAATCGCAGGCAGTCTGGTTCATGCGCACCCTGCTTCTGCCTCTTTGGGGTCGTGCCTTTCCAGCCCACAATGGAGACTACAGAACGGGGTCGAGTCGGGGCTCCCCAGTTCCTCCTCCCATTCCTTCCCCAATGCCTCCGTCTCCAGTCTCTCCTCAAGGCTCTCCCAGCCAGTCTGCACTCAGCCCCGTAGCTCACACACGTACAAGCTGTGTGCAGAGCACACAAAAGGCAGATTAATTGATTCCCTTATGCCTGAGCGAGATGGTAGCTGTAGAGCGGGAGGCGCGCCATCACCAGGGCTCCACCAGCCGCCGTGTTAGTTCTCTTCACAAAGTTTTCCTCACCAGTTTTTTCCCAGGCACTAGCCCACCCTGCTGCCACCTCTACCCAGAGATCAAGGAGGGTGGCTGTCACTGCAACTTTTGCATTGGCCCTTTAAATGTCTCTTTGCATCCCCAGCCACCTGTCTCTGGCAGAGAGCGCCCCTAAGCTTTTCAGGATTGCGTTTTGTCTGTATTTTCTTGGTTTTAGCTGCTGTAGTTTAGGGGTCCCTGTTTATGATTCAGACCGCGTTCTTCTCGGGGGAAGATAACTGGCCATTTCAATGTCCTTCTGGTGTCAGTGCCCATGGGCACCCAGCCCACCCTCTCGAGCCTCCACTGCACTTCTCACTCGTTGGGACGTGTGAGAGTCGAATCCACTGTCCGCGGTGCCAAGGCTCCTCTCCCACTATCGCTCCACTGCTTTCCAGGTGATTACTCCACTATTTAGTTGCAATTCCAGTTTGGTCTTGGGAGGAGGTCAGCGTGACTCCCATTCACTCCTCCGCCATCTTCTCTCTTCCTGTAGTTTTCTGTCTTTATTGTGTCTTTATCTGGTTTGGAATTAGGATGATGCTGGCCTCATAAAAGGACTTTGGGAGTTTTCCTTCTTCTTGGACTTTTTGGAATAGTTTGAGAAGGATAAAGTTAGCTCTTTCTTAAGTGTTTCATAAAAGTCTCCTGTGAAAGCATCAGGTCCAGGGCTTTTGTGTGTGGGGAATCTTTTTTATTACTACCTCAATTTCTCTAGTTGTTATCAGTCTGTTCAGGCTTTCTGCCGCTTCTTGATTCAGTTTTGGAAGATTATATGTTTCTAGAAATTTTTCCATTTCACCCAGGTTGTCCAATTTCGTGGCAAATAGTTGTGCGCAGTAATTTCTTACACTCCTTTGCATTTCTGTGGTATGAGTTGTAATCTCTCCTCTTTCATTTCTGATTATGTTTCTTTGGGTCCTCTCTTTTTTCTTTATGGGTCTGGTTGAGAGCCTGTTGATTTTGTTTATATATTCAAAGAAACGGCTGCTGGATTTATTGACCCTTTGGATTGTTCTTTTGGTCTCTATGTCTTTTAATTCTGCTCTGATCTTGATTATTTCCTACCTTCTTTCGCTCTGGGCTTTGCTTGTTGTTGTTCCTCTAGTTTTTGTAGATGTAGGGTTAGGTTGTTTACTTGAGATTTTTCTATTATCTTTAGGTAGGCCTGAATTTATATGAACTTCCCTCTCAGCACTGCCTTCACTGTGTCCCATAGTGTCCCTCAGTAGATGAGTGGATCAAAAAACTCTGGTACATTTACACAATGGAATACTATGCAGCAGAAATAAAGAAAGAACTCTTACCTTATGCGACAGTATGGATACAACTGGAGAATATATTTCATTTTGCTAAATGAAATAAGCTAGTTGGTGAAAGACAAATACTATACGATCTCACCTATAAGAGGAATCTCACGAGCAAAATAAACTAACAAACAAAATAGAACCACAGGTATGGAAACATGGAACAAACAAAGGGATAAGAGAGGCAGAGGATACTTGTGGAAAGAAGGAGAAGTGACTAGACAAAGAACATGTATGAATGACCCACAGACATGGACAACAGTGTGGGAAATGACTGCAGGAGTGGGACATTGGATGGGCAGAGGAAGGCAAAGAGGGGGAAATTGGGACAACTGTGACAAAATAACAATAATAAATGATTTTAAAAAAAGGAAAGAAAGAAAAGACTGTCTTTTACTCCACAGTATATCTTGCCTCCTTTTTCATAGAATAATTGAGGATAGAGGCATGGGTTTATTTCTTGTCTCTCTATTCTGCTCCATTAATTTGTGTTTGATTTTTGCCAGTTCCATGCTGCTTTCATGATTATGACCTTGTAGTATAGTTTAATATCAGGTAGAATGATACCTCCACCTTTGTGCTTTTACTCAAGATTGCTTTGACTACTCAGTGTCTTTGACAGTTTTATATAAATTTTAGGATTATTTGTTCTAGTTCTGTGAGTATACCATTGGTATTTCAATAAAGATTGCATTGAATATACAGATTGTTTTGGGTAATACAGACAACTTAACAAAAGTGATTCTTCCAATCCATGCGCACGATATCCTTCCATTTATTTGTGTCTTCTTCCATCTCTCTCTGATTCTTTACCTTCTTGGTTAAATTTATTCTCAGGAATTCTATTCTTTTTGATGAACTTGTAAATGGGATTTCGTTTCTTAAATTCTTTTTCTGATAGTTTGTTTTTGATATATAAGGATGCAACTAATTTCTAAATATCAATTTTGTGTAATTCTCCTTTATTGAATTCATTTATTATGTCTAATAGTTTGGGGTGGGTTTTTTTTTGGTGAATTCTTTAATGTTGTTTCTATATGGTATTGTGTCATCTGCAAATAATGGCAGTTTTACTTTTTCCTTTCCAATTGGATGCTTTTTATGTCTTTTTCTTATCTCATTGCCTAGGATTTTCAACATTATGTCAAAAAAAAAGTGATGAAGGTAGACATACTTGCCTTGTTTCTTATCGTAAAGGAAACACTTTTAGGTTTTTACTGTAGAGTATGATGTTAGTTGTGGGATTTTCATGTATAACCTTTATTATTTTGAGGTATGTTCCCTCTGCCTCTATTTTGCTGAGATTTTAAATAGTATATGAATATTTGATTTTGTCAGTTTTTTTCTGCATTTATTGATATGATCATATGATTTTTTATCCTTCTCTTAGTCTCTGTGGGTTACCAAGTTAACTGATTTGTGGACATTTTTTAACTTTATTTTTGTTGTTGACACTATTAGAGATGTCCCCATATTCCCCACTTTGCCTACCTCCACCCAGCTCCACCCCCACCCCTTCCCTCTGACCATCACCATACTGCTCTCTGTGTCTATGGGTTATACATGGGTTCTTTGGCTAATCCCTTCACCTCCTTTCATCCAGTTCCCTCCCCCATCCCCTTCCCTCTGACAGTTGTCAGTCTGTTTCTTGTAAACCAAATTTGCATCCCAGGATTAAATTCCATTTGATCATAGTGTATGATCCTTTTAATGTATCGCTGAATATTGTTTGCTAATATTTTATTGAAAACTTTTGCATATGTGTTTATTAGGAATATTGTTTGTATTTTTTTTGGTATTAGTATTCTTTGGTATTGGTATTCTTCACCTGGTATTAGTATCAGGGTAATGCTGGCCTTGTAAAATGAATTTTGGAGAATTCATTCATTTCTCTTCAGTGTTTTAGAATAATTTGAGAAGGATAGCAGGATAGTTATTAATTCTTCTTTGAGTGGCAGAATTCACCTATGAAATCATCTGGTCTAAGACTCTTGTTTGTTGAGAATTATTGATATGAATCTTCCTCTTAGAACAGGTTGTGTCTCATAGATTTTGGGTCATTGTGTTTTCATCTTCATGTTTCTCAAGGTACCTCTCAATTTCTTCTTTGACCTCATTGTTATCCTATTCACTGTTTAGTAGGTATTTAGCCTCCAAATGTATGTTTATCTGTTATTTTCTTTTAATTGATTTTAGTTTCATACCATGTGATCGGAAAGTACACTAATTATGATTTCAATCTTTTTAAATTTATTGAGAATTTTTTGCAGCTTAACATGTGGTCTATCTTAGAAAATGTTCCAAGTTTACTTGAAAAAGAATGTATATTTTGATGTTTTCGGATAAAATACTCTGTTTACATCAATTAAGTCATCTGTTACAATGTGACATTTATGGTCACTCTTTCCTTGCTGATTTTCTACCTAGGTAATATATCTATTACTATCAGGGGGATGTAAATTCCCTTACTATTATTATCATGTTACTGTTGGTCTGTCCCTTTGTGTCTTTAGTTTTTAGTCATTATTTCCTCAAATGGATTTTCAAATTATTTCTTTCTCAACATTTGCTTTCTATATTTAGGTGCTTTATGTTGGTATATAGCTGTTTACAAGAGTTATATTCTATTCTTATATTGAGCCTTTTATCATTATGTAAAGCCTTTATTACAGCATTTTTTCAAAAAATCTATTTTGTCTGATATAAGTATTAATAACCCAGCTTTATGTTTGTTCTCTTTGCATGAAATAGCTTTTTACTCATCCCTTTACATCCAGTCTCTGTGTGTCTTTGGATATGAAGTGAAAGACAGAATGTATTTGGGGCTTTTTTAAATCCATTCAGCCACCCTGTGTGATTTGAATGGAACATTTAGTTAATTTATAATTAAAGTAATTATTGATAGGTATGTAGTTTTTGCCATTGTATTGTTTCCTGATTGTTATTGTTTTCTGTTCCTTTCTTATTCTCTTGCTCTCTTTTCTTGTATATTCATGACTTTATGTTTGAATTGCTTTCTCTTTATTTCTTATATATCTCTTAGAGGTTTTTAGTTTTTGGTTACCATGTGCTTCATATACACCAAGATGTGCTTATAGTTTATTTTAGGTTGATGGTCACTTAAGTTTGAATACATTAAAAAATCACTACAATTTTTACAGACCCCCCCATAAATATTTATGTATTTATTACTGCTTTCTACTTCTTTTATTTGTTTGTGTCTTACCCTTAATTTGTCATTGTGTTTATATGTAGTCTTCTTAATTTTGTCTTTTAACCTTTGGAATAACTTGATAATTGGTCAATCCACTATTTACTAAGTATTTGTCTTTGTCAATGAGATTTTTTTTCTTTCTTATATTTTCTTATTTCTATTTTTGATCTTTTCTGTTTAAAAAAGTTCCCCTAACATTTCTTGTTATCATAGTTTACAGTGATGAACTCATTTAGCTTTTGTTTTTTTAGGAAACTATCTCCCCTTCAATTCTAATTGAAACCTTCTTGGGTAGAGTAATATTGGTTGTAGATTTTTGCCTTTCATTTTTTTGAATATTTCATGGCACTCCCTTCTGGCATGCAAAATTTCTGCTGAAAAATTAGTATATAGACTAACAGGTACTCCCTTGTATATAACTAGCTACTTTCTGTTTTTACTTTTACTTCTCTCTTCATCTTTAACTTCTGGCATTTTAATTATGGTGTTTCTTGGTGTGGGTCTCTTTGGGTTCATCTTGTTTGGGACTCTCTGAACTTCCTGGACTCATATGTCTATTTCCTTTTCCAGGTTTAGAAAGTTTTTAGTCATTATTTCCTCAAATGAATTTTTCAATACTTTCTTTCTCTTTTCTATCTCTGGGGCTCTTATGATATGAATGTTGGTATGTTTTATGTCATTCATTAGATCCCTTTAATTATCCTCATTTGAATTTTTGTTGTTGTTCTGATTGGGTGTTCTCTGTTACCCTGTCTTCCAGATTTCTTATTTCTCTGCTTCATCTAAGCTAATGTTGGTTCCTTCCAATGTGTCCTTCATTTCAGTTATGCACTTTTTAATATTTTCTCTTTGTTGAAGTTCTCACTGAGTTCATCTATTCTTTCCCCAGGGCCATTGAATGTCCTTATAACCAGTATTTTAACCCTTTATCCAATAGATTGCTTGTCTTTGTTTTATTTAATTCTTTTTCTGGAGTTTTGTCCTTTTCTTCCATTTGAGACATGTTTCTTTGTCTTCTCATTTTGGATGACTCTCTTTTACTTCTATTTATTAAGTAGATTTGTTAACTCTTCCAGTCTTGAAAGAGTGGCCTTATGTAGAGAGTGTCCTGTGGGGTCCAGTGACAGTCTCAATAGTCACCTGAGCCAAGTGCTCCAGAGGTACCCTCTGTGAGTGTTGTGTGTGCTCTCCTATTATAGTTGGGTTTTGAATGCTGTGGCACATTGGTAGTGGGATTGACCCTCAGCCTGACTAGTTCTGAGGGCTGGCCATGACTTCATTGGATTAGCTGTTGTGAGGGGCTGACTCCATGGGCTGAAAGTTGCTTTATTTGGGGTCTGGTGTCAGCTGAGGCTGCCCTTTGTGTCCATTCATTACAGAGCTCTGATGTGGTCTAAAGTTGGCTGCTGAGTATATTCAATCTGGAGTCTCTTGGTAGGTGGTCTGGTGCAGGCCAAAAATAACTTCCACTTTCCCTGGATTTGGAGACACTTGACAGAGGTCACACGGCAAGCCAAGGCTGACTGCCAAGTTTGCCAGACTTGGGGTCCTTCAGTGTGTGCTATAGTGCAAGATGAGGCTGCTTCCTCTTGTGTCATTCTTGTGGCCACTTAGCTGAGCTACATTGCAGGCCAAGACTGACCACCATTTCTGCCTAATTTCAGGCGACCTGGTGAAAGTTACAATGCAAGTGGAAGCTAGTCACTGCCTGTGCTGAACTTGGGTTATCTTGGCAAGAGAAACACGCAATGAGACAGGCTATTCCTTGTGTGGGTTTGTGGACCATTAAGAGATTCTTCAGCATGAGACAGAGGCAGCCACCACTTATGGGGCTTGTGGACCTTGAGAGAATTTACAGCACAAGGAGAGGTTGTCCATCATTCACATGAGGTTTGAAGATTTGGAGGAGAGTCCATAGCACAGACCAGGGTGGGCCACTAGTATGGAGGAACTGTTGAAAGAGCTGGGTTGAGTATGGTCTCAGGGAGATTCTGGGGTGGTAAGAATGGTGTTAACAAGTTAATGGACAGTGACAGATATTGTGACTGCCTGTGCTGAGTCAACTGGGTGGGAGGAGAGCTCAAAAAAGAAACAATGGGGCTTTCCAGTGTGTCCTTCCCCTGAAAAATTCACCCAATTTCTGCCCTTCCAGACCTCACCTATAGTTAGTCAATTTAGTTCTTCTTATATCTCTGGCTCTTTTTGAGCTGCTGCCCCTGTGCTAGAGTTTTGAGCAAATGAGTGTGTGCACAGGCCCTTCAAGAGCAGCATCTAGGTCTCCTGCAGCCCTGCAACCTGTTGTCTCACTTGGACATATTCAATGTTGATTTTCACAGCCAATATTATGGGGGATCCTCTTCCTGGCACAAGTTCCCTGGACTGGGGAATCTGGTGTGATGTTGAAACCGCTTGCTCCTCAGCGGAAGCCTCTGTGCCACCGATCTAGTCCTCCCATTATTAATGGGACCTTCTTGGTCTGTATCTCCACTTCTCCTACCCATGTTGATATGGCTTCTTCTTTACATAATTATTTATAGGAATTCTGTTCAATTAATCTTCAGGTGGTTCTCAGTGATGGTTACTATATAATTTTGTTGTAGTTTTGATGTGATCATGAGAGGAGGTGGGCTCAGAATTTACCTACTCCTCCATCTTGACTCTGCCCAAAATTCAATATTTTTAAAATGATAAAGAGAAGTTAAAATTATACATGGAAAGTTTAGTTTCCAAAATAATACAGTTAAATAAAAATATAAGAGACAGGATGAAGTAATAAGAAGAAAATGAATCTAAACTCAGCCTGAAGTCCAGCAGTTTCAGGTTACTTACTCTCTCTTAGGTTATCCCCTCATATCCAAAATAGAAATATCATTACTTCCTTTAGGGTTGTGGTTGAGAGTAAACGAGGAGTGTAGTTAAAGCAGCTGGTACTTCACATGTGATTGCATATACCATACTTAATCAAATTTAAAAGGCTATAGATTGCAAGATGTCCATTGGCTTCCATGGCTACACATCGTTGTTAGATTAAAGGCCTGTCCTATCCAGCGTTGCATGACTGGCCCCATCATCCAGCTCCATGCCTTTGTACAGGCTGCTCTTTCTGCTGGAGCACTCTCCATAGAGTTCACTCCTCTATTATTCAGATTTCATTTTTAGTATCTCTGTCTAGCAAAGAAAATAAAGACTTCTTTGCTTTGTTCTCTCAGCATATGATATAGGAAGGTTTTGTTTTTTAGCTGTGTTATTGAATCATTTCTCCCTGCATTCACCTAAAGTCTCTATAAGATTCTGCCTAAAGTCTCTGTTTGGAACTTGAAGGTCAATGGTTCAAACTTCATATAAGTATACATTGGGGAGGGCTAATGGCATGAGTGTTCTACAGCCCTTTCATTAAAACATTATTGATTGCATCAATGGAATATAATTTTTAGCATGGCAGTAGAAATATTGAAAAAGATTATTTCTTCCCAAATTTTGGTAATAACAAAATATTTTATAAACAAATATTATTATTAAAGTTAATATAGAAGTATCTCTAAAATGATCAGAAATATTTCAGGCTCTAGACTTATATGTTATCAGGAGAAAATACTGATTTCTCTAATTATTAGGTGTGGGTCAATGGAGAAACTACTTAAAATATCTGGTCATCAGTTTTCTCTAATAAAAACTGGATATAAAGTCAGCTCTTATCTCATAAACTTTCCCTAAATATTAAATAAGACAATGTAGGTAAAACAATTAGAATACTGCCTGTAGGACTTCTGCTTTCAACCAAGACAGAATAGCAAAGGCCAGTTTGTTCTCCTGGCTAAAACAACCAACCCCACCCCCCAATCCCCACAAAATATATGAAGGAAAGATGTCCAACACACTAATATCAGGCAACAAAGAACAATAATCACTGAAAGTCAGGAAACAAACCAGGGGAGCCCTAAGATTGCCCAGCTGATGACTCTGGGACAATTCTTGGCCATAGCACAGGAAGGGGGACCCAGGCAGAGGCTGGCAGACATCTGAGTTGAGAAGAAACTGAGATTTCACAGGGACAAGGAAAAGTAGCACTGGCAGAACTGTAGAGGAGAGAAAATTCTGTAAATATTCAGATAGTCCCTTTCATGTAATCAATTCAGTACTGATAATTGCAGTGTAGCTGGAAAAAATAGCACCTGTAGGAAATAGAAGCCAGAGTAACAAGCTTTCACATAATGTTGAAAATAGTGTCTGTTCCCACCAGCCAGAGTGGAAAAAAATCATGACTTTCCAGACATTGGATAGAGTACTCAGAATGGTTTTAACTCTATAATGGGAAGAAACTTGGGTTTTGATGGGGTTTTAATTCCACAGCCCAAATAGAGTCCTGCCTGGTCTCACCTACAAAATCTTAAAAGTAATACATGAAAGGATAAAAATGTTTCCAAGCAACTTAACTGGAACAAAGCTCAAGAATATCTATAGGAAATTACAATATTCAATACCCAACATGATAAAATTCATGGTGTCTGTTACACAATTAAAAATTCTCAGGCACAAAAATAAACTGGAAAGTATAAACTGGAGTGAGGATCAAAATCAATAAGTCAGAACCAACAACTGACACAGATGTTGAAATTAGCAGAATATCTTAAAACAATTACTATACCTATATAATATAAGTTAGTATAACATATTTAAAAAGTAGACATATGGAAGATATATAATAAGATCCAAATTAAACTTCTATAATTGAAAAGTAAAATGTCTGAAATGAAAAGCATACTGGATGGAATTAATGACAGAATAGACATTGTTGAAAAAATTTAGTGAACTTGAAAACATAGAAATGAAAACAATCCTAAATGAACAACAAAAAGAAAAGATATTCATAAATAATGAACAGAGCATCATGAGTTATGGAGTAATGTGTGAATGAAAGTTCCAAGAGGAAGGGATGGGATTAGAAAAAAAAATTTTTTAAATAACAAATTTTCTATATTTGATATAAACTTATGGATTAAGGAAGCACAAGAAAACTGAAGCAATAAAAAAGAAACTAGAAGAAGACATATTATCATCAAGTTGTTCAAAAACAATAATAAAAGGAGTGTCTTTGAAGCAGTCAGAAAATTAAAAATAACATTACAGAGGACCAAAGATAAGTATGATAGCAGATTTCTAGCCAAACCATTACCAACAAGATACAGTGAAGCAACATATTTAAAATACAGAAGCAAAAGCCTATCAACGTAGAATTCTATTCAGGGGAGGGGAGAATAAGCTTTCAACAATGAAGGCTAAGTAGAGATTTTTTAAGACCTTCAAATGATGAAATAATTTATTACCAGCCAATTAGTACTACAAGAAATGATAAAGGAAAATTTTCAGGAAGTCAGTTCATCAAGAGAACATCACCATCCTAAATATTTATGCACCTAGTAAAAAAGCTTCAACATAAAACTCATAGAACTGGAGGCAAAAAAAACCCAAAAAACCCATGTACCTGCAAGATGATTTTATGAAAGCAAATTTAATAAGTTAAACTCTATTAGCATTAAAAAATTTCTCTTTGAAAAATACTCTGTTAAGGGAATAACATGTCAAGCTACAGACTAGGAGAAAATATTTGCAAAATGCATGCCTGATAAAATGCTAAATATGCAAAATATACAAAGAACTCTTAAAACTTAACACTAAACAAATAATCCAGTTTAAAAATGGACAAAATATTTGAATCCTTCATCAAAAAAGTTATGCAAATGGCAAATAAGCATAAAAAAGATGTTTACTATCATTTTTCTTTAGGAAAATAAAGACTAAAACAAGAATGAGATGCTACTACACACATATCAAAATGGTCAAAACTCAAGATATGAAACTAATAATATCAGATTTTGGTGACAACATGGAGCAACAAGAAATCCAATTTATAAATGATGGGGATACAAATGATGCAGCTACTTTGGAAGATAGTTTGGCAATTTCTTATAAAACTAAAGATTTTCTTACCATACAATCCAACAGTTGCACTCCTACTGAATTGAAAATGTATGCCCCCCCAAAAACTTCACACAAATGTTTTGTTTATAGAATTTTTCCATAATCACCAAAAACAGAAGCAAACAAGATGTCCTTCAACCAGTAAATGAATAAACAAACTGTTGCTACAAACACAATGGAATATTATTCAGTGATAAAAAGTAATTAAATATACATTCAAACAGCACCATAGATGAAACTGAAGTACATACTGCCAAGTGAAAAACACCAACTTTAAATTATTATATACTTTGTGATCCCATTTGTATTACATTCTGAAAAAGGCAATAATATGGACTTGGAAAACAAATCAGTGGTTGCTAGCAGTTTGGGGAGAGGGAAGGTTTGAAAGATGAAGACAGAAATGTTATATGGTGGAGAAATATTCTATATAACACTGTATTTGTGGATATATGACTCTATACATTTATCAAAATTCATAGACTTTTACAGTACCAAAAATAAACATTCATGTATGCAAATTTTGGGACTATACCTTAAGAATCCTGAATCACCAATTCAAAAGAACCTATGCACCCCAATGTTCATAACAGCACTATTTACAATTGCCAAGTGCTGGAAGCAGCCTAAATGCCCATCAGTAGATGAGTGGATCAAAAACTGTGGTACTGTTTTGATCACACAATGGAATAGTACTACGCGACAGAAAGAAAGAAGGAGCTCCTACCCTTCAGGACAGAATGGATGGAACTGGAGAACATTGTGCCAAGTGAAATAATCTAGGCAGTGAAAGACAAATACCATATGATCTCACCTGTTTAAGTGGAACCTAATAAAAAAAATGAGCAAAATATAACCACAGACTTGGAAATAAAGAACAAACTGACAGTGACCAAAGAAGAGGGGAGAGGGGGATAACAGAGGAAAGAAGGGGAAGGGGCAAGCAAGGGAATATGAATATAGAACTCATGGGCATGGACAAAGAGGGTGAGTTTGACTGTGGGGGGGGGGATAGGGTAGGGGTGAGCAATGGGGAGAAAGATGGGACAACTGTAACTGAACGACAATTTTTTTAAAAAGCCTATTTAAGAGGTCAGGGAACCCAAGGATGAAATATAGAATTGACCAAAGAATCTGTTTTACAATGTATGAAGCAACTCAGGTGAATGGAGTGTAGGAAAAAGTGGTGCTTGCCTAACTATGGAAATGAATGAAGCCTATAAAGCAAAGGTGAAAGAAACTGCTTATTTATATAACTGTACCCTAGCTGATAAAGTTGTTTTCATAGGGGTTTGGGTTAACACTTCTGAAACCATTATACACGTGTACCACAATTGAACAATTAAGTAAATGGGTGACAGATGGTGGAAGCTAGGTTTCTCGCCGATGGACTGGGAGGTTATATCAAAAGGTAGAATGCTCTATATGATAAAAGATGGAAGTTTGAGACATAAATATGAGCTCATGCTTACCTTAATAAGATGCAGGTGGTTAGAAATATTTATAGATATGTGTGTGAACAGGGACTAGTATACACTCATATTTCCTCGATCTGTCAACTAAGAGGGTTTAGAAATAATAATATCCTAGTAACATCATGGATACCTAACACCCAGATCTTGGTTTTAAATATCATTCTCAGAAAGTGGAAACAGAGCTCAGTAGAAATGGCTGATTCTAGGCAGAGGGTAAAAACTATGCAGTACGAGTCTGAAGCATCTTGTAGTGCCAGGAGGGAAGGATGTACTAAATAATAACAACCACCCCCATCACAAAACAAAATAAAGCAAAAACAACATAATGGCAGAATATGAAGAAAGGGATATAGAAACCAACTGACAAGTTCCCAGTGGTCAATGCCAAAACAATTTGAATAGAATAACCCAAAGCATAAAGCAAATATGCATGATTCCATAATTATATAAATAAATTATTTAATGTATAAATAAATACAGGAGAATAGATAAAACTCTAATAGAGAAGAATTCCAAACATTTATGTAGGCTTGTTTCCTTAAAACAATTGGAGATATCTCTCCACTCTTTTAAGTGTGGGCTTTATATAGAGACTTCCAAAAACTGTAGTACTGAAATAGAGAGGTAGTGGTGGCAGTGGTAAATTTACAGTAGAAAAACCTGACAAATACATAAGCCAGGTAATCAAGGCAACATCAGAAGTGATGTCACTTTGATAGTGAATATGCTTGATATGATGTGATGAAAATGGTCTTTTACCTCTATGATCTTTCTCCCCAAAATTGATAACACCAGTCTAATTATGATAAAAGACATGAGAAAAATCCCAAAAGAGGAACATTCTATAAAAATACCTGACCAGTACTCCTAAAACTGTTGATTTTATAAAAAACAAAGGAAGTCTGAAAAACTATCCAAGACAAAAGGGCATAAAGAAATATGATGTCCAAATGTGATATGGTGTTCTACATGGAAGGACACAAGGTAAAAACTAGACATATGAATAAAGTGTGGACTTTAGTGAATAATGTAACAATATTGGTATATTAAATGTAACAACAGTGTGATTGCTGGGGGAAGGGAGGTATAAGGGGACTAAATAGTAATAGAAAAAATACAATAGAGATTAAATTAAAAAATGTGACAATATTAACACAGGAAACTGAATGCAAGGTGTACAGGAATCACCTGTACTATGTTTGTGAGTTTTCTGTAAATTTAAAACTATCCTAAAATAATGTTTATGAAAAGAAGAATTAACTTTTAAAAAATAGTGCTTGGCATGTTGATTATAAATAGTGATTAATTTTATACACTATTAATTTTTATTTATTACCAATATTATTTTTAATATTTATTAGATAATTACTATTTAATTTTTTTAAAAATTTTTATTGTTCAAGTACAGTTGCTCCCATTCCCCCATTATTCTCCCCTGCCCTACCCACACCCCACCTTCCAATTTCAATCCTTCTCCCCTCGTTGTCTTTGTCCATGGGTCCTTTATACATGGTAACTTGTATAACTTGACCTTTCCCCTTCTTTTCCCCATTATCCCCCTCCTGCTCCCCTTGAGTCACTGCCAGTTTGCTCTTTATTTCCACGTCTCTGGTCCTGTTTTGCTTGCTTGTTTGTTTTGTTGATTAGGCTCCACTTGTAGGTGAGATCATATGATGTTTGTCTTTCACTGCCTGGTTTATTTCATTTAACATAATGCTCTCCAGTTCCATCCATGCTCTCCTGAAGGATAGGAGTTTCTTGTTTCTTTCTGCTGTGTAGTATTCCATTGTGTAAGTGTATCAGTTTTTTGATCCACTCATTTAATGATGGGCACTAAGGCTGTTTATGGCACTTGGCTATTGTAAATAATGATGCAATGAACACAGTGGTCACATAGGTTCTTTTGAATTGGTGTTTTAGGATTCTTTTTTTTTTTAATTAATTTATTTACTTTTTAAATACATTTGTCTCTGCCTTCCCCCCACCTCTTTCCCTTGCCCCCTCCCACCTTCCCTCCCTCAGTTCTTCCCCTTTGGTTTTGTCCATGAGTCCTCGCTATATGTTCCTTGACTTTCCCCTTCCTTTCCCTTTCCCTGCCCCCCCATTCCCTCTTGTCTCTGTTGATTTCTTTTCCTTTCAGTGTTGCTGGTCATATTTTCCTTGCTTCTTTGCATTGTTGGTTAGGTTCCGCTTATAGGTGAGATCATATGGTATTTGTCTTTCGCCCCCTGGCTTATTTCGCTTAGCATGATGCTCTCCAGTTCCATCCATGCTGTCGCAAAGTTTAGTACTTCTTTTTTTCTTTCTGCTGCGTAGTATTCCATTGTGTATATGGACCATCACTTTTTGATCCAGTCATCTACCGATGGGCACTTAGGTTGCTTCCAACACTTGGCTATTGTAAATTGTGCTGCTATGAACATTGGGGTGCATAGGTTCTTTTGTATTGGCGTTTTGGTGTTCTCAGGGTATAGTCCCAGCAGGGGAATCTCTGGATCAAAAGGCAGTTCCATTTTCAGCTTTCTGAGGAAATTCCACACTGCTTTCCATAGTGGCTGCACCAGTCTGCATTCCTACCAACAGTGGACTAGGGTTCCCTTTTCTCCACAGCCTCGCCAGCACCTGTTTGTGGATCTGTTTATGATGGCCATTCTGACCGGTGTGAGGTGGTACCTCATGGTGGTTTTGATCTGCATTTCTCTGATGGCTAGTGATGCAGAGCATCCTTTCAAATGCCTCTGGGCCCTCTGTATCTCCTCCTTAGAAAAGCATCTGCCCAGGTCCTTTGCCCATTTTTTGATTGGATCGTTTGTCTTCTTGGAGTAAAGTCGAGTGAGTTCTTTGTATATCTTGGAGATCAAACCTCTATCTGATGTATCATTAGCAAATATATTTTCCCAAATGGTTGGCCCCCTTTTCATTTTTAGTTTTTTGAGGAAATCTCATACTGTGCTCCACAGTGGCTTCACTAGTCTGCATTCCCACCAACAGTGTACTAGGATTCCCTTTTCTTCACAGCCTCACCAGAACTTGGTGTTTGTTGATTTGTTTATGATGGCCATTCTGAGTGGTGTGAAGTAGTATCTCATTGTGGTTTTAATTTGCATCTTTCTGATGGTTTATGTTGCTGAGGATCATTTCATATGTCTCTGGGCCCTGTGGTTGTCCTCCTTGGAGAAATGTCTGTTAAGGTCCTTTGCCCAATTTTTAATTGGATCATTTATCTTCCTGGTGTGGAGTCCTGTGAGTTCTTTATACATTTTGGAAATCAACCCCTTTTCCGAGGTATCAGTAGCAAATACATTTTCCCATATGTTTAGTTCTCTTTTCTTTTTGCTGATGTTTCTTTAGCCTTGCAGAAGCTTTTTAATTTGATGTAGCCCCATTTGTTTATTCTTTCCTTTATGTCCCTTGCTCTAGGGGATATATCAGTGAAAATATTGCTGCATGGAACCAAAATTTTGTCTATGTTCTCTTCTCGGACTTTTACAGTGTCATGACTTATATTTAAGCATTTTATCTCTTTTAGATTTCTTTTTGTATATGGTGTAAGTTGGTGGCCAAGTTTCATATTTTTTTGCTTGTAGCTGTCCAGATCACCCAACACCCTTGTTAAAGAGGTTATTTTTACTCCATTTTATGCTTCTGCTTCCTTTGTCAAATGTTACTTGACCATAGAGATATGGATTTTATTTCTGTTCCATTGATCTATTTGTCTGTTTTTATGCCAGACTGTTTTGAATACAGTGGCCTTGTAATATAGTTTCATATCAGATATTGTGATCCCTCCTACTTTGTTCTTCCTTCTCAAAATTTCTGAGGCTATTCAGAGTCATTTATGGTTCCATATAAATTTTTGAAATATTTGTTCTATATCTGTGAAATATGTCATTGGTATTTTAATAGGGATTACACTGAATCTATAAATTGTTTTGGGTAGTAGAGACATTTTGATGATGTTAATTCTTCCAATCCATGGACATGGTATATGCCTCCATTTATTTGTATCTTCCTTAATTTCTTTCTTCAGGGTTCTGTAGTTTTCTGAGTACAAGTCTTTCAACTTCTTGGTTAGGTTTATTCCCAAGTACTTTATTTTTCTTGTTGCTATAGCAAATGGGATTTTTCTAATTCCTGTTTCTGATATTTCATTGATGGTGTACAAAAATGCCTTTGATTTCAGAATATTGACTTTGTATCCTGCTGTTTTGCTAACTTCATTTATTAGGTCAAGTAGTTTTTTGGTGGAGTCTGTAAGATTTTCTATGTACACTATCATGTCATCTGCAAGCAATGACAGTTTTACTTCCTCCTTTCATTCCAATTTGGATGCTTTTTATTTATTTTTCTTGTCTGACCACTGTAGCTAGAACTTCCAATACTATGTTGAATAGAAGTGGTTAAAGTGGACACTCCTGTCTTGTTCCTGATCTTAATGGGAAAACTTTTAGTTTTTTCCCATTGAGTAGGATGTTGGCTGTAGGTTTTTCATATATGGCCATTTTTATGTTGAGGTATACTCACTCTACTGCCACTCTGCTGAGTGTTTTTATCATAAATGGGTGCTGTAACTTATCAAATGATTTTTCCATATCTATTGATATGATCGTGTGATTTTTGTCTTTCCTTTGTTTATGTGATATATTACATTTATTATTTGTGAATATTGTGTCGTCCTTGCATCCCTGGGATGAATCCCACTTGATCATGGTGTACGATCTTTTCAATGTATTGCTGGGTGCAGTTTGCCAATATTTTGTTGAGGATTTTAGCGTCTATGTTCATCAGCGATATGGACCTGTAGTTTTCTTTCTTTATTGTGTCTTTATCTGGTTTGGAATTAGGATGATGCTGGCCTCATAAAAGGACTTTGGGAGTTTTCCTTCTTCTTGGACTTTTTGGAATAGTTTGAGAAGGATAAAGTTAGCTCTTTCTTAAGTGTTTCATAAAAGTCTCCTGTGAAAGCATCAGGTCCAGGGCTTGTGTGTGTGGGGAATCTTTTTTATTACTACCTCAATTTCTCTAGTTGTTATCAGTCTGTTCAGGCTTTCTGCCGCTTCTTGATTCAGTTTTGGAAGATTATATGTTTCTAGAAATTTTTCCATTTCACCCAGGTTGTCCAATTTCGTGGCAAATAGTTGTTCGCAATAATTTCTTACACTCCTTTGCATTTCTGTGGTATGAGTTGTAATTTCTCCTCTTTCATTTCTGATTATGTTTCTTTGGGTCCTCTCTTTTTTCTTTATGGGTCTGGTTGAGAGCCTGTTGATTTTGTTTATATATTCAAAGAAACGGCTGCTGGATTTATTGACCCTTTGGATTGTTCTTTTGGTCTCTATGTCTTTTAATTCTGCTCTGATCTTGATTATTTCCTACCTTCTTTCGCTCTGGGCTTTGCTTGTTGTTGTTCCTCTAGTTTTTGTAGATGTAGGGTTAGGTTGTTTACTTGAGATTTTTCTATTATCTTTAGGTAGGCCTGAATTTATATGAACTTCCCTCTCAACACTGCTTTCACTGTGTCCCCTAGGTTTTGGACTGTTTTGTGTGCATTTCCATTTGTTTCCAGAATCTTTTGATTTCTTCTTTGATCTCACTATTAACCCATTCATTGTTTAATAACATGCTATTCAGTTTCCATGAGTTTGAATGTTTTTTCGTTTTTTCATTGACGTTGGTTTCTAGTTTCAAGCCCTTGTAGTCTGAGAAAATGTTTGATATGATTTAAACTTTCTTGAATTTGTTGAAGCTTGTTTTGTGGTCTATAATGTAGCCTATCTTTGTAAATGTTCTATATGCATTTGAAAATAATGCATATTTTGCTTCTTTGGGATGAAAGGCTATATATATATATAATCAGTTGAGTCCATTTGATCTAGTGTGTTGTTAGTTCCATAATATCCTTGTTCATATTTTGTTTGGATGATATATCCATTGTTGACAATGGGGTGTTAATTAATCATGATTAGGCACCTATTTGTTTGAGCATTTATTTGTTTTCCTGTCAGTGAGAATCTTGTACTAAAGATTTCAATCTTTTAAGATACAGTAGTACACTAATAGTCAAGCCAGGGCAGATATAAAGGACTATAACATATCATTCTAGAAATTCTCACTTTGAAAGTAAAAATACAATGTTATGCATACAAAATTAGGTTCAGGGCCTTTAAAGGTCTCACTTACAACCCTGACTTTTTTTTCATTCATTCACAGTGTTTACATCTGGATCAATCTATATAAATATCTCTTAGCCTAATTCAATGGTAAATTCACAAGTTTAGGATGGTTACCAACTATTTATAGTATTGAGTATATATTGCATGTATTTATTCCTAGCTATCTAATAGGCTCTACAAAAGAGAAATAAATTGGCAGGAAATACAGTAGGTTAAAGCATAGGGAAAGAAACATAATAAGCGGCAACATGTTAATCCAAGTCAGTCATTATACAAAAATCATCCGTGTACGATAATCTGAGGACCACTAACCAAAATGATATCCTGTGACTGGTTTGCATCAAAATTTTATGACATAACAATTGCCAAAAGATAAAATATTTCCCCTAGCTTTCTTGGCTAAGTGTCATATTTTTATATCCTCATTAAGCATCTCTCATTGTCAAGTATATCCTTGGTAAGGGAGGGGAAATGAAGAAGTGCACAGCTCCATCAAAGGCCTGTCCCTGTACTACTCACACGTCTGAACATGAGTGCAAGTCTCTTCCTGTAATAACTCCACTTGCCTGCCATACCAGCTGCAGGTCCCCTCACCAATCAGAATGCACAGGTAATTAGCTGCTGTTTGAGCTGAAGGATCCCAACATGTTTGAGCAGGTTGGCATCAAGGGTTTAAGGAGCACCTGTTTACAATTAGCTACACTGGATTCTATATGCCACACCTCATTTCTTGGAGGGAAGGAAGAACTTGTTTGAGCAATGATTGCCACCATTTCTCTCTGCCAATTTAGTTGGTTATTGACAAAGAATCATTTCAAACTTGCTCACCTGGCCTGCTTTTAACATTATTTCTCTCCAGACTTGCAGCAAATTAACTTAATTAAACTTCATTGTTAAACTCACCAAATAACTCTCCTTCCCTTCTTTTTCCTTTTCAGGGGGAGATTTGGTCTCCCAGAATATGTTGGTGCCGATACAACACACTTACCCTGGACTGTAGACCCCAGGAGCTGTGCTGATTCATTTCTTCTCACCATGGCTACAGCTAAGTAGAAGAGGAAGAGATGAGACTCTAACTCTCTCAGTGAAGTTTCCTTGTGTATTGCTCCTATCCAAGCAGAGAACTCACAAGGTGACACATGGGAGAGCATGGAGCAATCTGCACCAACCCATGAGTAAAATGTAAACAAATTCCCATCTCCTGTGTCACTGATGGAACCAAGAGCCAAAGAGAAATAGGATTAATGAGTGTTTCATTATCATTTTGGGTGGTTAGAGCTAATCATAATTCCAGATTATCACTGAACACTAATAACAATTTTTTTCTTTCAAATATACCTGATACCTATTTATGCAATTTGCCTTCAAAAGATAAATACCTCCTGGACTTTTCTCTGTGAAATGGATAATATGAACACCACCTCCACTCCTACAACACACACTGGCCTGAGAGCCAGGGATGTGGGCATAAGGGTTGCAGAGTTGCTACACTGAGTTTTACAGACTACCCATTTAACTACAAGGGTGACTGAGAGGTTGCCAGCCCACATTCAGGAGTGAGAAATGACTGAAGAGGAAGAGCTAAAGAGGGGATGTGTCCATTCTCAAGAATTTAATCAAAACTTCTTCAGTGAAAAGTGCACCCCAGTCTCCATAGCCCACCCAACCTTGGAGAGTTCCAAATAAGAAAGAAAGAGCATTGTCCAGCAACCCAACCTAAGTACAAATGATCTTCCTTAAGGCTACAGAGTCTTCTGCCATACTGAGGATCATGACATGGATTGTTGTTAGTGCTAGTAAAGATTTTTCCATGATCTTTTCAGACCCATAGAATCCTAGGTAGATCCCAAGGCAGCACTAGAAAAGTGATCCAAAAAACACCCTGGCCTGCCTCCATCCTGTCCCTCTGCTGTCTGTCACTGACCATAAGATGATTAATCTATCCTTAAATCCTCTCCTCCTCACTGATTACATTTCAATGTACTTGGAAGGGAATTTAAGGTGTTGGTTTATGAGGGGGAAGATTTATGCAGATAAAAGAAAACTGATGGTGCATAAGGTCTTCTTAGATCCATAAAATTAGTCACCTGACCCTAGGATAACAAGTGATTCCTAAAATTTAATAGTGTATGAGAATCACCTGGAAAACTGTAACAAAAGGTCCCATGCCCAGAGTTTCTAACTGATTGAAGTTGGAATTGGGCTATGTGCCTTCTTGATTCTATATACAAAGTTTGAGAATTGATAATTTACTGGTAAGGTGACTTTCAGATTCTCCTGTATACCAAACACTGTGGTATTAGGACTGTACATGAATTTCTGAGTTTACTTATCATCCTAGTTAAATTTCACCAGGGTCCACCAAACAGTTCATTTATTCAACTAATTATTTACTGAATGTTTGCTGAATATAAATATATCTATACCTATATCTAATCTCTATATATGTGTTTACTTATTATAAATATATATACATATATGTTTCTCCCACTAATATATTCCCTGTGACTATGTCTTAAGTTTATTTCATGTATGTAAACGAACACCAGGACCCAGCATTTTCCAGAAACTAAAATATTTCCATGTGCAACTAGTTGTGTCCATGTGGAGGAAATTATAAGCTACTCTTTAAATAAAGGCTTTTGACCCCCACCCCCCAAAAAAACTTACATCTTAAAACCACATTATATGAAATGTTAAAGGGTCTTCTTTAAGAAGAAGAAAAATAAGATAAAAATATGAACAATAAAATGGCAATAAGTATGTATCTATCAACAATTGAATCTAAAAGCATAAGAAAAACAGACTCATATAGAGAACATTTTGACAGTTGCCAGATGGGAGGGGGTTGAGGGGATAAGTGAAAAAGGGGAAGGGATTAAGAACTATAAATTGGCAGTTACAAAATAGTCATGGGAATGTAAAGTACAGCACAGGGAATATAGTCAATAATACTCTAGTAACTATGTGTGGTATCAGATGGGTATGAGATTTATTGGAATAATCACTTAGTAAGGTATATAAATGTCAAATAACTAGGGTGTACACCTGAAAATAACATAATAATACAAGTCAACTGTAATTGAAAAAGTTAAAAAAGGATTCAAAAAAATGTTCATTAAGAATTCAAAAATATAGAATACAAAATGATGTACAACTAAGTAATGTTCATCAAACCCTAGATTTAAGATCCTTCCATTTTCTTTCACCAAGAATGCTTCCTTTAGTTCTCTTTTCCATTTCTAAGGTGTGATGCAAAGATTTCTGTTTTTCTTTGACATGGATCAGGGAAGGGATCATAATTACTTGCATAATATTAAGTTTCTTTAATATGGATACTGCTCTTTAAGTATTTCTTTTAAGAAAATAAAGCTAGAGAGAATTCCAATGCAGAGTGTGAGAGGCCCAGTTGAAGTCTGTCTTGTGGTGTCTTTTAGTTGATGACAGGATTTCCCTTTGTTTTCATTAAAGGCATGGCATACTTCTAGACTCATATATTTGTTATGTTCACTCCAGACATCCTTTGCTGATGTTGTTGTCAAACTTTAAATGGGAAGCTCTTGTCCTTGTGAGAGTTTAAATCCAGTGCAGCTGACTTTCGAGGTCCAACATTTCTCAGCTGCTTCATGCAGATTCTACCACTTTGCTGGAGCCTCAGCTCTGGCCTTTTGCTATTCCTTCAGATATATTCTTTATCTTCATTTCCCTCCAACTTTCCAAATGCCTGTTCCACTTAGGTTATTTCTCAGTGAAGAAGACAAAAATAGAAAGTCAGAAATATCATCTGACCTAAGTGAGATTATCTCCCTTTAAATAAAGAAAGGACAATTCTATGTGTCATGAACAGAAGTTGAAGAACATAGTGTGGGGCATCCCTTATTATTCTGACCTTAAGCACAAATTCTGACTCAAGTAAACTGCTGAGTAAGTGTCCAGAGACCCATGCTGTTCAACACCATTTTGTGATGATCGGTCGAGTGATGATGTATATGGTGCTGTTCAATAAGGAGTCACTGGTCCCAGGGGCTAGTGAGTACATGAAATGTGGCTAGTGTGACTGAGGAACTAACGTTTTACTTTTATTTAATACTAGTTAATTTAAACTTAAACAGGCACATGTGATTTATGGCTATTATAATATACAATGCAGCTCTAGACTATAATCTAGAAGAAATCATAAGGACTTTGAAAGACCTGTAATACAGAAGAATGAAACATTGTGTGTATGGATATCCTGATAGTCAGGAGCAGCATCTCATCTCCATCCTGGTCATTGCATAAGGCAATCCAATGTCATTACAACAGCGTCCCTTGCTCCCTACTAGAGGACACAGGATGCATGGGTGGCTCAAAAGACAATGATAGGATGACCCTCTACATTTTCTACTGAGGGCTCACACCCCATCGCAAGCAAGAAAGGGCTTATTTTATAGTTGCCTATTTAAGTGGTTAAGAAAATAAATGGCTGCCTTGAGAATGGTATCCTCTGGCACATGGCAAGATAGCCAGCCTAATTCAGGAGAAATGTGGAAAGAAGAAATTGGAATTGCACCTAAGAAGCCATGTAACTAGGCCAAAGCAAAGACTCAAAACAAATCTATGCTATGGATTATCTACTTATATCATTTTATTGAAAATAATTATTTCCAATGCAGAACAATTATTGAGCAATGTATATTGCTAAGCATGTGTCATGGATAAAAAATTTCCTTTCATTTTGATAACAAACTTAGAAAATAAATAAAAACATTTTGATGTTTACATATGGGGAAACTGAGGCTAAAAATGGATTAGGAATTCTACTGAAGGCTTCATGGCTTTGATTCAGCCAAATATGTCTAGTTGAAAAACCCATGAAAACTCACTGAAAAAATATCCAAGTTTTATTGACTTAGCCTTTAATGTGGACAATCTATTGTCTCACTAAATGCATGGTAAGAAATATAAATACACACACACATACATGCTGTGTTAATTCTTATGAATATCTAATTTTCAAACCATAAACTTATGAAATGGGAGGCACAGATTTGGAATAACAATAATTCTTCACTTCAAAAAATTATTCATCACAGTGTTTTATATTGGGGATGTCCAATATCCTATATTCTTTCTTCATAGAGAGACAGTTTCATCTTTCTAGAAAGGCTTATGTTAGACCTAATGACAAAGGACAAGCTCTTACAATCATTTCTATAATTTGAAGGTTCTGTCTGAACTTTTTGAGAATGTTCATGTGTGCATATAATTTACACATAACTTAAAAAATCTCTTTTTATATCATGTGGGAAATTAAAGATAGTGAAGGATTAAGTGGAAGCTACACTAACTTCCCCCCAAGACCAATCTGGAATTACAAATAAATTGCAAAGAACTCATCCTGGATAACCAACTGAACACTACCTGGAGAGAAGTCTTATAACCATGGACAGACAGAAGAAACCACTTCACCACAACGAAATGATTAGAGAGTACAGAGGGCTGGCTGTGCTCCTATAGGTGGCAGCTGAAGTTCTGGAAGGATATTTTAGTGGCTGAGGGTTCCACCTGAGAAGTGTGGTATCTAAACCCCAAGATGCATTTCCCAACCTACAGCACCATGGCTGGAAAGGAACCAAGATAGCATGCAGCTTTGAAAAGCAGCAGGGTTTCTGTCTGCCAGGGAGAGATGGCTGGAAACTCAGAGGGCCTCTTAAAGGGCCAAAACACAAAATTTCATTTGCAGCCACTTACCCTGGACTCTGGCAGAGGGAGGGCAGAGTGGTGGATTAGAGACATTTAATGAGAGTCTGTCTGTGGCTGTGGGGAGAGACCTGAAGGAAAAGCTACTAGAATCCCTGTGCTGAGTCATTCCCCTTACTGCAGAAGCCATCATTTTCAGACAGAACACCCCTTTCCTGATGACATCAGCCTGGGGAGAAGCAATAGCCCTACCCAGAGGAATCACTCTCCTCCACCTTGGGGAGTTTAAGCCTGGCTATTAATTACAGCTTGAGGCTATATCATTGATTAGGTTAACAACTAACGTGGATCTTTGGGAGCTCTATGAGACTTCAGCTGACCCTCCCCAGGGGCCATTGCTGATAAAGGCTGGCCTTAATACACAGCCTGGTTCTTTCTGCACGCAAACAGGTCCAGCAGAGGGAGCCACAAATTGTGGATCACTGATAACTCAAAACGGGTTACCCAGGGCCAGTCACAAGCAGGATCTGACAATGACCTACACCAGAATCTTTGCAGATCTACCTAATATATAGAAACAAATACAAATAAGCAGCCAAAATGGGAGGTCAAAAGAATAGACCTAAAATGAAAGAATGAAAGAATTCTCCAGCAGATTAGCTAGGTGAAATGGAGGTAAGCAATTTATCAGATATACAGTTTAGAGTAATGATTAAAAGGATACTCAACCACATGAAAAAAGGCATAGAAACCAAAATAAAAGGACCAGTCAAAAATAAAGAATGTAATATCCAAAATAAATAATACATTGGAAAGAAAAAGGAATAGATGATGCAGAGGATTGAATCAGTGATTTGGATGATGAGGTAGAAAAAACACCCAGGCATAACAACAAAAAGAAAAATGAATTTTAAAATATGAGGAACTTAAGAAACATTTGGACAAAATGAAGCATAACAACATCTGCATCTTGGGAATGCCAGAAGGAGAAGAGAGCAAGCAAAAATCTGCGAACCCATTTAAAGAAATAATGACTGAAAACTTCCCTAATCTGGTAAAGGAAAAAGAACACCCAAGTCCAGGAAGATATGAGAGTCCCAAACTAGCTGGACCAAGAGAGAACTACACCAAGACACATCACAATTAAAATAACAAGGCTTAAAGGCAAGGAGAGAATCCTGAAAGCCACAAGAGAAAAGCAGGTAGTTACACACAAGGGAGCAACAATTAGACTGTCACTTGATTTCTCAACAAAAACGTTTCAGACTAGAAAGTGGACATGAGTTATTCAAGATGATGAAAAGGACCTACAACTAAGGCTACTTTACCCAGCAATGCTATCATTTAAAATCAAAAGAGAAATAAGGAGTTTCCCAGACAAGAAAAAGATAAAGGAGTCTGTTACACCAAACCAGTATTTCAACAAATGTTAAAGGGCTTGTTTTAAGGAAAAAAAATTAAAAACAAGAAAATAACAGGGGAAAATAGTCTAACAATAAAATGGCACTAAATATGTTTCTATCAATAATCACCTCAAATATAAATGTGTTAAATACTCCAACCAAAAGACATAGAGTAGCTGAATAGATAAGAACACAAGACCCACATATATATTGCCCCCTAATGACACATCTCAGATTGACAAATACACACAGACTATTCACACAAGGGGATGGAAAAAGATATGTCATGCAAATGAACAAGAAAAGAAAGAAAAAAGAAACCAGGATAACAATGCTAAAATGTGATGAAATATACTGAAAACCAAGGCCATAGTAAGAAACAAAGAATTATACAACATAATGCTAAAGGGAATAATCCAGCAAGAATATATAACCCTAGTAAACATTTATGCACCCAACATAGGAGGACCCAAATATATGAAGAAAATCTTGATGGACATAAAGAGATAGATCCACAGAAATACAGTCATAGCTGGGGATTTTAATACCCCATTGACTTCCATGGATAGATCTTGCAGGCAGAAAATCAACAAAAATAGAATGGCCTTAAGTGGCACACTATATCAAATGGATTTAATTGATACCTTCAGACCACTTTATATCACAGCAGCAAAATATACATACTTTTCAAGCACACATGAAATGTTTTCTAGGGTAGACCACATTAGGACACAAAACATATCTCAATAAATTTTAAAAAATTGAAATCATATCAAGCATCTTCTCTGACCATAATGCTATGAAACTAGAAATCAATCACAAGAACACTGAAAAACACGCAAAAGAATGGAAGCTAAATAACATGTCATTAAGCAATGAATGGGTAAACAACAAGATCAAAGAATAAATCAAATTATACTGTGAAACAAATAAAAATGAGGACAAAATATCCAAAATCTGTGAGATACTGGGAAAATAATCCTAAAAGGGAAAATCATAGCATTACAGGCATATCTTAAAAAACAAGAAAAAGCTCAAACAAACAACCTAACTTTACACTGAAAGAAACTTGAAAAAGAACAAGTGAAGCCCAATGTGAGCAGAAGGAAGGAAATAATAAAAATGAACACAGAAATAAATGAAATAGAGTCTGAAGCAAATTATAAAAAAGATTAATAAATCCAAGAGCTGCTTCTTTGAAAATATAAACAAGATTGACAAACCTTTAATTAGGCTCATCAAGAGAAAAAGAGAAAAGATCCAAATAAATAAAATTAGACTTGAAAGAGTAGAAGTAACAACTGACACCAAAGTAATACAAAGGAGTACAAGAAAATATTATGAACAACTATATGCCAACAAACTGGACATCCTGGATGAAATGGATAAATTCGTAGAAACATACAATCTTCCAAAACTAAATTAGGAAGAAGCAGAGAATCCGAATAAACAGATTATACCTAGTGAAATTGAAGCAGTAATCAAAAAACTCTCAACACACAAAAGCTGTGGATCAGACGGCTTTACAGGTGAATTTTACCAAACATTCTGAGAAGAACTAACACCTCTTCTTCTCGAATTATTTCATAAAATTTAAAGGGAGGAAAGGCTCCCAAACTCATTTTATGAGGCTGGCATTATCCTAATACCAAACCCAGATAAAGACATTACAAAGAAAAAAATACAGGCCAATATCCCTGAAGAACATAGATTAAAAATCCTCAACAAAATATGGCACACTGAATATGGAAATGCTTCAAAAAGATCATAAACCATGATGAAGTAGGATTTATTCCAGGTGTCCAAGGTTGGTACAACATTTGCAAATCAATAAATGTGATTCACCACATAAACAAAATGAAGGATAAAAACCACATGATCATATCAATAGATGCAGAAAAAGCATTTGACAATATCCAGCACCCATTTATGATGAAAACTCTCAGCAAAGTGGAATTAGAGGGAATATAATAAAGGCTATACATGACAAATCCACTGCCAGCATCATAATCAATGGGCAAAAACTATAAGTATTCCCCCTGTGAACAGGAACAATACAGGGATGTTCCCTGTCACTTCTCTTATTCAACATAGTACAGGAAGTCCTTGCCACAGCAATAAAACAGGAAAAAGAAATAAAAGGTATCCAAATTATAATAGAAGTCAATTGTAATTTTTTGCAGATGACATGATACTGTACATAGAGGACCTCAAAAATTCTACCAGGAAACTATTAGAACTAATAAATGATTTCAGCAAAATAGCAGGATGCATAACTAATAGCCAAAAATTAGTTGCATTTCTATATGCCAATAATGAACTAACAGAAAAGGAAATTAAGAAAACAATCCCATTTATAATTGCCTCAAAAAGTATAAAATACCTAGGAATAAACCTAACCCAGGATGTAGACCACCTGTACTCAGAAAATTATAAGGCACTGAAGAAACAAATTGAAGATACAAATAAGTGGAAGTACATATTGTGTTCATGGATTGGAAGAACTGGCATCATTAAAATGTCCATGCTACACAAAGAAAACTATAGATTCAATGCATTTCCTATCAAGATTCCAATGACTTATTTCACAGAACTAGAACAAATATCTCAAAAATTTCTATAGAACCAAAACAGACCCCACATAGCAACAGCTATTCTGAGAAAGAATGACAAAGTTGGAGGAATCATGCTACTTAACCAAACTATACAATAACGCAATAGTAATCAAGACAGCATGGTACTGGCATAAAAACAAACACATATATCAATGGAATAGAATGGAAAGGCCAAAAATAAATTTTATAGTCAACTAATATTTAACAAAGGAAGCAAACAAATACGATGGAATAAAGAGAGTTTATTCAATAAATGGTGTTGAGAAAATTGGGCAGATATATGCAGAAAATAGAAACTAGACCACCTTCTTACACCCCACACAATAATAAATTCAAAATGTATTAAATAGTTAAATGTTAGACCTGAAACCATGAAAGTCTTAGAAGAAAACATAAGCAACAAAATCTTGGACATTGCTTGTTTTATTGGATATTTTATTGGATGTATCTCCCCAGGCAAGGGAAACAATAGGAAAAATAAATAAACGGAACTACATCAAACTAAAAAGTTTTTGCACAGAAAAGGGAACCATCAATAAAATAAAAATACAACCCATAGAATGGGAAAAAATATTTGCCAATACATCTGATAAGGGCTTAATATCTAAAATTTATAAAGAACTTATGAAATCAACACCAAAATATATAATTTAAAAAATGGGCAAAGGACCTCAATAGACATTTATGTAAAGATGCTCAACATCAATAATCATCAAAGAAATGCAAGTTAAAACCACAATGAGATATCACTTAACACCAGTCAGAATGGCCATAATAAACAAATCAACAAACAACAACTGCTGGCAAGATTGTGGAGAAAAAGGAACCCTAGTACACTGTTGGTGGGAATGTAGACTGGTGCAGCAACTGTGGCAACAGAGTGGAATTTCCTCAAAAAGCTAAAAATGGAACTGCCTTTTGACCCAGTGATTCCACTGCTGGGATTATACCATAAGAATCCTGAAACACCAATTCAAAAGAACTTATGAACCCCAATGTTCATAGCAGCACAATCTACAATAGCCAAGTGCTGGAAGCAACCTAAGTGCCCATCAATAAATGAGGGGATCAAAAAATTATGATACATTTTCATAATGGAATACTATGCAGCAGAATGAAAGAAAGAGCTACGACCCTTAGCGACAGCATGGTTGGAACTGTAGAGCATTTTGCTAAGTGAAATATGACAGGGAACGAAAGACAAATACCATATGATCTCACCTGTCAGTGGAACCGAATCAACAAAAGAAACAAGCAAGAAAAATATAACCAGCAACACTGAAAGGAAAAACAAACTGAGAGTAACAAGAGGAAAGGAGGGAGGGGGTAACAGGGAAAAGAAGGGAAAGGGTCAAATCAAGGAACATGTATAAAGGACCTAGGAACAAAGACACAGTAGGGAGGGACTGAGGGTGGGAGATGGGCGTGGGTAGGGCAGAGGAAAGCAGTAGTGGGAAAATGGAGACAAATGTATTTGAAAAAAAACATAGTTATCAAAATAAATAAATAAATACATAGATAGATAGATAAACAAACAAACAAATAAATAAATAAATGGGACTGTCTTTTGACCCAGTGATCCCACTTCTTGTATTATATCTGAGGGAACCCAAAACACTAATTCAAAAGAACATAAGCACCCCTATGTTCATTGCAGCATTATTTACAATTGCCGAGATATGGAAACAATCTAAATGACCGTCAGTACATGAATGGATAAAACAACTATAGGGCATTTACACAATGGAATACTACTCAGTTGTAAAAAAGAATAAAAGTTTACTCTTTGTGAAGGTACAGATGTACCTGGAGTACATTATGCTAGGTGAAATAAGCTAGTCAGAGAATGAGAAATATTATATGATTTCACTCATATGTGGAATCTACTGAACTAACTGTACTAACAAGGAAAATGGGGACAGACTCATAGATGGAGAGCAGATGGTAGCTGGAGTGCAGGAGGTTAGAGGATGGAGGGATTGAGCAAATGGAAAGGGGACTCATGGATATGGACAACAGTGTGGTGATTGCTGTGGGAGCCAGGTATAAGGGGATTGAAATGATAACAGAAAAAATACAATAAATATTAAATCAAAAAATAAATAATAATAATAAATAATAAATAAAATACTTGTTTTGCTATTCAATAGTCTATCTTAGTACTAGGATGTGAAAAAATTTATATTTCTTTGTATTCTCATAATTTATGATAATATCTGAGATAGCTTAAGCATTTGATAATGTATAAATAAATAAATATAGTAAATGTGTTAACAGATATAAAATACATTTTAAATTGTGACAGACCATCATATAAAGCCTGGAAGCGGCTTTATTAAGAAAGACTTCCTAAAGTCTTTCTTTCCTAGAATCTTTCATGTTTTATAGGAGAGCTGAAGTCAGTCTGAAGTATGTATTTTCTTGCATTTTCATTTTGATCCAGAGCCGTGGTGTTTAACACTAACCTTGCTCTATGCAGGGTCATGACCAGGCTAATGCAGGATCATCGGCAGCTGTTCTTTTCCATTTCCTAAATTAAGACTAGATTAACGTTAGTTAAGGTTTTTAAGAGCTTCAAATATAACTCAAAATAGATAGATAGATGATAGGTAGATTGATGGGTTTTTAATGAAAAAAAAATTTCTGCCAGAGAAATCATTCCTTTTCAGGCTTCTGGGGATGGCAGTGTGTGTCGGAGATAGGTCAGAAATGAGAAGGCATTAACTAACTAAATAAGCACCTAAGTCAGGTATTACTCTTACCTCAGCAGCAAGACCCAGCATGGGACCTCCTGACTTCCCATTCCTACTTTACTAAGGTTTCTGAAGTCATTTGATAATGGATTCTTGAAAGCATATATTAAAAGAGGGAAAAAGCCTAAGGGTAGAATGTAAAGAAACACGTGGCTTAGAACTCAGATGACATAAGCAACAAAATTCTACCTGACATAGTCATCCTGGGAATGGTGAGAGGCTAAAGGGAGAAAGAAAAGGAAGTAAGATGAGTTTCTGTGTCTATAGGAAATTGGATGCTATATTAAATATACTTGTATTTAACACATATGTGATGGATTTGATAATGAAAGTGGCTGTCTATATGTAAAGCTGGCTGACCAGAAAAAATTATTTTTATTAACAACAATTCTGGAAGATGTGAGAAACACATCTCGATGACCCAGGACAGGAAGTGGAGTGCAAGTGGAAGACTCCCCCGAGCATGCTCAGGAGGCTGGCTTATCCTCTCTGCTCCTGGTGCTCTCCAGCTGCCTGGCACCTGCCATTGCAGCTAGAGCCACACCTTCCCCCTACTCTGTGGTCTCCTGCTCTCCACGCCTTTATACCTAGCCCTAAACATATTTACACATACATGTAGACAACATTGGGCATTCTGAAACACATATATATGTAATACACTTCCCGTTTGATAGTCTGGAGCCCAAACAGGCCAATATCATAATTTAGAATAGGACTGAGTGCTAGATAATATGAATCTTGTAATCCTTTCTTTTCTCAACTACTTTATTAATAGCTTAAGACATGATATGTGTTTAGAAAATACTAAGATAATTGTGCTTAGAAAATACCTCCTATCTGTATTTAGGAGAGTCAAAGAAAAACAAGAGAGTCTTAGAAAAAAAAACATGTAATAGTAAGTATACTTATTTCTGCATAACATCTCAAAAGATAAAGGTGTTCAAGTCACATTATTCAGGATCAGAGATTATCATCCAACTCAAACCACTCTAGTTTCTTTCTTCAGTTCCTGTTTCAGCAACCTAGGGAGATGAAAAATGAAGCAAGCTGGGCGTCTGCTCCTTCCTTGCTGATCACCTGCCAGGTATGCCCTTGACGTAGGTGCCCGCATCAACACCTACAGAACCATAAGGATGAGTCACATTCCCGGAGAGCAAGCTGCGGCACAGGGTCCTCTCTAAACAGCTGGCTCTGTCTCCACATGCCTTCTTGCCCTCCTTCCTCCTTCATTCTCTCTCTCCCTGCCTCTCTCCCTTCCATTTTCCATAACTTACTTTCCCTTCCTCTCTCTGTTTCTCCCTAAACATGGAGAATTTTTTATGTACTAGGTGAGTCACAAATAAAATGAATTTAATCCCAGTACTTGAGGACTTTAAAGTTTAGAGAAAGAATCAAAAACAAAAAAATTAGATAAATAATTAATTTAAATTTTTATAAATATCCTAAGGAAAAATGCAGGGAGCTATGAAAGAATTGAACCAGCACCAACAATGTTTGAAGCATTGCTGTGACTGTCCACATCACAGCACTGTGCAGTTAAGCTCTGCAGTGTCAGCATTGTCTGAGGGGGGTGGCTCTTAGACACAGTGGCCACTAAGCACATGGAATGTGAGCAGCATGACAGGAGGAACTGAAACTGTGAATATCTTTTTCTGGGTATTGTATTAGACAAAACAGGCCTTGGTGCTCTAGCAGAATGGAAAACAGCAAGGTGGGAATGAGACAAAGAAGGGGTGAAACTAAGGGGATGGCAAAGAAGTTGAGGGAGGGAAGAGTAGTAGGGTATCTGACAGGCAAAGTGGTAAATCATAACTAGGTCTATTTCTGAATACATTTATTTCTAAATATTCTGGGGAAAAAAAGCATTTAAGTCATTTCACCTGGATGGCTTGGTGATTCAGTTCATTGGATTAACAAACATTGTATTGAGTGCTCAGGACAAAGCTAGATCTAGGGAACACGATGCCACCTAAGAGACGCAAACTCTATTTTCTGCACAGAGTTTCAGATCCACAAAATCAAACAATCACAACATTGCCTGCACAGCATAATTAGACAATTATTACAAAGGGAGAAAGTTTCTGGAAAATTATTTATTTATAAAAATGAAAAGCTATTAAAATAGTTATATATTTTGATGTAACAATTGCATTCCCAAGAATCTATTCTGGGTCAATAAAGAAAACAGAGATATCCACAGGGTTTTATGTGTTAGTATGTTGTTTATTTAAGTGCAAAATAACAGAAATAGAAAAGAAGTTTAAAGAATAAATAAATAAGTAAAGGGATATTTAATATGATGAAGTACTCTGCAATATTTAAAGTCTATAGCAGTAGCCAACTACACTTAGTATGCAGCAAGCCTTTTATACTGATGAGCACAGTAAATCTTCAAAAGTATGCAAAGAGAAAGGCCTTATTCAGTACACCATTTTATTGAGGACACTGTAATGAAGGAAAACAGCTAGCAGCTGAAAGAGTTGAACTTGGATTTTATTTTCTATTTGATTATGAAATTAGAACCCTGAATTTCTCTCTGCCTTTCACTCATGATTTGTAAACAGTGTCCCAGGACATGGGAAAATGCTTATACCATGATGTAAATGGAAAAAAAGACCAATATAGAATCACATAATTCCTACTTTGTAATTATACACACACACATTATTTGGTGCTGTATCTCTTAAATGTGTTTGTGCCAAAGCATCAACATGTGTGTATAAGCAAATGCCCCCAAATGTGAATAACAATATATTTTCTCAAAATCATGAAGTGATCTTGAATTTTTTATGCTTCTTTTCCTAAATTTTCAAAAGTATATGTTACTTTTGAAATAAAATATAAGCAGCACCAAAAATTGTTCCAAAAAAAGCTTATCTATTATTTAAATTTGATTGCTGTACTTAAGTGTATGTATGTCTTAAAGAATTTTAAGGCTTTAAAACACAATATAAATATTAGTAATTTTATTAGTCTCTTGATTCTTTGATTTTAATGACCAACTTATCCTTACGTATTTTGAAAATCATTGAGCTGTTGCACATTATTTCCTATCTTCAGATGCATTTTAGAAACAGGTATGAAAACCATAAATTACTTCAAAACAATGAATTTATCATTGGGATTTACACATACTCACTTCTTTCTGGTCAAAAGTAGTTTATAAAATCAGTGGCTACAGGACAACTTTCTAAATAATCCCCATGCATTCTTCCCTTTTAATAATTTGGCACCAAACCTTCATTCCTCAGAAGTTATTTTGTTCTCTCAAAAATATTTTTGAATGAGCATACAGTTCAGATAATAAATTTTTGATAACTTGAATCACTAAAAAGAAAAACCCATCATCATTCTCATATGTGACAACTCTTTATTAATATCTTTATTGTGTTGCCTCTACATCTGAGTCTGACTGTGTCGTTGACTCTCAAAAATATATGAACGTCTCTGACATTCTACCCCAAGAAGTGAGCGCATCCTCAGAGTCTGTCTGATGTTGCCTGCCATCTTCTGGAATCCAATGGCCCTTATCAACTGCTCTCATGAAACCAATCTAGGATCAGTAGCAATCGTGTTCCTATCAGCATCTCACAGGCCAGAGTTCAGTCGGTGATGGGCAAGAGCTTCAAAGAGCTGATGACAAAAGTGAAGAAGGACACTAGAGGGTGTTGACTCTGTTCTCTCTTCAGACCTCTTTGTCCCCCTTCTCAAGGCTGCCTCAGGACTGCAAGCTGGGAAGGTCCTGCCTGTACTTCAAGGGTTGCTCCAGCTGCAGCCTCAGCAAGAACTCCTTGCAAGCCAGTGTAGATACCTGGTCATTCATCATCTTGTCCCCTCCTGTTTCCCCCTTAAGATATTCAAAGTAAACATTTTGCTAACCCAATTTCCAGAACTGTTTAAAAGGCGGTGAGTGGGTAGACAAACAGCCTCCCTGCTTCCCCCGCCCCCCATCCCCCGGCACATACACACACACACAGACCTTGCATTGCAAACTCCAAGTCATACGGGCTTGGACTCTGGCTCCCATTTCTTTGCCAAGAGTCAGATTCTGAGCAAACGAGAAGAGTTGAGCCAAAACAAATCAAGTGATTCCACAGGCACATTGTGAGGTGCAGAGCTAGCATTTTTTAATATAGTGTAATTAAGGCTGTAACAAACATCACATGGGAATGAGCCTCCAGATTGTGACAAAAATAAATCTTCTGGGCTTTGAAAGTTTTCCTTAAAAAGAAATATTTTGGTTCCATTATTTGTGTAAGAGGGAGAAAGCCTGCTGTCCTTGACACAGGAAGTAGATAACACTTGTCAGTAGAATTCAAGCCACCTGCTTGGGATACCATGGGGAGTGAAGCCTGCAGCTGGCCACACACTCTCCTGCTGTGACCACACCTTCAGACTAAAGAGTAGATTCAGATGAGGCAAAATCCTTTATATTCAACATTGAAGACCCCAGATACATAAATCATCACAGGTTGTGAAATTTCACCCAAAGAATGTAGAAAGGTTATACTTCCACCTTCAGAATATCATAGTTTGAAATTTTATAAGTTTAACTGTCAACACAGAGTCCTTATTTCCCATATTAAAAATGTAGTAAAACACAAGTCCTAGTACACTGTGTCTGTTCTTCAGAACACAAAACAATCCAGAACCTTCACCCACAGACTCATGTATAAAAAAGATCACATGAAATGCCAAAAGTAACAGTTTCCATTGGATTTATCTACTTTGCTACAAGGCTGCTTTATGTTATTCTTAAGAAAACCCTTCATACTTGAAAAAATATTAGCACTTAACAGATTTTTACTATAAGCATTTTTATATTATTTTAAAATTTTTAATGAATTCTAAAACCTGAATGAGTCAAACAGAGTTTGCCTGGGACTGTACCCCTTGCATGCATTTTTGTCAAAAAGGCAAAGATACATTGGCGGTCCAATCCCAACTTGTTTGGAATTGAGGCAAATAGCAAATAGTGAATTTGCTACTGACACCTGAAACTAGCAAGAAAGTTGAAAATGGAGGGAAATGAGCTGAGAGCCAAGATTACATGGGCCATCTCAGGGGGAACAGAAGAGGAAGAGGAGAGACAGAAGTTAGTAAAAGTGCTTCCTCGTGACCGCAATTCATTTGCTCCTTTCTCCTTACATGTATACTGAAAACTACTCACCTCATTATTAATATATGAAATAAAATCATTTCATTACAATTCCTGTTATTGCAAAAGGATACCACAAATATGAAATCACCTTCTAAATATAAAAATGGATGCATGAGAACACATGTCTGAAACATAAGGAAAGCAATTCAACTGCAAAACAAGAAGTCTTCTCTTCCCACGCCTTTGTGTGAATTCTTTGGGTAAATGTGTGCCACATGTCAGGGTGTTTACAGAGAAAAGGATTTGGCTTTCTGAATCACACATGTGGTAGACATGCCAACTCTGATGGAAAAAATCGAGAAAGAGCTTGCCCAGTAATGACTGTGTTCATGAATAAGGGCCACCGAGTGCCACCGGTCAGAGCTAGATGTGGCTCAGGAAATGTCAAAAAAAATACCTGACTTGCAGCTCCAGTGAGTCACAATCCCTCTGAGGCAGAGGGATACCTATGCCAAAGCATGAATGGGCTTCCTAGATTCTGAAAGGAAAATGAAGAAGAATATAGAATGTAAGTGAAAAACTCAATGGCTTTGCAAACTTTCCCCTTGTCCATGTATCCTTTGACTCATATCCACACCAGTGTTCATACACACATAAATACACCTCATAATCACAGCCTGATGTAGTTCTTAGAATGCCAGAGGGTCTTTCTGGTGCCAGAATACCATCAAAATTCTCCCTTTTTTATTTCATCACAAAGGGTTTGTGGAGCAAGGTGATTAATGGTAGGCCCAAAAGGATGTCAGAATGAAAACTTTGGATGAATTCTCATCTATCCTACCATTTCCTGCCTCTCACATCTCTGAAGAAGAGGTGTCTGCACTTAACCAAACCTAAGCTCTATGCCTGTGCCAAGCAGGTCTCTCCCCAACACCAGAGGCCTTGTTCCATTGACCATATCTTTTCATGGTTAATCTTCAAACTCTCATTCACCATCAAATTCTCCCTTCCACATAGAAATGTTAACTAACAATTATAATCTTGATAATAAAAATCACTAATTGAACATTTATAATTTGCCAGATGTTCAACTCTGCACAATGCATGCATTTTTCTCATTGAATTTCTTCAAGTAAATTCTATTGTAATGCCCATTTTAAAAATGAGAAAATTGAGGCTTAGAGTTATATGATCTGTGCAAAATCAAACAAAGCTCATTCAAGTTGCACAGGATCCAAGCAGACTGATTTTTTAATTCCATGTTTGGGTTTACCAGGAAGCATCTCCCAACTCAAAACAAAATCCACGCTTCCCTGACTGGGCATAGTTTCCTATCATTTCACCACCCTTAGCTTTTTCATAGAGAAGTGGCTACTCTCAGCAGATCTGGTCTACCATCCAGGTTTGTGGGCTGACCTCTCACCCTGTGTACAGACTGCCTGCTCTCTTCATCCCTTGGAGTTCTTTCCATGTTTCCTTGGCTTCTGCCTCAGACTATCTCTCATTGTTTCCCCAGCCTGGGTCCCTCACCGTTTGACCAGCAAGAAAGGAAAGCTCCCAAACAGTGCCCAAACAAACAGGCATGCTACCCTGAGAAAAATATCATTGATCGATACAAGGACTCTAAAAACTGCTTTTGTTTTTGTGGCTATACTTCTGGGATTTCATGCTTAAAAATAATAATAAAATTAAAACAAGACCTCTTGGGTCAGACAGGTTTGTTTGTTTATTTTCCTCTAACTCCCTGTTCTGATATTAGTTGGAATTGAGTCTTTTGAAACCAGAAGACCCAAAGGAAATGTGGTCATTAAGCCCCTGTGTCCCTGTCAGCTTTTCTCATCTGTAAGGAAATAGGCAGATGACTTTCCATCCTGCCACAAGTTCAAAAATCATTTCCACATAAACATGTAAAGTAGTCCTTGTGGCTCCTTCCACTGACACACCCGAAGCCCAGCTTCAGAGATCAGGACACAGACCATGCCTACCTACAAAGCCCTTGAGGGGAACACAACAGCCGGCATCCCTGGCCCTTTTCCCAGGGCCCATGCGGTGTCTATACGGTGACATCGAGGAAGTCCCACACATGTGAATGAATGGTGGGGAGTAGGCCCCATGCGGGAGGTATGTGAACCAGTGAGCTGGGTTCTTGTCTTTGTTAACTAAGCCCAGCACATGCCTAAAAAACCTTCAAAGAAAGAAAAAGACTTATCAGTTCACTGTCCTTTGCAGACTAACAGAGAAATATTGTACCCTAAAATCCATCCACTATGTTCAAAAAACCATGTCCTTTGGTTGCATGTGAAGATGCATGTCACATTATTCGTAACAATAAACTACAAAGGGACATGACACTGTGTGGCCTCAGCAAATGGGAGTGTTCTCTGGGCCTTCATTTTCTTATCTAGGAATGAGGAGGTTACAGGAGAAGATTCTTTCAGCTCTATTCCAGTTCAAAATATCAGTGACTACCCAGAGCCACGTAAATGCTATCACGGCTCCTTGGAGCCAGCTCCTCTGTCTCTGCAGCGCTCTGGCCTGGTGGGATTACAAACAGAGCCACTTGAGCTTGCAGTGCTGGACATTCCACCCAATGCCCAGTTGAACACTGAAGGATCCCAGAGCCATAAAAAATCCAGCTGACATTTCCCAGGGAGATAAGCAAGAGGGGAAGCTTCTCAAAGCCTTCCAAGTACAAGACATGCAGACACATTTTCACCACACTGTAGAATGTTCCCAATCACTTAAAAGATAAAAACATGAAAATCTTGAAAAGTCTGAATTCCTGCTTAACTTTATCAAGATGGATAACTTCAATACAAAGAGGCAGTTGAGCCCCTTCGGAAAGGATGTTGCTGTCTCTTATACCCAAGTGGTGTCTAAGTTTTTCCTGTGGGTTGTTGTCTGCAGCAATGATGTAGCAAGTCTCTATCTTCAAAAAGCACATTTGATAGCAGTTAGCCCACAAAGAGTCTCCTCATCACAGCCACTGCTTCCATTGGAATGAAAAGCACTGTGTTTAAGCAATAGTTGTCTAATTATTGAAGTTTTGAAATGAAAACTGTTCTTTATTCCTCTGTAATCCACAAATTCCCACTACTATTGAAAGCTCATAACTAAAGAGGAGGTTAACCATTTTTTTTTCAAGGGAAGAACTGGCTCTTTGGGGTAGTGTGCTTTAATAGAAGAAAGCCTGGATTCACAGCCCAATTATTTATATTACAGTAAATATACAAACCCTTCATTACAAAGGTTGAAACTTTTTGTGAGATGTTAACACAACACCTTAAGAAGGTGTCCCTTATGACAAAAATATTACTCTGGGCTGGAATTTTGCAGGGATAGTCATTGTAGAAAGATTAAAATTGTTATTATTAACAACATGACAGTTGACCCATGATATGGGTGAACTCCTCGGCCCACATGGAGATGGGTCACTTGCTGGCAAGACATGGCATAGGGTAAAGACTTGGGGAAACACCCTACAACACAAATGTCTGATTCTTAACAACTTTTCCTGAACCACAAAATATGTGAGGCATCAGAGACCCTAAAACTGCCAGAAGGTGTTATCAGAGTATCATCATCACCTTTACAGTGTGCATTTATTGAACACTTAGGGACCAAATCCTATGCTGTTTTATATGTATTGGCTCATTTAATTCCCACAAAAAACCTGTGAGGCAGGTGCTTTGATTGCTCCTTGTTTAAAGGTGAGGAAACTGAGTCTCAGAGTTGAGGAAACTACTTAAATTTGCAAACTCAAGATTTTAACTGCTCTGCTTTCCACATGCGTCCCTGTACCTACTGCATTATGTCAACTCCAGGGAGAACAGGTCCTAGCGGACATGCTTTATGCTTGAAGGCAACATGACTTCTTTGAATGTGGATGAGGGAAACTAAATTCAAACCAGCATAAACAACAAGGATGACAAACTGGCTCCCACCAGGGCATGTCAGAATGGCTCTACACTGCCATAATCCTTATGGTTAGCAATGCCAATAGCTGGAGCAGATTCCTGAGACAGACATATACTGGCCACATGTAGGCCTTAAGCCTATCCCTAAACTAAATATTGTCACAAGGTAGATGGATTGTAGTGATAGGCAAGGTAAAAGTTTCTGACCTCCCCAAAACAAAGGTGTCTCTGAACGGACCAAAGTGGAGGAATTTCGGTTCCCCATTCAAATATTGGAGGGCTGTTACTGTAGAACAGAAACAATGGGCAGTAAAAAAAAGCAAATATTCAACACAGTAGTCTCAGTGTTAGTAAAGCCAATGTTTTAGAGGATCCCTGAAAATGCCTGGAAGTCTTGGACCTTTAACAAAATACCATGCTTTTTTTATTTTTAACTATTTTTTAATGTCTTTGAACCTTTATCAAGAATTTCAAATTTTAGCCCTGGCTAGTGCAGCTCAGTGGATTGAGCACCAGACTGCAAAGCAAAGGGTCACCAGTTTGATTCCCAATCGGCGCACATGCCTGGGTTACAGGCCAGGTCCCTTGTAGGAGGCATGTGAGAGGCAACCATACGTTGTTGTGTCTCTCCTCCTTTTTCTCCTTCTTTTCTCCTCTCTCTACAAATAAATAAATAAAATGTTTTTAAATAAAGAATTTCAAATTTTATTACACAGTTACTACAAAATAGTAACCATGTTTTGTATAATGATGAAGTGAAGATGATCTTAAAGAACGATCAGCCTATACCATGCATTGCTGCTCTAAGTCGAAGTATTTAAGAATCAGTAAAATATAGCAGTAAGTGCTCTGTAAACAATGTAGATTCTTAATAAACACTAGTGTCTGATTATATGTTAAATACATAAAATCTACACCTTTTTCCATTCACTGGATCATAAATTCTTTCTAATTCTTTTATAATTTAGTGAGCATATATTTACAAGTTAGAAATAATGATAGTAAAGTTCAATTACATCAGTATTTAACTTTTATAACTTTCAAAATGATAGCATGCTGGCCCATTCCCACATAAGACTCAAAACTCTATTCTGCAACTCCGTTCTGCTACATTTATTGTATGTCTATGATGTATATGCGGCCAGTGTTAGGGATAAAAAATAAATAAACACAACACTTATTCCTATTATCAGGAAAGACAAACATATTAACATGCCTTTTATCATAAGTGGGATGATAAAGGTAAGCAAATATACTATGGAAGCTCAGTTGGGCATTGTTTAATTCAATCTTGAAATATGCGTGATTCACGCAAAAATAAATAAATAAATAAATAAATAAATAAAGGATGGGAGTGTGTTGAAGAAGATGGAATACTGAGATTCTAAAGTGGCTTCAGAGTTGCTGGAAGCTGCACCCACTAGCTCCCAGCCCCAAACCACATTTATAGCCAAGGTACAGTGCAGTCAACCTGAAAAACCAATTGAAGACTTGCTAATCTGAAATATTATAATCAAAGAATACAGAAGAAGCCACATAGAGACTGGTAAGAAGGGTGGAAATGCAGAAAAGTACAGGCCCCTCACGCAGGTACTTCTGTGTAGGGGGCCACTTTGAGTGGTATTGGGGACTGTGGTCCCGCACAAGGTGGGGCCTGGGAGAGGCTCCATAAGTCTTGGCTGGAAAACTAGTAATGCAGTTGATAGGCAGAAGCTGATAATAGCTCCGAGGGCTCCCAGGGGAAATCAGGCCTAGAAGTAAATGACACTCCTTGAAGCATGCTTTGTTTCTTCCTCAAGCTCTGTTAATCTTATACCAGATAACTAGCTCACAGTGGGAAGGAAATTTACATTATTCCTGGGCCTTGACCCAAAATCCACTTGGCGCCATTATGTTTACTCATCTTGGGCCCAAGCAATTTGGTGTGTTTCTTGCCATTTGTCTTCTTCAAACATCACCTACTCTCTTTAAACTTAAGATACTGATGTAATTAGATTACCTACACATTCCTGCTATCTATCCTCCACTGGTGACCCTCTCAATAAAAGCCACTGAGCATGGGGGCTTGGGGAATTCCCCACCAGAGAGCATTGCCTTCCCCTTTCCTTGGCAGGCAAACAGTGTCTGCAACGATTCTTCCATCTGCAGTGAATCTGGGGATTTCGCAGGCAAGAGTCCCCCATACCTTGGCAGCTGAGAAGCCAGAGGAATATCGAGGCTGTGGAATATCCTCCCCTTAGGAGCATTGGGTCTCAACCCCATGCAGGGATTCCTAACACAGAGCAACATAGCGGAGAAGAGGAGCCCACGTATCATTTTTATATCCCAATAATGAACTATCAGAAAGAGAAACTAAGAAAAAAATCCCACGTACTATTCCAAAAAATAATAGTAATAAGGTCCCTAGGAATAAATTTAACCAAGAAGGTAAAAGATCTGTATTCAGAAACTATAAGACATTGAAGAAGGAAATTGAGAAAGCTACAACTAAGTGGAATCATATAATATGATAAGGTATTGGAACTTAACATCATAAAAATGTACTACCTAAAGCAATCTATAGACTCAATGCATTACCTATTAAAATACTAATGGTATATTTCACAGATATAGAACAAATATTCCAAAAATATATATGGAACAACAACAAAAAAAAACCCAAATAGCCTCAGCAATCTTGAAAAATAAGAACAAATTTGGAGGTATCATAATACATGATATCAAACTATACTATGAGGTCATTGTAATTAAAAGAGCCTTGTACAGGCATATAGATCAATGAAACAGAACAGAGAGCCCATAAATCAACCTACATCTCTATGGCCAATTAATATTTGACAAAGGAGGCAAGAGCATACAATGGAATATAGACAGTCTCTTCAATAAATGGTGTTGGGAAAATTGGTAAGGTATGGGCAAAAAAATGAAACTAGAGCACCAACTTACACTATGCATAAGAATAAACTCAAAATGGATAAAAGACTTTAATGTAAGTTGCAAAATCATAAAAACCCTAGAAAAAATATAGGCAGTAAAATCTCAGGCATCTTTTGTAGCAATATTTTTGCCAATATATCTCCTAGAGCAAGAGAAACAAAGGAAAAAAATAAACAAATGGGATTATATCAAACTAAAAAGCTCCTATGCAGCAAAAGAAACTATCAACAAAATGAAAAGGGAACCCACTCTATAGAACATATTTGACAATAATACACCTGATAAGATGTCAATTTCCCAAATATATAAAGAACTTATACAACTCAACAAGAAGAAGACAAACAATGCAATTAAAAAGTGAGCAAAAGACTTGAATAGGCACTTTTCCAAAGAGGACATGCAGATGGCCCATAGACATACTTAAAAAATACCCAATGTCACTAATCATCAGAGAGATGCAAATTAAAACTACATTGAGATATTGCCTCACACCTGTTAGAATGGCTACCATCAATAAATCAACAAACAAGTATTGGTGAGGATGTGGAGAAAAGGGAATGCTAGTATACTATTGGTGGGAATGCAGACTGGTGCAGCCGCTGTGGAAAAAGATATAGGATTTTCTCAAAAAACTAAAAATGAAACTTCCTTTTCACCCAACAATCAATCCCACTTCTGAGGATACATCCTAAAAATCCCAAAACACCACTCATAAAGAATGTATGCACCCATCTGTTCATAGGAGTGTTATTTACAACAGCCCAGATCTGGAAACAGCCCAAGTGTCCATCAGTGGATGAGTGGATAACAAAGCTGTGGTGCACTTATACAATGGAATACTATACAGCAGTAAAAAAAGAAGTACCTCTTACCTTTTGCAAAAGCATGAATGGACCCAGAAGTTATTATGCTAAGTGAAATAAGCCAGTCAGAAAAAGACAAATATAATCTCACTTATATGTGGAATCTAGTGAACAAAATAAACTGGTGAACAAAATAAACTGATGAACAAAATAGAACCATAGGTGCAGATACATGAAACAGACTGACAGCTGTCAGAGGAGAGAAGGGGGTGGAACTCAATAACAGAAGATGAAGGGATTAGCCCTTGCTGGTGTGGCTCAGTGGATTGCGCTCCGGCCTGTAAACCAAAGAGTCAGGGTTCAATTCCCAGTCAGGGCACACACCTAGGTTGCTGGCCAGGTCCTCAGTAAGGGGCGCACGAGAGGCAACCACACATTGAAATTTCTTTCCCTCTCATTTTCCCTCCCTTCCCTCTATCTAAAAATAAATTTTAAAAAATATTTTTTGAAAATTTTTTAAAAAAGAAGGTGAAGGGATTAGCCAAAGAACATATATGCATAACACATAGACACAGACAGCAGTGTGGTGATGCCCAGAAGAAAGATGAGCAGGGGCTGGGTAAAGGTGAGCAAAGGTGGAGGGGAATGGGGACACCCATAATAGGGCCAATTATAAAAATAAAGTTTAAAAAGAGGGTATGTCAAGAACAAAAGTATGGAAGCATGAGACAGCATGATGTGGTCAAAGAGATATAAACAGTTCAGTCTAGGTTGTACTGCCCAACAGCAAACTAATGTGGGCCACAAATACAAGCCACAGATATAATTTCAAATTTTCTAGTAACTAAAAAATAATAATAGGTAAAATCAACTTTAAATTCTATTCAATCTCATATGTCTGAAACATTGTTTCAAAATATAACCATTATAAAAATTAATAATGAGGCATTTTACAATATTTTTTAAATAACAAGTTTTCAAATGTGCGTTTTATACTTGCAGCACATCTCAATTGCCACATTTCAAATGTAGTAGTTACATGGCTACTGTACTGGACAGCCTAGCTCTAGAGTAACAAGCTTTTCAGATGGGGCAAGGAAAAATCTGAGTAGAGAAGTAAACAGAGTCAGTGATGCAAAATCTTGTGAGTACTTTATTATCTAAGTAATAGGAAGGCAAAGAAGGATAAGTTTCTTTGGAAACTGGGTGAAGGGTGGATTTAAAGAGAAAAAAACTAGCAGTTGGATGGTTATAGACTCAACTAGATTTGAAGAAGTTTGAAATTAGGACTGAAGGTAATAGAGAGAAAGTTGGGACAACACAGAAATACTGAGGACAAGGTACTTGCAGGAGTTGAATTCCACGTGAAAAAGGAAATACGAAAGAGGGGTGAGTTGAGGATGTCTTTCCATTTTCTAACTTGTATAACTAGACAATCATAGGGAATTAAAAGACGCAGGCACAGAAAGAAAACTGGGATGTGCACATTTTTTTTTTGCTCATTATTCATTTTTTTATTTTTTCTCAATTTTTTAAAATTTTATTCTAATTTATTTTTTCAAATACATTTGTCTCTGCCTACCCCCCACCACTTTCCCTTGCCCCCTCCCTTCTTCCCTCCCTCAGCTCTTCCCCTTTGGTTTTGTCCATGAATCCTTGCTATATGTTCCTTGCCTTTCCTCTTCCCTTCCTTTTCCCCTACATAAAGATGTATTCTTTATTACATCATAGAGCACCCTGTCTGTATATTTGTTCTATGTGGGTGTCTACTGTAACTCAGCGCTTAGCAAGAAGACCAGACATGAATGAACATCACAGGGTTATTTGCTTCTCAGGGAGAAGAATATTTTACAAATATGCAATTCAGAGTTGAGCAAAAGGGTAAAAACAAGACATCAATTTTTGTTGGAGGTACTGAAACATATCCTACTCCTAATGGGAAGAATTGGAATCATAGTAATGCAACAAGGTATCTAACCTGGCAGTGTTTATATAATCAAGCCCCTGTCAAGAGAATGTCCTATGCTGTGATGCTGAGAACCTTCTAATTAGTCATATATTTATAGAGAAGATGCATTAGCAATCCAGTTCCATGTCTGTGCTGGAAGAGAACACCTGCCTCCCAAGAGTACCAAAGGAAGTCATCTTCCCATAATGTAGAGCCATGGGACTTTCCATCATCATCAGCACAAGGTGTATTTAGTGGAATAAACAAAAACTTTAGGGCTCATAGCAGTCAAGCCCGAGCCGGTCATAACAATGTCCACTGAAGAGCTGCGTCCCACTATGCACAGGCAAGGCAATTTTAACCTTAAACGGAAAATTTCCAGACTGGAGGAAAAAGTTGCCCGTATTAGAGCTTGAATGAGGCACTGAAAAACAACTCACTGATTGGTTACCTGAGTAAACAGAAATTTTAAATAGAGGGGAATTTGAAAAATTCTCAATAAGGACAGGATGGAATTTTTCTTTATTTTGCCTGAAAACCCAAATTTTCAAAGGGACAATAAATACTTGGTACTGGAAATTCAGTGGACATCAGTGTGGGCTTGAAGTTAATGCTAGACCACTAAGTTAATCAGTTCCGGAGTCTTGGGACAAGCACTAAGGCCACTGCTATAAAAAGTGAGTCCCTCTCCCCATTTTTATATGCTCACAAAACATGTGGGTAGAAAACCTACAGGAAAGGATACGGTTGTGCCTAATCCGGAAACAGCCACCATCTTAGGTGGATGTGAACATGGCAGCTAAGTTTTCCACATGGGCAGATACATATCTGAATCAAGGAATACTTGCCTCTTATGGGACAGATAAAAATAGCTCACCACCATAGATTTTAAGAAGTTGACTTAATTGATTAAAATGAGGAAAAGAAGAATATTGAAAGAATATTCCTTGCAACAATTTTTTCAACTTAAGAAACAATATTTTAGAATAGGAAATTCTCACTGTGTCAACCTCATCATGCAGGACTCTACAGCAATAAAATACATTTATTCCTTTCCAAATTAAGACTCATTGCCATTCACCATTTACACAAACATCTGGTGCTGTTAAGGACACCATGACTGCTTGTACCTCTACACATGTAGATACAACCACGTGATGCAATGAACCAGCCAAACCAAGTTTTTCTTCTTTTTATTTCTTCCCAGAAACATTTACCTATTGCTGGCCTTGTAAAAGATAAAAATTTGTAAAAAACTTTATTTTTCTCAAACCCTGTTTAATGAAACCCGTGAGCAGAGATAAATAGCAGTTAATGTCAACTTTTCAAATTTTGAGGCAAATCAGGATTATTTAAATAGCAATGAACAAATCTCAAATTGTATCCCACTGCTCAGTTACTTATCTATTTATATCCAAGTATTTTGATCTGAAACTCACACTACATCAGATTGTCCAACAGAAAATTAATACTTCAATAAAGGTGTTAAAGAGAAAAAAATATCCTGATCTAAGTAACTTTAGAAATGAGTGAAGCCTGGAGGACTCAATGCACAAGATATTATACATATTTATTCTACTCTACTTTGTAATCATGTTTCTCATGGATGTTAAGATTAATAATTTTGATACTGCTATAGATGTATACTGGAAATGAATAACTAAGTCACTCAGTGGTAAATGGTGGGGGTCCAGTTTCTTACTTTTGGAGCAGGAGGTTATAGTTAAGCAAGGGGAGAGGCACCACATGATGAAAAATGGGAGTTGGAGATGTAAGTCTAAACTTCCGTTTTGCTTAATACAGATACAGCTGGTTACATATAGAAATATTTAGAGACAAGTGTATATACATGAGTTACTATACATACACATATATCCCCTGGTCTGTAGGCTGAGAGGACTTGGAAATAGACACCCCAGTGGCAACAAGCACATACTGCACCTAGATTTTGACTTTCAATACCATTCTCCAGTGAAAGGACCCAGGGCCCATTGGAAAAATGGCTGATTCTACCACTGGGGCAAGGAATATACAAAATGATGCTGGCAGTTTCCATATATTGGACTAAGATGGGGCAATGTCCAACAACAAAATAATGTAATGTTAAATCATAACTTGAAACATAAAATTAATATCCATGAATTCACATTAATATAAAATAAGTGATTGAATAAATGGGAAAGAAGAGACGAATCTTCCGTGCAAAAGAATTCCAAATAATCTATTCTTCACCCTGTAAGAGGGGGAACATATTTCTTCACTCCTTAAGTGTGGGCTTCACACAGTAACTTTTTCTAAAGAGAACAGTAAGGGGAGGGGAGTAACTTTACAAGAGAGAAAACTGACAAACAATACCCAGCCAGGTGATCAAGATCAACATCAACAAGATAAGTGATGTGTATTGTATATAACTTTGAATGATGTGATAGAAATGGCAATTTATATCTGTGTCAAAACCTCGTAACACCAATCATAAAAAAACATCTAACAAATCCCAATTACAGGCAATATACAAAGTACCCAACCAGTGCTCCTCAAAACTGTCAAGGTCATCAAAAACAAGCAGAGTTTGAGAAACTGTCACAGCAAGAGGAGAGCATAACGTGACATGGCTGTATGTGATGTTCTTTCCAAAAGTCCATAATCCTGGTTTAATCAAGTGAAAACATAAGACAAACCAAAACTGAGGGACATTCTACGAAATACCTGAAGAGCACTGCTCAAAACTGTAAAGATCATCAAAAAGCAAAGTCTGGGAAAGTGTCTCAGTCCAGAGAGGACTTAGGAGACATGACGACTAAAGTCAGCGTGGCACCTTCAGTGGGATCCTGAGACAGGAAAAGGGCATTAGTGGAAATAAAAGAGTGAAATTTGAATAAAGTCTAGAGTTCAGTTAATAGTAATTTACCAATGTTAATTTATTTGGACAAATGTACCACAATTATGGAAGATATATTAGTATGAGACAAAATGTGATAGAGTTGTAAAGAACTGTTTGTATTATCTTTACAAGTTTTCTGTAAAACATTATTCCAAATTGAAAACTTTATTAAAAATAAAAATCTGAAAGTTCTTTTTCTTTTTTCTTTATATTAAATTTATTAGATGGCATGGGTTAATAAGATTATATAAGTTTCAAGTGTACCTCAGATGTATATTGCATTGTATATTCATAACCCAAAGTTGAGCCACCCTCTGTCACCATGTATTGGAATCCCTTTGCCCTCTTCAACACACCTCTCACTTACCCTCTGGTAAACACATACTGCTGCCTGTATCAATGAGTTCTTTTTATTTATTTGTTTTGTTAATTCATTTTGCTTCTTTCTGTATCATATCCCACATATGAGTGAAATCATGATTCTTATCCTTTCCTGTCTGACCTATTTCATTGGGCATGGTATTCTCAAGGTCCATCTATGTTTTCACAAGTGGTGATAGTTCATCATTTTATGGCTGAATAGTGTTCCATAGTATTTATGTACATCTTCTTTATACAGTCATCCCCTGAAGAACACTTTGGTTGTTTCTATCTCTTGGCTACCATGAATAATGCTGCAATAAACAAAGAAGTAGAGATATCTTATACAAATAAATGTTTTCACATTTTTCAGGCAAATACCCAGAAGAGGGATTGCTGGGTCATATGGTAACTCTAAATTTTTTAGGAACTTCTATACTGTTTTCCATAGTGGCTGTACCAATCTACATTCCCAGAAGCAGTGTATGAGGGTTTCTTTTTCTCCACACCCTAATAGTTGTCACTTCTTGTTGATAACAGTCATTCTAACAGGTGTGATGTGGTATCTCAGTGTGGTTTTGATTTGTATTTCCCTATTAGCTAGTAGTAAAGTTGAACATCTTTTCACATATCTGTTGGCCATTTCTATGTCTTCTTAGGAAAAGTGTCTGTTCAGGTTTTCTGCCCATTTTGTTAATTGGGCTGTGTGGTATTTTTTGTTGTTGAGTTGTATGGCAACGAATTTTCAACAGAGACACCAAAAACATACAATGGAGAAAGGAAATCCACTTCAATAAATGTTGATAGAAAAATTGAAAAGTCACATGCAAAAGAATGACACTAGACAGTTCTTTAAAACCATATACAAACATTAACTCAAAATGAATTAAAGACTCAAAATTAATACCTGAAACAATAAAATACATCAAAGAAAATATAGGTACTAAAGTAATGGACCTTCATCACAAAGGCTTTTGTGAACTTAACCCAAAAACAAGGGGAATGAAAGCAAAAGTAAATGAGCAAGACTGCATCAAACTGAAAAGCTTCTTTGCAGCAAAATAAACCATCAACAAAACAAAAAGTCAACCAAGCAAAGAGAAGATAACAATTCCTCAGATAAAAAGCTAATATCCAAGATATAAAAAGGACTTTGTTACCTCTTTACTTCACCCCCCCCACTGTTTATTTTTCTTAAATTAAATTGCTCTATAGTATGTATTAGATTTTATAGGAATTCAAATTTTGAGTAATTTCTCTCTCTTTTATTAGATGCCCTGTGAGGGACTATACATTATTTTCTTCTTTAGAGTTGAGGATAACAACCAGAACCTAAACTTAACAAGATATTTTAAAATCATCATTCTGTTGTCATTAGCTTTTATTACCCACACACTTCCACCTTTTTTGTTTGTTTATTTAATTTCTCATTTTCTTTCCTAGAAAGCAACCATGTGTGCATAGGTAGAAAGAGGGTATTTGGCAAGCTAAGCCTTTCTCCTATGAGTGAATAGGTCCTCCAGCACCAGAACTCTAGCTAACCTGAAGATTGTGAGCAATAACCAAGTTCCTCCAGCATATTTTCAGAGCATGAAGTATATTAGGTGGTCTCACCTGGCTGCCCTATCCCTGCCCCTCCTTTCCTTCTGCCCTCCTCTCCCCTCACACCTGGCTGCCCATCATCTTCCTGCCTCAGCTGTCTCAGATTTAAACTGGGATCCCAGTCATACCAGCCTCACGGTTCTCTTGAGGGTTAACGAGCAAACTCAGGGAGAACGTTGAGACCAGTGTCTGGCACATGGTATGAGCTATAAAAACATTTATGATGATATTATCATCATTATCTTCTGTTTTATTTTCTTGTTATCGTTTATCACCATCTAACATTTTATATATATATATATATATATATATATATATGTGAATATATATGCTTACTTAGTTTATTGTCTGCCCCACTAGAAGATAAATTCCATAAGGATAGAAATTTTTGTTTATTCTGTTCACAGTTGTCTCTGCGTGTCTAGAACGGCATAAACATATGGCAGATACCCACAAATATTTCTAGACATACAAGATGCCACCATGCTGTATAAAAAAGAATGAAAAAGACCAAAAAATTCTGAAGAGGATTCAAGTAGAGGTTAGAGAGATCCCATTTTCTCAACTTCACTACTGGAGCTATAATCTTGGGCTGTCTAAGGACAGGGCTGGGGCTTCAGGTGGTTTTTCCGAGTTAGTTCTGAGTAAAATATTTGCATTTACCTTCAGCATTAGTTAGGAGAAAAAGAGAGTCTTGACTAAAGTCACTCAGGAATTCATAACTCAAAACTAAGAGGAACCAGGTATTTGCAGACAGCAAGATTCTAGGAGAAAGACATGCTAAGCATCTGTCCAAATTAGCATCATTCCTACTGTGCATAAGTGGTACTGAGCTAGAAAACATGAAGAATGTGAAACTTGGAAAGTCACAGCCCTTTACCTGGAGTTGCTTACAGTTGACTATGGAGGAAATAAAATTAGTATCCACCACAGCTTAAGAAAAAAGTTCTGTGATCTCTTCCCAGGAAATGCATCTATAAACATTAATCTGCAATGTTTTCCATGGTTTCAGGGTTTCAGAGATATCCTGAAGAACACCCAGGGACATCTTAGGGCAATGGGCTCCAACAGGAGTCAGAGATGGCAGACTGGTAGGTGACAGTCCACTTTAATTCACTCTCTAAAAATGTTGTCATTGTGCTGAGCTCAAAAAACTAGACAGTTGAATGAGCTAATAATATTCATGTCTTTAATGAGAAGGCACAATGTGCCACATAGGATCAATAAAGGAGACAGCCATCTCTGGGGATTTCAACAGACTTCCTGGAAGTGGGAGGGGACAGAGCTGAGAGGTGATAGTTCACCACCTGGAGCCAGAGCATCAGGAGTCAGACAGGTGGGGAACTTATTAGAAGACCATGAACAACCTATGGACAATTGGAAACACAAACCTACATTTTGGAGATAAATTCAGAACCGTAACTACAGTTTGGTGAGTTGCAATCATCAGTGGATGTAGTGGGGAAAATGGTTTAAATAGCTGCTGCATTTCACCTTCACCTAGATTTTCTTGTTTAATTCAGACTTGTGGAGGGAGTAGACTAAGTGTCGGAATTGGTTCTTCAGAGGTCCACTCACCCAGGCAGTCTCAGCAGCTGGAAAGGCCAGTGGGTGCACTCACAGCTAGGCACAGGGCCAGCTTCTTAGAACCTCCTCAGAGCGAGCAGCTTTCCTGGAAGCTCTTTCTTTGCTTGCATTTCGTGACCTTGCTCTCTGGGTTGCCACCTCTCTCACTGGGCTATTTCCCAGGCTGTTGTCCCACCCTGCCTCTGCAGACCTAGGTTGGCCTGGGCCCTATGTATCTTCCATGTGAAACTTTCACTTAGATGATCTCACCCAGGACCTGATTTCAAATTCTATTCATAAGCTCACTATTTCCCAATACTTATGTCCATCCTTGGCCTCAGAATCTCCCAGCTCACACATCCACATGCCTTCTTGCCATGTCCACTAGAATATCTAATAGGAATTTCAAAATCAACATGGATACAACTTAAGTCTTGATTGCCTCTACTCTCTTCCTCCTTCAGAGTTCACATTTCAGGAAATGAGACCACCACTTACCCACTTTGCTTGAGTAAAAACAATAGAAGCTTCCATGGTGATTGCTTCCATCCCTCATTCCCACACACCAATCTATTGACAAGTGCCAGTTCCTCTCCCTTCAAGAATACCCAGAGCATCCTCCAGACCAATATCTACTGTTAACATCCTGTTTGACCTGGACCGGCAATAGGCCCCCATATGGTTTCCTTCTTTTCATCTAGCTTTCTGCATTAGAGTCTTGTAGAATCCTGATCAGCCCTGGCTGGTGTGGCTCAGTAGATTGAGGGCTGGCCTGCAAACCGAAAGGTCACAGGTTTGATTCCTACTCAGGGCACTTGCCTGGGTTGTGGGCCAGGTCCCCATTTGGGGGCCTGCAAGAGGCAACTGATCTATGTTTCTCTGGCACAGGGGTGTTACTCTCCCTCCGTGTCCCCCCCGCCTTCCCTTCTCTCTAAAATAAATTAATAAAATATTTAAAAACAAATGAACAACAAAAACAAAAACAAAAAACAAAAAACCTTGATCAGATCACAGCATTACCCTGAACAGTAGACTTACATTTCCTGATAATAATCGATGTCGTTGGTTTGCCTTATCCTGGTTTCCAAGCTCTGGTATTCCCAATTTCCCTGCCTGACCACAGACTTATTTTCCTTTTCCAGGAGCACACTATGCTCCCTGCTACTGGCCTTCTGAAATGGCTGTTCATCTGTCTGGAAAGCTCTAACCCTTACCTCTATATAACTGAGCCCTTCATGTCATCCAGAGTCACCTCCTGGGAGAGGATGCTGAGCAAATCACCTAAGAGAATCACCCCTCTATGGCATCGTCTGGTTTGATGCTCTCACCAGAACTTATCAGTCCCAGGTTGGTTCTTGGTGATTCTTTGCTTCGTTGTTTGTCTCTTTCACCAAATAACGTCTTTGCATATAAGCAGGGAAATGTCAATTGTAGAGCCAAATTTGGGATACCACTGAGTATATGGAAAGTGATCAGTAAATATTTGTTAAAAGAACTTGTGAATGACCACTGGAGGCCCATTCATTCAACGGGCATTCCAAAGGCTGGAAAGAGGATGCCATCGAACCAGTGACTTTCTGTCAGGAAGGCACAGCTCAGAGCCCAAGGCCTCTAAACATCCATCTCAGGGAGATTCTATGAACCAGACCATTTCTCTTGGCTGACAAGTCCCTACAGCAACAGGATGGGTTGTACTTCTACTGTTCCAAGTGCCTCCATCACCTGGTGGACTTTAGATTTCAAACCAGTTCCCAGTGGGTCTAGGTGGGAAGGGAAAAACCAGCTGTTGTCTGCCTCCTCCTTCCAGTTTAGTCTCTCCCATCCCTCCTCTCAGAGTCAGGAAGACATTTAGAGGGCCCATGGAAAATCTGAATGCTCCTGGTAAACTTTCATGATTAGAATTTTATATTCTAGAGCTTTATTAGTCAATAGGGTAGAGTGGCTACAAGCGCTACTCCTGAAGTTGAACCACTGAGTTTAAAACTGGGCACCTCCCTTGTGTGTGTGTGTGTGTGTGTGTGTGTGTGTGTGTGTGTACATGCACACATACAAAGAAACAAGGGCATGGAGCATTTGAGGAAGAATAGACCTCAATGTGGAGTCCATTGTGGGGCTTTGGTAGCTAGAATGCACTGGTTATCTGTGGGTGAGGACCTAGAGGACACCATAAGGAGAGCAGGGAAGAAAAGAAAAAAAAGACCCAGATCAGGGCAGCTGCCCAGGGTCCTGCTCCTGTACATATTGCCTCTAGTATACATTCCCCTAACTCCCATCTTTGTGATCTAAAAATGCTCACTTATTTTTTTCCACTGGTCCTAGATACTCTCTACAACATGTGCTTTAGTCACTCCCCTCCTAGAATGTAATTTATAGTAATTAATTGACTCTAAGATGTTATATAATATGACACATTCTAATTTCAGAAATGTTAAAACATTTATAAATTATAAAAAAAATTACAAAAAATGGTACAATGTAGAAATTATTTAAAAAGGCACAATGTAGAACCAGTGAAATAGGGTATGTTTCAGATTAGACTCCTTGTGCTTTACTTGGGTTGCAATAGCTTGCTCTTAGCTGCTTTATGAGGTTGAAGGCAAGCATTGATGTGGGCCCATCATCCACTGAACCATGGTGCTGTAGGCCTCTTGGTCTGGTTTCTGGCAGGGATGGAGTGGAGGGACCCAGAGACATTCTTGTGAAGTGGCTCTCTGCTCCCATTTGTCATTAGAATATCTGCTGAGTAGAAAAAGTTTACAGGAGACTTCCAGATCATTCTAAGTAAGACCAAGTTTTCACTTTACCTTTCCAGCATCTTTGAAGAGCAATTTATAATCTACAAGGATTTTCAAAACAGTTTGGCCACCACACACTGACACCTGCAATACACTTCAGAATTCACACTTGGCTGGAAGTACGTTCTGCATGTAGTGCTTAGCGACTATAGGCTAGACTGTACCTGGACTTCTGCATCTCCACAGGCTCTGGGTTTTTCATAACTTTGAGGCTACTTTACTTCTCAACATTTTCAAATGGACAAAAGTATTCTTTTAGAACCTTATGTATATTTAGCGTATGTGTTACAACTATTATTAAGAATATTTGTCATGTCCTGACTGGTATGGCTCAGTAGGTTGGGCACCGTCCCACAAACTGAAGGGTCAACAGTTTGATTCCTGGTCAGGACACATGCCTGGGTTGCAGGCCAAGTCCCACGTTGCAGGCATACAAGAGGCAACTGGTATGGCAGGTCAATATTTCTCTCCCTGTCTTTCTCCCTCCCTTCCCCTCTCTCTAAAATTAAATAAATAGTCTTCATAAAACAGAACATTTGTCTCACAAAAATCATAAAAAGCTGAGGCTTTATTGTTTTGACAAATTAAACTGTGACCAAGTAAGAGAACATTGATTGATTTGTGTATATTTAGCCATCCTTGTACTCCTGGAATGAATCCAAATTGATCATAATTAGTGTATTTTTGTATTTGATTTGCTAGCATTTTGTTTAGATTTTTTGAATATGTATTCTTCAGAGATATTGTTCTGTAATTTTCTTTTTATGCATTGTCCTTGCCAGTTTTTGTAAAGAACTTATACAACTCGACAACAAAATAACAAAAAATTGAATTTAAAAAAATGGGCAGAGGACCTCAACAGACACTTCTAGAAAGCCATACTAATGACCAACAGATATGTGAAAAGATGTTCAACCTTCCTAGCTATAAAGGAAATGCAAATCAAAATTATAATTGGGTACCATATTTTACCTGTTATAATGGCTATTATCAATAAGACAAGAAATAAAATGTGTTTGAGAGAATGTAGAGAAAAAGAAACTCATTCACTGCTAGTAGAAATGTAAATTGATACAGTGTCTGTAGAAAACTGTATGGTGGTTCCTGAAAAAATTAAGAATAGGGTTAACATATACCCAGCAATCCTTCTTCTGGTTATTTACTCAAAAAATTTAAAAACATTTATTTGTAAAGATATATGTACCTCTATATTCATTGCAGCATTATCCATGGTAGCTAAGACATAGAAACAATCTAAGTATCCTTTCATGGATTATTGGATAAAAAATGTGATATATAATTAAAATGGAATAGTACTCAGCCATAATAAAAGATAAAATACTCCCATTTGTAATAACATGAATGGATCTTGAGAATATCATGGTAAGCAAAATAAGTCAGACAAAGAACAAGAACCATATGATTTCATTCACGTGTGGGATATAAAACAGGAAGCAACAAAAAAACAAACAAAACAAATAAACAATCTCATATACACTAACAACAGTGTGGTGGTTACCAGAGGGGGAAGGGGTTGAAGGAATATGAAGAGGGTTAAGAGAGTCAAATACACAGTGATGTAGCAAGACTAGACTTTGGATGGTGAACACACAACACAATATATGGATGATGTATTATAGAATTGTATACTTGAACCTTACATAATGTTATTGACCAATGTTATCCCAATAAATTTAATTTTTTAAAAAAGATAATAAAAGGCTAGCATATTTTTTTTATCAGAAGATGTGAATTATTTCCAGAACAAAAATTTGGAAGAAAAACTTCCACAGCTTGAACATAAACTAAATTTTACAAACTTAGAAATAAATTTTAATGTTATTTTTTTAGATTTAAAGGATTAGAAGCTTAAAAGTATTTTCAGGGAAAAAAAGAAACTAGAAAGACAATGGGCATGTGTAAAGTACTGACTTATACATTTATAGCAGAACAATGGGCAGAGAAAAGATTGACCTATATGGAGAAATTCACTAACTCCCTCACTGAAACCAAGGAGTTTTGCTAAAATGATGTCTGATTGAGAGATAATTATGGGGAAATGCCAATTCCACATTTCATACTTGTGCGCTTTACTGCCTATTGTTAAAGCCGCATGGAGATGGGATATGAAAAGAAAACATGACAGGGAGGGATGGGAAGGAAAGTAGTCTTGGAGCAGAGCCAGATAATGTGGAAGTAATTGAGATTTACCAGCATGATTTCCATAATCACTTTTGGATGCACAATAGCTCAAGAGTGTGCCATAGGTTTGCATTCATTAACATTCTAGGGTTACAGTACTTTCATAGAAGGCAGTTAATCTATTGCCTTTGCAGCAATTCCTGGAGTCTTTCTCCAAAAGCAGTGTGGTAGAGAAAAGCTCATCCAACCACATCAGCAGGGTGTGCTGTGCAAGCAGTGTCCTCACACCTGCACTGCTGTGTGCTCTTGGCCAGCTGTTCACCTAACATGTGACCAAAACAAGAAATGGCTTTAACAAAGGTCCTTTTTTTCTAAGAAGGCAGTTATCACACAGTGCAAAAATTAATAAGACAGTAAAAGTTTTCAAATCTCAGTATAAGCAGTGAAACCTCCTGCTGTGTAAGAGCTGGTCAACTTTGGCCTATTTCCCCTTTCTCTAGAATGTAGAACTGTTAAATAGACATAAGGTACATGTTACCAGGTGGTCTTTCACAAGAGCCCAGTGTAAATGAAAATTCACCCCAGAGCAGACTCTGCACCCTGCTGATGGCCCAGCCAGACCAACAGTCTTAGAAATGCTCTGAGTCCATCCTCCCATTTGCTAACATGGGGCCAGTGTTCTGCATCAGTGTGGAAGAGACTGCTGCACAGGGACCGCTGAGTTGCACATTGTAGACTAATGCTAAATTCTAACAGAGAACAGATGTGTCCAAAACACTGCCTGCAATGTTGTTTGATGATTTCCACAGAAAGCATAAAATGAAACTTCAGAAAAACTGCCCTTGGGCAAATGTACCTTGCACTGGGCCCAGGACAGATGCTGCCAACCTATGGTGAATATCTTCCCACTGAGACTGGACTCAGCCTCAAAGTCTTTCTCTGTATGACACTCCAGGCAGCCTAGCCAATCATTCAGGCTGAATTCAAGACAAAATTTATTCACCTTCTCTGTTCACTCAAGGAAAGAAGAAAAAGAAGGAGGAAGAGAGCTAAGTACTGGTGCCAGCTCCTGTGCTTTCTGACAGCATGGGCTTAAGTAAACATGTAACTGACCAAATGCCAGTCTGATCTATAAAGTGAGGATGTTAATACATGCTGACTGTTTCAGAACAGAGCAGTGGGAAGGGACAATGTGTTAAAGAATGTTAAAAGGGCCTGCCGACTGTAAAGCCACAAACCAATGTAAACAAGTTTTATCGGTGTGATGATCAGCACTTTAATTTGTCGTCAGTCTCCCTGTGGACAATACGCTGCCTATTGTTGGACAAAGAAGACATAAGTTTGTTTCAGGAGCTCATAATAAAAGATGTAGTCCACCACATGGCCAAGGACTGATTTGGTTCAATATAGTACAATAATTATGAGCATGGAATCTAAAGCCAAACCACCAGTCTGAAACTGCAATTTACTATGTACTGGCTGTTACTTAACCTCTCATCTGTGAACAGGGATAATATCATATCAAATGCTGTTGGGAAATAAGTTGATCAACATTGATAAAGAACTTAAATGGTACCTGCCATACAGGAAGCAAACACTCAGTGTTAGCTATTACTGTTACTCTTGTTGCTGTTGCTAATCAGTGTACCCAAAAGCTGGGGAAGAAATCTAAAAGTAAAAGTAGAAAACCAGGTAAAGGCTCCAAAGAGAAAGAGTCCAGAGGAAATAAGGACTTAACTGTGACAGGAGCAGTGGACTTGAAGAGAGAGGTTCAACTCCAGGGCTGGTCTTGAAGGAAGATCCACTGGGCCTGGGAGAATGATGGGCTGTGAGGCTGGAGGCTAAAAGCAAAGGGAGAGGGAGGACTGTGGATGATGAAGTCTGTTTCCAAAGCCTCTAAGAGGGCTAGAATAGAAAGAGAGACCTAGGAATGCCTGAGGAGCATGTCCAAAAAGAATGTGGGGTTCTTGATTCTTCATAGATTCAATTCTTTTTATCAAAATATTTCTACCTGAATTCTTGGTTCTTCCTGGCTCTTAGCCTTTACCATTGCTTCCTCATCTGAGAACTGCGAGTTTCATCTTTGATTTATCAAGGTTAGCCCATTACCCAGAATTTCCACTGTAAACAGTCTCCCCATAGGACAAATACTAATGCATAAATCAGATTCTTGGACTCAAAGGAGTTGATGTGATTGTATGCCATCATGATACATCATCCCAGAAACCTCTTACAGTCTACCCTTGCTTCTCCTCTCAAAGGTCCCCAACACCATACAGAAGGGGCTGCTGTACTCAGGCATCCTTCCAGAGAGAGGGGTTTACCTACTGGTTTTCTCAGCATACCAGGAAACAATCAAAACGGAGTGAAAAAAGGCATTGTATGACGGAAAGCAAAGTGCAATCAGATATATTCGCACACATCTCATGGAAGCATAACTCTAATTAGCCTAATCATTCTTTAAGCAATGGTAAGGAGAGACTGTAACAGACCTGAAACTCTGATAGGCTTTGACCAATCTGGCAGTAGATTTTTAAATCTGAAATCATCCATAGTAACCACTTTTAGAACAAGACCAATTTTCAGACCTAAATTACCTCTGGCTCCACAGTAGCATCTGCCCATGAAATAAGCTTCTACCAAAAGTTTAAACTCTCCAGCAGCAATTATCTGGAATGGCCTCAGAACTACATTTCTGCCATTTGAAACTCTTTTCCACATTTGCCAGTCGTCTTGCCTGTTAGCATGCCTGTGGAAAGGCTAGGCTGGCAGTTACAGTGTAGATCCTTAAATGAAGTCATTGTCTTTGAATACTTCATGACCATGAGACACAATACCCAGTGAAAATGGCTTCAAATGAACTTAGAGTTATTCAAAACCTGCCTCCGCACAGGAGAAAATTCAGCCTGACCCTCAGGGGTACATGTCTTGATGCCTGTCTCAGCTGAACTTCAATTCTCATTTACAGACTCTCAGAAGGGAAACTGATAGTCTTTTCCACATAGCAGTTAATGAAAAAGTTTTTTAAAAAATGAGTTTGACTCAGGAAGTTGTTTTTGCAAAGTGAAAATCAAATCTACTTGTTAATCGCAGTCAAATATTCAGGAAGACACCAAGCATATAAATTACAACAGCAATCAAGCTCTCTCAGAAAACATACCCCAACTGCTCCAGAACCACGTAGTTGACCTCAGGAAACTCTCCTCCCCACAAGCATTTCCTAAGTGGTAAACCTGGGTCCTATTAGCTATGCTTGCTGCTTATTTACTTGTGAATGCCCATCACCATATTTTTATATGGAGCCAATAGTTACTATGAAATGTCTTTTCTTATAGATATTATAAATTATCCATTAGCAATGAAGTAAGGATTTATAGTTCACAACCTAATATCAGAAGTGTAACCACAAAGCACTGCAATGGTTCCAAACTCAATATCGACCCAACATCAACATCCTTTACACCAAGAGTGCTTCATGTTGGTTACCCCCAATTACATGTGACATAGGCTCCATCAAGACTGAGACTATGTGCTCACTTGATTAAAGCATGACTCCAGGCAGTAAGATATACTCCCAGCCCCTAGCTTACTTAAACTAAAATACATTAATACAAATAGGAAAATGCAAAAAAAAAAAAAAAAAAAAACCAGATCAGCCAAGTCTTAGAACAATGTTTGTTTTCTCATGACTCAAAATTATTTTCCTGTTCCAGGGCTGTTATTTTCTCCAAAGAGTTTCTTATGTGAGGGCAAAATCAGTGTAACTTTTCCCATACACCTTCATCAGATGGTTTAAAGAAAATGTTCCTATTGGTGACAGCCATTGAACATTCTTAGCTAGACTTAACCAGGTGGTAGGTAGTTTTGTATTTGCTCATCTCAAATGATTCATTGTACAGAGTCATGTTAATTACCATTTGCCTAAGAAGCAAAGATTTGTCCACAGTGGTTCCAGACCCTGCTCTTATCCTACTGAATTTATTAAGTAATACATTGAATATTTCTGTGAAAAACTCAGAAGGCTATGAATATCTGAAACAGCTACTGAGTATTTACTAGAAAAGTGCAGCCTTACTATGAAAGCGAACGTATTCTGTTTAGTAGATGGCCTGGAAACCCCAGCCAACTCTCTGTGGTGCTGAACATAGAAACACCATGGGATTTCAGTCCTTCGTCACCTGAAACAGCAGAAGAGAGATCCAGCAGCTTTAAGTTCACCATGATGAAGGGTTAAGAGTGAAGCAATACAAACACCAATAAACCCTTGGGGCCAAGAGACTAGCAGGCTGGTTTGGTTTTGAGTAGCCCATGACAATGGTACCAGCAATGTGGGAATAAATCAAGTTCAAAAATAGTACAGGCAGACCAGCAAAAATCTTATTTTGCCTGTTATTGCATTGTGAAAAATCTCATCTTTTTTTTCTTTTAAGGAGTATTATTCAGAAGGTTAAATTTGTTGAGTTAATATATCTCCTGAAAAGTATAATTACTTGAAATTTTGACAGCTGTAGTTTTCTTCCTCTGTGGCCTTCCCAACAAGGTTAATCTTGAATATAGGAACTCGTTCCTGTGTCCTTCTAAATACTTTTTTCTTTCCAGCTCATTCAAGACATGGTTAGGCTCCATTCCTGTTCTCGGCAAAGAATCTCTTCATCTCTGCCAGATTTGCTGCAGCTGCCTTCCCTGAGTGCATCTGCTGTAGTTTCCCTACTTGAAAGGTATTTCAGAAAGCCTTTCCTCATCTAATTCCCAGAGAGATCCCAGACTCCCATGAGACAACACATAACAGCTGGTCCAGATATTATTGTCCAAACTTTTAAGGCCATACCAACAACCTGTAAGAATAAAATCGAGTAGGCAGAACGACTTGCCTGAGCTGTTCTGGACAGACAGGGTGGGGAAGAAAGTGAGTGGTTGTGGCTGAGGTTATAATGGGTCACTGATCCAATCCTGCACATTCACCCATCCCTAGTGCTGGGCATCCGTGATATCATAATCATTTCCATCTTAGTAACTACTACCATATCATAAACACAACATTATGACTTCATGGGAGTGTGGGCCAAATGAAAAGCAGAACTGTGAGAGAAAGAATGCTTGTTAAAGCAAAACTATTTTCAATAGTTGAAAGAGGGAATTGAGAAACTAATACTGGCCAAGAAGTTTGCTTTTTTTTTTTTTATTTAAATATCCTCAAAGTTAGAGCTGTGTCCAAACCAACAAGGCTGACATATGCATGACAATCTGGAATAAATGAGCCTTAAGGACACTGCCTGAAGAGCAACATGGGAGGCCAGTTGCCACTCAAGGTCCTCTAATGGAGTGCCTCAAATTCCTGAAGCCCACTACCTTCCTACCACATAGATGGGACCCATTCTTTTACCATTTTCAAATAAAAGAATATTTATTTCCCTGAGGTGATATGTCATGGTAAAATGTAGCTAATTTCTACTGAAAAATACTGATAGACAATGAGATTCATCTCTAGGCATAAATTAGGGATGAATATCCAAAGTAAAGTAGCCGAAGGAAAGAACATATGGAAAGACCACACAGCATTTGCTCAGCAGTCATCAAATGCCCTTTGGACTAGTAGGGTGAAATGCAGAAAAAATCTGCTTGCTGCCCATCAGGATTTGGGTACAGGAAGAATCCATCACAAGCACTAGTCCTATCACCTGTGTACCCGTAGCTTTTGCAAGCTATACCATTGCTAACAAGGCAATGTACTTACCCCAAACAAATGAAGGAAAATATAAAGTGCATATAGTATTGAGACCATACAGCAACCAAAGAACAAAATACATTTCCACCAGGGCTCACCTCATGATCCTCTCATCATTAATAGAATGAAGGTGAAGGCAATGATTTTTAGTCTTATATATGCACATTAAACATTGGATCTAATAGATTTAGTAGCACATATCACTCATGTTTTTGACACACTGTCATCCAGATAATTAAAAGAATCTTAAGGAGTTTCCAAGAAGGGAAAAAAGTTTAAGAATTTTTTTCTTTTCCCTTAAACAGATCTGCCCCATTTGTACAGAAAACTTCTGGGAAAATTCATTATATTATTTATGTGAAAAGAATGCCACACTAAGAGGCCTGGGACACCTGCTCAGGAAGGACGATGTGGTGGGAAGTAGTACAGGTAGTCTTGTGAGAGATGCTGCAAAAGTGAGATGTGGTTGCACAGGAAACACTTTCTACAAGTAAGAAGAAAAGTGTACATTAAGAAACCAGGGCATGGTAAATGAGAGGGAAAGAGGACATAATTCACAAATCTGAACTGTATCTGAAAATACAATGTATTCTATGATGATCAACCAAATAGCTGGCAGGAAAAGTATTTTTATTCATATACCCTTTTCTCTTACAAATAACTCTGTGTATCAGTACAGTATATTCAAATTTAGGTGTGCTTTGAAGACAGCTGCTGAGAAATGACCCTGTTCTTAAAGCAGGAAGAGGGCTGATGCTAATACTGGATAAACACAAAACTACCTCTAGGAATCTACAAATCAAATCTTACAATAGGATCTATCTTAAACACAAAATCTCGATTCACATCATATCATGGACTACAGATTACTAAAATGAATGGAAAACTTCTCTAGACTCTCTAAAATGCTGCCTATGTTCAACTCACCTCTACCTCTTACTAGTTCAGTTACATTTGGCAGGTCACTTAATCATTCCATGTCTCAGTCTCCTTATCTATGCAATGAGAATAATAATACTTACATCATGGCATTGTTGTAAGGATTAAAGAGTAAATAAACATAAAGTCCTAAACAGTGCCTGGAATATAATGAACTCTAAATAAATGTGAGCTATTGTTGCTATGGGAAGGTTAGATCTATAGCACTGTTTGGCACACAGTAGGACTTCCTTCAAAAATTAATTATTAATGTCACTGTGGTGATTGTTACAAGAAAAACCTTGTTCTGACACTAATGAGGATCTATTACAACACAGCATACTTTTCAGAATAATAGTGTATTATTGTGTTCTTCAGTATGCAACTCTTGCTTCTATTATTTGTTCTTTTAAATACCATCCAAGCACCCCAATTCCTACTGCTATTTTTAAAATTTACTTTTATTAACACTGCCCCTATTTTCCTGAAAACTCTTTTTTATACCTTTCTTGATTGATCAAAATCATGGGCAATAAGTGAGGGGGAAATTAAAAAGATGTTATAAAATCTTTATATCCCTCCTGCTGATACATGGATGTAAAAGGACCTGGTGAAATCTTTACTTGATTGCCAGAAATAAGTGGGGTTTAGACTGAAACTGGCCAATGACACCTTTGTGAATCTAATACTTAGCTTCCTTTAGTAATACATTTTTCCAATGCAATCTACTTTCAAATTCTCAGGATAACCAATCAAATAATTTTGTCCAAATTTCTGCCCTGTCATTGCTCAGGATCATTTTTCTAATAAATTTATAAAGGTTTATATATTATTTTAAAATAATTTTTATTGCAAAATACTTGTAGATTCATATATGGAAGAAGTAATATGGAGAGACCTCTGTCCTTTCGTTCCAGATTCCCACAATGCAATATCTTGCAAAACTATAGTACAATATCACAACAAGGATATCCACATTGATATTATCAAGGTACAGATACTTAGAACACTTTCTTTACCACAGGATTCCTCATGTTGACATTTCATAGCCAAACACTTGCCTCTTCTACATAGTACCGCCTTAATCCCCATCAACCTCTAAACCTGTTTTCTATTTCTATAATTTTATCACTTCAAGGTGTGAAAGAGTATGTAATATTTTCAGATTAGCTACTTACATTCAGCATAATTCCACGGGGATTCATCCAGATTAATGCATGTATCAATCGTTAGTTGTTTTTTTAATTACTGAATAGTATTTTATGTTATTAAGGTGTTACAGTTTATTTAACCATTCACTCACTGAAAGATACCAAGTTTGCAACTAGTACACACAGACTGCTATGAACATTCTCTAAGACAAATGTCCAGGAATGCAAGTGATAGGTCGTATGGACAGAACTTCAAACACTATGTTGAATAAAAGTGTGGAGAGTGAACTTCTTGCCTTGTTCCCCATCTTAAGTATAAATCGTTCAGGATTTCACCATTATGTATAATGGTAGCTGTCATTCTATTAACCCAGCTGAGGAAATTTCCCTCTATTTCTATTTTTCTGGAAGTTTTTACCATGAATGAGTGTTAAATTCTATAAATGATCATGTTATATTGTGATTTTTCTATTAATAAATTAGATTACATTGATTGATTCTTTTACCTTTTTTATTTTTTTTGTTTTTTTTATTGTTGTTCAAGTACAGTTGTCTCCCTTTTCCCTCAACCCATCCCTGCCTCCCACCCTTGTTACTACCTCCCTTTGGCGTTGTCCATGTGTCCATTATACATATTCCTTGATGACTCTCCTCTCTTTTCCCCCGTTATTTTAAATATTGAACTATCTTTGCATCCCTGAAACAAAAACCACGTGGTGACAGTGTACAATTCTTTTAATATAATGCCAATTTTAACTTACTAATATTTTTGTTAAAGAATTATACATCTGTATTCATAAGGAATAACGGTCAACAGTTTTCTTTTATATTCTCTTTCTGGTTTTTGGTATTATGGTAACACTAGTTCTATTAAATGAATTGTGAAGTTCTCCCTCCTCTTCTATATTCTGAAAAAATTCTATAGAATTAGTATAATTATTCTTTAAACTTTTGATTGAATTATCCAGTGAAATCACTGTGCCTGAGTTTTTTTCCTCAGAAATTAAATCATGAATTCAATTTTCTTAATAATTATAGGTTATTCAAATTATATATTTCACACTGAGTGAGTTAGAGTAGTTTCTTTTGTTTGTTTTGTTTTGTTGTGTTGTTTGAGGAATTGGTCCATTTTACCTAAGTTGCAAAATCTATGTACATAGACCTATTTGTAACATTCCTTTATCCTTTTTGTGCCTGTATAGTCTCTAATGATATCGTGGTTTATTTCTGATGTTGGTTTAATGTCTTTTATTTTCTTTCTTTTTCCTTTCTTTGTCAGTCTCGGTTAGTTTTTCATTTGTTGCCCCACCCTTCTATTATCTGCCATAGAACTTTTCCCTGTCCATTACACTTATCTTCTTTTCATCCCTTCTCATTTTTACTTATTCTTAGGTTATAGGAAACTTCACCTAATTGTTGCCCCTCGTATCTCCATCTTCGCTCTAACCTCTAACCTCTCCTCCAAACTCTAGAAACTTTCTCCTGTTTTCTGGATTACAAGTCTTACAGATGTCTCAGATTTAGCATGTTCTCAATAACTCTTCATCTTCCCTTCCTTTATAGCAATAATCTTCCACCTTTCATCCCAAAAGCATTTCATCTTTTTTCAATATTTATGTTTCTGTAATGACAATACATCCTTCCCACCATTTGGCTTGGGGGGGAAGCTTTAACAGCAAAAATGGATTTTGAAAAGACTTTGAAATATAGACCGAATTTTGACAGGCAGAGATGGGAGAAATAATTACAGCCATGCAATTATGATACATGTTTAAGGTGCTATGTATGTTTGACTAAAGCAAAGCATGTCCATTAACTCATTTATCCAAAAAATGTGTAAGTATCTATCATGTATCCAGCACTATTCTAAGCTTTATGGAGTAGTGACAAAAGTTGATGTGGGTCCTTGACCTCATGAAGCAAAGTCTAATGAGGGAGATAGGTATTCAATTCAGCATACTAATAAATATGTAAGACTAATTGTATTAAATAGCTTCTCTAAAAATAACAGATTGTGATGAAAGAGAAAATTAAATTGGGTAAAGGAGGGTAAAGTTGGGTGTGTTGAGGGGGTATCTCCAAGGAACTCACATTAAAAATTAGTAGGATTATACACCAACAAATTGGAAAATCTGGAAGAAATGGATAAAGTTCTAAAAACCTACACCTTCCCAGACCAAATCATGAAAAAATTGAAAATCTGAATAAACCTGTTACAAGTAATGATTTTGAATCAGTAATTTAAAACCTCCCCCCAGAAAAGTTCAAGACCAGACAGCTTCACATAGATCCTACCAAATGTTTTTCAAAGAATAAATGCCTATCCTTCTCAAATTACTTCAAAAAAATTGAAGAGTTGGGAATACTTTTAAACTAATTTTTTGAGGCCACATCACCCTGATACCAAAACCAGACAAAAACCACGCGCGCGCACACACACACACACACACACACAGAGAGAAAATTACAGGCCAACATCCCCAATGAACATATATGCAAAAATCCTCAACAACATATTAGCCAATTCAACAATACATTAAAAGGATCATACAACATGATCAAGTGGGATTTATTGCAGGGAGGCAAGAATGCTTAACATCTACAAATCAATCAACATAATGCACTACATTAACAAAATGAAGGCTATAAATCATATGATCATTTATCTCAATAGATGCAGAAAAAATAATTTGACAAAATTTCAACATCTGTTTTTGATAAAAACCCTCAACAAAGTGGGTATAGAATAAATGTACCTTGACATAATAAAGGCCACATATGACACACCCACAGCTAACATCATACTCAATGATAAAAAAGCTGAAACTTTTCCTCTAAGATCAGGAACAAGACAAGGATGCCAACTATCACTACTTTAATTCAACTTAATATTGGAAATCTCAGCCACAAAAATGAGGCAAGAGGAGAAATAAAAAGGCATTCAAATTGTAAAGGATGAAGTAAATCTATCACTATTTTCAGATGACATGATACTATATATAGAAAACCCTAAAGACTCTATCAAAAACGTAGCAGAACTAATAAATGAATTCAGTGAAGTCAGAGGATATGAACTAATATACAGAAATCAGTTTTATACACTAATAATGAGCTATCAAAAAGAGAAACAGGGAAACAATCACAATCACACCTATAATTGCATAAAACAATAAAAATACTCAGGAAAAATTTAACCAAGGATGTGTACTCTAAAAATTAGCATTGATGAAAGAAATTGAAGATGACACAAACAAATGGAAAATATACCATACTTATCAATTAGAGGCTTCCTTTTCCTCCAAAACCTCTACAACCCTTGTTCTTGTTATTACTTGACTTGTTGGTAATAGACATTCTAACAGGTGTGAGGTGGTATCTCATTGTGGTTTTAATTTGCATTTCCCTAATAGTAAAGTTGAGTACTTTATAGATCTGTTGGCCATTTGTATCACTTCTTAGGAGAAATATCTGTTCAGGCCCTCTGCCCATTTTTTAAATTTGATTATTAGGGGTTTATTTCTGTTGTTGAGTTGTATGAGTTCTTTACAAATTTTGGATATTAACCTCTTATGGGAGATATTGTTTGCAAATATCTTTTCCCATTTGGTTGGTTGCCTTTTATTGGTGGTTTCTTTGGCTGTGAAGTTTTTTTAGTTTGATATAATCCCATTCATTTCTTTTGCCTTTTATTTCCCTTGCCATTAGCCTCAAATTCATAAAATCCATTCCAAGACTAAAGTCCAGAAGTTTAGTACCTATGTTATATTCTATGTATTTTATTGTTTCAGTTCTTATATTTAGGTTTTTGGCCCATTTTAAGTTGATTTTCATGTGTAAAACAGTATGGAGGATACTCAAAAAAGTTAAGAATAGAATCACCATATGACCAAGCAATCTCTCTTCTGGGTATCTACCCCTAAAAATTGAAAAGATTTATTCATAAAGATCCATTTACTCCTATGTTTACTGCAGATTTATTCATGGTGGCCAAGACACAGAAATACCAGTATCCTTTGATATATGAATGAATAAAAGGTATGAAATATATACATAGCCATAAAAATAATAAATCTTGCCATTTGCAATATCATGGATGGACCTTGAGGATATTATGTTAAATGAAATTAGAAAAAGACAAATAACTTTTGATTTCAAATGTATGTTGAATTTTAAAAAAACAAATTAACAATTGTAACAAAACAAAAATGAACTTAGAGATACAGGGGTAAAAAACAGAGGGGGAGAGGTTGGTGAGAGATACAAAATAAGCGAAGGGGATTAAGAGATACAGACTTCCACTTATAAAATAAATAAATCATGGGGGTTTAATATACAACACAGGAAATGTAGTCAATAATATTGTAATAACTTTATATGGTGACAGACAGTAACTAGATTTATGATGAGAATCATTTTGTAACATATATGAATATCAAATCATTATTTTGTACATTTGAAGCTACTAGAATATTGCATGGCAATTATATGTCAATTAAAAGAAAGGATTAGTAGGAACCTGGCCAATCAAGAGTGGGTAAAGAGCCCTGTCCAGTCACACAACTTGACAGGAGCAAGGTCAGTTGTAGAACAAGGAGAACTGGAGATTGCTCAAGTTCAGGTGGAAGGGGATACAGGAGAGGTGACACCAACTCTATATAGAGGGTTAAGGTAAATTCAGCTCTAACTGTGATGGGAAAACACAGAAGGTTTTAGTCTGATTCCATTGTATGAGAAACTTGTAGAAAATAAAATGTAAAATATAGTTTGGAAACACACAGCCTCTAGTGACAGTCCTGGGAGTTTTTACTTAATTCACAGGCAGTAGAAACTTATCAGGATTTTATTTTTTTAAACGAACACCTTTCCTCATTTTATTATGCAATAAATAGATATTATAAAACAATAAAAATATACAAATAAGCACAAGAAAATAAGAATATAAGCATAGCACATAACCACACCATTCTGATGGTGTCCATTTAAATGTATTTTAGATTTGACTTTCACGGGCAGCATTCTATGCATATACTTAAAAGTATGTGCTAATTTAATATATTTAATAGCATACATAAATACATGTTTTTACAAAAACGGTCTTATTATCTTACTGAATATATTGTAGCCTACTTTTTCATGATGTATTACAAATATATTTTAATAAAAACACATCTTCATTTTTAATGAACTGACATTATATCATTGTATGTATGTATATTTCACAGTAGATCCAACTAAACCTCAGTTGTTCAACTTTTAAGATTCTTTGAATTTTTTAAGCATAATTAGCCTACAATCCTGTTAACATCACCATAGCTAAATCAGTGCATACATCAATAATTATTTACTTGAATATAACCTCTAAGTGTTACATGCCAGGTAAAATGCTATGAATATGTTAAAAACTTTAGTGCATCTAGTCACATTTTTCTCCAGAAATATCAGCTACCTTCCCACCCAAGATATTATAATTTTTTTCACTTCTGTCATTTAATAAATGGAAATGGTATTTCATTGCCATGTATATTTTTTCATTTATTTCATTATTAATAAGATTGAACATGTTTAAAGTTGTTTACTGATCTTTGTTTTCCCTCTTTTATGGATTTTGGGCCATTTCTTTAAATAATTTTTTTAATAGTGAATGTGCCTTTTCCTTCTTAAATGTAGATATAAATATATACTATATTTTGATTATGTGTGTTTAAAATTTATATCTATCTATATTGACACATTTTTCTATATCTTTTTCTTACTATACAGATATATTTTCACAATTTGTAATTTTCCTTTCAACTTTATGAAGTTATTTTACTATACAAAAGTTATCCTTTTTAAAAATTTGAACACATGCATGCATTTTCTTTATGATTTCTGCCTTAAATGTTACATTTAAAAAGTTCTCTGCCTCCCCAAGACCACATAACTTGACATTGTATTTATTTCTAGTACTTTACAATTTCTTACATGGGTCATGAATCCATCTCCCCATTGTGTAAAAAATACAGATCTTTCTTTTTCTTATATATTTCCCCACAAATTTGAAAGGCACACTCTTATCACGCAAAACTTGCACATGCACCTAAGTTTTTTCTGCACTCTCCTTGCTGTTTCACTGATTTTTCTGCCTATTTCTCAGCCAGGGATAAACTATCTTAAGCTCCACAGCACATGGTTCATTTCAGTATCTAGTATAACAAGTCAACTTTTTCTCTTCTTTTTTCAAAAGTTTTAAAAATGTTTTGTGTAGGTAAATGCCATGACTGGAACTATACCTAGGAATATTAATCTCACATTATATAGGATATACTAAGAAAGGTGAAGAGATTGCAAGAGGAGAACCAAGGACTTGACAACCACCTTGATGTAAGAAGTATCAAAGACAAATCTCATTTTGTATTTAAGTCAGTTGAAAACAGAAAAAAAAATTTATTGACATCAAATTAACACCTAAGGTCTCCATATATGAACTCTGAGGAATGTGATTAAAAACCAAGAGCTGTTAACTGACCTGGAGAAATTATCAAAGTCACCCTGGTGTAAACTGTCGGCCATGGGCAGAGGGATGGAGGTGACTCATCAGTCAATCCAGGACAAGAGATACATTTTGCCGTTAGTCTAGGCCTCCAGGACATAATTAAAAATATTTGTAATATAAAGTATTATTAGAGTTTTAGAAAAGTTACACAGAGAAAATGGAAGTATGGGAAAATCTTGGAGTCTGGCCCTTCCTAGAAATATAAAAAAAGAAAAAACAAAAAAACAAAAAAGACGACAAAAAAAAGTCAAACCAACCATAATGATCTCTGAGATATAATCAAAAGTTTACAACCTAGCAAAAGCTTAGCCAAAAGAAAGCTGACTGAATCTGGGTAGGAGATCATCACGCAGTCTAATTTATCCTAGTCTCACTCCCACGGAACTGAGGTAGGCTTAAAAATGACAGCCCGCAATCCCAGTGTGGGTACCTCGTCTCTGAGGAAGCACACTAGGCCTTGTTCTCAAGGAATTGTGTATATCTTTTGTGACCAAAAGAAGCAGCAAGGGCTTCCCTTTGTTTTATCTAATGTGGAGTGCTCAGGGCAGACTGGGTAAGCAGAAAAGCACCCCCCAAAACACTGAAAGCCAGGTGAGCCAACCACTGCTGCCTGGAACGAAGAGTAGCAACTTGAGCGAACAATAGACCCAATGAACGCCTAGAATGGCTTTGAAAGTTCCTGCTATACCATTTCGGTGGTTCCTCAACAAGGTAAATGTAAAGTTACCATATGACCCAGCAATTCTACTCCTAGGCATATACCCCAAAAAATTGAAATAAAAATAAGGTGCATATTACTTGAAATAAAACAAATATAAAGCTCTATTTCACACAGTATACAAAAAATACTCAGGTGAGTTAAAAATCAATATGTAAAATCTAAGGAGTTTCAGGAGAAAACACAAACAAATATTTTTCTTACCCTGAAGTAAAATATTTAAACCCAGAAGCTATAAAGTAAAATATTGACAATATGGCTATATTAAACATTTAAGACTATATAGTAATATACATATAAAAAAAGGTAAAGGACTAGCAATAGAATAGGAAAGTATTTGCAACACATCTAAAAGAGGGTTCATAGTTATTTTTAGGGAAAAAAATTCTACAAACATCTAATCAAAAAATGGATAACGAATACCCAAAAGTCATTTAAAGTTTTTTTTTAAAAAAAAATAATAGAAATAAGCAAGAAATATACATAAACAGGTTTAGTTTCAACAAATAATAAAGGAACAATTAAAATAATACATCATTGTCACAATCAGATTAATAAATATTAAAAATATTTGTAATATAAAGTATTGGTAACTGTGAAAGGAACTGGGTATTCATAGACTCTTTTTCTTCAACTCTTAAGAGTCCCTTTAACATATTTTGCAATGCTGGTTTGGTGGAGGTGTATTCTTTTAGGCTTCTTTTGTCTGGGAAACTCTTTAGTTCACCTCCCATTTTAACTGAGAGCCTGCTGGGTAGAGCAGTCTTGGTTGCAGACCTTCGTTATTCATTGCTTAAAATATTTCTTGCGATTCCCTTCTGGCTTGTAGTGTTTCTGTTCAGAAGTCAGCTGCTAGCCATATCAGGGCTCCTTATATGTTACTACCTCTTTCTCCCTTGCTGCCTTTAGGATTCTCTGTTTGTCTTTGATATTTGCCATTGTAATGATGATGTGTCTTGGAGTAGGCCTCATTGGGTTCCTCTTGAATGGGACCCTCTGTGCTTCCTGGACTTCTGCGACTTTTTCTCTCCTTCAGTCAAGGAAGTTTTCCATCATTACTTTTTCAAACAGGCTCTCTATCCCTTGATCCTCTTCCTCTCCTTCTGGTATCCCTATTTTACAGATATTACGTTTCAGGTTGTCCTGCATTTCCCTCAACCTCTCTTCATTCTTTTTGGGTCTTTTTTCCTTTTCTTGCTCTTTCTGGGAGCTTTCTTCTACCTTATCCTCCAGCTCACTGATTTGCTCCTCTCCTTCATGTAACCTGCTTTTGATTCCTTCTACTGTGTTCTTCAATTCAGAAATTGTATTCTTCATTTCCTCTTGTCTCTTATTGATAGTTTCTATGTCCTCTTTCATGCGGATACAGTTTGCAGTAAGTTCCTCATAGTTTCCCTGTAGTTTTTTGTAGCTCTCTCTGAGCTTACTGAGCTCTTTGAACTTCTTTGGAACCATTGTTTTGAACTCAATATCTGATAGTTTACTTGCCTCTGTTTCATTTAGTTCTCCTTCTGGGGATTCCTCCTTTACCTTTGAGTAGGGGGCATTTCTTTGTCTTCTCATTATTTGTGAGACTCTTCGTTTTTGCTTCTGCTTCTGAAATTGATCTGTCTTGATTTCCTGACTTTGTGGTGTAAACTTCTACGGTAAGAGACTGCTGTATTTTCTTTCTGGATCTGCCTCTGATCATGTCAGATGTTGACTCTGGCTGTCCTTAGGCAGTCTATTTGAGACTTCCAGGAATCTACTGTCTGTGGCTGTCTCCTTCAGTTGTTTATCTAGTCACCCTGCACTCAGTAATCAGGCTTAGACACCACAGGGCAGGGCAGAGTCCCTCCTAAAGTTGGGGTTATTGGGTCCTCTCTTGCTGCTGCTCCTCAGGGGAGCGGTCTGCCTGAGCCAGATGGCTGCTACTGTATGTGGGAGGAGTCAGCACTGGGATCCCACTGGCTACTCTCTCTGTTCTCTCCCCAAAGGCTCCTTCCCCAGTCTCTCCTCAGGCATCTCCAGCCCACTCTGCCCCTGCCGTTGCTGGAGACCAGGGTAAGTGGCTGAAAATAAAAATTTATACATTGTACTGCAAGATCCCCTCTATTCAAACCGATCTATTCCAGAAAAGGCACTGACAGGAAGTGAGTGTATCAGGACCACAACTTGTACCTAATGACACCAATTTAAAGTACATCTCAACTCTCTACTTTAAATACACAAATACCAAAGATGGAGATGAGAAACCTTCCCATGTTTTGCATAGGAAGAAGTAGTGCAGAAACAGGGCTCAGAAATGGAGGGAAGAGAATAATTGACAGAAAATAAAAATCAGCCAATCAATGGCTTTCTTGGATTCTTTATATAGAAAACCAACTCCCTTGATTCCAGTGATTAGTGAGGACATGAAGACAATGAACAGTGAACTCTGGAATTTACATGATGTTATTTCCAATTTTCTACAAATTATGGGAGACCTGGTGGGTAAAAATTTTATCAGCCCATCTTCTGCTTCAGTGTTATTCTTTACTATGGGTCATCTAACATTAAAATAAGTCACTCAATTTGCAAGAGACCATGGCAAAGCTATGACAGAGCAGTCTGGCTGGCAGGCAGCTTAGAGCAGCCCACAATCCTGCAAACAATTTCTCAATAACATCGTTTCCCTCCCTTCCTCTAACTGATCTTTCCTTCTAATTTTATTTTTAATGGTCCTGTGCGTTTTTACTGAAAGCCACCTCAAATTTTTTCTAATGTAGTTAGAATATTAACCAAAAGCTGAAAAGAAATCAAACTCAATGCCAGTGAAAAGAGCTGAAACAGAGGTGCACACAGAATGTCTGCTGTGTGCCAAAACGCACTGGCAGGAAGCAGAGGACTTGGTATATGGAGGCAGAAAGCAACACAGTGTGCTGTGTAAGTGCTGCCTTATGTATGCATATTACTCTCTATCTGCCCTATCTGCATTATCTGCACTCTAACTCAGTTAAGAGATAGCCAGGCAGGTATCAAAGGAAATACCACTCCTGCCCCCTCCCCAGGCAGCTCAACATCCCTTTTCAGCACTTCTGGAATACCTGCATACACCCTACTGAACAATAGCATCCTTGTATGCAAATTCCATTCTTGTGTCTGTCTGGTACTGGAAACTGTCTTTTGTATCCTCAACACCTAACAAAACATGTGGCACATTGTAAACATTCAGCAAATTTTAAATAATTTTGTGAATAAGGAAATGAATGAATAACAAATCTCAGAAACTTTAAAGCTGACCTTCAAATGTTGCCAAGCACTAAAGAGGAATATCCAAGAGGAAGACAAGCAAGATCTGGAAAACACCGAACAGGCTTTTCAGGGAAGAACATGGGGTTGAAACAGTGAAAGGGAACATACAGTCATAGTCACATCCCAGTCAGCAAGTGCCTCTTACACCATGCTTTCTCCAGAAATGAACAACTTACTTCATTTGGACAGTTAACATCACATTAACATTCAAATACTAAATGTACCTCAATATATCCCTATCCAGTTCTTTGAAATCAAGAATAACTTCATTATTAACAGACAAAAGCCAAATAGAGTATATTTCATTATATTTGGAGATGATTATTTAAATAATGGCATTGCCACTATGATTAAATAGTCCATAAAGATACCCATCTTATTCATTCCAAAATTCGACCAACCTCAACTTTCATGACAGCATGAAGGTACATTTGGGACAGATTGTCCAAAAATTCAAAATGAAATATACTCCAGTAAGATTCTGAGAACAGCTTCCTTCTTACTGAGCCACTTGAGAAATGCATTGTCTTCTCTGAGTAAACCAGCCACCTTGTGTTACTGTCAGTCCAAACAATAACAAGATCCAGTGATGACAGGTCCAAGAAGTAAAGAAAACCTATATCTCCTTTAAATGCTATAATAAAAGAAGAGAAGAATACTTTTTATCAGGTATAATTATAAAATATTATGACTGTTTAATCACAAATATAGTAGGATCCAAATGTCCTCATTCCCAACCTTTTGTATTTTCAAAATAACCAGAAAAAATGTTGAAACTAATGCATTTCACCCTGCACAAGCCATAAATAGGAATTATTTTCCTAGGTGATTACATGATTGTTACACACTAAAGGCATTCTGAAGACACAGTGTTAGCTCAGTTACAAAGAAAATTGGTCACAGCAAAGCTAAAATAATCTCTGGCAGGCATTTGCCAACATTCAAATGGACAAGTCTTCTATAGCTTCCTTCATCGAGTCAATTCTTGCAGGGGCAGGCTATCTGGAGTCGAGTCCTCTGGGAAGGAAACAGGAGGTAGCCTTACTCAAAGTCACATGTTCCATATGAGCCGCTCTGAGTTTTTCTTTAATGGTTGGGGTTGCTGACTGGTAATCCTTATCTAGATAATTTTCTAAGTACTCTTAATGTCCATATTCTTTCCCATGGTGCCCTGGTCTCCTGACTTACTACTTATTCAGGAATTTGAAAAGATGTCCTTTTTTAAGTCCTGAAAACTTATGTTCACACAAAAACTTGTATATAAATGTTGATAGACACTTTATAAAGGAGTCAACTCAGGTATCTTTCAACAAATGAAAGTTTAAACAAATGGGAGTGCCTCCATACCACGAAATACTATTTATCAATTTAAAAAGAATGAACACACAACTTAAATGGATTTCAAAGGACTTATGATAAGTGAAAAAGCAATCTCATACATATTGAATGACTTCATTTTTATACCTGTCTTAAAATAATAAAACTATAGAGATGGAAAAGAAATTAGTGGTTGTCAGGGGTTAAGGATAGCAGGAAGGGGAGGGGAATGGTTCTTAAGAGAAGCACAGGATTCCTTGTGATGTAACTGTTCAGTATTTTGACAGTTACAGTGGTCACAATAATTAACAGAAGTGATGCAAAAAAGTAAAGTCACACACATACAAGTGAACAAATGAGTGTAAAACTGTAAAATCTAAATAGAGTCAATAGAGTGCATCAATTCAATATTTGGGTTGAGATATAGTAATATTATATTAAAATTTTACAAGATGTTATCACTGGGAGGAACTGGGTAAAAGGTAAATGGGATCACTCTGTATTATATCTTACAACTATATGTGAATATGCAATTACCTCAAGATAGAAAGTTTAAGGACAAATTACTTGGGGAAAGTTTTTTGACCTAGAATGCATGCCTACACTGTGCCCCAACTTCCTATGGAGTGGGCTGGTCTCTTTTTTTGGTGAGAATCATCTGTTAATTTTTAACCCATAAAGAGCATTCAAGTGGAGGTAAGAAGACCCCAATCAGGGAAGTTCCACAGAGTGCTGAGGCTGTGCTTCCCTGCTACAAACCCTTGTTTTGTCATCTGTAAAATGTGACTGATCATTCCTTTTATGCCTAATTTATTGGGCTGTTAGGCAAGGACACAGTGGTCCACTTTCATGAGTTCATATTTATAATGCTTCATGTATGCACATCTATAGTTTTGGGGCTACTGTGGAATATTGTATATAATAGATGCTCAATGATTTGTCAACTGAAGTTAGTTAAACTGATGATTAATTGGAGACAAAAAGTAAGGGCAGGATAAATACTTACTAGAGTTAGGCTGCTCAACGTTGGGTTCTTTCCGACCTGAAGAGTCCATACAGCTTTAAAAGTATTTCACAATACTCTGGCTGGTGTGGCTCAGTGGATTGAGTACCAACCTACAAACTGAAAAGTCACTGGTTCAATTCCCTGTCAGGGCACATGCCTGGGTTGTGGGCCAGGACCCCAGTTGGGTACAAGCAAGAGGCAACCAATGGATGTGTCTCTCTCACATCGATGTTTCTCTCCCTCTCTTTCTCCCCCCCTTCTCTTCTCGCTGAAAATAAATAAATAAAATCTTTTTAAAAAGTATTTCATGGTGAAATTTATATCTCCAGCCCAAATCTTCTCCCTGAACTCCAGATCCAGATAACCAATTGTCTACTCAATGTTTCATTTGGACATCTAATAGGGCATTTCACACTTAGCCTGCTGGAAATGGAGTCCCTGTTCCTCCCCAAGCCTGTTCCATCTCCAGCTTCCTTGTCACAGTCAGTGGCACCTCTATTCTATTTTCTCAAGCCCAAAACCTCAATCACCTTTGATTTCTCTTTTTCTCATGTTGTATGTATATTCCATCAGCATTTCTTTTGACTACATCTTAAGAAATTCAACTACAGATAGTCCACAACTTATGATGGTTCAACTTACAATTTTCCAACTTTGCAACGGTACTAAAGCTATATGCATTCTAGTAGAAAGAGTGCTTCAAATTTTGAATTTTAATATTTTCCCAGGCTATGGGTACTCTCTTATGATGCTGGGCAGCGGCAGTTTGTCAAGCTCCCCATCAGCCATACAATCACAAGAGTAAACAACTGATACTCTGCAATGTGCTGTGTTGCTAGCAGTTTTTGACTATTGGGTTTTGTGTTTTCCTATCCTATCATGTCTTCAAAACATCCATCTGTGCCTTCTGCTTCTGGAGAGAAGAAGGCAGCTACTTTTGAGATAAAACTCAAGATAATTGCCCAACTGTAGGCTGCAGTAAGTGTTCTGAATTAGTTTAAGGTAGGTAATATTAAGCTATGATGTTCAGTGGGTGTATTAAATGCAATTTCAACTTACAATGGGTTTATTGGGACATAACCCCATCATAAGTGTAGCATCATCTGCTACAGCATCTGTAATGACAGCCCCTGGTGGAAAACATGTTCACTCAGACCATTGCAGTAACCTCTCTGTGGCTGAGTCAGTAACAGCCCAATGTGACCAGGCCTCCCTGCATCTGCATGCTTTGGTAGTGCCCTCCCACATAAACTCCGAAATGCGGCCAACTTGGAAAGCAAGCCGGAATTTGGAAAGCATTCCTCCTTGAGATTCACCCTGCTGGTGCCTGGAGACTCCTCAGCTGCCTTGTGAATAGCTACCTTGGCTGTCCTGCTGAGATGAGAGACTTGCAGGTCAGTCACCCTATCCCCTCAGCCAACAATCAGCCACTCTCCAGGACCAGTGCTGTCTGGCTGGCCAGTCCTCCCCAAGAGGTGTTATTGGAGCCCAGATGCACAAGGGATCCCAGCCCGGAGCAGCAGTCCTGCCCTACTCAAGCCAATTAACATTCCACACCACAGAATCATGAAATAAAGAGTGCTGCCCTGGCTGGTGTGGCTGAGTTGGTCGGGCATCGTCCTGCAAACCAAAAGGTCCACAGTTCAATTCCCACTAAGGGCACGTGCCTGGGTTGTGGTCCCAGTCTCCTGTTGGGGTGCATGCGAGAGGCAACCAATCGATGTTTCTCTCTCACATTGATATTTCTCTCCCTCTCTTTCTCCCTCCCTTTCCCCTCTCTAAAAATAAATAAATAAATAAATAAATAAATAATTTTTTAAAAGAAAGGGTGCTGCTGTAAGTCACTAAGGTATGGAGTAATTTGTTACACAGTCTCTTAATGGTCTTCTGCTTCCACGTTTGCTCCCTACAGTCCACTCTCAACACAGCTGACATGGTAATACCTTAGGGAAGCTGCAGGGTCAGAAAGGGGCCAGGGCCAATGTACAGAGGGGCCACTCTAAACCTTGCTTTTACTCTAGTGACATCAGGAGCCACAGTGAGTGTGCGTCATAGAAGTGACATGGTTCACTAGGGTCTTAAAACCATGGCTCTGTCTGCTGTGTTAAGGCACCCTCGATCTCCCCAGCCACCATCCAACACAGGTCCTTTACATGGGGTATTTACTCTTTCCTTAACACTTTACCCTCAGACATACGCGCTCTGCACCTCTTTCTACTCATTTCTCCAATGTCACTTCTACAGAGAGGCCCACCCCAGCCACCCTATTTTAAGCTGTAGCCCTCTCTGCAACTCCTCCATCCCTGTACCCTGCTTTATGTTTTATTTCCTAAGTTCTGATAATTTTTAACATAATATGAAAATTACTTACTGATTATTGTATATCTCCCCACCACACACACAAGAATATGAGCTCCATTCAGGAAAAGATCAGTCTACTTGATACAAAAATCTCAAACTTAAACTCAGATGACAGCAACAAGTAAAAAGTCCCCGAGAGAGCACTGAAGCTCTTTGTGTGAAAACACATTAGTCAGCAAGCAAAGGTTGTTTTTAAGTCTTTAACCACAACTGGTTCATCCTGGGCTCTCACAGGCTGTAATGGTGCTGGTTATGCAATCTTGGTGACTACCACTCAGTTAGGCTAGCGAAGGAGATGGAGTGCCTTAACCCTCCCAGGTTTTCAGATGAGTCATAGTGTTTCTCAGGCCCACTTCCCTTCACTCTGCTACCTGTACCCTCACCATAACAAAGAAGGCAGGGCAGATAATGCAGATAGGGCAGCCTCAGGGAATCCAAAGCAGACATAGGCATTTGGAGAGGGTTGGTGGGGTGTGAGCAGGCCACAGGCTGCTGACTAACCATCCAGAGTCTGTAGGGAACTCAGAGGACCAGACAGTGCTTCCTCTCCACTCTGAAAAAACAGCAGCTCAGGGGCTCTTCCAAACATTGAATACAGATCAGCAGCTCTTGGCCTTTGCCTCATATTCATTGCTGAAAAACAGAAGGAAAATTTTGCAGGATCTAAGCTGACTCTAAACAGGATGTGTGGGGTGAATATTGCACAGTGGTGTGTGGAAAGATGGAGTCATAACAGGGTCATACATTCACCATAATGAGATGGGTGTCATTTGGAGGGGAATCTCTTCCTGCTTACATACCTATTTTGTTGTCTTTTGCTGTCTGTGACCAACATATTTAAATTAACACAAAAATATACAGTAAAAAATTTTAGCTGTAAATTAAATCTACTACATACAAACAGATGTTTGTGGTTATGAGGATGTTTTTGTTTGCTCCAAATGTGATCATTTCACCATCCTTCCTTACAAATTCAAACTTACATGCCCTCACTTCAGGGTATATGAAATAGTTCTTCTAAAGTAAGCAAAAATAATCAGGGAGTTGGAGAGAAGGCCCAGGGAAAGAAGATTAAAGAGAATTCATTCTGTATTCTCTGATCTCTGGAGACCTATGGGAAGGAGCCCGTGCCACAGACCCTCCTTGGGAATCAACATCTGGTTCAGTGAGTAGAGCCCATCCAATAACAAGTACCCTGAAAAGAGTGGAAAGGCATGTGCTGTGGAGACAGTGCTGGAGCCCTCCATAATTCAGTTTCCTTGCCTGAGAGCTGAGAGCAACCATAGCACCTCCCTGGTAATGCCAATGGAGAATTAAATGAGGCCATTCATGTAAAGAGTTGGTATCAGTTGAAGTTCTCAATAATTCTTAGCTTCTTTCATTATCATCAGCCTGGGAAGGTAATAGCAGGATGCTGGGGACCCTTTCTCAGTTCCTGTATACTCCTTGTGAGGTCAGATATCAGGGCAGGCAGAGCACATGCAGGACAAGTTCACAGATCAGAAGCTTGGCAATGGAAGCTAGTGCCAGGATAATACCTGTGAGTTGGGTATTAACAGTGAACACATGCCAGCAGTGATATGCAGCTGCACAATTATATGTCATCAGCTTCACTAAGCTTATCATTATGAGTTGACAGAGGTCCTTGTCATTAATTTCCATGTCCAGGAGCACAGAGAATCAATGTGGGCTCCTAGAGCAGGAAACCTACACTTTTTAGGTTAGGTATAGAACTGAAGTTGTTGTGTGACCTTGGGAAGCACACTGAACCTTCCAGTGCCTGAGTTATTCTTATGGTTAAAGAGCGGCACCATAATAAAAAGCAGATGCAACCATGGGTCTACACCATCCTGAAAAAGGAATTCAGATACCCATGTTATGCCCTTTGTTTCTACTACTTCAATAGCATTGTTTTAGAAACCTCTCAGTTGGCCACAAGTTTATATAACCCTTCATCTGCCAATTATAATTGAGAAAAATGCTTGAGGTTTTACAGAGCAGTTATGTTCACATAAAAACAACATAAAATTCTGCATTGTAATATATGAAATGAATCCAGTTGTCATTGTTAATGATCATAGAAGGTAACACTCTATTTGAAAGAAGGCTGTTTTATACCTATAATTGTAAACAGCCTAGTAATTGTCAGAGGAACCAAGTACAGATAATCTTTAAGCAAGGTTAAACAACATCATTTTTCTGGTTGACTTCTTCAGTAATTACCAGTTATTGAACTTTGAGTCTAATTTCTAGATTTTATGCACTCTTGTTTCCCCAGTCCTGCAAAGCTCATGGTTTTTCACATGATTAAGTGACAAGCACTCATATGTTTTTGGGAATAGTGAGCACAAAGGCTGAAACAGCTCAGACCTTAAAGCCTGCTGGTGAAAAGAGATCAAGCACAATTACAAAAGTTTATGATTGGGGCAAACACAGACCTATCTTAGTGGCTCCACAAGTGGCTCTTCACCCAACCTCAGGACCCAGAGTTCTCAGAATGGGTAATAGATCAGACCTGATTTGGCAGCAGCACAAGATAGTAGGGCAAAAAGTAGAAAGAGTATTTCAGATCTCAGAGTAAATGAGAACATGATGTGTTTATGCAAATGCATAGACTTTGAAGGCTATGATGGTATGAGAGTAGGGTGAAAAGCTAAACAAAGGCGTTAGTAAGGGCATTCTAAGAATTTTGGACTTTATCTTCTTGAAAGTAATAGAAAGCCATTGATAGATGGATGTGAAAACTATAGAGTACGGGATCAAGGAAACCCAGGCAAGAGACTGTCATAAAGGAGGGAGGGGTCAGCACAGCCCAAGGCCACAGAGAGGTCAAATGAGAGAAGGAGAGTAGCGGTGAAGTTAAACAACTACAGCTGCTATAATGATTCCCAAAATCTCAGTAACTTGACTCAACACAAGTTAGTTTCTCACTCACACGAATCCACTGTAGATGTTCCTGGTGAGGAGTAGTCTTCCATCTGGCCATCCAGGAATCTATGTGTCTCCCATACTATGGCTCTTCCCTCCTCGGTTTCTCACCATTCAGTCAAATGAGGGGAAAAGTATTGCAAGAGGAAATGTTTATGAACCAAGCTTGGAACCAACATCCATTACTTCTACACACATTCTATTAACCAAAACACAGTTATACGGGCACACAAAGATGAGAAAATATAGTCTAGTTGTATGCTTATCATGAAAAAGGACACAGATTTGGTTAACCTTTTTTTTCTGCTACAAGAGCTGAAAAATAAATCCTCAGATTCAGCAACAAAAGACAGTTATTGACTATCAATTTGTTACTGCTGCTCAACCAACCACCCCAAAACATTGTGATTTTAAAAAGTAATGATTTATTTTTTTCTCATGGGTATATGGATTTGCTAGAAAACTCTGCTGACACAGGCAGGGCTCAGCTGATTTAATTGGGGCAGAGTCATGGTTCTGTTATTGGTATAGTTCAGCTGAGGGTCAACTGGGCCAGGATAGCTCAGCTTAGGTCCACATCGTCTCTTATTCTCCCATGGGTCAGCCCAAACTTTCCCCATAGTAGCGGCAGAGTTCCAAGATGGAGAGAGGACACATGCAAGACCCCTTGAGGACTAGACTTGGAACTGGCACATTCCACCATATTCTGCTGGCCAAAGCAAATCACTAGGTAGCCCAGACTCAAAGACTGGGGATACATATCAGCTTCTAAATGGGAAAACTACAAAATTGCATCGTAAATGGTATAGATAATTTTGCAGGGAGAGTAAGAAAAATTGTAGCCATTTTTTTGTAATCCATATCTCAGAGTGACTGTAGCAAGAGCACTGCACGTGAGGTGAAATGAAGACTCTGAGCAGAAGCCCTTCACTAAGCAGTGAACCTGATCATTACTTGGGGTGGCTTTGTAGGGAATAAGGAGGGGGGAAAAAAAGACAGGACTTGAAAGAAAAGAAAAATGAGAGCAGTAGGAGATGGTGAACTAGAAAAAAATGTATAGTTTAGAAGAAAAAAGTTGAAAATTAAAAGCAAACAAAAACAGAAGTGCCACAGTAGCCATCCCACCTATCTCTAGAAGTTCAAACACAAATAGTTTAAACAATTATTGGCCTGATAAACAATTTTGGAGGTACAAAAATAAGAGAATAGAAATATGTATCCATGGGTATACCCAGTAAGTAAGCACACTCAAAGCCTGCTGTGCAGTCCAATATTTCTGTGAAATCCCCAATAGATAACCACATTAAGAGAATCTCTGAACCACACAGGGCCATTCTCATTTCAATAAAGATGCATTGTGTGCTTCTGTATGAGGCGCAGAAGTGCCCAGTGTTAGTTGAGTGGTTTTTACAGTCCAGGAGCTGTGCTAAGTATTGGAACATGTCTTCCTTCCCTGCTGAATCCACATCTAACTCCTCTGCACTGAAGCAGGAGCCACCAACAAAACAGTGAGTAAGGAAAGGTGTGAGCAGAGTTGCCATGACTATCAGTGTCCTCCGTTGATTTAAATCTCCATCAGGGCTGTTGAAAATGTAGTTGACTCTTGAACAACATGGGTGTAGGGGTCCAGACCACTGTGTATAATTTAAATTGGACCTCCACATACTTGGGTTGAAATTACTTTTTTCAATCCACAGTTGATTGAATCTCCTGATACAAAACCCAGGAATATGGAGGGCTGACTATGTACATTTTGAAAAAAATTCATGTGTAAGAAGACCTGCTCTGTTTGTACCTGTTTTATTCAACGGTCAATGTCCCACTTGGATGAATCAGGCTCCTTGGGTGAAGGCTATTATTCTGATTTTGCCTTGTCCTCCCCTCTTCCTCAAGTTTTCAACAAGACACAGCCAAGGGTACTGGTAGCACCCATGTCCCTGTGGATGCTCAAGTGGCTGTAGCTATTCCTATAAGTCACGAATCTCCTATATGGGGGGAGGTACCTCTAGCCCTCAAGTCCTTCAGGTTTCCCACACTAATCGGAATGTCTCTAAAGCAATCAACTTGAGAGAGACCCTAAACTCTTAGAAAGAATGGCCATCACATTAGGACTCTCTAATGTCTCTCCCTTCTTCCCGTAAACCCTCTGTATTAATAAAAGGTAGGGGGGCTTCAGGATTTCTTAGGTCTTGATCACATCCCTCTTCTTCCTTGGAGCAACAGCACCATGACCTGCTTTTTTCCTGTGGTCAGTACTCTATGCTCCATCATATTTGAAAAGCTAAGGAATTTAGAAATTATGTGATCCCTCTTTCCTTGCCCCCTCTGCCTTCTGTCCCTTCTATCTCCCGCCCTCCCTTCTCCTTCTCTTTCTACTTCTTCTTCCCCATCTTCCACACCTCTCTTTTTCCTGTTCTCTGCAAAGATTGCTTTCAAGCATATTAAGTTGCCAAGAAAATTGGATTTGACTGTCAAAAATAAAAAATCTTGTTGTTGTTCAGTAGGTGCCTGCTCTTTTTCTGTAAAAAGCCAGTGCCTTTTATGGTTGTAAAGATTGTAGGACAAAAAGGTGAGTATGATGTGACAATATATCTGGAAAATCTGTCTGCATTACCAAACCCCTACTCTAATTACCGCTACCAGCAGTAGTACTGATACTGCTCCTAAGAATAATAATAACAATAAATCTGCCTCAGGGAGCAATACCTCCTTAGTAGAAAGGGGTAGGAGATGGAAAAATATTATTTGAATGTACCATCCCTTCAGAACAGTCTTGGACTTTCTCTGTTATTTTGGCACAAAATATCCCCCAATTGCAAAAATGTCCTTTAAACCATTCATTCATTCATTCATTGAGCATATATTTACTAAATGCAATATACTAGGAATAAGTTATATAGTGGCAAATAAGGCAGAGTTGAAATGTATTATTTACAAGGGCAACCAAAGGATACATAAATAATTCTGTCAGTACTTTCTACACAGCTCTGCTATTGGCACCCATGTTTCTCGAGCATTTCCTGTAACAACTAACAGTGCAGTGTCATGCTCTGGTAGGCTGCCCTGAAACATGATGTCAATCAAGCTGTAACCATCTTTGTGCAAATGCTTCTGGATGTTTCCATTATAATCACATGCAAGTTTTAAGTAGGCTGGATGACCAACACTGGAAATGCCCAGTCCTTCAGGTCAGAGCTGGGTCACTACATTCACATCACAGCTAAGGAGGGGATAACTCTACATCCTGCAGAGGTTCAGGAGCAATGAGTCACCCCTCCAAAATACAGAATTAACAACACATGACATTTGCAGTCTCCATTAAATTATCTCATAGTTAAAGATCGAATAGTGTTTGCACAAGGAACACACCAGGAAGTTGGACATGTCATTGACCTTTCTCCCCCATAAAGCCTCCAGTAAAACAAGATTGAGGCAAAAATGTTGTCCTTTTTTAAAATGAAAGCTTGGTCACAAATTTTAGAATTTTAATCCACGCTGCTCACCTGAGCATTCTTGTAAAGTGAGAATACTTCAGACTGATTTCTCCCTGGTGGTCCATTCCATTCCTTAGGTGTAGAGGAGGAAAACAGAGCTGTTACTCTCCCATTCATCAAATAGTTGAATTACAGCTGACTTCCAGATGAGAAAGCTATAAGGAATTTCCCATCTTTAAAGTCTTCCTTGGACCAAACATTTAAGAAACAATCATTTAGGAAAAAAAGTAATTTTTTAGGATAATCCAAGTTTCATTTTAGTTTTCAGTGTTTTGTTGTTGTTGTTAGTTTTGGGGTTTTTTTTAATTTTTCTTTCGGTGAGAACAAAGATCGCTATTACAAATCAAATAAAGGCAAAACCAAATGGTGGCAAAAGGATATGAAGAGAGCAGGAAGTGGTAGACAGATAAGAGTCTGTCCAGAGAAGTTATTAAAGAGCCTACTAAAGAAAGCAGATAGGTAAGGAGCACGGCAAGCTTTGAAAATGAAGATAAATATTTTAATTAGGAAGTTGTGGTGTTCGTAGTAATGAGCAGGAAGATGGTTTTAAGCACCATTTAAATAGATGTTATTTAGAGAAGATTCAAGGGAAGTGTTACATAGGACCAGGGCCTTAAGGTCTGGGCACTTCTAAATGTTATTTCTTGCTAAATGTTGAAGTGTAGCACAGTATTTCCTAGATGCAACTGTAAACAAGATGAGCTGAAAAGAATTCAACCAGATGAAAGTAGCCAATTCCAAAGTAATCAAAAGGCAGAACATTGGATATGAATCCCCTGACTCCTTTACTTGCTGCAAGTAAATAAAACTGCCTTGCGACAACTACATCTTATTTTTCAATAGAGCACCCCAAGTGGGGACCCCCTTGTGATCCTTAACAGAAGAAGGCTACAATGAAAAGGGTTTCACACATCTAGATAATTGAGGTCTAATCTCTTAGGTGGGTGCCGGAACATGGAGATATCTAGAAGCTGATAGGTTGCATTTATGTCTCTCAAAAAGAGCAAAACACTGTATAATAAGGTCATTAATTTTCAAAAACCACTCTGGGAGGGGCCAAGGCAACAGAAGAAAGTACTATGGATCACTGGGTACCAAGATTTGTCTGGTTGAGGGCACCACCCAGGCAGCTAATTTTCTTGCTTTTCTGAGAATATGTATAAATCCCAAGTACATGCTGAATGTTTTTAAGACTTTCCAGAGTCTTGCATGAATTAAATTAGATTTGACTTTTTTGGGTGGTGGGAGGAGTGATGCTTTTTGTTTTGTTTTAATAGGGTTGAATATAGGCATTTAAAGTGTAAACCTATTATCCTGTGAAGAATTGTAGCCAAGTCCATTTATATCTCTACTATCTCCACAAAAGAAAATTGGAAAGATACAAAATGATTTCTTGTGCACAAAACTGGTAAAATGAATTTTCAGTTTATGTCTTTTAATCTACAGATTATAATTATGCTGCATGTTGCGGGGGTGTGTTTTAATCTAAGTAAAACTTGAAAAACTGATGTAGATTGAATGGGTCTGGGTATAATTAAATTTATGAATACAGAGAAAAATATGAAGTTTTATTAACTGTGGAAAGAATGTGGGTCCTTAACTGCCCAGCCAGTTTGCAAAGACAACGGACATTAGCTTACAGGGGTTAAATAAACACAAAATTTTATGAATCCATTTGCAACAAGACTCAGTCTAAAATTGGCTTACTGGATTTAATATCTCCAGGGACACTCACAAACACTGCTCTGAGGTACAGCCACTGAGCAGCAAGAGCCATGGGAAGCTGCAATCCCAGCCCTGCTCTCCTCTCTGGCCTGTTCTGAGGGCCTCGTAGATCTTGCTGGATTATTTTGTCACAGTACTATCTGTTGCATTTTCTGCAGTTCTTAACAGTCTTGGGCTGGGTTTTCATAACCAGTGTATCAGAAGCAGTGAGTGGGAAAGAGTATGTTTAGGCAAAAAAGAAAACGTGTGGAAAGTCAGTAGTGAGAACAAGACGTGGGCGTTGGGGGGCGGGGGGGGGGGAGGCCTGTAGGTGAATTCGCACATGGAAAAGGCTCTAGGACTTGGGCTGGCTGATGACAACACTTTTAAGCAAACGCACTTGGGGCCAATGTTCCAGGCTGAGACCAAGGGATTCTGTGCTTTTCAGAACTAGGACGTGAGACCAGGGAGAGTCTGCGTTTCCTGGTACCAGGCTGGTCTGCCTGGGCCAGCACAGAGTAAACTTCCCTCTTCAAATATCATTTGGCCAACCAGGAGTTTGTTAATTGGTTCCAATTTTTGGTTTGCCAGCAACTCCCACAGATTAATATTTTAGAAGTTAGAAGCCCAGCTGAGCGTGAAAAGAACATCAGCTCAGAGTTCGGAATCACATTTCAAAACTGCAGGAAGAAAAGAGAGAAAAACAAGTGTTTCTTGAGTGAGGAGGAAGAGACTCATTCATCTTGTTAATACTCAAGACTCTGGAAGCCTGAATCAGCTCCCAAAACACAAAAGCATGACAGTGGCCTACACAGATTCAAATGTATGGATCGACAAGTGTTGTCCCTTTTAAAGAAATGCTCCCATGTAGTTCAAGCATCTCTTAGTTTTTCTACAGCAAAATGGAACATTGCTTAAAAGTGCTCTTCAAGAATGTGCTTCTGAAACTAAAAAAATAAAAAAAATAAAAAGACTTGAGACTGTACAATGTTTTTCTTACAGGGATCAGAAAGGACTTTATTCGCTGTGTCACAGTGAAAGGCAGACAGCGGTATTTTCTTTGCCTCCCTAGCTTGTGTTGTTTCTTGAGAGATCCCAGGAGACCGGAAGGTCACCCTGAGAGGCTGAGATGGCAGGGCACGCAGTGTGAGCCTACAACTGCACCATCTCAGGCAGAGCTGGGGGCCCCTTTTCTGGTCCTCATACCCTAGATGGACTGGCTACCCCGGCCCTCAAAAATGACCCCCAAACTACCCGACCCACATTCCCCCCACCCCTGGCTCCTACTCAGACCCTCTTGCATCCAGGCCTCCCTGGGATCCTCCTAGACAGTCAGCTCCCACTTAGACCCAGGCTCCCTTGGGTCCCCCAATCCTCACTTCTCTCCATATCCCACTCCCCCACCAGATTCCAGCTTCCTCACTTCCACCCCTGGCTTCCCCAATGCTGCACCCTAAGCTTTCCCACCCCGGGGCACCCCCCTTCCAGCTTCTCCTCACCCTGGCTCCCCTACCCCAGGCTCCCTCCCCACACACAGGCCTGCCCCGGAAGCCTTGCTCCTCACACCCCAGGACCTCTGTTTCCCCCATGTTTCCCCCACCCCCCAACCCAGACCCAGGCTTCCTTGGGCTCCAGCCTTTCTCTGCAGGCTCCTCTCCTCCACCTCCTCCCTGGAGTAGTTCCCTGCCTGCCTATCATCTTGCTCTAATTGTTTCCAGATTCGTGTGGGAGGTCAGGGCCCGGGAGTGCTGCTTCATGCCAAGTTTATAAACAGAGCAGTGTTTCCAGATGGCCGCTGGCTCCAGCCTGGCGAGCAGGTTGATTGGGACCAGAATAACAACAGGTGGAGAGCAGACAATGAATTCCTTGACACTTATTTACTCCCTTAACTTTTTCTTCCCCTTACAGCTCTCAACTCCATCTGCCACAGTCACCTCCGACAGATTTCCAAAATAGTTAAATGAACAAGGGGGTAAGGCAGTGGAAGACAAAAAGAAAACAAGTTATTTCCCTAATGAACATGTGGAGTTGGAAGTGGAAAGAAGCATGGGGAAGATTTGGAAATCAAGTGATGCAGAGGCACGAAAAGGAAGAGACATATACCACTGTGGACGTGCCCTGCCGGAAATCAGAGCCTGACTGTGACCGTGTGGAAGAGAACAATAGGGAGGGCTCAGTGGCTGTTAGTGGGACCAGCCAAGCCCATGGAAGAGCAAAGGGGCTGCAACATTCACCTCCCACACAGCTGCCCAGCAGGACCAGCCCAGGAGAGCAGGAAGGAGACAGTCCCTAACTGTCCCTGACTCCCAAATCTGGGCTGCTACCCTCCTCCTCAGGCTCCTTCCTCCTTCCCTCTCCTCTTCTCCATGGTTCCCATGCAGACCTCCAGACTATGTTCTGCCTATTAGCAGATGGTGTCATTCTTCTTGAGCAAGTATTCTGGAAAATCCCTAATGATTCTCTGAAAGAGGATTGACCAATATGCTTAAATCCCATTAAGATATTCAAGGATTTAAAGAGAGAGAAACAGGCCAGAGTTTGGACTGAATATCTGAGTCAGTCAAAATGAACAAAAAGGGTCTCCCATGGAAGCCTTCGACCACAAAATAATCCTCACTTCACAGTGGAGAGGGCTGGGAGTCAGTCTGAGGAAGAACAGCCCAACGGGCCAACTGTTTTACGAAGTGAAATGCAGGGTTTTCGTAAACAGCAGCAAAGGCACCAGATGCCTCTAGTTAAACATGGAATGTTACCAGCAAGCCCTGCAGTGATTGAGAAACCTTGCAACAGATTTATACATTAGGGAATAAATTACAAGTTACACTGTCCGGTGAGCTGTCACAAATGCCCCACCAACAGGGCTCCAGACACAATTGCCCTTTCAGGGATGCACATATGAGACCACTCCAGTTATATGTCAGATCACGAACCAGCCCTAAGAGGACAGAACAGTCTCTGGAGAGGACGACAAGGCAGCCAGCATGAGATCCCAGCTAGAACCAGGTTGGCTTTGTGGTGGGAATGATGATGCTCAGGGCTTTAAAGTCCTGACCCACTAAAGCACTGGCAGAGCAAAGTGCCTGTGAAAACAAAACATATAAATATCAAAAGTACATTTTTAAGTGTCTCCCCAGTTAAGACTAGATTATCTTCTGCGAGTCTTTTGAATCTGACTTTCCACTTATAAAATGTAACCAGACACTCCAGCTTTGAAGATTCAGGATCTGGGAACAGGACTGTGCAATTTATCTGAACTGACAAAGATGTTAGTGCCTGGGTAATCCGTCCTCCTGCTCCGTCTAACCATCCCCATACCTGACCTATCAGAAAGCCACTGCAGCCCTGTGGTTTAAAATATATTATCGCTCTTCTGTTTTTGCTTCATCGCAAAATGCAGGGAATCTCAAGTTCCCATGTACAATGCAGGACCTGAATAACTTAGTCTTTATGTAGAAAGAATATAAATTTGTATCTCTTTAATTACAGTCATTAATTTTTCTACACAGTAATCACTAACTGGGGTTTTTATCTGAAAAGCTCCACGTATTATATAAAAAATCCTTTAGAAAACAAAACATGCTTTGAACTAAAGAGCCACAACATGAGTCAGAGGGAATCAACTCATGACTGGGTATGAATGGGGGACTGAGAGGGCAAGTGAGAGGGTGGGGGTGGGGTGAGCCTGGAAGTGAGGAGCCAAGAGCTGGAGAATCAGCTCACATTCCAGCCCCATAAAGTCACTGGGTGAATTCAGCTCCCCTCTAGAGGATGTTTACCTCTAGAGGAGCATCTGTGTTAGATGCTGGACATTTCCTGGAGAGAGATCATTGCTGGTGACAGGTGCCCTGTGCATAAACATTGCAGCTCCCTCCATATTTGAAATATCAGAAAGAATTGTATCCTGGCACATAATCACCCATGCACTTGGGAACAAGTTCTACATAACAAAAATGAAGTGCCAACAGCTGAAGATAACTCAGCCCCGCATCACCCCGACTCATTTGAGTACCTAGTGAGCTTACCCTGCAGCATGAAGCAGCCACGGCAGAATTCTGTACCATGACCGCCTTGTTATACGGAAGAACATTTTTTCACTTGTATTCTAAGACTGGGCATGAAATTTTGTTTCTAACCCAAAGCACTGAGACACACTGTTGTGGCAGCCACTGAATTTATCAGAACAGGGACACACAATTTGTTCCTACAAATTGCAACTGCCAGGCTAAACGGAAAACTATTTTCATAGCCTAAATACTCAACAGTCCTCTCTCAATGGTTATTAGAGAATAGAATTTGTTTTACTCTCCCTGTCTACACAATTACAAATAGGTAGCAAAAAATAAAAATAATAAATTAAAACTAAATTTAGCAAATGATAACAGAGTCAAATATTATCAATGGCACATCATTTCCTAATTTCATTGATAAATGAAACAGTTTTGTTTTGTTTTTTATTAGAAGAGTTAAATCACATGAGAGTACTCGGTTTACCATGTGCCAATTTGATTCTGAATTTCATTTGAAAACCAAAATGCAAAACCTAAAACATAGGAATAGAAGCAGTTCTTTGAGATCATTTTATTTTTCAAATTAGAATTTATTGCACCTTTTCAAACATTGACCAAAATATTTCAACAAACACAATGTGTTGGTTATTTTTATACACTGGTGGTGTTCTTAGGCAGAATAATGAGGCAGTAAAGTAGGTATGCCAAGGTCTAAGTGTATGGAAGGGCTTTAAATCATGAGTTGTTTACTAGCAGTGCTGTCCTACAGAGCATGCTTAAATGCTTCCTGAAACAAAACTTACTTAGAAGTTAGCCACACTGCTCCTGCAGTTAACCAGCCAAATTACTCTTTATGTAACATTTGAAACACTTCTAACCAGAATTAAGGGATTTTTCCCCCTTATACTTGGCAAGCATCTGCAAAGTCTAATGTGGAGGAGGTGAAAATTGCCATTTCCAAATCCCGAAAGCCAACTAAGCTGTCCATGGTGACTTAATCCAAATTCTCTCACAATGGAGTATTTGTTAGTGCCAAGTGTAGACTTTAAGGAGCAAAGTCAGAGATTTCAAATGGATGATAAGCACATCCTTTCCACCACTTTTTCCCCTAAGAGTTAACCCCTCCAAGCTGTTTTCTCCCTCTGCTTTGGCAAAAGTCCGTCCCCATTTATGAAACATTCTCTCAGACAAAAGTCATGGCAGGCCGCACCTACTGCTATGAGGCTAACATCAAGCCCCTACCACCCCCTGCCCAAAATGTTTACAGTTGTATCCAGTGAATGAAAACAGTGGGCATTAGTTGAACCAGGTTTGTAACCTTACATGCTTTCTTCTTTATCTCAGGGGGACAGCCAGCAGAAGGCTAGACAACTTCTCTCCAAGCCAGTCCTAATCCCATTAGGAGCTCTAATTAACACCATTCCCTTGGTAAGGACACAAAGCAATTAAGAGCCTCGTGCCCTGCCTCAGAAACTGGCAAAGCTCATCAAACTGATGCTTCCCAATACAGCTGTGCTGGCAGGTAGACCCAAACAAACCCTGCAGGGCGCTGAGGGGGCTACCTTTAGGTATGGCATTGCTTCTTTGTAAATTGCGCTTCCTCAAATGGGACTTTTAGGTTTTTGGTTCAGGTGTAGAGTTTCTTTTTCATTTTAACCTCCAAATATACTTCCATGGCAGCATGGCTAAATTTATACCATGTTCAATGCCTTCATCGAGGGAGTGAACATGGAACTGCAACATGCAGGAATGTTCAGCTTCTGCCCCCAGAAGACTGGTGAGTTAAGTAAGACAAGGCCTTTAGTAAAATCCTGTCTGACAGTGACTAAAAGTAAGCACAGAACAATCCAAGTGTACCTGAATAAACACTATTAGTAAACAATGTTTTCATGCTTCTAATTCAGCAATGAATTAAATGAGCTACATATTTTAATGTTATTCAGTTATGCCGCCTTTGAAGCAAATATTGTTGGTTAAAAGACGCTAAGAAAGGGCTCTAACATCATGCATTTGCTGATAAAACAAATTTTGCCCTCATCAATATACCTGACGTATGATATTAACATAACTCAGTTTAAAGTTTCTAGGATGGCTATATATTAAAAGGCTAATTGCAAGGCCTCTATTGCTAAAGACTTTAGCCAAGGATTTGGCCAGCCACCAAATCTAATCTGTTGGTCGAGTGGAAGTAGCAGTGGGAGGGTAGGTAAATGGTGGGTCAACATTTTTGCTCTTGTAGCAAAGCAAACATACTTCTGATTCCCAAGGCCTCTGACTCTATACTGAAGGGGTGATGCCTAGACACAACTGACCTGGACTACTTGCTTTCTCTAACAGATTCCCTGTCCATGACTATTAGAGCTGTAATTGTTTAAGTCATATTAGTAAAAACATATTTATGATTATGAAGAATTTTTATAAAATCTGGATAAAAGAACCTATTAAACGTCATTTTGTTTTACTGTGAAGACACCTTACAAGAATAAAACCAGAACTTCTGGAATCTGAACTGAAGATTTCTAGTCTATGGAATTGCAAAAGAATGGCCTGCATCAGCAGGGGTGAAAAGTACTTGAGCTGGCAGAAGGGGATCTAGAGATAAACCATAAATTTTAAAAAGTAAAATTAATTCCATCATGAAAAAAGAATAACCAAACTCAAAATGATATTATGTAAGATATTATTTGGAAGAAAAACATTATCCTTTACATTTTTTTAAAGAATTTTTATTTTTATTTTTGTTCAACGTCATGGGACTTCTATAATGATGTAATGATGTTTCCAAAAAATGTTTGTTTTAATTGGATAGGTGCATTGTTTTTAATGTTACAGTCACTGTTGATTTAGTCACACAGCCCTTTAGTCCCCGATAGTTCATCACAAATAAAGAGCACTAGCCTCAGAAAGCCCTGCACAGTTGAGAAACTGCCTGTGTACTAAAATGCATAAGTTTTCCATATCTGATTTAGTTAAACTTCCTTCCAAGGCATCATTTCCTGTAAGAGACAAATAAATGAATTATAAATAATATTATTAAAATTTGTCATGACACAAATAAAGTTTTGCTTTAATTCAACAAATTTATTTTATTAAGGATCAAAATTAACCAGTGTCTTACTTGCTTCTGATAAAGATTCTGCCATATCCAAAATGATGAGGAATGTAGTACTTAGTAGTAATGACGTATTTCCAATAAAAATGTTCTTTGGCCAAGGACCAACTAAAAGTTATATAACCCAAATTAACTTTATAGCAATTGAGACAGACTTGCTCTTCTAAAAGTCAAATATCCTCAGTAGATTTCCCAATAGATACCTGATGGTACATGATTCAGGAAAATACAGAGAAAGAAAGGGCAGGAAGGGAGGAAAGGAAAGAGGGTGGAGGGGGAGGAATAAAGGGAAGAAAAGAAGAAAGGGAAGAGAAAAAAAAGAAAGGAAGAGAAAAAGAAAGAAGGGGAGGGCAATGGAGAGGAAAGAAGAGGAGGGGAGGTGAGAGGAAAGGAGAGGAGGGGAGGGGAAGGAAAAGAAGGAGAGGGGAGGAGAAGGGGAGAAAGATTTGGAAGGAAAGAAGAATAGGGAGGGAGAAAGGATAATATGAACACCTTCATCATAAGAAAGACAATCCTGAACAGAGTTGAATGAATTTTAAGGAATCGAGTAATTTACTGTGTGTATGTTAAATGTTCCACATTAGCCTACTCTACATATTCTCTCTGAGAATTCAGACATTTTATGATGAGCCAGCAGAAGTCCTCTGGCATGAAGACTTAGTGTTTCGGTGAGAGAAACAAAAAGAGAAAGATTGGGCTTTCTTTTGGGCAGTCCCTGAGGGACAGCAAGTTTCTTCTGATATAAGAAAAAGCTGAAGACCCCAAGTGGGCATGCACCTGCATGGCCCAAGTGAGTGTTCTCTCTTCCTAATGCATCAGATCATGAACCTAATAAATGAGTTACAACACTCAGAACATCATAAGAAACCCTTCAGAGAGCCTGTTGAGAAATAAGTAGAGTGTACACACTTCCTCACTTATGAAAGGATTATGTCAGCTCCACACTCCCGGTGGCATTAGCATAAAAACAGTAAAAGGTGGAAGCCATAAGGCAACAAAAACTGGCATTCATAGCAACAAGTTCAAACTTAGAAACAAAGACTCAGGTGGGCGGCACATTTCCAGGGGCTCCATTTCTTACCTCAGGAGTTACATCCTTCCAAAATATCTTGCAAAAATATGGTTGAATTTCTTACAGAACCTCGTAATTGTCCAAGACATCTGTAAGCCCCTTGAGGATTTAAGGCATGCCTTATGGTTGGATGCTCAGTATCCACAACAACGGGTAGTCTGCCAGGGGCGGTCAATAAATGCTAGGGCAAAGGCTGAAAGGAAGACTCTCCTTTTCGGTCAAACGTGGGTTTGAATTCTTGTTCAACTGAGTCCTTTGACCAGAAAGCCAGTTTCCTCATCTGTAAAAAATAAATGGCACCCTTGTGGCAAAGAAGTTGTGAGGATTAAAGACAATGCAGTGTATGTGAAGCTACGTGCACAAGGCCTGGCACTGAGTAGGTGCTCAGTCATCAACAGCTCTCCATCCCATCCCAACTGCAACTGGCAACCACTTCCTTAAATCTTCTCTCTTGCAATTTAGCAGCAAACAGCCAGTAAATGGCCAAAAATTATTTCTTAGAAAATCAAATAGATGTACGTTGAACGTTGCAAAAAAAAAAAAATACTGCATGTTTTAGGTGGAGTTCAAGATTCTGAAATATATCTAATATACAAAACTTAATTCTGAATGGGGCCGAGTTTATTGCTTACGGTGGTGACAGAGAACACCACCTTGCGAAGCTTTGCTTCACAGAGGGCAAGGTCAGGTCAGAATTACCTGAGGATTTTGTTTGACTTAAAGCAAAAGCTCACTTATGATCAGGTAAGGATCGTTATACAACAGTACAAGATAAGAAGAAACAGCAAGATGAATACTTTAGATAAGAGATTCCTTTAAATCTTAGGCATAAATTTTTACTCATATTGAAGAGTTGATGGGTCTTTCAGGAAGTTCCTGTAATGAACAATCAAACCATTTGCCTGGGGAGCAGATGTCCATAAAAACAAAGGTATGCTATGAAAACAGAGGGACAGCAAAGTATGTTAAAGTATACAGTAGGTGTATTTGTGGTTTTCAGTGTCCAGACTGAGTGTGGCAGTGGACAGTTTCTGTCTTCAGCCCCTTTCTGTTCATTCTTTAGCCTGAGAGGAAGGACAGCTAATTGATTAAGTATCTGAGTGTGCGCACCATCCAGATCTTCACTGCTGTTTGAAGTGTCATAATTACATGCCAAGTGTCCATAGTTACTTATTCCAAATTCCTCATTTTTAGCAGTGCTTCCTTCAGCCTCCAGGAGTATTAGGTTTTCCAGTTTTTCCTGGAGTACCTTTTGCTGGATCATTTGATAGAACATTGTCTGTGTACCAGCACTTAAAACTCTGGGGATCACATATCAGCAGACACACTCAGAGAAGGATTATGATCAAAGTTTGTAGTCCACTCCTCAGCCAGGTGCCAAGAGTGCCCAGGTTAAACCAAGAGAACAAATCCCATCCCCAGCCTACAGCCCACAGAACTAGATATGGAATCATTAGCCAAATTACCTCACTCTCTGATTTCTCACTTTTACATTCTAGACCTTATAATATAAAAGACCCTACAGAGAGGGCTTCAGGGTTGTAAGTACAGCCTTGTTCTCCCCATGCAGTATGTATCCCCCATGGAGAGGCACTGCCATATTTGGGCAGTTCTGTTCTTAACCATTGCCCGCCTACTTCCACGTGCCCCTCAGCAAGGAGTTTGATACCCTTAGTGTCATCATCTAACTCCCTGCTATTCTCTCAACTATAGCATGAAGGACTCACCTGGCTTTCCAGGCCTCTTGTAAAGGACAAAATAAACAGCCAGAGGAGAAAAGAAAGAAATCGGTGTAGGTAGGTGAGAGCCCAATTTTTGTCTTTCTTGAAATAAATTGTCTGCTGATCTCTTTTTCTTAGAGGACAAACCAGTGGGCCACATGGACCCTGGTGATGTCTGAGACAATCCGGAAACAGGCACTGATTTACCAAGGCAATAAGCCCCTGCCCAACTTGCAGTAACACCAGTAAGTCTTTGTGTCACAGATCTAACACTAGTCACTGGGGACCACCAGTGATCTGTTTTGAGCCACATACCTCTATAGGATTCTCAAATAATGCTGGAACATAATTCCAGACAACAGTTGTGTATATCAAGATGATTTAGGTAGGTCTAAAGTGAAAAAAGAGTAATTCATCATTCTTGTAGGACCTATGAGTAAGACAAACTGCAAAAAGAAACCACCACAACTGGCTCCCATTTAAGGTCTGGAGCATTATCAGATAGAAGCGGAAATCTATTTTTGTAGGTACAATGTGATGAGCAGTTTCGATTTTTGGTTGTCTGGCCTATGGTGGTGTTGCCAATCTAAAACATCCTAAATGGTGAACCCAGTTACCTAGGAAACTGATTTGTTACAAGGAAATGGAACCAAAGGAAATTGGTGTTTTCAAATGAGAAATGTATACTAACCAAATAGTTGGTTTCATCATACTCTAGCCAGTTTTTGATAAATTATAGCCAGATATCAGACTCATACTAAAAAAAAAGAAAGACTAAAAATGCACAAAGCAATTACTAAAAATAGGTGATGTTTAAGTAAATAGTCACCTTAAGGGAGTTAAGGGAAAGAAAGTAGCTACATTAGAGAAGTAATGCAGGTTGAAAGGTGACAGTCATGGTCTGGTTCTGTGAATCTGGGATGAAAGCTGTGTCTATCTGAAGACCAGCTGCCTTGGGAGGGCTCCTCAGGACCCTCAGCTGGAGGTCTCCAATGGCTGGGGGGGGGGGGGCCGTCTTCCTGTGATTGGAGGATGTTTGTGTCTCTTTAGTTGAGTGCATGGGTCCAATAGTTAACCCCTTAGGAGTTTCACATCTGTTCTACTTGTTAGTAGTACATGATAGAATTCTTCCAGTCAAGGCTGGAAGGAAAATCTCTGGCCTATAGCTGAAGCTTCAGGAAAGCCAAAGTCAAACACAGTATTTGTAGATGGCAAAGACTTAAAATGAACATGGTTAACTTATTACCGATCATTTCCAAAGTGAAAGATTGATGAGAGTTTATTACAACAATGCAAATGACAAAGAAATCTGGTTGCTTCCATGGCATGCAAAACATACATAATAAAGGTAATATAAAGTTTCAGACAGGACGTCTATAAAGATAATGATTAAGAGTGTTTTCATCGACAGTGTATGCTAATCTGATTTATAAAAAAATTTGTAATTTTTAGAGAAGAAAAAATATTGATATATATGATTATCCAGCAATAGAACATATATAACATACCAAGAATATACCAAGCATTTAATTAAAATATACCAAAAATATATCAAGAGTATTCACTAAATAGATTCTATGAGTCTCGAGTAGGTCATAAATGTCTGTATTTTATTAGAACTCCCTAAGTAAGTTTGAAATAGATCCCAAATTGAAAACACTAGCCTAAAAGATGTTAGATTCAAATTACATTGTCACCCAGTAAACATTTTAAATAACAACCAAGATTATGGCTGATAATGATATTGTTGTTGTCTAACATCAGGATACTGAGAAAAACACACATAGCCACACCCCTCCAGACATACCATGGACAGCAAGGAACTGATCAATATCTAGTTTCTTTTCACTCAGCATACATCCTATGAAATATTTAAATATTTTTCCTATACATATTTAGCACAAAGAAGGCCCAGTTAAATCTTTTGATTTAACAATTCTTTCCATAAAACTCATCAGTAGTAATATATCAAATAATTCTAATTATTTTAGGCATCTCTCTTTTTAAGGTCAAAGAATAAGTGTTTGTGCTTTTCAGGAGTCTGGGAAATCCCCAAATAGCTTTAGATACAAAAAAACTCCTGAAAGCTATTTTATTTTATTTTACATTTAGAAGTCAATTATTAGAAAGGAAAAAATTGTCATGAGATTTGAACACTAAAGATAGGATGCCTGAGATTTGGCTACTCATTTGAAAGTGAGAGTAAAACACAAAAGTAAACATAGAAGTATATGTAATTAGCAAGAGCCTTAGTTTTTTCAATAGTCAGGAAGCTTTGTTTTCTTAAATACATAATAAAGCCAACTTAAAACAAACAAACAAAAATTTTGTAAAACAATATCTTGGCAAATGACACAGAAAAAAATCTCTCTTTATATTTTAGGTCAAGACAATAAGTAGTAAATTAAAGAAACAAGCCCATTAATATTGAGTACATTTTGCTTAAATTTTGATACATTTCATATTAAATATGTTAACTCATAGCTTTTTATATCCATTATTTGCATTTATTTAACTCTATAAGCCAGATAAGCTCCTTTAATCTTAGATCAACTTCTTACAAATTTCTTCAAATTGATCAATCACATTATAGGACAATTCTTATTCCAATGTCCTTTCTTTTACAGTAGCTACAAGTTTCTTTATCAAAACACTCCACTGTTGGAGGTTGAATGACAGAGGTAGAAGCATCTTGTTGTCTCATCTGTAAAGCCATAAATCGATTCAGGGTTCTACTTTGCTTTCATTCTAAGCTGCTTTGAAAATACCCAGCAAGACATTGGATTTCTGACAATGAGGTTATTTTCCATTCTAGTTTGTGCTTATGTGTTAATCCTCAATTTCTGCCTTAACAGCATTTACAAAAACTGAGGAGAGAGCTGGAATCCCACATGCTTCAAGAACTGTTCCTGGATGCTATCTATGGGTATTAAGAAGCTCATTCCAGAGTTCTCCAACCTGTTCTTTCTTTGCTTGCAGGACTTCATTACAGTCCAGTCTATTTTCCTAGAGAAGACTTTGGGTATAGTCTCCAAAAGACATCCCCTGACATGGGTAGCTTTTCTAAGTCCCTCTGGTTCCCAATAAAAGTTGAGGTTTTATTTTTTTTTAAAGTTGAGGTTTTAAAATCATCTTCAAAGTTTCCCATTCTGCTTTTTATATCCCCAATAATAATAAATCAATTGTATATATTAGGGAGTTCTGTATTATACATTCTTAAAATTATTCTAAGCCCTTCTGCATATGTCTTCCAATCTTAATGAATCTTTGAAAAGTTTAACATGGCTCTAGGTACAGAGAAAACCAAGGGTTGACATCAACAGAAAAGAACTTCTTATCCTGAGAGAGGTTTAGTTTTAAAAAGCAACTGATCTTAGGGGATTTTGGCTGGTAGGAGAAAAGAGAGTGGGTCAGAGGGAGTGTTGGGGCATAAGAAAGTGGAGCATAGGGTAGAAGAGAGAAACAGTAGGATAATGGCTATTAGGTCCAGTTGGGGATTTAGGGGGATCTAGAAGAGACAGTAATAAATTTTCCACACTTTTCTTTTGCCTTAGCCAAGAAATATATTACAGAAGAGATTTTTTTAAACTAAACAAAAGTTTCTGATGCTTTCTCTAATTAAAAAAATGAGAACTATCAAAATGGATATTTGACCCAATAATCCCACTTCTGGGAATACCAACTCTGTCTAGAAAAAGTCCAATCATTATTAATATAAGGAGAACTGTTTGCAGGACATCAATGTAGCCTGACAGCAAAGGAGAGTGAACTGTAACATACATTTGTGAACTATGACAACTTCACTGTACTAGTCAGTGGGGGTGGTAGACACCATTGAGTGAGCATGTGTACTATGCGGCTATCCCATTCAAAATGACTGAGTGAGTAGAGCAACAAACCTGCATCAAATTTTGCATTAAGTTTGGATATTCCTTTACAGAAAGTATTCAGATGATTCAGAAGGTCGCAGCTATGGGTAACTGGTGATTGGCAGCTTCATTGTGACAATACACCCACTCATGCATCACATCTCATGCAGAGTTTTTTGATGAAACATCAAAGTCACCCAGATGACTCGGCCCTCCTACAGCCCAGGTTTGGTGCCCTGCAACTTCTGTCTTTTCCCAAAACTAAAATCACCTTTGAAAAGGAAGAGATTTCAGACCATCAATGAGATTCAGGAAAATACAACAGGGCAGCTGATGGCTATTGGGAGAATTGTGTGAGGGTCCAAGGTGCCTACTTCAAAGAGGGCTGAGGCATCATTGTCCTATGTACAATGTGTCTTGTATCTTCCTCAATAAATGTCTCTATTTTTCGTGTTACATGGCTGGATACCTTCTGGACAGACCTCATATCCAAAGAAACCCAAAACACTAATTCAAAAGAACATAGGCACTCCTGTGTTCATTGCAGCGTTATTAGCAATCACCAAGATTTGGAAGCAGCCCCAGTGTCCACCATTAGATGAGTGGATAAAACAACTATGGGGCATTTACACAATGCAATACTACTCAGTCATAAAAAAGATGAAAATATTACCCTTTGTAACAGCATGGTGGACTTGGAGAACATTATGCTAAGTGAAATAAGCCAGTCAGAAAAATACAAATACCATACGATTTCACTTACATGTGGAATCTAATGAACAAACTGAACTAACAGAAAAATAGACTCATAGATAGAGAGCAGGATGACAGCTATGGGGAGGAGGTTGAGAAGGGGAGGGATCAAGCAAAAAGGAAAAAGGACTCATGGATATGGACAACAGTGTGGTGATTGCAGCAGGGAGGAGGGTATAAGGAGGTTAAATGGTTATGACAAAAATACAATTAAAATTTTTTTTTAATGAGAGCTATTGGAAGTTTGAAATTTTGTTCCACTTTTTTTTCTAGGATATCTCTCAAATAAACAATCTCAGTCATATCAAAATCTCCACAAATAAAAAAAAATATTTCTACTAAGTGGCATTGGTTAACATATACCACTCAGTAAGATAAGAGCACAAATTTGGATTATAATATAAACACATTATTCAGGAAGCAGGAGGCCAGCCAGGAAGAAGAGGTACAGATTTAAGTTTAGACTGAGTCAAATACATAAAAGTCTGGGAATATTTTATCCAAAAATGTTGCTTATATGTCTCTTGTCTCAGTCTTCTCAGCTACCAGATAGGCCATGTAGCTACAAACCCCAGACAAGGCTGCGTCCCCCGAATATCTGAAAGGTTTGCAGAGGAGGTATTTCTCAGAACCAGATTCTCCCAATAAAAGGAAACGAGACTGAGGAAATTTTCCATACGGCTTTGATGGCAAACTTTGTCCAAAGGATGTCAGTGTTAGACCTCCAGAACTTCCTAGTCCCCAGGCTGCCATTTCATGAGGAATGAGCTCATTTCAAGGTTCCTCTTAATGAGGGACAATAAAATCACAGGGACAGAGGCTAAAGGTAGTGTTAGTAATCAGGCATATTTCCAGCATTTCTCAAATCTGATCAGACAGCCAAAGGGCATCTAAAGAGCGTTCCTTATTCCTTGTAAACAAAATAGACACAGCATTTGGGATCTCATTTAAAGAGATAGTTGTTCTAACAGGAGACCCAGTTATGTCAGCATTGTCGTCAGGAAGCTCCCAAACCTAGCAAGGGCTCCAGAGGCCTAGGGGGAGAGCGCTGTTTCCCAAATACTGTGGCTAGAAGGTCTCAGCGGAGACTAGATTTCAGTGGATCTCTAAACATCAAAATATCTGAATCCTCAAATATCAGCCAAAAGGCCTGTTGAAAAGATGAAGATCAGTTTATTATTTAATTTGTGGTAAGCAATTTTTATCATATCACAAAGCTATAGCAGCACCTTAAAGGTGGGAAGGGAAGGTAGTAATTGCCTGAGAATTGGGAGTTTTCTTAAAGCCCCGCACATTTAGGATCAAGTACGGATCATGGACACAATAGTCCAGGACAGGAGGAGAAAGCAAGGTGAGGACTTTGAGATGAGGGATTCCTTTGAATATTAGAGTATGAACTGATGTTTTCCATGGAAGAGTTGATGTGTCTTTTAGGAAGTTCCTGTAATTTAAAATCAAACCATTTGTTTGGGCAAGAGATTCATGGAAAAATAAAGTTAGGCTAATGAAGAAGAGGAATAACAAAAAGTCATGCTCATGTAGACAGTGGGGTATGGTTTCAGTTTTCAGAGTCTAGGAAGAATGTGGAGCAAAGATATTCAAGTGAGACTGTATCATAAATAATATCAATAAATAATAATGTAATGACAGTAAGAATAATAAACAAAACTGTTATTTCATAGAAATTCAAAAATAGATTTCTAGAAAAATCCATGTCAACATTGGTATTAGCAAAGTAAAAAATATTTAATGAATTTTTTTTATCCTCACCTGAGGACATTTTTTTTTTCATTAATTTTTTAGGGAGAGTAGAAGGGAGAGAGAGAAACATCGATAAAAGAGAGGCATCGATTGGTCGCTTCCCAAACATGCCCCCACCAGGGATCATACCTACCTAGATGAGGGATCATATGCACAAGGGCCGGGGACAGAATTTGCAATGTAGGTATGTGACCTGACCAGGAATTGGACCTGCAACCTCTCAGTTACAGAACAACACTCCAACCAACTGAGTCACACAGACCAAGGCAAATTTAATGAACTTTATTGAGTATTTTACTCAGTGTCAAAATTTCACAAATTTTCCCATTTTTTCTCCATCACAATAGAGTGTCATAAGTATTATTATCTTCATTCTGGCAGCTAGGCTATTGAGCACCCAAGAGGTTAAAATAAGCTGTCCAAGGTCATGCAGTTGGGAAGGGAGCCTTGATTTCAACCCAGGATTTTTCTTTTACTCCAAGACCAACATTGTCTCACTAATCATAACTGCCTCCAAACACCAGAAAATTATGAAGAAAAAGGAAAAAATACTTAACCCAAAGGGACACCCATGCCCAGAATCCTCCCAGAATCATCATTTATCACCATATTTTAAGTCCAAGGCTTCCTCTTGTCCTCTATGTGTCTTCTTTCCCTTCGGACAAAATGCAGTTGTGCTCATATGCCATGTTTCAGGTATCAGTGCCCAGGTAACAGCCCCTGCTCCTGGCCTCTTTGCTCTACCCCAGCCATGCAAATGTAGGCATAGCTGTAAGATGAAAGCCCCTCTCCTGTCCCACAGAGAGCCATGGGGTCAAACTGAACTGCTTAGCTTGCACATTTTTCACACTGTGATTTGCATTTCCAGGAGTATATTAGATTACAGCAGGACTGGGAAAAGAGCTTCCTTCTTGGAATTGACCTCATGGAGCCCTCTGAGAATTAAGGGAAAAGAGGGTGATCGCCAGGTCTGGGTGGTTTCAGGATATCCCAGGGGAAAGTTGAGGAAGAGCCTTCAATGAAAGCTGCATATTTTGTCTTCTCCTGAGTTTTCAATATGTATCTGATCCAGGCCCCAATGATGACAGGATGTGCATGTTCTCAGCCAAGAAGAGCCTTTTTCATGCTTATTAGACCCACCGTGAAGACACATCTGAGTAAACTCTACCCTGAGATGTGTGGGGGAAACACATGTAGAAGCTGGGATTGTCCGAATCACTTTCTCTCAAGCTCTCATTGTTCATATGCTCAGGGCCAGGTTCTTTCAGAAGAGTAAAAAGTCTATGAGCTATATATTATCCTCATTTTGATGATGCAAGGCTCAGAGAAGTTAAATATATTGCCCCTATGTCTCAGAGTTCAAGAGAAGTTTTTACAAGCCTTTGGTCTCAAGCAGGGCAGTATAAAATCTTCCTTCAGTAAATGGGTCACAAACAGACCTGTGAGGCACTAACAGTCCTTCCCTGTCCTCTGCTCAGAGCCACCAAGTGCCTGCTGTACAAATGCCTATAGTGAGGAACTTGAGGCTCACACAGGAGGATCAGGCAAGGCCTCACAGGAGAGCAGCTGTTTGTGCTAGACCTCCACAGATGACTAGGAATGGCCCACAGAGACTGGGAGAAGGATGTGTTCATTAGCCAATTGCAGGCCTCATAGGAAGTAGCGGAGTCACCAATAATAATAGCAACAATAATGATGTTACATCAGTTACCAAGCATCATGTACCAAGAACTTTAAATATGTAACCACATTTAGTACTTACTAAATGCTTACCAAATAAATACTAAATTTTTACAAAATTATCTCCATTCCAGGTATAACACATCTATAGTCCTTTAGTAAGTTACCAATTGCCCATATAAGTAGCTTGTTGGTGGCAAAGCCAGGATTTGAAGCGACACCTCTTCATCTAAGGCCCGTATCCTTCCCCTGAGCCAGGCGGCCTTCCCTTCTACTCCTCGCTCAATGGGGCGCAGCCTGGTCTGGGCCTGGCATGCAGCGGGGCAGAGCCTCCAGGGGCATGACACTCATTTACATAGCCTCGAACAGAGAGACCACCTGCGGAATCATTGATTGCTTTCTGGAATTTTGTTCTATTTGACAACCCTATAAGGTAACTATTATTATTCCCATTTAATGGGTAATTAAACCAAAATTCAAAAAGTTTAGTGATAGGACAAGTTCCAAGTGGCTTTTAACCAGTATCCATGCCAGTCTTGGAAAAGGTAGACCAGTGAGCAGGTCTCACCTGCAGCTAGCTCATTTCATTCATTAGAATCTGTCTTTGTACACAATTCAAAACTTCCTGACATTCTGTTGTTTGATTTAATGTGTGCTCATGTTTTTCTTTCCAAAACGGAAAACTACTTAGTCAACACTTTTCTCTATTTCTCCCTTTCCCAGAAGCTGACCTAATGCTAAATTCTTGAGAGTTTTAAATTGTTTTTACCTCTCAGTTGCCCTCAAAAACCTCCACTAAAGCAGTTGGTGAAGAAAGGGTTGGAACAAGTGAAATAAACTTCCAAATTCCTTAATCCCATACTCCTGTTCTTGATTTGCTTCAAGGTCAGAGTGGTTATGACTGCCCACCCAAGCTATTCACAGGCCCTGAGAGGAACATGGCGCGGCACACTGAGTGGCGGGCGACTGAGTGGGGGTCTGCGCAGGGTCTCTTTAGAGGATGGGGGGGAGGGCTGAACACTTGGAATATATATGAAAAGATATTGCAGTCAAACTTTTCTTTTGTGGAGTGCAAAATTGTTACTATTTTACTTCATATTCCACTATTGCTATTAAGCTCCTACTTTCTGATGTATTGTTTCTGATCTTTTTGCAGTAAGCAGTTTTAGTTCAGTAATTCACTGGACTTAAAAGTGGTGTAATAGCCTCAATGTATTGCTGAGTGATGCAATGTTATTACTAATAATGAAAAGCTCATCCCATTTTAACTCAACTTTGCCTTTCCTCAAGTGAATTGGAAACAGTATATATTCATTTATTTGGTTTGTTCCCAGTGAGCTAAAGAATTGCAAAAACATGTTTCTTATTGTTGTTTTTGTTTTGTTTTTTGTTGTCTCTTGCTCCCTTTCCTAATTTAATTCACTTTTTTTTCTTTTGGTGGGGGTGGGAGGGCGTATAAACACAGGGACAAGATGGAAAAAATAAGTGCTGCATTTCAGTGGAAACCAATGCATTGTTTATGGCACACTCTTCCAGATGGTCTGATTTTTACCTTGTTCATTGTCATCAAGCTATTTTGCACCTATTTGTAAACTGCAGGAAAGAATAAATGCACAAATTTGTCTTGTTTTATAGTATACTTCACTGTTCCTATGGAAAAGCCAGTTTTGCTTCCATTTTCAATTCAATTCACTTTATATAAATTTGTTTTCTTTTTAAAATTCTATCTGATTTGGTTTTAACATCTCTCATTAAGTAGTAAAATAAAATTTTCAACGTGTGCTTATTTTTATAGCTGTATAAGATTTATACTTTTACCTTTTTCTGAAAAATTATCTTTTGACAGAGGTACAGCCAGAAAGTGGCCCAACTAATTGCTTTATCCTTGCACAGTGCCCTAATGTGAAAATCTAACCTGTTGTTACTAGTCACGAATCTGGGCTTCACAAACTCTTAGTGCCTCTTCATATAACCTAACTAAGACTCTCATAACATTCCACCTTCATATCATTTAATGTTTATTCATAAGTGACTTCTCTCAATTATACTGTGTACTTCGGAAATTAATTGCACTGTACTGGCAACATTAGGATGGAATGCACTGGAGGACACTGGCTTGCAAGTGTCCCATTTGAATGATAGAACTATAGAATCAATGGCTTTGTTTTTTCTAGTAAAAAAATAAGGACAGGCAAGAAAAAAATATAAACTTTTTTAGAGTTATTTGGAAATTTATTAGATTAGTAATAGAGCTCTAGCAGTAGGTTTCAAAAAATGTCTCATGCTCAATGTTCTTTCAATAATAATACCAAAACTGCACTGGTGAAAAAAATGTGTAGTTCTTCTTAAAAGAAAATACATTTACAGAGATAAGGTATGGAGCCATTAATGAATGCATTTGGACCATGATACTATTTATTAAAGGGTTTTGAGGTAAATTCAGTATCTCACTTGAGTACAATGCAACATTAAGCAATTTTAAGTCTGATAAATCGGAGGAAAACTAATTGATTAAATAGTAATCTGTAGAGTAGATAGAAAATGGTACTGAAATAACTGAAGATTAAGAAAAAAATTAGTTGACAGGTAATTGATTCATGCTTTGGTTAGCCAAGAATTTTTGTATAACTGGAAATTAATACTAAAATAAAAATTGGAAAAATTATATTCTAAAAACTTTATAGCAGATACCAGAAAAGGGTAATTCCTAAAATAAACTATTAATTTTTATTCAGTTCATTTACTGAATGGCAAAGACTTTTATCAACTTTTTAAAAAATAATTTTATTTTTCCATTACCATTGACATACATTATATTAGTTTAAGTGTACAACCCAGTGATTAGACATTTATAAAACTTACAAAGTAGTCGCCTGGATAAATCTAGTGCTCATCTGCCCCCATACATAGTTATTACAATACTATTGACTGTATCCCTTATGCTGTACTTTACATCCTTGTGACTATTCTGTAACTACCAACCTGCATTTTTTTAATCCCTTCATCCTTCTCACTCATTCCTCCAGCTCCCGTCTCATTTGGCCTCTGTCAAAACGTTCTCTGTATCTATGAATCTGTTTCTGTTCTGCACGTTCACTTATTTTGTTTTTTAGGTTCCACATATAACCAAAATTATATGGCATTCGTCTTTCCCTGTCTGGCTTATTTCACTCAGCACAATACCCCCTAGGTCCATCCTTGTTGTTGTAGATGGATTTACAGAAGAATCCACGTTGAGACTGGTAGGAATGGCAGAGATGAAGAATGGGCTGGTCCGTACCCATGTGTGGCAGTTAAAAATCAGGAGGGATATCTCGATTGCCAAGGTCCTGCCAGAGGAGCAAGGGATCCCAGCCCCAGGTCGGGCTCCCCAGCCTGGTCTTCCAGTACCAGGAACAGAAGTCTCCATACCTTCTGGCTGTGGCAAACCAGCGGTGATTGTGGCTGAGTGAGAGAGATGGATTCTGAAGCCCAGGTGTTCCTATATTTTAGGTGGTTCTGAATGATTGTTCTGTATTTTAGTTGTAATTTTGCCATGGTTGTCCATTATCAACTTTTTAAAACAGTATGCTGTAAACATGAACCTTGATAGAAACTAATGGCAAGTTTCCAGTAAATCTGCAAATACCCATATTTTGGGGAAATACAGATAATACAAACACCTTCACATAACTTCCACTGGCCCCTCTTTTGCACGTCATTATATTAACACAGAAATGTAATCGAGAAGCAAAGGAAATCATGCTGAAACATGTTTCTGCTACTAATAAAATGTCTGGATGCTAATTAAGCTAGAAACAGAACAAAGTTCAAACTTTGCAAAAAGGAAACATTCATAAATTGATTCACAGCATGAAATTTTTTTTCCAAACTAAGAACAGAGATATAACTTGTTATTGTATTATATTGTATTATAAAATATTAAACAGTTTTAGAAAATATCACATATAAAACAAGACACAGCCTCCTATATTATCTGTCTTGTATTTCATCCTCGTAGCTCAAATCCTTCCCTCCCCAAAATTAGTTTACCAGGTTCTTCCCAACTTTCTCTAACAGCCGACTTCCTAAACTGAATACCAGACTGGGGGTAAACTGTACCCTCTCTCTTCTCATCCCAGAGTCCCCTGAGGAAAAGGGCAGCCCCAGGAACAATAAATGTGGTATGAAGTTAATGGAGGGAAATACCAAAACCAGAACATTGCGTTCCCATGTTATGGTGTGATTCTCAGTTAAAAGCGATTCGGCCTTTCTGCATCCATGTATCTATTTACTCACTGTCTTACTCCTGGGGCCAGCTGGCACACGGATTTCCTCGTGCAGGAAAGTGAGCACCAGGGGTACACCAGACAATCCCCTTGGCTAGAGTATGGAAGGAAAGATGAGAAATTTTAATTACATGTACGTTTACTAAATAAGGAAATAGAACTTTCTTAATATTTAATAAATCATTTAAATACAGAACATATATAACATGTATATTACAGTTTTAAAGAAAAAAATCATATAATACAATTAGTAGGTGACATTCATTGAGGTCTTACAACGTGCCAAAGGTTAGCTCTTTGATCCCTCATAACAGCCCATCCATAGCAAAGCCCATTAGGGAGTCAAAGAGCACTGTTAATAATTGCACCACGGCAGCAGTTATAAATCTAGACCAGCCCAAGGAACAGATGGGGGACACACTACCCCTGGTAGTAGTGTCCAAGCCCAAGAAATGATTAGCCAAGGTCATGCACACACACCAATGGAGCCCCAGTCCTAGGCTGGGCTCTCGACCATACTGTTGCACTGCATGATGTAAACTCGAATCACTAAATTATTTTACTGATGAGGAGCTAGAATAAAAGTCATACAGAGGGACAAGATGGAATAGACACATCCTCTCTGTCCCCCCACTAAGCATAGCTATGACCCTTGGAATAGTGCACAAGGCAACATCAGGAAAACTCTGGAAAGAGATAAGAGTAAGGCATGTGTGCCCAGAACCCAGGGCCAGAGGAGCAGTACAGTGCCTGGACTCAGTCCCCACTTAGTAGAGGAAAACAACCAGGTGTGGTGTTTCCCAACTTCCACCCCACAATAGCAGGAACCCAGGTGGAGCCGGACTCCTCTTAACAACCTGCTGGTGAACTACCATCAGGTGCCATTAGAGCCCCACCAGGAGGGCTTTCCTTTCTATTGGGCCTGAGAAGTCCTTTTCCTGCCTAGACACACCTGGGCAGGAGTAGAACCACAGAAGGGACCCAGCACAGTAAGAGTTGGTGGGGACACCTTATCACAGAGGGTCTGGGGCTCTCCTATCTGTCCAGACACACCTGGGAAGCCTGGGGCACGTGTACAAGGATCTCAGCACAGTTATCTCCCCCCACGGATGGACAGCTGGCAGCCAGCCTAAGAAAGCCCTTCTGCTCTTCAGCTGCACCTGCAGGGACCAGGGGAAGCACCATGCAACCAGAAAAACCCAACAGACCAAACAACACTAAAAAGATTCTGAAAATTAAATTGCCATTGGAACCACAGTGCACAAAATAGTTCAAGACTCACAAGTGAAATCTAAACAAGATGACTATCTACTAAAATATAAGGATTTAAATAGGGCCCAGAGACCCCTGACATAATAGAAAAAAGGTCCAGGATACAACCAAATTTACCTGTCATTCCAAGAACTAGAAAAATCATAATCTGAATGAAAAAAGACACTGAACTGATGCCAACAATGATATTAATATAATGTTGGAATTATCTGACAAGGATTTTAAAGTGGTGATTCTAACACCATTCCAATAATCAATTACAAATTTTCTTGAAACACAAACAAATAAATCACAGAAAATAAATAAAAATTTAAGAAGGAAATGGAAATGATAGGTTGAAAAACAAAATAATAGAAATGAAAATGGACTTGATAGGCTTAATAACAGAGTAAAAAAGAAGAGGATCGAATCAGAGAACTTTAGGACAGCATAATAGACATTTGGCCCATAAAACAACAGAGAAAAAATAATTTTTGAAAAAATTAACTGAGTCCCAGACCCTGGGAGACAAAAGATTCAGCATTTACATCACTGGAGTCCCAAAAGGAAAAGAGATGGCAGGAGTGGGTAGCTGAAGGTGTACTTAAAGAAATAATAGCTGTAAGCTTTAAAAATATGTCAAAAATACAAACCTACAGGTTCAAAAAGCTGAACAAACCTCAAATAATATTTTTTAAGTGCTGAAAGAAAAGAAATGTAAGCCATGAATTCTAGATCAAGCAATATTTTCCCTCAGCAATAGAGGGGAAATAAATAATTTTCAAATGAAGAATAACTAAGTAACTCATTATTAGCAGGTCTACTCTTTAAGATTGGCTTAAAAAATTACTTGAAATAGAAAGGAAAAATAGTAACAAAAAATAGAAGAAAATGAATCAGGAAGGAAGAAGAAACAAAAGAAAGAATAGACAGTACATTCAACATACTATCCTTTTCCTTATGAGTATTATAAAATATATTTGCTAATTGAAACAAAAATCATAACACCTTCACATTCAGAAGAAAATGATACTTAAAAGCAAGGAAGGTAAAGAGACTAAGTGGAAGTGAGTTTTCAACACTTTACTGAAAATATAAAATACTGATACCAGTCAACTGTTATAAGTCACATATGTATATGTTAATACCCAGATCAACCATTACCAAAACAAGTAGACATACTAAAGTACTAAAGACAAATCAAGTCGGGATCCTAAAATATGGTCAAGGAACCCAGGAAAAAAAGGAAGAAAGAAACACAGAGGACAAATAGTAAAATGGCACTTTTAAGCACTAACATAGCAATAATCACCTTAATGGTAAATTGTCTAAATATATTAATTCAAACAAGGAGATTAATAGAGTGGATAAATAAACATAATCCAACTATATGCTGCTAACAAAGGCAGATGGAAGGCAAAAGTATGGAAATAGATTTATCATATAAACATTATTTTAAAATACAGTAGTGGTTCTATTAATATCTAATAGACTTCAGGACAACAAAAATTACTAAAGACCAACATATGTGTGTGTGTGTGTGTATATATATATATATATATATAGTGATACATTGATAAAAAGATCAATCCATTGGGAAGGAATTGTGATCCTAATGGTGTATGCAGCAAGCAACAGAACCTCAAAATACATGAAAGTACTGATACAACTGGAGGGAGAAACACACAAAACTAAAACTATAGCTAATGGTTTCAACAGCCCCTCTCAGCAACTAACAGTACCTCTAGGGAGAAATTCAGCAAGGATATAGAGTCCGTCAAGGGGATCTAATTGACTTATATAAAACATACTATATAACAACAGTAGAATACAAATTTTGTCAAATGTGCATGATTCCCTAAGATAGTTCGTGTGTGAGTAAAACAAACACCAACTAATTTATAAGAATTAAAATCATAGAGAGCATTGTTCTCTCACACAATAGAATCAAATTAGAAATCCATAACTAAAAGACAACAGGAAAATTTCCAAACAAACTTCTAAATAATCCATGGGTAAAAATATAAGTCTCAAAAGAAATTATTTTAAAAAAAACATAAAATACAATGAAAACAAAAATGCAGTATGTCAAAATAGGACACAGAGTGGTGATGAGAGGGAGATTTAGAGCACTAAATGCCTGCATTAAGGTATTCTTAATTAGAAACAAGGAAAGGTCTAATTAAGTTTACTATCTCAAAGAACTAATGAACAAAGAGCAAAATAAATCCAAAGGAGCCAGAAGAAAAGATATAGTATAAAAGAAGAAATCAATGAAATGAAAAAAGGAAAACAATATTGAAAATGAATAAAACACACAACTAGTTCAATGAAGAAACTTATAAAATTGACAAACCTATAGCAAAAATGACAAAAAAAGAGTGAAGATACAAATCTTGAACAGGATTATTACCACAGGTTGTACAGTCATTAAAAGATAAGAGAACACCGTAAACAAATTTATATTCCCAAATTCTACAACTTAGAAGAAATGGCCCAATTACTTGAAAACCACAAACCACCAAATTCATCAAAGACAAAATAGACACTCTGAATAGTTCTAGAACCATTAAAGGCAATTAAAAGCTTCCAAAAAAAAAAAAAAAAGCAATCTCTAGCACAAATGGTTACATAAGGCAGGAGAATTCCACCAAACATTAAAAAAAAAAAAAGAAGAAGAAGAAGAAGCAGCTAATCTTATACAGTCTCTACCAGATAATGAAAAACAAGAGAACACTTTCCAACTCAATTTATGATGCTGGTATTATCCTGAAATTAAAACCAGACAGACATGGTGAAAAAAATAAAACTGTAGATCAATATATCTAATGAATTTAGCTGCAAAAATCCTCAATACACTGTCAGCAAATTAAATCTAATAATGTTTAAAAAGGATGATACGAAGTAACCACATTTGATTCTTCCAGGTATTCACAGCTAGTTAAGTATTTGAAAGTCAACCAATATATTCCATCATTTCTACAAGACAAAAAAATATATTAATTGATTCAGAAAACACACCTGACAAAATACTAGACTCATTCATAATAAAAATAGAAAGAAATTAGAAATAGATGGAATTACCTCAACCTTACAAAGAACATCTAGCATCTACTTAAACTCCTTAAACAAATATCATACTTAATGATGAAAGACTGAATGCTTTCTCCCTAAAATCAGGGAAAAAACAAGGCTCTGCCACTCTTATTCAACATAGTATTGGAAGTTCTAGTCACTGAAATAACAAAGAAAAAAAGGCATACAGTTTAGAAAGGAGAAGATAAAACTCTTTGTATTTGTAAATGACTTGATTGTCTACAAAGCAATCTCAAAGATTCTACAAAAAAAAAAAAAATCCTAAAAGTAAAAAGGAAGTTAAGTAAGGTTACAGAATACAAGTTTAGCCCACAAAAATAAATCACATTTCTACGTACTAATAATGGGCATTTATAACTGAAATAAAAACAAAGTACCATTTATAATTACTCCAAACTGAAGTATTTAGATATACACTTTCAGCATATACAAGAACTATGTGCTAAAATTTTGAAAGTGCTTATAAAACAAGTAAAAGAAAATGTAAAGAAAATGTAAATAAATGGAGACACATACTATGTTCATGGACTGGAAAATTCAACAAAGATGTCAATCCTTTCCAAGTGGGTCTATAGGTTTAATGCAATTTCTATCCAAATCTAGCAAATCTTTCTGAAGACAGACATGTTTATTCTAAAAATTTTATAGAAAGGCACAGGTATAGCTAAAATAGTCTTGAAAAAGAATAAAGTGGGAGGAAGCACTTTATCTAGTATCAAATCATCACTACAGTAATCAAGACAGTGTGGTATTGGCAGAGGGACAAACGTTAGATCAATGGAACAAAGCAGAGAACACAGAAATAAAACTAGATAAATATTTTCCATTTATTTTTGACAGACGTGAAGGGTAATTCAATGAAGGAAAGTAATGATACTTCTCAATAAATGGTGCTGATGAAACTGAATGTTGGAGCAGGGAGAAGAAATGAACCTCAAACTGTACCTCTTTTACAAAAATTAATTCTAACTTGGTCATAGCCTTAAGTGTAAAATGCACAGCTACTAAACATTTATAGAAAAAGACATAGAGAAATCTTCAAGATCTAAGATTAGGCAAATAGACTTGACACCAAAAGCACATCTATAAAATGATATATTGATAACTGGACATCATCAAAATTAAAAGCTTTTGTTCGATGAAAGTTCATATGAAGAGAATGAGAAGACAAGCTATACAGACAGGAAGAAAATGTTGGCACACCACGCATCTGACAAAATATTAGTATCCAGAATATATAGAGCTCTCAAAAGTCAATAGTAATAATAACAGTGATAATAATAATAATTCAATTAGAAAATCAGGGAAAAGCATGAAGACATTCACTAAAAGGATTTTCATATGGCAAATAAGCACATGAAAAGGCAGTCAACATCATTAGAGAAATGGAAATTTAAACCATAATCAGATCACTACATACTTATCAGAAAGGCTAAAATGGAAAAAAAAAAAAAAAGTAACACTACCAAATGTTGGTGAGGATATAGGGTCATTCATACTTTGCTGTGGCAATGTAAAATGGTACAGCCATTTTTGAAAACAATCTGGCAGTTTTTTTAATGAAATTACACATTAAACTACCATATAACCTAAAATGGTACTTCTGAACATTTATCCTAGGAAAATAAAAACTTATTTTCACACGAAAACCTATACACAGATGTGATGGCATATTTACTTGTAATAGCCAACAAGTAGAGTCAGCCCAAATATCCTTCAGCAGGTGAATGAATTAAAAACCTGTGGTACAGCTATACTATGGAATATTATCCAGCAATAAAATGGAACAAACTATTGACATATGCAACAACTTGAATGAATCTCCAGGAAATTGTGCTGAGTGAAAAAAGCAATTACAAAAGATTCATACTGTGTGATTCTATTTATGTAACATTTTGATATGGCAAAATTTTAGAACAAGAGGACAAATTCATGCTCGCCAAGGACAGGAACAGGAGGGGGAGGGAGGGCAAGGGTGAGAGGGAAGGGGGCAATAGGAGGGATCCTCATGGTAGTGGAACTGTTCAGTGTCTTGATTACGGTGATGTACATAGGAACCACACATGTGACAAAACTACATAGAACAAATAAACATGCACACAAATGAGTGCAAATAAAACTGAATAAGGTAGGCAAACTGGGTCAATATCACTATCCTAGTTGAGATATTGTACTACAGTTTTGCAAATGTTTTGGGGAAGAACTGGATAAAGAGTGCAGGGGCTCTCTTACATTCTTTCTTTGGGCTACTACATAGGAATATACAACTATCTCAATAAAAACTTCAATTAATAAAAAAATAAAACTGTGGCTATGACTGGGTCATTGCTGCTTGGACCAGAGACACCTCCACATCCCTGCCCCCACCCCCACCCCGCTGCACACATGCTCACACAGAAGTTTCTGCTGGGCAAGGTACAAAACAAGAGGTTTTGATGAGCATGGCACCTTGGCCTCAGTGAAGATCTCCTGATACATCGTCTCTGGTTGATCTGCATAAATGAAGTTATACTTAGAGTGAACTTATTGTCCAGACTTAAAAAATTAGGATACATGGTCTGTCACAGGGTTTAAAACCAAGAAGCTTCTAGAAAATGCAAGATGTATGTTTGGAATGGATTTTGAAGAAATCTCTTTAAGGATAAGCATTCAAAATGTTTTCATATTCCTTTTGTCTCTAAAAGATGGGAAATAAAAATACAAAAAAAAAAAATCAAACCATGGGATAAAAAGCCTTCCACTGAAAATATTTATCTACTAACTCCTCTGTAAGAGGCACTGATCTAAATTAGATCATATCATCTACTTTAACTTCTAGTAACCTGGAGAAGTAGGTATTGTTGTTAGAGATGAGAAAACTGATGTTGATGTAGTTAAGTAACCATGTAACCATGTTTGTTTCTCCTGTAGCAAATTGAGAATTATATATTTAGAACCTGTTGCCTGTTCACATAGCACTTATATAAAAATCCAATAATATGTAAAGTACATTTGTTTTTAAGTAAAGACTCCTGTGTTCCCAAACAGCTTTCTGTGAGCCAGGACATGTAGTGGTCATGGGAGATTATTTCTTAGCATTTAAACGTGTAAAGGGAGCACAGGGGTGGGGCTAATAGTGCATACATTTGCCTTTGGAGGTAATTGCTTGAAACAAACCTCTTTCTAAGTATGGGGTTTAGCTTCATCTCCTTATCAAACCCCCAGGCAATACTGTTAACAGCCAATTTGCCAAATTAGACCTTATTTCTGTCCATAAGTCTCTGCCCAACTTCTGACAAAATTCACCCAAATAAAGTCTGGGGAAGAAAAGGAGTTCTCTATTAATCTATACAAAGTACAGTGATGTACCCAGGTTCTTTCAGCATACAAGTGCTCCTGAAGTCCAAGCAGTGTTTGTGTCAGGTGACGCACACTGACAAATCTTCACATGAAGCTGCATTACTGAAATCTTACCCCAGCGGCCCAAAGCTTCTCCCAAGCCTGCTGACGTCCTGCATATTGGCCAAAGCCTGCCCTCAGATATGCACCATGGCTCCTTCTGGTTTCCATTTAAAGACTTTTGCAAAGCTAGTCCCTGCTTGAGGCTTAGGGAAGTTCTGTGAGTATCTGAAGATGACTCCGGTCAGCTGAAATTTTCTAGATCCGATTGTTTAAGAGGCTTGTGACTGAACTAGAAATACATCTACATTTCATTTTAATTATTGGTGATGACAACACAAGCTCTGCCATCATTTTGTGTTTTCCCTCTCCACCACGATTTCAAAATGACTTTGTCATAGTTTACAGTTGGCTGATTTCTCCTTAATCAATGTTCAGAACTCTAAATCCTTAGTATCTCATCCCCTGCCTGAGGCAAGTGAAGCAACTCCGTTAAATGGGGAAAGGCAACAGCCCCAGCCAGACACACTAGAGCAGACAGCTAGGTAAGAATAGCTCCCATTCCTTGGAAAGTGGGCAAGGAATCACATCCCACTATGCAGAACAGAAAACCAGTCCTTTGAGCACGAAGAGCTGAGCCTCTCTGGCAACCCAGGAAAGAAGTACATTCTTGGCTGGGTCTCAGTGACAGAACGCAACACACCTCTCTCAGAAACGGCAGCGGGCTGCCCCCCGCCCCCCACCTGGGAAAATCAAAGTCTCTACACTTTCTGCTGACCGGCGAGGGGCTGCAGGGTGCTGGGCACTGGAGAGCAGTTGGAACTTTCAACCCACTGCAAGAAATTCGCACATGCCTTTAGCACCATTGACAGAAACAGCACCTTGTTTCAAATTTGGCTGCAGATAATGAAATTAGCCCCCAAATTACCATAAAGTGGAGCAAGTAAACACAAAAGCGGGAGCTAAGGTTTTCAGGCATTCCTCCTCCCCCTATACAGACCAGTACTGTCTATGGCTATTAGCTGTTTAAATTCAAAGCAAAGCTTCTGTTTTTCTAAGTCGCTAGTTTGACCCCAAGCAGATAAAGAACACTAAATGACACATTCAGCAGAGTTGCTGTGTTCTTGCAGGGCTGCTCTGTTTACATCAGGAAATCCAGCGGGGCGCGGACTGGGGGGTGGGCCGGCGGAGGCGGCCGGGCGCCGGCCTCCCTCGCGCTTGCCGCCGCGCTCGGCTGGCTCCGCCGCGCTGGCCCCTGGCGCTCGGCCGTTGACTCCATCCAGATGTGCGGTGGCTCCAGAGTGGCTGCCGCGCGCAGTAAATGGGCATCGGAGGCTCGTCAATCTGGGCCAGAGCAATTGCGGTCTCGCGGGCGGCCCCACTGGCACGCGGAAACGAACGCGCGGGAGGGGACCATGCGGGGCGATCCCTGGGCGCGGGGAGGCAAGCGCTAATGACCGACCCGGGAAATGTTCCTGATACATTAGTACATTTCCTTGTAAATGTTTTACACTTTAAAAGAAAGGGGAATGCTGTATATCATTTGGAAATGTTGGCTGTCTATAGGTCCCTGTGGATATTACTGGGTTAGTACGACTTGTAACCAGAGCAAGAGGAACATAAAAAAGCCGGGAAACACTGCCAATTAGTCATTACAGGGAGATTGTAAAAACAAGAGAAAGAGAAAGAGGAGGGAACAGAAGGAATAAAAGAGAATAAAATGCCTCAGGAAATAAAAATTAAAGAAACTAGATGCGATTTTTTTCTAGTGTTCCCAGAATAGAACGGGGAAGCAGGACAGCTGGCTGCCTTCTAATCAGAGGCGACCTGGGAACCAGCAAATTCCCAGTTCAGCCCAGGAAGGACCCCCGAGATTTCCCAAACTATACTGTGTTGCCCTCCCTGTAAAACTCAAGCTGGGTCAGTGGGCAGACAGTGTGCTTTGAAGCAAGACCCAATTGTGCTAAAGCCAAGTTAGACATTTATTTCTGATCGCCTGCCGCCTACTTGGTCATTGCTTGCTGAGTTATTTAAAAAAAAAAAGAAAAGAAAAAAGAAAAAGAAAGACAGGAACCATTTCTTTAACAATCACCAGCCACAGATTTCAAGCAGACTGAGGCCATGCTGGCTGAAAACTGTTTTTAACATTATGGTAATAGTGTTAAAGATTTCTCACTGAAATCCCCCCTGCCCCAATTTTTGCCAGATTCAAGAATCCAAGAACCTGTAACATCATAAGCTGAAATAACTCTGGGTGAACACACCCCCCCGCCCCCCTCGCCCGCCCCCCCCCCTCCCCCGCCTCCGTCCTTCTACAGTAACTTTACTAGCCCTGTTCGGAACTAGAACAGTAAGTGAAGAGATGTGGCCTGGCTCAATGTTAAGGACCTGCAGTGCTTCTTCAGGGAAGAGCTGTGAGAGCTCATGAGCCTCCAGGAAGTGGGGTGGGGAGGAGGGGGTGCTGGAGAGGAAGCTGGGGACTATTCACCAGGGACTAGGTGGGGGGCAGGGAGCGGCGGTGAAAAATCTTGCTGGTGGGAGAGGAACTGCTTATCTCAGCAGTATGAGGAGTCCACCTCCAGCCAGGCTTCTTCAGCCCACAGTATTTTAGTCCCCACCTCCTCTGAGTCATGAGGACAGCCACATGTGCCACAGATCCAATCCCTGGCTAGGGTACAACTTTGCTAATCAGCTAGGGTCCTTCTTGGTGTCTGGCCGCAGATCAACAGAGAACAGGTCAGCTTTACCACTGCAAAATGCCTTGCATAAGATCTGTTTTAAAAACAACTATATGAGCAAATTAATTTGGTTTCTAGCCACAGATTTTTTTAATCTAGCTGCAAGATCTCAAAAAATGATTAAACCACACACTATTTTAAAATAGCATTAACATAGACAAGAAATGAAGAATTCTTAGAGAATCATCAAACATCCTCATGTGTGTGCATGCAGGAGTTCCCAACTACCATCCCTAAAGTTAAAGGGAGTGAACTAATTATATTTGAGCCCTCTTCAGAGACAGAAAATAAAATAGTAAAAATTCTTTATCTCAAAGGATTTTACCTTCATAGCATATAGTCTTGAAGTCATTCAATGGAAAGATTATAATCAGAGACTTAAGTGGAAGAGCCTTGTGAGCTGGGTCCACTCACATTGATAGGCCAATTTTACCAATGGCAGGGCCAACAGATTAATTACATCTCTAAACTGAGGACTCAGAAATAAGATCATAGTTTTGCCAGCAAACTATGAATAATAAACAGCAAGCCTGTTTCAGCTAATATTATTTCTCTGTAATATAGCTTCTCTCTGAATGACACTTGCCATCTGCCCCCATCTCTGTCTTTGCCCAGTGTCACCCTCCCCGATAGATTCATCTTACTCCTTGAATACTTCCATTTCTCACCTTCTGCCTGACTGTGGTTGAACCCCATGGATGAGATCTTGGACTTCTGCTCTTCTCTGTCTGTATTGTTTTCTTCCACAATTATCTCATACTAACAGTTTATACTAATGACTTCAAAAATTAAAGCTGCAATCTTGATATTTTCCTCAGGTTCTAGGTGCATTCTTCTAGTTGCAACTAGATATTTTCATTTGAACTCTACATCATCATTTGAAATTCAGTACCTTAAAGAGAAAATGCATTATCTTCCCAAATTCAACTAACTCAGCACTCCTGACTCTCCAATTTCTACCAAAGATAATATCACTCTCCAAGTAACACAGGCCCATTACCTCAGTTTCTCTTAACTCATTTCTCTTTCTTTCTCTCTCTCTCTCTTTCTCTTACTCTCTTTGTTCCATTCTAATTTCTATGAGACCTCTGGGTGTCAGGCCCTGCCCATGCTTGGAGACACAAAAGTGAACAAAACATCTAGCATCTTTCCATTCATAGCCCACTAAGTATGCGAAAGCCATGTCAATCATAGACACCACCTTGTAGCGTAATTTTCTCTGCTCAAATCCTTGCAGTCCTCACCTTTTCTTTATACGGAGAAGCCATGTTCATTAGCCTTGAATATTTCAACCAGAGCTGAGCTGTTCTTCCACTGCGATTTTCAGTTCCCCCAGAAACCTCCTCTGGGGAGAAACTCTTGTCCTCCTATGGCCTGGCTGCTAAAGAAGCCCTATTGCCTGCCTTCTGGAAAACCATCCTTCAACATAGCTTCAATTCTAGAAGGAGGCTTAAGTTCTTCTCTCCTTTCTAGTAGGCTAAATTCTAGACAAACCATAAAATCAAAATCAAGCCTGTAATCTTGATAATATCGTAGTTTTGCCCCACGTCAGGCACCACCCACAGCCTACTTTATTGATAACTGACTTGCCTCCACACCACCCCTTTGTTTCCCAGTTTTAAGCGTCTACTTCCAGGTCCAATATTTCCACTAGATGTCTCATAAGTACTTGAAACTCAAAAGCACTAAAACAAACTACTCCATCTTTGCCTTCAAAGTATTTTCATTCTTTTGTATTCCCCATTAATTTTGATAATGGTAGATTTATCCTTTATTTAAATTTAAACAACTTGAAAACCCCTCCAGATTCCTCTCTTTCCTCTATTCTGAAGTCCACTCCTTCAAGGTCCACTTCCTATAGTTCAGGGCTTGCCTATAGTCATTGGCAAGTTTGTGTGTTCAGGACAGTCACCCCCACTGCCTTGGCCAAAGTGCCTTTCAGACCCACACCTCAGCCTTCTCCACCACACCCTGTATGCTGGGCATTCCTGGCCTTCAGCTTCCGGTGAGGAGTACAGCTACAGGTTGAGTGGCAAAGCAAGCGCCTCTCTCTACCGCTCCACCACTCACCCCAGACCTTGTGCCATTCTTTGCTGCTTTTTATAAACCCACCCATCCTCAAACCACCTAATTTGAGAGTAATTTCTGCCAGAAAAATTGAACTACCGACTCATATACAGAACTTTGTTTGTCCTATAACTTTATGATATCAGGTCCAACACAACGCCTGACAAATAGCAGGTAACCGATAACCATTTATCAAATGAATGAATGAATTACTTAGTGAATACACATTGTTTGATATGTGTCTGGTGTTATTTTCATATCAATTAGGTTGTAAATTTAGGGCCATCTCATAGAGCATCTAACTGCATGCGTACATATAATAGGTGCATTATTTATTAACTAAAGCTGATTTATTGAAAGATTGGTAGTCTCTAGCAGGAAGAAGTTAAAAACAGGAGCAAGTTTCTAACAAAAGAGAAGGAAGAAGAAAAGGAGGAAGAAGGAGAGAGAAGTAGAAAGATCATTCTGGGTTAAATAATAGCATAATCATTTCATTTGTGTTACCCTCCCTGTCACTTCTGTATTGGGGTATCTGACCTGTCTCTGGTTTATCACACCACAGCGTTTTCAAGTTGAGAATCTAACAAAAGCGATCAGAAAGGAGCCTCACTTATACTCGTTTATCCCTTAGTTATTTTTCTCAACAAACTTTTAGTGGCACATTTATTAAGCCAATCATCAATCAGTGTGCTGAGTAGAGAGGCAATTCCCAAGAACTTATATCTTGTCTACAGAAGCTAAATGTGACATTGGAAGGAGAATACAGACATAAGCACAAAATGGTAAGCATTACAACAGAGTTAACACACTGCCACAGTAGCACAAAAAAAGGCGTATGCAATTCTCTAAAAGCCAAGGAAGACCTCATCCCGCTGATGACATCTGAACGGTGAATTGCCCCCTGGCAATTCAGGGAGAGTGAATGCATCATTGGCAGTCCTAGGAATTTAGCTCATCAGATGTCTACACAGAGAAACTATCATTAAGTAGGTTTGACTCCTAAGCCACTTCTAGTCATTAACTGTATCACTAAGACTCCACTCCCCATGTCTGATAGTTTGAACCAACACACTTACACTTTGGTACCATTCAGGAATCACATGAGGAAAAGGTGAATTTTGGTTTTCTCTAGCCAAAAAGCACTCAGCACAGGAAATAAGATGTGATCTTAGTGCTAGTGCAATCCTGAGAAAATGAATATAGTTCTACCGTGGACTCTGGGCTGGGTTAGGTATACAGTGATGGGGTGCCTGTACTATAGTCCTAATTCCATAGCTACTGAGGGGTGAAAGGCATGTACATGCCCTATAGATCTCTGTCCCTCTGTGTCCTTCAGGTTCAACCCTCCTCTTCTTTTGACCTAAGGCTCGGCATGGGACACGTTCTCCTTGAAGTCTCTTAAACAGACTCCAAATTGATCCCTTCCTTAAGTTATCCCTGATGACAATGCTGGTTTACTACTGTAAAATCCATTTCCACCTCATAGTGATGAAAAGAATGAAGTATCCTGTCTGCCACGTGGTCAGGTGATGTTAGTGTCACATCACAGGGACTGCACAACAGTAAGAGCTACCACAAAGGGAACTTCCTTGTGAATTGAGAAAGCCTTCTCAATTCAACTAGCTTTAAAACAATAAGTGACTGGTTACAAATAAAATTCTTGTTCTTCTTCTGCCCTAGACAACATTGGAGTCTATACAATTAGAAGGATATATTCCTTTTTTAATATGAAAATAAATTAGTAATATAAGTGTAGAGAAATAGTAGCACAAATGGCATTCCTTGAGCACAGGGACCGTTAAAGAAAAATCTACAAATGAAAGCGAGGCTTGGTAGAGCACAGCCCTGAAGTCTTGGCTCACGAAGCATAAAAAAAGAAGACTGGTGAGTGGGGGAGTTTCCTGAAGCCATGAGTAAATTCTGGCAGAAATACAGCCCTTTTTGGTTCCAATCCACATGACATCACAATCTATGAATTTTGCTTCAGATTGGATTTGAATGAACTTGTAGATTCAAAACAAAACCCATTTGAAACAAGCTCCACAAAGCCGCTCTATCTTCCCAGCAGCAGTTAACTACATTTCCTAATGGCCCTTTTCTGTTCTAGATTGAAAAGGGGATTGGAAGGCAGGCCTGGGACTAACAGACCAAAGTCCAAACCACGCATACATATACATGCACATGCACATGCACACAAGCACACACAGAGACACACACATTCACACATACATACATACATACATACATACACACAGAGAGACAAGCACACATGTGCACACATAGACACAAATATCTGGAGACACAGCAGCAGTGGATGAAAGAGACATAGGGACACTGGGTGGCACTTCGATTTTCCATGGAGAACCTGCTCCTCTTTTTTTCTTCTCCTTTCTTTTCATTCCTATTGTTTTAATTCTGCCCAGCATGTGTAAACAAAAAGTCTTACACTAGCCTGCAAATATGATCTGGGCTTTGAAGAAACCAGGGCAGAAAAAATGAAAACCACACAATAGTCCTGATGTGGCAAGTTAACATGTTCTATCTGTTCCAACATTTACTCTCCTTTTGTGGAGTTTATTTTCTAAAGAAGTGGGGGTAATATGTGTATGGATCAGATATGTTTACACATAACAGATTTTTTAACACTAAAAAAGGAAACCCAATATGCTTGTGGATATATGGGATTACTATAAAACAACTAAATTAACCAATTAAAAATGCCATTTATCCAGATATGCCTCACAGTGAATAACTATGCAGCCAATATAGCCATCATATTTATTTAGTATATGTTTTAATATACAAATAATCCTATTAGTGAATGCCTGTTTCCTTTCCTACTCCATGCATATCCAGACTAGGTGCTAAACTCCCTTGTCTTTGATCACCCTGGAAAAGCCAAGAATGTCACACATTTAACATGGTGGGTGATTTTTGCCCCCTCCCCTCCCTAGGGGATATTTATCAGTGTTTGGTGACATTGTTAGTTGTCATGCCTGGGGGATGATAGTGCTGCTGGCTTCTTGTGGGCAGAGGCCAGAGATGCTGTTAAACATTCTACAGTGCACAGGACAGTTCCCCTTCACCCCAAATGCAGAATGATCTGGTTCAAAATGTCAGCAGTGTTGAGGGTGGGAAACCCTGATTTAACACATAAGCCTTCCTTCTTCTCCTACCAAGAGAGCATCTCTATACAGCTCTCCCATTATTTTCTCTTACTTTTTGTCCTCTTCTGTCATGTTCTCTTAGCTACCAAGGCAAGAGCCAGCATGAAATCCACAACTGCTTGGCTAAGAAACTTAGCAATTTGGTCTGTTAACCAGAACTAGAAGTTAGTGTAGTGTGCACTGTGTACCCAGGCAAGAGAGATGGCCCAAACCCCTTGCAAAGATAAGTTGAAATACAAATCAATGTTACCTCAAACCATGGTCACCTTCTGCCAAAGTAGCCACTGAGAATCACAGGCAGATTTCAAGAAAATATTTTATCTTGGTAAGTCTTACAAGAGAAAAAAGGAAAGCACTTTACCCATTTTGTACTATTCATTTAAGGTCTGTATTTGATTTCTTTGAATCAGATGCAAAGACTTCAGAACTGATGTCAGAATAAATGGAAACTTTTGAAATGGCAGCCATCAGGATTTTCCAAGCCTTGCCCTGAACATAAGCTTGTAGAGGTCCTACATAACCAAAGAGGACAAAATTCTATCCTCAGCAGAAGACAGGGACTTTCTGTACTTCTGCCTTCTGTTATAGATTTTGTTGGCAGTTTTGGATAAAGTATGTGTTTAAGCAACTGGTAGTCTGGCTGCCTACTTGTTTCATTTTGAGTAAGTCATTTCATTTCCTAAACCTCAGTTTCATCACCTGTAAGATGGGATTTACCATCGATACAACAGTTAACAGTGACTAAGTTAGTGTTACACGCTGAGTATTGCTGAGGTGGCTTTCATATATCAATCTAACCTAAATATCACTGTAGACTTACGGTGATTGGGCATGTTACAAATTAAGAAACTGAGTTCACAATGGTTAAATAACTGCCCAGATCACAGAGATGGAGGGAGATAAGATTTCAGTGTAGGCCCTCGCCTCTAACAGCCACGCTCTTCTATCAATTAGGCCCCTGGAGGAGGAAATAAGAGGATGGTAATAGCATCCCTTGGTGTAGTTTTTAATGAATGGCAGTTATACTATAATTTAATTAATAAGTTTACTTTTCTGTTCCCCCCCTCTGTAAATGCTGCTGAAAGAGTCAGTGAAGAGGGAAGCTGGGCCTATTTTTATATCATAATAGAAGATAATGGTTCCCACTCTTAAATCTGTTGTCAAATCAGGATTCTATGCTCCCTGAAATTGCACATTAGGCTATGGATTTATGAAATCCTGATGAAACCTTAACAAGGAGAAGTCATTTAAGTTCAGTCTTTTTTTTTTTTTTAAGGAGAAACCCTTGGTCTCATTCTCACTGGAACACTGGTGAGAGTTCTTTAACATCACTGTTATTTGAGACGGAGAAGACCTAAATTTTGCCTTTCTCAGATGAAGAGTACATTTATAGTCTTCAGAAGGAGTAGTCTTGGTCTTGCACTAATTTTATACCTTACAGCCTATGTTATTTTGAGTAATGGAGAAAAATTCATATGGGAGCTGGGAGATACAAGCTTCAAATTCACCTTCCCACTAAGTTGACCATGGAAGTCAGATTTCTCATCTGTAAAACATGGGTACTTCGTGGTGCTGGGACAATTGAATCAGAGCTGAGGAAGTTCTTTGAGTAAAAATGCAAGGAACAAAATATGAATAATTTTCTTATGGATGGCACCAGGAGTTCCAAACCCTATGTTGACTTATTAGTTTTTTGATACTCTACTCTGAGGTATCCTGTCAATATCTCCCTCCAACATCCTTCATGTTTACTCCTGATATGGTATACATTGGAAAATGGGATAACCTGGTTTAAGACTTTTATGCTACCATAAGTCAGTGCAGCCAACTGTCAAGGTTGAAAGAGTCAATTCTAGGTTCAGCAACATTTTCCAGCGGATTCATATTGCCCAAACTTAGAGCTCTAGATAATTAAAGTATTACTGGTTTTCATATCTATGTACCTGTTGATCATCATAAACCACAAACAAATTTAGCAAATACTTATTGAGTGCCTACTTTGAGTCAGGTACATTGCTAAGCTTGAATAAGACAGAAAATGTCTCATATTATGGGGCAAAACTTGCCCCCTAGAGGGAGGGGGAAAGAGATAATAAACAAGTTAGTACACACATAATAAATTGTATGGATAGGAGAAGTGTTAAAAGGACATAAATAGGAAGATGTGATGCAGTTTTTAGTGTGGCAGGAGTGGAGCTTGTGATATTTGAACAAAGTCTTAAATAATGTAGAAGCAGCACAACAATGACAAGGGGTTTCACAGCTCCCTCTGGTACACCTAAGCCTTTTATTCAGTGAATGTTTTGTAAGCACCAAATTTGTGCTTAGAACTGTGTTGAATGCTGGGGTTGCAAAAGTAATTACGTCTGTGTTGGTCCTTCCATTCCAATTGGAGCAAAAAAAAAAAAAAAAAAAAAAGCCAGTCTCCCCACCCTCTGCTCCACTCCCTGGATGGGATTGAGGAAGACTGGGGTGCAACTGAGACTAACTGGGAGCAGGCCAGCACCCTCAGGAAGGAGGCTGCACATGAGTGTCAGCTAACTGGTCACTGCAAAATATCTTGCAGCTGAGATAAAATCTTCATGCAGTGCAATGGTATGGTATTGATAACCTCTTTATTAGTTGGAAAGAACATTACTCAAGCCACCTCTGAACAAATTGCTCATGCCACATTTAAAAAGGAAACATGCTTCCAGGGTGAGTCTGCACCAAAGATGTCACTATAATGTAATGGCAACCAAGAACTGTGTCTGTATTTAAGTCTCAAGGTTACAAACCAAGAGTGAAGTTTCCTCTTACAATTCCTAGGTATCAAGAAGGAAAGCTGAAAGAACGCAAACAACATAGTGTACTCACATCTTCCCCTCTTCCCCTCCTTAATGCCTGGGTCTTCACTCAGCTTTCTAAGGAAGGTCCCAGCTACACTGTCAGCATTAACTACATTATGCCCTAAGCCCAGCACATTATTGCCAAGCATGTGCTTCCCCATAAAAGCCTCCAAATAAGTCCCAGGAACCACATCTAGCCTTCCAGAGGTTAACAAAGAGGTCAGAGCAGAAGGGTCACCAGCCAACCATGCTGGTCCTGCTTTACCAACCATACTGGACAGTAGTCCTCAAGTCCCTAAAACATGCGCCAGTGACTTGGCAGGCCAAATCTCCAAGCATAGGGAAGGAACCACTACACACAGGGCACTTGTTACATGCTAAAAAAGACTTTCCTCATATATATTTCACTTTCAGAGCAACATGTGGGCTTGGTATTATTAGCCCCATTCACAGATGAGAACAATGAGAGGTTGACTCACTATAACAGATACTAGATTTAAAGTAGAGTCTATTCCTTGCCAAAGTCCAAAGCCCAACCTCTTTCCTAAATGCCATAGTGTTTCCCATCAGCCCACTGCCTCTTCCCACACCCCGCTCCCACCCCGAGAAGCTAGAACTTGAACTGTGAATTCGAGATTCAGGGCCAATATCCACAGTGTCTAGGGTAACACCTGGCTTCTCAAGCATGCCTCCTTGTGGCCAGGCCTACCCATCCAGTATCCTGCCCATTCCATAAGACAGGCTGGCTGTGAGGCCTGCTGAAACCTGGCCCACTGGGACTCAAGCGTTTCCCCAGATATCAGCCTAGCCCTCCTCAATTCTTGTAACAACTTCTTTGAGACAAAGGGGCTTTGCATGTCTCATTCCAGCTCCTTGTTTTACACATGAGGAGATTAAGGCTGAGGCTGGTAAAAGGAGAAGCCCAACATCACCAAGTAAGCTAGCAGCAGAGGGGTTCTGGGGCCAAGTCCCTATTCCTAAGCATCCTGCACAGTGTGCCTGATGCACCTGACCTTCTGGAGCTCCTCGCAAAATTGCTCTATGATGTCTTAGCCCCCCAGGGCTATCCTGATGACACACTCTGTTTCCATAAGGGACAAAAGGATAGCTTCCTGAAAACACTCACCACCTTAACCATAGAGGTATGGACGTATGCATATACATACAAGCTTAATGTCAGCCTGAGCTTACTGAGGTTGTAAAGCATTGTGTCGTGGAACATATGTAGAGCTTGTCACTGCAGATAATTAGGTATAAAGGATGTCATGCAATCGAAAATCAGGCTTCTTGTCACCAATCCTTTTTTTTTCTTCAGATACAAGTAAAAGCTTACTTAGAAATTCAGGGAGGTAGAAGTGAGCCATAGAAGAAATGGGCTCAAGCAAGGAAAACGTGCCTAAGGAAGGGGGTGGGGAAAGAAGCAATGGTGCCCTCTAGACAGAGACACAACCAATACGTTTTTTTTTAAATCCTCACCCGAAGACATGCTTATTGATTTTAGAGTGAGGGGAAGAGAGGGAGAGAAACATTGATGTGAGAGAGAAACATGGATCGGTTGCCTCTTGTATGAACCAGGGCTGAGGACTGAACCAGCAACCCAGGCATGTGCCGTGACTGGGAATTGAACCCATTCAAGGGACAATGGTCTGACCAACTTAGCCACACTGGCCAGGGCAACCACCACCAATACCCTTTGAAAACAAATATGAGCCACTGATCTTTAGTGTATATTGTCTGGTAACAAAAATACAGAAACCAAAAACTTAAAAACTCTAAAGAATTTTCCTTATAAATAAACCTTTTTTTTTACACATATCATCTGTATGAGGTACAAAGCAAAGCTGAGGGAATTTTGGCTTTCTTTCAGGTTGCTGAAATATGTAAAATAAAACAGTATATTCTAGTGGCAATGCTCCGTTCTCAAGTCTGATTATGTGACTTCAGCTAAATCTTTTCAGTCTTTCTCTAACCCACTACCACATTTATAATAACAGAGTCATAATAATGCTGCTTACTACCTGCATTTCAGGAAGCTTGAGATGATCAGTTGAAATAAGGTTGAACAGCATGTAAAAAATTTCCAAAGTTATAATAACGTTGTCATATTTTTTCTTTTGGTTCAATATGGTACTCCTGAGTACTTTAAAATTGTGGTAAACCAAGACAAACTAAGTGAACTCCTGAGAGTTATGCATTAATCACCACCCTTTGGGAGAGAGAAGTAATATTTTTAAAAGTGCAGTAGAGGACTTGCTTGTTTATAACCAGCTTTGTGGAGAATCTAATCCTTTCATTGTTAATTGAGAACATATATGTTGAATTTGAGGCTTAGAATTATATTAAAACATACTTCATTTTCAAGGACCACAAAATGACTATATTTAAAGTGGAAGAAATTGCTTTATGAGCTATTAACAAAAGCTCTTACACTCATTGCATGTTACAGGTTGGCAGCCATCGCATTGTGGGAGCCTTGCAGCTTTGCGACTGGAGTTTTCTACGCTCCTCCAGTCTTCATAGAGAAAGCTGATGCCTGGCCAAAGTAAATATGGGATAAAGTGGGCTCAGCACTCTCATTAACTCTGGTGTTTTCCTTTAATGGGACTTGAGAATGGAGCTTTTCCACTAGAATTTCCTGTTTCATTTTCCTTTCATCTCTATCTCCTTTATAGTCTATGTCTTTCATTTATATTTCGATGTTATCCTTCCATGAAATTTAGCTTTTACATCTTCCATGAGGGCCACGGAATTGAGAGTGTGATTTTTAAAAAATCTCCAAGCACATTTATACACTCACATTTTCTTATCATTTACCAAATCTATCACAATGTTCTGAAACTTGGACCCCAGGACTGGCGGAAAGGCACATTTTAAAGCAGTATCTAAAATAAAACTTTTCTTTATGTATTCATAAAATTTCTCCTTAAAAATAATTGGATTGTTTAACAGGTGGGGAGGAGATGAAGAGAAAAAATTGCTATGAAATCTGTCTTCATACATTTTAATTAAGAAAAACATCTCTGCTCTGCATTAACACAAGTTTTAAATCTTACTCAGCTGGATGCTTTTTCCTCTTCCAACAGAAACACTAAAAAGGTCCGATTGCTCTCGTGCTTTGACTTATAATGCGTATGCCTATGGTTGATCTCAGGGAAAAAAACCAAAAATAAAAAAATAATGTGTTGATATTGATTTTCCCTTAGGAGAAAAGAATATTTGTAGCTTTGTTTTTCTGGGATCTTGGGCTCTTTAAGTACCACATGATTCGAAAGCTTTTTTTTTCCTTTTTCTTTCTTTTCTTTTTTTTAAACCAGGCAGAGGGATTAATGGAGCCTTATTAGGCTGCACAAATTAATAACAAACTTCATCAGATTCCTTAAGGAATCAGAGAACTCGGTGTGCAAGCCCCTTTCACAGATCATTTGATTCTCTCTAAATCAAATGACGCGCACCTCACAGACAAATGCTGCTTGATGTCTTGGAAGCCTGAATAACTTTCATGTTTCACCTGGGACTGGCTCTCTAAAACCAGGTCACTCTGAGAAGCCACAGGGTATCTTGTAAACAGTGCGCCCAGCCACTTGTGGCCTGACATAGAACAGAAGCACAATTAAAGGGAACTCCTGAGGAATTTCTCCTGCTCTGGAGGAGGCTAACTGGACATGTGACCTTCTGGAAAAAGAACAAAAAGACTCTCCCTTCAGAAGACAGCGGAAATAACTTCTTTGAAAGGCATTCTTCAGGTGCTGCCTGTCCTCACTGGTCTGCTGTTGCAGACCCAGCCTGGCTGGGTGACTGATTTCAAGGGGCGCAGCTGCTCCTTTCCATGCTTTCTCAGGGGCAGAAGGGAACCACTAAGAACCTTGGAAGCCGGTTAAAGACATTATCCACTTTGAAATATTGTGAAGTTTCTCGGAGTCTACTTTACATTTTTTAATACAAACCTCTCTCCTACTCTACTATAAATTTAGCAACTCTTGAAGAATGCATACAGAGAAAAAAGCAAGGCCATGTGTGCTTCCTTTCTCAGCAATGCACATGCTCTGCGTCAGCAAGAGCTTCAGGGCCTCGGTTACGAAGGTATGTGCAGAAACTTCGGTGTGAATCTCAGGCTAAATCTGCTGACCCCGTATCCTGCTTAATGCTCCTGTTGGGGTGAAGGGAAACCTTAAAAGTGATATGGTTACTTTGTTTTTTCAAAAAAATTATGATAGATCCTAAGCATCACATTATTTCTTCGAGTTACATGATGAATTGACAGGAACAAGTAGAGGATGAAGGTATGGGCTGTTTTGAATTTGGAATGCTCTTTCTTTCTTTTTTTGTTTCTTTCTTTCTTTTATCTTTCAACTTTAAGATGGTTCCACATCTGCATAATACAAAGTAAAAAGGACACAATCTGATTGACACAGTTTCTTCTGATGAGGCAAACCAGACTTGATAACACAACCCAGAACGGCATGAGGGAACAGCTGCTTAGCTGCTTCACTTTTTGAGTAACTCAAGACAGATATGAAAAATAAATTCTGTAGATATGTGTGTGAAAATTAAAAGAACAGATTGTTTTTCTCTTTTCTGAGTTAAAAAAGGGGGGTGAAATAAAAAGAATCCTGACTGGCATGATGGCCAAGTTGAAGACTGGGATGGGCTGGTGCCGGTGGCTAAGAACAAAGCGGCAGGGGAGCAGTGTGCTCCTGGGAGCAGTGCAGCACTGGCCGCAGGCACCCCCAGACACAAGCTCTTTGGGGGGCTTGTTCTGTACAGCCACCTTGGGAATCCAAGAATGCCATTTCATTCACACAATGAATATTATTATGTGCTAAATAGTTGTCTCTGCTCTGTGCATACTACAGTGACTAAGACAAAAAAGAAAGAAGTGTTACAAAGTGAACTAAATCAACTGTTGTGAACCACTAAAAACCTTGGAAGCCCGTTAAAGACATTACCCACTTTGAAATATTGTGAAGTTTCTCGGAGTCTACTTTACATTTTTTTAATACAAACCTCTCTCCCACTCTACCATAAATTTAGCAACTCCTGAAGATGCATACAGAGAAAAAAGCAAGGCCATGTGCTTCCTTTCTCAGCAATGCACATGCTCTGCGTCAGCAAGAGCTTCAGGGCCTCGGTTACAAAGGTGTGTGCAGAAACTTCATAGTTTCTATGAAGAAATACAATAGACGGTGATGGAAGACCTACTCTCAAGAAGCTTGTCAGAGAAGACCTCTCCAAGGACGGGGCATTGGAGCTGAAACTGTAATGAGAAGAAGAAGACAACCAGGCCAAGTTAAAGAGCAGCCAGACAGCAAGAACAGACTGTGCAAAGGCCCTGAGGCGGGGAAGGAACAGAATGCAGTTCACCAATGGCTATATGTTTGTGAAAATGGGAAAACACAGCAAAATGGAATACAAGGAGAAGGTGGGATGAAGGTGGGAGGGGGAGGGGATGATAGTCCAGGAAAGGAGCTTTGTGAGAAGTGCTGTCCCTGGTTTCTTAATTCTTAGTCTCTTGGGCAACTGTCATATCCTAATCAGTTAGCAAAAGACAGTAAGAGTACGGTCATGGGCAAGACAATGGCAAGGTCAACCTGGGCAATTCAAGAGTCACAACTCCCACTTTTGGTGGGATTCTCGATATCTCCCCAAAGACTTCATAGTGCTCCATGGCGGACCCTTCCTCCTCCTCAGAGTGCAGTCCTCCCTGCGTGTACACCCAGTCCCCGTGGTGTTCCAGGTCCAGCAGGTGCCCGTTCCTCTCAACCCTACACCCATCCTCAGAGGTCCAAGTCCTCCCTCACTCCTTCCTGTGTAGAGGGAGATAGGCCTGGTTCTTCCTTCCCAGCTCCTCCTTACCCCAGGAATTCCTACCCTCAATACAAACACAAGTGAAAGAGCGCTAACATTGTGGGGAAACTTCCACGTGTCCTGCAGTGTGCTCTTTAGATGTCCTTCAACAAATGACAGGCAAAGTTTAGAGAGAGTGAACTGCTCCAAGTGCTGAGCCACTCCACCTCAGAGCTTGCATATGGGACACCCTAGGGCTTCACACTCCCAGACTGTGCTTTGCCTCTCCTCAAAGTAAGCAATGTCTCTTCTCTTCCTTGCAGTGTCCCTGGAAACTACTAAGAAATGTTTGCAATTACTTGTTTTCTTATTAAGGCTTTCATAAGTTGTCACTTTAGTAGATTCTTTTGGTTTTCTTCCTGCTTGATTTCTTTGCAAAATCTAACACTGATAGCCAATCCATCTATTCACAAGACTCTCATCTTTAATGTAGAACAGCATTCGTCCTTGTTCTCCTGTTTCTCTCCTTTTCCAGCTCTCAGTAACCTTGTATGTTCTATCTCCTCTACCTCCTCTCATCTTCTCTCCCCTCGCTTCCACTCCTTTCCTCCTTTCTCTCCTCCCCTTCTTTCCTTCTGTCTCCCTCTTTCTCTCCACATCACCTCATTGAGCGCTCCCAGCAGTTTCCCAGTTTCAAGTCCCATCAATTCACTTCATACATTAATGATTAATGAAACGCCAGTTTTCTAATTCCCATCCTTTCAATTTTCAGAATTATAAAACTTCTTGGATGTTCTATAAGCACTCAAACTAAATGGTTTTAAAACTAAAACCATTACTGGCTTTTTTTGAAAAAAGAAATCTTTTCCTCCTGTATTCATAACGTGTAACTGGCTTCATGCTTTGCTCTCCTATCAAAATTCTGCTGTCTTTCAAGACCTAGCCCAAGTGCCACTCCCTCATGAAGTGTTCTCTCAAAGCTAAGCCACCCTCTTCTCTCTGCCCCTCAGTCTTCTAGTTATATATACATGTATTACATTATACTAATTTATTTGTATATTTGCCTCCACACTTAGGAAAAAAATCTGTCTTATTCATTAATTTCTGTCGACCAGGACACTGCATGAATACATCAGAGTTATATTAATGAAACTTTGGACATTTTAATTTTCTCAATATTAATTCTTACTTGTGCTTCCCAAGTGATAAATCTCCAAGGTGAACATAGATGGTTTAGAGGCCTGCAGTCCTAGGTTTAAGAAATTGTCTTAATTTAAGACAAGATAGTCAAATTTAAGACAAGATAATGTCTTAAATTACCTTTTGGTTTGTAGCTTTTAGTCCCTCATTTTTGCTTTAGTACTCAGAATATTTCACTGGATTAATGTTGTTGCGACACGTTTTTTTCTCTCATAGCCTCCAAATCTCTAAGCTGTGAGTTGTGCTTCAAATAGCTTCCAGCTCTGCTGTGTTGTCAGTCCCTACCTGGCCTTGGGGAAGCATGGCAAGCCAAACACTGTGCAGCAGCAGAGACAAGAAGAAACCAAAGCCCCCAGAACAGCTGAGACCAAAACATGCTAAAAATCAGCCCCAACATCTACTGCTTAGACTTTGATTATACAAAAAGGTCCACATGAGAAATAGAAGCTTTATGATAGTGCCTTGCATGGTTTGATATTCTCATGGTCCAGGAACACTTGAGGACCTGGAAAAGCAAGCACAAATCTGCTCTGAGGGGCACATTCTTTCAATCAAGACCATACAGGATTACAGGAGAAAAAAAAATCACTCACAAGAGAATCTCATAATCAAACATTTTATAACACACAATAAAGTATTCATTACAAATGAATCAGCAGACATAGCAAAACCCAAGAACCTGAAATGATGAAACAATATTGTTGAGTAAGTAATAGAGTAAATAGTTTTAAATTATTAAAAAGATAAAGGAAAGAATAAAATCCATACAGAAGTAAGATATTTAAATAATAGATATCTATTGGAACTCTTAGAAAAAGTATATAGTCATTAAAATTAAAAATTCATAACTGATGTGAATACCACATTATACATATATGAAGAAAGAATTAGTGAACCAGAATGTATATCTGAAGAAGTCACCCAGAATCTAAAAACAAAGAGTGATAAAGAGAAGATACCATAAAAGTAGCACTGACAGACATTAGATGGAGTACAGAGCCTCAAAACACTTCTGGGCAGATCTGCTTATGGTATATACACTTTTAATTTTTCTGTAATTACTCAAAGATTTCTGATTTGTTTGGGATAACAATACACCCAGCTAAAAAAAATTATCTTCCCGCTCCTCATCCTGTCTAAGCAAAGGGGTAACCAAATGACCCAATGAAATAAAAGCAGAAGTTTCCAAGTGAAGCTTCTGAGGATGCTATTTACAAGTTTATCCTTTCTCCTCTAAATATTTTCTATGTGGACACTACTAGTATGCTAAAGGTGAAGCAGTGATCTTGAAATACATAAAGAATGATGAAACCAAAAGCTAAAAGGACCTAAGTCTGCCATCTCTAGACATCTAGTCATATTGTAACTGGGCAGCATGGGGTCTGGTTGCTTATTGCCATGTATACAATAACACAAATTTTTGTATGTAAGGAAATAGGTTTTTATTAACAGGATTCCCAATTTGACAGGGGATGGGCTGGGAACATTCCTGCTCTGAACATTTACATAGAACTTTTCTTGCTCCCAAAAAGATTGCACACTAAAGCCACGCTCAGAAACTCCTTATTATTGCTTATCTGTCTTTTTGGAGCTTAAGCCAGCCGTGCAAGAGGTCTCCATCCTCTCTGGGGTAATCATCTGTTGGTTTTCATAGTTGCCATCATCTCACAGCAGTTTTCTCTCTTTGGGTCTGGGGTGCACTGCCAGATGGCTCTAGATGGTTGGGCAGGGGAAGCTCTATCCACAAGGAGCTTCTGTGTGTACCTCTCTGGGAGTGAGAGTGGAAGCAGTTTAGGACCCAGGTGCTGTCCTACACTCAGCCATAGTGTCTCAGAGGCTGGAGCTCACTGCAGCACACATCCCAATGTGGGACCCTGCCTCTGAGGAGCTGGCTTCCAGCCATGTGGGGTCTGATCCCTGAGTGGTACCAGTGTCTGCCACTTCCACTGGCAGATCTATAACTACAGTGGACTTCTGCTGGAGGATTGTGTGGGCAGTGGGAGGGCAGCTGTTGTGATGGCTTCCAGGCAGTGGACCACTGCACTGGAGCTGCCGATGATGAGAGCTTCTACTGGAGGAGCCAAGGAGTAATGGGTGGGCTAGTAGCTACCACAGCAGCTTCCTGTAGCTTACCATGGAGGGGAGAAATACGAGGCTTGTCCTCTGGCCAAGCTCCGAGAGCCCTCCAGCCCAAGCTTTATCCTCTCCCCTCTTACTGGAGCCTACTGCACTCCAGGGAGGCCATGGAGCACTCAGGGATGGACCTTAGGAATGTTCCTACACCGCCCAGTCCCCAAGGCCCAGGGCCCAGGAATTCCAGCCCCCAGCCTCTGGGAAACAGGGGAGAATCCAAGAGTGTGGCGTTTCCATGCACTCTCCTTTTAAAGGCTCCCCCAGAATCCCCTGCGTGGTCATCATGCATCGCCCTGGTTGCCCAGGTGACATATTTTGGTTCAGCAGCCATAGTGTGGCTGCTGCTCATGAGCCCCCTCAGGAGCTTTCTAATGTCTCCCCACTATCTGGGGTGAGGAGGTCCCCCCATTACAATTTCCCCTTCATCACTCTGGACACTTGTAATTTTACAAGGGCAAATGGATGAAGGTCTCATTCTTTTGTAACTCCTTTGTGCTGGCCAAGAATGTAGTCCTACCTATCCCCTGATCCAGAGGTCTCTAATGAAAGGAGGTCTGGAGTGGAAGGGAGACTTCATGAAAAGGAAAAGGATCTTACAAGGTCAAGGTCAGTTTGTTGTCATGGAAAGCAGCATGTGCAAAGTCCAAAAGATGACATTGTTGTCCAAGTTGGCATCCTTGTTGTATTTTCACCAACTCAACCAAACTATTGAGTTCCAGGAGGAGGTAGTGCAGGGCTTCTCAAGTGGGGCCTACACCATTTCTGAGTCCACAAGACTGTCTTTTTAGAAGACATCCAGTTGCAAAGCCTTTGCTGAAATGATACCAAGCACTGACAATTTGATATCATCAGGTGAAACCAGTTTAACTATCAAGTGAAAACAAACTTTGAAGATAGTAAGCTGCACTAGAGTCCAATGTTTACAACTGAGCATTATGATTTTCCTTAAAACCTGATTTCTCTCCCTAATATCACCCTCATTACCATCCAAAGGACTGCCAGTTTTCAACTTTGCCTCATTGCATAAAAACAACAAAGGCAGCAATTGGTTACATAGACTGTTCAAATCTGCTTTACTGGAATTTATCCAAGGAGCCTTTAGATGGACCCTTAGGCAACCCTTCAGTGCACAATAGCCAAGCCCTACACCTGCCATATGGCTTTGCCTTCAGTACTTATATTTCGTAAATCCTCGAGGTTCCCATCATGTCTAAGGTTCCTCTTTGCTATCTTTCAGGAAAGCAACCTTCGTTCTTTCCCTGGAAAGACTGCCATGAATACACAACTAAACAAGGTACCAGGCCATTTCTCCATTGGGCTTTTGTTAGCTTCCAAAGTCAATCTTAGTTCCTTAAGGCTTTCTGATAACAACCAGAACCCAAGCATGTCTCCTTCAGGTATGAGATTCCAGTCAGAGTCTTGGTTATTGAGACTATAATTTGAAACCAGTCTTATTGATTCATGCAAAGGAAATGTTGTCTTTTCTCACTCATCATGAATGCCAAATTTTAGAGGGATCAGGTAGGGAGAAAAATATGAAGCAAAAAAGGAAAATCCTTATCCTTCCAATATCCACCAAAATTGTATTTCCATGCTTTATATCTTTCATTACTTTACTTCTAACCTAATGTGAAGTTTTAACCTTTAGGGACCTCAATTTATTTTTAAAACAGAAACAAAACAAAAACCTAAAGCAAAAAAAACAGAGTTAAAAAATAGAAAATGAGGGACTAGAACTAGTCTTAGAATCTTGTCTCTCACCAAATGGTCACACTAACTGGTCACACAGATGACCTCTCCAAGGTCCAAATGGCATGAAGCCCCAGTGGCAGAGACATTCTCTCACCTACCACTATATCTACAGCTCTTCTGGCAGAGACATGACCTCTCACCTATGCTGGGCAATAACCAGCACCAATGGCACAAGGCCCCATAGTAGAGGCACTCTCTTGCCATGGCCAGACTCTAACCAGCACGCAATGACCTTCCCTAGGTCCCAATGGCAAAGACATGACCTCTCACCTTAGCCAGACTCTGAATGGCACCAATGGCACAAGGCCCCAGTGGTAGAGACAGAGGATCCCCAATTTACACAAAACAGCAAAGTTCCCAAGTCTTCCAAAAAGCAAAAAGCAAAAAACAAAACAAAACCTAAAGCGAAGAATAACTGAACCCAAGCACTGGGGTTTTTTTCCCTTCAAAAAAAAAAAAAAAACAAACTTTAACAATTTTCCATATTCATTCTGAAATAACCATAATTCACTTTCAATCCTTGTTATTTTTAACCATGGGAAGGATTATACCCTAAACAGTATCAAGCAGCCAAAAGTCCATAGACTATACAAACACATAAATAAAGGAACATTGTCACTTTGCATTGGGACCTGCTGTCTCCTTACAAAAGAGAAATTTTAAATCCACTTTTGGAGTGAAGGTCCAGCTTTCCTTTTCCTGTTCATCTATTGGGATGCAGAAAAAGGGATCCTTCAATTCTAAGATGAAAAACCATTTGTTATCTCCAGGCACCATGGTCAACAGAGTATAGGGGTTGGACACTTTAGGATGAATGTCCTGAACAATGTCATTTATTGCTCTACAATCCTGTACAAATTGATATCATTAAAGTGAGGTCTTTTGACTAGCACAATGGGAGTGTTATAGGGAGACTGGCACGACCGAATTAGTCCTGATTTTAAGAACTTCTGCACTAGTGGTCTAAAGCCTCCTTTTGAGGGGGTATTATTTCTTCTGTGGAATCCATGCCTCCCATTTAAATTGACTTTCATGTGTATCCCATTAACTGCTTTAACTGCAGTTTCATCAGCCCAGACAGTTTGATTGACCTGTTCATAGATCTCAGATAGGAAGAGTTCCCCTCTGGCACCATCTGGGCAAGTTAGGAGTACCTGGGATGAAGAGCGTATTTGAATGGGACCTCTATATATAGTTGCTCCCTCTTAGGAGAAAAAGTTATTTGTGTCTGCAACTTGCAAAGTAAGCCTTGGCCCAGCAGTGGAATAGGGCAGTCTGGCATGCAGAGAAAATTATGTGCAATCTTTTGATCCCTTGCCTGGCATTCTAGGGGTTGAAGGAATACCTGTTTTTGTAATTGTCCAGTCACTCCAGTAACTGTACTATATCTGATCTTTCCATGGTTACTTTTGTATTCAGCACTGAGTATGTAGCTCCCATATCTACAAGAGAATAAGTTGGCTTGTTTCCCACCATCAACTGTACCTGTGGTCTTGTGGGGAATCAGTAGTAGGTAGGGAGATGTCCATGGGAGGCCTTGGGTCTCCTCATTTATCATCAGACTCTCCTCTCCTTATTAGCATTTCCTGGCAAGGGTTTCCATCCCTACTTTCCCTTTTGAACTTTGGGCACTCCTTTCTCCAATGGCCCTCCTATTTGCAATAGGTACATTCTTTGGTGCCTAGTGGGCCTCTCATTTTCCCTTTAGTGTCCCATCTCTTCTTCTGGTCTCACCATCCTGTTTCTAAGAACACCATGGCCTGCTTTATCTTCCTTGCTTCCCGAACATTGTAGACTTTAAAAGCTATGTCTACTAGCAGAGAGGGATTCATTCCTAATGCCCCATCTAAACTCTGGAGCTCCTTTCTTTTCTTCTTTTCAAATAGAAGGAGGAAGGAAAACTTGCACAAACCAAGCAGGGGATTAAACCCCTGTCTCTAACGCAGAGGAGCCTAGAGCTGGCTTTCTTTTTGGAGCTCCTTTCTGATATCTTGGGTACTTTGCCCACTGAACATCATGTTCACCATCTATACATTCTCCAGTACTTGTGGATCAGCATCAGTGTGCTTTCTATAGGCCTTATAGGTTCCTTTCTAAAAATTCAAAAGGGTCCTCATCTAGCTTTTCTGAAGAGCTTGTATCATGTTCATACTCTTTTGTTTAGGCACCCATTTCTTAAGCCCTTCCAATATGTACTTTCTGTAATGTTCCAAGACTAGGCCCCTACCAGTTGGGCTCTGTCATTGGAATTGCCCCAGCTTGGTTCCCATTGGAATGATCTTAGTGGAGATGTTGGGCCTCTTCATTTGCCTTATTTATAACCAGCCATCTAAAAAAGAAAAAAGGACTTGGACATGGACAACAGTGTGGTGATTGCAGGGCGATGGGAGTATAAGGGGACTAAATGGCAATGGAAAAATACAGTAAAATTTTTTTAAATAAAAATTAAAAAATAACAAGCTATCTCTCATCTGTGGTTAACAAGATGTTAAGGAGAGCCTGTACATCTGCCCAGTTAAGATGATGAAGTGGCAAAAATAAATGTGATAAGATCTGCCATTCTCTGAGGATCATCCCTATAAGAGGGATTGTAATTCTCCCAATTCAGTAAGTCTGAAGTGGAGGACGGAGTATGGGCCCAATAATAGCCAGTGGGCTGGCCTTCTTGTGTTACTCCATCTGTAGGGTATTGCCTCAATGGAAACTGCCTTGTTCTGGATAGGGAAACTCCCCGACCAAATTGGGTGTCTTAATGGGTCTTGGAGGAAGAGACCCATCACTCATTAAACAGAGGTGGAGCCATTGGCTCCATGATCCCTACTTCAGGGGTAGCTAGCTGTGGGGGTGGCAATGGAGGAGGTCCCCTGCTTCTAACGTTGTGTCCCTAGGGTTCAGGGCATTAATAAGACAAATTTCCTCATTCTCCTTTTCTTCCTGTGTACAGTCAGAAGAGGTTTCAAGGCCTCTTCCATTCTCTGCACCATCTAATGGACCTCTGTCTCTGGTGAAACCCTATCATGCAACAACATAAATGTCTTGACATAATGGATTTCACCCCATTTGTGTAATTGTTGGCAATACTGTTCCAGTTGCATAATAGTACAGTAATCTAGGGGACCATCCATGGGCCACCTATCCCCATCATCTCAAATGAACATAGGCCACATGGCATCACAATAACAAACCAATACCTCCTTAGACATTGGATAATGGAAGTACATGCTCCAGTCTGTTAAAATTCTATATAGTAGGTTCCCTTCAGGAGCCAACACAGCACAGCCCGTATTGGCCCAGACATATAGGCCTAAAGCTATGACTGAAAGAATGCAGGCGAAATGTGAACATATAAGCAAAATTTGAACCCACAACTTCCTTATTCTAAATGAGTGCTCATAAGCAAAGCTTCTACCAACTGATCTTGCAAACTGTGGCCCCCACAAAACTCAGCCAGTTCTCACCGAGACCCAGTTTGCAGCCCCAAAACTCATGTGATCCTTCTTCCAGTCTGTTCTCTTCACAGATCCACTTTCTTTCCACCTGCCAGGTGGGTTTAAGTGGCCAACACCTGTAGCAGGTGTGCAGAGAAATTCCCAGCAACTGGGAAACCTCACAGTCCCACTCCTAGGGTGAGCATGTGAGGGGGGTGCTAACCTGCCTGGAGTGGCTAGGGCCCCATATTGGTACCAGTATTGTTACTAGACTTGTGCTGTTTCAGAACAATCAGTGGGGTCCTACCCCTTGCCCTCCTTAGACAAAAACTCTGGAGACACAGTCCAATGAAAAGGAAAAGGAATCCTTTACTTAAAGTATATACAGCTTGAAATAATACCAGGTTTCTCCCTCAAAGCCCATTTCCTTTAAAAGGCCTCAAAGAACATCAGCCTGCCACCCTCTGCCAGCTCAGTTCAAAGTTGCACCAGGAACCTCTCTTCTCTCACAAAGTACCATCCTTTTCATCCTTCGGAGTTCAGGGGTCCAGGCATCCTACTCACAGTAGCCTGTCCTCTTCCTCCAGCTACTGCTCTCCGGTGTTCTGCAAACCCCCATCCGACACATCAGTGTGCTGGGTCTGAGGCCCTGTCTGGACTGGAGCAGGCAGAGTAGCAGCAATGGCAGGACCAGCCGTCGTCAGGGCCACTGCTGGAGGAGCGCCTGGGAGGCAGGCTGAGGGCTGCCGCAGCAGCTTTCGGGTAGTGGGCTCCTGTCCTGGCGCTGCCACTGACGGCCCCCCACTGCAGGAGCCCGGGGTCTATGGGCAGGCCGGCAGCAGCTTCCCTCGTCGGGGAGATGCACAAGCGGGGGAGAGCTGCCGCTGACAAGCTCACGCATGTGGTGGCATGGCAGCCACCACAGCTTCGTGCGTGCGTGCGTGCGTGCGTGCGTGTGTGTGTGTGTGTGTGTGTGTCGGGAGCGGGGAGGGGAGCGAAAGGCAAAAGCTTGCAGTCCAGCCATGCTCCCCAAGCCCGCTAGCCCAATTCTTCCCCTCTCCCCTCTTTCTGGAGCCCACTGAGCCCCAGGCAGGCCCTGGGGTACTCAGGAAGGGGCATCCGATGTTCCCAGGCCAGTTGGTCCCCAAGGCCCAGCCCCGCACTCCAGCCGCCACCCCGAAAGAGGGGAGAATCCAAGGGAGTGGCAGTTGTACGCGCTCTCCTTTTAAAGGCTCCCTCAAAATCCCCGGCAGAGTCAGCGTGCATCACTCTGGTTGCCAGGGTGACGTGCACTATTTCAGCTCCCAGTGTGGCTGCCATTCATGCGCCCTACTGGGACCCTTCTAACCCTCCCCCTCCATATCCGGAGTGTTAACATGAGAAAAAAAAGTACCTGTCGTTTATTCAAGCCCCCACCAAGTTGTGTTTTCTATTGCTATAGCTCAATAGAATCTCTATAGTTGATAAATTGAGATAAGAGGAGTCTAGAAGGAAAGCATAGAACGAGTGAAAGACAGTATCTTATATAGAAACTCCCTGAGAAATTTTCCCATCCAAAGGAAATGCTCAGAATGAAGAATCTTACCAAGTCCCAGTTAGAGAGTTTAAAAGTAAGTCCAAACCAAGACACACTCAAAAACACTAAGGAGAGAAAGAAAATGTTAAAGTAACCAAAAAGAAAAGATACTTATATTGAGAGCATTTTTCTCAAAAGAAAGATGCCAGAAGACAATGAAAAACATCTTCAAAGTGATGAGAAAAAATGATTGGCCTGAATTTCATACTGAGTTAAACTGTTATTCAAGAGTGAGAGCAAAATAAAAACTTTTCCAGATAATGAACAGTTTATCAGTCACAGAACTTTACTGAAAGAACTGTTAAGAATAACTGTTAAAAAAGTGGAAAATAGCTCACCTCTGGACTTCCAGCCAAAATGGAGGCATAGAAAGATGCACTTTGCCTCCTTGTACAACCAAAAGAAGGACAACAACAAATTCAAAAACAAAAAATAACTAGAACTGCCAGAAAATTGAATTGTATGGAAGTCCAACAACCAATGAGTTAAAGATGAAACATTCATCCAGACCGGTAGAAGGGGCAGAGATGCACAGCCAGGGTAGAGAGGACACGCAGAAGGCGGCAGCTGGAGGACCAGGTGGTCCCACATTAGCATGCAGATAAACCGTGAGGAACGACTGGGGAGCGAGACAGACCGCATAATCCAGGGTTCAAGTGTGGGAAAACAAAGCCTCAAAATCTCTGGCTATAAAAACCTGTGGGGGATGTGGAAGCAGGAGAAACTCTCAGCCTCACAGGAGAGTTTGTTGGAGAGACCCACAGGGTCCTAGAATGTACATAAACCCACCTCCCTGAGAATCAGCACCAGAAGGGTCCAATTTGCTTGTGGGTAGCAGGGGAAGTGGGGAAGTGACTGGAAGCCTGCTGAGAGCTGAGTAAGTGGCATTGTTCTCTCTCAGACACCTCCCCCACATATACCACCACAACGCAGCCACCTGGGTTGCCCCGCCCTGGTGAATACCTAGGCTCTGCCCCTTCAATATAACAGGTGCACTGAGACAAAGAAATATGGCCCAAATGAAAGAAGAGATCAAAGCTGCAAAATTAGAACTAAGTGATGAAGAGATAGTCTACCTATCAGATGCACAGATCAAAACAGTGGTAGTCAGGATGCTCACAGAAATGGTTGAGTATGGTTGCAAAATGGAGGAAAAACTGAAGGCTATGCAAAATGAAATAAAGAAAAATATGCAGGGAACCAACAGTGAAGGGAAGGAAACTGAGACTCAAATCAACGGTCTGGAGCAAAAGGAAGAGATAAACATTCACACAGGTCAGAATGAAGAAACAAGAATTCAAAACCATGAGGAGAGACTTAGGAACCTCTGGGACAACTTTAAATGATCCAACATCTGCATCATAGTGGTGCCAGAAGGAGAAGAGGAAGAGCAAGAAATTGAAAACTTATTTGAACAAATAATGAAGGAGAACTTCCCCAATCTAGCAAGAGAAATAGACTTCCAGGAGATCCAGGAAGCTCAGAGGGTCCCAAAGAAGTTGGACCCAAGGAAGCACACACCAGGGCATGGTGTAATTACATTACCCAAGAATAAAGATAAGGAGAGAATCTTTAAAGCAGCAAGAGAAAAGGAGACAGTTACCTACAAAGAATTCCCATAAGACTATCAGCTGATTTCTCAAAAGAGAACTTACAGGCAAGGAACGGCTGGAAAGAAGTATTCAAAGTTATGAAAATGAAAGGCAAGGCCCTACATCCAAGATTATTCTATCCAGCAAAGCTATTATTTAGAATGGAAGGACAGATGAAGTACTTCCCAGATAAGGTAAGTTAAAGCAGTTCATTATCACCAAGCTCTTATTATATGAAAAGTTAAAGGGACTTATCTAAGAAAAAGAAGATCAAAAACTATAAACACTAAAATGACAGCAAACTCACAACTGTCAACAACTGAACCTAAAATAAACAAAAACAAAAACTAAGCAAACAACTAGAACAGGAACAGAATCACAGAAATGGAAATTAGAGGGGAGAGAGGAGGATGAGGGAAAAGGTACAGAGAATAAGAAGCATAATTGGCAGGTACAAAATAGACAGGGGGTGGTTAAGAATAGCATAGGAAATGGAGAAGCCAAAGAACTTATAGGTTCCTCAGACATGAACTAAGGGGGATGTGAAATGCTGGTGGGAAGAGAGTGCTGGGTGGAGGAGAGAAAAAAAAGGTGGAAAATAAAGCCAGAAGAAAGACGCAAGAAGCATTAGTGAGCCAAGATGTTAATAAAGATGTGTGCAAATCTAAAGACCACAGCCATGAGCTGCATAATGGTGTCTTATTCAATGACAGCATACACAGCATTTGTCCTGTAAGAATTCCTATCGCCTAGCAATGTTGTAGCCATCTTAGCACATTGCATTACTCACATGTTCATTATGACGGTGGAATAAACTAACATGAGATGCTAGTTTTATAAAATCATAGCACATACAATTATATATAGTACATAATATTGATAATGATAATAAATGACTGTGATACTGGTTTATGTATTTACCATGCTATACATTTTACCATTATTTTATAGTATACCTACTCTTTCTACTTAAAAAAGGTTTGCTGTAAAACAGTATGCCATGTTATGCCAGAAGCAGTCTCATACATCTCTTGCTTACTGGGTCTCTTGATTGCATCATTTTCTGTTGTGCTTGATTTAAACTCATGCTGTTTTGTTCATCACAGCCCCTAAATTTACAAAATTCCCTGCTAATGTTGCCAGTAAGAGGTCACATCTAGTTGACTTGGAAATGAGATTAAAGGTGATTAAGGACTATGAAGGTAGAAAATCAGTGATGGTTATCTCTATGGTCTTGAAGAATAGAAACAAAGTAATGAAAGCTACTCAAAGAAGGGCTTGTTGAAGGCAGCCAGACTCCCAAAAATTCCATAAGAGCCTCTATCAGACATAGAGAAACATTTAATAACCTGGATTGAAGACCAGATACAGAAGTGTATCCTTCTCAGCACCAGGATGATGATAGCCAAAACAAAACATGTGTTTGTATGTTGAAAGAAAAGACTGAATCTAACTAGGGTGTTGAATTTACTGCTAGTTCTGGGTGGTTTAAACAATTCAAGAATTATTTTTCATTAAATAATGTAAATGTGAGTGGCAAGTCTGCTAATGTTGAAGAATTTTTGGAAATTCTAGATAAGCAGATTGTGGAGGAAAATTACTTGCCAGAGCAAATAGTCAATATAATTGAAACCTCCCAATTGTGGGAAACAGATGCCTAAAGGGACTTCCATGCATAAGGAGGCCAAGTCAATGCCAGGTTTAAAAGCTTTTAATGAAAGGATAACAGTCTTATTTGGGACAATGTTGCAGGCTACAAACTGAAACCCTTTGTGATCTGGCACAGTGAGAATCTCAGGGCCTTAAAACATATCAGTAAGCACACACTGTTGGTGTACTAGAGAAGCAGTAAGAAATCATGAAGTCTCAGCTCTTCTTCCAAAATGCCCTTCTGAATTACTATGCCAGAAAAATAGAGAAGTACTGTTTGGAGAATAACATACTTTTCAAGATTTTGCTCATTGGTGATAATGCTCCAGAACATCCTCCTTTTATTGGTGATCTTCATCCCACCACTGAAGCAGTGTTTTCCCTGTAAATACCACCTATTTTATCCAACCTATGGATCAAGGAGCTATAGCAGGTTTTAAGGCCTACTAGGTAAGGAAGACATTTGCCCAGGCTGCAAATGAGGAAGGCACTGAGAAATCAGTGATGCACTGCTGGAAGGATTACCACCTTTATGATTGCATTAAGAACCTTACCTTGGGCTGAGGTGATGTCACCAAGGAGTGTATGAATGGCATGTGGAAGAGGACACTCAAAAGGTCTGTCCATGACTTCAAAAGATTTGCCAAAGAAGAGATGATTTCAAAAATCAACAAGGTTGTGGTTGAGATGGCAAACAAACTTAACACAGGTGTGAATGAGGATGGCATTGACAAACTCCTAAAGGTGGTTCCTGAGGAAATGACTAATGAGGAGTTATTGCAAGTGGAACAGGAATGCATAGCTGAAAAAAGAGGTGATAAAAAAGATTAAACAGCAAGAGAAAAAAAGAACCCCCATTAAAATTAATGGTGAAGGGTTTAGCAGAAGCTTTTTCAGATTTCAGTAAGCTCCTTAAAAAGTTTAGAAACATGGGCCTAACACCAAAAGGTTGTCATTAATAGAGAGAAGTGTTCACGACGCATTATCTACTTACAATCTATTATTTAAAAAAAAAAAAAAGAAACAAACCAAGCCCTCCTCCATGAACATATTTCTGAAAAGAGTGAAACTTCATCAAGAGCCTTAGTCAGGTCTTTCAGGAAGTGTTCCAGAAGAAGGCACTGTTATCATAGGAGGTGATGACTTCTGTTATTTCCCCTGAAAACGTTCGAGTGGAACATGATGTGGAAGTAGGAGACAGTGATATTGTTGATCCTGACCCATTGGACCTAGGCTAATGTATGTGTTTGTGTCTTAGTTTTTAACAAAAAAGTTTGAAAAACAAAAAATAAAAATACATAGTAAAAAGCTCATAGAAAAAGATTATAAATAGAGTATTTTTGTACAGCTTTACAATTATTTGTGTTTTAAGTGATTATTGCAAGAGTCAAAAAGTTAAATTTTTTAAAAATTTATCAGGAGAAAAAGTAAGCTAAGATTAACTTATTAATGAAGAAAAAATGTATAAACAGTGTAACCTAAGTGTACAGTGTTTACAAAACCTACAGTAGTGCACACTAATGTCCTGCACCTTCACATTCCCTCACCACTCACTGACTTACTTAGAGCACTTTCCAGCTCCAGTCATGATAAAATTACCATATAAGATACCCTACTTTTTAATATTTTATACTGTATTTTTATGTTCCTTTTCTATGTTTACTTATGTTTAGATACACAAATACTTACCATAGAGTTACAGTTGTCTATGGTATTAAGTACAGTTGTATGCTGTACAGGTTTGTAGCCTAGGAGCAATAGGCTACACTGTATAGCCTAGGTATGTGGTAGGCTAGACTATCTAAGTTTGTGTAAGTACACTCTACGATGTTCCCACAATGACAAAATCACCTAAGAACACATTTCTCAGAATGTATCCTTGTCATTCAGTGACACATGACTCTAATAAACTCTAAAAAGTGTATATGAAAACCTATGTGAAACTTAACAGAAGCTTATCATTAAAGAAAGTGTTGAGGTAAGAAGCACAAGCAGTTGGCTCTCTGCTATAGTTTTTCTAGCAAATACTGAATTCAATTACTCTGCAGATTTCCTTGTCTGTTTGTACTCATTTCTCTAAGAAGAAGACTACAAAGTCTAAATGCCTACCACAGGGAGTACTTTAGGTACTAAAAGGACTTTCTCCATATTTTCTGGTGCTACATAGGAATCTTTGACAACTAACATAATTTCAGTCTACAGATTTTAGTCAGGGAGGAAATAAGTTTTAATTGTATACTATATAAGAATACTAAGTAGTTGGATCAAACAAACACCTAAAAAAAAAGCTATGTTATATCTAACCATTGATATTGCCATCCCTTGAATATATCACTTCCACCATCTAATTCCCCATTTTTATCAAACACACTGCAAATATTTACACAGTTAAACAAAAATGATAGAAAGGCAGGGGGTCAAACCACTAAGGCTGTTTTGCATGTGGTAAGAAACTTCTTTCCGGCTGAATATTTTCATGGTATCACCTGCTGATGATGTGGGATGATATATAATAATTTGTTGGATCTTCTTGCTTTGTGTTGATATTTGCTTTACTTTTTAAAAATAGAGTAAATATTTCATCTAAAAATCATATACTATTGAGCTGGCCAAAAAGTCCATTTTTTTCTCTTTTCTGTAGGATGGCTCTAGTAGCACTTAGTAGTCTTGAACTTCATAAAAAAGAATTTTGTTGGATCTTATTGTGATAGCTGTCATATCAGCATGCATTTTTTAAAAAAAACATCAAGTTAATGGATAAAAAACTGTGGTACATTTACACAATGTAATACTACTCAGCAGAAAAAAAGAAGGAACTCCTACCATTTGCGACAGTATGAATAGAACTGGAGAGTATTATGCTAAGTGAAATAAGCCAGGCAGTGAAAGACAAATACCATATGATCTCACTTATAACAGGAACCTAATGAACTAAACAAATAAATGAGCAAAATAGAACCAGAAGCATGGAAACAAGGAACAGACTGACAGTGACCAGAGAGGATGGGAAAAGGGGAGAAAAGGGGAAAGAAGGGGAAAGGTCTAGACAAGGAACACATATAAATGGCCCATACACATGGACAACAGGGTAGGGATTGAATGTGGAAGTTGGGGGTTGGGAAGGACAGTGGAGAGCGATGGGGGAAAATTGGGACAACTGTAATATAATAACAGTTAAAAATAAAAAAATTAAAAACATCAAAATTGGTGACTTTGGGTAGCCATTTTAATATTGAATATGGAAGAAAATAGGCAATATTTTCAGCATACTTTTTTTTTTAATTTCAAGAAAGGTAGAAACACAACTGAACCACAGAAAAAAATTTTGTGCAGTGTGTGGAGAAGATGCTGTGACTGATTGAAAGTGTCAAAAGTGATTTGCAAAGTTTTATGCTGGAGATTTCTCGCTGGACTCCACAGCTGGGTAGACCATTTGAAGTTAACAGTGATCAAATCAAGACATTAATGGAGAGCAATCAACATGCTACCACGTGAGAAATAGTGGACATATTCAAAATATCCAAATCAATAAAGCTATTGATGAAAATGAAAAAAATATGTCTTCCATTTTATGGAAAAAACTAAGCAGACTTTCAGGCCAACCCAATATTTAGCCCTGGCCAGGTGGCTTGGTTGAACTGTCGTCTGTATATCAAAGTGTTGCAGGTTCCATCTCTGGTCAGGGCACACACCTGGGTTGCCAGTCCAATTCCTGGTCAGGGTGCATATGGGAGGCAACTGATCAATGTTTCTCACATTGACATTTCTCTCTCTCTCTCTTTCTCTCTCTCCCCCCTCCTTTCCTTCCTCTCTCTCTAAAATTAATTTAAAATAATATCCTTGGGTGAGGATTAAAAATAATCATATAACATTTAAAATCTCTACCTTGTTTTTCAAAAGTAGATTATTCTTTTTTTTGTCCCTCCCACCCTTTTTTAAATATTGAATTTTAAAACAAGAGACTATCATCCACTATTCTTACAGTTAATTTCATTTGGAATAATTATTTACAAATGAAGTTACAGAAATTACCTGCTAGATTCCTATGAATTTTTCTGACACTTGTCAAAAATCTCTTGACCTGAATTCCAGGCCAACTCTAGCCACTAAGAGACACAATTTAATATGTTTATCATCTCAAGTTCCATTTCCACTCATCCCCAGATTAGAGACTTTGAATTCCTTGATTCATTAGACACTCTGAATCCTTTTCAATATGCTGGGGGTTGACAAAATATTCTCAGGAGAAAAAAAATCATTGCTTGTCTCTCTTACTCACAAACACAACATGGAAACGGGACCTAAACCCCAACGTGTTAGCCCCGCATGGTCACATTCCATTCCCAGGCCTGACTGATGAGGTGGTCTGGGAAGCATTCTGGCTGGGAGAGATCACATTGCTAAATGGGGATGTGAAAAGTAATGTGGTTTCCTGAAAGTTTCCAGCAAGTACATGGGAATGGAGCTCTTGAAAGAGCCATGGAGCTGGAAGCACTTCCCTTCTGAGAAACACTTCCAATTCCCCCACAGCGCCAAGTGTAATAACAGTCCTGACATTATTATTACAAAGGGGAAAAAATCATTCATGCAGACTTGCTGCTGTAATTTGGGTATTTATAAGCTACACCCACTTCACAACCTTAAAGCCATGTGGTTTAAAATGGAGCCCACACAAAAGAGGGGGTTGTTAGTCAAAGCCATACAGCAATTTCTGCCCAGTCTTTCTGAAAGTGACAGGGATAGCTATTTTTTAAGTTATTTGAGACACTTTTAAAAAATTGGTCTCTTTCTCTCTATATGCAATATATATCCTCAAAGATTTAACAAAATTTTCCTCTTTTTTTTTTGACCACAAGATAGAGTTCCAGACATGGGCAAAGGATTCATGTAATAAGAGCTCATGGTTCAGGGGAACTTAATACAATAATCATGTGTTCAGGAAAATTTTCTGCAGTTGCAGCTCATTTTTTTTCCTTTACTGAATCTGCTTTATTTAGAATGAACCAATGGCTCCCAGAAGTCACTGTGGCCTCCCACCACGCTCATGTGTCATCAGTTACATTTGGACCAACTTCCACAGTGGTCATGAGTAGAACACTACTTTAAGAGATGTAGCATTACACATTGATTTTGTGGTTCCTGTGTAGTGACAAGATGATTTCTTTCTTTTTTAATTAAATTTATTGAGGTGACATTTGTTAATAACAAGTGTCTATAATATATCATCTGTATATTGCCTGGTTTTCCACCATTACCATGTATTTGATCCTCTTTACCCTTTACTACCTCTTCTTGCCCCTTTCCCCTATGGTAACCATCATACTGTTGTCAGTAACAATGAGTTTGTTTCCTTCATTTTTTGATTTGTTGCTTTTTGTTTTAATTTCCACATATGAATGAAATTATAAGGTTCTTGTCCTTTGTCATCTGAAATTTTTCTTAGAATAATGCTCTCAACATCCATATATGTTATCACAAATGGTAGTATGGTATTTCATCCTTTCTTATGGCTTAGTAGTATTCCATTGTATATATGTCCCACACCTTCTTTATTCAATCATCCATGAAAAGACACTTTGGTTGTTTCCATGTCTTGGCTACTGTGAATAGTGCTGCAATGAACATAGAGGTACATATATCTTTACAAATAAATGTTTTCAATTTGTTTCGGGTAGATATCCAAAAGAGAGATTGCTGAGTCATATGGTAGCTCTATTCTTTTTTTTTTTTTTTTTTGATCCTCACTTGAGGACATGTTTATTGATTTTAGAAAGAGAAGAAGAGAGAGAGAGAGAGACAAGAAAAGAAATGTCAACGTGAGAGAGAAACATCAATTTGTGGCCTACCATACACGTTCAAACCAGAGATCAAACTTGAAACCTAGGTACATGCCCTAACTGGGAATTGAACCCACAACATTTTCGGTGTATGGGACAACTCTCCAATGAACTGAGCCACCTGGCCAGGGTGGTAGCTCTATTCTTAATTTTTTGGGGGACCCCCATGCTCTTTTCATAGTCGCTGTACCAATTTACATTCCTATCACTACAAGGGTTCCCTTTTCACCACAATCTCTCCAACACTTATTACTTATCTTGTTGATAAGAGTCATTCTAACTATTGTGAGACAGTTTCTCCTTGTGGTTTTGATTTGTGTTTCCCTTATACCTAGTGAAGTTGAGCATCGTTTTCAAATACCTGTTGGCCATTTGTATGTCTTCTTAGGAAAAGTGTCCATTCAGCTCTCCTGTTCATTTTGTAATAGGATTGTTCGCATTTTTGTTGTTGAGTTGTGTGAGTTCTTTATGTAACGGTATTTTTTTGGTGGGGGGATAGGAACTTTGATATTAGCCACTTGTGGGAGGTGTATTTTGCAAATATCTCCTCCCACTCACTTGATTTTTTTTTTTTTTTGCTTTGTTCATGGCTTCTTTTGCTGTGCAGAAGCTTTTTAATTTGATATAGTCTCATTCATTTATTTTTTTCTTTTACTTCCCTTGCTTTTGGGGTCAAGTTTATAAAAGCCTCTGTAAGACCAAGATTCACAACTTTAGTAGCTATGTTTTCGTCTATGTATTTTATTATTTCAGGTCTTATATTTAAGTCTTTTAGTCCACTTTGAGTTAATTTTTTGTGTGGTGTCAAAGAGCAATGTAGTATCATTCTTTTGCATGTGACTTTCTAACTTTTTTTCCCAACATCGTTTATTTAAAAGGCTTTCCCTTCTTCATTGTATGTTCTTGGCTTCTTTGTGAAAAATTAATTGTGCATATACATATAGGTTAATTTCTGGGCTCTCAATTCTGTTTCATTGGTCTGTGTCTTTCTTTCTGCCAATACCATACTGTTTTGATTATTGCAGCTTTGTAGTATAATTTGAAGTCAGAGAGTGTGATAACATTAACTTTGTTCTTTTTCTCAGGATTGCTTTCACTATTTGGGGTCTTTTGCAGTTCCATACAAATCTGAGGATTTTTTTGTTCTCTATCTTTAAAAAATTTCGATGGGATTTTGATGGGGATTGCATTTACTCTGTATATTACTTTGGGTAAGATGGCCATTTTAACTATGTCAATTCTGCTAATCCATTATCACAGAATCTTTTCATTTCAATGTTTTCTTCAATTTACTTCAGCAATGTCCTGTAGTTTTCAGTGCATAGGTCTTTCACTTCTTTAATTTTATATCTTGGTATTTTATTCTTTATGTTGCAATTGCAAATGGAATTGTTTTCTTCATTTCTTTTTCTGATAACTCACTATTAATGTATAAGAACACAATGAATTTTTATACCTTGATTTTGTATCCTACAACTTTACTGTATTTATTGTTTCTAATAGTATTTTGGTGGAGTCTTTAGGGATATATATCCCTATATATACACACACACACACACACCCATATCCTTATTTTTTAATATATATAAAATATATATCTCACACCTTATATATGGTGTATACACATATACACACCACATATTTAACACCATACATACGTATATATGTATATAACACCATATATATATATATATATATATGACTGAATTTAGCTATCTGAGTTCAGATCTTGGAAGGATCTGACTTGGATTTTTTCTAACTGTGGTAAAACATATGTAACGTAAAATTTAGCATTTTAACAATATTTAAGTATACAGTTCCATGGCGTTAAATACAGTCACGTTTTTGTACAACCATTACCACTATTCCATTTCAGAACTTTTTAATCATCCTTAACAAAAGCTCTGTCCCCATTTAACAATAACTCCTCATTCCCTCCACCCTCCAGTCCCATTCTACTCTCTGTCTCTGTAAGTTTTCCCATTCTAGATACTTTACATAAGGTAAATCATAAAACATTTTTACTTTTGTGTTCAGCTTATTTCACTTAACATAATGTCTTCAAGATTCATCCATGCTATAGGAATATTAGAATTTAATTCTTTTTTAAGGCTTAATAACAATCCATTGAAAGTATACACCTCATTTTGTTTATCTATTCTGCAGAGTCATTGGAATTATCATAAAGATGGCATTGGCATTTTATGCTTTATAATGAATTGACAAATTTTATTCAATTGATTAAAAACAAATTGTTAGTTTAGTAACATTTTCTTCTAATCCATAAACACAGGATGACTTGCTGTTTATTTCTGACATCTTTCTTTTAACAATATTTGTAGTTTTTGGTGTACAGGCCTTTCACCTACTTGGTTAGGTTTTTCCAAAGTCATTTTATTTTTTGATGCTATTATAAATTGAATTCTTTCTTTAATTTCCTTTTTAGGTTGTTTATTGTTAGTATATGGAGGCACAAATGATGTTTTGTGTATTGGAGATTGCTTAAGTGTTAAGTTAGGTATCACCAGCAACTAAAAGAAAAAAAGTTACAAAACATTATTTGATTTCACATATATTTCTTTTTAAAACAAAATAAATGAATCAACAATATAACAGAAACAAACTCATAGATACAGAGAACAAACCTGATGGATGTCAGATGGGAGGAGGGTTGGGTGTAGGCAGAAAAGGAGAAGGGAATTCAGAGACACAAACTTCCAGTTACAAAATAAGTCATGGGGATATAATGTACAGCATAGGGAATATAGTCAATTATATTGTAACAACGATGTATGGTGACAGATGGGTACTAGACTTATCATGGTGATCACTTTGTAAAGTTTCTAAATGTTTACTATGTTGTACACCTGAAACTAAAATAATATTGTATGTCAGCTATAGTTAAAAATAAATCAAAATAGCTGAATTTTAAAAACATTGTTATTCTTAGCTTCCTTTTTTCCATACAGATGGCCAATAGGCATATGAAAAGATACTCAATGTCACAAATCAAAAGAGAAATGCAAATTAAGACCATAATGAGACATCACCTCACACCTGTCAAAATGGCTATCATCAATAATCAACAAACAACAAATGCTGGAGAGGATGTGGAGAAAGAGGAATGCTTCTGCACTGTTGGCAGGAATGCAGAGCGCTGTAGCTACTGTGTAAAGCAGTATGGAGATACCTCTAAAGATTAAAAATGGATCTGCCTTTTATCCCAGCTGTTCCACTTCCGGGAATATATCCAAAGGAACCCAAAACACTAATTTGAAAGAACACAAGTACCCCTAAGTTCATTGCAGCGTTATGTACAATTCCCAAGATATGGAAGTGGTCCAAGTGTACATCAGTAGATAAGTAGATAAAACAACTATGGAAAATTTACACAGTGGAATACTACTTGGCTGTAAAAAAAAAAGAAGAACTTTTGCAACAGTATGGATGGAACTGGAAAACATGATGCTACATGAAATAAGCCAGTCAGAGAAAGACAAATATCATAAGATTTCACTCGTATGTGGGATCTAAGGAACAAACTGAACTGACGGGGAACATGGGGATGCAGAGCAGGATGACAGCTGGGTGTGGGGTGCAGATTAGTGGGTGGGGAGATTGAGGAAAATGGACGTGGACAACAGTGTGGATTGCAGTGGAGGAGAGGGATATAAGGGAACTAAATGGTAATGGAAAAAAGTACAATGAAGATGAAATCAAAATAAATAACATAAAGTAAAAAATTGTTATACTTACCTTCCTTTTTTTCAGTTTTATTAAGATATAATTGATGTACAGCACTACAGAATTTAAGGTATACAGAATAATGATTTGAGTCACATATATTGTGAAATAATTACCACATTAAGTTTAGTTAACATTCATCATCTAATATAGATACAAAAAAAGAAAAAGAAAAATGCTTTTGTGAGGAGAACTCTTAGAATTTATATTCTTAACAACTTCCACAGATCCCATACAGCAGTGTTAACTATAGTCATCATGCTGTAGATTACATTCCTATTACTTAACTTATAACTGGAAGTCTGTACCTTTAGATACCTCCCTCCATTCCCTCCTCCCGCGACTTCCTGTCTGATAACCACAAATCTGATCTATTTGTAATGAGTTTGGTTTTATTGTTGTTGTTGTTGTTTTCAGATTCTGCGTATAAGCGTGATCATGCAGCATTTTTCTTTCTCTAACGTATTTCATTCAGCTGATGCCCTCATTATCACAGTTAAAAGAATTTCCTTCTTTTTTGACTGGATAATATTTCATTGTATTGTATATGTACAGACCACATCTTCTTTATCCATTCATCCATTAATGAACTATAACTTTATTTCTATGTTTTAGGTATTTTAAATAATGCTGCTATGAACACGGGGGTACAGATATCCTTTTGACATAGTATTTTCATTTTCTTTGGATGTATTCCCAGAAGTAGAATTGCTGGATATATGATAGTACTCTTTTTAATTTTTTGAGGAATTGTTTTCTATAGTGTCTGTACTTATTTACAACCCCACTAACACTGCACAAAGGTTTCCTTTTCTCCACGTCCTCGCTAAAATTTGTTATTGTTCGTCTTTTTGGTTCTGAGAGCTTTCATCAAAGACATATTAGAATGCCAATGAAAGAAAAGAGATGAGAGAGCTGTGCTACATAAAGCTGTGCTTGATCTTTCAAAAAAAAAGCATAGTATATTTTTTAAAAAAAGGACACAGGTTTTGGATTTGATCTATGGTTGAAAGAAATTACCATAACAAATTAGAATTCACTAATTTAGTAGTGAATACCTATTAAGTATCCGGCACTGTGTAGAGCCTGGGGATACAGCAGTAAATGAAGCAAAAACAAACAAATAAACAAACCAAAAAAACCCTACCCTCATTGAGTTTATACTCTGTGGTAAGAATCAAATATAAAACAAAATAACCAAATAAAATATAGTATGTTTAATGATGATACATGTTATAAAAATAAAGCAACAAGAGGAAAGAGGGTGATAATCAGAAGGAAATTCAGCTTTTTAATGGCATAGTTAGAGGTAACTCAATGGGGAAGTGACCTTATGGAAGAGATCTGAACAAGGTGGAGTCCAAGCATAGAGAGTCTGGAAGGATCCCAGAACAGTAGCATGAGAAGCAGTGCCCCTTGGTCTCAGTGGGGGCTGATGGAGATCTCTGCACTTTCAGTCTTGGGATGATTGAGTACCAACAATCAGCCACATTCTTTGTGTATAATCACTCTATCTGTTAGTCAGGGTTCTTCAGAAAAATAAAAATAACAGGATATGTGTACCAACAGATGGAGATTTATTGCAAGGAATTGATTCGTGTGATTATGGAGGCTAGGAAGTCCAAAATCTATAGATTAGGCTGGCAGGCTGAAGACCTAGGAGACTGATGCTGCAGTTCAAATCTGAAGGCTGTATGTCCCTTTGGGGAAGGCTGGGGAAGCATGAACAGAATAAAATTTTGGCAGTGAACCAGAGTCTTTCCTAGAGGGGATTCCACCTCTTCTTTGTTTAGATGGTTCTGGGTCTGTAAACTGGCTTCGGTCTAAGAATCAATTGAGGGGCCATGACTCTTTGATTTTAACATTCATGTTAGACTTTAATCTCTTCACCTAGAACTTTTCTGCCTGTACAGATCAAGCAAAAATTTAATAGGCTCCCTATATATTTCACTTCTTGAAACACCGTGATCAACTATCCAATGCCATTGGTCTGCATAAGTCAAACATTCTGGTTGCTTCTTTGATTCTGCTGTCCATTATAGAACCACATCCACCTTGCCTTTGGCAGTTGAATGCCACCTCTTGGCCCCTGTTGCCCAGGATCTAATTACCCCGATGGATACAAAGACCAAACTGATGGCTGCCGTTGTTTTCAGGTTTTCCAACTCTTCCTGCTGTGAGGTCTAGCCTACAGTAAAGAGTAAACACAGAGCTCTTCAACAGTGTTGAGCTCCCCTCATAAATCATTTAGACCTATCTTCTGGACCCTCTCAGCATGGGTGAGTAGATCTTAAATGACACTTCCATTCAAACATTCAAATTTCCGTAAGCCTTTGAATCCCTTACTCTATGTTAAATTGAACTTATTCAGCATTTTCAATTTGCTCACTGTGTGTCATCTTTTGGTCCATATTTCAGTCAAACAACCAAACTGAACCCTCTCTACTCGCCAAGCTACAACATTAAATGTACAATCTTTACTTAATGAGCCCATATCAGTAAATTTGGCCTGATTCAACCTTCCTTCCATCATTATTCCACACTCATAATCTCCAACACATACCAATTCTCCCTTTCTTTCTTAGGAAAAAATAAATCCACCAACTTTGAACACATTGGGGAATAAGAATAGATATTAGATAGATAGATAGATAGATAGATAGATAGATAGATAGATAGATAGATAGATAGAGGTATATATCTCTATATATATCATATTTCTTAAATTTAGTACATCACATAGAGCATAGAGGGAAAAGAGGAACAGAACAAAAAATGGTATGACTGCTCATATTTGACTTCATTGGGCACGTATTCTAGGCCAAGTTCTGGTGCTATAAACACAGTCCTTGAGATAGATGCCCATTTGCTTCCTTTTACCAAAGAGGACACAAGGATAAGAAAGGAACTTGCTCAGTAACATGAGTAGAAGGTGGCAACAGTGGGCTTCAAGTCCAAGTCTGACTGGCCCCAAAACTTTTTTTTAAATAATACATTGGATTAAAATCTGGAATCTTTAGATGCTAAATGCTTAATAATGCCTCCTGGGTTTTCTTTTGACCCAAACGTTTTATATTTAGGCATATTCTCCTTTGTGCCAAATCTGAGACTGAAATGTTATGGAAATAAGATTAAAAGGAAATAGCCTCCAATTTTATTTTAGAGCTCAGAAAATGTTCATTATGTATGGTCAGGCCAACCAAAATCAACATTGTTAAATTAAATCATGACTTTTGCAAAATTACTGATTCACATTGATACCATATGTCTTCAGAGAGAACAAGTGAATTTTAGGGAAACCAGTCTGCCTCTAACAGGGAGAGATTCTGCTGTACAAATTCTGGTTCAGACTTGCCTCTGGGTGTTTTGAGATGCCAGAATCTGGGAGGTCAGAGTAGCCATTGCACACAACACTTTTTCAGAAAGTATGATGTATTATGTTTGAAAAACAAATAGAAGCTCCAAACCAGAGGCTGAATGGCCACTAAGTTTTAAAAAGACCTGCAATTAAGATTCTTTAGGAGAAATTAATTATGGTTTTAAGATTCATTAAGGTCCCTTTTGCTTTCTAATTCAAGTTACACATTCAAATGGTTGTTATACAAGTTCATGTCGGACCAAAAAGAAAGAATGTTCTGTGGCTGAACCCAAAGTGGATATCATCGGTCTTTGTCTTGACCAGAGTCACATACCCAGCACCTCTGCAGTGTGTGGTAGGCACACAACGGGTTTAACAAAGGTTTATCACCACATCGAAGGGAATCTTCTCAGCACTGACTATGCATGAGATTAAGTCAAGAATCTAGGATTAGACACCAAACCCACAAACCATGCATCAGTCACGTTATTAACATTAAATAAGGAAAATTCTTCATAAACAAAGAAGACATAGAATAAATGGCTCATGTTAAAGACAATTATTGACATGTTGTGAAATGTCTGAACTTGGTCCCCTGAGAATAAGTCATCTCGATGCATGTCTTTAGCTTAGCTGAGAAAAATTCAACAATAATAAACATGAAATGTCTGCACTTTTCACGCGCTAAAAGAAAAAAAGTCAGAACCCCATACTGGCTGCCTCAGCAGCAGACTCATGTGTGACGGGTAAACAAACTAAAGCTTTAGAAAGCATGTGAAGGATGAGAGCATTTCACAGATCTCAAGGGTTGCCCGCCCACCCATGTAAACCTAGAGCAGTGTGGAAATTAAAGGGCAATAGGCAAAGTCTGGGTCCATTTTTTTATCCAGACTCAAAATTTGAGAATGCGTAAGTGGAAAATGGCTCAGAACACCATGGGCACTACTCTGCTCCCAGAAACAGGGCATGAAAATGGCTTAGCACTGAGGAGGAGCTTAGAAAGCTAGGGTGCTGGATCTTCTCTCACACCTTCTGCACAAATGCTCTAGCATACTGCAGCCGGGTTGGTGGGCTTAACCTAGCTTCCCCAGACTTCTTGGAAGAAAAGGGAGACTAGCTAATGTAAAAATAAATGCAAACTTCTAAAATGCAACTTAGAAAAATAAACAATGTTCAAAAATAATCCACAGTTGATTTGTTTTTAATCATTGCCTGAGTATACACTTACTGATTTGAGAGAGAGAGAGAGGTGACAAAGAAATATCAATCAGTTGCCTCCTACGCAACCTGACCCAGGCCTGAACCCACAACCTAGATATGTGCCCTGACCAGGAATCAAACCCACAACCTTCCTTTGGTACACAGGACGACACTCCAACTAACAGAGCCACATTGACCAGGGCATAATCCACAGTTCAAAACAAGGATCCCAGAGGAAGGATTGGGATTTCCGGGAGCTCTGCTCTCAGGGTTGCTGTCCGGGCTTATTTAGTTGAAGTGCTATACAGAATGACCTAGAATATATTTAATGAGGAAAGTATTTGAGAGACATGCAAAAGAGGAAGAAGAAAGAAGAAAGAAGAAGGAGGAGGAAAGGGAGGAGGAGGAGGAGGGAGAGGCGGAAGAGGAGTAGGAGGAGGAGGATGAGGGGGAGGAGGAGAAGGAGGAGAAACCAGCACCTAAGATCAACTGCAGAGACTGGAGTTACTGGAAACTAGGATTCACCGTGTGGATATCTGCTACATTCAAACCTCCACAGAAACACCAATGCACACAGAGAAAGTAAATGTGAGGACACCTCAGACAAGCTTACAGAGACGTTCAGATGTGTGAACATTTTTTAAATATATGTTCTACTGGATAGTTGTGTCCATGCTAACAAAAAACAAAGCAACTCTTATTCTCACTAATAGTCATTAACCAAAGATATAAAAATAATCATTTTGTGAGTCGTTTTTCTCATTAAAATGCTTTGCAAAGCTTGAGGACCAAATCAAACAGAATAATGCTATACTTTCTGAACATATTTCTCTCACGGCAGTTGGATGAAACATATACTTTATTCAATCATTTATAAAGCACTTGGTGTTGATTCCATTAGGCCATCAGAGGCTCTATCATCTGCCAACCTCCCAGGAACATTCTCTCTGCTCTGAGGTGAGTGGTCAGCACCCTCACATAGCAGGCAAGTCCAGGACAATAAGGATAATTCCCTGAGTGCAGTCACAAAGCAGGGATGATCCACCCATGTCCCCCACAATCCAGGCCTGGATTCTAGCCACTTCTCATTACTGCCACCTAGAACCCTGACCCTCAGGAGGCCCTAAGTACCCTCACTTACCCATTCCCAGCTCCAACCAATTCTAGCAAAAGAACATTCTTTACTGGAGATGGTATACCATTCCCACTGCTGACATTAATGCAGCAGACAGTATTCAGTGCTTCTGCTGGTGTCTAAGAGTTCTGAACAATCATGACTTTTGCTCATAAGTGCTCACAAGCCCATAACATGTTAGAGAGTCTCTGTACCTAACATGTTCCTCTATCCCAACACCAAGTGTCCCTTCTTGTCCTTTTTGGTCATTCTGTTCCCAACTTCTTCACTGCAAACTGCCACTAATTCTCATGTGCAAATATCTGAAAACCTGTTGCCCTGGGTGCAGCCAGGCCGAGGGTAGGAGTACAAAGGGCAGCAGCCCACCAGTAATAAGCAACATGGAATATTGAGCAGCCAGGTGACAGCTAATTAGGTAGGGCTTGGGTAATTAAATTTACAGGCTTTGATCTTTTCTTCAAATATTTCCATATATTCCATATCATTTGGCTTTAGATATCGTAACACTTCTCCACAATTAGCAGATGTCCCTCTGCTTGACCTTCTCTCCCCAGCCACAGGAGCCAGGAATGCAGATAAGCAAGCAACCCCCACAGGATGTGGGTTAAGCCTCTTGTCTCTGAATTGAAGCAGGAGCTCAACCTGCTCAGCCTGGCAAATCACCCAAGGGCACCACTCCCCAGGTTTCCCCAGACAGCTTGGCTCTCACATCAGATGGAGCAGGTTTCCTCGTGTGCCAGGAGAGGCGTGGACCCCGCCACCCACCCTTCACAGCAACGCCTCCTGGACCCAGAGTAGGGTGCTTGCCAAGTAAAAAACCCACCTCAGGAACTGAATCATCAGGCCCACATTAGGAGCTTCCTCCAAGGACACCTTACTCTACACCATTTCCTGTCCCTCAAAAGGACTGGACAAGACAGGAAAGCCCAGAAGGGTGGGTTGTTAGGTCCAACATGGTCTCCATGGAAAATATTTTCCAAATTGCTTTAGTGTTATATTAAAATGAGTAATAGAAGGGAGATACTGAGAAAATGCAGGAAATGGCTGGAAGACTGGCTTCCCAGTCCTTCTCCATTTTGAAAATCAGATGGTCCAGAGAAGGAACTGGTTAAGGAAGCAAATTTGCAACAATGTTTTGGATATATCACCAAGGAAAAAACTGTCACACTTCTCACCAAAAGAAATTACACTGACAGCACACTCAAACTAGGCACTGTCATCCCAAATGTCTTGTTTCTTCAGTCTTGCTTGCTCCCTAAACGAGGTTGCTCCATGGAGATCATCGTAGGGGACAGAAATGCCAAACATAATGGTATTTCTCTTCCCAGTGAGGAAAATCATCCAGTTTTGCTGCCAACCATTTAGTAGTTGTTCATTTGCTTCTGCTGCAAGGAAAAACCTAATCCAGTCCCTTATGTAATACACAAGAGCAGTGTGTGATTTGGAAAAAGCCTGGGATCCTGCTAGCCCCAGCGTGTAACACCTACCCAGCTTTACAGTGGCTCTGACGGATGAAGCACCATCCGCCTCTGTGCTGCCTGGAGGTACTAAATCTCCCAGAAGATCAACTCAGACTCAGATTCACTGATCAGCCTGGCCATGCCATCAGCTCCTGAAAACACAGGTCTCCAGCAAAAATCTATCGGGTCCTGCCACTGTTTCTTTTACTCAGAATAAAAATAACCACTTAACAGGGAAAAGGCTGGATATGGGCAAACTCTCTGAATAAAATGAGAACCCACTCCCCACACTGCGTCTGCAGACTTTCCCAACCAAATGGGAGCCTAAGTGTCTGAACTTTTCTATTACTTCATCTCTGTGTAAAGCACAGCCATTAAATGAGCACAATCTTTTAACATAAAACAATAGAAAGTTAGAAAGCTGTTTCATTACTTTTCCATCTTTGGCTCAGACACAGAAAGGCTATTTTGGGCTGAGTCTTACAGGAAGTATCAAAAACTTAAAGAGAAATAGAGTTAGTGCAAGATTTCCAGCCCAACTTATTGTTTGAGACTAAAACATTTCATACAGGTTCCTACCTAAGGCCCAAACATGTGGAAGCTAACCTGAACTAAACCCACACCTTTGGAATTTTACACCTCACTCCTGAAAATATCTCTGCTTGCTTCGACTTGCAGCTCCCAAAGCGCTGTCTGCCGCTGGGAGTAAGAGTCACCTTTACATACACCTGTTCTGCCCGGTGTGGTTGGGAAGCCAAGAGCAGCCACGTGGTGCTTCTTCCGACTTTGTCTGTAATTCTTGTATTCCTTCTATATGGTCTGTGCAACCACTGAGTTTTAAAAGCAAGCTCACTGGAACACTTCATAGTTGGATGATCATAGGAGGGCTTTATAATAAATCCACTTAAAGCAACTCAGAACAGGTATCTGCTAGAAGGACAATTACAGTGCATGTTATGCCAAGAAATTGTGCCAGTTTTTACCTGTCAAAGCAATTGGGAAATAGACCTGTACTTGCTGAAAAATTTACTTGTACATGCACGCATGTTGAGGGAGGGTGAGCAGGTGTTTGTAAACCACAGTTATATTCTTAACAGTGATCCCTGACTCATTAAAAAAGAATGCTTAGTACTCAAACTCTTACAACAGTGGGGAAAATGTCCTGTGGAGCTTGAAAGCCGGAGCAGGTGGTCAGTATTTCAATGAGGAAGAAAGTGTTTACTATTGAGCACGAGTTTCTGCCCTGCGTATTTTGGGGTTCTTTATTTGAAAGCAAACAGTTTGAAATTTTTACTCTTAACTCTTGCTGCCAAACAGTAAGAAAAGAAATAGACCCATGGGCCGCGACACCATCAGTCACTTCCTGGTCCTCAGGGCTTTAATTTGCCTAGGAGCAGCACTTCTCCTGTGTTAAGGGAACAAAGAGACAATAAAGTAATTCATTGAGCAATCCTGCTGAGAAATGAATCCCCATTTCAAGTCAAATCTAATTGCACAGAGACACTAAATTAGTTGATGATAATGGATAAGGAATGCTTTCATAATGCCATAAATGAAACTCTTCTCAAGAGTGTGCAAAGCACACTGTTCATACATATGTAAACAGGGAGTTGCATCTGTATTCCATACACTAATTTATGATTAAAGGGGAGTGTAAATAAGACAAGTTTCCACGACGAAAAATAATTTCAGGTTTCTTCATATCTGCTCTGGCTGCCTACTTCTTTTCTGGGTTAGAAGCTGTACAGTGTGGCGTCTTCTTTCCTGTCATCTATGAACAGCTGCTTCCAAGAGAAATCTGAAACCCAGGTGTTAGCACACTCCAATCCTCAGCATCCTGTACAAGCAAAAAAGCCCAGGTGAATCCTGCACTTTTGTTCATAGCTGCCACCTCCATGGCCCCCACAAACAAAGCCATTGTATTCAGGAAGCAGTTGCCTGTTTATGCTTGGTCTGTGGTCTGTGTTCTGTGGTCCAGCCCATTTTGGTCAACACTGTGGTTTCCTCCTGCATGTTTATTCCATAAAGGTACCATCTTTAATGCTGCCAACTTATTGCCATCTTCTCTTTTCCCTCAAAAGAATTTTCTATTGCATATTCCTCACCATTGACTACTTATAAACATAGGTCAGTGAACTTTTTTCCTTCTAGCATGGGCATTCAGGGGCCCAAAGCCCACTTCTTATACTCACAATGCTGCAGAGGATTTCATTTCACCAGGCTGATGATGCTAAGAGTTATAGGAGCAAGTGGCAGAAAGATGGGGGACCCAGACTCTCAGACAGACCAGACCCACAAATCATCTACCAAAATGGTTGGATGTGGACCTGTGTGCATGTAAGCACAGGCGGGCTGCGCATTGGATTTACAAAACAGAAAATATTCAACCTAGTCAACCAATTTCCTCCTACAGTACTTTGCAATTTTACATGCTATTGTTTGCTAGTAAAGTTGTATCACTGAAGTTCCCATCCATCTGTCTCTCACAGCAGCTTTGATTGCTATGAAAAAAAAAATGCATGCATATTTAAAAGGACCCCCAGGGAGAGCCCTGCAGCTGAGCAATGCAAATCTGAACACAGGGACCTAGGTTAACCAGCAAACAGCCACATTTTATCTTATGGCTTCAGAGTCAAACAAATTTGCTTATAAAACCTTAATTAGGTCTTAAAATTGTTACAGCACTGTTATAAGAGGCCATGGTGTGCACAATAAAGTGTCCATTCCCTAATGGTACATTTATCTTCATCTAACTGCACTTGGGAAAGCAATGCCCACCACCCAATAGCCATGTCACTCTGTGAGCAGCTGCCAGGGCAGAATAAAGAACATCAGTTTTCTCTGTTTAATATCCTCGTCCTCCACATCTCCATGTTACAGCCAATATGCAGAAACCCCCTTTCCCAAGTGAGCTAAAATGTTTAGGGTCATTTAAAACCACTAGAATTGCTGGCTTGATTTCAGGTAAGCACTATAAATAAACTTCTGTCCAGAGTGGAAAATGCTTTCAAAGTCAGCTTTTCTAACTCATCAAAGCCAGTCTGCAGACCTTTCTCATGTTTTCCATTGTTTTTTCCCAGACACATCCTGAATCCTGAGCCTTTCACATTTGTGTCTCTAATAAGCCATTTGTAAATGATCTTAACATTTCAGGAGGTCTCAGACAACTTTAAAGTTCTCCATCTTCGAAGTGGACACATTCATTCTTTGCAAGACAGACTAACTGCAACTCAGCTAGTCAACAAGCTCTTCTTGAGAGCACACCTCTTGCTTGCTCATTCTTGGCATTTATTGCAGGCCTTATGGGGTCCTAGGGAGTTTGCAGATGTTACGTTCTAGAGGTACCTTTACAGAATGTTATTAAGTAGATGACATTATTACTCCCAACATTACCGATGAGGAAACTGAGACTGAGCATTGAGTTGCTTGCACAGGTCACATAGCAAGGAAATAGCAAATCTAATACTTCAGCCAGGTCATCCATCTCAAAAGTCCAAGTGCACAACCACAGCTGGGCCCACAGGATATGTGGTAAACTAAATATCACCAGCTCGCACCGTGGTGGATCTTACAAGGGACAACACAGAGATTAAACAGATGCTCATCATGTACACCACATATTAAATAACTGCAGGAGGAACAGAAAGTACAGGTTACTATGGAAACATGTAACAGTGACATCTTGCAAACCATGTAGTATCTTCGTATAGAAACACACATCACCTAATAGACAAAAGGAGAAGCACACAACAGACCTATTTCCCTCCTCTAGATCTTGATCCCCGGCTGCAACAGGTTGCATTTTTAACAAGATGCTGAAAAAAAAAGATATAAAATACCTATATATAATCTTTATTTGTTAATTTGCTCTTATCTAAAAACCTAAGAAACTTGCTATCACATACAAATACAAACTTCTGAAAAATTCTGCAAATTGACATCATTTACATTTTTCCCAAGACAGTATACATTCATCTGAGTTAAAAAGAATCATTCTCCCTGAGATTTGGAAATTAAAGTAGAAATGAATAAATGCTGTTTTCTGTGTCCATTTTTTTTCATTAGAATTTGATTTTCAGAGAAAACTCAGCTTTCAGCAAATGTTTCCTCTCCTGTGAAGTGGGGATGGTACAAGGTGTCAATATTAAATAAGAAAAGTAAACCAAGGAGAGAAGACTTGGCCAATTCGCTCTTTTATAACGATTTTTAAAATGACTTATGAGGAAGGACATTGAAGATACTGATTGGACTAAAATATTTTAATTTATCCATGAATTTTATTTATATATGCCATTCTTATAATTGTATCAGGCAGCATGTGTTGAGGATGCATTATTATGTCCTAAATAGTAGACCTGGTCTTTGATACAGTTATGCCTTTTTAAGCAGTCATTGTCATAACTGTCTCACAGAATGCAGAAAAGAATCATTATACCAGCTAGCTTCTAGTGAGTGTGCTTTGCTCCTTACAAGCTGTTATCAGTCTTAATTAACTTTTTCCATTGATTAGCAGTTTAACATCTGATCCTATTTGGAGGAATGAGTCCCAATTTTCCTCCATACACACCCTTGTGCTTTGTGCTCTATCCTTGAGATAGGCCACTTAGTCCAGAGAAAATGGTTTTCTCTCAGCAACAGTTTGCAAGTCTCCCCGCTGCAGCAGTGGAGCTGAGTCCTCTAAGCAACGCAAGACTCCCGAACAGGGCTCAGAGCCATCAAGGTCCAGCCCTCCTTGGTTCTTGCTTATTTTCTAACGCTTCTTCTGCAAGTGTGCTGTGGTAGCCTTCTCATTAAGCTCTTTCCCTGCTTAAATTAGCCAGAGGTCATCTATGTTGTTTGCAAGCCAGCATTATAGCTAAAACACATGCATTTTCTCAATTAATCCTAATGGCAACCAAACGAGGTAGGCACTTTTACTGTGCTCATTTTATAGGCAAGAAACCAAGGGACAGAAAAGGTTAGATACCTTACTCAAGATTGCACACTTGCTGCTAGTGTTGAAACCTTGAACAGTCTGACTTAAAACACAACTCGGAGAGATAATAGCGTACCCAAGCATCTCTGGGAGAGTTATTATCTGGTTTGATGACACCAAACTGTCTTTATTTAAATGATAAGCCCAACTGAGGCACAGGGGAGACACAGAGTCTCAGGGGAGTGGATCCCAGAGGTTGCTGCAGTCCATAATGTAACGCTTCATGGCTTGTCCTCCAGAGTCCTAGGACCTTTCAAATGCTCCATATCCCAACTCTGTTTCAGTTAGCAAGCCTGCCTTTTCCAAGTGGAGCCCTTACCTCCTCACTGTGTCTCGATACCAGCACACAGAGGGTCAGATGAGGTCCTGCAGAAGGGAACATTAACACTGCGTTGCGGGAGGCAGGTCTCCTAGCCCCACTGGGGAGGAGAGGCCCCCACTGCTCCTGCACCTGCAGACGGGGCAAAGGGAACTTTCTTCTTCTTTTTTTAAATCGTTCTTTATTTCCATACATCTCAGACCTCTTAACCTCCCAAACTCTGCATAAAGGTACAGTGTTCCCCCTTCACAAACAGCATACTGTGCCCTCGTTTCTCATCAAGGCAAGGGTCACCAACTGCCTGCTGAAAACAGTCTTTCCTTTGAGAAATGTTTGTGTTGCTTACTTTCCCAGTAGTTTTGAGTCTTCTTTCCTTGTCCATTCAAAGGTGCCATATTGATAACAATTTCAACCTCCCCAGTGTTCACATCAAATGGAAGACCATGAGAGAGATTAACTTCATGGTCCTGAGGAATTTTGAAGATGCTGGGAATGGGAGAGGCCCCTGGGGCTACTGCGGAAAGCAGTCATTGAGGAGCTCTGCAGACAGACAGCTCCTGAACCACATTAACACTTTCACTCACTGACTTCTTTAGATGAAAATGAAAGAAGTAACGTGGTTCTGAAATGGTTCATTCTGCTTTCCTGCCAGGTACTGGTTGCCAGAGTAAAGTTGCTGATTGTTTCAAATGATATTTAATACAAAAGAGAGAGGAAGAGAAAAAGAAAATGGGGGGATGGGGGAAATTTTCACTTTTGATTTCTGTTTCAGGGGCCTACTGAGCATGTTTGATATGAAGACTGAGCTAACCTAGCAATTTCATGAGGGATTGGCTTCAGATTCTGGTATCTTCTGCACTCTTGGGTACAAAGTCTTTTAGATGAGTCAGTGTAGATGAAAGAAAATGATTTTTTAAAGCCCTAAGGAAAAATAAGTCATTCCATGTATTTTTCTTAATCAAGCATTTTTATATCCTGTATGTTTTATATAATGTTTATATACTACAAAAACTTAACTGTTAAAATAATTAGAATTACACATATACATATACATATACACAACTTGATATTTTTCCTTTTTTACCACTGAAAATTTTTGTTAGGTAATTTGCATTAGGCAATTTAAAATTTGTCTCATCAATTGAAACCTTGAAGAACATATTCAAGTGAAAATAACAAAAATGCTTGTATTTTTAACTTACTCTGATCCTGACACCAATGATATTTGGAGTCCTTTTGAAGTACCACGACCAAGGCATCATGTTGACTCTGAGAAACGAGTAAACTGCCTTCCTAGACAGCTCCAGGGAACACGCCCACTGCCGAGGCCACAGCACCTCCTCCCTGCTGCAGAAAAGTTCCAGCAAAGCAGTTACTTCTGCCACCCCAGAGTGCAGTAAAAATGAACCCGAAGTACATCTCAAGGAATAGCACAACACAAGATCTCCTGCTGAAATGTCAGTCCTTGGGGAAATGAGTTTTATGGGGAAGCTGGGAGAGAGAGCTCTTCCTCCCTGGGGGCCTCTCTTGGTGTGGGAAGAATAAGAAGTCTCCTTGATAGAATATGAGGGAATGTTTTAACGATTCTCACCTAGCAAGTGACCCAACTTTAGCGTTGTTTGTATTAAACTTTATTTTATTTTTTTACTGCAACTGTCCTGAAACTGTAAGACTCTACAACTGGGAGGCAACGTAACTGGGGCAGTCTTCTTGGAGACCACGGGCAGGTAGAGTGGTGGGGGTGAAAGGCAGCTACTGAGACACACCAGGCTGATGCCTTCTTCCTCCTTAAGCCCTCAACACCTAATTCAAAGAGGGAAAGTTGAAGAATGTTGTACAAATATTTTCTTGCTATCCTCTCCTAGAAACTATACTGAGTTAGTCTTGAGTGTGGTAGCTAATAACATTCATTTGCATGTGGAGTAAATAGGGTTACTGTCATTTCTTAAGATCCACAGAGAGCTGTGATGAACTGTCTTACCATCCCTCAGCTTATCGATACTTAAAAAGAAAATGGAAAACAGATACTATACCTGAGAAACTACCTAGTTCATGTGCATCACATGTTATTAGTAAAGTTAAGGGGAAAAAATGATGGAACTTTTAGTTGGATTCTTAATTACAACTTTTAACACTCTTCTATTTTCCTCTGGAGACCGCCCAGGTCACAGTTTGCACTTTGCATTCCCTGGGGTCCTCAATAGCTGAATGCTCTGTGGCCCCTTTCAGGACACAGATGAAATCCATTTTCTGTCTTTCATGGGAGTGGTGGGAGGACACGGAGGTAGAGGGGAGAATCAGGTTTAAAGACCAAGAAAATGAAAACAGATGCGTGGAGAGGTGAGGCTAGTGGGAATGGCGCGACCAGAAGCAGCTCCCCGGCGGCGCTGGCAGCATCTGCTCCCCACTCCTCCGCAAGTCCACCCCCACCCCCACCCCCTGCCCGGCCCCAGTTCAGCAGGAGGGGCCAGCCTCGGGATCGCGGCGCCAAGCAGGGAATCGCTCCTCTCGGGAGAGAAACCTCTCTTGGATGCCTCAACGCGGACTTTTTCAATAAACTGTTTTCAATTAACTGTAAGAGCCCGGGGAAGGGCAGGGTGGGGGTGGGGAGGCGCTGTAGTACGGAGAAGACTGAGGAGACCAATCCTTAAAACCAGCGAGGAGATTGAATGCAGGCCTTGCTCATTTGCAAGCACAGTCAGCGCACGCACGCCCCACCCGGCTTGGGGTGCGGGTCGTGAGCGCGGCCAAGGCCCGCCCCAGAGCCGCCGTGTCCGCAGCCCGCCAGGCGCAGCGCAGATGCCTCCCTCACCGCCGCCCCCGAAATCAGACACCCTGTACTGCGCCTCCAAGGACCTGGAGGCGGGGTCCGCCACGCCCGGGCCCCTTCCGTGTCTCTTTCCGCACCTCAGGCTGACCGGGCGCACTAACGGGCCGATCACACCTCCTCCTGACCGCCCTCCAACCTGCTTCTGCAGCAGCGTGTGGGGTAGTGAGAGGAAGTAACTCTCCTGGGACACAGGAGGCTGCCTGTCGTGTTCCTGGAACTGTGTGAGCTGAGCAAAAAGAACCCTGCCGAGGACCCGAGGAGAACCCGGAGGAGCCCTGGGGCGGTGAACTCACTTAGTACTCACTAGCCTGGGGAGCTTTACATCTCACAGGCCTGTTCACCCCAATAAATGGCAAGTCCAAAGAAAACCTTCACAGTGTCTGACAAGGAGCATTTCAGACAACTGCCAACCAATTCCAGGACCTACTTGTGGGGACATGGAATCAGAACAGAGGAAGGGCCAGGTTATGCCAGGAATGCCGTTGCTCTGTGTGCAAGAGAATGGGCCTGGAAACTTAAGGCAGAGTGAGGATCCTCACCAAACTCCTCACAGATGCTGGGGCACACTGGCTCGCACAGGCAGGACTCACCTCACAGGTCCACCCCCCGCCCGCCGTCCCGGAGCTGCGAAGAGGAGGAAGACTTGCAGCTCAAGGGAAGCCTGGGCATGGGGAGACAAAGCCAGCACCACAAGACAGGAGCTGCCTTGATGTCCTGACAGGAAGGCCTACATAGAGCAGACAGGGGATTGTGTGTTTTGTATTTTTTAATCAGTGCAATTGGGACTTTAAAAATTCTCATAACTGCTTAAAAAGATATGCCAGTATTTTAGAACTATGTCTTAACTGTACCCTATATTGTTTCTTAGAACCCCAAACAGGCCTACCGTGGTGCTGGCATTTTCCCTTGCACTTGCTGTCTGACCACACGTGAGTTTTCACAGGCATTTCACAACCATTCAGATGTGATATGAGGTGTGGTACCTGCCTCCTCTCCTCCTAGAAACCACCTGCTTCACTGCCCAGGTATGGGAGTGTATGTGCACTGATTCAGTTGACTTAGTTTTATTAATAAAACCCCTGAACAATGGAGTTCATTCATGCATGTAAATATACTGATATGTTACCTCAAAGAGTAAAAATCTCATTTTTATTTTATTGATAGTAGAATTTCTGCCATCCAGGAGAAACAGATATTGGCGCTTGTGGGAATAGGTTTATATGGAAAACTGAGTTAGCGAATCTGTTTTATTGAGGGAAGCTAAATTTATGGGGCTGATTTCCTTCAAACTGTTCAAAATACTCAAAAAGGCCCTGTATGTACTAATCAATGGTCTAGAAAAATCTTCATTTCAAGAACAAAGGCAGTCCAGAGCTACAAGAATTTCAAATAGTCCATCTGGCTTGTCCATACTTTGTTTTGAGTTCTTATCCATGAAAAATTAATAGGAAAGTGAAATTTGAACAAGAAAATATTTCAGTTGAGCCTAGAAGGATTGGCAAAACTATATTAAATATTACCAAATTATATTTGCTAGTAGCCATCTCCAGTTGTGATAAATCTATGATGAATGTGGGAAGGTAGGGCAAATCCAAATGTTTTCTTTCAACAACCTGTTCCTCTCCCGAAACATCGCCTAACTTTGGTTTGATTCTACCAAGTTTGTTGTCTAGGTCTGACCTGAAGACCACGATGATTGTTCCTAGGAAATATGGCCAAATATGATTCATAGCAATAATATTGCAACAATAGCTACCACTGACAATTGTCACTTTCAAAATGTTCATGTATTATATTATTATGACAACTCTCCTAGTAAGTATTTTATTCCCACTTAACATGTGAGGAAACATAAATTCAGGTAGATTAAATATCTTCTCAAGAGTCATATAGCTAATGAATAATCAAACTAAGTCTCAAATATGGGCTATCTCTTTCCAAGTTGAGGGCTCATTCTGGTATACAAATCATGGCTCATGGTTAATTCTACATGATTTAAAGAATGACCCTGAATAGAACCCCTAAACCAGCTTAGAAAACATCTCCTACACTTGTAGATCTAAACCAGTGTTTTCAAAATCATCAATGAATATTTTATAAAAAGTACAGATTACCAGCATCTCTCTAAAGAGTAGGATTGGGTGTGTTGGTGAGGACCAGACTCTGAATTTTAACATGCCTGAGACTGTCAACCTATGATTATTGTCAATTCAATGTCAATAGATATCCCCAATTTGGAATGTGGTCAAGGAGGAGACTTTATTCAGTGCAAACAGCTCAATTGTGATATTGCAAGGCTGTGAATCAACTGACTGTGAAGGGACCCTGGGACAAGGTGGCCCTGACCCCTGTGTGGAAATTCACCCCACCTTAGACTACACAGCTTCTTTCTGCTCCAGTCCAGTCCATTCTCTTCCACTCTGGTCCTGTCCCTTCTGATCCACCAAAATAGCTACACGGTGGTCTACTGAGTTGGCTCCACTGTGCTACTGCTCCACTCCAGTCCAACAAGATTGCTCAGCCTTGGTGTTATAGCTCCAACCAGGGAAACTAGGAAGCATTGTCTTCAGTGGAAAGGGAAAGTACAATCTCCAATCTCCCACCTCCAATCCAGCAGGGGAGTTGACTTATATAGAGAGAAGTACCTGTTCCTGATCCCAGATTGGTCCATCCTCCTGCAAACAGGACTCCAAATCCTCCCACTTTAATTGGCCCAAAAAGCACTGTCCTGATTTGTTGGAATGGAGCTTCTTTCATTGGTCCATAAAGGTCCTAATGAGGAGATAGTATCACAACTCTGATTGGACAAGGAAAATCACTGTCCTATTGGTTGAATGAAATTTTAGGAACCCTTTAACAAGGATTAGCTCAGATGGCAGAAATGGTACAGACAGGCAGTTCAGTACAGAGGCAGGTAGTTCCATGCAGCCTTGTGACACAGGGGTTGGGTGAGAGGACCCTGTCCAGCGCTGGCTGCTAGGCTCTGTTTTCATTTTTGTTTTTCCTCAGCCCAATAAACCACAAGGAGCCCTTCTTGGTAGGAATTTTCTTTCTTGGAGTCAACGAGATGAACTCTGGTAGTTTGATTGGGAACCACTGTTGTAAATGAACACTTTAGAAGCAGGGACATTTTCTCTTTGTTTACCTAGTACCTGGTGTATTGCCTTGCATATGGTATGTGTTCAAAAATGTTCGTTTAGTGAAATGTATTAAACTCAAATCCAAATCCACAAAAAGTCATCTACTCTACTTGTTAGCCTATGGAGTATTGTTATGAATTCAATGTGCATGTCCCTCAACTTCATATGTTAAAACCATACCTCCAGTATGACAGTATTTGGAGTTAGGGTCTTTAGGAGGCAAGGTTAAATGAGATTGTAAGGGTAGGGGCATGATCCAATAAAATTAATGTCCTTATAAAAAGAGACGCCAAAGAATTCACTCTCTCTCCTGCTGTATGAGCACACGGTGAAAAGGTGACCATCTGTAAGCCAGTAAGAGTCTTCATTAGGAACCAACCATGCTGTACTTTCATCTGGGACTTCTAGACTCCAAGACTGTAAGAAAATAAATGCCTGTTGTTAAAGCCACCAGTCTGACATATTTTGTTATAGCAACCTGAGCTGACTAGTATTAGTACTGATAATCTAGATCAAACATTGGCAAACTATAATCTGTGGGCCAAAGCTGATTGTCCATTCAGCTATGTATCATCTATGTCTGCTTTCATGTGACAACACTAGAACTGAATAATTGTAAAAGAAACTGCACATCCTACATAGCTGAAAATGCAACGTGGGACAAAAGTAGGTTTACAGTTGTGAGTATGCAAAACATAGAGTTTATTCTTGTATTATTATTTATTAATTATTGTATATATTGTTTTCCATAGGAACAGCTGTAAACCTACTTTTGTTCCACCCTGTATTTACTGTGTGGTCCTTGTGGAAGACATTTCCTGACCCCTAATATAGGTAAAGGAGTTCTAAATCTGATTAATCCTTACAATCACCTGGGGAGGCTTCTAAAATACGGATTTCCCAGACACACCAGAAGTAACACCAATGTTAAATGCCAGCATAAACCTAATAGATACCAATTAGGGCTATCTTGAGTGGCCAGAATCACTGTCTTAGTCCCCTTAGGCTGCTATAACAAAATACCATAGACCGAGTAGTTTAAACAACAGACCTTTATTTCTCACAGTTCTGGAGGCTGGAAGTCTCAGATTAAGGGGCTAACAGGTCTAGTGTCTGGGTAAAAGCCCCCCTTCTTAGCTTGCAGAGGGCCAGCTTCTCTTAACCTAATTGTCTCCAAATGCCATCATATTGGCAGTTAGGGCTTCAACAAATGAATTTCTTGGGGAGGGGAGGGACTGGGGAGGAGCACAATTCCACCCATAACATTCACATCCAGATAAAGTTTTGTTTCTGCACTTGTGCTTGGTTTTGCTGTGCCCTGATGGTCAGCCCTGACTGACTTTCATAAGAATGCAGATCTGTGATTTCAGAGAAGCTGCACAAGGCACAGGTTTCCTTCATACACTAAGGAAAGAAATGCAAGATAAACATCTACTAAACAGCTAGAACTTTGTGGGAACAAAAATATGTATCAAATACATCCAAAATATATTTGTTTGAAAACTGACCAGAAAAGGAAGATGGGAGAAACTAACTTACCAAGTAATTAGTGAGATAAACTTAAAGCTTTTGCCTCATTGATTTGCCTCACTGAAACGGTTTTGTGAGGATTATGAACCAAGCACAAAAGATATGGAGAGAGATTCAGGGTCTGACCCCTAGATGTGACAGTTCTGTAACCTTGGGGAATTTATTCTAAGTTCCTTAACCTTGGTTTCTTTACATAGAATGGGGATACTAAAAGGTACTTTATTATACATAGTTTTTAATGATTTTTTAACAAGATAAATAGTTTAGTGGTGCTTTGTAGAGGTCGGGGGTATCAGTAAATTTCAGCTTTTCTTATAAGGCCACAGGAATTTAAAAATAGAACGCTGCATAACTAAAATGAAATAAGAATGCATGCCCCAAAAATACTTACTATTTTATCTCAGGAGGAACTCTATTTCAGATTATTTTTCAACTAGTTTTTTGGGAACTGATCCGTTTACACAGATAATTCAGCCATCACAGGAAAGCTGGGAAATGAAGGAATTTCACATTAGAGAAATAAAAAGGGTTTCAGCAAGTGATAACCTAAATAAGTATCACATTATTTCACTTGGGTCTTTTCTCCCAACACAAGATCAAACAAAATAACCAATTGTGCTAAAAGCCTGAGTGCCTGTGCTGGGCTCTCTGAAGACCCCCACAGCTCTGGAGCTGTGTGTTCTCTTCAAAGACCTTCAACCCACAGGCTGGGGCTTGCCTATAACTCCCCTGACTTTTAAAGAATTGCTGGGGGTCAGCATAGGTGAGGATGGGAACGAACAAGAGGAGGAATCCGATGCAGTCCTTCAATTGCTTAGTTTTTTTTTGTTCCTTTTGAACAAAGTTGAAGACCAGTAAGATCCAAATTTACATAGGACTGAAAGACTGAGTGGCCCTCTGCTTCAGGTGCAATATAATGTGAAGCACGCTTTGCTTCCAGCAAGGCAACGTCAGTCCCTGGGGAAAACAGTGTCTTCCCCATGACACCACAGACTTAGTCTATTCGTAAGTAAAATATCTCTGAATGGGCCCAAATCAGAGACATGCCTCAGCAGTGGCTTGGGACAGCCCTATGAGTGATGACTTATCACTGACCTGAATGCCAGTTACACAAGTGAAACTGATTGGAGAGTCAAGACTACCTATTTTGGCAGAAGTCTGACGGATGAAGGATCTTGTAGACTTGGGGTTGTTGAAGAAGGGTAGTCAGAAACCAAAAGTGTCCAGACTGATAGTCCACACTGATTTAGTTTACACAGAAAATATTTCGCTCATCTCTTTTTGCCCATATATACCCATGATTAATCTCTAAGTGGTCTGGTATTTTTCATAAAAGACACAAAAATACTTGTTTATTTGAGTAAGAACTCTTTCAAACAATCCGACTTATTTTGTGTGAGATCCTTAGTGGAAAATGTAGGAATACGGAGTGAACAGAGAACACATCTACATCTGGTTGTCAGCCAAAGTGATCCATATCCGTGGCATGTGTATATAATCTGTTTGCCTGTAAATTCCATGAGTACATGGACCATGACTTCTATTTCCTTTGTACCCGCCTCTACACCTAATACAGCAGCCTGCATGAAATTAATGCTCAGTGAACATTGTCAGTTCTCCCAGTTGTCTAATATTTAGACCTATGTTTTTAAGGACCACATTTTCCCACCCCAAAAAGATCATATGTATTATAATACATTAAGTCACATACACAGTGCTTTATTTTTCTAATCCCCCTCCATATACACACAAACTTTTTATAGATTTTTTTTATACTGTGCAGGTAATTACTCCATCTTCACCAAATACAGGAAGACATGGGAATCTCCAGCTCTTGAGAACCTGAGTGGGATTATTTCTCCCTCTCTCCAGCATCACCCCATCTCCAAGTCTCTCAAGTCATTCTTACAGTGATTAAACATGCTTCCATTATTGTTCCAACCATAAAGGATCTATTGCTCCATTTTTTAAATTATATATCATATCAGCTTCTGCTGCTATAGTTGATAATTATGTTGTGAGGAGAAATTATGTGGAAAAGAACATTTATGTTATATATGTACCCACTCACACAAACACATAAACACAAAATATCTAAAATATATCAACCAGTCCTGTGGCTCAGTGGATTGAGCACTGGCCTGTGAACCAAAGGGTCATGGGTCTGATTCCCAGTCAGGGCATATACCTGGGTTGCAGGCCAAATCCCCAGTAGGGAGTGTGCAAGAGGCAACCACACATTGATGTTTCTCTCCCTCTCTTTCTCCCTCCCTTCCCCTCTCTCAAAAAATAAATAAATAAAAACTTTAAAAAAAATATCAACCAAACATCAGCTAAAATTTATAAGAAAAATTTAGAAACATATGAAGATAGATATCATTTGCAGACAGTTGATACATACACATATTATGTGTCCTATTTTCATTTTAATTTAAAATATTATTTCTATACTTTACAATTTCTCTCTCTCTCTTTTTTTTTTTACAGTCTCACCATATTTCTGAGCCTACTCTGTGGGGTCATAAAACTGTCTGGTCAATGGAATGTGGGTGGAAGTGACACATGATTTCTAGCCTGACTTTCAAACCTTCCTTGTGATTCTCCATGCTCTCTCTCTTCTCCTACCTGCTGGTCACTACAAAAGAGCCAGGGAAGGATGCTGAGCCCCTGGACAATGGTTTTTCAACTAGGGGCAATTTTGGTTGTCACAACTGACCAGGTTGTGGCTGGCAACTAAAAGGTAGAAAACAAGGATACTGCTAAACATCTTATAGTTCAGAAGACAACATCCCCAACCCCCACCCCTTAGCAAAACTTATCTGGCCTAAAGTATCAGTAGTACAGATACAATGGCTGACCTTCTAGTTGGAAAGAATTTCAATCTCTGAGTGGCTTTGTGGAGCATGCACTTCCCAACCCACATCTCCATTCCATTGCCACCACTTTCTTTTTGATCGCCAAATCTATAAGACTGTGAGAAATACACCTGTAACAATGGCTATCATCAATAAATACAGATACAACAAGTGATGACAAGGATGTGGAGAAAGGGGAACCCTTCTGCACTGTTGGTGGGAATGCAGATCGGTGCAGCCACTGTGGAAAGTAGTATGGAGATACCTCAGAAAATTAAAAACGCGTTTGCCTTTTGACCCAGTGATCCCACTTCTTGGGAATATATCCTAAGAAAGTCAAAACACTAATCAGAAAGAATATATGCATGCCTATGTTCATAGCAGCATTGTTTATAAGAGCCAAGATTTGGAAACAGCCAAAGTGACCCTTAGTAGTTGAGTAGATGAAAAGCTGTGGTATATTTACGTGGTGGAGTACTACTCGGCCATAAAAAGGAGACCTTACCTTTTGGAACAGCATGGGAGAACTGGAGATTATTATGCTACGCGAAATAAGCCAGTCAGAGAAAGACAAATACCATATGATTTCACCTATATGTGGAATCTAATGAACTAAATAAACTGATGAACAAAATAGAAACAGAGGCATGGATACATGGAACAGACTGGCAGATGTCAGAGGGAAGTGAAAAGAGGGGGGACTGGATGAAAGAAGTTGAAGGGATTAGCCAAGGAAGTTATACGCATAACCCATAGACACAGATAACAGTGTGGTGACTGCCATAGAGAAGAGGGGTGGGGCTAGGTAGACGTGGGCAAAGGAGGGAAAAATGGAAAGAGATTTTGCTTGGGGCAATTGGAGCATGATGCGGTGTGCAGATGCTGTTTTACTGAGTTGTGCTCTTGAAACCTATATGGTTTTGCAAAGCAGTGTCACCTTGACAAATTCAATATAAATACATAAATAAAAAGACTGTGAAAAATAAACCCTGAAATATTAGAATTGTTAAGATAATTGACCTATCCTCACCAATATACTGGAAGAGGCAAACAGCATAAAGGAAAATGTAAAGTTGTTTCCAGACAATTGACTACAGGAAAATGTTGTGTTTTATTTGTTTGTTTTTGCGGGGGTGAGAGGAGGGCTGTGCCGTCATAGTAATTGAAGTCCTGGTGTTGTCCTCAGGGTAGACTTTCTCAAGGCACACTCGCTGGACAACTCTCAGGCAGTAAAAACACACAGGCCCATTAGGTATTTGGAGCAAAACAGTGAGGAAGATATAGCCATTCCTTCATGTCACAGTTGATCATGCCATTTACCCTCACTATTTCACTACTGGTTAGTGTATAGTCCAAAGATGCCACTTCATCGGAAGCTTATGAGGGATAACAAACACAAGAGCAGGTGGAGGGAATGCTTCCAGGAGGAGCTTTGAGACTGGGTTGCAGCTCCCACTGACTCATCTTGAAACCTTCTTGTAGATTCACTTTCTTAATCACTAAGCCTCTCGGGTGATTGTCTATCTTGGCTTGAGGAGTAAATTCTCACAGATTGGTCACATACCCAGAATGTATTGTGGTAAATCAGGATTTAGGTAAAAAAACAAAACCACACTGAAGAGGTCAGGAGCTACTACTAGGTGGATAGTTAACCAGGAATCTTGTCAGAATACCAAGAGCCGAAAGTTAAGCATGAGAATTAGATAAAATAATTGAAATCATAAATTATATACATGGACTCTGCAGTGGACTGTAGAGTCAAAAAAGATAATGTAGTTTCCAATCTGAGGACTTGATAAGAGGTTTATAAGTACTAAACCTCTTTTAGTACTTATAAGCCAGAGAGATACTTGCTATTCTATCTAAAAGTTGTCTTAATAATACTGTCTCTGTATACTATGAGCTTAAAAAATGATACAAACATGAATATATATCCTTCAATGTCCTCCAGTGAGTTTGCACTGCTCTTGTTGGTTTTAAATATCTTTAGCAGTTTCCCGGCAGATCTACAGTTCACCACTTTCTTGCATGTTGCTTACATATGACTGGGCCCTTTAGGAGGTGTGGTGCCTTTCTGCCATCATCCTTGCACTGACAATTCCATGTACAAGCCCTCCAGCTACCTCCCCCTATTTTCTTCCAGGATTACTCTGGCTAAAGGGAACTAGAATCTGTAGGTCCTAAATGGAAATTGAGGAACAGAGACTGTCATAGGATGGGAGACATGCAAGTAAAGACAGGGTCATGATAAACCACAGTCAGTGTCCTACGGAGGCACAGCAATCACTGTGGAGAGTCATGAAACATCAGGCCCAGCAGTCAGCAGTAAGCACTGTGAAAGCTGCCTGCTCTGCTCGCATGTGAGGAAACTGAGAAACACCTGTCCCTGCTGCCCGCATGGGCCAGGGAAGGCTCCCTGGAGGAAAGGACAGCTCAGTCAAATAAGGAAAGATAAGTGCCTGTGAAGTTGGAAGAGAATGGTCCAAACAAGGGAGGAGCATGAGCTAGGACACAAAGCAAGGGTGAGAGTGCCATTTACGATACACAGTTCGAGACTTCTTACTTAGTAAAAGCTATTTTTACTTTAAGATAAATCATCCCAAGCCTTTCAACCTTTGACTGACTTTCTAACTCAATGACCATTGTTTACACCAAAGTTGCCTAAGTCTGCATCTTAATTATTTTTCAACAAAAAATCAATTTAATTAATATACACAATATATGTATTATTATTTATTTTAAAATATGTGCATGTACTATTGTATTATTATAGCATGTACATAAATAATACACACACCCCATAAAGGATAAGATATAAAATACACATTAACAGCCTATCTAGCATTTTCTACCCACAACTCAGTTTACCCTTTCTCACCAGAGTAAGGAGGAGAGTTTGTTTATCACTGTGCCCCATTTCCTGATACCTAGCATGTCTTCATCAGATATTGAATGAATGAACGACTGAAAACCCAGCTCACCACTAGAGGTTACAATAGCAATGAAAGCAAAAGCCCTTGGTAGAGAATGTCTAACTTCTTTTCTGGAACAAACACCAACCATAGTGAAATATTAGAGACATTTATATATAAGTTACAGTTTGTCTTGCTCATAAAACTGAATAGCCATAAGAGCATCAATAAAATCAGTGGGAAGCAATAGAACAGCATGAAAAAAACAGAACATCTGATTCAATTTTCCTGAGTTTCCAGTACAAAGAAAACATCAAATTTATTTCCATGTGTTTTATTGATTGTTCTTTACTAAAAAATAATATATGTATTGCAACAGAATAATCAATGAAGACCTAAGGCGGGGGATGGGGGGTGAGAAGGTTGAGCTAGAATCTGTGCACACTGCTCCAGCAGAGCCAGACCTTGACTCTCCAAAGTTTTCTGGGTAAACTCCCTCTATCCCCAAGGACGCTCCACAACCCAGAGGAAATCAGGGGCCCACCGAGTTGGAGTGTGTCTGAGAGAGGAGTCGAATTACAGAAAGTGCATTCTAGCTGATGTTTTGTTTCATCATTGTGACTGTAGTAACATCTGTTTTTTGGCTAGAAACATGGGTTTCTTGAAAGTAGGGCAAAGGTATATCAAGATAAAGAAGGCAAAGTGTACCTCTCAAACACTGGAAAGCTCAGGGAAGTTTGCTCTCTCCAGATTGTGTTAGTCCCCATACTCAAAAAACTTGGTGCTTATTGATCATCTCCACAACATGTGAGCTCTGAGACGGAAATAGAGAGTCCCCAAATAAGGCTTTTTCCACAAATTCTTATGTATTTTACATGCCAAAGAATTCCACTCAGGAGCCACAATAAAATCACATAACCAAGGATGGCCCCACAGAGCACAGGGCTGTGAATCTGCAGGAGCAAGAACAGAGAAGAGCAGTCCTGTTCTTCCCTGAGCAGAGCAGAAAGGCCTGTAAGACAGGCAAGGAGAGGGAGAGTTCCCTGGTGAGAGCAAGTGGTAATTGTTTTATTTGTACTTTAGATCCTAAACACGTTACTTGCTTGTTTTGATACAGGATTTTATTAAATAAAGTCACACCAAAGGAGTAGCACCCAACTGCATTTGGTTCCCAGGAGGAAAAACGGTCTTCAGTTGCATTAGAATCTTTAGGGAGACCAGCATCAGCCCTTAGAAAGGAAGAGCATTCAAAGCTTTGGCAGGCCAGGTCACACAGCAAAATTAAACCCCATGAACTAATTACTCACCCTCACAGAAAGAGGCAGGGCTTGGTGGGAACTGCATAATCCACAGCTTGCTGTGAAATACATTCAATAAACAGGTTTCACAAGCTCCAGGAAGGCAAGTGTCAGGAGCCACGTGTGGGAAAGCTGTCTGATGGGCCAGGGCTCAGCAAGGCAAGGTGTAAGAGGTGCTGGGCTGCAAGGGATGGGCCCAGTTAATGGCCAGGTGACAAAGCCGCCCAACAGGTTTATGTTCCCAGCCGGTTCCCAGCCTGTGGAACACCTGGGAAATTTTCTCATGCTGTTGATAGGATGGGAACCTGGCATAGCCCTCAGAGCTTAAATCCATTCTGGGAAATAGCATTTATTGGAGTTCCTGCCTGATTAATTGTAATTCATAGAAATAATATACATCTATTAATACTGTTTAAAATTAAAAAAAATAGCATAACAAAAACATGAAGGTTAGAGCATTCTATTTTCTTTAGAACATTTTAATATTTATTGATAAGTAGGAGCATAGGGTATGGGAAACTAAGCATTCTTAACAGTCTTTAAAATAACCAAATTATTCAGTTAGATTTTCTTTTTAAATAAAGTAGTTCCCAAACAAAAAAATATGGGAACGAAAGAAAACAGGCAGCAGGACTACTTGAATACTGATACCACTGTGACTTTCTTTCTATTCCTGTATAGCTTGTTTTTAAGGAGGAAAATATATAAATATTATGTATTATTTTATTATATATTTATATGTATACAAATACATGTGTATGTTATTCAAAGAGGAAGAAATTTAGGTTGATTTCAATAGCACTTTTAAATATATTTTCTAAAGGTGACGGGATGAAAAAGTACAAATTGGTAGTTTCAAAACAGCCACAGGGATGTAAAGTACAGCATAGGGAATATAGTCAATATTTCGATACTATGTATAACACCAAGTGAGTACTGGGAACATTTTGTAAACCATATGATTTCCTAACCACTGTACTGTACACCTGAAAGTAACACAGAATAATATTGAATGCAAACTGTAATTGAAAAATAAAATTAAAAAAATAAATAAATGTATTTTCTAGTGACAGCTACCTGGAACAATGACACAGCAAGTCATTTGATGTCTCATTATTTGCAGCTTTCCCAAAGTTCCTCAGTTTTCTTTACCAACTGACTAATTAAAAATTAAATCTTCAAACATCTTATTTAATCATTCTTCAATTACCGAGTGCCTGCTATATGGCAAGTGTCGTGCCAAGCTCTAGGATCAATGATGGGAGAAGAATGGCCACTCTCTTCCCCTGTAGATATTCCCCTGTGTGGGAACCAAGAATACATTAGTGGATACCAGGTAGAACAAAAAGTAGATATGTTCAAGTCCACACAAAATACCACTGATTCCTTCCACATTCTTCATGATATTTGCATAATAAATACCTCTATGCTTTGCAAATATATATGAAGAGTTGGCTACAAAAAAGAAAGTGAGTAGATTTGGATTTGAATCCAAGATATTCATCCATGAATCTAGGCTAAGAAGAGATTTGAGATGCATTGGGATTAGCCAATCAGTCAGCTTTATTTATGGAATCTCAGTAAAATGGATCAGAGCAGTAGATACAAAAAAAAAGTCTTTCTTTCCCACTTAGCTCATAACCAAAATCAATTTAAAACAAAATGCCAGTAGCATATTACAGATCAAAGAAGTGATGGCCACTAATAAACAATGGAAATAGAGTTATGGTCAAGATGACAAGGTAGGTAAATGCTGTGCTCACCTCTCCCCATGACCACATCAAAATTATAACTATTATACAGTCAACCTGAATAACCTTCTGAAAACTAGCTGTATGGAAGTCCTATAACTAAGAATATAAAGAAGGAGACACATTGAAACTGGTAAGAGGGGTGAAGACCCAAAGCAGGATGCCCTCATACCCTCGTGATGGTTGAGAATCAGGAGGGACATGTTGGCTGCAACGTCCCCAAATGAGAAGCAAGTGGTGCCACCCTCACACTAGGCTCCCCAGACCAGAACAGTGGTTCTGGGAAGAGGATCCTACATCTGGCTGTGAAAATTAGTGGGTATTCCATACACCCAGGTGAGAAAGAAGGTAGCTGGAAACTCAGGCATCTTTTAAAGAGCCCAAGCACAAACTCACTCATTTACAGGCTCTTACTTTAGGCTCTGGCAAAGCGACAAAGGCTGGGGAGGCACCAGAGATACACAAGAAGAAAATGAGTTGTGTGGCTTCAGGGTGAGGGCTGTAGAAATAGCTGCCATTGTACTGTGTGGCCAAATCTAAATCTGCATTATCCTGGTGAGCTCCACTACCTCCACCCTGACAACTCTCTGAGACATTGCACAACCCACTCGCACACCACCCAAAGCTCTTTCTGTGGTAGGCAGCCAGCCTTGGCCTGTGCTGTAGTCTTTATTTAAAAATTCTCAAAAGTCTATCAGCCACAGATGGGTGGCAGCTGGCCTTGGTATAGCCTGTGATTTTTGCTGAGTGGCCCCCAGAAGAGATGGTGAGCGCCAGGCTCACCACTGAGGCAAAATCTGTATCTGCATTACTCTGGTGAATATCACTCACCCCACCCTGGTGACCCCCAGAAACCCTGCCTCACCCAACTTACAAACCACCCAGGGCTTTCAGCAGCTGAGCCTAACAGAAAGCCATCAGAGGGTGACAGGCTTTTTGCTGACCCGCCCCAGATGGGTATTGGTGGAGCTCCTAGAAAATGCAACATGTATGTTTGGAATAGATTTTAAAGAAATCCATTTAAGAAAAGGGTTCAAAATGTCCTCATATTCCTTGTGTCTCTAATAGATGGGAAGTAAAAATTCAAATAAATAAAATCAAATGATGAGATAAAAAAATTTCCACTGCAACCATTTAAACATTTATCTATTAACTCCTATGTAAGAGGCACCAGTCTAAATTAGATCATGCATATGCATGATCTAACTTCTAGTAATCTAGAGGAGTAGGTATTGTTATCTGCATGTTAGAGATGAGAAATCTGAGGTTGGTGTAGTTAAGTAACTATGTAACCATGCTTGTCTCTCCTGTAGCAAACTGAAAATTATATATTTAGAATCTGTTGCCTGTTCACATAGCACTTACATAAAAATCCAATAATGTATAAAGCTAAAGACAATTGTTTTGAAGTAAAGACTCCTGTGCTCCCTACCAGCTCTCCTTAAGCTAGGACACTAGTGGTCACAGAAAGTCATGGAGGAGTCCTATTTCTTACCATTTTAACATGTAAAAGGGGCACAAGAGTGGGACTAATACTACATTTGCCTTTGGAGATACAGGAAATTGCGTGAAACAGACTTCATTATAAGTATGGGTTTTAGCCTCATATCCTTATCAAACCATCAGGCAATGCTGCTAACATTTAAGTTAGACCTCACTTCTGTCCCTAAGTCTCTGCCCAACTTCTGACAAATTCATCCAAATAAAGTCTGTGGGAAGAAAAGGAGTTCTCTATTAACCTATACAATGTAGAGTGATGTACCCAGTTTCTTTCAACATACAAGTGCTCCTGAAGTCCAAGCAGTGTTTGTGTCAGATGACTCACAAGTACTGACAAATCATACATGAAGCTGCATTACTGAAATCTTACCCCAGCAGCCTAGAGCTTTTTCCAAGCCTGCTCACATCCTGCCTATGAGGGGAATCCCCCCAAAAAGTGGAATTATCTTCTGGAGGTTGGGGCCCTTGTAGTACAGGTTTCCTCCACTAGGTAAATGTCTAAGAATCCATCTCCATTGGCATACTAGCTGGCATTGTTGTGAAAGGCTGCATTCTGCTTCAGGGAAATTCTTTTGAAGACTCTTTCAATGTGTTTGCCCATTTCATGATGGGTGAATTACGAGCACACCTGCCCATACTACACTGAGCGTTCAGTGGTTTTTGACCAAAAATGGTATGACCCCTGTGCCCCACTCTCCTTATTCACCTGATCTGTCCCAGAGTGACTTTTTTTGTTTCTCTGGATGAGAGAAGTCCTCAAAGGGAAACATTTTGCTGATGTGAAAGAGGAGAAACAAAATGGCAGAAGCATTAAAAGACATCAAAATTGATGAATACAAAAAGTGTTTTGAGCAATAGGAAAAAATGTTTCAGTAGGTGTATTGCATCAAATAGACAGTATTTTGAAGGTGACTAAAGTTTAAACATGTAAGAATACACAATTTTTTATAAATAAATGCTAAGTTTTGGGGGGCCTTGCCTCATTATAACTGAAATGAAGAATACACTAGAAGAAATCAACAACAGGTAAGATGTATCAGAACATAGAATCAGCAATTTGGAAGAGAAGGTAGCAGAAAACACTCAAAAAGAATAGCAATAAGAATAAAAATTAAAAATATGAACATAATTTATGGGAGCTCTGGAATGTCATCAAGAATAACAACATTTACATCATAGGGGTACCAAAAGAAGAGAGAGAGCAAGGGATTAAGAACCTACCTGAAGAAATAAGGACTGAAAACTCACTAACCTGATGAAGGGAATAGACATGGAAGTCCAAGAAGCACAGGGAATTCCAAACAATATGAATACAAAGAGGCTCACACCAAAACACATTATAATTAAAATGGCAAAGTTTAAAGACAAAGAAAGAATCTTAAAAGCAGAAGAAGAAAAGCAGTTAGTTACCTACTAGGGAACTCCCATAAGACTGTCAGATGATTCCTCAACAGAAAGTTTTAGGCCAGAAAGGAGTGGCAAGAAATATTCCAAGTGATGAGAAGCAAGGATCTACAACCAAGACTACTATACCCAGCAATGCTATTATTTAAAATCGAAGGAGAGATAAAGAGCTTCTCTGATAAGAAAAATAGATGGAGTACATCACCACAGGACCAGTATTATAGGAAATGTTAAAGGGACTTCTTTAATAGGAAGAGAAACAAAAAAAGAAAGTAAACATGAATAATAAAATTGCAATCAATAAATATGTACCTATAATCACTTTAGATGTAAATTGATTAAATGCTCCAATCAAAAGACATAGGGTAGCTAAATGGTTAAGAAAACAAAACCCATACATATACTGTCTACAAGAGACCCACATCAGATTGAAAGACACACATAGGCTGAAAGTGAAAGGATGAAAAAAATATTTAATGTAGTCTTATTAATATGGTTAAAACTATGAAAGCAATAAAACCTCTATAATCCAGCATGCTTGGGGAATAGGATATTCTTTAATTTCATGTGGTAACAATGCCAAACTTGAGCAGAATCTTCTCCTCATACATTATGAGGGAGTTACTTCAGGAACTCTATCAGGAATGCCTGTCTGTGTAGGTCACTCAGTTAAACATTATTTATTTTTGTAATACAGCAATTTATCAGCCACATGAATATGCCTGGTATCTTCTATATGTAGAAAGACACTGGGCTGTGGAGACCAATCAGACTCCCTCACTTATCAGTGTTGACATTGAACACACTACAACTTCTCTAGCCCTTAGCCTCTCCATAACTCAAAAGGATAATAATTCCTTCCTCTAATGAATTGTTATGCACAATTAAATTACATGATTTAATGCAATGCATGATAGTATATAACTGATACTCATTAAATATTAGATTTTCTCTATAAGGAAAAAAAGAAATTCTACTTAATCTTTCCAAGAATAGAATTTCTTAGAATTGTAGGAAAGTATAAGGAATCGGATGAAAAAAATTGGCACCAGATTTGTTTTTCTCTATATTAGTGGGGCAATTGGAAAGTGCTTTTTAAATTAACTGCTAATTAAATATATGATAATGTTCAAACTCAAAGTTACATCTCATACCATAGTTTAAAGATGTAACCCGATTTGTGCCTTGATTTAGAAAGAAGAATGAGGAATCCTAAGCAGACTGAGACTGTGTAGGCTCATGATCAGATGGTAAATATTTTTGGTTTCGTAGACCGTATGATCTCGGTCACAACTGCTCAGATCTGCTATTGTAGCATGAAGAGAGCCAGAGACAAAATGAATGAGAATGACTGTATTCCAATAAAATGTTATTTATAAAAATAAGCAGCAGGCTGCATCTGAACTGTTTGTTGAAGGTAGTTTGCCAACCCCTCATATTATAAATTGTATGTTTATGTCCGGAAATTCATGTTGAAACATAATCCCCAGTGTGATGGCATTTGGAGGTAAGCCTTGGAAAGATGATTATGTCATTAGGGAAAAAGCCCTTTTGGACTGGAGTAATGTCCTTATAAAAGACACTTCAGAGAGCTCCCTTGCCCTGTCCACCAAATAATGACACAGAAAGAAAATGGCTATTCACAAACCAAGAGGTGAGCCCTCCTGGGACACCAAATCTACAAGCATCTTGATCAATGACTTCTGTTAACCTACAGTACTGTGAGAAGTAAATTTTTGTTGTCTATAAATGAATAAATAAGTTAATTTAATATTAGTACTAGAGCTATTATTAAAGTATACGTGATTTTAAGCCACATTTTAATATCATCATAAGCCTTTCAGAGGAAAGCAAACAGGTTTAATATCTTTTAAAAATTAATAAACTTTTATTATTTCTGTCTATATATTCATGACCACAATATCATATCAAATCTTAAATTAAGCACTCAATAATTATCTTTTTTTCAAAGGGCTACAATCTAGGTTTCCGTATCTCACAGTAAAAACTAAACAGTTTAAATTTAAAATACATTGAATGCGGGAGGTGGGGGTGGTAGTAGGGCAAGTGAAAGTAATGGGTCGGGGAAATGGGGACAACTGTAATTGAACATCAAAAAGAGGAAAAAAGATTTCAAATATTTAAATAGGAAAACATTTGCACTGTGAATATTAAAAGGGAGTTCCTTAGTGAGAAAATTTTAGAGAATTTTTTTTTTTGCTTTTTAAAAATATTTTATTGGTTAAGCTATTAGAGTTGTCCCATTTTTTTCTCCCCTTTATACCCCTCCACCATGCAGCACCTTTCCCACCAGCATTCCGCTCACACTTAGTTCATGTCCATGGGTCATACATACAAGTTCTTTGGCTTCTCCATTTCCTATACTATTTTTAACCTCCCCTTGTCTATTTTGTACCTATTGTTTATGCTTCTTATACCCTATACCTTTCCCCCATTCCTCCCCCACTCTCTGATTTCCATTTCTGTGTTTCTGTTCCTGTTCTGGTTGTTTGCATAGTTTGTTTTCATTTTTGTTTAGGTTCATTTGTTGATAGTTGTGAGTCTATTGTCATTTTAATGTTCATAGTTTTGATCTTGTTTTTCTTAGATAAGTCCTTTTAACATTTCATGTAATAAGGGCTTGGTGATGATGAACATCTTTAAAGTTACCTTATCTGTGAAGCACTTAATCTGCTCTTCCATTCTAAATTATAGCTTTGCTGGATAGAATAATCTTGGATGTAGGGCCTTGCCTTTCATAACTTTGAATACTTCTTTCCAGCCCCTTCTTGCCTGCAAGGTTTCTTTTGAGAAATCAGCTGATAGTCTTATGGAGACTCTTTGTAGGTTACTGTCTCCTTTTCTCTAGCTGCTTTTAAGATTCTCTCCTTGTCATTACTCTTGGGTAATGTAATTATGATACCAAGGAAGCCCTGGTGTGTGCTTCCTTGGGTCCAACTTCTTTGGGACTCTCTGAGCTTCCTCGATCTCCTGGAAGTCTATTTCCTTGTCCAGGTTGGGGAAGTTCTCCTCCATTATTTTTTCAAATAAGTTTTCAATTTCTTGCTCTTCCTCTTCTTCTCTGGAACCCCTATGATTCAGATGTTGGAACTTTTAAAGTTTTCCCAGAGGTTCCTAAGCTTCTCCTCATTTTTTTTTTTTTTTTTGAATTCTTGTTTCTTCATTTTGGCCTGGTTGGATGTCTATCTCTTCCTTCTGCTCCAAATCTTTGTTTTGAATCCCAGTTATCTTCCCTTAACTGTTGGCTCCCTGTATATTTTTCTTTATTTCACTTTGTATAGCTTTCACTTCTTTGTCTATTTTTCATCCATACTCAATCATTTCTGTGAGCATCCTGATTACCAGTGTTTTGAATTCCGCATCTGAAAGGTAGGCTATTTCTTCATCTCTTCGTTGATTTTTTCTAAAGTTTTGATCTGTTCTTTCATTTGGACCATATTTATTTGTCTCTGCATGCCTGTTACATTGGAAGGGGCAGAGCCTTAGGTATTCACTAGGGCAGGGCAACCCAGGTGGCTGCATTGTGGTGGGATATGTGGGGGAGGGATCAGAGAGGGAACAATGCCACTTAGTCAGCTCTTGCCTGGCTTTCAGTAACCTCCCCTGCTATCCACAAGCAAATTGGACCCATCTGGTGCTGACTCCTAGGTAGATGGGCTTGTGTATATTCCAGGACCCTGTGGTTCTCTGCAACAGACTCTCCTGTGAGACTGGGAGTTTCTCCTGCTGCCACATCCCCTACAGATTTTTATAGCCAGAGGTTTTGAGGATTTCTTTTCCCTCTCTAGAACCCTGGATTGTGGGGTCTGTCTTGCTCTCCACCTGTTCCTCCCAGTTTACCGGTGCACAAATGTAGGACCACCTGGTCTGCCAGCTGCTGCCTTGTAGCATGCGTCCTCTCCACCCCAGCTGCCCATCTCGGTCCCTCCTACCAGCCTGGATGAATGTTTCTTCTTTAACTCCTTCGTTGTCAGACTTCCATACAGTTCTATTTTCTGGCAGTTTTGGTTATTTTTTGTTTTTAAATTTGTTGTTGTCCTTCTTTTGGTTGTGCAATGAGGGAAAGTGTATTTACCTATACCTCCATCCTAACCAGAAGGCCAGGAAAATATATTCTTTGATTCAACAAGTGCTTATAGAACATAAAATGACAATATAAAGCCAAATAATAAAGATTAAATTATATCACACAAAAAAAAGTTTTAAGCAAACTACCACCCAATTAGCCCTACAGATGGCACACCCAAAGGGTGATCTTGGCAAGCACCAGACCCTGCTCGGGCAAATAAAATAAAAATAAATTTTCACCACCATCATTTTTATGACATGTGCTGATAGCAACATTAAAACCTTATTTTTAAAGCATAATTGTCTCTAATGTATGGATTATCACAATGCTCTTAAAGCTCATTTGTTTGTTTGTTTTACAATATACTGAATATATGATACAATGCTGGGATATGCCCAGCTTTGAAATTTACAGAAAAATAAAATTAGATGACTACTAAAATTAGATGTATGACATAGCTGCTAGCAGTTCCTTATTCCTCTTGCCTGGGTGGGTGTTTCTGCTAAAACCCTCTGACACTTAGCTTGCATGCAGGGGCCAATCACAGGATGGAATCCAAACAGCTGGCTGTGTATTGATGTGTACAGTGTATTCAACATTTTCCCACATAATGTGGGAATCCCATAGGAAAAAGACTCAGCCTGAAAATTTTTTATGAATCACTCTCTCTTCTCAATTGTACCACACCCCCAAGATATCTTGCTGTTAGTAAAGTGTTATTGCCACAAAAAGAGAAGGGAGGCATGACCTCTGCTGGACAGTGGGGTCCAAGTCAAATTGAGCTGCATAGTTGTTCCTTCAGTCCTAAGCCCAGTTTGAATTGTGAAATTTTGAAAAAGGCCTAACTTGGCAGGTAGTCACTCTGGAACTCTGCCATTTTGTAAAGAAGATTCTATCAACTGATGATAAAAGGCACAGGCACTGTGTTTATGGGATCCAGAGAAGAGCGTGTGAGTCTCATTTAGGGTGTCCCATCTCAGGCGCATTATCATAGGGACCTTTCTTATCCCTGCTCCTTTGCTACTGGAGGAGATCCTGCCTGAACAGGTCCCCGAAGCACCATTATTCATAGAAAATTCCCAGGGTGCTTTCCCCTGACAATCAATTTACTTAGGTTTTGATGGAGATTTGAGGAGGGGAACAAATTAAATTGCTCTCTTTACTTCTCCCATCAAAACCATTTTTTCTGCTTTCTAAAAATGATAACTAACTTCTCATTTAACATCTTTAACATCTCATCAGAATAATTTCTCTACCCAGTGTGACAATTAATTATATTCTGTTCTTTCTCTTTTTCTCTGCTGTAAAAAATGTTGATTTGCAGAATTAAGACCAAATGAGGAAAACAATTTCATTTTTGAACATAAAGGTAGATACCCTGAGCCCACACAAGATCCTTGTCCCTTATTATCTGACAGTGTAGGCCATACCACACAAGTCCCCATGCTTCATGCAACAACGGTTCCAGTCTCGTGACAAACATCGATGCAGCACCAGGAAATGGGCAATTTCAAGGCTAGCTCTGTGTATGGTCCTGAGTGCCTGCTGCTAAGTAGGTTAGTGGGTTGCAAGGATAAAATCTGCTAGGTGCTCCAAGGTGACACTACAAGGAAGTGAGAAGCAGTAGTGATAAACTGCACTGTGTCAGGAAAGAACCTGTTTCTTCTGTAGCTCTCTGTGACCCCTCTGTCTCTCCAACCAGCCTGCAAGGAATTGATTCAGGCATTGAATTGATTAAGAGTAGTTAAATTTTTAAGTTGCTTTTGTAAAGTTATCAGCTTGGGAACTTCCACCAAATTCTACTACAACCCATCTTTTTGCAATGACTCCTCTCAAAATATAAATTAGAGGAAACCTTCCTAGGAAATATGATGAAATAATGGGAAGAATAATGATCTGAGAATGGAGTTCTAGTCCTTATTAACTGCCCAACTTTGGGCAAATAGCCCAGTTTTTCTCTGTATAAAGCGAGGTGTTGGAGGAGACAGTGAGGCCTCCAGGCTTCTCACTAGGGGGCTCTGTACCACCTGCAACGTATTTACTGGGGTGCTCATGAAAAAGACAATTTCAAGGGCATTTTAGCAGATCTAGCAGATCAGAATCTTGGGGTATGATCCTAGGATCTACATTTTTAACAAGGCTCTCTGGTGGTTTTTGTGCACACTAACATTTGCTCAACAAACTAGAATTGAGGAATCTCTTAAAATACTTCCCACATTCCCTAAAGTTTATTTTATTCTTCAGGATAGCTCCCGGTTTAATCTCTCCCCTACCTTCCAAAACTACCACTAGAACATGCAAGTCCTAAGATAGAAACACGTCTTTTTAGTAAGAAGGAGAATTAGCAGCTTGTCTTGGTTGTAAATAATCCTAAGATGTGTTAATAAAAAAGATTAATATTCAACTTTTTTCTTGTTGTAATAATTAATATTGAAAAAGAAATACATTTCATGGAAAATATGGACAGTAGTCCAAAGGCTTCATGTCAGAAAAAATAATTTTTCTTTAAGACAATTTTTTTGGAACTTATTTGCTATAAATAGGCATACTGTTCTCCATCAGTTTTTTCCACCTGAGAGAACCATGCTCTGTTCAATGCTCCTTAATGAAGTTCAGGACCACTCTAATATCCCCTACAACTGAGGGAGAAAGTGCATTATCAGGGGGATCAAATTCCAGAGTGTGCCAGAAGACCTGGAACTTGCTTGCCATGCTGCCCCCGAAGTCCCTGGTTCTGAGTCTCAGTTCTCCTACAGGGAAGAACTTAACTGGCTGGGATTTTTGCGGTCCAGATAAAGGAACATTTCCTAATATAGGAGTTTCAATGGCAATACAGGTTTATAGCAATATGGAATTCGAGGAAAACTTAAAATTTCGTGTAAAACAGGGACATTTCCCTGGAAGACTAAATCAAATCCTGTGAGGAAGCTCCTTGTTCAGGCTTGTTTCAGTAAAGAGTGGACAGGGAGGCATGGAGACATCCCCCTCTACAGGAGATTCTGCAGAGAAATGCACTTGTCTCTCCTCTGCTTATACTCTCTCACTAAGGTAAGAGAAGAGGGCCTCACCCAGTCCCTCATTTTGCTACCATTTACTTTAATTCAGTAAATGTTTGACAGAACCATACTAAAACCCTTGCCACCTGTGGCACACAGATTCCAGGGGTCCCCGTGATCTCCACCTCCTGGTTCTCACACTCTGTGCAATCCTTTCTCCCTAAGTGTGGACAAGACCTGTGGCTTTCTTCAAACTAACAGAATATGGTAACAGTGATGGTACGTTACTTCTGTGGTTAAGATACATTACATAAACCTCCATCTTACTAGCAGACTCACCCTAGAGACTGTCCTTGCAGGACTGATGAAATAAGCAACTGTGCTGGGGAAGCCCATGTTGCAAGGAGCTGAGGGCGCACTTGGCTGACAGCCAACAGAAAACTGAAGCTCTCAGTCCTACAACAGCAAGAGACTGAATGCTATGGACAACCATGCTAGTGGGGAAACAGATCCTTCCCCAGTCAAGCCTCCAGAGACTCCCTTCCTGACCAACACCTTTTTTACAGCCTTGTGAGATTCTGAGCAGAGGACCTGCTTAAGCTAGACCTGTACTCCTGACCTACGGAGACTGTGAGATAACAAATGTGTGTTGTTTTAAGCTGGTAAATTTGTGGGAATTTGTTACACAGACTAGTACACCCTCTGTCTTTAAAGTTCATTCACTGATTTTTTTTCCTTATTCAATAAATTAGGTTAGTCACCCGATACATTAAAAACACCCTAGGCTCTAAATGTTAACATAAACAAAAAATGCATGACTCTGTCGGCTCAAATGTACCCATGAGACTAAATACAAAGGAAGCATGTAAGATCCCACAAGTATGCAGCTGAAGATAATGGGAACTCAGAAAAGGATGGGCACTCTTCTAGTTAATATGGCTGAAAAGTAGCATGAAGGAAGGATTCAGGGGTTTGGAGAAATTTTGGAAATTCATAGGAAACTGATATTTAAAGGGAGATAGAATTGATGAAATATGCAAAATAAATAGTTTTATATTTCTAGTTTCTGAGTTCAGTCATACTCAATTGCAGGAGTTAACAAACTATGGCCCACTCACCAAATCTGACCAAATGCTTATGTTCATAAATAAAGTTTTATTGAAACCACAGCCATGTCCATTCACTTACATATTGTCTATAGTTACTTTCTGACTACAACAGCAGAGTTGAGTAGTTCTAACAGAGAACATATGGAACCCAAAGCCTAAATCATTTAATACCTGCCCCTTTACAGAAAAAGTTTGTTGACCCTTGGAATCTCC